>NC_142201.1:19127500-20377500 GCF_049639895.1 Pseudopodoces humilis
CATATGCTTATTTGTTGATGCCGAAACAAAATTGAGAGATGCATTGCAATCAGACCTCCATGAAAGAATGTGTATCTTTTATATGCCTCACATGCTTAGCTATTGATTTCAGCTACAGATTTCACTCCTATGAAGTAATGGAGTGCCACATCCAAATCCTGCAGATTTATACTCACAGTTCTAGCTGTTAATAATGGAAGGCCCAAGGATATCAATGTGGTTACTCATGTGAGTAAAGATTTGGAGACTCATTTCCCATTCATGAATGAAATGGTTTGGGAAATGCACAGTTACTATGGTTTTCTTTTGGCTTAAAAACAAAAATCCCCACAAAAACAACCACTAATGAGATGTGCTAGAGGGGCCCAAGGATAGAAAAATTCAGTAATTTAATATAAGAATGCTGTATTAATATAAGAATGTGACAGCAGTATTTTAGGGGTTATAATAAAAATGTTCCCTCTCTTCAGCTTATTAACAGCTTTAGAAGCAAAGGAGACTTAATTAATCTCTTTGTGTTCCACCACTAGGTATGGCCATGACTCTTGGAATACTACCACAACTATGAGGTACTCCTTACCTTAAAAATAAAAGTTAATTTAGGGTTGTCTTTATCACATACTTGTACCTACTCTTAGTGATGAGTGTCAGTCCTAGCAAATGACAATAAACCGATATTTCTGGTTAGGTTTCTCCTGGTTGTATGTAGGCAAAGGTAACAGGATCTCCAGGGGGCAATGTTTATTTCACATCCTTGGTTTCACTGCATGCAAACAGAAGCAGGATGCATTCTCTGGTAATCGATACACCAGCTGAGGATCCTAGGTTCTGTAAAAGAGAAATTACTCTGGTTGGTTCAGTGTTTCTAAACTGTTCAACAGCATCCTTTAGTTTGCAGAGATAAAAGAGATGCATTTTCTGCTACTTCTTTCCCAGTTTTCATGAATTCTAAATTTCCAAATTGTATTTTGGAAGAAAAATAGTCATCTAATTCAACCGAACTTAAAACTGATTTATAGCTCTGGATGGTAAAGGAACTACACTAAAATTGTTTTGCCAAAGCATCCTGAAATTACCTGTCTGGATGAGAGAATTGGCTATCCCATCTATTTTTAAAAAACAGAGATACATGGGCTTTTATATGGTCATGATGTTGGAAAAAGGGCCTTGATCACCACCAAAATCACATTTATGCATAAAGAAGTAAATCTTGGCTATAAGTGTCTCTAATTAAGTTAAAGCAGAACAAAGTTCTAAAGGTAGAGGGAAACATATAAGCAAACATAACATCCACTTACTTATAAAATTTGAGCAATCTAAGCATCACTAGCTACCTACTGTTTGTCACAACTGAAAGGTTTATGCAGATCAAAACAGCAATATTGCTTCTCAAAACACATAAACTGTTCTGTAAAAGAAACTTTGGAGGTGGAGCTGCCACACTGTTGCTGTGTTGGAGTTAGGTGATTTTTTGATGAGTTTCTTCACATTTCTTGGTCCAAATGTCACATAAACACCATGTAGAGCAAAAAAAAAAAACAAACAAAAAACCAAACCAAACAAACCCGAAAAAGAAAAAAGGGTGCATTTTCTATATTATTTGTGTGTAAACATTAATGAAAATTTATTAAAATGTACTTGGCACACTGCAGATTTTTTCCCAGCTGGTTTTGTTAGTATTCTTACACTTGTACTCTTGCTTACACCACAGTAAGATCTGTTGTTTGAACAGATCTGAAAAGACTCATGCAAACATCAAACATCTTTCATGTTAGCTAAACACTTTCTATGTTTGTTATTAGACAGAGGATTCACAAAGCTTACACTTAGAGCTGAAGGCTGCCCATCTTCCTAGGAATTACTACCTGAAGTGAATGTCACTAAGTCAGGCTAAGCATACTCCAAAAGAATTCTACTTGTCTTATCCCTAACAGGAGGAAAACACACCTGGGCTCTCCTGGGAAGTTGCAAACAGTAAGCAGCAGGAGGATAGCAGTGGGAATGGATGGGAATTAGCAAGCACAGATCCCACTTGACTGCCTGACAAAACAAGAGATTTTGAATGCTGCTTCAAAATTGTCATTTATCATTTTTTAGAAAGTGCTGTGAAAGTAGTCAGATACCAATTCAGTATTTTTTTTACTCATAAAGCAATAGAATATAGAACAGGTAGAGTATTTTTTAATATATATTTCAATGATACTTATAGTTTCTAGCTATGTCTCTGTAACTTTCAAAACTTTGTGATGGAAATCTGTGCGATTGCTGATGCATCATTCTGTTATGCACATCCTCCAGCACCTCAGAATCACAGTGTGTTCCATATCTTGGGATGTTCTTGTTTTTAAATCCATTGTAAACAGGCAGACATTGAACTGCTGAGTAGGAGATCATCTGCAGGATGGTTTGAATGTATGATCTGTGGGAGATTGTAATGATACAGGGCTATGGTTTGAAGAGTTCACACACATCCCACTCTCTTACTGGGGTGTGCTTCAGTAATATATGGCCATGTCCCTTCATCTTTGAAAAGCTGTATTGTTTCCTAGCATGTTGTACCTCCTAGTTGGATGTCAGTAATCTTCATCTTTGAAATCTCTGTTCTTTCTAGAAAAGTAGGATTCATTTTCCATGATAAACTTTCAGGTTTTAGGAGATTGACTTTTGGTCCATTAGCAGTTAAAATTCAGCCCATGGGGTATGGCAGACTGGGCAGGATGCTGTCTGTCATAGCTGATGCAGAGTGAAATTATAGAAATGTGTGGTCTAATCCAATTAAAAATGACTGAAATTTTAATTTTGGCTGACACTTTGGGAAAGACCACCAGTGATTTCCTAAGGGGAAAGAACTTCTAGCTTCCAACAATACCTGAGTCTGTCCAACACATTATTAGCTGACATCTATGGAGATTTGTAAGAACTTTTGAAGTTTTCTGGATTGCATACAGACAGAAAAGAGAAATTGATTATTTTTACTTCCATGAATAGGAGTATCATAGTTCAATGCTAAATAAAGGAAGCTGAGGGTCAACCTGTCAGTCAAAATTCATCCACATTACAAAAATGCATGTTTTTTTTTCCCTGTGTTGGTCCTTCTTACCCAGTGCAAACCCAGTGTAGAACTGGTGTAAGAGCTGAGACTTTGGGACTTAAAGACTTTCATAGCATTCTCATGAGGCAAATGAAGGAACAATGAATTTTGACTGCCTCTGCACCTCTCTTAAATACTAGACTTTGCACTAGGTGCTACTCCATTTTCTGGCTGTTTCTGTACTCCACACCTTTTGCTCTCTAAGTCAATAAATTGCCTAGAAACTGTTTTGAAATGTCAGTAGATGCTGAGAGAACAGTAAGAGTGAAAGCTGGGAGAATGTGCAATACAACCTGGTTGGCATTCAGTTCCAGATTAAGATACTAAAAATGGGGCAACTGTGCATAAGTGTCTACATTGGATTCAGCTCAAGTGACAGCAGGCACCTGAAGTACAATTCTCTTGCCCACACATGGGCATTTAGTGCCACTGGAGATGCACTAAGGTACCTCAGACACCCTGGTGGGACTGAGAGGTGACACAGGACCTTGTGACACATTGCCTTTCTGGAGAAGCAGCTCTGCCAGGGCCTCTGAAATGAGGCCCCTATGCACAGACCCCCTCAACAGGGAGGACATCTCAGCTGCTCTTCTCATTCCACTGCTCATGTGGACTCGATCATCCCTGCCTATTGTGCCAGCTTTCACGGTTAGCCTGTCTGCAGGCAGCTACCCACAATTTGAATAACTGCTGATTTTTATTACACGTTTTTATCACATCACTACTATTGAAGCAAAAGAGTTATTTATGGACTAACATAAAGTGTTCTGTTCATTATGGTAATAGGAGGAAAGAGGAAAGCAGGAAGGAAGGAGGAAATTGTATTTGTCCTATCTTCTGAAGGCACCTACTTTGAATGCTTAAATTAGGACTCTCATTGGCTTTGTAAACAATTGAGACCTATATAGACCTTATCTCAATTATTTAAATTCTGTATAAACCCCTAGCCAAGGGGAGACAGTCTCCTTGGACTGATTCATGTGGCCTTGGTAAGATGCTGAGCTGCTAACATCTAGGACTAGTTGATAGAAAACATCAGGCGTGCTCATTATATCTTAGGTCATCTGAATATTAGACTTTCCTAAGGTTATTCTATGTTCTGTTAGTATGTGTTCAGACTAAAACAGTTATTTTCAAGATATCTATCATAATATTCTACTTATCTAATTTGGCATAAATTCTCTCTTAAATGGTTGGAACTGACTTCTAGATGTACCTCTCTTCATCATCTGTATGGGTCCATCACCTCTGGGAAATTAATCTGAGGAAAGAAATGCTTTCCTTTTGTTAAGTGTCACTCACATGGAGTCCTTTTGTTGACACACCTTTAAACTTTCACATTGTTCTGCGTATCTGTAATGTTTGTCTAATGTATCCATGTGCAGTTTGAAACAATATACATTTGCACTCTACCTTGCAATTCCTTTGTTTTCAGGAAATGATTTCCCCAACTGAAAACATAAATTACGACTCCAGTTATTGTCTCTTTTGGAGCCCTTAGCTAGAGTTCAGATGGTAGGGCAGTTGTGGAAGGGTTTACCAATTTACATATTAATAAAGCATAGTTTGATGGACCTTGATTAACATAGGCTCAGTCAACATCTTAATTAGCCAGAAGCACCTAATGAGGAATTGATGCCTGTCTTCCAACCCCTGAGATTTTTTGCCAAGCAAGTACAGGTTCCTGAATAGCTGTTTTCCATAGTATTGTTAAAGCTAAGACCTTAATAATTGCTCTAATGAGGGAAGTTAGTTAAAAACTGTTTGGCCATGTGTAGAACACCTGAGGTAGCAAAGCATCTTCATTAGAGGGCAGATCCCAGCCAATTTGTAACCTGGATCGGGTATGATATTAAATAACATATTTGTGCCAAAATCACATTGAGCACAGAATATGTTTTTTAGGAGCTGTGGATGTTTTTATCTGATTGATTAGTTCCACATGTATGCAGCCCCAGGAATCTCTCCACAGGAGCCCACATGGAATTGGGATAAGCACAATTTAAATATGCCTTTGTAGTTGAGTAACCTGCTGGGCAGGACTTCATCTCTGGTAACAATGTCCCTCCTGATATTTTGTTTAAAGGTTTGCTAGTCTGCAGCTAATTTATTTTGCAAGTAAAAAAATAACTTTCTCCATACAGATACGTTTTAAAATTCCTCGAATACTCTCAAATACTGTTTTCAAAAGCTAGCCTGTCTGAGGACTAACTCCCAGTGGGACAAGGAAATGTTTAAAATTTTTCCCCATTTGATTCTTTGCTGTACATCTTTCACTACTGCAAAATATAGGCAATAATATGTAGATGGAAATGTTAGGTGTATATTTATTTTTATTTTCAAAAGGAAAATGTTGTTATGAAATGTCTGATTTTAGTGGGTAAAATGTTTATTTAATTGAATGAAACCAGAAAATTGTCTCCCTCATTATGTGTTCCCACTATTACAAGTATGCAGAATAAAAGTGCAAATAACATGTGCACTGTGTAATTTCTGTCCTTGCTTTCATGATAGCTGGTGTAAGAGCCACTGGTGGTGACAGAGAGAAAAATATCTGTTGTGTTGTGTGGAATTGGCATCTGAGCAAAACAGGGAGCAATTTATGACCTTATATTTTCTACTGTTGTCAGGCACAACATTGTGATTTTCTGCTTGGTTTCTGAAAAGAAGAGATAAGAACAATCTTTGAAACCAGTACCAGTCACTGCGTGAGTGTCAAATTCTATCCCGGCCTTCCACCTAAAGGGACTGATATCACAGCCTCCCAATAGAAAGTCTTCCCTCATTCCAGAAATGCAGGAAAGTTTCTCTGAGATCAAAACCAGTTACAAATTATAGATATCTCTTGCCAAAATGGAGACCGTTTATTAGTGGAAGAGATCCAGGAAGCCTCCTTGGTCTATTTGCCTGCCAATGTCTTGTTATTTCTTATATCCTCTCAAAGGCTGCGTTATCTGCAATCCACTCCTGTAGGTTTGAGTGACAGTCTGGCCTCTTATTTAGAGGTTTATTTTCTTGGTATTAAATATTCACTTCGTGCTCATGTTTGCAGTACAAACCATCCTGCTCCCTTCAACTTGGGTCACTAAACAAAAGTAGTACTCCGTTAATAATTATATAATAAGTATAAAAATATTTTAATTGAATTTCTAAATATACTGTAAGTTTCAGATGAATGGTGAGAATTTGTATTGAATCCTTTTGTGAAAAGCAAGTCTATAAGGCTATTGAAGCCCTAATGTTTACCATCATAAAATAAAAATTTCATGCCTTGAAATATGGAGTGATAGAAATTGCCTTGACATATAGAACTTGAAATACCCTAGTTTAAAAAAGAGAAATTTTAATCTCTGTGGAGCCAGGCATTTAAAAAATTCAGCAGCTATCTTCAGTTGCCATATCGCATTAATGTGGGTGCTACCAACATTTCTTGACCTAAGTACCAAGAAATTGATGGGTACAATTTTTTTTTAAGCCTAAATACATTGATAGAGCTCCCGCTGAGGTTACTGCAGTCTACAGATGTCATGTGGTAACTGAAAATGGTTGTTTGGATAAGTAACATGACTAAAGCTAAAAATCTCAGTTTTGAATGGCTGAAAAATACAGGAGAATGCATCATATGAGACTTTTAAACACTGATTCTTCAGATGATTTTTGTGTCTGGGGTTTGGATATTTTTTAGCTATGGACAATAGTACTGGAAACTGTTCCCTCTAAATCCAGAAGGAAACTTTTCTGACAGATGATTATAACTTCAGCCTTACCTCCTCTTGAATACTAACGGAGGAAATTCTGCTTGGTCTCTGTTTCATCTTTTGTTAGATTCATATTACTAATATGTTTTATGTTATTCCTTGTTGCTTTTCCTTCTGTTATCCCTCCTGGATAACTAATTAAAATGGGGATTTATCTTTGCTAACCTCCATGAATCAAAATGACAAATTGCTTTGTTGTTAATTCTGAAGGATAAGTCTTCTCATAGGTGCCTTCTGGAGGTTTGTGTCTTTCTGCATTATAGGAGAAACTCTTAGATTTAACTTATACTTAGAGTACTTAGAATACTTAGATTTAACCCCTAACTTCGATGTTTAAAATGTGAGATAAATCTCTCCTTTAATGACTTAAATTTGGTGTCATTATAATGTTAAAGTCTGCAAAATTATCTTGACATTTAAAGAACATAAAATACCATCCCTACACACATAGAGTGCAAACGTTTTTAAAGAAGAGACACATCTAAAACACTTAACCACTCTGTAATTAATAGTTAGCACTAAAAAGTGTATATTAATGTGTTACTTGCTTTTCTCTGGAAAATTGTAGCACCTATTTTCAATAGTCTTTGAACATTATTTTCTAAGGGTTTCTTGAGTTCTCAGATTAAATACCAAATCCAAGTGAATGCAATCAAGAAGCAAAGCAAAATATTAAAATGTGAAGCCATGTGAGCAGCATTTTCTTAAGATACTGAGTTTTCAAGTCCTAAGAGTCATACAGCAGTATGGTTTTTTCATGTAAGTGTTTACAATGAATTTTAAAGAGGAAAAGAGATAAAAATGTTATGTCTCATACACAGAATTCATCATGTTGTTAAATCCCCTGGAATCAGTCATCCTCCTGGAAGTATTCAAGTAGTTACACTGTAATTAACTTGCATTTGCACAGTATTTTTCAGCATAAGGAAATCTGTACAAAGTGCTCCCATTTTACAGAAAGGAAAACAAAGAGGTTTAGTGTTTTGATCTGATTCTGGAATTTCTGAGCCAAGTAGGTCTCTAGTGTTCATGATCAGAGGTCAGGACATCTTTCACATATGCTCCTCTCTCCCCCATGAGAAGAGGTTTTCCCAGAATCAGTCCCAGAGACATATTGGGGAAGCAGGTGGGGAATTATTAACAAGACACATTTGTTTGAGTTCAGTTGTAGTCAGTAACAATGCAGCCATTGAGCTGCATATACACAGAAAGTAAATATTTATGTGAGTGGTGATCTAGCTAGAAAAAGTAAAAAATGGGAAAAAATAATTTTCTTTTGTTAGATGTCTGACTCTTTCTGTTATGCCATTTCTATGTTGTCATCTTTGTATCAAGCTGTAGGCTTGGAAATGCTAGATCAAATTGAAGAAATTTAAAGTTAAAAAACCCTACAAACAACCCCACCAGAAACCCAACAAACAAACAAACAAACAAACAAACAAACAACCCCGCAACAAAACAACAAAAAAATGCTGGGAAAAAACAGGCCAAAAACCTCCACCCAGCTGTAGCTGATACTGTTCAGCATGAAAAATGTGATGTTAATTCTATTTTTTTTTTCTGTAAAAGATCATTAGAGGGCTTTATGGTCTTTCCAGACCAGTACAAAAGACATTCGATATGATTGATGTGTCTCTATGAATTTGAAAGGTATGACCTCCATAGGGGATACTACTGTTGGTTTTACACCATTAATGTTTCCCTTCATTTATTTCTGCAGAATACCTGCACCATCTTTTAAAGTGGGAATTGCCTGGGGTGACAAATTGAATCCTGAATCTTTGCACCTGACGCCACAAGAGCCTATAAATTAGTCATGGACCAGGAAGATACAATCCTAAATGTTTCCCTTTCTCAAAGAAAAAACAACCCTTGGGGTCACTAACAAAGAATAAAAAACCTGGACTTGTTAACAAGAAAGCAATTAATTATTTACACACATGTGAGTATTTGCCATTAGCATCTTTAGCATTAGGAATCCTTGTTCTGCTAGATTTACTTCTGCCCCTGTGAATGTAGCTGTTAAGAAAAGGTATACACCGATCCTTTTTAATAGTGGGAAAAGCAAGCAACAGAAAATATGATTCTAAAGCAGGGATATATGTGTCCATTGTTTTTGATCTTTCAAAAGAAACAAAGATTAAGCTATTTATTGCAAAGCTACAATAGTGTGGAATCACTAGCAGTGACTGTACAATCACCCGTATGGTGGTTTATTATTCTAGCACATGCATGGCCAGGACGAAGCAAATAAATTATTGAGTGCTGTGAGTGATTTCATTTATGTATGTATGTATGTATGTATGTCATTGTTAGAGCAAACAGTAGAGAAAAACCTTGCATTCTTGTATGACTCCCGTGGGGAATCTTAATGCCATTCAGCCAGGTGGAGCTTCTATGTGTTTTTTTTCCCATTCACTGCCATCCACCTATCCATCATAATGCCCTGAGCAGTTTTCATCCATGAAAACTCCTTGCTATAGCAATATATAAGCTTTGTAAATAAAGTCTGGCATCCCTGAGGGGAGCAATATCGACTTCTAGGAATTCTCATATATTTAATCTATTTTAAGGCCTGAAAAGTGTATTTCTGTAATAAAATATTTTAAGACCCTTTTGTCCAGGGAAATTTTTTTCGCCATGGCAGGTGACCCACATGACTGTTGCGGATATGAACATTTAGGCGGCTTCAAATGGATGCAGTATGATGCAGCAATTTTTTTAGGATTACTCCAAGGGGAAAGGATCCCAACCCCATCCTCCTCAACCCTGGTATCTGAGCAGTTTGAAAGCATAAAGGTCCATGTTATCCCTGAAGATATAGGCAGAAAACTCCCAATGGCTGCAGCCAAAGCTGCATGTGTGCATCCAAGTGCAATATTTTGGTTTTGAAAGTTAACTAGGGTATGAGAGAATAGAATAGTGTTTTGTGTAGCACCTTTCCTACTTGTTACAGCTCAAAGCACCTTACAGGGACATAAATGAGATACGGCTAGCACAGGGAGCATGAAAGAAGGCTGAGAACACATTAGATGCTTAGCAGGAGATCACAAAGTGTTTCAATGAGCAGAGCTTGATTTACTAAAAAAATACAATGTTAGCCAGAAGAACTGATGTTACATTTTTTCTTCTTCCTCTTTCTCCCTGTCTCTTACATGCATAAAAGACAACACCAAAATTTTGAGTTTTTGATCCACTGTCTTAACATTGTTGACTTCTTTTCTCTTAGGCCTTGTGTTATGAGCATTCAGCAAAACCTGGATGTTAGTTTTGGAAACAAAATGTCTTCTCAGCTTTAGCCTTACAGTGTGAAATGTTTTGTGCTGATGTCATACAGAGAGCTATGTAGCAGGATACGTGCAGTCTGGAGAGAAAACCCTCCTAAGCAGCTATGCAAGGTGGGCAGTTTTCTAGAACCTTCTTTAGGCACTGAGCAGACTTGTCTGAGCTGGCTCCATCTCTGGGCACTCAGGACTTGGGGGTGTGTGCCTGACCTG
This sequence comes from Pseudopodoces humilis, assembly GCF_049639895.1. NCBI lineage: Eukaryota > Metazoa > Chordata > Aves > Passeriformes > Paridae > Pseudopodoces > Pseudopodoces humilis. The sequence continues at coordinate 19,137,847 of NC_142201.1, forward strand.
AGCTGACAAATCCTGTGGGGAGCTTGAATTCAGAGCCAATATTGTCACATTTAGCTGGAGTATAGCATTGCCTTGCCAGTGCTTCCAATATATCGGACTCCTCCTCCAATGTTGCTTCTTGTCGTGACCGGGGTAAACCTTGGTTGTGAGACCCCAATTCAAGTCCCCAGTAACCTGAACAATTAAACAAATGGATCAAGCTCCACAGGGCAATGAAGACCTGCCATGAAAACCCAATCACAGGGGAGCTGCTGAGCAAGCAGAGTCCTCTGAAAAGCTCGTGGTGAGATTTGGGGTAGCTGAAAGGATGTGAAAGTGGATAAGCCTCTTGAGCCCAAATAAAGTCAAGTTTTTAAGGCAAAAGGGTCAGTCATTGTCTGGAGATAATGTATTTAGCCTGAAATTCCTGACTTCACCAACTGAATAATTTTTAGAATTTGTGGGTTCTCATAATCTGCTTCTGATGCAACATGATAGCTGCATGTACCTGTAATTTCCCCTCTAAATCAATTTGTGAGTAAGCTTTCTTGCAGTGACTGCATAGTTCTTGTTGTTTACAAGTCTCTCTTCGTATTACGGACGTCAAGGTTGGATTTATCTGATTATATTTACTTAATTGTTTAATTTGTTAAAACATTTAATAGAAGGCCTCTGGAATTATATACTCAGTAGTTTCACTATAAAAATAAGCAACAACATGTGTATCTGTCTGTTAATGCATTTGAAGCGATAGGATTTGATTTGGGGCAGTGCCAGGAAATTGTGACTTTTGTAGTCTATGTGGAATAGCTTGGATGCAATCAAGGGTTTTCTTGCTGTTTATTCTCTGCCTTCCAGTACAAAGGATAATGGGAGGTATTCTTAAGTAATTATCATAATAATAAGATTACATACCTACAAGCATCTGTAGAGACATGCACACACTTCTTTTACAACTCTTGTATCTGATTATTTAACAGCTCTACTTTAATTGATTAGTTGGACTGCTTTCTTTCTTGCTTGCTTGCTTTTTATGCATATCTGTGTAACTCTGCTAACATATCCTTCTTGCTTGTTTATTATCATTATTAGGTGGGGGTGAAGGCTATCAGTACTGCAGTCCTGCAGGACCCAGGATTTTTAACCATGCAGGGACTGGGGACCATTTTGCCTCATTAAGTCACCCAAGACTCCCTATTAATATGTAATTATGCACTTTGGTGTTGCAGTGGGAGCTGAAATAAAAATAAAATGAAGAGGTATTATAAAAAGCCCAGAGATTCCTAAACAGTAGTGTTTTAGTTAAAGGAACAATTGCCTTACTTTTCAGGTCATGCCAGCAGTCACAGGCAAAAGCCATCTCATGAAGGACTAAGTGAAGTGGAGTCAGGGTGCTGCTCTAAGGGGAAGCATTGGGAGAAAAAGAAAAGCTGGAAAGGAGGTCAAGGCAAGAGAAGAGCTGTCTGCTGCTGAGTGAAGTGGCATGAAGGGCTGAGGGGTGGGACCCAGCCAGGAAGGAGCAGCTTTCCCTGGGCATAGCTGCCCTACGCTCCTGTGTGGCACCCACTGGCACCCATCAGCTCCTTGGAAACCAGGCAGCAAGGCCAAAGTTGCTCTCCTGCCCTCACCACCTGGCTGCTTCCCTTATGTGCCTGGAGCTGGCTGTTGTGGTTCGTGTGCTCTGTGTAATACTGGCATAAAAAAGGAAAAATGTAACCCCCAGAAATGTATGCACACGTATGGTTACACGGAAGAGTTTGTCAGTGATGGTGCAGGGTAAGTCAGCATGGCAGGTAATGAATGTCTTAAAATGCTGATAACATTGACTGTACAACTGACTGCTTTTTCCAAAAGGCAGTACATTCAGGTTCAGTGTGGTCAGTGTATTTTTGTTATCTGCCCTTCCAAACAGCAGCAGGTGAGGGAAATGGGATAGTTTGTGGGTTTTCTTCAGAAACAAAGATTTTGGTAGTCCCTTCCACTTGAAGAGATTGCAAAGCCTGAGCTAAAACTGATGAATGACATGGAGTCAGAAGGCTCTTTTAAGCAACAGGTATTTAACCTGAAAGTTAGTATGCTTTGCACAACATCCTCTGCATAGGGAGCTTACAGCAGCCCTTCTGGCTATCACAAGACATATTATCCCTTCCAGGAGCTCTCTGCCTAGGCTGGCATGAGCACAACATGATGTCTTTTCTTACCTGTAGATGAGAGCTAGCTTTCAAAAAGCATTAACCTCCTGCCAGACTCCACCTCTTTCACAATCATAATATTTTATGTTAAAAATCATAACATGTTAGAGACAATTCTGCATTCCTTTCTTCTAGCCTCTGGCTTTCAAATTGTAGGGGTTATATTCAGGTCAGACTGTCAGCTCGCTCTCTGTAACAGTCTAAAGGCTAAATCCCTTTTAAAAAAGAAAATAAATCTCCAGTTCTCACATAATGACTTGGTATCTGGAGCTGAGGCTTCACAGAAAAGATCAAATAGCCTAAGCCTTGTGGCAGAACTGTAAGGAATGGCAACGCCTCATTATCCCATAGATACATCTCAGTTATAGTAGTCTTTGAATGTTCTCTGAGACAGATGACCAAGAATCTGTATAGTGACAGGAGATGGTACTGCTCCTATGCTGGGTGTGTTGGGGATTGTTGTTTGTGCTCCAGAATTCTATATTGTTATAGCTGCTTCCTCAAGCATCATGTGGGGTTAATTCGATGGGTGCAGCATGCAAAATGGTAACAAGATGTGAGATACTGTGCAAAAGTTAATGACTCATGGACACAGATGGGGCCAAAATTGGTTATGAGTGGTGGCTTGGCATTAAATTCCTGGAAAAATTGAGAATAGAGATGGAAGGACAGTACAGTGAACAGCTTGTTCTTCCTTGAAAAGAGGGCAGGACCCTTGTTCCATTTGGACCGAACCATGAAGTCATCTCGGTCTGTACACTCTTCTCCAACAGCTGCAGCTGTATTGGAGCAACCTCAGTGCCTGTGCTAGTGGGATAAAAACATTTCCATGTGCTCCTTTCATTCACAAAGCATATGTGCCTCCCATGGCCTCCAGTGTATCCTCATTCCCTTGAGGTGGATTCAAACATTAAAGCCTGCTATGTTTAATTATTGCTAAGTCTGGGAGGAAGTAAAATCTTACAGCCATTTTAACGTGTTTCAAGACAGGTAGGTATAAATCACAAATGTGCAGTCAGTAACAGGAAATTCAGAAGTCATCAGAAAGAAGCAATGTGCTCCAAAGAGCGTGATCATAAAACTTACACGGTCTTCTGAGCCATGTGTGTAGGGTTCTGCAGTTCCTGGTCTGATCATTCCTCAGCAAGGATCTCTCACAATCAGGACCTGAGCAGGACGAACTCGCCCCAAGGCGTGCTGTGGTAACACTCTGGAGGTGTTATAAACCAACCCAGGAGCAGGTAGATTACTGCTGGGAGGGTTTCGTCCTAAAAAATGTTAAATCCCCATGATTTCAAATTATGTCAAATGGAAGAGCTTGGCTTCAACCCTTTTACCAACTATATGCAAAATAAAATTTTATTTTTTTTGCTTTTGTGTGAGTGTAGAATGAAACACATGTGGGGGAGTTTTCCCCATTACATATACCCCTGCTATCCTTCTGTTTTGCTTTTCCCACAAGTTTCTGATTTGGGGGAAATCCTGCATTATGAATGAACCAGCCAGTGATCATTACTCTTTGATTCAAATGGCTTTTTGTGCATATATGTACATGTTTTTTAACCAAGGCGTGTCTACCCTTCCCCTGTCCCCCTCCTTTTCCCAGCAGGAAAGCCATTGCTTTCTTTAAGTAATGTTATAGCAAAACAGCACCAAAACAAGAGGAAAACCATTCAGGCTACACTGAGGGTCAGTACAAAGAAAACAGTACTGAAATGTAGCTGTTCTTATGGGAGGGCTGAAGAAAGAAGCGTATTTCCTTCAAGCTGAAGTTCACTGAAAACCTTGGTTTACAATTTAGCATCATTCTCTCTTCTCCCATTTGAATATCAGTGATGATATCTGGCAGCCACAACAGCAGCAGGCAAGCTCCACTATCCTGTGGTTTGGGGTTTTTTTAAGTTTCACATATTTATTGAGAAGCAAACAACCAAAATAGAAACGATGACTTTCAGTTTTGCACTTGCACTACATGATTTTTGACCTTTTTTTTTTTTTTTGTTAACAAATCATTTCAGTTTTCTTCTGACTCATATTCACATTTCTCTTTTTTCTTGCATGAAATTTTCCTATGAAGGTTTAAAAACTTGTTTCTTGTTTCTGCTAGAAACCTCTCCTGGTTTTTTGTTTCTAAAGACTTTTCTATTTTTTAAGTCTTTATATTACACAGGAAAAAAAATTACTAAGAGATTGGGGAGATATTTCTTGCAAGAGGACGTAAAAAAGCATCTGTGTTTTGTGGAGGATGATACACCTAGGGATGTAGTTGGAAGAGCTTAATCCCTGTTTTTTTCACATGGAGATGAAACTGTTTGCTAATGCCTGTTGACAATATGTGTTGATGATGCCAGGCTTCTAGCCTGAGCTCTAGCAAATGATGATAAATTCCAGACTCTAATCAAACATCTTTCAGAAACATTAACATTTGCTAAATAAACATATTTTTCTCTTCACTATTGCATGTAATGGATGTTCTTAACATTGTTTGTCAGTCTTTTTATAGAGCATAACAGATGGCCACTGCTTCTAATGAAATAATTATATTACTTAACCCTTTTCTTGGGGAAGAAAAGGCTTGGGCTTGCAACTGCCATTCATATTTTCTATAAATGACCCTGATGACAAAGACAAGAAAGTTTTTGGTTGGAAAAAATCTATTGGCAGTTTCAAATGAAAGAATGGCTACTTCTCTCAGGTTTGATTTTCACGTTGGCCACCCTCTTCCTCTACATTAAACGTGTCAGGGAAAGTTTAATCCAAAAGTCTGTGAGGAAGCACAGAGCTGTTGAGAGCCAGCTCTGAGAGTGATGCGGTAGATCTCTGCTGCTCTCAGAGACAGACCTTGGGGAGGTCAGGAACACCCTCTTCTTTATCCACCTGATGATGCAATTGTATGAAAAATTTTATGTCAGTACCCCCTGTGTGTCTTATTTGTGTGTTCTTGGTGACATGCTAAGGCAGCTGGCTGAGTGTTACTGAGGTACTAAACTGGCAGGTACACTTACATATTCAAGGAGCTGTGTGTGGTATAAAGTGGTCTCTAAAATAAGTTAAGTTCAGGCTCCCAGGTCCAGTGTTTGTGAAATACTGTCTGGTGAGGTTAGTGTGCTCTCTGAAGTCAATATTTGTCCTGTTGAGAACCTGAACGGATACACTGGGAGTGTTCAGGAGCATTCTGGCAAGATGGAGTCTTTGCAGAACGTGTGGGCATGTGAATGGCAGAGTGAGAACAGACTCCTCAAATTCAGAGCACACTTGATTCCTAAACATTCCAAGAAAGTATTTGGCCTTTGACATTGATGACATACCAGAGATTGCTAATAATAGCATGCCTGAATTTTTGTTAGAAAAATAAGCACATCCCTCAGCAATTCCCACACTCCTAGGTTAAATCACCACAATATCATGTTTGTGTCAGGGCTATTGAGATACACAGAAATATTAAAGCCTCAGTTGAATAAAATTTGTTCTTATTTGAGAGGTCCTTTTCACAAGGCTGAAAATAAGAACAATGTGATAGCAGCTAATCATTTGTCAGCACCATTGCTCTTGGATGCACATAGGGATGTTCTTGTCCCACTCTCTTGCCCAAAGCTGCTAAAGTTCTGCTGAACTATTGTGGCAAACGCAGTTTCATTCACTACCCCTAAAATAAAGGAAGTGTGAGCTGGAGGAAGAATTAACTGCATTAAGATAGAGGAATTCCTAAGAGGAAGTACTGTGAATGAGTGAACTTGGAGAGGAAGTTTCATCTGAAGGTAAGCTGTGTTGGTTTTGGTATTGGGGGACAGGAGGGGTTGGTAAGATCAGTCTCCAAGAGGAGGTCAAACTTGGATATATACTTTTAGGTCTGCATGTTTTCCAAGCACAGTGGTAAGGATTCAACCTGTCCACATCCACAAATTATATAAAACTGATTATTCACAAAGGAGCAAATAGGGGGATATATGCCAAAATTTCATAATATTTACTATTTCTATACTTAGGAAGAAATGAAAAACAGAAATCTTTGAGTGTAGATATGGATAAAAATTCATTTAATAATGAGGAAATGCTGCTTTTATCATGGATCTTGGAGGATGTAATAATTAGTGGAATAATATTGTTTCTGCAGAGTCATTATATATGATAGTTGCTCTGGTATTGAAACCCATTTCTCACCTGTCTGGACACGATATTCAACACTTGGGTTTTTGTCTGATACAAAAATTCAGTTTGTGTTTTCTGCTTATCTCTTTTGAAGGGGAAAAAAAAAAAGTACATATTAAATTTGGAAAGACAGAAGGAGTATGAAAATGACAAAGATGGATTGAAATCCATATATATTTCAAGTGAATAGTCTGAGTTATCCCAAGGTTTACTTGGTTTTTATCCCCCCTTATGCTGACTGTCAGTATATCCTGTAGCTATAAGCTAGTGTGGAACACACTTTGCATTAATGGTCAGAGTTCAGTGATTTGATTTTATTTTCACAAGCAGAAAGCTGGTTCTTAACAAAAACTCTTGTGTCCCAAGGGGGTAGGCGTATGGTGGGAAGAAAATGTATCACAAATTTCAAGTATGCAAACTTGAGGCCTTTTAAGACTCTAAGTACAGAGGAATTACAACACAGAAACTTCATGGTGCTAGTAATGCTGGGGCATAAAGTGTAACACAGCAACTCCTGGAATGCAGCGATAGTGTGCTTCCTCCACAGCCATTAAAGCTAGGTGAAAAGCAGTTGCTTGTTTTGAACCTGTGCCATCTTCTCTTTGTGTGGAGAAATCAGCTTTAAACATCAGAGAAGTTTAGAAGTGGAGTTGATGACACCTTAGGAAGAAGTGGATCTTACAGTGTTATAGATGCAACAACTGCCTGCTGTATGTGTTTTTTAAAAATGTATTTTATCATTGCTAAGTTTGCATCTGAAGCTTAGCTGAGAAATAACCAAAAACTGTTCAGATTTTCCCTGCAAATATGCAGTTCTTACAAGAAACTGGTGTCCCAGCTGCCTTGCAGAGAGGTTGCTGCTGCTTTCTGAGCTGCTGGACATGGGAGCGATGCAGGCTGTGCTCAGCGGAGAGCGGCACAGGGACAGCGAGCGGCCGAGCTCTGCCCAGTCCCGCTTATCCCTTCATCTGCATGCACGTGTTTGTGCTTCATGAGCTCCTTGTTCCATTTTAACAAAGATGTGCAGGTTCTCAAGTGTTGGGACAGGAGAGTGGTGCAGTCACCGTGCCTGGAGGTATTTAAAAATGCGTGTAGATGCCTACCCTGCACAGGGACATGGTTTAGTGGCGGACTTGGCAGTGCTGTGTTAATAGCTGGACTCGATCTTAAAGGTATCTTCCAACTTAAAGGAGTCTATGATTTACATGGAATGCTTGCAGTTCTTCCTCTTCCCATCTCTCAGTCTCACAAGTTAAGATCTTATCTACTTTTTCATGCTTATTCCTGCACTTATCCTGTAAGTGCCTCAACTACCCAAATACTGACACAAATGACAGAATCATGATAGGTGATGTCTGTCTTGGTAAACAGAGGGTCAGCTGCAGGTTTGGGAACAGATTTCCTTAAAATTGCTAAGCCTTCTGGCAGATGACTTCACCATCACCTTCAAACTTCCCAAGTTTGATTTGGTGCTTGCTGAAGAACAAGGAGGCAACAAAAGCCTTTCTTGCACTTCAGAAAGGAGCCCAAATACAGAGTGAGTATGGATGGGTTTAATTTGTAGGTAACAAAAGTGGTGATTGTGAAACAAGCATGACAATTTTACCTCAGCTAACTACAGTACAAAAATGCCTCTTGCTGAATGCTTATTATTGTATTTGCAGACTGGCTTCATATGTACCACATGTGCTTATTGTTGTTGCATTGTGATTTCAAGCTTTTATGAAGTGATAAGCCACATATTAATAGCTTTAACAGAAGGTTCTCTAGTTGTTAACATGGTAACACCTTGCAAGAACAACATGTTATGTCCATTTTTCATTCTAGAAATATGCAACATTCTGTACTTCAAAATACATACGGAAAGTGTCTATTTAATACTTAGATCTGCTCAATATATTATCTTCCATGAATTCCTACCCTGTTGCTCAGACCTGCTATAAAAATTTGCTCCTCAGACTGCAAGATATTAATTCATTTCACAGGAATCTCTTTGGATACAAGCTGTGAAAGCAGATCTGGAAGTTTCAAGCACATTTACTCTTGCTCAGTCTTACTCCAAACTGAATAGATTACTAACACTATTATAGTAACAGGTGTTCAAATACATCCAACTAAGTTATTAGTCAAACTTGGAGGATTCTTGTTGTTTTCCCTGACCACTATCAGGTTATCAGTTACATATGGATGTAATCCTCCTCATATTTACCTCAGTAAAAATTAGACCATTTTAAAAAAAAATGAGTTTAATAACAGCAGGGTTCCATCCTATGACCGTATCAGATGTCAATGGAAATTTTCAAAATAATGTAGCAGGTACATAATGAACACAGTGATCCAAAGAAAGTCAAAACATTGGTGTTTTGATGATAATAAAAATTAGGAAACTTTATGCTTATTTACATTCTATATATCCTAATAAACCAAGTCAAATTAAAATAAGTTAGTGTGTTAAAACTTCCCTTTAATTTCATCATGAAGAGTAAAAAACAAGTATAAAAATTTGAAATTTGGTGCCTTTACAGTAACTCCATTCAGTTTGTCCTTCTAAGCAGGCAGTGCATGAAAGCATTTGCCCATGAGTAATATCTTAGTAAACAGTCATGATGTGACACTTGGAGTGACATATTTCCCCCCCAGTTTACATACCTGATAATAGACTTCCTCAATATCACCTTCGGATTCACTGGCAAAAAAGTAACCCATCTGAAAGAAACACTGCATGAAATGTTGGTGATGGGACAAGCCTGGGTCTGTGTCTGAATGTGAGAAAAAGAGTTCAGACCATTAAAAGCTATATGGTCTATTGCCATGCTAATGTTTAGCTCTTTGTTTAGTGCAGACTTTCAAACGTGTTTCCATGACTCATTAAATCCTCTGAAATAAAAGTTCTCACAATTCTAGTACAGTGGAGCAGTTATTTTTGGACTTAATTATAAACAGGCTAGATAATGAGCTACCTAACTTGTCCCCTTTTCTGAAGAAGAATGGTTTGTGACCTCTCCTTTCTCTAAACAGTATCAAAATCCACTATATTTGATGGATGAAGGAGTGGAAAGTCCATGAAAAAATGAAAGGGGTGCATATGCAAATGCATGTTGAGCAACTAATATTTTAAATAACAAGTAAGAATATATATTTTGAGAACCTATTAAGTATTCAGCTTAAGAGAATATTGTAACCATAGCAACCCCTTATCACCTGTTTGAGACGCTGAAACATCTCCATGAAATGTGCATCAAATGCCCTGCTAATATTTGTAAAATGCTGATAATATTAGCTCTTGGAAACGGCCACACTGAAAGACAGATGTGTAAAAATGCTTGAGACTCAGGATCACCTGTCTACTGGCTGATTTCTCCTTGCCCTTCCACTTTAGTTTTATGTATCAGTTTGATGTATCAAAAGTAAAAGATTAATGGGTTCAAGAAGCCAGTGGAGGGAGCAGGGTGCTGGACACACGTTGCTGCTCACCTACAGCATGCCCATCATAACCACCCTCAGGTAAGTCTGCTGAAGGCTTTAGTGGTTTGTGGTGGCCAAACAAAGCCTACATAAAGGGAAAAGTTTCTCAAAAGGATTGAACATGATAACTCACAGGAAGACACCCAAAATAAGGTAAGCACAGATCCCCTTGCAGGTATCTAAAAAGACTGTGCCATTTACTTTATTTGCAGGATTTCAAATCACATAAAATCTTTTTTTTTTTTTTTTTTTTTTTTTTTTGTGGTGTACTGTGTTTTTCCACAGAATTAAATACTTAGAAAAGCAGGTAGAACCAGTGAATTATGAGTTCCTGTGATAAAATAATAATTGAAATTGTGTTTAAACCACAAAAGTCTTTAATTTTTGAATCCTTAGTGTGATTCTTTTTTCTCTCTCACTTCAGTGTGGAGTGCAGTACACCATGTATATGTGCTCTGAACAGATATGCAGAAGAAGAAAAGCAAAATCAGTTGTTGCCAAGTGATTTGGTAATTGAGCAATATGACTGCACAACTCAGCCTGAGTCCAGTATGTGCTGAGGGGTCTTCCTGCCTCATTTTGTTCTGCAGCATCATATAGCATCAAATTATTAGTTGTTAATTTCAGGTGGTAGATGGGTAACTGGGAGCACCAAAAGCTTGGATTGCTGAAGATGACAGGGTACCCAGGACATCACTGTGCATTCCCATTAACATAAAGGACCTTCTTTGTGCCCAAGAGATGTGGAAAAGGCTTTATGAAATGGGTGTTAGGACCTTTGCAGTTTCATTGAGAAACATTGCAGTTTCATAGAGAATTACAGCAAAATTACAGCTGAGGGAGATATCTGAACAAGAAGGAAAGGATGAGCATATGTGACAGTCTGGCCCTAGGGATCAAAATCTGCATGAAATAGTTTAGAAGTCATGCATTAGCCTTCATCATTGGGCTAATGTGCAGTAGCAGCTACTTCTGTGCTTTGTTTTTTCCTGGTGTGAAATACTGATGTTGGAGAATGCAGGCAGGGGTTTTAATGGTTGAGTCTCCCTGTAAGTAAGCATGTGTATTTATGAAATAAGACACTCTGGGCAATATCTTTCAATTTCAGCATTGAAGTCATAAATGCAAACTAATAATAACCTGTGAAAATAAAAGATGCAAAAATTAATGCCTAATAGTGAGCATTTTATTTCTGTGCTGGGCTTCACTTTCCACAAGTCTTACCTGAATCATATTTTCTGGGTTACTTCAGATTTTTTGACTATCTTCATGTAAAGGTTTATCACCAACTATGAAAACATAGTTTTCATGGACCAGTCTGCTTTTTTTTTTTATTTTAGTTTGTTTTTTATAAGGGCATCTTATAAAATGAAAATCAAAGGTTTGGATTATAAAAGTGGTTTTCTTGGAACTTGGAGGAGTACAATGTTTTGCAGTCATTGTCTTTTATTGCCAGAGCTGTTTAACAAAAAGAGAGGACTGAATAGGTGACACCTCTGGAAATGTGAGGTAAAGAAAGCAAAAATTCTTTTGGAGACTGGTAAACCTACACTATATATTCCTGTAATTAAAAGGAACAAGCTACAGGGACTCATAAAAGTGCCATCTGAAAATGGTTTAAAACTTTGAAAAGGGCTACTCGGCACAGATAGAAGCGTGAGACCCCACCAGACCAGTGCTCCCAGGGCAGTCTCAGTGAGCCTATTTATAAACACACCATTTCAAAACCTCCTCAGCTGGTTTTAAGCAATGCTCCTGGTGAGAAAAAACATTAATATGATAAACAAAAACTTTCTGAAACTGTCTCCAGCTTAACCTCTGTGACTAATGCTTCGTGATATCTGCCCACATCCTTGAATTGCTTAATTTAAAATCCTCTCATAAGAAGGTTCTTTTGATTTCCTTCTAAATTCTTTGCCTGTTTTTCTCATTTGAAATTAGAGGAATGTGGTGGTTTTGGTGTTAACCTTCCTACATAAATATATTACATGGTCAGTACCAAGGGTTTCTCTGAAGCAATGGGAAGGTGTAGTAATCTGATATTTCATAGGTAATCTGACCTTGATGGTAACCCCAGTGAACCTCAGAAGCTAGTGAGTCGAATCATGAGTCACATATGTTAGCAAATTCTCAGTTGTGTGAAGCTGTTTTCCTGGCCAGAGTTTAAGGATTTGGGATTTGGGTTAAGGTTTTTGTTGTCATTCCCCAGCCCACCCCCTGCAACCTCATCTCACCACTAACACTGCAATCCACTGGTATTCTGAGTAGGGAAATGTTTTTTCAGTTGTAGGGAAGAGCACCTTAAGACTCAGTTCCAAGTGTATACCTTAAATTTTTCTTGAAGAATTTGAACATATTTCTCTACACATTCAAGGATGTCTACATGCACACACATAGACACACACGCACACTTTTCTAGAAATAATTTCAGTAGTCTGTTTGCTGTGTTGTCTGGTTAATACTAACTTTTGCATTCTAAATACTTAGATTTAGTCCAGAAACTAGTACTTACATCTACAAAGAGTAGTCTTTTTGTGTCCTTCATTCCTGCTTTTCGCAGGGCCCGTGCTGCCCTGATTACTATAATGTTCAAAGATGTTTTAACGTTTATAGGTTTATTCTCCCCTTTATTATCCTCAGCAGTGTAAAGACAGCTTGAATATGCAGAGAATTCCAGTGAAAGAGATGAGACACCTCATGCCCTGGGCACAAGCAGTTTTCAGGCTGCCGTTCATATTTCCAGTGTTTAAGACATGTGACCCCCCCTTGCTGCATAGCTGACAGGTAACTCCTGTTCCAAAAGGCTTCACAGAAGGCCTTCTTCCATGGGGCTGGGAGCTGGCATGGGTAGCCAGGAAACTGGAAAAAAAGAGAAAAATGAGAATTCCCTACAAAAATATTCTCAGGAATTTTGACTGCAAAAGCTAATCTTATTAAATTAAGTTTCATGAGATAGTGCAGACCGCTGGTAAACTTTTATGACTAGAAAAATGAAATAACAAGATTTTAGTCTGACTTGAACTTTTAGACAACTTTGGCTCCATTGGTCTTAGCTGAAATACCTGATTTGAAGTCAGAAAAATATTGGTTGGTTGTCTCTTCAGTGGCAGTTGGCTTCTTGGGATTTTTAAAGAATATCTGAGCTAATTTTTTTATCTCTGTATGACCAAAACTGTGTAGTGTCACTCCAGAGAACATTGAAATATCAAATGTTTTCTGAGAACAAGAAATATGAGGAATTAAAAATTATGCAGAAATACTCCAGTTTTTTGTGTTAATGCCTCATCCCAGCTGAGATTTTGAAAAGATGTTAAAAAACCATTTTCCTCTGTTTTGGAAAGTTTGGAAACACAGAGTCAATCTCTCTATAATTCTTCCTGGACGTGACATAGTCTTGACAGTGCTTAGAGCTTCTCACTTCTGGCACACTCATGCGTGGCACATGATATGTCTAACCTGTTGTATGCAGGCTGAAGAAAAACTGTTTTAGAACAGAGTGGCTTAATTGTGAGTGTTACATGGGTTTTTTTGCTAAACCTGTGGTTTAGGGGCTTTTATTTCTAAAGGAAGGATATGCATGGTTTGATGATCTCAGCTAACACGCAGATAATGGGGATTTGAGTAGATGCCTGCTTGCTTCAAGTGACAATTTAACATTTTAGGCTTTAACTTGTTTTAGTGAAATTGTGGCCAGATGAGACTCCCTCAAACCTGTGTGATAATATGTCTGGAGAATAGGAGAAAAATATTGATTTTGACAGATGCTGTTTGATGTTTGACTGACAAAGGCACATATGTTATAACTTCTGTTACTTGCCTGCATCTTTATGTGCTTGAGTCACTTCATGACTGACTTTTGCAATTGGTCACTAAGTAAGCTGTTGGTACAAAATGCAATGGAATAAAGTTAATCTCTTTTTTTTTCTATGGAAATAGAGGTTACAGGTACATAAGGCAATTCTTCTGTCTTTATCATTCTTTTTTTCATGGAGGCTTCTTAGGACTGGAATATTAAAAAAAAAAAAAAAAGTAACAATTTAACTATTATCTACTACTCCTAAGAGTAATGAAGTATAATTATCACTGAAGTAGCAACTAACTAAAATCTTAGGATATCAAATGGAGAAACAGTGGTAAACTAATTATGATTTCCATATAATTCAGCATTTATAGATAAATAAATAGAGAACAGATGTTTTAGAAACTCTGAACTCTTATAGCATCCTTCTTTATTAGTCTTTTTAGCTTACTATACTTCCATAGGATTTTGGAATAGACTATCAGAATCTTCTGATCACTAATTTATTACACATGACTGTGCACCAACTTGTTCAGCCTAGCAGATCAAGTATCTGCCTCACAGCAGATGTAGTAAAATGGAATCCAGAAGATATTATTCTTTTGATTAAAAAGTCTTAATCAAAAAGTCTAGCCAGTGTAGTCCTTAAGGCAAGTGCAGATGGATAGTTGTTTAACCACCTTTCTGTCTGTTTGATCTGAGGATTACATAGGTTGCATAAGTGATGGAGAAAGAAGCTGTCCTGAAGATATCTTCCCTTCTCTCTTGCCTGCAGCTGCTGCAGTCCCAAGTGAGATCAGAGCACTTTGAGTGATTCTGTAAAGGGTGAATGGTCTGCTAAGGGTTGCTCCACCAAGAGGACTGAAGGATGCCCTGATCTTTCTCACCTCTGCCTGTTTTGCTGGTGCCCTGCCAAAAGGCTGAGTCTTGAAAGGCAATGAATTCCCCAGCGATCCACCTTAAGGACATCTTTGTGCACTGTGGCTTTCAGAGTGTATGTGCACATATAAGGATGTCTTACACTGCTGGTCCTAGTTTTAAAATTCTGTTAGAAATTGTGTGTGCATTTAGATGTCGTGACTCAGACATTCTGCCAGCATGGTCAGCTTGTCTTCATTGCATTCCCTGCAGCAACACTTATACAAGCAGCTAAGTACTGCTTTGTGAGATCCAGCTCTGCACAGTCTTACATTCATAAATGTTAACTATATCAGTTGAAATCATTGCATGACAACATTCACATCTTGAGAGCAGTTTTTAATATTTGGAGTATTTCAGATTTTTTCCTTTTTTTTTTCTTTTTTTTTTTTTTTCAATATTGTCTTCTCATAAATTTGTCTTCATCTTACAACCTCACATTTTGTGCCAGTTCTTCTGGAGGTTATTTTTACATGGCAGTGTTGCCTTAAGTGTTATATGGGGTTAATAAAAAGTGTTTTGTATTCTGGACTTCCTGCTCTTCCTGCAGGTGCCAATTTAAAACTGCCAAGGGAGGGACTATAAAAACGATTAAAAATTAATTTCAATGCCAATAGTTTGGGTGTGAATATTACATTTTTCTCTCAAAGTGCAGCAGTCCAGCTGCTTGTCTTATTTTGAAAAACGCGTCTTGATTAGTTGTCTATATTGCAAATTAAAGGCAATATATTTGTGATTGACTTCATACCTGAAGATGCTCATTTTCAAACTAGGGTTGCTTCTTTCTAACCTATATGCTGGGTCATATTTTTCTCTTCTGCAACTCTTTCAGTCCTAACATATAATCAGATCCTGGGGTCTGGTATCTCTTTGTTTGGCACAGCTCAGTATAGAAATAGAGTGGTTCTCTGTCTTTAGCGTATATTAAATTCTCTGGGCCCAGGAGGATTTCCATGGCAGCTGGAATTCAACTAATGAGAGAAAGTCCTTTTTGCCACTTCCTGTTCTGTGCTCCCCCTGCAGCTGATGCAGACTTATCTTGGTCTGGATTAAGTAAAAGTCTGTATTACACCAAAAAACTCCAGCAACTGAGTGATCCCACATTAGGCTGTTTTTCATTTGATCCCAGTTCAAAATAATTCCTGTGTGTGGTAATTTATTAGAAACAATGAAAGTAGATAAGGAAGATCTAGTTAAAAAATCAGTGAGCAAAAGTTTCAAATTCTGAAAGAGTGCTAAATTTTTGATATCAAGATTTTTGTCTTTGCCTTGTCACAACTTAAAACTTTCAAAACTGCACACGACATTGATAAGCACTGAACTAAGCCTTGTCTCACTAAATTTTGATGAACATATTAAGAAATAGTTGATGTGCTAGAAAGAGAACTCAACACCTAGTTTACTATGTTTATGTAAAAAAATATGTGATATTTTTACATAATGTACAATTTGTAACTGGTGTTTTCTGGGGTTTTCTGCACATTTATAGGAACTCTCAAAGCTTTTTTGGCTTCATAAACTGGCTCAAAACACATTCTAATATTACATCTTTGTCTCAAGTAGCAATAGGAGGCAGAATTTTTAGTGAGAACCCAACACCCTGAGTTCTCACAAATGCCTGCTGACTACTTTTGCCAAGTCAAGAGCAGAACAGCACGAACCACACTGAAGATCTTCCTGAACAATGCTGCCAATAATGGAAGCCCAACTGAAGTTTTCCTGCCTTGATTTTGCTTTAGTGAAGGGGGCAACATAATGCTTGAAACATGAGGCCAGATGGAGGGCTTGTGTGTGTGCCCTTTGTGTCTGGGAGGTGCTTGGTGTGTGATAAGGACTGTGGCAGGAATACACAGTGAGCAGCAAGGTCAGAGTTACTTCAGTATTTCTGTGTCTGCTGGTGTCACTCGTAACTCCAAAGGGTTTGATAAGAGGAATATGTGACCATTACTGCTGATAACCAGTGTTCACATAACATAAAACTGCCAATGGTTTGGTGTGCTTGTAGCCATTTTACTTTTAACTTAGATTAATTCAATAAGAATTCTTTAAAACAATTGTGGTCCCTACCATGACTTTGGTCTGGCTTATACAGGTCTTTGCTTCCAGTGATGTCTGAACAGGCACCAGCTCCTCTGCCTGCTCTTACCTCCACTGGTTCCACAGTACAGACTGTAAAAGTTTCCTCTGTCAGGGAGAGAATCTCTTTTCACTTCCCCAAACACCATATGACTTTCTCATGCGCACACATACACTTGGTTATAGATGGGAAATCAAATTTTTCAGAGGAAGGTGTAAAAGCAGCACCTGTCTTCTTTTATCCCAGATGGGAATTCCTTTTCCTCACATCTAGCTGCTCCTCTGTGTCTTTGGCTGCTGACTACCCTCAAACCTACTTCAGACACAGATCCTCTTTTTCTCTTGTGCCACTCAGAATACTCAAGGAAGTGAAGTGCAAGTGCAGGACCCAGTTTTCTGAATCCACTGTGTGTGATAATACCACTGCACCCCCTGCAGCTGGTGCAGACTTATCTTCATCTGGACTACAAAAACTGTATTACACCAAAAAACTCCAGCAACTGACTGTGGATTGATCACAAAGTACATTCCTCAAAGGTGGAAAGTGAATGGCATAACTAGGATAGGGGCTCTCTGTGACACTGGATTTTAAACAAGATAGCCTACACCCCACCCTGAACACAGGTCAGCGATTTTAATGGTTTCAAATTTTTTGCTAATACTAGAAACCAGTTTTCATCCTATACAGTCAACTCATTTTTGATGCCATATTCTGCTGGGTTTTTAGTAAAATGCAGTACCCATCCAATCGTGTAAGTTGTGCATGTTGTTTGTGAAAAGGTGTCTGCATTTCCAGAAGAGTTACATAACTGTTTTAACCCTATAATGTTTGAATTCTTACAGAAATTTTGCTTTGTTCCCATGTGAAACTCTGAAGCTGTCCTAAGAATCCCCTTCTTAAAGCCCTAAAATCAAATATAGGGGGTTTGTGTGAACTCTTTATAATCCTTACTAATTTAGTAAGTTTTCAACTTTTTACTACATCTTCTTCAGCAGGGTAGTTTATCTCTAATGTTCTAATTTGAAAAAGTACATCTGTGTTTCCTTTGAATGCATCCTGGAGAGGATTCACTCAGATTTAGTCGTAAAAGGCCTTCACATACCACATAGTCATTTTGAGTGACATGTGTCCCCTGAGGTGTGCTTGGGGGACAGAGGACAAGCATTCCTGTTAAGTGCCCTTAATGCACCTCACTCTGCATTGCAGCTGCTTCGAGCTCTTGTGCAAGTGGGCAGTGTTAGACCATCACTGGGGCATCACTCGCTTGTCTCCACATTGCCTAGAGAGGATGGTTGGTCTCACACCCATGCAACATGTTATATTGATCCCTGGAGATGGTTGGTGTTGTACATTAAAGGATCATTGGATCCTTCCTCCTGGGGGCACAGACTAGGCAAGAGTAAAGTTGGACCCAGGAAAAAGTGCAGTAGTGGTTTCAATCAAGTTTTCCCTCCATCCATGCCATGCTTCTGGTCTAGACAATGCCAATATTATGCAAGCTCCTTTCTTTGTTGCAATTGTGAGAAAAATCATTAATATATTTAAATGAGAAAACAAATACGTATTTTAGATATCTTCTTTCTTTCCCTGTGACATACCCACTGCTGGAACTTACTATAAGTTAAAAGGAAATATATTTTTGGAAGCTTTTAATTAAAATCCTGGAAGCATATGATTCTAACTTTTTTTTCTATAACTCAATTCAGTAAGACTACTTGTACTGTGAAGGGTTAGTGACCAATTTTTTCACTGGTAGATAAAGCCGTTGCAGAAGCAAATTCATGATACTGGGATTTTACTTCAGGCATCAGATTTGCCTGATTGTTCCCTAAGATCAAAAGACAGATTTCCATTAAGAGTGGAACAGAATGACTAACAGGCTTCTGAAGTGATATTAAGTTAGAAGCCTTCTCCACTTTGGAGAAGATTGGCTGGTATCAATTTGCAGGCTTGCACTTCTCTGTTTTTTTCTTTTTTTTTTTTAAACTCAAGAAATTTTGAACTAGATTTTCTTCGAAGTCCCTTCCAACCCAATCAATTCTATAATTCTATGAAAGGTGTAACTCAAACAGCAATGGCACTTCAGATTCGAGATTTTTGATTTTGCCTTTTCTTTGTTTATTTTAATGAAAGCCACCGAGGGGCAGCAGATAGCAGCCGATCTCGTAAAAAAACAAAACAAAACACTTTTTTTTTTTCTTTGAAGTTGCATTTCAAGTCCAGTGTTATCTTGCATGAAAAACCCAGCTTCAGGAAGAGGAAACAACCCTCTATAAAGAAGGGAAAGCAGACAATGAACTGAGGCATGATTAAACGTTTGCCACTGAAACAAATAAAACTTTGCAACAAAACATTTCCAAAGCCTACGGATCCACACATACATTTTTGTTCCTTCCAAGAGACAGGCGCTCGCCCTTAATGTAACTGGTGAACGGTGTTTTACTTCCTGCTTATGTCATTATGTAATTTTCCTTTTAATCTGACATGAGGAAATCGGTGCTTCTGGAGACGGGATGTTGCCGCTTTGCCGGGCGGCTGCCGAGCGTTCCTGCATCGCTCTGATGCTGCAGAAATTTGAACCGGGCATTTGCATACCCTTGCTGAAGTCCTGGGAGTCTGTTAAGCTTCCAGCAGACCCAGAGCAGTTACATGAGAATGGGAATAATCTCTTACACCGCAAATTGACTTCCCTCTTTGTAGCCCTAGACACTGTTTCCAGCTGCTTTCAGTCTTTTAAATCCTTGAAAGCTTTCCTAATCCTCGTGTAGGCAGCAGCCTTTATGTGCTCTGCCGCCCTCCCCTTGCTGCTGATTGGCGAGGCTATTCCACGGCCCGGCTCGGCCAACTGCTCCATCCTGGGCTGTGGTTTGAAATCAGAGCCAGGCAGGACAGCTGCCTCCCCGCTGCCGACTTCCCATAGGCTGCCCAAAGAAGGTTGGGAAACTTGACATTGTCTTAGGGCTCCCCCCAGCAAAGAATAAAAAGGGAGGGGGAAATAATAGACAGGGAAGAGGAGGGAGGGAAACTTGCTTACGGTGGGAAACTTGATGGATTTCTGCCCTGCCGACAGCAGCGCGGAGTGAGCAGCCCTGGCCGGCTGGATGGATGATGGGAATCTCACCATGAGGCAGGTAAGGAGCCACTGCCCGCCGGCTCCCGCTACTACCGCTCCCAAACCCTGCCCATCTCCGCTTTTTCCTCCCCTCCTCTTTATTTTCTTCGTATAATTGTAAGTTTCCGGGTGTGGGGGAAAATAATAAATTCTTTTCCCCCCTCCCTGATTCTCCCGGTAGGCAGGGATGCCATAGAAGCCGTGGTACGGTTTGGATTTGCGGGGAGCATGGATGGAAGCGGTTTGCGAGCTATGTAAATCAATTCCAGTTTGCCATGGTTTAAGCGCATTGTGCAGGCTGTATCGCAGCCCTGTTTGTGACATGCGAAAGGAAAGAACTTGCTGTGTTATAAGCCTAAATATGCCAATAATTCAGCCCAAGGATAATTTATTAAACAGCTCTGCATGAGTTCCTTGCCTGCCAGTGCTTTAATCTTCTGATTGTTTTAAAACGTAGTAGTTTCAAGCTGTCTTGCAGCTTCACAGAAGTACTTTAAGAAAGGTTTTCTAGGGATTTTTTTTAAGATTATTCAAATGAGGGTTGTTTAAAGACTTCTCTTCACTTGAGGAGACAAAATGAGCTTTTATTTTCATTCTCACTGTTAGAAGGCACAGTGACAAAATGGTTTTGATTCTTGTTTTTCATAGTTTTACAGCAACAATGTGCACTTAGAAGAGCCTTGTGGGAGGAAGAACTGCCTGTATCTTAAGACTGAATCAAAGAGCTGTCCCAGTTTAAAAAGCCAGTCCACTTCCTACATTTGCTCATAATATGTTATTTTCTGGGTAGATAATAGGTAAATATGAGGAAATGAGAAGTTTTCTAGGTTTTCTGTGCAGATGTCATTCATTCAGTTCTCAAGGGAACTTTTATAATACGTGTCCAGGAAATGCATGTGTGAGGATTTTGCACCTGTAGTGCAAATGGAACTTTTGTTTTACACTCGCTTTCTGAAACCGTGGTGGGAAATCCCAGCTTCCTTGCCAGTGTTCTCTAAGTTACAGGAGGTTAAGAAAGAGAAAATATAGGTGATAGGAAGAGGAAAGGTATTTCTTGCTACTACTAGCAAAATCACATTTTATAACCCTTTAAAGAGAGGGAAATTCTTGTCCTTGCAAAGCACAATGAAGGGCATTTTATATACTCGGGTTGGTCAGTTGGATGCACGTAGTCATCAGAAATCATTATCACCACAAGAGGGTACTTTGGCACAGGGGGTTACCAACAAGGAGTGCGAAAGAAGCAGAAATGTTACAGAACGGCAATAATAAAGTGTAAAATGCTGTGAAACGTGCACTTTACTCTCCTAAAATATTTTTCCCTAAAGAATAGGCTTCAGGGACGATGAAGATTCGTAAGTGGTGGGTTAAAAGAGCAAGGCAAATAAGCCTAATAGAGAACGGGGGCGGAAGGGAATGCTAAGGCACACACGTACCCTCCAGAAGAGGAGGAGGGATGGGGGAAACATTCCATCCTAAAGAGAGGTGCAGGCACAGGCGGGCTGGTTCTTGCCGGGCCCGTCCCGTCCCGCCCCGAGGTGCGCGCTCCCGCCCCGAGGTGCGCGCTCCCGGGGCAGCGCCCGCCCGAGCCGCGCCTGTTCAAACACCAGGCCCCGAGCGCGGCTCCGCTCTCCAGGGAACAGCTCAGCACCATTTCTCGGGGTTCGCTTGGTTTGTTCTGCACAAATATCTTCAGCTTGGCAGGGAAGGTCTGTGGGCACCGCTAGGGCCCGAGGGACAAAATCCAGGGAGATGGATGTCAAGGTGGTGCTGAGCTACTGTGTGGGTCAGCCCCTGTCAGCAGAATTCCTGCTTTAGTGGGAAATGAAGGTTGTGATGGGCTATGAAGCAAGCTTGTAAAACGTTTAGGAAATCCATTACAGCAGACACTTAGAAGCAGGTAAGTCATGTGCAGCTGGAGCCCTCATTCCTGCTTTTAGTTGGAAATTGTTAAGGGAAAGAGTTATGTGCAGAGGGTGACTTTTCCGTGGCCCTCCTATTCAGAGCAACAGAGAGCTCTGGTTTACCTACTCTTCCACCTTATAATCATCTCTCCCTACCTGTCCTGCTGCTTTCTCCGCCCTTCCCTGGTGCTCCCTTCCTCATTACAGCAGCTGGGAGGAAGTGGATTAACTCCTTCCTCTTCACAAGCTTTGGGAGTGAGTGTTCCCGCTTTGAGAGGCTCTTGGTGCTATGGCTCCATTTGGTGCTGCAGAGCTAACCATCAAGTACGCAGGCATATGGCAATGTACTGCAGGTGTTGGAATGAAACCATGTGCTATGCTGATGACTGATCTGACCCAAGGGCCACCCACAGCTACTGAACAATAGCACACAGAAAGACAGATGTGCTAATTTTCCCAATGGAAGTAGAGGAATTACTGTAGAAATGTAATATGCAACATATTGATAAGATTCAACCTATTTTACTACTGTGCCAGTCCAATAGTCTCCAGCAGGTCGCAGGGGTTGGTGTCAATACTGAGTTGAGATTTGTAAATGAGACAGTATAAAGAAACACTCACTTATAGGTGATCATTGAAAACCTCAGCAGGAGTTGTCTTTTTGCTGTCTAGTAGAATAATCTCAGATATAAGTCCACCAACCAAAATTGGAACATTTCTATCCTATCTGGGAAATTATGCTGATCACAGTGTACCAGTAAATGTTTAAGCATCCACAGGAAATATACCCGTTGGTGTGTGCTGTAGGACTAGTGTTCGGAAGCAGAAGTACAATTTTCAAAGATATGTTATATAGCTGGAAAAAAAAATAAAATGTAACAGACAAAAAAACCCAAAAAACCTTTGCAAGTAACAATTTTATTTTGCTTTGCAGAATTCAGTTTGTTATATATAAAGCAAGGAAATTTGCAAGTGATGGAAACTCCTGAAGAGGTCCTCAGCCCTCATGAAGGTGGAGTTTTTGTGGCTGGACACAGTTATGTTGCTGGATTCCCTGAGTTTGCTGCAGAACTGGAGAGGGCACTGTGGGCTCTATTTTGTTTCCTAAGCCTACTTCACAGAAAATCAAATGTTTGATGAATTTTAATACTTCATTTTCATTCCCTTTCAACCACAACATATCCCTGAAGTGCAGCTCGAAGGAGTGTCATTGACAAAAAATGCAGCTCCTTATTTTGGCCTCTTCCTATTGAAGTACCATTGAAGTTGATTGAGGCAGTCTTGAGCCCTTTGTCACGTAAAGAGGTTCAACTAAACAACTGTTAACTGACAGGCTACCTAAAAATGAAAAACTGTGTACCTAAGCCACATAAAACCATTATAATTACTTATCATGTCTGCAGTCATATGGCTTTTAGTGTGCATATAATCACCAAGTGAATAAAGCTGTATACAATTTCAGAGCAAAATGTATGCAAAATTCAAAATCACCCCCTTTCCTTTCAGCTCTTTAAGTTCTTAGCATGTGTTTCTTATTTCCTATTTTCTTTTGCATACCTTTTAAAATTCTTAATACGTTCCTCTGTAGAAAAGCTGTATTCTTATCCTGAAGTTCTGTAATCCTTTGCTTGGCACTAGGAAATTATCTTACAGAGTTCATCCTGGGATATTTTGTTGTTTGTTTGGCCTGTGAGGGAAGAAAGAGCATCCTGAAGAATGCTGCCTTTTTTTTTTGTGTATGTGTACCATGCAGAATAAAGAAAACAAGTGTACAGAGTCCGCAGGCTGGGAGTGTATCAGTTAATTAGTGGCTGGACATTGCTCGGTAGGAAGCCTGGCGAGGATTTTTTGTGCGTGTGCGTATTTGTGTTGTCTGCTCCCTTTGATCACTTGTGTGGTAAATAGACATGCAGGGTAGCTATAGCAACATGTGCTGTAGGGTGGTGGGAACAGAGGGGATGGGATCCCCTGACAAAGGGTAGTTTGTTAGAGTGGTTGGTTCTGATTAGAAAAAGGTGGCACCAATCAGGTAATTTAAAAACATCAGTTTGGCAAAACGCAAATGAATGTTATCAGTTTCAAAGTAATGCTTGTTTCTGTAGTTCTGCAAGAGTAGATCATGTGGAGGATTGGTGGGGAAGGAGAGGCATAATAAAATGCAGAGCATAACCCATTTACACTTTTGAATGTAAAAATAGTCATGCTGGATGTGCTTTTTCTCATGGTGCTGCACTGCCTATGCAGTTTGCAAAAGAAACGTTTACGGGAGCCAAATTCCCACAGATGATGATACAAATAGTTATGTTTTTAAAATATGGCTTCGGGAGGTACTGATGATAAAGTGATGTTAAGTAAGTACTGTGTCTGATCCATTGCCTTTCCCTGATTTGTAAGAATTCCGTGTACAATTCGCCATCCCAAGATCCCGCTCCTATTTCAGCAGCCTACCTGTAGAGGTCAGGCTTGAAGCTCTCAAAATCTTCCCATGATAGAATTTCAACCTAAAGCTATAAATATACACATCCATAGCCACTTTCCTGATTAACTTTATGTGGAATACTTTTAAAATAATGTTGTTTCTTTCAGAGTCAGGTTATTAAGTAACACCACGTTCTGCATTGATGGAAGCTTGAAATACATCAAAATTCAGCTTCATTTCACATCTCGAACAGAACCCAACCTAAAGCTTTTATTAGCACCTGAATTATTTAGATGTGTATCACTGTCTCCATGATCCCCACTAGGCATCCTACCTTTGATGAGGTCTGTCTCCAGCTCCCTCCCTCCAGCCTGCCCAGCCCTCTGCTGCGCTGGCTGCCGGCTTCCCACTGCTGCCTGGTCTCAGGGCTTCCCCACTGGCAAGGGACAGGGAAGCAGGCAGTGCCACAGAGGGTTTCAACAGCTTCTGAGCACTGCAAAAAGTTGTCAGACCTCAGAGTCCCTCCACAGAGTAGCACGAGAGGTAAGGGGTCTGCTGGAGCCTGGGGTCAGGGAAAATGAAATGCCGGGAACAAGGAGCTCGCAGTGGTAAATGCTGAGGGAATCTGCTGAAGCTCAAAAAATGCTTCAGCGTTTGGAGAAGCAGTTTGATTTGTCTGTGGGTGAGGACTGAGCTGAAAGGAGCAGACCAGTATTCACATACAGCCGTGTTGATTGCCTTTTGGATGTGTGCTGGGGTTAGTTTGAACTGAATTTCAGACTTCGTAGGATATTTCATTCTTTAGCCTGTTTTTGGTTTAAAGTCTTTATTACAGTCGTGCATCTTAGAGCTTGTAATGCTTTAGCAAGCTGTAAGGAATTACTTTATATCCCTGAGATCCCTGGCTTGCAGTGCAGAATCCAGCCTGTCTGAAAGCTGGGGAAAACGCTAAAGGTTAGGAAGCTGATACTGATCTCTCTTCTAAACAGTAAAAATAGTTCTTAATTCTTTAAAGTTCTTTCCCATTTGTTGTTATGTCATGGTTTTTTATCATTAGTATTTATATCTTCCCAGGAGATGTGGGAGGAAAAAAAATTGGCAAGGAGGCAATGTTTGTTTGGCTCAAAAAGTTTTATCAACTTTGTTGATGGAATAAGTGTTGAGATAACTGGGTGCAAGAACAATTTTAAGATACTGAAACAAATAAAAGAAAATCCAGGCTTTTAGTCCTGTGAAAGGAATAAAAGGACAGTAAATGAGGAGATCCATGGGGCTGATAGGATTTTTTTATTGCAGTGTGGTAGTCTTTAAGGAAAATATTTATGGAGGAACATTTTATGGCCCCAGAAAGGAGGTGGTGACACGCTGTGACAGTTGCTCCACATTTTGGGGCAGAAAGGCCAACATATTTCTCATGCTTTTGGTGGCAACGACATCTTCCCGTCACTCTTCACTCAGGCTGCCTTGTGCTGCCCATGCACCTGCGGGGTCCAATGTCTGAGCAGGTGCTCAGGACAAACAGCACTGACTTGTCCCTTTGGGTCTGCAGGTATTTAATTACTGAACAACTGCAGCAGGAGCTTATAGAGACCCCTCCTCCCCTCACACACACACCAGAGTGGTAGGGAGGACTCATTTGTGGTTCTGGCAAGATGTTGCACTTTGTAGACTCAGGTGAAGTGACAGCTTGCTTAGATGGGACCCTCCCTCCCCCCCACACCACCTCTGGGATATGCCTTTATTTTTTAACCTTTATTTGAGGCACTAGCTGAGATTGATGTTTTGCTCAAAAAATTGAGAAAATAAGATATTGAGAAATTAATATTTTATGGCAAAATTGTTCTCCAAAAAGTGCTTTTTTTTTTGTTTTTTTTTGTATAGCTATCCCATATGGAAACATGATCCCTTTTGGGTTTTATTTTGTTTTGGTTTGGGGCTTTGGCTTTTTGTTTGGAGTAGGATTTTTATTTTTTTGGGGGGGGTTGATTTTTGTTGGGTTTTTTTTCTTTTTAATTTGGCTTGTTTTATGTATTAGTTTGGGGATTTTTCTTCCTGAGGGGTAATTGAAGACATGAAAAAAAAAGAAAACAAAAGGAAAAGAGAGACACTACACCTTTTGACACACTTATATTTAGAATTACAGTTGCAAAATCTAGCCACTCCCTCATAAAACAGCTAGCATCCCAGTTTCAAGGAAATCTTCGTCACCAACAAACTTCAAAAGTTTTAGCGGGGGTTTTGTTTTTATCATTGAATTATACTGGTTTTCCTTCCTCAATATTATGCCCTTATTGCAAAATCTGTATGTATTTTACATGGAAGGTGTACACTCTATTGACAACTTCTCCTTTGTGGACCACCAAAGTCTGCCTCTGCCTCCTGCCTCTGCTTTTTTCCTCCTTTGTATGCAGCTCCAGCTGCCTGGGCAGTGAGGTCTCAAGCCCTCAGCCTGGTCTCTGGCCCCACCTCAGCTCTGCATGCAGGGATACAGACTGATCTCTCTCCTACTACTTTTTTCTGTTTTTGTTGGAATCACAAGAGGCTGTAGGCAGAAGTCTAAGCAACTGTGTAAATTATCTCACTGAAAAACGCTCGTTGTAAATCTGATGTGCAGAGGAACAACAAGAACAGGGGAAGGGAAGGCTGCCCTGAGCAAGGAAAAAGACTGCTCCTTTCAGGGGAGTTCATGTGGATAAAGCTCTTGGGCAGGGACGCATTGTCAAGCACAAACCAGGTTTGTCCACGTGATTCTCGAGAGATGGTGTGCTCTTTACTTATTCCTTGTATCAAATGCCATCGATACTAGCATGCATTTCCTCACTGAGAGATGGCAGCTATGTGGACCTTGTTTTGAACAACTTAGGAAGCCTAGGTCATACATGTCAAAATTTGCCCTATCCCACCAGCACCTGTTGAAACAGGTAAATGGTTAATGATTTAATTTCTAACTGGAAAACCTCAGAATTATAATTTAGGGAGTGACTTCAAACTGGGATTTAAGCAGTTCAAAAGTGCACTGTATTGTTTTGGTCTAATTAACACAACACAGTGATAAGACATTAAAGCAGACTGACAACACTATACATTGATAACAGGGGACATTAATGCCTGAAGACACAGTCTACATTGTAAAAATCTGAAAAAAAAGGGCTTATTATGTTAGATAGGTCAACGTGATTTGACCTAGTTTTGCTTTGCTGCTTGGAAATTATGTCAGTATTTGTTATGTCATCTCCTTGGATGAGCAATTTAACATCCTTTTTGTATTGCAGCGTTGTCCTAATATTTTATATATTTGCTTGCTCTCTAAAAGGATCCTTTAGGCTAGTTATAGAGATCTGGGCAAAAACTGATACAAAACAAAAACCTCCTAAAACCAGCTTCCCTTTCATATATGTCCTCTCTGCAACAAAAAGGAGTAAATTTAGTCACAGCAAAAATATAGGTACAAATTCTGAAAAGCATCTTGTTCCCTTTGTATTTAAAACTCAAGAAAGTTCATGAATTTAAAATGTGCTAACTCATATAGCTATATACCTATAGCTATATACATATAGCTAAACACCTTTTCCAGAGAGGTTTTTAATTGCTAAAACCCAGCATTTTTAACTTCACCTAGATGCTTATGTAAAATAGAGTGGCTTAAAGGAACCACACCATATACTTCTCTGAAAGGTAAGGCTTCATGCGAAGTCATCAGTATGAGGGAAAAATGGGGTGGTTTTTTTAGTCTTCATCAAAATCACAAGCCCTTTCCTTCATATTTATGTTTATGTTGGTTTTCCTCTGCTGCCATCTGGACTTGTAAGGTATTTTCCAGGGCTCAAATCGTGGTTCATCAATTGTTGCTGAATAACCAGGGGAATTAGATGTTATTGCTCTTTGCTCTAATGGAAAAAAAATTCTGTTACAGTATTTTGGTAAGTGTTAGCAAAGGAAAGCTCTGTCTCTTCCTTAGCTTTACCTATCTTCTCATAGCTATGCCTTACTGTGTTTGAGAAATGTCGGGTATGGCAAAGTTGCACCTTTTGCTTCTTAACATTTCTTGGTCCAAAATGGGCAGCTCTGAAGCCTGATTTTGCTTCTGCTGAAGTCAGTGTTATTGGGGAGGTCAGGTGGACCCCCTGTTCAAAATATCCTTTTGTTGTAGTCATTCAAATACATTTTTAGTGACAAATGCTGAACAAATTAGGTGGTAGTGTGAGAGCAAAATCAGGTTTGCTTTAACATTTTTTTAATTGCAATTTTTATTTTAATTCCTATTTTCTTGAATAGTAAGAAATTTATTCTTGAGTTTAAGCATGAGCTTGTTCCTTGCAGTGTCAAAATATTTTAATGAGCTAAGTAAGATCTGTACAAGTTCTTCACCATTTCTGCACAAATACACCTAATCTTCAAAAGGTCCTGCTTACTCAGAATTTTCAGCTCAAGTAAAATTAAAAATTGTAATAGCTATCTGAATTCTCTGAGCATACTTCAGATGCAAATGCTCTTACATCCCTTGTTAACCAGCCTAATTGGAACAAAAGCTCAATATGAATGTGTGTTCAGAGGTGCCTCTTCTTTGCTATAACATTTGCTCTTGATCCCTAATTAAGCCTTGTTACTGAAGGTTAAAAAATCCTCCCACAATTTAACTTTCCTTGAATGTCTTGACTGCAAAAGAAACTGTCAGGGGAAAAGTCTCCGATTGCCTCCCATGTGCCTCCTCCTTTTAAACAGAACCAAAGTGTAAACTGCTTATGAAGGATTAGCAATGACTGGAAATAAATATCACATATTCCCAGAGTAGTAAAAGCCTCATGCATGAGGAAGATGATGATTGTGGGCTGACATGACAATTCACATAGCTAGAAAGACTGTGCAGGGATCCATGAAAAGTTCTCACTGTACTCTGGAGATCATCTGGCCCAACTTTCTCTTCAGCACAGGTTGCCACAGCAATTTCCTCAAACAATATTGAGAATTTCCAGGGCATGAGTGTCCACTGCATTCCTGTGCAGCCTCTTCCAATCCTCTTTCTTTTTTTTTCCCTTCAATCCAGACAGAATTTTTTTTGCAGAGCTTCATGCCCATTGTCTCTTGTTCTGCCAGCAGGCATCCTTGTCTATAGAGTAGTGCTGTTTCCTCTATAACTAATTTTGTAGCTGGTCAAGGAGTGTGATTAGATGTCCTTTGAACCTTCTGCTCTCCAGTCAGAGTTTCCTTCAATCTTTCCTCATATGTCAACAGCGACGGCACCCTGATAATCCCAGTGGCCTCTGCTGGGCCCTTCTCAAGTTCTCCAGCTGAGGGACCACAAGTGGTCACGGTATTCCAGGTGTGGCCTTGTAAGCAGAGTGAAAAAGCCGTATTTTTTGGGCTGCTCTTCCTGGTGCAGCCCAGGAGGCTGCTGGCCACCTGCCCTGTCAGGACATACTGCTGGCTCCCAGTCAGCTCACTGCCCCCAGCTCCCTTTCAGCACAGCTGCTGCTCCAGCCCATCCATCCCAGCTTGTGCTGCTGCCTGGGATTACTTCTTTCCAAGTACAGAACATTATATTTATCTTTGTTTAAACTCACATTATGGCTTAGTTGATAAAGTCACTTTACAGCCTCCAAAAGGGACTTTGTGGCCAGCATAACAAAACAAAAACAAACCCCCAAATTTTCCCTGTTTAAGTTCATCTTATTGCATGATTGCTGACAATGGGCTTTAGTTATTTCTTAAGCATCATCTGTCTTTCTGGACCAGAAATCCTGGGGTATTAGATCATGGATTTGGTCTAATTTGTCTATTTCCATGATGTTTTCTATTGTTTCCATGAATTTATACCTCTAGATACTGTAGAAGAGTTAGCTTTAGGAAGACAGATTGTGTCATTTTGGTCTTGAAAATCTGGAAACTGTTACTGGAGAAAACAGGTTTATGGAGAAATACACTTTATTTCCCCATTTGTCTTGAGCTGCTGATGTATGTATGCACCAAAAGAGACTGATAACCAATGGTGCTGATTTTTTGCCTAAAGTTCCCTTGAGTTTCCAGACTAATCCCACAACACTTTCTTAGTCCAGTGACTTTGTTTTTTTCCTTTAAGCTGTTTGTATTGTCTTGCTGCACCCCTCCTTGACAGTGCTCTAGATTTTCTTTTACTGCCTCCTCACTTCTGTTCTCAGTTTGGCTTCCTGCTCCTACCCCAGATACATGAACAAAACCATACCTCTTAAAACTGTAAGGTAAATGCAGGGGAAAGAGAGGGGAAATGCTGTCTCAATCCCTATCTTTTTTCAAATATACATTTAGCCTCACTGGGGAAGCCCTATCAGTGTAAAGCTGGAAGCTTGATCATGACAAAGAAGAAGAAAGCTGATTTTTCTTCTCTCTTCCTGTCCTTCTAACGCTGAACTGGATCTGCAAATTTTTCTTGAAAAATCCTGAGATAGAAAACCTATTTTAGCCTTTCTGAACATCTTTTGGCAGATATTTGTGCCATTGGTTGGTGCTGTGCTAAGGAACATCCAAGCGTGTTTGCTTTTTTGAGGTACTTGGGGTAAAGGAAGGCAAAGAGAAAATAGAGAAAGGGAGAAGGTCTGGCTGCTTGTGTTATTCCTACATAATATTATTGCAGGGGAAGCAGGTCTACTTTTCTCAAGAGCAGCACATTTTAAAGTATCAGGATGCATTCCTGAGACTAGACTAGGTAACTTAGAAAACAAAGTACATGAGAGAGGGACAGAGAGAGGAACAGAGGGAAAACAACTGTGTGGGAGAGGAGAGCAGGAAGAACCTTGCACAGAAGGAAAAGATTAACCATCTCTCTTCTTCAAACTGCATTAGAAAAGTAGACGAAGCAATCCTTATCCAGGAATTGAGAATGAAGCTTGTTTGAAAATCTTGAGGAAGAAAATAAGATTTTTCAGTGCTACAAAGTCAGAACTTGACTTGGTAAGCACAAATGAAAGAGAGAGAAATCATACAGAAACTTCAAGAACTTGGGGTCAAAGAGAGGAAGGTAGAAGACAGAAAGGTAAAGAGGATAAAGGCGACCTCTGAAGGCTTACAAAGGGGGTTGAACACTTAAAACCTCCATTGAAACCACCTGGCCTTTCTCTTCTTGAAAGAACCATTCCCAATGGTACTTGTTCTTCATATTTGCATTGCAGTGTAAAAGTGTAATGGGATGATTAATGGAGTTTTGTTTTACATATCCTGTGGAAAACTATTTTCCTAGTGTTTTTCTTTGCAGTGTCTTTTAAAACTCATGAGAGTATTCTGGGTGTTGGGTATTTTAATGTCTGTAAAAAGCAGCTAAAATACAAGGCTTGGTTTTCTGATCAAACATCAAGGCTTCTGACTTTTTCAGTCTTGAGGTCATGATATCTTGTGTGCAAATAAATGGCCTCTACCAGATGGTGAAACTTTGCCCATGAGGGCAAATGCAATCCTTTAAAAAGTCAAATATACCAATAACTTTAGGCATCTTCATTTCTGAAATTTGTTAGCTGGACTTCTGGGGCGGCATCAATGTAGAAGATTCTGAGAATAATTTTTTTGCCATAAGATGCTGTTAAAAAAGCGCTTTATTGCAATTAAAAGAACATAAATCCTGATGAGCTTGTAGATCTTCCACTGTGTGAATAAAGACTCACCCTGCAGAAGTGACAATACCGAAACTTTCCCCCCCACAATTTCATGATTGCAGTTCCATGGGAAAAGCTAGTTTTTGTGATAAAGACATTTGATGTTATCTTAGTAAAAGGTACTATGAAAGGTATGTAACTGAAATGGTGTCTTGATAGGGAAAGATGTACAATGCTGTACTTCAGGCCAGGCATAAGGCCAGTCATTATAGCTGAAAGGTCAATTACAATTAATTTTCCTTGCTTTGGACTGTTTCATTTGAAAGTTCTGTGCAAAGACATCCATAGGAGATTTAAAAGATATGTTAATGTGCTATGCTCTGCAGATCTACACTAAGCAGTATTGGGATGGCATATGCACTGCAGGAAATGGAACAAGCTTGGGGATTTGTTCATATTTACAATAGACATTTATTTACTTAACGTGTTCTTTCTTGTGTAGGGTGAAAAGGTCACATATGTCTTCAGGTGATAATGGACAAATTATCTAATTAACAGGGGTGATTTTACTCAAAATCAGAAGGTCAAGAATCTTTTCCCAGTGTGTGGGAAAGAACGATATTCAGAGTGATTAACACCCAGAGGAAATTTCTGAGTTTATTTTGGCTGGTCTATAGTTGATAATTCCCTTGGCTAAAGGAATGCCCGGCTCCATGTCAGTCACCATTTCCAGAGCTTAACTTTAAATAGCAGTTATTGCTCACACATGTTGGACGTGTCAACTCTTGTTTCAGAAACAGGATGCAAATTGGCACATGGGTAAACTATAATATTTGGGGGTTTTGTTTCTACTTTATTGTAGTTGAAAGACTCCAGTTTTTAAAAAAAGGAAATATAGGCATGTTCTTAGTATGGGCACAAGGAACATCCAATCTCCAAATCTTAATGATACAAGTAATGAAATGAGTCATAGTATCTCAGAAAATATTTGAGGGAGATGGTATAAAAGATCAAAAGCCATAAAAGCCTCCAGAATAGCTCAGAATGACAGAGATAAATTGCTAATGTTCTTGTACTAGCAGAAAATTATTTGGGGGAAATTGCAAATGATAATAGGAAGTAGACAATGCTCATACTAGGAAAGGCTGCTCCATAAAACAATCTAAATCCCCAAATCTGACCTGGGAAATTTCTGTCCAGACTCTAGATGTATTATCAGCTTCACTCTGAGCATGTAAAATGCATTGACCATGTTTTCCAAAGATTCAAAGCATTTTATTTCAGTGGATGAAATAATTCACAGATGTTATACCATGCCAAAACTTGGCTGTGGTTTAAAGCATCATTTCAAAGGTTTGGTACAAGGTTGTGTTTTTAATATTTTGCAGATTTATCTTTATCTTTTAAATGCAAATGTGCTGGGGCAGGAATCCTGGACTTGGGTCAGTCTGTGATCTGTTACATTTCCATATGTCCACACTGCAACTGAGGAGTTTATTATTTAGCTTGTTTGAGTGGTGACCTCCAGTTCTCCCAGTCTAAAAACACAGGCAGTTCTACTTTCATGTCAGCCACTATATGTCCTTTGTTCACCTCGGGGGAAAGACACAGTCTAAATTAATTTATGCTGCTAGTTTTCTGGTATCTGTTTATACTTCCCTCCAGAGTGCCCAGAAGTTCAGCAAAGACTTTTCAGCTGCAGTTAAGAGGAAAGCATCAGGGAGCAGCTCAGATACAGAAACCACAACAATTGCCCCAACAAAACTTAGGAACACAGAAACTTCAGTCTGAAAACTGATGTGAAAATTTAAATACATGAGTTGAACATGAGTTTATCTACCTTACTTAACCGGATTTAAGATGTCTGGGTTTAAATCTGTGGCTTATTACTTTTATCAAAAAAGGAGGAGATATATAAGAGGGGACCTGCAAAATCCTGTCTTGAACAAAAATGCCTTGCATAACTAATCTTTATAATCTGTCCAATCTATCTTCAAATGATGGATGGATTGACATAAAGAGCTGAAGCCTCCTTGTGCTATGTCAGATATTCACTTAATTAAGGAAGAAAAGTGGTGGGAAGCCTTTAAATAGACTGTGATAAAAGGTATTTTGTAACATAGGTTTGATCTAGGCAGAACAATACAGAAAAATGAAAATAGTATTGAGCATTTGCAGTTCTCTGACAAATCAGAGTAAGTAAAGGGTTACTGTATTAGTGTCAACAAGGTAAATACAGCATGAAGAAACAGGGTATTGGGAAAAGGCATCTTCAGTAGGTACTTTAAAGAAAATAAGAAAACCTCATACCAGCCTTAAGTCCAAATCTTAGTTTTCTGTGTTCTCCCCTCATCCTTATTTAAAAATATTAAAATGGAAGTGTTTAGGTTTTTTAAGGAATGGTATTTACAAAATGAAACAGCAAAATCTGCTATAAAAGGCATACCTTTTAAAACCAACTTCAACAGAAAATCCAAATGTGATATTCCATAGATTTAAAATAAGCTGTTCATAGACATTTGTGTATAATTAAACATTGTCAAGAAATTCAGTGACCCATTTAATATACATGAGGGAAGGGATACCATCCAGAGGGAGCTTGGCAGGCTTGAGGAGTAGACCAGTGTGAACTTAATCAAGTCAGGGCAATACCCAGTATCAATACAAACTGAGGGATGAATGGATTGAGAGCAAGGCTGAAGAAAAGTACCTTGGGATACTGGTGGATGAGGAGCTGTACATGAACCAACAATATGTCTTTGCAGCCCAGTGTGCCAACTGCTTCCTGCATTAAAAGCAGGTCCATGGAGGTGATTTTTCCCCTCAGCTCTGGTGAGACCCTACCTGGAGCACTGCATCCAGCTCTGGAGTTCTCAAAACAAGAAAAACCTGGAGGTCTGGAGGAGGGTCACAAAAATGATCAGAGGACTGGAGCACCTCTGCTGTGAGGACAGGCTGAGAGAACTGAGATTGTTCAGCCTGGGAAAAAAAGGCTCAGAGAAGACTTTATATAATTATATAAATTTATATATAATTATATAACTTATATAATTTCAATAATTAAAGGGGGCCCACAAGACACCTGAAGAGTGTGTGGTGATAGGACAAGGGGCAGCAGTTGTAAGAGGGTGCGTTTAAATTGGCTGTAAGGAAGAAATTTTTTATGATAAGGGTGGTGAGATACTCAAACAGGCTGTCCAGTGAAGTTCTGAGTGTTCCATCATTGGAAGGGCTCAAGGTCAGGCTGGAGGGGGCTTTGAGCAATGTCATCTAATTGATGTTGGTGCCCATAGCAGGGGTGTTAGAGCATACCATCTTTGGGTTGGGTTGAAAAGACTTTTATTCTGTGATTCCATTGTTTTTTTCTTTTTTGTTTTTTAGGTCATGTTTTAAGCAATATTATGATATTCCCTTTTTAAACAAGGCATTCTAAACTTGATTAAACCATGCATTCCAAGAAGTGTACTGATTTAATTGGAAATTCTCTGGATATATTGTACCTTTGTGATGGGAGTCTGTGATGGGATATCCATGTCTTAGCCCACTTGCTACTAGCTTCTTTTGTAGTCCATGGATGTAAGTACTTCAGGAATAAGATTTTTCTTTGCACTAAAACCATACAAAGTTACATAAGATAGTTCTGTGAGATAAAGTAAGTAGTAAGATAAAATGATTCCTCAAAATGCCTGTTGAGTAGGAAAGGATCCCAGTATTACAAGTATCTTGTCATCTGTAAACTTCTATATTTTGGATGCCTCTACTTCAACAGAACAGAAATTTAATATTATTTAGAGGAGGCTTTGTTTACCCTGACTTTTGTTATAGTCCATTCAAAGATGGCTGTGTAAGACATGCAGCAAAATCTTGCATTATGTTGTTTTTCTGATCTAAAGTCAGGTGAGATGAATTTCAGCCTTTATAGCGAGTGTGACCAGCTAAGGTTAGCAGACTGGTACTGCAGTCTTCTGGCAGCCAGGGATGATTTCTTCACCAGAATTCACACTACAGCTTATTTTAAGTGCTCAATGGTATTTTGAGTGAGCTGAGTGAGGGCACAAACTGACAATTTAATTTCAAAAATATTGACTTCAGAAGCATTTCTTACATCCAGAATGTAATTATGGCTGAGATCAGTATTACACCCTGGAAGAATCCTAATGGGAGGCTTACCTGTAGAAGGAAATGCTGCCTACATACCACACATTTTATCTTTGTAAACCAGGATTGCAGTCATT
This sequence comes from Pseudopodoces humilis, assembly GCF_049639895.1. Taxonomy (NCBI): domain Eukaryota; kingdom Metazoa; phylum Chordata; class Aves; order Passeriformes; family Paridae; genus Pseudopodoces; species Pseudopodoces humilis. Next base: position 19,173,655 of record NC_142201.1, read on the forward strand.
AATATTTCCTGTCTCTTCCCACTCATTCCCCTTATTTCATGTTTTCCTGTATATTCTGTTTCTGAAACTCCACATTTCCCGCTTTCCAGTCTTGCCCACATTAAAATTTTTGGTCAAATTTTCCTGAAGGTGAGAAGCTTTTGGCATATTCAGTGCCTGTATCCACATTAACAAGTCATGCTGGACCAATTAACAGCAGATCAGGAGACTGAAATGATTGATGCAGAGAACCCAATACCCAGATTGTACACATTTTTTACCCATACTGTACTCCTTGTAGTCAAGGCCCAAAGACTTCATTAGCAGCAGAAGGTCATTATTAAGTGCTCATCTAGAGCTCATCATCTGTGCTATTACGTCTGAGAGCATGAGACTTCATGCAATTCAGCATTAGTCAGAGATGTGACTCCAGCCTGATTAATGGAGAGGATTGGGAGGCTGCTTAAAAATGTTCCCATGACCTGAACTAAAGCACTACTGGGAAGACATACAGCAAGCACAGCTTCTGCTTTGCAAGGGCACAGATATCCTTGAATTAGCATTTGTGCTGCTCATTTCCCTAATGCGGCTCCAAGCCAGGCTCATCCTGAGTGATGGTGCTAACAATGCAGATCCAGCTAATGAGCCAGCCACGCTCGGGGGCTCGGAGGGCACAGTGCTGTGACCGTCCCTCAGGTGAGGAGGTTAAGTTATACACGAGTGAACTTGGGTATTCCTAGCACCGTAAAAATTATGAAGGACAGGCTTAGTAGGAGGAAGATGGGTTTGGGTCAGACTGGGAGAGAGGAGTACTCCTGCTAAACAGTGTTAGAGTGCTAATCCTTGTAACTTCCTCTCCGGGCTTTGTTGTCAGACCCCTATTGGGGCCTGATTATTCAGACTTGGCTCTGTCTTCCCAGGCACCCGTTCTGAGCAGAGCTGTCTCTTTCCATACTTAACAGGGAGCTGAACTGCAAAAGGCAGCTAGTGTTTCTTCAAGGTGGGAAACAGGTTTTCACTGTTAAAACTTTGTAACTCAAAGTTGCAGAATATCTGCTGACCAAGCATATGAAATGTGTTTAGGATGTTATGCTGCTCAGAAGTATGAGAGTATTGTATCTGCACTGCATTATTTCTTATCTCAGCTAACCATGGAAAGATCTCTTCTATAGAAAAGCTCGGGAGTACATAAAGGCACTGTTGTTTCTTGGAGTCAGTGAAGCTATGAAACGCATGAACTTTACCCCTTGTCTCTACAAAAGGTTTGCCAGTTCTATGAATTTTAAATCCATGGGAAATTTTTGTTGCCCTCAGCTGCTGGGTTTCAATGGCTAAAACTCTTTTTGAAGTTATGCTTGAATGCTGCTTTCTTTATAGCCTCCAAAACGACACCTTATGCTTTTCCTGCATTCATAACACTGAGAAAAAGATGAAAAGTGTTCCCTGTTCAACCAACCATCATATATCATCTGATCCGTTTGGCTGCTTAAATGTAGTGATTAAATGCCCATAATTCCAAGAAATACTAAAATGAGTTTAGCAGTTTGATGTTTTAAAGTCTGGGAATAAAAAGGCAGATGTTATGATCCATGAAGGAATAGTACATACGAACTGGGGGAAGGGCACAAGTAAACTAGAACTGTTTCCTGTGTAATGAGCCATGCATGGCAAAAACTCTAAGGAATGGCCAGCAGCAAAGAGCTACCTACAGCAATGTAATCATTTTATGTTCCATTAAGGCCTTGTTACTTTAGAATTTATACAAATTTATGCTTCAGGAAAATATGAAGCCTATTGTATGACTCTGGTAAGGAAGAAAATCCAACTTCAAAGAACTGTCATTTAGAAGAACTGCATCCATCCAATTCTGATTTTTAACTGAGTATTTTGGAGATGAATGGGAGAGAACTTTGATTCAGGAAGGAGATGACATACTGAGCGCTAGAAATGTCATGGTACACATGGGAATTTGCAAATGGCAGCTTTTGGCTATGTGAATGTAGCTTCATTTTTGCTTACTCAAGATGATAGAACAGCCTATATTTTTAAGGTCTGTAGAAACCTATTAAATGGATTTTTTTTTTTAAAGACTACTGAGAACTTCCCAAAAAAATTGGACACAAACTGGTTATATGAAAAGCATATATTGCCAAATGCCTTTTTTGAAAATAAAACCTATAAGAAAGGGAAAAAAATAATTTGCCTTCAATTTTCCCATCTGTTTTATAAACCAATATCACAAACAAAACCATACATCCTGTCTACTGAGTCAGAAAAAATCCTAAGGATCCCAGTTTGAAAGCTCAGATAGGTCTCTGCCATCTATATTTTGTTCTCTAAGGAAAACTGTGACTTTTATCAGAAAATTTATCTACCTCTTTCCCCTTGGAAATCCAACTTTATTATTCATTTAACTGCCAGACACGGTCCTGACTTAGAATACATCGGGTAAAACCCACCAATAAGCCTTATGTCCAGGTTTGTGTCCAGCTTGACAGATACAGAAATATCTTCAAAGAAGGTGGTGAGAGAACAGTGCTGTCAGACACCAGATTGGAAAAAGTGTAATTTTGTTGATTATTGGAGCCATTCTCCCTAGCAGCATTCTGCTGACCTACTCACTAACCAGTTGTCCTGGAAGAGTCAGCCTGTTCCAGGTGCTGTACCATCACAGAACTCCTTTACACTCCCCAAGCATCTGAGAAAGGCAGACAAGAAACTCAAGGGAGGCTTGATAATACTGACCATAAAAAGACACCCTTTTCCCCTATATATTAACTACATATTTTTAAAATTTAATTTTTCTGATATAAACAAATACTTGTTTCTGAAATACTTGAAAGCAGGGCCTCATTCTTTAATCTATGAAGAAGTAGAATAAAAATATATATGAGAGAATGCTTTAAAAGATTGCATGTTCAAAATGTTTCGTCCTAAGAACAAGTTACCATTTAGTGTACTGGGGATCTGTACCAAACAGGAAACTGATCCTGAGAACTAACTTCATCTGCTTCAATAGAGTGATATTTATCTTCAAACTAGACAGAAGAAATCTTTTCAAGCCCTTGTGTATGGGTCTGACTCAAAGGAAATAAAGATATTTATCAGAGAATCTCAATGGTATTATGCTTTAAATTGTTTATATTCTCCTCTCTCTCCTTTATATTATTTTAGACTTTATTTTGCTCAGCATCTGAAATAGGATATCCATATTCCTGATGCAACATGAACATATGTGACATGGAGTTTTTCTTGTCTGACTTTTTAGGGGAGGGGTGCTACACAAATGTATCTGAAAAATTTACATCACTCACTGAGTGCTCAAGTTTCATATGTCTGATTTGCACTGTTCAGATCATTAGTGGTGGCATAGACATAAATAATTCTGTTCATAATGCTGTCAGACACTTTTCCCTGTTACTTGTACGTAATAACTGAATAATATAATTTACTTTATTGACTTAGGTAAGTGAAAATCATTCTGGGTGTTGTGGACAGTCACTTATTTTAAAATTTTTCACTGTAGTTCTCATTTCAATGCTCTCTCACACAGCAAGTGTTTGGGGGTTTTGTTACTTTTTCCTTGTATGCACAGAATTTGGATTTTTCACGCAAGTGAAAGAGAAAACATCTAAAGATAGGCTGATAGTACAATTGATTATTATACCAGTTATTTATGTGGTTTGTAATTATAAACCTTTTTTATCACATTTTGATTATGTACAAATGACCCAGGCCACCTTCCATCTAGAAATTGTTGTGAAGCCCAGTTTGACTTCATAATAAAACACTCAGGAAGACAAGGACTGTGTTTTCAGAATCAAGTTTTTGTGCTTTCATTTCCAGGAAATGCTAATTCTCACTACTTTATCACCCAAGTACAAATGTAATGCAAAGCCATAGATCTGAAAAATACATGGTGTTTTTTTGAGTATTAGCCCTTTGATATTTCAAAATACTATCAATAATATAAGTGCTGAAAGGAATAGACTTTCTTTGCTAAAGATATTCTGTTCTCTGGGTGCGTGATAAAATTCCAGCATGAATGCACAGCAAAATGAAGTATTAACTTTCTTTGCTTCCTAAGCAGTTCAAAATGTTTTGCTCCTGTGGGATTTAATGTAAGTGATGCTGGATATTTAGTCTACAGCATTCTATTCACCTTTGAAAAGCCTAGGTTGTAATCTGATTTAGATGACAATTGAAATACCTCAGTGGTCTCAGTTTAGTTCCTTTTTTATTAAATCACCATCAGACACTTAACACAGTGCTGATCTTGGCAATAAGACTCATTTTGAGGCATGCTGGCACTACTGGAGTAAAAGAGGCATGGAGTATAAACTTGGCTTTAAAAAAAAAATGAAATGCAGAAAATTCCTTCCTTTTTAAAAGCACAAACATTTATGGAAATTTTGCAAAGATGAACCCTACCTACTGCATGGGATGCTTTTATTCTCAAAGATGATAGACTGCATTACAAATGGCAAAGATATTGATACTGTTGGAAAAAAATTCCTCAGTAGGAGGAACTGCGTTATGGTAACAGTGATTTGCACTGGCTTATTAAAGATACCAGAGCAGCAGTATCTGGCCAGATGGTGTATTTTTAGGTGTGGCCATCAAGTCAGAAACTATGCTAAATTAAGAAGATGCTTTGATCAATATCTTCAATCATCTCTTTACATCTGAACCCTTCCAAAGTTGTAATGGATTTAACAGGGTAATATGAAGATCTACAACAATAAAATACATAATTACCATTGGTTCATCTAGGAATAAGCAAAAATATAATAAAGGCAACAGTAAAGGCTTTCTTTGTTAAAAGGAAGTTTCTCATTCTGCATTATTGCATTCTGAGCAGAAGGGTCAGTTGTACTTTTTTAAAAACGACATGCCAGTTAATTCCATTTCTGTAATCATCTGCAGATCAAAAACTATGCATTGCACCCATCAGTAAAGGTTTTTACAAGATCCAGGCTAGACATAGCAGAAGAAAAAGGTTTAGAATCTAGCACTTCAGGGGGCTAATGTGTTTGAAAGCTACTACTCAAATGGACCATAGTTTAGTCCCTGTGCTGCCCATCAAGATAGTAATTAAAAATCACCCATTCAGGCAATTGCTTCTGGGTGTTGATGCACCATGTTGTGGGTGTGGAGAAGAGGAGGGTTTGTGAATGTATGTCTGATGTGTTGAATTTCAAAAAGAAGGAGGGGAAAAGAAGGAAAAACTCAACTTGCCCCAGGAGAGAGGAAAAAGAAAGAATAAAGCTTCCTTCAGTAAATTCAGCCAGTTTTACAATCGTAATTTCTGAGTTCCTCACAAGAGACCTTCCCCCTATTTTCTCCAAAGAGAAAACAAGATTGTGAAATCAAAAGTCAGCCCTGGGGGAGGTGGGGGAGGAGAAGGGGAAGGAAGCTTGTAAATGAGACAGGATTTATCCTGAAAAAATAACCTTAGCAGTGATATCAGGGCTCCTGGTGAACCACTTGGTGGACTTATTAATCTGTCTCCGTAGATGCTGAGTGTTGTTTTTAGAGCAGGTTCTTTATGTCAAAGGAGATTAGCATTGGTGACAGAATAACATATTCTTGAATGTGGAGAAAAAAGTACTTTTCTTCATCTCCCCTGCTGGTAATTCTGATATATATTGCTATATTATTTCCTTGTCTATTTTGTAGATTTGTTTGTATACAATTACTCCTAAATTACTTTTAAAAATCAATGTGGAGAAAAAACACTTGTTCTCTTGTTACCTTAAAAAAAGAATTACTGAGGATAGCATTAAATCTTCTTTCAACATTAAACATTTAAGTAAGCGGTGGCTGTGCTGCTGCCTTTTGAATCCATGCATGGCTGCTAAAATATTTCATCTCTCAGGGTTTCTTACACATTTCACCCATGTTAATGTGAGGAAAATGTTTTGCTTTCTCATCTTTTACATTGAGTATCTCATTGAATGCCTACTACACTCAGCTCCCTGAACAAAGAGGAGGGTAATGCCAGTGTGACCTTGGTGCCAGTGAAACACCAAGTGGAGCAGATCATCTTGAGTGTCATCATGTGGCACGTACAGGACAACTGGAGGATCTGACCCAGCCGGTGTGGGTTCAGGAAAGGCAGGTCCTGTTGACCAACCCAATCTCCTTCTATGACAAGGTGGTCTGCCTTGTGAATGAGGGAAAGGCTGTGGATGTTGTTTACCAAGACTTCAGTAAAGCTTTGACACAGTATCCTCATGAAGGACCTGGCTGCCCATGGTGTTGATCTGCTAGAGGGTGGTAAAGTTCTAGAGAGAGATCTGGACAGGCTGGATTGGTGGGCTGAGGCCAGTGGAATGAGGTTCAAGAAGACAAAGTGCTGGGTCCTGCACTTCAACCACAACAGTCTTCAGCCACGCTAGGGGAAGTCTAGGTTGGACATTAGGAAGAAAGTTTTCACAGGAAGGGTAATTGGGCATTGGAACAGGCTGCCCAGGGAGGGGTGGAGTCACCCTCCCCAGAGGTGTTTAAGGAAAGACTCATTGCCTGGGTCTAGTGGACAAGGTGGTGTTTGGTCATAGGTTGGACTCAATGATCTCAGAGGTCTTTCCCAACCTAATTTATTCTATGATTCTGTATCCTGTGTAACTAGGAAAGTTGCTTTTTACAGAGTCTGTCTCAGAATAATATTTCTGAATCTGGCCTTCCCCCTGATTTAGGAATCATATTGTTGCATTGAATTATAGACACCCCAATATGAGTTGGAAGCTTGACAGGCTCTGCTGCTACCACCTTATTTTCCATATCTTATGTCCTTTTGTACAGGAGCTCTGCCACACTTGTTAGGGATTTATACTCATCTTTATTTTCTAGATGTGTACATAGCTTATGAAAGGAAGTAACTCCAGAAAATGCTATAAATAAGGTGTACATATGTTACCCTTTCATGTATACAATGTTGCTGATTTGAGTTGAAAGACAAGCAAAAAAAATAGTGATTTCTGTGAGGATTTTTTTAAGGGTTGGTTCTTGCTAGCTGGAAATGAGAGTAGCTTTAACTGGTATTTTAGATGCTGTTTAAAACTGGGTAAAGAAAGATAATGAAAACAGGCTTAATTTCTTGCCCTGGCTTGTGGGGTATTTTTATGTCATTAAGATGGAATTTCCCATCACCACTGCACTGGAAGTCTTCCAAGTGCATTTGAAAGATTAGCAGAAAGCAGAGATGTATGTTGAAACAAGCTCTGTCCATTTCTGCTTGGCTTCAGCAGGTCTGTCCTTTGTGAAAATCTTGAAGAAATGCTGGATTATCCTTCCCTGATGGTAATCCAGGAACCCTGAGCAGGGTTTGAAGGAAGTGATGTAAGCTGGACATGCTTACATTCACTGCCATTACACACTCCCATCTCTTCCAGAGGGGGCTGGTTTAGCTGTCTGACGGTCAGGAACCCAGAACATCCTGGCTGTACTGTTTTTCTCTGAGTCATTAGCGGAAAAGATAGTTACCAACAAAGAGAAATTGTTGTTGCTACCTGTTTTGGAGACCTATTCCCTGGGGGAGATTTGTTCCATCCCAGTGTGTAGTGCCTATTTCACTCAATTTTCTAGCTAGAACCTTGAACAGGTGGCTAAAATTCTGTCTAGCTTTTTAATGGCTAAAAGTGAAATTTTGTTCTGTCATGTCTAGGGGAATTTAGCTGTCTGTTCTTTGACACACGCGACCTGTCTGCCCCATTTGGCCAGCCCCGTGTCCCACTTGTCCTTTCTCAGACAATATGACAGTATAGTCATCCCACATTAATCTGGCTCATTCAGTTTATGTGGCATTAGAGATGACAGAAGTTGTCTTTTCCTAACTGAATGTGGAGAAAGAAGCTGCAAGAAATCTAATCATGGAATGATTGGATCAAATAATGGATTTCTATTCCAGGTTTGACTCCATGGTAGATGATGATTCTGACAACATTTTGGGTGTGCTGAACTTGGAAAGGGTAGAAAAAAGCTGCAAAACTCAATGCAGAAGAAGAGCCCTTAACACATCAGTCTCATGGGATAAAATTGATCTGCTCTAATTTCCAGTGGCAGCAAACTGTTCTTTCTGGCATATTGTAGCTACTCCTTTTCTCCAGCATTTCAAGGAATACAATATCTTTTCATCATTTCTTGCTGCTGGAAGGGAGGTGATGTGTGTTCATGTTCTGCTAGGTTAGTTCTTTCATCTAGGCCAAATGCAGGCAGAAGATACTAAATATTAGGTTGATCCAGCAGGAAGCAAAGGTAGTTAGAAAATGTGATATTTATGTCCTTATATCCATCTGTAAGAGTGTGTGGTTTTAAGACGAATACAGTAAGTCTCCTGTCAGGGAGAGTTAGCTGCCTGCCAGATTGGTTTCCCAGAAAAGAAGTCTCTGTAGGCTGGCTGCTGTTTAATAAATGCACTGTGTCCATTATTCAAGCTTTTGAATGGATTCTTTTTTATTATAGAAAAAAACTGAATTATTCTTTGTTAAACAAAAATCATCATGTTCTTAAATTTATTACAGATTCATAGACAGTGCAAAGTAATCCAAGGGTGAGTTGTTTTGCCTGAATTTTCTGTCCTTTTTTCCCCCTCCTGTCTTTCCCCCCAAGTGATGCTCAGATGTAAGACGTTGCTGAACCTGTTTGGTTGCTTTGTGAAATCTGCACAAGCTGCCACCTGGAGCTGCTACCCAGAGCAGCCACTACTACGTCTGACTAGTTCACAAAGGCACATTTATTCTGGTTGGCATTAATTAGATCAAGAAGGTAGAAAAGGAAAAGAGAAGAAAAGAAGTTGCTGCATTCCTGAGCTGATAATATATACAGGACTGACGAGTGGAGAGGAAAATTGCAGAGCATAGCAGCTGTCTCTAGTGGCAACTGAAAACAGCCCAGTAACTTTGTTTTCACAGGATTTGTGCTTTGTCTGTTTGCTCTAAAGGGAGCTAGGTAGGATAAATTGGTGATGGCTGTGGCAAATAAATGTTACCTGTCAGTGAAAATTGAATTTGCAAAAATATTGAAAGCATAGAATAAAGATCCCAATTCTTTGAATCTTTACTATGCAAAGCACTAATAGCAATGGGTTCTTTGGGGGGAAAGTTTTTTGGTGGGTTTTGGTGGGGAGGGCTTGAAATTATTCCTCAGCAAATCCGAATCTTAAAATTGACAGTGGATCTCACTGTAATGTCATGTTATAAAGGGCTAAAGTATAAAAAGGCTTTCAAAGGAGTAATTAATGGAAGACAGGCACATGGATGGCTGTTCCACTGCATCAGAGTGGGTATTCCTGGGAGAGGATCAGTCAGTAATAGGTTTGTTCTTCAGTTTTCTTTTATCTCACCCATCTTCCATGTGACATAGCCTTTCCATGGCAACTGTGAAGAGAACATTTCCATAATCTAGTGTGACTGCTCCTTAAGAAATGATATATCTGTATTAAAATTCTCAGGTTCAAGGAGATTAAAATTAATGGCTGAAATATGTATTATTCTCAACTGGTATTCTGTAGTATGTTAATACCAGTCCTGCATGAACTTTTGCTTTTGAAACATATTGCCTGTGTGATGACCTGTTCATTAACAGAAACTTGAAGTACAACACCCCTACCAGATAGAGGACTTTGTCATTCCTTTTTGGCTGAAAAATGTCATGCTCAAGACCTGCATGAGGTTTCATAAAAATTCTTCCCTGAAGATATTGCTACTGCTTAATAGCCATTGAGTTTGGGCTTTTTTTCTTGAGTCACTATTGGGACCTTTGTTCTTTGGTCTGCCTGTTAGACTTTTTTATTTTAGCTTTTTCCTTTTCTCTTGCTTGAGTTCAAAAACACTGTTTCTTATCATGCTTTTAGCTGTAATTTACATTGTATTTTATGATAGGTTGCAGTAGCAGGAGATTCTTGTGAAGAACAAAAATAAATACAATAGAGTTTCCTTTCTTCATCTATTTGTCAGCATTACTTTTGGGGCAAACTCCATGCCAGGGACTATAGTGATAGCAGTACTGAGACCTGCAGGTGCTTTGGAGAGCCTATAGCTTGAGCAACAGACTCTTCTTTCAGGGTGATGGGAAAGAGTACTTCCATGAGTCCTTAATCTGAAATTTGACAGTAAGTGTGTTTATTTTGTCTAGATGCAGGTGCACCACCCTGAAGAAGACACTGACAAGAAAATAACGAGTATTACACAAGAGTAAAGTTGACAGATAATTAGAGACTTAATAATAAATAGGAAAAAAATGATGGCTGTGTTGTCCAGGACTTGGTGCTTATTTAATTTCTTGGAGATCATGAGTACTTAGAGGGAGAGTGATTGATGGGATTAATTAGAGATATATGTTTAACAAGTGTTCCTGGCTCTTGTGGCTCATTAATTAAAACTTGAACCTTGTAAGAATGCTCTTTGCAATCCATATTGGTTTATGAATTCAAACCACTTTGGTTTTGAATGGAGGAGAAAGCAGATGAACAGGTAAGTAGTGAAACAAAAATAATATGTAAATAATGGGTTAGAGTGATTTATATTTCATTGGAGATTCAAAAAAACCTGAATCAACCCATAAATTGAGAATAATTGGCAAGGCCTGCCTTTTTGGAGATGTTTTCTTTAGCAGTCTCTGGTGGTTTGTGTTTAAATTTATCTTATGTGACATTACAAGAATTAGTCTTTGAACTAACTGTAGACTTAGTATATAATTTTTATGTTTTAAGCAATTTGTTTTCCATTGGGAAAATTGAATATCCAGAATCTTTTTCTTTTACACACTTGTATTTGTAAATAGTTGTATCTCTTCACTTGATAAACTATTAGAAAAATAACAAAAGGGTGTATATGTTTCTCTGCACATTGAGTGTCTCTTTACTGAAGCTTTTGGAAATCTAAAAGGCAATTAATTCACTTAACAGGCCCTGTGCTTGTAAGTAAGGATTTGAGTTCCCTGATGCTTTGCTTTGTTTTTCATAAGTTAGTGTTCTTTATTAAAAGGGACAGCTTTCTTTTACTAATATTTTTCAAGGCTATTTGTTTTAATTTCCTAATGATCCTCATTTCTTTTAAAATACACTGGTACAATTAATATATGAATATCGCTGGAAGACAATAGACAATACCCTCAGGACTAAAGATTATTTCATTAGCATAAACTTGTTTGGTTCTAATCGTATAAGTATTTGTCTATGTACTTAACTTTATTTAGCATTCCCAAGAAATTCTTGTATCTGATGCTGTCTCTCTGTGTCTGCAGAGTAACTGCCACTACTGTTTTCAGTAAGAAGATGCTCCCCAAAAGAAAGCTGTTGAACTAGTTTAGTTTTTGAACTAGGCTTTAGTTGGCAACAGCTGAAGTTTCAGCAAAACTGGGAGCCGAGTGTGAGGTTAAAATACACTTATAACTACTGAAACTGTAGATTCGTACTACTACTCATGAATATCACATAATCTTCCCATAATACTAAGGGCTATATTTCAATGCTTAAGAAAACAAATTTAAATTTCTTCTCTAATGCAGTTCTTTCTGGCCATGGTACAAAAACGTGAGCGTATTCAGGCAGTGTTTTTTAAGTTTGTTAAAGTGAAATCTTTATTCCAGTATTTAGAATCGGGTCACATGGAGGTAAATCATAATCAGACATCCTCTTTGTAAAGCATCTCCACCAAAGATACTAATCTAGCTGTTATGCTAAAAAGCCCATAATTTTTAAAATATAAAACAGAGGAGGATTTAGATGCAGGCAAGAGCCTCAAAATTAAGACTGACCTCTAAACCTTCCAAAGTTTTGAGGCTCTCTAGATTGCTGTTGTGGGATTTCGGTTTCTTCAGGGTTGAGGTTCTCTGGGATACTTTCTCAAAAGGGAGTTTCTTTTATCTCAGTTCTGTTTCAGGAAGGATACTCTAAAAGGCTTGTTAGTTTCTTGTTTCTCGTGTTTATTAATATATAATTAAAAGACTTGGCAAGTCTTCTCCAGATTTTTTGCACAAGTTCACTTACCACAGCTTTGGCTGAAGTTGGCTTTAATCACACAGAATGGCCCAGAACTTTGCAATCTACACACATTTTTAGCTTTTCTATTTAACTTTAACAGTTTTCATGGTGTTTTTCTGGATGTCAGAGCTTGGTATCAGAGATAAGGACACACTTAGTGCCTCAGACTCTAACATAGATTTTAGATCCCAATATCCTCTCCACTATTTAGGATTAATTGCCTTTTCAAATACTTTAGAAGAGACTTAGACTTCAGGAGATGTGTTTAAAAACTCCAGGCTTCACTTTTATTAAATGTCAGCTCAAGTTTGTTTTAGCATCATACTGTTAAAAAGCGGTTAACAACAAAGCAAAAGAAAACAATTTTCTTTTCAATACAAAACCTTTTCCATGTGATGAGATTGAAAGGGTGAACAATCCTTTTGGGTATGCTGCAGGAGAAAGCTTAAAAAGGATCAAGTTCCTGTGCTTTTGACTGGGTTCATTTTTTTTCCCCCCTGCTTTTAAACAGGTCCTTGCACACTGATACTTTTCAAACCTTATTTTGATAGTCATGTTCAACTGATGTTTTCATATTCCTGCTCTGATCATTCCCTCAATATCCTTCAGGGCATCAGATTAGAATTCAGTGCTGTGTTGTTAATCTAACAATTTAGAACAGAGCAATTTATCTTCTTTCTCTGTCCAAAATTCAAAATGCAGCACTGAGCAAAAGGCTTCATTGACCACAAGGAATTGTTAAAAGCAAGTTCTGTGTAGCAGTGGGAGTAGCTTTTCTTTTTCCCTTTCTTTGCCTCACCTACCCTCAATTTACAAGCAGCTGCTGTATATTCTAAGCAAGGGGATTTTTTGTTTGTAGCTTACTTTGAAGTTTATAAAGATAGGTTTTTGTTTAAATTGGGGAAATATGATATTTGATAAAGCAGTTTATAATCTATTCAAATATGAATCAAGTACTACACATTTCTCCTTCGGGAAGGCATAAAGTATTTTATAATCACATGCTGCTGTTGAAATTAGAGTTTTGCCTTTCTCCAAAGAGCCTTAATAGGGGTCATTTATAGTATGGCTTACTGGGTCAAATCCAAATGATATTTAAATACAAATGAGGCATTAAGGAGGAAATGGCATACCTGCATACAGTGACCCATCAATGTCTTAAGAGTTCTATCAATGAGACCAGAGGAGGTTTATAGCTCAAAGAGCAATTAATATTAGACAACTATTTGAGGGAAAAATAGCACTTAGCATCCACATGAAACAATTTCATACTAAGAAATTGCTCAAATTATATCACATGAATCATTCTTGGTGACATGGTATCTCTTAATTTTTCCAAAAACTGCCTTTTTTTTCCTTGTATGTCCTTAGTGTTCAAAGAGAATTGTAAGGTGCAGATGCTGGCTTAAAGGGAGGAGCATCTGTATTCTCTCCACTTCTTTCACTTGGAGCGAGCAGAGGGATGTGGCTAGTTAGAGCTGCATGGAAGATATTTGCCTGGAGCAGGAAAACCTTACATCCCAGACATGCTGTTAAGAACAGCAGTGAGGCTGCTCTTACTCTGGCCTTGTGCAGAAAAATGTGAGTTGCTAATGTCATTTGGATCAGCCCCTCTGTGCTGACTGACCATATGGCAAGAGAAGAAAGACTGGCGAGATGCTATTTTTAACCAATCCACTGTTGTTTGTTTTCTTCATCATAGAATCCTATGATTAGCTGTATAGAACAAGTAATTTATGTGATTGTGCTTGCCTGTGTAAAAGTTACAAACTGCAGACATTAGCATATTTGTTCAATTTGTTAATATTTCAGTTTCAGTATGATCCATTATACTGCTCTATGGCATCTGCTTTCTGAAGACAGTGGACTGATTGTTTGGAATAAGTGCCCGGCAGCAACACCAATCAATCTAAAAATGTATGTTCCCTGTCTATCAAAGTAAGATAAAATTGCACAGATAATGAACTATAAAAGAAAGGTCATATTTCTGTTCTACACATTGAAGTGGCATAGAGAATTCTCTTTTGAGGGCAGAAGGCAAGGCAGTAAAAATGAGATTTGGAAGCTGCATATTAATATTTCCAAACTAGCAAGAGAAAAATCTTAGTTTCTAGCTTTCTTAAAAACCACAAGGACCAATTTTCAAGTCCAGCTCTTCTTATGCCTGACTTACAAGCAACACAATGGAGCCCAGCTAAAAGCTGTGCTGGATGCTTGTGGGCCAGTGAATTTCAGGATTAACATTGGATTATGATCTTGTGCCCCATCTAAGTTGCTTCTCCCAGTGAGTGCTGGTATTGTCTTTTTCTAGGACTTTGAATATTTTCTGGAAACAGGATTTCTTGTAACCTGACTGTGCACTTGCTTGTTTCTATTCTACTGTTGATGTGCTTCATGTGCCAAGGTCCTCTGTTTCTTGATTGCCAGGAGCATTGTAGCCAGAATAACACAGTAGCTGTAAAGCACAGCTGTGCAGAAGGTGAAGTGCGATACTCGATGCTCCCCTGAACAGGATCGTGCTGATCAAACTTTTACTGTGAAGAGCTGACAGTGAATTTGGCAGAAACAATGGCTGCACAGCAAATAGACACAGTGTGGAGATGCTGGCATCAGAAATACATAATTTTAGAACCCACACATGATGAAAGAATAATTTTACAGAGGGTCAATAGATGGATTTTCATTAAGTCTCTGAGCCTTAAGCTATGTTAAATTTAGATACAGTAACTTATCTCTCTAGTAGTATATTAGTTCAGAGTTTTAGACTGAATTTCTTCACATCCTGTTTGAGGTAAGGATGTTGCCAGTTCATATCTAGTGAATCTTTTGACATAGTTTAAGAAATCCCTGTCACAAGCTACCCACTTATTTCTGCTGCTGAAACATACTGCAACTGTACACACCTTAAGCAATCATTTTTTGTAGCTTATACCATGCAAAGAAACACACGAGCTGTGGTTCAGCACTTAATCTACTGATTCTATGGTGAAGGTGGTAAATTTCAGCAGTAAGGAACTATTGGTGGCTGAAATATTTTTGTTTCCTTTATAAAATTCACCAAAGCTCTTGGTGAGTATCAAAAGCACACAAATGCACAGGTGTGTTGGCTCTGAGCACCAGAGATATCTTGTTAAACTGTGGTAATTTGATTATATTCAGTCATGTATCTCTGTATGAGAATATATGAGAATCCAGCTTCATGTCTAAAGACACCTCTGTTGAGGTTTTCATGAATTTCAATAGGCGTTGAAGAGGAGGAAGGCTAGAAAACCTCTATTTTATAGTTCACACTTGAATTCAAAAGTGGAGATTAGTGTAGCAGAGGACATTCGTTAGATGACTTCATTATCTTAAGGTTCACAAATTGTAAAGTGACACAAATACAACTTTATGAGGCCATGGGTTCGAGCTCATAATTATTCACTTACATACATGTTTATATGTGCATACACATGAATAAGCAGTGAAAAGTATTCTGAAGCATTTGCTGACAAACCATCACATAGAGATACTCAGCTCTTAATTATGAAATCTCCCTCACATGTAGTATTGCCCTCAAACTGAAGTAAAACTCATTCAGGAATTAAGGCAGATTTATTAACAAAATTAAGATTATTGGAATTGGTATCACTTCTATGATTGATTAAGAAGAAGATTAAAATATTAAAAAATGTTTGTTCGCTGAAACTTCTTCAGCAGTCTGAAACCAGACTGTGACTGGCTGCCTGCAAGCAAAGGGCATGAAAAGACAGACTAACTATAGTCTGTCTATAGACTGCTAAAGAGCAGCAGGACAGCATCTGATAATCACAGAATCAAGAATCATTTAGGCTGGTTGATGACAAATGCATCTGGATGAGTATAAGCCAGCATGGCTGGAGAGACAGTTCAAAGAAACTACATAATGCTGTTTAATGAAACATCAAGGATAGGATATGTGTTGAGGAATCTAAAATTCTTCTGTCCGGGACTTGTACTGTGGCTCCTACTGGTCTGCTTATAACTTGACTTGACTGTAAGTTGTCCATGGACATTGAATATCATGGGAAAGGGTTCTAATAATCATAGTCGCTCTGCACATCTGAATTGCTTTCTGCATGTTCAGTTTGCCTGCTAGAAGCTGCTGTTGCACACATAAGTAAACAGATGTTGCCAGCAAAAAGCTTTAAAAACCTTAGGGAGAATGTACGTTTGTATGAGGTCTCTGGTCTATTGTTTCAAGGAAATTAAATGAATAGGAAATTAAATAATCACAACAGTTGTTTATTGCTTCAAAAGAGCAGGGTAGGCTCTTCCATGGAAGAAAAACCTTAAGACAAGTGTGGGTTTGCAGTCCTATGCTCAGATGTCTGAGGTATGTTTTGTTTCACTTTGTTGTGTTACCATTGTATGAAAGGGGGCTTTGCAACATGAAAAACAGAGAACACAAGGAAGCAATTCTTTCCTGCTGTTTCCACTTTGTGTGATTTTTTTAACACCTTTGTTGGAGACCAAATGTCTGGTGTGACTCAGTCAGGATTCCTCCCGGGTACTTTGGTAAAGCATTTGCAGTTTCCTGTTGCAGTTTGCTGCTTACATACAAGTTAAAGTAAAATTTTTTAAAAAATAAAATGAAGCAACTGCTATCATCTTGTGTTTCACCTGATGAATCTCAGACAGTAGGGTCTCTGCAAGCATCAGCTTGTAGGAAGAGAAGTCTTTCATGCAGGTGCTGTACTCTCCCAAATTGTCCCCACTTCTGGTGAACTCCTGCTAGACTTTTTACATTTTTGAAAAATATTTGGGAAAAGCAGTAAAAAAAAGTGATTATTTGCCAGAAGTCTGTCATTCAGAGTTCTGCCATTCTGGAGAACAGCAAATGTGGAGATGTTCCTTTGGAGTGTAGCAGGTTTGGCCTGTCCAAGCCACCCTCCCGTTACGGGGCTGGGTGCTGCCAGCCCACCTTGGCTAATTGACCCTGGGGCTGAGCTCACCCTCACCCAAGCTGTGAGTCAGCACTGTCCCACCACAGCCCTTGGTGGCTTGCTGGGATGCTCTGCAAGAAGATCCATTTCTCCTGCCCTCACCCCACCAGGGCTGGCCTTGGGAAGGAGAGGAGATGTTTTGCTGTGGGTGCAGCACGCAGGGCTGGCTTTGGGAGCAGGGATCCTGGCGGAGGCAGTTAGGTGGAGCGGGTTTTCCTGCAATTGTAGGGGAGATTTTCCTGTTGTGCTTCAGCCACAACTGTCTTGCAGTTGCAGACGCAGTCATTGCTGCCACAGGACTGCTGGGACAGTGGTGGGGGCTGCTGCCTGTCCCGGCTGGCTGCCGGTGGTTGCTGAGGGTCAGCGTGGTCCCTGTCTGCGCAGCAATGATGCCCACAGAGGATGTAGGGCGGGATCCAGCGGTGGGTATGCGGCTGGGTGGCTTTGTGGGACTGGAGCAGATGCATTTGTGTACGCTTGCCCTTGCAAGTAATTTAGGAGGAATTTTATAATGTGTTTAGCAGTTGTAGGGAGGAGTTGAGGTTTGCTCTGTTGCTGTGATTAATTATGCTTTTGATGCTGTAAAGTCTGGAAAAAATTGAACATTTTTCATCTTGTGTTTTCAAACAAGGACTTATTGTCTTGTTAGTTGTCATAAAACCAGTTAGAGAGATAAAGGGGCATTGGCATCTGCATAGTGTTAACAACATCCGGAACATTATAATTCTGTTTTTAAAATAACAGATGAAGGCTGAGATACGTGTTTACATCAGAGAATTTTTAAAAATACAACCATTCCCTGAAGCCTGCTTCAGTCCTTGTGCAAAGTCTTTCAAATTCCATTTATTTATCTGTAAATGATGAAGTTACATAACATAAAACAGTGACATGCTTCAAGTGTGATGTCTGAGAGGTGATGCTTTTTCAAAGGATGCCCTTTTGGCACCGCTATGCTCAGACTGATGATCTGGTCACTATGGTTATTTTGTGTGCAAATTCTGTATCCACAAAAGGCCACAAAATGCAGCATACATTTAGGAGAATCAGCAGCATGTATGGCTCATAGGTACAGAATCATCGTGTGATTTTCCCAGTAAAATATTTCAAGAGAAACGGTTGTCTGAGGACAAGATGACATTCAGTGATGTTTGAAAGTAGGCATTTTATGAAGCTGCTGGAAGAAAAAGCTGGAAGCTGTGCAAATGCATACCAGTAACTCTCTCAAGCACTACTCTAGTTATTACAGTAACACTGACCTGCTTGCCAGCTGACAGGAAATGTACAGTTTTGTTCTATTTTTTTTTAAGACAAACTGTGAGACTTTCCTTATGTCATTGATGAAGAACATCTAAAGGGATATAATTAAGCTATTGTTTTCTCTTTCTATTATCTCTTAAAAGCTGCTAAGCTATTTTGTGAGTGCCATTGAGAACCTCTTATTTGAAAGGTCTATTGGTGGTATTGATATAGTAATTCAGAAGCAGAACTATCCAAATCCAGAAAAATCTCTTCTCAGTGGTCCACTGGAAAGAGGTTGTTCTGGGATCCTTCTCCTGCAACTCAACTCAGTTTTCTGTGTCTCCTTTTAGATTTTTAACTAGAGAACAATAGAAATTAAGCATATTTAAAGATATTTATTGGAAGCAAATTTGGCTAAGCAAGTGATTGCTGACCACATAAGAATAAAGAATAGAGATTAGATTCTCTATTTTCTCTTTTTAAAGCTCAGGAACACTGAAATATTTGTTAGTTGATGGAGGCTTAATTTCTTAGATTCTTAAGTTCCTTTCAAACCTGGAATAAAATAAACATATCTAGAAATCACTGATCACTTAATACTAAGATAATCTCAAATAGTTTAAATCAGATGGCTTTAGAGATGGCCATTTCTTTCCATTGACTTCCAAGGGACCCGTTCAGATGAAAGCCACCACTTGCATTTAGGAACCACTATGCATCAAGAGAGAAGGACTGCATCCTCATATTTTTTCACTTAGTGATGTGCTACCAGGTACTTGCAGATTTCTGTTCTGGTCTACAGAGTGGAAGAATGCTCCTAAAAATTTTTCTGCTAAGGGTGAACAGGAGCCTGGTACCCCAAGCTGTGGTGGCAGATAAATGCCCATGGTGACCGCAGTGACACCAGTAAGACAGGAAATGTCCCCACTCCTCTCAGAGCAGGACTCAGGGTCTGGCGAGGGCCTCTGTGAAGATTCTCCTTCCTGATGGAGTAGTCCTCCTGCTGATTTCCATTTTATTATTCTCAGGCCCAGGAAGCCTGAGCTGGGCGTTTCTTCCACCAGTGACAGGTTTCTGTCAGAGGTCTAAAACAGATAACCTTCAGAGCACAGATAAAATTTGTTCCTTATCTTCCACTTTCCCATGGTTCACAGCTAATTTCCCCTTCTAAGGACCTGATTAAAAATATTGATTTTTAAATACACCATTGATCTTAGGGAGTTCAGTGTACTAAGAGTACAGCAGGCATAAATTAGAAGGAGTGTTAGACAGTAGGGGTTTTTTTTGCAATAGCCATAATCTCTTTATACTCTTTGCAAATCTGCAGAGTAGAACTGAGAAAATGTGTTAATTCCTTTAAAAAAAAATCTTTTATAGGCTTTTTTAAGGATTGCATTTGAGGACCAGGGAACAGAAAAGTGAGAAGTTAACACTGTGTTTTGTAATGTGATTATAAATATCAGGAGCTTTAGTTCATCAAAATTACATCTTGCAGGTAGTTTAAATTCAGAGCTCTATGTGGAGAGTTGAGGTCACACCTTCATACCTGTACCAGTTCCTGGGACATTTATTGCTGTTATTTTAAATGCTCTCTTTGATAAGAAAACACACCCTGCTATTCTTCCTTGAGAAATTAAAATGTCATTATCTAGGTGAAGACAATGATTGCAAACTTTACTCAGCTCAATGATTCCCCTTACTCAGCTGTGGTGAAGGAAGTCATAGAACAACTTGGTGGGAAGAGAATGCAATCATTTTTTTCTGCCACCCTATGACTTCCTCTGAAAACTTGCAGTAGATTAATGGCTCCAGAGTTTCCAAGCTGTGCTAATTTACGTGTGTGAGACTCTTTGTGACTAGAAGGACTGTGTTGGAACACATAATTTCTGAGTATTTCTGTTGCTGTATTGTCTGTGTTAAAAATCAGGGTGTTCCATGTCACCTAAGGCATTACACAAGCTGGGGAAATGTGGGAGATTTCCAGCTCTGCCCTGCAACCAAAGCCTTTGAAGACTTTGGGTTTGGGTGGATAACATTATTTTACCTTCCTTTTGTTGTGGGGTGGCATCTATATCAAGGAAGCTCTTAGCTTGAAATGAGTGAGGAAAAAAGAATGGTATGGTACGTAGAAATTTGTCCCCTTTGGTAAGTTTTTGAGGTTGCTCCAGTTGTTGTTTTCCGTGCTGCCAGTATCAGGCCAAGATGTGAACTTGATATTTGGTCCTATATAGCTATGATATACCCCAGAATAAATACCATTTTCTCAAGTGAAAAGTGCAAATTTAATTGAGGAGGTTTTTGGAGCAGACCTTCAACCATACATTTAATTGGAGATCAGCGCTGATTCACGTGTGCTAAAGATTAAACAATTCATTGTCCTGAAGAATTTTGAGGAAATATTAAATCTTGTATCTAAAGAATATAAAGCCACAGGATAAAAACATAAAGACCAAAAAGCATTCCAAGTGTATAGTAGTATATGTTTATGTGCACCTATGTGTAATTAATGTGTTAGATTGTACCTAATATATTACTATAGATAATATTAAATCAGCAATTTATTAATTGCTTTGAGATTTACAGGACAAGATATTTTTCTTCTAGTCTAGTAGTTTTTGAGCCTTAGTTATTGTTTTATCTCCCTTGAGAAGGAATATGTGTTGTGCCAAAAACCTTAATTCTGTGAGATGTTCTTGTCTCACTGAATAACATAATGGGATTCATCTTTTTGAAAATATATTCTCCTACTAGCATATGTTTCAACAAGAAAGGAATGTTGTCAAAGATGTATAACATGCAAACAGCATAGCAGGTGTGCATTTGCTATATTGATATCATTTAAATGCTGCAAACAACTATCTCAACATTACGGAAACACTGCATGTAACTTCTAGACAAGGCAGATGATCATGCTTCTGTCAATGAAAATGTATGAATAGGATGAACTAGTAATTTTCTTTCATGCTGACCATTTGTTATTGCATATTTAGAGCTGTGGAACAGACACTATCCTTTGAATATTTATTAATCCTCACTGCTTTGATAAAAGCAAGTGGGAAAACAAGTATTTGCTTGCTTCAGGGTATGTGCAGCTTGTTTTCTTTACTGCTATAGAAGTTTCCATTGAACATTTCTAAAAAAAATCTGATGTTGGATTATTAGCTCTTTTTGCACTACTCACACAATACATGAATATCTCACTAGCTGTGCTGTTTGAAATTGATAACATCATGAGTACACACAAGCTTCAATATCCGTGCTGCGGAGAGTAGAATCTGTAATGGACTAGGGACCACCTAAGCTATGCAGGAGTTCATTGGTTTGATTACATTTGAAATGTTGATTGAATGGGCTGTGGAACAATCACATTCACTTGTTGGAAAAAAAGTTATTCTCCAGAAAGTTTTGTGTATATTCTAGAAAACGATAGAAAATGGCAAAAAAGAATAGTTGGCAAATGGCAACTATTTATAAAATAGTTGATATTATTTATAAAAAGAATGGCAAATAGAAGCTTTTCCTTCCTTTTTTTCAATGTTAACAGAATAAATTGAAAGCTGAGGGATTTTTGTATAGCCTATAGCAGGTTTATCAAAAGAACAAAAATTTAAAATTTTACTTTATTGTGCACTTAACAGAAAAATGTTGCAACTTCGAAAACTACAGCTCTGTATTATGATAGTAACCTGCTTAAGCATTCCATAGATGACTCAGGAATAGTGTGGGTGCTGACTGCAATTCCCCTTGTGCTATAAATGTAGGATACATACATATATGGGCACACCTATGCATGCATAACTCATTTTATTGCATTTCATACTTACAAATAAAATATTATTTATTACATTTCTTTTCATATTCATATAATGGCAGCTTAATACTGAGAATTTTCTATCCTTAAAAGTTGCCAAGTGTTTACAACAAGAATACTTAATCTTCAGGTTTTCAGTCTTTAAATTTGCCAGTGGTCTTGTGTCCATTCTGTATATGGGTTTGAAGGGCCAGGATTGAAATGGCCTTACTGTAGCAGTCATTCCATGGCTATTACTACCACATAGTAGTCTTAGCACAGTAAATTGCTGGAAAACATGACTAGGAAAAATACTATTCAAGCCTGTTTAGGTATATTTTGGCTGTAATTCACCAAACCACTGCAAACTGATTTTACCACAGAGGATTTTCAAGGAATTTTGGAACATGTCACAAGTCCGACTCTTCTGCCTGGTCCTATTTATTAGTATGACGCTTAGAATTTATAGAATGGCCTACAGCTGCTACCTCCTACAATAGGACTGAGTTCACTAAATTTAAATTAAACAGCTTTAATTTGTGCTATGAGCTCCACCTTTACAATAGTGGAAAGTGAAGATTTTTGGGATATTGTTTTTCATTGCTTTTCTACTCCTAGTAGCTTCTGTTCTCACTTGTTCTGAAGGTTGTAGGACCAGATGGAATATGAGACGAACAGGAGACACTGTGTGGCATGATAAAACATTGCCTGCTAGCTTTATTGTAAGAGCTAGGGATTTATTCAATGTGGGGAGAGAATTCTGTAGTGTTTTACTGACCGAAAGTGATCTCAGTATACTAGAATATTTGACACATTCCTTTATAAGTGTAGTTTTATACTTGTGGTGAGTTGACCCTGGCTGGATGCCAAGTGCTGACCAAAGCTGCTCTGTTACTCCTCTCCTCAGCTGAGTAAGTATAGTGAAAGGCTGATGGGTCTAAGGACACAGAGAGATCACTCATCAGTTACTGTCTTAGGCAAAACAGACTCCACCTGGGAAAATAAATTTAGCTTTTTACCAATCAAATCCGAATCGGGTAATGAGAAATAAAATACCTTGTCCTCCACCCCTTCTTCCCAGGCTTAATTTCATTTCTAATTTTTTGCCTTGTTCTCCCTAGCAGTAGTGGGAGATGGGAATGGGGGTTGCAGTCAGTACATCACACATTGTTTCTGCTGCTCCTTCCTCTCAGATGGAGGACTCCCCACACTCTTCCCCTGCTCTGGGACCATCCCAAAGGAGACAATAATTCCTACAAGAACTTTTGCAACATGTCTTTCCCACAGAGTGCAGTTCTTCACAAGCTCTGCACTGTGGGTCCCCTTCCACACAGATCAGGCTGTTCCAACACGGGTCCTTCACAGGTTACAAGTCCTGCCAGGAATCTGCTCCAGCATGGGCTTCCCACAGGGTCACAGACTCCTTCTGGCATTCACCTGCTGTGGTGTGCAGTCTTGCAAGGGCTGCAGGTGGATCTCTGCAGGCTGCAGGGGGACAGTCTGCCTCTCCATGATCTTCACCATGGGTTTGTGCGGAAAATTCCAGAGGTTTATGTCCAGAAGGGAGACAGAGGAGTCCTGTAACAAAGGGACAAAGGGAACAAAGGGAGAGGCCATAGGGAATTTCTCCATGGGGTGTCTCAGACTGTTGGAGGAACCAGCCTCCTTTTCATCCCAGTTTTCCTGGCCACATCACCCTTTCCCTTTCCCCATTGGCTGAGGTGTTGGGAAGGTACAGACTTCCCAATTCACCTATTAGATGTCCCCTTTAACATGCATACATAAGTGCACACACATCCTGTGTACAACATAGCTCTATTAAGTCTTTGTTCTTCTCAAAGTTCAGAAATTTAGCACTACCTTGGCTGAGCAGCATTCCATTTCAATTAGTAACATTTTTTGAAACTCATGGTTTCTCCTGTTAATTCCTACCTACAAGTCCCTGGGCCCTATCTACAAGCAGATTCACACCATCTGTTTATAAAGACACATTAATCTCGTTCCTTTCAGGTTGCAGGTTCCACCTGGAGCACCTCCTCCCTCTCCTTATTCACTGTCCTTTCTGTCTGCAGAGCTGTTTCTCTCACACATTCTCACTCCCTTCTTCTCTGGCTGCAGTTGCTTCTCGGCAGTAATTTTTATTCCTTTCCTAAATCTGTTATCTCAAAAGTGATCCCACTGTTGCTGCTGGGCTATGTCTTGGCAAATGAAGGTGTTAATGCCACCTACAAAATATGTCATGTTTGTAAGCAGAGGTACAGAGATGCCAATTCCACTAGTGTTAGAACTCTTGTAATGAACTAGATTGATGTTGGGATTTAATTTAGTGCGTGTTTACAACATGCTGCATAACTAATCATTATGTGCCTGGGGAGATGTCACAAATTCAAAGTTACTTAAGTATATTTTTGTTGTTTAAATAACATTTGTTTTGACAATCACTTCTATTTTGATATTTGCTCTTAAAAGTACTTCCTATGGGTATAGAAATAATACTAGTCATTTCAATGATATTTTGGTAATAATACAATTTTATGACAGTAATTCCATATTTTTGCAAATAGGAAATTGTGTACTTGCAATTCCTTCACTTCTTTCTGTGTCTGGAGGCTATGTGCCTTTGAATTTTTGAGCTAGGTTGAATATGGAATATAACCATATGCATATATAAACTGTTCTGTTTTTGCCTAATCTTCTAGTTTTCTGTAGCTATGGATTCTCTACCATTCTCAAGGAAAAAAGAAAAACCTAAATTAAATATGAAACCTTAGGGCAAGGGCCAGTGAGTTTGAAAGATTTTGTAGCTGGATCATCAGCACACTGATCTCTACTTTAAGCACCTACTTAAAAGTGAAAGCAGAATTGCAGTGGATTAGAGGAATCATCTGTTTGTCCAGAAAATTCAACCCCTCTTTGGTGAGGGGCTCTCAAAGGATTCATTTATTCAGCCCTAGATGTGGTGTGTTTTGACTTATTTGCAACTGCAAAAGAAAACCGGGAAATGTAATTTTTTTTGGTTTCTATCTGTGTGCTCAGCTTTGTTTACCTTGGAAGATAGGTTCTTTTTCCAAGACGTTTACAGTCTGAAATCAGATTTTGGCACTCTTGCTCATACTGAATAGCATTAGTTAGGGCTCAGCTGCTGCTCATTCAGGTCAGATAGATTAGAGTTAGTCATCAATTGAGATGGTGGTATTTGTGTAGAGCCCTGATGGTGATTCAAACATCTTTCTATGAGGCAGTGATGCAAATGTTTTTCTGCTGCTTCTAGCTGTTTATCTGTACCTTTCTTTTATATGAGTACCATAAAAAAGCCTTTGCTTAAAAAAAAAAGGTGCTTTAAGAGGGAAACAGAATGAATAAAACAGTTTGGTACATGGAGGAGCAGAAGGAATTTTGTACAGGAAGATTAGCATAGAAGAAAGCCATGTATTCTGAATGTGGTCCTAAGAAACAAGCCATAAAGGCTGGCAGGTTTTCACTGCCAATAGATGAGCAATTATTAGTTCGTCTTTTTAAACATTGTCTCCTGCCAAACCCAAATCCCCTTGTCCCTTTTCCAGTGCAGCAGTTCCAGCCTGCAGGATAAGGGGATGATGAGGTAGACAGTTGTGGTGTGGAAGGGAGTCAAACAATGTGAATCAGATTTTGATCTTCTGGGACTTCTGTGAGACAGAGAGTGAAGAGGAGGAAAGACAAACTGGTCTTCATTTGCAGAAAAGGGTTTAATCTCTTCTATGCTGTATGGCTATGGCTGAGAGGGGAGTTGTCTTCCTGCTTATATTAAATTTCCAGACGTTTAATTTTGACCAGATGTACTATGCAATTATGGCAGCTGATGGATAGCTATAAATGAATTAGTCTTTGGCAAACTGAACTTTATTTCAAAAAAGATCAGCATCATGGAAGATACAGGAAAGCAAATTTTGTGATGGGGTCAGTGCATTTTTTAAATGCTCAGATTTTTTGGCAGACTAAAAGGACACATTAGTGCAAAGAGGCAAAGTATCCTCATTTGTAGGCATACTTCTGGAACAGACGCCTTGCTCCTCTTCCCACACAGCAAGGAGGACTAAATACCAATGGTGAAGTCTCAACCTTGCCTCTGTTTGCTGAGCTGTCCTCTTTGCTTTGGTTCATATTGGGGTTATAGGTAGCATTCCTGTCACTGCCACCACGCTCCCAACACTAATTGTCATGAAGTACCATAGGTTCAAGTATGCTTGGTTCCCAAGGCTGCTAATGAGCCCTGAGCTTTTCTCACCCTTAATGAATCAAGGTTTGTTTGTGGGGGATTCTTGTCCTTCTGTCTTTTTCCCTGGCCAGGGGAGGAGTCAAGAGTTCACACAACTGAACAATGACTTTACAGTGTAAAGACGATGCAGCTGTGCCATCTGAAGCCGTCCTCAGTTATGAGCAACAAAGCTTAAATAGATTGTTCTGTGAAGAGGTACAGCTCTGTGAGTGTGAAGCATAGCTTTTGCTTCTGCTTCACTGACCTGTCTGCTTGCGGCAGTGACGGGCCCTTGACGGGAGCTTAGGCAGGGAGAGTCGCGTAGGGCGACTCTTTCAAAACCATTCTCTGTAACACTGAGCGCAGGAAAAGCAGCAAAATGAAGTTTCAGTTGATCTCTGATGGGGGTGTACTGCTGCCTTCTCCAGAAAATCCCATGTCCTCCATTCAAAAATCACTGATTGTAGTCCAAATCCACTTCAGGGGTTTAATAAGGTCACTAAAGCAAGCCATAGTTCATATGTTTTAACAGTAGAGAGTACTCATACAAAAGTGAATACTTACACAAACTCCTCCTAGGCAAATCACACATTTCACTCTCTTACTGTCTAGCAGCTCTTCTTGCATTAGAATTTGGGATTGTCACTAATTTGGGCTAAAGTATTGTTTGGCATCTACCTAATTAGGCATTTCAGTTACAACACTGTGTGTTCCCATGGCTATATTAATCTTACTACAAACATGTATGTGATACACTTTTTGGCATATGTACACAGGTATATATGCACAAAAATATAGATGCATATAAATACAGCTACATGTGTTCTTGAATTACATAGGAGTATATCAGTATATGATATGTATCATACATATATGTAGGATATCATATACAGAAACATTATTCCTTCTGTTTATATATATATATTTGCAGAAATAAACACAGCCATGTACTCTAAATGCCGTGCTATTGCTATAGTAACAAGTAAAAATTTCAATCTGATAAAATAACTCTTAATGCTAATAGAGATTTTAAATTTATCAGTTATAATACTCCAGACTAATTCTTGCACAATTCCATGCAAAGTTGCGGTGTTTGTTTTTAAGTTTTACTAATAGATGAGTGAAGCCAAAAGCAGCATCTGCAAAAGAAATCTAATTTTGCTGTAATAGGCTGTTTGAAGTTCATCATTTTGGGTTTTAATAATGCACAGAAACATCTGCTGTTTTCCTTGATCGCATGAAAAAGGGAAGGAGAAAAAAATGAAGAACATTTGGGTTTTTTCATTCTTAAGTGAACGGAGAGGGGGGAAATAAGAGTTTAAATACCTTGACGTGTGTACGTGCAGGTTCAAAACTTTTCATTGCTCTCCCGCCCAGCATGGTGGGTTGATAGACCAGGGAAGAGTGGCGAAAGTTGACAACCCCCCATGGCTGACCCCTCATGTTTTCTCTTGCCTAATCGAATTTTACATGTGTTTCCAGATAGCTGATCAGCTTCCCTGGATTTCGCTGACGCCACAGGAAAGCTTTGCCTGAAGATGGAAACACTGGAGTCAGAACTGACCTGCCCTATCTGTCTGGAGCTGTTTGAAGACCCGCTGCTGCTGCCTTGCGCTCACAGCCTCTGCTTCAACTGCGCGCACCGCATCCTGGTCTCCCACTGCGCCACCAACGAGCCAGTGGAGTCTATCACCGCCTTCCAGTGCCCGACCTGCCGCTATGTCATCACCCTCAGCCAGCGCGGTCTAGACGGGCTCAAGCGCAACGTCACCCTGCAGAACATCATCGACAGGTTTCAGAAAGCCTCGGTCAGCGGGCCCAATTCCCCCAGCGAGACCCGCCGGGAGCGGGCGTTCGATAACAACAGCATGTCGTCCTGCGAGAAGGTGCTCTGCCAGTTCTGCGACCAGGACCCTGCCCAGGAGGCGGTGAAAACCTGCGTTACCTGCGAGGTGTCCTACTGCGAGGAGTGCCTGAAAGCCACTCACCCCAATAAAAAGCCATTCACTGGCCACCGTCTCATCGAGCCTATCCCAGACTCTCACATCAGGGGATTAATGTGCTTGGAACATGAGGACGAGAAAGTTAACATGTACTGTGTGACTGATGACCAGTTAATTTGTGCCTTGTGTAAACTGGTCGGGAGACACCGTGACCATCAGGTGGCAGCTTTAAGTGACCGCTATGACAAGCTAAAGGTCAGTGTTACCTATCAGGTTTTTTAGCCAAGCAGTGTGTGGTGGGGAAGGAAAATACCCTTTGGTTGCTTGCTGAAGTCCTCAGTGGTTGGGAAAGGCGGATGTGCGATCTCTAATCATATGAGATACACATAGAGATCTGTATATGGGTTTGCACGTAAAAGGTGCCAGATTTTGCTTACGAAAAGATTTCTCACTTGTGTTTGGGTTTCTCTAAAGCTGTTTTAAGGAATATGCAGCATAAAGTACTGTTTGGGTGAATTTTCTTATCTACCTGCAGCTGGCAAGGTTTAGTGCTGACTACACATAAACAGGCGCTGACTGAAATATCATGCCTTCTTTGCATATGCTTTGCTGTTGATTATTTTTCATTAGGTTGCTTTCATTGTGAAAAGCCCTTCACATCACCACTAACAGGAGATGCATTTATCTGTGCTGGCTTCAGGGATGCCAGCTGCCCATCCAGCCAGGGAAGCCGAATGCCGGCTCTGCTCTTCCCGCGCTGCCTCCCACCAGGCTCGCAGGCAGTGCGATCCTACAAACAAAGCCAAAATTGTTTCTGTTCTTCTTGTAGCATTCCCACGGTTTAGCAAGCTTCTGGCACATCTCCTACCAGGTAGCTGGGAGGCTCCTGCAGCCTGGCCCTGTGCAGGACACCCTGGGCAAGGTGGCAGTGAGCAGCCAGGTCTCAGGGTGCTCTGGAGCCTCTCCAGGCTGCCAGCAGAGACCGAGCTACTGCTGAACATTGAGGCCAAGGCAGGTGACCTCGCACCCACCTGGGTGTACATTTCTCTCATGCTGATTCCTGTGCTGCTGCAGAGCCAAGGCAGGGATTAGGCATCCTGCACTTTCCTCCACCAAATCCCTCCAGACTGTCCACATGTGTCTGTGTGCAGCTGTGGGGGGAGTTTTTAAACATGGACTGCAATCCAGAAATCACAAGCATGGAGAGCATGGTTTATCTGCCAGCATTCCCACACAGAATTTTGAATGCGGAAAAAGAACTGAATTATAGGTTTAACTAACTTAAATACTTTCAGATTAAAGTGTGTGGCTGCACTCGTGTCTATGATAACTTTAGGTGCTCGCTGGTAAAATCTGCACGTACATTCTGTGCAGGTTTTGTGCCTCTATGCTATGCAAATATGTGCATCATAGTCTAATGCTTACATTAACATAATGAAAGACGGTTCTTTAGGTGGACCTGCGAACTTCCTTTCTGTTAAAGTCTCTTAAAAGACTTTTTTATTTACCAAAGAGTCATTATTTTTGCTTTCTTTTTTTCTGAACTAATTTGTTATTTTAATAGCTTTGTCGTTGATAACATTAGCATGTGCCATAAAGGTGAATAGCTGCCTGGATTTATTGTGTTTTTTATTAATCCAGTGGGTTTACATCCTTAACAGGTGCTACTATTTAGTGACAATCAATGTATTGATTACCAGCTTTATACCAGTAGGAATATACTACTTAACATGAAAGGCCTTCAACATTAAATATTGGATAAGCATATTTTTTATGACATTAAAAAAAAAAAGCAGTAAATGTTTCTTGGTGTTGATGTACATAGATAATGCAAGTCTTGAAAGAAGAATTAAAAAGGCCTGTCTTCTCCCTTGTGATCTTTGACTCAGTACTGTCAATAGGAAGAAAATGAGTGCATTTTTTGCATGATCTTTCCTGTGCAAAAGTGACTAAGCAAGCTCTGAAGATTGATCTCAAAAAGACAAATAATATTCACATTGGGTGTCACCCACTTTAGCTAACCTAAAAGTAAGGCAACTGAAGTTCTAAGCCCACTAAAGTTCTTTACACCAGCTGCCTTGAAGACTAATTAAAGTAATAATTTAATGGTTACTGTAGACTTGAGCCAAATAACTCGTCTCAGAATGACAACTCCTAGCATTATTTATATTATTTGTATGATGTTTTTGAGATGCAGAATTTCTTTGTACCCAAACTGTATAAAAGACGTTTGCACACACAGTTATTAATCTATGTGAAATTGTGTTCCTGTCATCTTAGTCAAGAAGCAGCCTATTTCATGTTGGTAATGCCAGTGATGATGTTAGTCGTGCCAGTTTTGCCACATGTACGACACATTTATGTTCTGGTCCAGGAACATTAGCCCAAGTGGTTTCCATGCAGATCCAGCATCCATTCTCTCTTCACAAGAAATCAGAAAGTAATGTCTTCTCTTTCCTCATTACCTCTCCTGTCACAGCAATCAGTCCTAGAAAATGAAATTTTCAGTTCTGTAGGTTGGCATTTAACCCTCAGAAGTGAAGGAATGACACCAGTTCCACCAGCATTTGGTAGCTGATGGTCAAAAGTTTCAAGTCCATTTTCACATTCAGGACTCTTCCTCCTCCTTCCTTAAGGGTGATATGATCCAAAATCACTGGTCTTTCTGTAACAGAATAGTAGGCATGAGATTACAGGTGGTCTTTATTAGCTTACAGGTAATGTGCTCATGCCACTGGCAAATTAAATACTGAAATGGATTAGAAAATCCCAACTTGAGAAAATGGGTTGTTTCTTGCTATATTGCTGCTGTGGCTTTTTAGTATACATGAGGTTTGATATATAGGCTACTCCAATCTTTAAAAAAATCTGAAAGAATGAGATAGCTAATAGTATAGTGGATCAGTTAAAAAATGTGTGGTTAATGTTATCTTTCAAAAAGAAAAGCTAAACCACTTAAGGTGACTCTTTTGATTTTTGTTTTTAAATTGACATACTATTGACTGGTGCTGCTCTGGGTGTTAAGCTATGCTAATTACTTACATTTTCTTGCAGTGGTGTTGCTAGTGGTTTATACAATATCTCACCCCTCATCAAGAATAGGATCCATTACAATCTAGCTCCTTTTGTGGCAAAAATGAAACTCCTTAATTAGGAGTTCTGTACGCTTGTCGAGGAGAGGCATCTACATTGAAGTGTGTTTAACCGTGAGTGTAACAGCAACAGGAGGAATCTCAAAATCAGAAAGTAGTTTTCCTTTGGCAACTCTCCATCTCCAACTATCTCCATCACTGAGAGGTGCTTCTATTTCTCAACTTGCACTGGGATAGAGGGGATTGAGGGCATTTGTGTTCTTTCAGGAGCAATCTGTTGTTGCTTAGCTGCAAAACCACAATACCTTCATGCTCACTGTTGGTTTAGTGTTCATAGATACACCTTGGTTTTTGCTTTTCTTTTTAAAGTTGATCATAGATATAGCCTATTAGTAATGGAAAAAGCAATAAACCATGACCAAAACAGATAACAGGAAATATACTGGTAATACACTAGATTTGTGATGTGGTGATCAAGATTGTCATAAAAATAATCTTTAGCAGGAAATAAATCAAGGTTTTAAATACAAAAAGAATAAATGCCTGCTCTTACAACACCATATTTCTTCTAATAAAAAATTTATGGTTAATTACTTTTGATATTGATTCTTGGCTTTTTGTGTGGTTGCAACAAAAAGAAAATGACAATTTAAATGTACTTTTTTTTTTTCAGAAAAAAGTAATAAAATTACCACTGTTTGATAGATATATTTAAACTCATGAACATGAGTTGATCAGTAGGATAAGATTTTTTTTGAACAATAGAGAACATTTGAGGAGGAACAAACTTACAAGATATGGATGGAAATATATCACTCATTTAATATTAGCAAAGAGTCATGAAGAGGTAACAATAAAGATAGATGGTAAAGCATTTTTAAATGGTGTAAAGCCAGCATAACATTATTGAAAATAATTTTTTTACTTGTCTTCATATTTACTTAGAATTTACCCTCTAACATATATCTTCTTGCCAAAAAATAGTTTTGGCACAATTTTTCTAATTCTTGGTCAAGAAAGATATTTTGCTGAATCAAGCTCTTGTAGCTTAGCTTTGGTTCACTATCTTTTTGTTTTAAGTTTATTAATGCTGAGTTGTTTTGGGCATGTTTATGAGGCAGGGCAGCTCTCTGAATAGCACTCAGCAATTCCAGAAACAAAAGGAGCTTCTTGTTTGTCTGGTTTCCAGCTAGTTTTAGTGGTAGAATCCATACACATCTATTTTTCCTACTCTGTTGATTCAGGGTGAAAGGATTACTTTTTCTATTGTGTGTCAATTCAGCTACTCATGAATATTAAAGGATAGGAATTGTTTCCATGTAGGGAGGAATAAATTCATCTTTTCTAAACTTTTTACTGTATAAAGGTAGGAGACTTTGTCAAGTTCACAGCTGCTATGAATAGAATCCAAAAATATGTCTGCTTCCCTGCTATATACACATTACAGATTTAAAAACTTTTCATATTCAAATAACTTTGCAAAGATTCTGGCAAAATATGTGTTGAAGCTTTCCAAATATTTTTATATGGCATTATTTTGTAATATCAGTTTGATAATTAATTGATATGTTGTGATATTATAAGAATCCAGAATTTTAAGACATAATTAATTGATATATTGTCATATTATAAAATGCCAGAATTTAAAAATATTTATTCCTATAAACAGTGGGCTTGACAATCCAGGAACATTGTTTTTTGGACTTTCATATAAATATGTTATGCACATACATGTAAATATATACCTATATACATCCTATGCCTGTATTTACAGTACTTGTGTCAATGTATAAAATCAACACTAACATTGCATAAGACAATATGTTGGTATTTATGTCTATGTAGAGTTGTCTAGCAGAGAAATATAGGTCATTTTCAGTAATGTCTAACTTAAGGAATATCTAGAATCTAGAATTTGAAGAAACACACATATGCCTGTGTTTTAAGTGAAAATGTACAGTTTCATATATATGTGTAGGTCAGTGAAAGTATAACCATAGTCAAAAGTTTATTCATATTTATATATATATATAAACTAAACCTCAATAGATTTACTTGTTATCTATTTTTACAATTCTATGCATATATCATTTTTAGTAGTTGAATATTTTCATATCTTATTTTATAGTTTCTCTGCATCCCCTTAACTTTCTATTTAATGCAAGCTATTTTAATAAAATCCAACTGATATTTTGCTTGTCCTAAAATCATAAGCCAGACAGTTAGATGATAAAAAGGGGTTACTTTTTTAAGGATTTGTAGATCCTTAGGTGAACAACTTGCTAGATGGAAAGCACCGAAGATGCACACGTAACATAAAGCACACACAATTTTATGTTTAGCAAATTAGCATAACTGACAAGAATCCCCCGCTGGAGCCATAAGTAATGAGGTAATTCTTCCCTGCTTCTACCCTTTTCTGAATTCCTCCCCACCTTAGACAGGAACTAAACTGTGTTTATGAAAATGTGTCTCAGAGAGCTGGTTTTAACCTTGGCCTCCCAGAGAGTCTAAACTTAGACCCCAAGGGCTTGGAACCATCGGGGAATTTATTTTGTCTATTAATAGAGTAGGTAAAGTGCTAGCTATTGATATAATAATTGTCTACAGAGCTACAAAATATATATATAAAGAATATAGAGAATATATAAATGCAGAAAGGCAAAAATCAATTCAGAATCAATATATGGAGACATAGTGTGTCTGTGTAATAGTGATATGTGTTATTAAGCCTTCAGATAAGTGGCATCTTCCTTTAAATTGTCCTTAACAGATTGAGAGTAGTGCCAGTTCTGAAAATTTAACATATAGTTACAATATTATATCCAACCTGGCAAAGTGTAGAGCTCATGGACTTTTCATTATTATTAGATTAGATGCAGCATGATATTATTATTATATTATTATTAGATTAGATACTGCTTGATAGATATTTCAGTGTATAATTTTTTATGAAATTAAAATGATGAATGGTCACAATTATTATTATGGAACATTATTTGATATTACTTTATTATTTAACCCAGAAGTACATGCAAAAATATAACTAACTTGCTATGCTTCAGTATTTTAAAATATCTAAAAATACAAAGTTTTTGCATGTAGGAATAAGCTATTTTACTACAATGGTTTTCCATCTACCCTTATTTTATTACAGTGAAATATAATTATTAAGGCAAACTTTAGAAAATTATCTCTTTAATTCAGTGTTATCTGCATTGTTTGTTTCCTCCATTTGGTATTTATTGTCAGAGTTTAGAAGGATAATAAAGTATTAATACAGAATACAGAAATTAGTCTTTCATGGGGAGAGAGTGTGTGTAATAGTGTATTTTAGACACATTTTGAAGTTCTTCATGTATATGACTCTGGATAATGAACTATGATTTTACAATTGTTCTAAGTACTATGAGATTAGGGAGTTTTATCCGCCCAAGTTCCCTTAAATAATATAAGCCATCATTTTTTAAAACTTCATTTCACAAATTTAATATTTGACAAGTCTTTCACATACTACTTATTTCCTTCAATTTTAGTGGAAATGATGGTGTTGAAGGTCTAATCTATTCAGGAAAAACAAAAGAAAAGAATTAAACACAATTGTGAATAGTGCAGCGTTATTATCTTTGTTCTCTGGTTTCCAGGGAAGCTGGACTAGAAGTTAAATAAAATATACTGTTATACTTTTCTATGGTTCTAGTCCAAACTGTTCAGACAACAGACTTTAAGTCCATGTTCAAGCTCAAAAATTGGTCTATTGTAATGACCTTTTGCCTGACCTTTCACTGTTTGTGTTTTTAGAAAATACAATGCTTGAATGTTGTTAGTGGAATAAAATTCATGGCAGATACTCCCTCAGAATGAGGATTTGTGTAGTAAATAATAAAGTGATAAATGTGGATATTGAACAACTAGATGAGTATAAAGACAAACTTTTTAGAAATCTTTAGGGCTCGGGTTTAGAAAATGTAGTCTGCCTACCAGACTAACAAAGACAGTTTTGGTAACAGGAAAAGTAACAAACAGGTTGACTTCAAAAGCAGAATATTTATGAGTTTTAGCATAGCAGTGCATTCTCTTGTAACTGATAAACAGAATGAGTCTTAAAATTGTTTTTTAACTGCTTTACCAGGGAATGATAAAGCTAGTTCGGGGCATAAGGCTAAAACCGCTCAACGTGGAAAATAGGCTAAAACACACAGTCTTCAGTGGCAGTGGGAGGTGTGTGCAGGGTATAAATGTGTATCTCTTTAGGTATGTCTATTCTCAACTTTTTTTAAAGCACAACTTTATTTGAATGAAAATATTTTTAAAAATAATATGGCAGCAAATACATTTTCAGACAAATATTAAAGTTGTTATTAATAGACTTTAAACGGGAAAAAACCCAACCTAAAATCTGGGTGTAAATGTCTCCCAAAGAAGCAATGCAGAACACTCATTATTCAGATGTTTTTTTCAAGATTTAATTTATTATATTTAATTGCTTCATGAAGAGAAACCCAAATTATTTTAACTCTGACCAGTAATGACACACAATTAATTATAGGAGCATGAGATGGAGAACTAAAGCATTATAGTTCTCCTTCTTATGTTGAAAAATTTTCATGACCTCTATTTTTTTTACTTTTTGTGATCTTAAAACACACATAAATTTAGCAGTAATCCCAGTATTCTCCTTCTAATTTTAGGCTTTGCAACTTATTTTAATGCTCTTTCTTCGGTAAAATGTACACTTTCTATCAAAACAACAATACTTGTGTCATTAGCACTGGGAACCTTACATAGAGTTTATAACAAACAGAAATGGTGCCTAATCTGGAAAGCCTGAATAGTCCATGACAAAAAACTTCTGCAGAAGGTCATGGACAGGAAAGCCTTGTTGAGTTGCTAAAGCACACTTTGGACTCAAAGCCTGATATGGGTGATAAGATACTGTGTGTTCCCTTTCTTCTCCATCTGTATTTACCTCACCCCAAAAGCAGTCATCCAAACCCCTGTCTCTGTGGGCGTCCCGTGACAGAGAGGACATTTTTGCCCTTGAGAGCACACACCCACATCAAGTACTTGAGGCAAGGGGATTCCTGCCCTTCACAGCTTTCACATCTCATTTATAATGTTGCTCTCACAAATCTATTTTCCAGTTGTCTCAAGTCAGTGAAAACTGAAGCAGGAGTAAAGAAAAAGTTAATTTTATCATAGTGTGACTATACTTAGTTATTCTTACACCTTCTGAAAACACATATTTAAGTAGCCCTTACCCTCTTTCAGATCAAATGCTTAGTTGAAAGTGCATTGTTTTCAGCTAGAATGTTTAGAATATCTTGGTTACCTAATAAACATGTAATATATTACTGACTTTCTTGATGATGGGCCTTGATGGTGCCAGCAGGAATGATTTTTATGATAGCCTTTTCTTTTTTTATTTCTACAGGCTGGAGTGGAAGTAGTACTTTTTTACATTTTTCTCCTTTGTGTGGCATGTTGGTCCTATGCAATATCTCAGTTTACAAGGGTGGAAGGGGTGCATCTACATGGTTATTTCAGTGCCTTAGACAAATGTGCTTGAAAGACTGAGCCTTTGGGTTGCTTTTGTACCTTTCAGATCCTCTCCATTAAAGATGACTAATCAATTTTCAGCTGTTCCCAGTTACCAAGATGTTATTCTTTGTAGTTGCTAGAACTGCACTCCAAAATTTAGAAAATTCTGTGCCCCCTACTAGCACCTGTGTTTACACAAGCACTGGGACTTCTCCATAAGAGCTCTGACATTGTGACCACTGAAAATCAGAGAGGGTCAGAAAAAGACTAAAGCACTAAGTCCATAGGCAGGCATATGGTTATGCAGAAATGTTTTACCCTGTTCATCTCAATTATGACTATCACACTTCCAGAATCTTTGGGCTATTTATATTTTTATATTTATTACATGAACAAAGTTCTGTCAGTTCAACTGAAACCAAGAGGGTGTAGTGGTTTGGTATTTTTCCATGCTCACAAACTTTGAATTTCTTGAGAACTGAAAAATTCCTGTCTAAATGTAGTCTCAGTCTTATTTTTTTGAAACTTTGCCATTTTAGTTTCCTTACAGTGTGTTGGCCATATTAATGTAAAGTAGCAGTATGATCCTATAATTATATTTTGCATCATGAGAAAGATCAAAATCAGCACAGATGAGAAAAGTAGCTAGAGTGCATGTGGCTAGTATTTTCCTTTGTTATTTATCTGTTCAATTTGCTATGATATTCAGAAAGGTCTTCTAATCTACTCCAGACCCCTTGTCCATAGCCTTTTAGTGGCATAGAGAAGAGTGGCTGCACAAGTCAAATGCTGAAAGTTTGAATGTCAAGGATAATTTGATGGAATAATATACTTTATAAAGTTCCAGATTTACATTAAAGTGAGGGTTTTCTTAAGAAAAAAGGAAAAATAAAATCTCTGTGGGTGTTTGGTACTTTTAGACAGTTCCCACATACTATCATCACTGCCAACCACATCTGATAAGTATAGAAATTAATTTACTTATTTTTCCTACGGTAATCCCCAAAGGCTCAATTAAAAGAAAAAGTCCTACAATATAAGGTCTTGTAGAAGTCCTTGAGATGCAATCCCAGCTTCAAGATATATTCATTCAGTTATCCTTAGAGCAAAATGCAACAGCAAGCATGACAGGTACAAGTCACAGTAATATTCAAGTGAGCTGTTTGCATCATGTAATGGCCAAGATTAAAAGCATATTTGAAATTAATATTGGCTAGTTTCACTAGTCAGTAAAGCATTACTCTTTGATTTCTTATAATTCTTTTGGTTTGAAATACAGTAACCTCATATTCCCTTGTCCTTATGTTGAAAAGTCTGAATTCTTGTGCTCTTCATCTAAGAGAAGAGGTGCCACTGCAGTTTCTGGCTCTGTATGTCTTGCCTTATGTGCCAGTCTAATAAATTACATCTGATGTTGGAACTTATGTTAGTTACTGCTATAACAGTACTCTCTCTCCAATAACTGAAATCCACACACCCTAAATTTGAAAAAAAAATAATCTCTTATATCCTATAAAGATATCCTATAAAGATTCTCTTCTAAGAGTTCCAGCTTTAATTTATTAATGAAATTATGGTTTGGATATCAAATTCTTTTTCGAAGGTTTATTCCAAATAAAAGGAAAATAATATCATTGTACAATGAGAAGAGATCTTTAATGTAAAGTACATATCAGCTCATTACAATAAACAGCAAAATGTGTAGCCCTTTTGATGCAATTACTTCCTAGTGCCATACTGCACTAATCACTTCTTTCACCATTGTTTACCGTAGGCTCACCAGTTTTGGGTGATAAATCATTGCAAATAGCAGGACAGATGAAGATGGGAGCATCAATCTGCTCTTAGGCTGAGTGAAGGGATGGGAGTGAGGGGGTGGGGGTAGAACTCTAGCATCCCAGGACTTACACCAGGATGGCATTGTTAATAGACCTCTTATTCAGGGGTGTGCCTAAAATGCTAAGCACTACAGCTCTTTTTTTTATATTGTTTACTGTAATTCTACCAGTAATTCATGCACATTTTTGAGTACTTACTTTAAAGGTATTAAACTATTTCTGCCACAGAAGATAAACACTTACCTATTTGACTGATGGCAGGTAGTACTGACAGATTTGTTAACATGCTCAGCATATTGGAGTTGGACAAGGCTATGTCTAATTTGAAGCAGATGAAGAAAAAGGAAGTGCTTCCTCAGTCAAAATAATCTACCTTTTGTCTTTTCTCTTGCACTATCCACACATATACAGCAAAATGTAGGACTGTAAATGTAAAGTCTCCTGTTTACCCCATGCAGGTCATGACAATTGAGATGTTATGCTATCTATAAATAACAATGTCAGTTCAAGCTTGTAACATTTTCGAATGTCAGGGAAATTTTCTGCATGTAAATCTGGTTGATAGTTGAAATTAGTAAAGGCAAAATGGAAAAGACATTATTTTTTGTTAACTACCGGAGAAATAAAAACATCCTGTGAGGAAGTAAAAGAGAATCTGTGTTGCTGTGTTGGTCATACGGGTTAATATTCCTTTGGTAAGCACCCAGTGCTTTGCTCTAAGACCAGCTGGAGCTTCCATAGGTGCCCCCCAAAACTCATCTCTGCATTTCTAGAGATGTCCTGATCGTTCTGAAATGTGAGACTAGACACCTGAGTTTTGTTTATTTGTAAAGATGCTGTCAAACTTTGAAAGAGATTAAAGATGAGCAACTGCTCACAACATGTGTCTTGCTGTAGAAGCATTAAGCAGACTCATTAAACTATAGCTGATAACAGCGTGTGCAAAATTAATTTCCAAATTAAGCCAGCAGCATATGGAGACTATAACTCATTCAAACTGAATTTGAGCAATATCTATCCTAATAATAAGTTACTAAAGAGAAGAGAACATTCTAATCAGTGCATGAATGGAGGTTCATCTGAATAGGTATTTAAGAGATTTTATTTCTTGTCCAGACTTGGAACACATGCATGCAAGAAATCCCTTCAAAGGAATAATTCAAGTAACTATTAAAAAATACTGCAAATAATATCTGAATGTAGTTTAAAAAAAAACAAAAAAAAAACCTTTAAAATCCTCAATCCAAAAATAGATGTTTTCAATGCCTTTCCTGATATAACAAACAGAACTACATTCTCTAAACTATAAAAGGGAGGAAAAAGATATGTACAGATAAGTAAGAGATGGCGAGAAGTGAATTCTTGGCTAGGAGTGAAAGCTCCTGTGTTTTTCCAGTGGTCATGGATCTCTTGGTGACCTATGGTCATTCCCCTGTGTAGCTGGCTGCTGGGGCAGTGGGTCACTCCAGGATGGCCCTGCCAGTGCTGGGGCTCTCCCACTGCACAGCGTGTTCTTCAGCTTGGCAGGGCTGAGCTGCATTTGCTTTGTCAATAAGTGACTGCTGTTGGAAGGCTGGCACTGAGGGTTGAAACTTACCTCATTTTAAAACAAAACTCATTTCAACTACATTGAAAATCTGTCATGTGAGAGGGCTCCTGCATTGAGGCCCTTCTTCAGCCCTAGGGTCAATAATGTGACCAATTACCAAAAGGAGATGAGATGCCTGCTGAGGTCATGCAAACTTTGGGTGAATTTATGTGGTTATTCAGTCTTTACTTGCCTGTTCCCCTTAACTATGGGCAAACATTATTCTTTCCCCTACCTTTGATTACAACCTTCAGCTTCAAAAATATGCTGAAGCTGGTGGGGGGGAAAATGCATTATGTTAGCCATACAAAAATGTTTTCACCCTCTTTTGAGCATTTCTTATGATTACTCTTGAGGAAAAACTGACCTTTCAGTCAAATCCACCAAACAGAGCAGCACCATGAGGGCTTTCTGCACTTTTTTTCCTCTGCTGAATTAGCTTTATTTTCCAATTTGGTAGACACATACTTCTGAAATTTTGAGGCATCTATTATTTTTATGCAGGCAGGATGCAGTTAATTACTGCTGTTCTTTTGGGGTGAGAATATTATCAGAGGAACCTTTTTTGCCCCATTAATTTACTTGCTTACTTTCAGCTTTGTTCATATTTATACTAGTTGAAAACCTTTGTCTGAACATGAAGTGAATTACTCTGAGTAAAACCACCTCTTTAGGTTAATAATTTTCTGGTAATGTCTTTTGTTAGAAGTGGTTGGGTAAAGAGAATGATAAGCTACTAAAACATTCTTCCAAAAAAATAAAAAAAGAAAAACATTTAAATGAAGTCTGAATTTTGAGTAGTTTTAAATGGGTTCTTGCTCTGCCTGTATCATTTAGCATACTCTCACCTGAAAGCAATGTAATTTTTCTGTCAAACAAATCACTACTACACTTCAGGAAAAATAAAAAAAAACAGCAAATAAAACCAGTTTATATTTCTACTATTAAATCTCATAATACTTCATTTCAACAGTAAAGACTTTTAACAGATTTTTAACAGATTTTAATGTGCACAATACTAAAAAAATTTGAATAAACTAGGAAGCTATTTTAGTCTAGTTTTTGTATCTATTGTGTGAATAGTTGAGTGTTTGCAGTATAGGGGTACAAGTAAATTGTTGTGTTACAGGTAAATGATTGTCACAAGTTACAAATTCAGATGTGGGAGAGCTTATTTTGTAATGGCTCTGATTACAGTTTGCAATGAAACTGTCACTCCAAGGAAGAAAACAACAGAAGGTAAAGAGGGGGATGCTTGTTTGTTCATGTAGTTTGGTTTAGGGCTTTTTTCTGACATGTAAGTGTGGTAGGAATCCAGTTCACCATGAGGTTCAAGACCAGAGTGCCTCATTGAATGACTCCTGTTTGCAGAACAGACTGAATCCACTGTCACGTGTTTTCCTTGGAGGAATTCATTTCCTTCCTGAGGAGGTTTGCAAGGTCAGGCAAATAAATATCCCATCTTGGAAGCTGCATGTCTCAAGGCTGCTCTCTGAGTCATTATTTCTACAGAAAAAATCATAAGGAAACGCTGTCATAAATCCCAGAGAAGCTAAGTACTTCCATAATGGGAAGTTGTTTTAAATTGGGTGTGCTAGGTACAAGAGCAGTGTTTTGAAGTTTTGGTGGTTTGTTTTCTAATACACTACGTACATAATTTCAGTATTCTTGTTTAAGTTTCAGAAGTCTTGTAATTCTTTTCTAGTGCTGAGAAGCAGTATCCCTTTGATAGTAGGAGTAAAAGGTGTCCTGTTCAGTCTTAAAAATTTGGCTCTATTATTATTTTTGCTCTATATTATGTTTATAGTATATATTGAATTCTGGCCTCAGGCAGACCACCAAAATCCCACATTGCTTCAACAAATATTATTGTATTTTTAAATTATTGTTTGTTTGTTTGCTTGCTTGTTCATTACTTATCATTGACATTACATCATCATTGACAATTTAGGATTTTTGTTAATTATACTCTTAGCACTGAAGGTACATTATGGGATAACTGAACTAATTTAGCAAGCCTGCTACTACCAAAAATTGTTCTTTCTGATTATGTTGCTCTCCCTGTCTTATCTGCATGCTCCCTGTCCCACTGGAGAGCAGCTTCAGTAGTTGTTCCACCCTTTGGTTCCCTGCATTTTCTGCTGGCCATGAGCAGCCCCAACAGAGCAGTGGTGCAGGCACACCTGAGGTGGGAGCGCTGAGTCTGGGCCATTTTCTCCCTCTTCAGGCACCCCACAGTCCCCATGGACTGCACAAGTGTACTCTAGGAAGGCTGCTGCCCTAGATGCTGATAGTAGATGCACAAAATAGGTGCCTTAAATACAATTTCCCAGCAGCTATAACAATTTAATGGCTGTTTTACGTGCATCCACCATTTTCCCCCTTCCTGCAGCAGTTCATCCCCACCTCCTCCTGTGCCCTGCCTGTTCAATCCCACCCTAACTATGCCAGCTTGCAAGAGCAATAAAAAAACCCAACTCTGCATAATAAGTGAATAATTTTCTGCATGTCTAGCAAGTTGAAATTATGCAATGATGGGTCAGATTTAGTCTGGTTCTGGCACAAAGTAAAGACAAGGATCTGACAGATTAGGACAGAAAAGAAAGTGATTTAATGAACTTAAAATATTATCCCAAGGAAGGAGAAGTAATTCCACCTAAAGCCCTTAACAGAGCGTAACAAAAGGGGGTACAGCAACTTCTCTATGTCCAGCTCTGTTGAGGTGTGTTCCCTTTATCAGCATGGACTGGTTGATTTACAAGTGTGACAGAATTTTAAGAAAACTGAAAATAGAAACTTTGTTTTTCCTTATGTTTTTAAGTGGCAAAAAAAAAAAATATCATTAAAATTACCAGTATCAATAAACAAATTTAAAAAAACCCTAGAGATACAAAAATGTATATATCTATAGAAGGACATCTTTCAGTTCAAAAACTCCCTGCAGAAGTTATGCCCCTCACATGATTTTGGCATTCTGGCAAAAGCTTGTAGTGTGAAGCTGTGACTTTTGTTTAGAATAGTGGTAGGAGAAGAAATTTGATTTCAGGAGGTTTTTACACCCTAGCTGCGTATTTTGCCCTATGATTACACTTCATGTCACCCCCTAACTTACTACACATCCTCCAGGGAGTTAAAAAAAAATTGAACAAATATTTCA
This sequence comes from Pseudopodoces humilis, assembly GCF_049639895.1. Taxonomy (NCBI): domain Eukaryota; kingdom Metazoa; phylum Chordata; class Aves; order Passeriformes; family Paridae; genus Pseudopodoces; species Pseudopodoces humilis. Next base: position 19,217,003 of record NC_142201.1, read on the forward strand.
CAAAGCTGGCTTAAGTTTGAGTTTGGAAGTAGTTGTAGAAGTCATTTGTTTTCGATTTCCTGGAGAACCCATGCTAGATTTCTGGTAGGGATATAATACTTTACTGCAGAAAGGATTAATCGATGAAAAATATGGGCAAGACTGAGGGGTTTTTTTTTTTATGTATTTATTTTGATTTATATACATGACTGGAAATAGTCCTGTAATATTCTTTGAAATATAGTAGAATGGATCTGTCTGGTAATTCCCTTTTAACCACAAACCAGCAGGAGATCAACAGCTGAGCTGCAACAGGTGTAGATATATCTGATTTTTTAAAACTTTTGTCAGAGCTTTCCCACTTTCTCACAGACTGCAGGATCAAATGGGCTTGGGAGTCATGCTCACTAGAACAGGGCTATTCTAAACTAAACAAAGAGCAAATTTCAAAACACACCAGAGCTAATTTGCCATTGTTTTCACCATAAACTATAATGAATCCTCATCAAATGAATGCAGATGCTATGGTGCTGTATCCAAAATAATGTAATTAAATTACTGCTTGGGGAATTTTAGAGTATAAATTTGGCAGAGACACATTACTGGCAATTTGACAGCGAAGCATTTATAATTTTATCCAAAGAGGTGATCCTGTGTTCTGTCATTCTAAGAGCAGAGAGAGGAGAAACAGAACCAGAATGACAAATGGCCAGACTAAGATCTGAAACAAGAAACCCCAAGAACTTAAGGCTAATCCAAGCCATGCTGGAAAGCCTGTTGGGATGGCAAGGGGAGGACAGGATGAGAAAACTTGAATATGTTACATCAGAAAAATTCCCCACCACTCTCTGCAGTGACAAGGTCAACAGGGAGAGAGGGCCCACCACAGGGAGCCTGCAGGAGCCACAGCTTTGCCACCGTCAGGGTCACAAGAGTCACAACCCCTGATCAGGCAAGGGTAGCTCTGGGGCCTCATGCCTTGAGCTGACTTGTCCTCCCTGCTTGCTCCCTTACAAAAACATTGAAACATTGCCCCCCTCTTCTGTCAGGGCTTGTGAATGCTTGGCTGTAGCTACAACAACCTCCTCCATCTGCAGGAAAGCAGCGATGTTGGCCTCCTGCATGATGAATTTCCCAGAGCTGTCAGGACCCAGACTGGCACAAAGAGATTCAACACAGAACTCAAAATGACTGTAAAAACTTCCGTGATGAACACACCATTGTCTTTGCTAAGGCTGTTCAAGATCAAACTGCCACTGAAGTGCTGGGAGCCGTGATGAAGTGACAACTACAATCATTTTTGTGATTATTGGGGTCACCCAATCTCATAAGAAAGCAAATTGTGTTTCTAATCTGTTTTGAAAGTAAACACAAATTAAATTTCAATTTCAGGAGAGATAAATTTGCATTTTGGCCAAAGCTGAGCCTTTAAAAGTTCATGCTTAATAAACCTTCGTATGCCCATTCTAATTAAGCTTACATAAAATATGGCAGCATAGAGCATACTTTAGTTTAACAAGTGTTTGTGCTCTTTTATATGCTAAGCAAGTCTCCTGGGGCTGTGTTTCCAATATTATTATTCACTATTATGGCTTCATAATTGGATATCCATCAATATTTAACATTACATGTCCCTAAAGGAGGTATCTAACACTTCAGCTCAGGGACAGCTGATCAGATGAAGCCAAAAGAGTGCTTCACATTAACTTCTTTTTTTTCTTCTTCTTCTCTTTTCTTTTTTTTTTTCCCCTTGGGAGGGGAGCTGGTGGGGTTTCTCTGGTGTATTTTTTTTCTTTGTTTGGTGGGGTTTGTTGGGTGGTTCTGGTTTTTTTTTCTTTTTTATTCCTTAGTGCATAGCAGTTACTGGCAAATTTGCAAAAGCCACACTTGACAGCAGAACCAGTTGAAAAATGGGCTTAAGGAAAGGGACAACCAGAGAAATTTCAGGGTTTTGATGAAAACCAAAATAATTTGCTAAAGAGAGAAAGAAAATGTTGAGATTAAAGATCAACATGTTCAAAAGTAAAGTTCCCAGAACAACTTAACAACTTTAATGTGGAAAGAACATTACAAATACTGAGAGGAAAGAGTTCAGAATTAGGTGGGAATTCCTATTATACAGGAATATATATATATAGGAGAATATATATATACACTTGGAGAAAAACTGTATTTTGAGACTTGAAGGAAAAATGAGCCTGCTGTAAACTTCTGTTGCTCAGTATTGACCAATAAACATCCTTTTGTATGAAACCAGAAAATACTTATTAGAGCTAATATTTGACCAGGTGAGAAACATAAATCTATTCTAGCAACAGACTGATGTCTCCTGAGTTTGAACTGCCACAAAGGGAAGTCAAAAAGAAATAGGCAGGGTGGGATTTATAGATTCATCATGGATTTCATGAGTTGCATTTGTTCATGTAGCTTTGCAAACCCAAAGCTATATGCAATCTAGAAAAACAAATATTCATGTCCTCTTAGAAGTTTGTCAAATGACAGAGTGCTGGCAATCCTAGTGAGAGGCTGAAATAATTTGTTGCCAAGTTGTTTCAGCTCACAATAAGCTTTACAGTTATCCTGGATTTTATATGCAATGCCTTCATCATTGCTGGAGAAAATTAAGTGCCTCTATCCTGTGCCATACCCCCAGAAATGTTATATCAATTGCTTAACAACTTCACTGTGTTGAGGATTTCTTCTTTGTCCTCTTTGGTCAGATTATTTGGTTGCTGTAAGGCTCTGTAAAGTCACTGAGAAAATGTTGGCATAATCTTGAATTTAATGGAAGGATCAGATTGGCCTTATCCTACAATTTGGTCAATAGAGTTGGGTAACATTTTTAGTGACTGCGAATTCATCACAAATGGAGTTTTGATCCTGAAGCTGTTTCCACTTTTTAGTAGAATGGCAGAATTTGTCTGAGGTAAGGAAAAAGTAGCCTGGAGATAAACTCTAGTTGTGAGTTTATTGCCTCTCTTTTACCCACTAACTCAGGGATTATGGGATTTGGTTTTTAATCTCATCATGAGGGTCTTGGAAACAATACCTCCCTCTACAAAATGACAGTGTCTCAGGAGAAGGTTGGAGGAAATTTGGAGTGAACTCTTCTTTTCTCTGGGCCCATCTCTTGGGCCCAGCCAGCCAGAGGTGATGGGCTCAGGGGTTCTCAGCCTGCTGCTGGGCAGCTTTGTCCCACAAAGTCCCCAGCAGCACACAGCCTTGGCACTCACATTGCTGCTGACACAGCTTTAACAGGAGAGGCATCACTGTCCATCTTTGCCCTCCTGGCTTGGCTGTCCACAGAGCCCAGATGTTCATTCTCTCCCAGAGAAATGGGAACCCCAGGTCAAGTTTGTTCTTTTCCCAGTCCAGAGCAGGGACCTAAGAAACAGCCACATTTTGTTTCCAATGTTTCAGTTTGGCTGCTGACCCAGAAAATCAATTATAGTCACAGCCTATAATAGTAGTGCAGAATCAGGTAATATTGAGTATGACAGTGAGTATGTCTGGCCCATGTGGAGCTCAGACACCTGCAGAGGCTGCTTTCTCTGTACCGCTGCATTTGGCTCTTCATAGTCCTTTGCATTCTCCAAATGAATCTCGTTTTCTGTGCAGGTTTATTTAAAACAGAGATGTAGCGAGTTAAGAGAATAGCAATATTCTTTTTTTTTTTTCCCTTCTTGGCACAGTAGTTCTACAGACTGGTCTTAGATGAAGTTCAACTAATTTATATAGTAACAATAGTGAGCTGATATTTCCTCTGATACTGAGATTTGGCAGAGTCAACCAGAAGGAAGTGTTTCAATCCAATATATAAGACAACAGTGAAAGGGAAAAAAGAGATTTCCTCTTTATTATGTGAGGAGAATAATATATTACAAATAATTTCCACCCATTAAAATGCTCTTTTGTTCTTGTGGCCTGGTTTGGGATTTGTGGTCAGTCCCATTTTGATCACTGTAATATCTTTGCAACATTCCATTTTTGTTTCCTCATACCCATAGCTTGCTTTTGCTTGTGTTCCGTCTGATCCCAGCTGTTGACATTCTAAGATCATTAACCAGGACACTTATTACTAAAGAGCAATGGTCAAAGTTTGTCTTATTCCGGCTGTGGCTGGATTTTTGTGGTCCTCAAATCCAGTAATTTCTGGATAACTGTCTTTAATCAACTGACCAACTGTAATTTAGTCACAACACAAGTGAGCCAACTTCCTTAAACAGGGCTATTTAAATCATTTTTATATAATTTTGCAAATCCTAAGGTTAAATCTCAGGTTTAGAAGCTTCCCACAGAGTTTGCAGAAAATAACTTTGTGCTCTTCTACCAGCTTTTTAGTGTTTGCTTGAGTTATCCAAGCAAATCCATTTATCACTCTGATCACTGGATTCTACATTTTGGCACTACAAATTAATAGTAACTGGAGAAAGAAGAAGGAAATATTTCATTGTTCTTTTTTTGCACCCCACCAGCAGCACAGCAATGTTACATACATTCATGTAAGGCAGGTTTTCTTTACAGAAGCACATGGCTGCTTTTGCCTGGTTTGTACCACAGGCATTAGGAAAATCTATTAGCAACTCATCCCTGTGAGCATTATTTCAGCCTCAGAGCTCTGAAGGGCTTCTGTGGTTTGTGAGCCACACAGTAAAGAAGATCTGAATTGCTCAAAGGCTTCTCCACTGGAAGTGTGCCATGAAGCCTGATGTGTGTCTGTGGACACCGCAGGGCAGCATGCAGTTAAACAGCAGAAGGGACCAGGAGAGAGGCTGCCAAGCCCCGTGGAACACAATACACATCCCTCAACATGGTAAAGGAGAGGGAGATTTTTGGATGCCAAGGTTTTCAGAACAATCAAGAAATGGCACTAAGTACTGTGATGCCTCAGGAAAGGGCTGATTCCCAAACACTGATTTTTGATAGCTTTAGAACATGCCAAATGCCAAAAGAATGCTTCTCTCTGTGTTTTCACATTCATTGTAGCTAAAATCAAGAAGCCTAGAGGTCTGAACACCAGACTATAGAGTAAAATCCTGGGAATTAAAATTATCCAAATAATAAAATGAAATTAATGAAAAAAGTTGTGTTTCTGATTAGTTCAAATTTTTGGTTGATTTATCTTCATTTAAGCTAACTGCTGTCATAATAAACCTCTCTTTCTGAGAAGCAGTGGAGTTTAATTTCTACAAGGACTCCTGTCTAAAATGTTATTTTCTGGTTTTGTTCTTATTTAAGTAGAAATTTACAGTGGCAAAATTTCAATCACAGAATAAAGTTAGAATGAGCAATTTAAAATTTTGGATTCAATAGTTACTGTATGTGAGCCAGGGGTCCATTCCTGGAATGAGGAATGTTTACTGTTGTAAGTTAACTCTTCTCATGAGATACTGATACTCTAGTAGATAGTGGATGGAATTTATTTATTTCTGCAAAACAACACCTTACTAGTGTAAGTGGAATTTCTTACTGATAAGCAAGCTACAATACTAGTTTTTACGCAGCTTTTCATCTGAATTTAACTTGTATACTAATAATGCACATTTTCTGTGTCAACACTGCATCAGATCATAAGAACGTTTGTCTATTAGCCTTGTCCATTCTGCTCAAGTGGATTTCATAGGTGAGAAGGGCTCAAGGTTACTGTGGTTCCCTGGTTCTGGCTAACTGCAGTTCATCAGTGTTCATGATTATGCTGTCTCTTTCACAGTCTAAGCCCTGACAAGTTTGTAATAAAAAGCTCCCATATAATCAGATTCTCTGAGATGAGTTCTCTCCTGAATTGTGCAAATTTTTAAGGCCAGAATTTCCAGATGCTAACTCTAATGGCTCACATGTTTTAATGTAGACACTAACTATATATGTGTATATATATATATATAAGGTCTCTTATAACTCAGTGACCAGATATAATAAGTCATTCCAGAAATTCAAATTTTCAAATTTCTACTAAAATAGTGTTGCATGAATTTGGCTGCTCTTCATCTGGAACCCTAAACATCTTTGGGATTCCCAACAATCACTACCCAGGCAGGTGCATGATGTTCTTCACCTGTGCACAGTAATTCTGATGTTGTCAGGACATCGCAGTCTCCCTGAACATGAACTATATTATATATTCAGTTTCAACTGTGTAATAAGCCTTAAGAAGGTGCTGGGTACAGTGCCCACATGGCCTTTGCAGCCCCAGAAATTCTATATACCTTCAATATTTCAGATTCATTGAATATACAGCCAGTGTTCAGAGCTTTAATGTCATGAAATTTTGCCTAGCAACAACTATTCTAAGTAACCCAGTCTCCTGACCCCTGTCCATATTACAATAGACATAGGTGGAAACAAAACCACCAACAGCTTTGTAACTGCAATGAGGTTTTTGCATACTAGAAGTGGTCCCTTTTACTTTTGCTGACTGACTTAACACTGTTGTTGCTTCACTAGAAAAACTTCATTAGAAAAACGGGCCCTGTTGAAGAAATAATTCTAATGAATATTTAAAGCTTATATAAATGACCTGCAAGTATATTGGTGGGTGGTGCAAGGAATTCTGTTACTGGGATATTGTACATTTGACCTTTATTTCCTTCTTTATTTCTCTATTTAATTTTTTTTATTTCATTCATAAACTAATAGCCCAACAAGCTGTGGTGAAAATAGTTTGAAAATATATCCTGTCTTCCTGCTAATGTTTCCAATTCATACATCACTATTTCAGTAGGAACTTGAATTTCTGGAATGACTTATTATATCTGGTCACTGAGTTATAAGAGACACAATATAGTTAGTGTCTCCTATAAAGAGCAAGGATCAATGTCTCTTTAATAAAGACTATTTTTTTTTTCCTTCTGAGACAGCATTCTTTCCTCAGAGTTAAGATAAAGCTACTCAACTACTTTAAGTTTTACAGTATATAATTACATTTCTTTTGAGCATCCTGATGCATTTGTTACTTTCAAATTTCACGTGAAAAGACAGTAATTGCTGTGCTTCAGAAATTCCTGGTTCTAATACAGATGCTTAATAATAAGATATAATACATTATAATAATAAGACACTTCTGAGGTAGATGTTTTGTGGGCCTATTAGTTGTTTACTGACCTTTTATCTGGAAAACATCAGGTTTTTCCCAGGACCAAAACATTGGTCCTGCTGTTGATCTCTCTGAGCATTATAACTTGCTATTTGTCTGAAGTGAAGGGCTGTTTATTTTTTTGACATATAAATTAGTGAAAGGTCTTGTTTTACTGTAATTTGAAAGTATTTCAGGACTTACATTTTGCTCAGTTAATTTGTAAAAAAAAAAAAAAGAAAGAGAGGAAAGAATGAAAATCAGACTACAAAATATGTAGGAAAAGAAAGGATAAATAAAAGCTGTGTAAAGGCCCCAGTCTTGTTCATGGAAATTGTGCTGTTCACTTAAATGGGAGCAGCAACTTGCCCTTTAGCTGAATGCCCTTTTGCTTACAAGACGTGGGACTGTCATTATGTAAAATGGTTTTGTGTATTTGCCATATTTTTTTCATGTCACTCAAGAGCTAAAGACCCCCAGGCTAGCATTAATGTCTAATAGAAGTTTTGTAAACCTTTTACTTACAGTGACAATTTGCAGTCTGTTGAAGCTTTCATTCTGCTGTCAAAAAAAGGGTCCTTAGTGAAGTTAAACATGAGCTGTTCATGTCTAAGAACTTGGCAGAGGATGAACACTGGGGTCTCAGTTTGGTGTCTGATGTACAATAGGTGATTTCACAAAGCACCTTTGCAATTTGACAGCTTTGTTTGCAAGAAACCTCAGGACTCTATGAGCCCATAGTGAATTGCTAACACTACCCCATAGAAACCTGTCTCTGTAGGTCAAATCTGAAGTTAATTCACTGACAGTACCACACTTTCTGTGCTGTTTTGGCCCTAAGAGTACAGCAGGAGACGTCTAGCTCAACTCAGTATGCATGTCAGTCTGTAAGGTATCTCTAGGTGTAAAATGTGTTTACATCTCTGAAATCCGCTGACATGACATTTAATGAGAAAATCAAATAATTTTTGTTAACCTCAAAAAAAAATTATCCAAAATCACCAAACTAAATCTTACTGTAAATACTGTGGGTAATGTTTAGGGAATCAGAACTAATACCACCCTGGATTTTTCTACTCTCCCTGTAATCTCTTAAAGGTACCATCCAGTTTTTATCATCAATTTTTAGAGGAGTTTGCAGTATCTGTACCCTATGCTTTTGAGGTTGGTGACTAAGCTGCAGAAAATGGAATGAAGGCTGCACAATGTTGGGGATGCTGAGAGGGAGTTAGGCAGCTGGTTCCGAGAGCAGTCTGCAGGGGACCCACAACCCGTGGCCAAACAGGCTAAAGCTGCCCTAGCAGCACACACTGCTAGAGGGAGGGGGGCAGTAATGCAGAAGAGTGGAAGTTTGAACAAAAGGACCTGCAGGAGGACAAGACCTCCCCTGAAGGCTGAGGTGCCGCCACAGAACCACTTCACTGCTCTGGAGAGTAAACACCTGTCAGATCAGGAGTGCTGCTGGAACTGAGTAAGGCAGCTCCATCTGCTCCCTGTGTCACAACCTGTGCAGCTGAGAAAAGGGGACTGGTGATAGCAGTGCAGAGAGGCACCCATGTGCTCGAGAGACAGGTGCTTTTACCAGGGTTTGTGTCACAGGTATCACTGACAGACTGCCAACCCTCCTACAGCCCACTGACTAAAACCTGCTGCTGGTGTTTCACATTGGTACCAGCCAGGAGCGGCTGGAGTGGGTCCAGAGGGGATCACAAAAATGGTCAGAGGGCTGGAGCACCTCAACTATGCAGAGTTGAGGCTGAGAGAACTGGGGCTGTTCAGCCTGGAGAAGAGAAAGCTCTGAGTAAACCTTACAGCAGCCTTCCAGTACCTAACAGGAGACTACAGGAAAGCTGGAGAGGGACTTTTTACCAGGGCGTGTAGTGATAGGAGAAAGGGAAATGTCTTTAAACTGAGGTTTAGCTTAGATATTAGGAAAAAAATTCTTTTGTGTGAGGTTGGTGAGACACTGGAAGTTGTTGCCCATAGATATTGTGGATGCTGCATGGCTGGAAGTGTTCAAAAACAGGTTTACATGGCTTTGAGCAACCTGGTCTAGTGGAAGACGTCCCTGCCCATGGCAGGGCAGATGGAACAAGGTCCCTTCAAACCCTCTGTGATTCTGTGAACATCATTCTGTAATGCAGAAGATCGCTGCTTTGAGACTCTTAAAGATGGATGTTTACTTGCAGTATTTATTTGATAAGTTCATAATGAATTCACATATAATTTTATACTGCACTTGTGCAGTGTGAAAACAATCAGGATTCAAATTCATTCAAGACATCATGAAAAAAGTTAGTATGTTAAAAAAAACCCACTTTCATACATGCATTGGATAATTTGTGTTATTTATCTGTTGCCCTAGGCTAGGGATAATGGAAAGCTGTTTTTCAGGACTTATGGATAACCTAACCTAACCTAATGATCAGGTTCCAAAAGGTGGGAGAACTGTGATGAGGCCCCTACCTGGAAGAGATCACTGCAGTTCAATGCATGTTGCTTGCAAATAAGTTATCCTGCATTTTGTGGTACCATTTAGAATTGAATTTTTAAAGACTGAACATGTTATGTCAAAGCTTTTAAGAAGGAATAGGCATGAACAGTTAAAAACAATATAGTTTATCAGCCCCATGTAATGGAAATATATGGTAAATAGTGACCTGTTTCTCTGTCCTTCTGTACTACTTGCAGGAGTAAGGATCACTCATATGAGGATTTATGGGATAAAATCCAGGGCTGCCATTTCAAAGCACTAAACAGAATTGTTAAACAATAGTATTAACCAGGAATGTCTCCACCCAGCACTTTTTACCACAGTACAAGAAACAACAGACTGAAAGCATGCCTTTCTCTCCACATGACACACCTACTTATACATGTTAGGAAGAAAAGAACATACTCTTTTAAGTAGAGGGCTGCATTAAGGAGGACAGATTCACGTGAAAAATGAAAAATAATAGAGTCTATTTATCCATTGTTTAAATTTCTTGGTATCCTAATTTTAAATAAAAAGACCTATTGAGTCTTAATAATTGCCTGGACCAGGATCCCTTTACAATATTATAGGTTTCACTTTTGTGTCCTGTAAGTCATCCTTGCAAAGTAGGAGTGTAGCATGTCTCAAATTTATAAAAAACCAGAGATGCAGCCTGTTACTTCTAGCTGTGACTATTTATTCCTCTAAGCCACCATCAAAACTTGCAGCAGAGATAACAGAGATCACATAGGTTTTGTACTTTGTGGATTGAACCTGAAAATCAATTCTTTTACTTCCTGGGTTAGCATTATACTTGGGAAATTCTGGAGAGTGAAAATTTCTTTGAACGTTATGACAGCCACAGCCATGATTTCTTGACTTTTTTCTGAACTTTTTAAGCTAGATTCTCTATCTAAACTTTTGAATTAAGGTGCTAGGAGACCTTAGGCAGCATGAGAGAAAAGCTTTGTTGGAATTTGAAAGAAAACCACAGTGTGAAGCGAAAGCAACATGACACTGCAGAATCACCACAAATGTTCTTTCATTACTTCTATTGTGCTCTCTCCTTGAAGCACTTTAAAACCATATCTACTCTCACAGTTTTTGTGACTGTACCCTTAGTTTAAAGCAAGAACAGAAAACATTGTGTTTGTCTCATCCACAGTCATTGCCAAAACATGAGATGGAACCCACAGGTTTTGCTTCTGTCAAGTACAAGTATTTTGCTCATATTCTAGTTAGTAAACAATGCTGCCTCAAGTAAATGAAAAAAAAAATCTGAATTCCTTTCTAGGTTTCAGATTTGGATCACCTATTTTATTCCAAAGGATTCAGTGTTTATTTCAAACAGAGAAGCTGAACAAATGTTTTATTTTTAATTATGTTAGATAGAAATATCTTAGAAGTTTGACAAAGCATTATGCCTTACTAGAACAAAAAGAGCAACCTGAAACTTTAGAAATGATGAATGCTGCAGTGTGATTCCCAATAGAAAATCTCAGTATAGGGCACAGGCACATCAGATTAAGTTTATATTTGATCAAGAGCCAAGAGCATCAGGGGATAATGATAGTAATTTTGTATTCTTTTATTTTTATAGAGAACATGAGATAAGCATTGGAAGCAGTTATTATTTATATTATATAATGAATTCATTATTAAATTACTTTATTTAAAACAAAGCTAAGACTGAGTGAAATAAAATTGGATGCTGCTCTGCCATTCTTATTCTTAATATTCAATTAATTATCTTCTATTATTCCATTCTTCAGCCTGAAAAAGAAAAAAAAAGGCAAAAAGACCAAATCCAAGAAACTGCCCAAAACCTTTAAATTAAGTATAGTCTAATGTCTGGGCACAGATCCACTTTTAATGCTGCAACTCACTTCTACAGTTTTTGATCGTTTCAGACCCAGTAACTGAATCTCCTGACACTTAAACACAGTATTAGGTCACAAGGATTCTATTTCCATTCCAGTGTAAACTTTCAAATAGAGACAACTTGTGGTTTCTCAGTTGCTTTCTTTTGTCTTAATTAATGCATTCCAATGTGTGCTGCAAAGAAAAGAGTCCAAAGGTAAACCTTACCTGTCTTTACAGAACTGTTATTACAGACATCTACAGCTATCAAGGTGATAGGATCCTGTACGGGACTGGAAGCAGGGACAACTAGAAATCTGAACATTAACTTTCTATTTCTGGGGTTTTTGTATGCTGGTAGTTACATATTTATTTTTTTTTCTCTAAGTATGGTCCATTTTTAATAAAATTTCTGCAGAAAGCCAGAAATTTCTTGAGAGAAAAAGAAAAGGGGAACCAGATTAACTTTTGTATTCCTCAGTAATGATTAGGGAGAACTCTGTATTGGAAGTTCACAACTGTTTCTGTAAGTGAATATATATGTAACGGGGAATTTTATGAAAGACTGTGATTGGAACTGCATGCTTCTGTTGTCAGTGGACTGTTAATTAAAGGAAACTTGCTCAAATCAGCAATATGGGATGTCAAAGTTCAAGTATATGTTCTGTACACTATGTGCTCTATCTATAGCTATTTATAAACATTGAAATCACAGGTGGAACATGGATCTCTCACACTAATATATCTTCATACATGATAAAAAATTGCTCTGCAACTCAGGAAAGAAGGCAGAATTCCTTGTACGTGTAGCTATGTTAAAAGAATCATCTTGGGGCCAATAGAAAATGTAAAAACTAAAGGCTACTTCTTGGTTTTGGTTATCTCATGAAGTTTCTGACAAGTGTATTCAGTTAACCAGTGTATTCAGTTACCTTTCTGACATCATTCTTATAAAGCTCTACAATCTTCATTCATTTTTTTGCTAGAATACATTCAGCCAGCTGTGGTTTCTCTCATACTCATTTGCCTCCCTCTGCTCCCACACTTTCTTTTGTTCTTTAACCCACATTGGCTTCCTTCCTTCCTCAACCATGACAACTGTTTCCTTACCCCCATCTATCTACTACTCTTTAAGACTTCCTCTCAGATAATGTGCATCTAAGAAACTAATTTTTAAAATTTTTGACACTATGACCTTTACTGCCATTTGGGAGGCTTGACATCTCTCTGAGAGTCATATCTCAGCATCCTATACACTCAGGCTGTGCTTCTCAGTAGCATGCTTGGCTTTAGCTTACTGCGGTTGAGATCAGTCAGGAACAAGGTCTGAAGGCAAAAGATCTGGGGAGAAGCAAACACAGCTTGAATCAAGAAGAAAAACTATTGCAATCTGCAGAAAAACAGGCAGTCACGTGGGCTGATCAATCTGCATTCATGGAATCACAAGAGGACTTGAGTTGGAAAGGACCTAACCCTCTGAACCCACCGTGGGCAGAGGTGCCTCCCAATTAAATCAGGTTGCTCAGGACACCATCCAACCTGGCCTTGAACACTTGCAAGAATGGGACATCCATAGAATGGGACATTCACAGGAGTTTTTTTTACTTTTTTTAATTTGGTAAGATATTTTTGAGCTGGCACTGACAAGTGTCTGTATGTGTGTCTGTATATATACAGACATGCACAGGTAGATATATTTTTATATACCTGTGTATGAATATGTATGTGTTTATCTAAAACAATGTTTTCAGACAGGCTGATGTTTCTCGTGTCTTTAGCCTTTCATTTTCTCATGCAGGTGCTCACATGCTCATGTTCTTGCTTGTCTATACACTGATCATTCCCCATACAGGCTTTTACTCTTGCTTCCTCATTAATTCAATTCTCAGCTCATTTTGTTCCTCATTCTCCAAGGTACTGCTGTCAGAACTGTGAGTTCCAGGTATTGATTCAGCCATGTTACTTTGCCATCACTTTAGTGTCTTTCTGTTTTGATGTTCCCTGAGTTTCCCAGGGTTCCTTTGAACAGCCTATATGGTGATTCTTTGCCGCTGCTTCTCCTTTGATCTTGACATTGTCTCAGTGCTGCAATTTTCCAAATAAATAACCATTTTTCATATTTAATCCTCTTACCTAGAACAATGCTCAATGTTTCAGGGCAAGGTCACATCAGGCTCAAAGACAGCAGTTCCAAAGCAGTGAAGTCTGAATTTTTGCTTTTTCAGAATGTCACACGTCAAGGAATTTTAAAATAATGTTAGCAAAAGATGGCATCAGTTTTTGATCTTTTAATGCTAGGCTCTTTGCTTGAAATGTTTAGCTACTTTTTGGGTGAGCCTACATTTTTGTCATGTATTCATACAGTACCCAGCAGAGCAGACTTCTGATATGGGACACCACTCTGTAGCAGGAGACAGTGGAAAGAATGAAGTATGTCACTTCATTTTCTTATAAATCGATTGCCTTATCACAGGTATTTCAAAACCAATCACTAATTTCAGCTTTGGATCCACCATGTAACAATGTACAAAGTATTAAAAACTTTAGGGAAAAATTCTAAATGTTAGTTTCATGATTTTTTGGCTTATAAACATTTTGGACAGTTCTCTAATCATGAATTATGGTTTTAAAAGCATGCTCTATAATACTTATATATAAAGTTGATAAATTAGTTTAATTTTAACCAACTATCACTCATCAGTAATCAATTAGTCATCTGTGAGCTATGGATAATTATCACTATTTACGTTTTAGCCTAAATTCTCTATCATTTAAAAAAGACAGTATTTGAATAAGTGTCCCTGGAGGGAATATTTCAGTGCTAAGCTCTGCTTTTAATTACTACAAATTTCTTTTAGTTTCACATTTATTCACTGGTGATATTTTATTTACAGATAAATGTCTCATACACTGAAGAAGGAAAGAGGTATTAGCAGGCTTATAATTTTGTGTTTGGTCCTTTCTTGTGTGTTGATAATTAGCATATTAATTGATTACCTGTCTATTTATTTACTTTCTAAGCTTATTTTTGGATTTTGCATGTCGTAGAGTGGTGTAGTTCAGATGGATTCCTGGTGCTGAATAACAATCCTTATAATTATGAAGGAATTAATAATTATATGAGTGAGTACATGCTTATCCAGCCTGATGAATTCCAGCCTAAGTCCTCTGAACCATTCCAAGAGGCGGCAAAAAAGCTCTTTCCCACCTGCAACTTAAAAATGGGGCATTATCATCACAAATGGTAATGTCTCCCTACCAAGATTTGATGAATTCACTGATTAAGTGCTTGGCATCATACTTTGAAAGGAATTAGCTAAAGAACAGCTCTGTAGGATAGAACAGTTCTCGTGAACCTTCTTTAAAAGTGCTTAGAGGAAATGTGCTGGTCCATAGATCTAAATGCATTGTTTTGATAATTTAGACCTTTGTCATTCATTTAAACGCATTTCCCAGATTTGTCAGGCACACAAATATTGTAAATATGAGTGTGAAACTGTGCTAATACAAAAAAAGTGCTAAAAATGTAAAGCTGCATTCACTGTAATACTTGCCTGTAATCCTTTCCAGGCCATAAATTGTGCTTTTACTTATCCTGTTGCAGCTAGTGATACTGCAGTAGCATATTGTAACATTGCAGTGAAGTATGCCTTGTAATAATGCATAGCATACAGGATCATATCTATTTTGGTGTACTATGCAATTATTTATAGTGGCACCCTGCAGTATTTTTGGGATAAAACCAGCATTTACTGCAGCACTTTCCAGCTGGGCTCAATACCACACTTTCTGCCTTGAGAGTAGTCAATGCTCAGGAATTTAGACGAGAATCTATCCTTTGCTTTTACTTCTCCTGTGGCCAGAGGTTAGAGCTCCTTTCCTGGTGTTCATAACCCAGCCCCAGTCCAGGCTGGAGTCTGGAAAAGTGGCAAGTGCATTACAAAGTAAGCTGTGTGGGCAGCAGGGCCACAGCTACAAACAGAGCAGCTTCTTCCTCGATTAAAGCCCTGAATGAATCCAGTTTCTTCTCATGCCCCATGGGTTCAGTTTTCCTTCCTTGCTGTGCTTTCTTGAAGAACTGTGGATGTCCTCACTACCTCTCCCTTTTGCATAGGCTACCAGCTGGGCAAGCAGCTGGGCAGCACAGGGGATGTGTCCGGGGTACATGTCTGGGTCAGCTCACCTCACACCGTGGTTTTCCTCCTCAACAGAATCAGTAACAGAGCTCTCACTCTCCCATTCAGCAAAAAGAATTTAATGAAATTTGTAGGACTTCAGCATATCTAAGACTTCTGTCTCTCTTTAAAGTTAGAGATTCAGTTTGCAGCTATTTTAGATGTGGATGATAGCTGCATTGAAGTATTATAGACAGGTCAAAGTTAGAGAGAAGGTTGAATTTAAATGAAACCATGTTGGAAACAGGGGTTTTCTTCACTATCCATAGTATATTACCTCCCTCTAGAATGCTAAAATCTACATTTTCACTCCCTTCTCTTCCCTTTTTCACCAGTACAATTCAACACAATTAGTTGGAACCATTTTTTTCCAGGGAGCAGCTGTTTAAAAGATTTCTGTAGTTTCTGAATTTTTCTGAATGACCTCGAGACAGGTGTTCTGAGTATACTCACTATTCTAGAGCCGTGGTTTACTTATCCAGAAAAATAAATTAACTATTATACCATTCAAATAATATACTTTTGAGTACCTGAAATTTAACTTACCCTTTACATTTTCCAATGGGCTTTTAGTTTTTGTTTTTGTTTTGTTTGGGTTTTTTGGTTGTTTAATCTATGACTTGGTAATGTGTCCCTCAAATCCAAGGCATCTGGAAAAACTAAACAATAACATTTCTAAGTAAAAGTTGCTTAGTTTTCAGAAGGGCTGCAAGACTTTCAACAGCCATAAGCCTAAAGAAAATAGTGTAGGCTCTGGAAACTTCTGAGGAAATTGTCACTTAGAGAAGTTTTGTGAGTGACTTCAGGTAATTTGAGACCTCATTAATAGGAAAGATGGTTCTGTTTCACTACTTGTTTCATGATAGCTTGTTATCCACCTCCTCACTGGTGCTGGCTGTTACAATCACGCACCTTGGAGAAGGATTTGCTTTCAGTAAGATTAATATTTTGATGTACTTGGCCATATGCTCCCACATGCTGCAGTGCTGATGAAAGGGTGAGAGCAAGAATGACCCTTTTAACAATGGCATGTTATAAAGTTATTTTAATAACATTTGAAATAAAATCACTAGCTGCCAAAAAAAGAAAGAAAAAAAAAGTAAGGCAGATAAAGTTAAGAGTTTTTCTCTGTCTGGAGAAATGGGCTTAAACAGAGTCCTTCCTCTATTCTGGAAAACAGTGTAGGTTTTTTATATTTTTTCTTTTCTGGAATTTCAGAACCAGTCTCTGAGTCACATACCACACACTGACTTTGCTATCTATTTCCTCTCTTTAAAATTGCATCTACCGTAAATAAAGGATGCGAGGATGCCATAAACTCTATCCGTATCAATTAATTTCTTTCTCACCAAGGAACTAACCCCACCCTGGAGTCCAGAACTTGCTGAAAATTCAGGAGCTGTGGCAGTATCACTCTGTAGTGCCATGGCAGGCCAGGTAAGGAAACCTGCATTCATAATTCAATTTCCTGAACACAAGTATATATTCATCCCATAATCAATACATTCCCAGTCGTCATGTGAAATTAGTGGTGTCAGTAAATGACAGCATTTATTTTGTAATGTGAAGTAGAGCAAACCTTTTGGCCACATATGAAACTTTAAAATAGAAGGGAAGAAAGACATTCATAGTAGAAATTGTCAGGCTAGTCCAAAATAAATAAATAGTGTCATTAAATTATCAGATTTAATGAGTAAGTAACATTAATTTGCATATGGAGTTGACTGGCTGTTTTGCAAATTGAATAATGTTTGACCAAAGAGATATGATCACACACCTCAACATGAGATTTCCTGAAAAGTGGCAACAGTTTTACAGTTGCTCTATTACCTTCCTTTTTTTTTAATAATCACATGTAGTATCAGGTGCTGACTTTTCATTTTTTATTAGTAAATTTCTCTCCTTTTAGTGTCACATCATCAGTGAAAATAGTGATCTATGTAAGTGTATTTTAAAGTGTTAAAGGAACCTAGTGCGTCAGGATTACCTTGTAGTGAATCCAAGAGATGCTGCCCTTGGCATGAAGAGTGCCTGGCAATTTCTGACCCTTCAGCACCTCGCTCTTACCCCTCTGTCACAGCTCATCAACTCCTCAGTTTTTCTGCTGCAAGTGTCTGTAGAGATGTTGCAAACTAGATCTCTTATCCATGTTTAAAGGATAATTCTTATTTCCTACTTTCTTCCAGAGCTTTAACCCACACCTGGCTTACAGTGTAGCTGCACAGAGTGGTGCCAGCAGGATTAGGGTAGTGGTGAGGACAAACCCATATTTCTTAAACTGGCCTTGCATTGTATTAGAGACTACAGGACTCCTCATATTCAATGCTGTTTGTATTATTTGTGTATAACCAGTCCCATTCAATGGGGAGAACAAACATGTAAAGGCTGCCAGGACATTTGTAGTGCCAGTTCCCACCTCATGAAAACCAGCAAGTCTGAGTACATGGAGAGTGGGTGTGGAAGGCTTCTGGGTACTGCCCTGAGGCCAGTTTCTATCATGTCATGAAAGAGAGTTAAGCCAATATTTATTTTATAGATGAAAAAACTGAATTATTCAGTGATGTGAAGTGGCAAAGGCCATAGAATAAACATCACTCCTGGGATTAAAAGTTAAGAAATAACTTACTTGAAAAACTTGCTCTGTAGGGTTTTTTTTCCCTACCAGTCTGTGTTCAAAATAATGCAGCTCCCATAATGACTTCTATTTTTTCTTTTCTGGATGTTACCAGTCAGGAATGTTTCTTCCTTAAGACTAATAAGAAGGTGGCATTATAAACCTGTTTCTTTAAAAAGCATTCTCACTAGGCCATTTTTATATCTTTTAAAGAAGTGATAAATCTTTTTATGCCGAAGTATTTTCTTCACAAGAGAATTGGGATTTTCTGGGATTTCTTTCTGTGGGTTAAGTCAGGCATATGAATTTTGTTTTCAAAACCAGTTTTTCCTCCAGACAATGACTTATTTCTTGAGCAAACAGCAATATCTAGCAGGGCAAGAGAAATGGCTAGCACTGAATAAAAGTATTGGAGGAGAACATTTCACCTTTTACATATGACAAGTGTTAAATACTAAAATATCTCTAAAACCAGCTGGCAGAGTCAGGCTGGTACAGTACCAAATTTTTGATTTAGTGTGAGAATAATGTTATAACACGCTGATGACTTGTTTTTACTTAGTGCTTAGTCTAAAACAAGGTCTTTCTTTACTCTTTTTCCAGTCTTTTTTTAAGTTGGGTTTCTATCAGATGGACTAATTAGGAGACCCACACTGTATATCCTCAAAAGAATTAAGGATTTCACTCCAGCTAAGTGGGTTTGTTTAGCCTAGTGAAAAGAAGGCTTAGGGCAGACCTTATCATCATGTTTCAGTATTTAAAAGGTGACTACAAAGAGGATAGAGACTTCTTTTTACGAGCAGTCCAATGGAAAAATGAGGGGTAATGGGTACAAGTTACTGTTGGGGAGATTCTGATTAGACATGAAAGGGAAATTTTTCACAATCAGCAATTGGCATAATCTCCTCAGGGAAGTGGTGTTGGACTCCCCAGTGTTGGGCAATTTTAAGATTCTGCAGGTCAGGGTGCTGGACCATCTTGTCTAGACTGTGCTTTTGCCAGGAAAGTTTGGACCACATGATCCTTGAGCTCCTGTCCAACCTGGCTGCTGGTACTTAGACGACAGCTGGGATTAAACCATAGAAGTGAAAAATCACATTTTTTGAAATTATTCTATTAAGGGAAATGAATGGGATTATGGGAAATGAAACCACTTTAACTTCTTTGATTGGTAATGTCAGAAAAGAAAATTTAAAAAAAAACTGCAAAAGAGATCAAAGTTTAGATCTTTACACTGTGGTATCCTTAGCAAGTGAAAGCCCAAATAATCACATTAACATCGCAGTCTTTTGTTAATTAAAAGCTGGATTACAAGTGCTTTATTTCTGTTTCCTTTACAAACAATGAAAGGGTGAAATCCTACCTAAATCAGATCAATGGCAAAACTCATAGAAATCACAAGCTGATAATTTAGAAGAGTAAAGTATCCTTTGATGTTTGCCTTTTAAAGTGCCTACAAAAGAGCAGCATTTCCAAAGACAGCCATTGGACCATTTCTGGGTTTTACTTCTCACATTTTGAGCATAAGAAGTACTCCCAAGGTTGCAAAAAGATTTGTGAGAAACAATAAAACCAGACTCTCTGGTGAGAGACCAGTTGTCTCTGTTGGTCTCATTTATGTGACTGTGTTGTAATATATGATTACACATCTCCTGGCAGATGGAAAAGTTTTGCGAAATGGGAAAACATAGCTGATATCATAGGGATCATTTGAGATTTATTATAAAGTTATCTTTTTTCCCTGTAAAATAAACCCACTCAGAGTCCTGCTAAATTATTCACCTAGAGGCCTTTTCCTCTGATGAAGTCTAATTTCTAACTCCCATCTTCCTTCCTTAGACATGGTCTTCCTCTTTCCTGACACCCAGTCTCAGTCTCCTTGCCTGCTCAGATCTTTTTCCAGTTGTACATGCTCAGCATCCATGTCCTGAGATTAGTATTTTCCTGCTTCTTCATCTGTATTTATTCTGAACCTTTTCCTTTGGTTCCCAGACTGCTCGGACCTCCATGGATGCTCAACTATATTCGGTAAGCCCCTGCCATCCCACAGACCACTGTTCTGCTTAGGACTCTGCCCTCTCTGGTCTCTTGCCCTAGTGGTTCTACCCTGCAAGGCTTTATTTTCCCAGCTCTTTACCCAACACAGTAATTCCCATTTGTATATTCTCATCACACTATGCTGACTTTTCCTTGGTCCTTCTTCTGCTGTTTTTTCTTCCCATTACCTTCTCTTTCCACCATCTCTGCTTCTTTTTCATTCCTAGGGTTGTCATTTCCAGTATCTATGTTGTTATTTTACTCTGTCATATGAGGCTCTCATCTGGTTGTACTTCCAGAGAGGCTTCCAGCTCACCCATCTCCCAGTCTCAGCACCCTTTTTCATGGTGACTTTTTGCTCCCTCTGCTTTTCCAGCTACCCATCCCCATTTCTTCCCAGCATCTCCTTCCAATCTAGCCTCATCAGGAGCATTTTTTATCCATTGCTAGTCTGCCTAATCCCATGTATTTGTCATACTCCTTTCCATGTTTCTAACTTAAGGTACTTATTTCATTTCAATTTTCAGTTGAAGTTCTCTGCATTAACAAGTGTGATCTCAATGGGAGGGGAACTGGGGGCACAGGAGAGACAAACTCTGCTTTTAGATCTAGAATATGACCCTGCCTTAGGTCATCAGGTGGGAGAAGTCATTACAAGGATATTGTGGGTGAGTTTGTGTAGCCCTGACCTGTACCATGATAGTGCACATCCCATCTGGTCAGCTGGGAGTCTGGAGCTCAGCTAGTGTTGTCAGTCTTCAGAATTTTTTCTTGCAACACAGTGATGTACAGTTTTTTCAGATCTTGTTTGAATTTGGAAGTACTGGCAGCTGAAGGCAGAAAGGCATACACCTGGCGCAAAAACATCTCCTGCAAAATTTAAGTCCAGATTTCAAAGCACTGAAGCAGCAGAGTACAACTTTTTACCATTGATGGCAGCGTATTTTCTGTAACTTGTTATGTGAAATTAGCTGGTGGTTTTATCTGACATTTCTATAAAAAAGAAAATTAAATAAAATCAGGCCAAAGAAATACTGCGACTGGAAAATTTAATCTGATACAACTGAAGTTTGACATTGCAGTATGTGAAATAAGGATCTAATAATGGGAAACGTCAAATATACATAATCATAGATGAAACTACAATCCCCGCTGATATAAGTAACAGCTTTAAAAAGTTTGAAACATGTTCTAAATAGTTGAGGATAAGTTATGGACTGAGCTACATCTCTCAAAATCATCTGGTTGTTAACATTCAACTAATGGCTGGATTTAGCCCATTGTGTATAGCAAAACTACTTTTTAAAACTTGCTGCAGGCCGACATTGTAAATTCCCTGCTTTCTAAGGCCAGGAATGACCACAGTAATTGCCGAATCTGACGTCATGCAAGAGAGATTGCAACATTTTGCATACTAATTCTTTTATTTCACCTATAACTCACAGAGGAACAAGACGTTAAGATGTTAGTATGTCTGAATCCAGCTATCCATATGCATGGATTCTGGATGGCTCTTTCCTGGGTTGGATTCAAGAGAAGAGGTCAAACCTAATGGCCATAATGACAAGACTGTATCTTAATGGGAACACACCACTAGCAAAACATTCCAATTAACAGGGGATGTACTGAGCTGAAATAAATAGTTTCAAGTGATGATCAGCCTGGTGTGAAATTATAAACTCCATTGTTATTATCAAAATGACTAATTACAGCTCTGATGCAGAATAACACACCATTTTTTTAAATCTGGGCAACTAAACTGAAAATGCATTTAGCCTTATGCTAAAGAGGTCTTATGCAAGACCTCTAGGGAAAAATGAAGAGCATGCAATTTTTAGCTTGTATTTTTATTTAATTGGGTCATTATTTCAGTACAAAGTATGATGTAGTATTTCTTTCCCTTTTCTCCAGTCTTTTTTAAAACTGTGTTTCTACAGGATGTCCTAATTAGGAGACCATACTGTATACCCTCAAAAGATTTAAGGATTTCACTTCAGCTAAGTATCATTTTTGACCATGGAAAGAAAAAAAAAAAGGCACAATTTAATGGGGGAGAGAAAACCAGGGCAGCCTGGCTATTCAGGGAAAACTGAGAAGCAGGCATAAGTTTTATATAAGCATTGTAATTCATGTAGGTGGTTCTGTCTTTACAGTTTTCTAACACTGTACAGGACTAAATTATGTTAATTTCTTTTGTACTTCTGTCTAAAGTAATCCACACATATTTTAAAGCTTTATCTTCCTTTTGCCCTACAGCTTTCATATCAAGCAAGTAAATGCAAGTCTGAATCTGTCCTCTCCATTAATGGGTTTTTAATTTAAAGCTCTTTGAAACTTTCATCCCTGTTAGCTCAGCCCAGGAGCACTGAACCACAACAGTCTGATGCCATGTGCTGCCAGACTAAGTCCTGAAAAAAGAGTAGCAGTTTTCCCACCCCTGGTTAGAATCAATGCTGAATGGAGGAAAATAAATCAGATTTCTCTATTTGGTAGAGTACATGACATAGATAAGCTTGAAGATGCCTTGCAGTTCTTGTTCTGGATCTTTTTACCTCTCACAAGTGCACTGAAAACTGAAAACATCCCTTAATAAATTACAGTCTTGTTCTTTGTCAAAGAATCCAGGTGAAGCAGAAAAAGTGTGACGTTTCTGTAACTGTACACTACCCAAAAATAATTTTATTCACTGGAGCATGAGATCATGCAGAAGATAAAAACTCAAGGAGTAGATTAAATGAAGGTAATAGAAAAAGCTATGTATTCATATTATTCACTCATGGTCTACAGCATACTTTTTGAATAGTGCAGTCAAATGTACAAAACATTGTCACTTGTATCATAAGTCATATATGGTAAACTTAACTTCTAAAATATATTTCATTAAGATCTTTATATAAAAATTATTTATGGCTCAACTAATTATCTGTCGATTTTCAGAATTTCAGTAATATTTATGATTTGTAAAAATAATTGTCTTAATTACAGAATTAGAGAATAATTTAGTTTGAAAGAGGCCTCTGGAAGTTATCTAGTCAGCAGCCTCTTTTCACAATGGGGGCAGGTTGCCTAGTGGCTATTTTGACTGTCTTCAAGGATAGAAACTCGCAGCCCCTTTGTGCAACCTTTTCATCATTTAAACACCTTCAAGGCAACAACAGCCACCTTTCCTGTGAGAGCACATGGCCAGCTCCTTGTCCACAGGATCCATGGGGCCTTTTATGCAGTTGTCAGGGTTAACAGATGTTTTTCCAAAATACAGAGTTTGCTTAAAGAAAATCACCAAGTTGTGAAATCCACTGCTTTTACTATGATTCCCTTCCATTTCCTTTTCCTTTCTTCCATTCACATTTGATTTTTGTGCCAGTTGTTTGACCCTGAGTCTCAAAAGCATTTTTGATGTACAAATTTCATTTGTACCTAAGACATTTCTGAGGTTACCTTTAGGGAACTCTGCAAAATGAAACAAAGCAGACTTCTATTTACTTTGAAAAGCACCCAGCAGCTAGTGTCATACAGTGAAGATGTACCACAGCACATATTTAATAATGAGAATGGACAACCTTAAAGGTCTGGACAAACCTATCAAGATCTATTGAAATCTTCTTTTTTCAGACATGCAGTTTCAAAATTACATTCAGCAGCAAGGCAGATTTTATGGGGTTTTTTGGGGGGGTTGGTTTGTTTTTTTTTTTGTAACACATTTCTAAGGGGTTAGTTTTAGAAGTCTGAATTGAGAATGTTCATCCAGTAAGTTTTCATTTTGGTCACATATCAATGGACTGTGGCAAGGGCAACATACTTCTCTGTATGTCAAACTTAGGAATCTTTGCTGTCTTCAGTAACCATGTATATATTGTTTGAGAAACAGCTGACACCACTCTAACAAACAACTAATAATCATTTTTTTGAGCACCCATATTACTTACCTGAACAAAAATGTTACCAGCATTTAGTATCCATAATGGGAAAGGCCTTTTTAACTTTACTGGCTTCTGATGACTCATTCAAAGAGCATTGACTCAGTAGGAAAACTAGCGTAGCCTTTGAAGGCATTTGATCTTAGGGATCAGGATAAAGTAAGGACCAGGATGTTTTTTTCTTGTAAAAGGAATTGAAATTCATATTGGGAAAGAACAAAATAGGCATTATTACTCTTTTATCTCTATTAAGAAATTTTGTTTTATCAGGTTTTTTTTAATTAGTTAAATGAGAAATTTAAAGCATTTTAGGGCCTGGTGTATTTGGCATGTGATTTGGTTCTTTCTGTTGAAGTAAGGTGGTTACTATGGAAACAAAGACTAGAAGATTTGCATCACCGTTAACTTTAGGAACAAATACATTAATATGGAAACAAAGAAAACAGAGATATTGAGTTATAAAGTAAAATAAATTACTTATTAATTACAAAAATCATGGGTAAGAGCTAGTTTTATATATGCAATAGGATATTGCATATCCTGCTCTGGCAAAAATGTATGAAAAAAATGGAAGTTAATGGAATTGTCATTTCAATATGAAATGATATTATCTAGAATATGTGATTTTCAAAATGTAGGTCCCATCTCCTGCATACACAGATACAACAAAGTGAAAGGCTTACCAAAACCAAACATTTTTCCTATCAGAGTGTAAAAGCAATTTACAGAATAGAACCTCTCTTGACGTAGTTACACAGGCAATATTGGGCACAGGGTGAACCAGCTCATGTACAGAACTGAGGAGTCAAAGGCCCCCACTCTAGGAGAGCCTGACATTCTGAGGGTTTGCAAGCCTTGCCAAGTTTTGTTTTCCAAGCATCTGGAGATGGAGGAAAGTGTGGACCAGGCCAGTAGGAATTAGAGACACGTCGGTTCTCCTCTCCTGTACGTAATTCACTTTTAACTGTTAATGGCTTTGTAGTGTTCAAAATCAGGGAACAATTGCATAATTGAAATAGTTCCAGACTGGGAAAATCAGCTCAAAATACAGCCATGAAGCTCAGTGAGCTAGAATGAGAATCCAAGCTAGCCTATAGGTTGATTTCACTGGAGTGTTTGCTAAAAGACTTCCATGTGTACACACACGGCCATGCAAAAGCACACAGAGCCACATTTAAATTAATGAACTGTAGATACAGGTCTTTAACAGGAGTGGTTAATAAATCATCAATTGTAGAGCACCACACTTTGGAAGGGACCCCCCAAGATGGTTTGTTTCAACCTTTCATGTAAAAGGGAGCCTAGATGACTTTGTAGACTATCTGTCCAACTGCATCTTGAAGACTTCCAGTGATGAGGACTCTCCCTTGCCCCTGGGGAGGATATTTTAGTAAATGATTGTTCTCACTGTAAAACATGTCTTTTTTACATTGAGGTGAAATTTCTCCTAGTCTAACTTGTACCTGTAGCTCCTTATCTTCTCTATGTGGCTGCTTGTGAAGGCAGTCTGTAGCTGCCCTTTAAGTACAGGAATATTCTTATGAGGCCCTTGGAGCCTTCACTTATCCAGGGAGAAGAGATCTTACATCAGTCAATGAAAAAAGGAGGAAATTAAAAAGTTGTTGTACATGAAATCAGGCTCAATCAGTACTGTGTGACCTCAAAGTGCTATTGATGACCACGTGCAGAAGCACCAGAGAATGCTCTGTTCTCTCTCTACACCCCTTACACTCATTTTTTCACTTTACAGAGTGTGTATGAGCACCTGTATAGATGCATGCCTTTTTGTGTATGTTTTGTATGGCTAAAGAGAAGGTGTTTCTCACAAAGTCTGCAGGCTCATCTCTCAGAAACAATGGATATATAAAATATAGACATGAAATAATGCACTGGGTAAATGAAGTTCATATCTTTTTTCTAAAGAAAACTTCCTCTGAGATCAAAATCAAACTAAATTAATTGAAGGCCTCAAGTTGAGATTCCATGTGCTTTGCAGTTTTTCTGTCTTCCCAAAGTGCCATGAAAAGCTTACTTATATAATTAGCATTGACTCATGTTTTCAGCAGAAAAAGTTTGGTAGCCTTGATAGTAGGCAAAACTTCAAAGGCTGTCATAAATCAGATGAATAATTTGTCTGGAGGAAGTCTGTATAAATTGGTCACATTATGTAAATGTGTCAAATGAAATGTTAAGATCTCTCTCTTTCTCTAGGAATAATTATATTTGCACTTCTCTCTAAATTGCTATTTTTTTCAGCAAAACGTAAGGTCATTTATTTTTCATTACCTGAATGCCTGTCGTATAGTAACCATATTACAATGTTTACAGAAAAATAAGCAAAGCTATATGGGAGGGTTCAGGCAAGGTATTTCTACATTTTACTACTGTTATCCCATCTAATGTAAAGATGATCAGCAGGCCATGTAAGACTAGCTCAATTTTGCATCCTTAGTTTAGGTATGTTGGAGTGGATAAGATGAATCATCCTAAGATTCTTTGCAAATCATTCAAAGATCATAAAATCATAGAATATGCTGAGTTGGAAGGGACCCAAAATGATCATTGAGTCTAACTCTGGTCCTGCACAGGACACCCCAACAATCCCACTGTGTATGTGCCTGAGAGCATTGTTCAAACAGTTGTTGATCTCTGTCAAACTTGCTGCTGTGACCACTTCTCTGGGGAGCCTGTTCCATTGTGAAAATGGAACAGGGTGAAAAATCATTTACTGATATCCAAACTAAACCTCTCCTGATACAGTTTCATGCTGTTCCCTGAAAGCCTGTTGTTGGTCAAGAGTGAAGAGATTGGTACCTGCCCCTCTGCTTCCCCTCATGAGGATGTTGATGACCACAATGAGGTCTCCCTTCAGCCTTCTCTTCTCCAGGCTGAACAGAACAAGTGACCTCAGCTGCTCCTCATACGGCTTCCCCTCAAGGCCCTTCACCATCCTTGTGGTCCTCCTGTGGACACTCTCCAATGGCTTGATGGGTTTTTTATATTGTGATGGCCAGAACTGCCCCCAGCACTGGAGGTGAGGCCGCCCCAGGGCAGAGCAGAGCAGGACAATCCCCTCCCTTGCCCACTGGCCATGCTGTGCCTGATGCCCTCCAGGTCAGGGTTGGCCCTCCTGGCTGTCAGGGCAGCCTCCTGCTGCCTCATGTTCAACTTGCCATTGACCAGGACCCCCAGGTCCCTTTCCACGGCACTGCTCTCCCCCTTCTCGTTCCCCAGTCTATACACACAACCTGGCTTGCTCTGTCCTAGGTGCAGAATCTGGCATTTGCTTAATTACTCACACCTCTAGAGCATCACCATTTTTGCATTTGGCATTTTAGATGAAGAAGAGGTGCTAGGGAAATGGCCCTTTAAAATTATGATGATTTATCTGAATTTTTGAAGATGTTAATAAAAGGTTGGGCTATACCTGTCACTTGCTGTTCTTATAGAAAAGAGACTGTGGATTCAGATGTTTTATTCTCTATTAAGAAAACTCAGAAGAGTACAAAATAATGTTTTAGAAATTGAAACAGACCTGTGCTTGTGAGTTTGAAATCTTACAGATGCACATATCTGGGCTTGTACTTGCACTTTTTTCCCTAAAAATATCCTTTGATTTCATATGATATGATCTGTCACCTTGCAAACTACAGCAGAAGGTTTTTTTTTAATGTATTTTTTAAATTTCTTATGCGACCAGAGTTCTGTGGTGATATCACAAATATTCTGACACAATCCACTAATTCTTAAATCACAGAAGTTTTATTCCAGTTTTACTTTTCAAACTGTGTAATCAGAAATAAAAAACAGAAAACAATGTTCAGTATATAGTCATGGGATCTCAATTATTGATGAAGTAGAACTGGCTTGAGCTATGTTTTATGGTCAGGCATGCTGCAAGTGATTATAGGAGCACAGTAAAATTGAACTACAAGAGTACTTGCAAATATACCTTCTTGAGCTAAAACTCACTACTTTGAACTGTCCTCATGCAATTGTTCATACTAGCATGAGCAACTCATTAGTTGATACAAATTGATTAATTCACATTAGTAAAGTGAAATATGTCTGTGATCATCTTGCAAAGCTGAGGTAAGTGAACATGCACGTCTGCTGTGGCTTCCACATGGAATGGAACCAGCTTCTGGCTGGTTTGATTTTTTAATCATTGCATATACATTACTGAGGACTGTTGAAAAATAATGTATCCCTGCATTATTGGCCTCTCAAATCATAGTTGGATTAACATTGAATTGATGATTTCATTACTTTGGGAAAGTGCACTGTATTAGGGAGTGAAAAATAGTATCTTAGCAGGGAAAGGAGTTATTTCTTCGGCAGTTTTGCTGTCTGTAACATGCATCCCTCACCCCCTGAGCATTTTCTTGAGCATCCACATTACTTTCATACCTTCCCCCCAGAAATTCTTGGCACCATACCCTGCCAGCAAAGCAAGAGCCAGAAACTGAGTTCAACTCAGGTTCATAAAGTCTAGCAGGAGGTGAGGGGCGTGTTGTAGCAGTGGCATCTGGACAGGTCACAGTGTGACCAGAAAAAATGGAGCAAAATTATCAGCATGTTTTGGAAGTAGGAGTAGTGAGGGAGATTGGGATGTCTGGGAAAGGATTTGGTTGAGGTAAGGGAAGGAAAAGCCTTTAGTATTGTACATTAAATGAGAGAAGATGATACTTGTGCTTTCTGAGTATCTTCTTGGTATGCTTAATCACTTGCAAAATAGAAGGGAAAAAATAGGTGCTGAATTTCTCATGGTTATTTTTCTAGTCCATCCCTATTTAAAATATACTCAGAACTTTCAGTTTCCAGCTAAAACTTGTGGAGGGCTTGTTGCTGTTTTGGTTCAATTTTTGTCTTTTTTAGGTCTGGGGTGGGTTGGTTTCTTTGGTGGTAGTGGTGGTGGTTAGTGTATTTGAAATCTTGATCTCTGAGAAAGTATTGGCAATAAAGACTAGGCAAGTCAGAGCAGAAACTTCACCTGACTATGACAGAAATATGAAACAAAATCTGCTTCCAAGTCATAAGCTGTACCTTGCAATTTATACTCTCCATTTAATTTAAGCTCAGCTCACCACCATCACATTCTTTTAATAAGTCCCCAAATATGTAATTCTATTAAGATTATTTAATGTTTCTATCTGGTTTTATCCCTAGCAAATTATAAAGTAAAAAAATTTAAATATTATAACAGCTCTGTACCTGAAATCTGAGCCAAAGATTGATGCCTTGGACTGGCTACCTAGAACAGGGGCTAAACAGAGTTAGAATAAAGTAATGGCAAATTCTGAACAAACAGTACTGTTCCTTGTAAATGTGGCATTTCCATTTGAAAGAGTGTATTTTTTTCTAAATGTGTATGTACTGCAGACAACCCAATACACGTCATATTCCTTACAGGGAACTGCATTTAAAATAATATATAGGAGGCAGTTTTACAATGTTTATTGTGAAATTAATGTTTAACACATTATAAATGCTCCACATGCATGAATAATATAAACAGGTTGCTATCAAGGAATCTGAACTGGTTGCTTTTATTCTTTCTGGATTTTTTCCATCATTTAAATAATATTTTTTTAAAAATTTTTTAATATATTGTTAGATCTTTTTTCATTCATTTTAATCTTTTGTATCTCTTTAAAAGATACAGCAAAGCTGCTGTTAAAGGAAGAAAAAAAAAAAAAAAGGAAAAATGCCTGAAAAATTTGTCACCATTGTCCATTTTGGATATAGGCTCTGTGAGGCTTTTGCACTGCCCAAGATGTATCTGTTGAAGGCCTTTAATAAGTACCTACTTTATTCTCTAACTCTGTCTAGCCTCCATTCTGGGTAGCCAATCCAAGGCATTAAAATAATTATTTTAGTAACTCCTAAATGTGAGATCTGATGCTTGATCAAAAGCTTTGTATAGAAATATACCAATAAATAGTATTATCATCAGGTCAGGTTGACAAGAATTTTAGATGAATGTTTAAGCCTTCTACTCAAAAAAGTTAAATTTATATCTAAACTTGAAAACTGTGAGAAACTCAAGTTCCCCACGCCAAACTTCCTTCAGGGCATTTACTCAATCTAGTAGACGGTTTTAGTTTGCTGAATAGGAAATAGAGCAAATGAGGAGAAGAAAACCGAGAGATTTACACTTCTGTCTAGAGCAAGCTCTAACCATGGCACTGCAAGGCAATGAGCATGGGACAGAGTGAGCACCAAACTGGACAGATGCCAACTTTTTGATGGTATGTAGTCTGCAAGGTATGCTTTATATTCACTGCAAGAAAAAGGTGGAGCCATCAATCAGTGAGGAAAAAGCAGAGTGCTCCAGAGTGTTGTGATTAGCTCATGGTGTGCTTCTTGGCAAAATTTCAGAGGGTTCATAAACACTAAAAAACCCCATGAAACACAGTTGTAAGTGGTGCTTTGATTAATACAATTCACCCTATGTTAGAAATGGGGCTTCTGCTTAGCTGGTTTGGTGACACCTCATGCACCCTGACATTGGACTGTGGGATTGGCATTTTCTGGAAGAGCTGCAGCTCTCTGGCTTCCCATGGTTTTACCAGTGGTGCCTGTACGACTCCTAATGTGCCACTAGGGCGACAGCTGTGTATGTTGTGCTCACAGATGCACCTGTTTCCTCCCTGGAGTGGGACTGCTCAGACAGTCCCTCTGTCTGAGCTCCTGTTCTGGAACAGGAGCTGCTGGTGCTCTGTTAGCCCCACTGCTACATGCTGCCTAGTGGCAGACAAAGCAGTCTGAGTTCAGACCTCCTAGCTATGCCAGGGGATGGACTCACAGCTTCATTCTCTGCATGGACAATTAATATCCTCAGGAGGGCAATCAATAAATATCCTTCAATGTGCTGTTTGCTATACTGAGAAACAAAAGCAGGAGGGTGCAGCTGCCTCAAGTGTCAGCTTTATTACAGGCCAGCAGAAAGAGCTGAATTAGGCTTGAGACAGCTCCACCACCATTACCTAATGCGGATCAAATCACCACATTGACCTTCTCCATTTCTTACCCATCTAGCTGCCTTTTCAAACCTGCCAGCTTTGCATAATACTGAATTGTTTTTACACATACCCGCTTAGATAAGATGGAATTTTTCAACCGCAAAATGCAGTAATATGTATTGACTGATTAAAGCCAGATTTTTTTTCCATAATAAAACCTCTTAAATAAATACATCTTTCAGAAATGTTTAGGCAGACATCTGTAGAAACCAGGACTTTAATAGCACTGCATAAATTTTGGTTCTTTAGATAATATTTTTGTTTTGTTTTCATATAGATGCCTTTCATTAGTTATGTGGAAAACTTAGAATTTCAGGTTTTGGAATGAATACTTCCCAGATCTTGCTTGAGCAGGATTACATTATGCATCTCGTGGGCTGGAGCTCATGTTCAACTCCTGGTTTTAAATACATTCCATGTCCTGGGAGGCTGGAAGTGCATTTAGCTAGGGTACTGCTGGACAGCTGTGCAATAGTTCAAGTTGTCCTTAACCCCCTTCATTGCACTGGATTAGCCCATGGGGAAAGGAATGACTTTATAAGCCTTCTAGCTCGCCACAATAAGTCTTTAATGACATGCATTAAATTCAGGGTGTCTGGTATTTATTGTGCTCTTTTAACACTTTAGCTTCCAGTTTGACTCCTGCATTGAGGCAGGAAACAATTGGTCAAATATATTTTGGCCTCAGATATATTGTTAAACTTTTGCAAGCCTTTATTAACTCACATATAAGTCCAAGCTGTGTTTTAGTTTTTAATGTTGTCAGATGCTAAATCTATTCCTTCTTGGTCCTTGACTCCTGATTATTATTCTTTCATTAATGACTTATTAAAAATAGAACTGAAACAACCAACCGAGTTAACAACCAATCAAACAAGTTAATGTTTGGGTATCTTCTAATAGCTTAATTGAGAAAAAAACCCAAATTGCCCTATATAGTCAGTTTTGTCACTGTCTAAACTGGAACAAAATCCTTTTAACAAGTCTGAACGCCTCTGCTAAGAGAAAATGCAATTTTCACTTCTGTTGCAATAACAAAATAACTATGCAATGAAAGTTTCACTGACCTGTGTTTTCTATAAACATGGTCCCTGCTATGGGCAAATAGTTTTTAATTATATATATTGATTATTTTCCAAACTTATAGTACGTATCAATGGAAAACTTTTGCTACAGCTATATATATATATTTATATAGCTCTTGTCCTGTGATTTTTCCTCAGAGGCCCCACGTATGAAATTCTCTTTCTCCAAAAAAGAAGAAGCAGTGAAGGAAGACTGAAGAGCAATTCACAAGAGGGATTACTGTAGTTAAACAAAAGGGCAGAACTGTACTTAAAAATTGCAAGAACCCTTGGTATATTTGAGGGCATAGCTTTGCAGAGACACGAGTGTAATTGGAGGGTCTCCCTAGAATATTACCTTCTCAGTTAATAAAGATTTTATGTGGTCTAGAATTTGAAGTGCTTGGATTTCCTTTAGTTTCCACAGTGTCCCATGTTAAATAGAGATAAGAAAAAACTGTGACATTACTGTGAAATATGGAAATATCCAATACTCAACTTAGTTAACATCATTGGAGTCATAATGGCTTCCCATGCAGCTATTTTCATTGCACTTTTAATAAAAATAATCCTGGACAATTAATTAACAGGGCAGTATCTCATGGGTCTTTCCTTGTGATATACTATAATCAGTTGAGGTAGAAATCCTAGTCCCCAGGAGTCTATCAACATCATAGCTGTTATTTCTTTACACATAGGAATGCAGAGTGCAGATGTCAGGCTCTGCACATTTGAGACTTGAGGTCAATCATTCCTATTAAAATGTTACCATTCCTTGGCTAGAGAAATACAAAGTTGATCACATGAATACTGCAGAAGAGTAGTCATCTGTTTCAGGGCGAGTACATAGAATAAAAATTAGCTTAAATTTTTCCATGTGCACCTGGCATATCCATTTAAATAAAGAACACCAAAGGAAGCATTAAGCTCACATATACCCCAAACCTGGCTCAAAACCATGCTTGATATTCTGGCAGTTATTCTGAATTTGATTGGCAACTTATTTAATAGGTTAGACACACATTCTGGAGGCAACAGGACTAGTTCATGGGGTATGTCACTATGACGAGGTGAAAATATAACTGGAGCACATGCAGCATAACATCTTTGAGTTAGGAGGAAAACATTTCAGTGAAGATGTGTTTGCATGGAGTGTGTTAGTGAGGGGGTACGTTTATGATCTCCAACCAGCTTGCAAAGATTGAGCTGCCGTGTCAACACCACTCTGGTTTCCCTGCTGGCTTGAGTAAATTAGAATGTGATCATTCTTCTGCTTTGTGATGTTTTATTCCTCATATACAACAGTGTAACTGTGTGGCTTTAAGTTACACACTTTAACTAATGGAGTCTGGAAATGTATGAACTGTTTCATTTTGACTGTTTGTAAAGAGATCATGGGAAGGGGGTAGTTGTTCTCAATAAACCTTGGTAATTACTAAATTTCCACCGTGCAAAGTTGTGTTCTTTGAATCAGGAGATAGTCCCAAAATATGCTTTATTCTGATCAGTTCTACACCAGAATCAAGGGAAATGCAAACTTCAGTCAATGCTTGCTGCTGAAAAGCTTTGGTCATGGTGGATTTGATATAAATGGTGATCAAGACTTGTTACATATACTATCCCATAGTGTGTGTCTTAGCACGTGCAGCAGTTTCAGTGGGCCAGGTCTCAAAGATTTCCAGTAAGGAGTGAGTGGAAAATTCAAATTACTGCTTACGTTTACAAGTGGGAGAAAAAATAATATTTTTAATAAGAAAAATGCAGTTGATTTACTTCAAAATGAATTGAAAATATCATTGTACCTGATAGCTATCTGTTTTATTTTTTGGCTTTTTTAATAGAAATTTTTTATGGAAGATGACTTAGAAGATGATCTTGGGGGGTTCTTCTTCTTTGTCTGCTGTGACATAAGGCAGGAGAACACAACTCAGCATTTCTCTTCTTTAGAAGCTTACATTCATTTATTTTGACAGCATTTCCAACCCATATAGTAGATTAGGATTATTTGCTTGTGCTATCCTCTTATTTTAGACAAGCAATGCTTTGCGTGAGACTGTTAATTTGGTAAAGGGCATGGGTTCACATTTGGTTTTCATAGACTGATAGATTTAAAGACTAGAAGAGACCATTATGATCATCTAGTCTGACCTCCCACTTCAATAAGGGCACAAGCCTCACGCAATCGTTGCTGCAACATGATCATAAGCTAGACAGCAGCTTAAAAAAAGTGATCAATACTGAGTTGCCTTCCTCTAGTTTTTAGCATTAATTTTTCCAGCTTAGACTCTGAAAATGATCATATCATTTTATAGACATAAGGAGTCAAAATGAAACATCATCCTTAACTGTCCTTCTCAATTACATGTCTGTGGTTTCATCTACTTGGATTTATGCCAAGATTATAGGAATATTTATGTTGTATAGTTGTCAGACAATGCTAATTAGACAGTAAGCATTCTTTTCACTTTATACTGGATGTTGTAAAAAGAGTTTCAAAGCATGCATGGAATGTCAAGATCTTGGTCTGGATCTACATTGGTAAGTCAGGAAGCACTCAGCCTTGCTTTTGCTTTTTGAGAGCAGTTTGCATCTACTGAGTTAACATATGTGAAGCCTGTCCACAGAGCAAATGCAGAGCAACTATTGTGCTTCTTTAAAAAAAACACCACCAAAATTTCTAAGATCAGTTTTTAATAGACAGATAACAATGAAAATTAGCAACAGACAAAAGAAAGATAAGGAAAGGAAGGTGAGAATGTTTAAGAAATTATTATTTACCTAGAACATTACCAAAAATACAATTGTAATTTGGTTTGGTCAACAGAACAGCAGTAGAAGATTAAGTGGGAAGAAGAGAGATACTTGGAATCAGGTTACTCTGCTACTCATTTTCACATGTACTCATCATAACGTGAGAGCACACTTCCTTCAGACTTCAAACCTGGCTAAAATTCACTCTCCCAGGAATTCTGGTCTACAACAACTAGATTTTCCAAGTTGGCTGGACCTCCAAATCTGGCACTGTTATCTTATGCAACTGGGGAAGGTCCTGGTTTGGATGAGAAACGAGGTTGCAACACTTTGGAAAGTCTCTGAGCAAACATCTGTTTCTGAAATTTAAATGTTCAGGCCTTTTCTCTGTCCTCCTATATGGAGTAAAGAGGGCAGAACACAAACTATGCAACTTTACTATCATGTAGTAGCCAAAGTGGCTCCATGGCTATCTGAGAAAATAATAGGGGAAGGTGCTAGAGGAAGATACTGCCAAGAGAAAATCTGGGTAAACATACTGCAGGAATTTATCAAGTTTTATGAGCTTTAAAACTTTTGAATCAGGCCAGTTTTAAGAGCTGCCATTCAGTACTGCCCTAGTGAAACTGGAAAGATTGACATTAATTTCAGACAGCAGACACCAGGTTCTTGTTATCTGGTAATGTATTAATAGAAACTGATATTCTTCACCAAAAAATTAACAAAATTCTGATTATTCTTGATTTAATAGAAAACATTCTCTTGTATACCAAACTGCATGGAAACAAAATTCCAGGCTTCCCATAATTGAAAATTACACAGTTGAAGGAGACAGAGCATGGGAATTTCCATGGACAGTTTTTCCAAGGCATCTCACTTGCTTCACGGTTTTCTTCCGTTTTCATGGTCGGGAGATGTAGAAGATATCAAGAGACCTGTGTGAAGCCATAACAATATTTATGGGTTTATAAATATGGGTTTATATTGGAAGTCACTGGATAGGAAACTTACTCTAAAATTTTATTCTTCATCCTACATATACATGAATATAGATTATAATATCCAGATTTTGGAAATACCCTGAATATAATAATCTATATATAATCTATGGGTCAATGCATTTCTGTTTCAGAGAAAAATGCTGACTCTTCATGTATTAATGGCCTTAGTTGAAGAGAAATAACTTTCAGTTATTTAAAATCATTTCAGTGTTCCACAACCTTTTTGAATACATTTTTTCTTCATAGTATGTATAGGTACCAACTGCTACCAACTGTATTTTTTATGTTCAATAATACATTTTAAATTAAATAACCTCAATCAAGGATACATAATTTTCATTGAAACATTTTAGTGTCAAATATTAAAACATGTAAAAACTTAATATATACTATTAAGAGGTGTTATAAATAAAATTTCAAGAGTATTTGCACATTTGTATCATCTTAAGGAACTGTTTATTCAAGGCAAAGATTATCTGATATTGTAACTATATACAATATTTTGACTTTGCATGTGAAAGCTATACAAAGGGACATCTGACAGCACAGCCAACATGCCTTTGCAATTAAGACCATTCACAGTATGGCTTATGGAAATGTAGGATCCAGCAGAAACAGTTTGGTAAAAATGCCTGCTCTTGTTACTCTTTGTTTCTATGGGCTATAAAATAAATGTAGTGTAGAAGGTATTTTTACAGCCAGAGCTTGTCATAGATGATATGCATGGCCCTGCTGGGAAGAAAATGCCAAAATCATCTACTTCAAGCACCCATCATGCTTCTTGGAAGGGTCATATACATAAAGCCATCAAAATATTGTTCTTTCCTTAGTGGATCAGACTGACTGCCTCTCCAGTGCTTACAGCATCAACCCTGGTACATGCCAAAGTGTGTATCAGCACTATGTATTCAGCAATTAAATACTGCCATCTTCATCTCTTTGTAGCCACATGCAGAAGTGGGAAGGGAGCTGCACGGCTGCAGAGAGGGCAAAGAAAAAGGTGTCTTAAACAGCATGAAATAGGCAGGGAATAACAGCACCAGAAGACACACACACACACACACTCTAAATGTGTGTATGGAAGTGGGAATGGGGGAGGGTTATACAATCAGGTAAGTTAATGGTAGCTGTGAGGACTGAAATGATAGAATAGATACACCAGAGGGAAAGTAGTAGTTCTCAAAAAGAAGGTCATTAATAAAAGATGAGGAGGGTTGAAATTAATGATGGGCAAAGACACTTGCAGCCCTTGTCAAGAGAAAAGCACAGGACCCACTTCTGGTATTCTTGTTCAGTAACTCCAGAGAGCGGGTCAGAGCTGTCACAGACCTGCTGCTCACGTGCTTGGGTTTCCCTCCTGTGGGTACAGGGGGGAGAAGGGAGACTGAAGCATTTGTGGCTAGATCTCAATCTCCCATGTGGTTGCAGGGAGGCAGGATGCAGCCTCAGACCTGTGAGCTAGAAAGGGTTTCATGCTACCACAGCTGCAGATATTTATGGCAGCCATAATCAGTTGATAAACACAGAAACATGCCACGAGTTCTCCTAAGGACAGTTAGTGAAGGCAGAGTTTGTGAGTAGGTATTTCATCCTTACCCATAGAAGAAAGAATGTTTTTCCTTAGAGTTATTTATTAAAAAATATAATTCTGCTGAACTAGGAAATAAAATAAATTGATCAACCCCCTCCCAGCACTTCAAATCCTAAGAAGAAAGTGCTGTCCAGTTCTGAGACCTCAGTTAGCAGCAAGTTTGTAAATTCAGATGTTAGACTGAAAGCAGGAAATAAGGAGTCAAAAATGTTGTGAGTTAAAATAAATATTTATTTTGGGGAAATGTTCTTGCCTTTTCAGTTTTCTCCTTACTATTTTTTTTCCTCCTGAATAAAACTAATTGCTTAATCTAATTGTTGTTAGGTCCTTAGAAAACCTATTTTCCAGAATTCACTCTTGTCTTGAAATTTTTTGCTCTCTTGTCTTGCATAGACAAAACATCTAATCTAATCAAACATGTAATGGAACATATCAATAGGAAAGTCTCATGTTCATACCTGTGTAATTCGATTTTTCAAATATTCACCTAAGTATTAAATTCTTTTAAATGTTTTGGTTTTTTTTTCTTTTATTTTGACAGCAAAATTTGGAGAGTAACCTCACCAACCTTATTAAGAGGAACACTGAACTGGAAACTCTTCTGGCAAAACTCATTCAGACCTGTCAACATGTAGAAGTGAGTACTGACCTCCACTAGAAATGCTTATAAACTTAATTACATTCAGTTCTAGCATCCAGGAATAAACATGTAAACAAACAAATGTCCAACAAAACAATTAAAACCAAACAAACAAGTGAAGAAATCAGTTTAAATAATGGTAAACTGACTTAAAGCCTTTTCACTGATAAGTGGTATTCTCAGGTATAACCTCACTTACATTCCTTTCTGTCCTGTTTTAATTATGGTGCGTTGGTATGGCCTCCACCACTACTATACTTGAACACATCCCTTACTACCTGCAACATTTGTCTTTCTGGGTTCTCTGTGAGACAGAGAAATACAGGTGGAAAATGAGGGCAAAAAAAATAGGAACATCCAGATTCCCAGCCTAATTTAGATTTCTGTTTACCACTTGTTTTGTTTTAGTTTTCTTTTTTTTAATCGGAATTAACTATCTAAATACATATCTGTACTCAAATGCCATAAAATGTATCTTCCAAAGAACACAGGTTCTTACAGGCCTTTTAGTTGTTTCACTTACACATTCCACTGTGAGTATCAAGAAAATCTTTAACAAGGTGGGGTCTTAAATTTACTTTCCCCCTCCCCCCAAAAAAGGTCAAAAAAAGTTCACCCAAAAAAGGCAAAGCAAACAAAACCAACAAAGAAACAAACCCAAACCAACCAACCAACCAAAACCAAAAAATCCTCTATTCTTCCAAAGAAATCTTATCTATGTGTGTATCTGCTCCGCTTCTCTAGAGCCTCACCAACTTCACAGATCTCAAGAAAACCATAAAAGTCTATCCACACTATAAGATATTAGGTGAATAGTTTAATTTCTTTATATAGGCACCAATATCGCCAGGCAGAGCAGCTGGAATGGCATTAGTAGGTACTGAGAGACAGAGGTAAGGCACAATTTCTCTCTCTGCACCTAAAACTCAGAGCAAACCCCATGAAGCAGATAGCCCAGGACAGCATATGGCCTCTTCTTCATTGGTGGGCTATGTCCGAGATGGGCTAGATCTGAAAAATTTAAAATTGCTTCTCGTCTTCTCTGCAGTTCTGCTATATATTACCAGCTCTAAGTTTAGTATTACAAAGAATCCAACTTGTTCAACTGGTAACAGATGTGCTACTGTCCCTGGAGTCCTGTTTTAGAAAATTTCTCTGTAGACATAAAGCAATCGCAATATAGTTGCTAATGAATTCCTAACATGTTTTATTCATCAAATTAGTCTAATTAGCATTTAAATTAGCCAAATATTAAGAAATGAGCTTCAGTCAAAACCTTGGACGTCGGCCGTGCTGGAAATTGGGCAAGTGGGGACAGGGAAGTAAACTTTAAAGCTATCTCTGTTTCTCAGAGCCCTGTGAAAACTTCAGATATGATGTGCATATCTCCAGCATTGGAGAAACTGTGGCTTAGATAGATTTTTGCAAAGTCAGTGCACTCTTTTTCTTCTTGCTTGTTCAGGACAGAAATTCAACCCAAGCCTGGAACCTGAATTAAAAATTAAATTAAGCAATTTATTGGCTAAAACATTAACAATGCAAATTTAAAATTACAAAATATTAGGAAAAGTTTCCGATGACTGTGTTAGTTCTGATATATGAACTCACTGAAATGTTGAAACTGAACAGGAAGTTAGTTTTACAGTGAATGCTTTCTTTTTCAGTTTTAGATATATTGTATTGCAGATAAAAATGCAAAATACATTGTGCATAATTTGTAAACATATAGAAACATAAGTAGTGAATTTAAAGACTCCTGTTACCTACTTTGATTTTCCTTAAGTAATTTGAAATAATTTTGATTTAGATATTGGGGCCTTTAAAACCAGTTTAAAAAAAAAAAAATGAAAAGCTTTCAGTTTCATATAGAGTTTGAACTTTGAAAAACAAGGAATGAGAGGAAATTATTATTATTCCTTGTATTAAAGTTACCAAGACTTTACTCTGAGATATATAAACTTTTAAAAGTCATGCTCTCTAACATTTATTTGTAGTTATAAACAGCAACATTTTTTAAGCCTTTATCATGTCATAAGTCAAAAAAGTCAATGTTACATGAAAAATGAAAAAGGAATGTCTTTTTTGGTTTGATATGGAGCAGGAGTTGATGTTTCCAAAAATGAACAACAAACAGGCTCTGTGTGTTCTGAGTAAATGAATCCTCCCCAGCCAAACCAAATGTTGTCACAAAGCCACTGTTTCTCATCCACCAAGTGAGATGTCAGTGGCTTCCCAGGAGCCAGCTTTATGGCAGATTAGTGATCCACTCGTGCATCCTTCCCAACTGCACTTTTATCCATAGGAAAGTCCAAATCCCAGTCTCTCTGTGTTTTAAAACTAATGCTTATTCCTTTCTGAAACAGTTATTTTCATTTCTTTCTCCCACAAGCATACAAGGACTGATCAGTGATGTTGATTATCTGGAAGCTGGAGGCCTTCTATTCACTGGGGAGGGGTATCTGGTTTGGCCTCTCATCACAGCAATGGAGACATAAATCTTGCCTGTTTTTAGATGGAGTTTATCAATTTATGACAGGATTTATCCTGATGAAAAACCTGATCTTGGGAGATTCAAAAAGTTCGCTTCCAGTCTTGCATTCCTGTGGGTGGTTCTGGTCATAACAGCAGGAAAAACTTTGTGAATAAATCAAGCCAAATCTGTATTCTTTACTGCTTTAAGTAAGATATAATATTAAGCATTTTATAATAATTTTAGTATCTGAATGTCTGCTTTCATGCATAACATGGATTAGTTTATTACCTTACGGCAACAATTTTTAAAATTCCATTTTCTCTAAGGGAACCACACCCTGAAATGTGATTGCTTAAGACTATAACACTCTTTTCTGTCCCAAATCTGTTTCTTTAGGAGCACGCTGACACACTTGTTCCACTCATCTTCCAGACACATCTCTAACATATTTTTTGTTTTACACTAGTTTCTCTGTCTTTCCACTCTCCCTCTGTGATCCTGTCTGTCATTGCTTGGTTTTGCAGAAACCCCAAAGGCTGTTAATGAGGAAAGCTTTGTTTTCCTTCCTTAGAGACCATGGCAAGTCTGCAGCCCATTCTCTTTTGGCCCATTCTCTTTCTGCAGAGCACCCCCTCGCCCAGGGCAGCTCACTGGGCTGGCCCTGGTGGGACAGGTCTGGCTGCTCCCGTGTGGCAGCGTTGGCTGCATAAAATATAAACTGATTCATAGGATAAAATAGAGCTTCCTCCACAAACTGAGAGAAGGGAATGGAAACAGCTATTACTTGGATATGTATTTCTTTGTAGGCCTAGCTCACAGCATTTGCACTTCTGATAGTATCTGTAGGAAACTTTTAAGAGCATTAAAAACTATCTTGGATAATTTTATCTTTAAATTTTTTGCAGGGGCCTTGTACAAATCTTCCAAGCACAGAGTTGTAAAATAGGGAATGACAGGCCCAGGATAGTAGGTGAATCCCTGGGTGGCAGCACCCCCGTGGCCACACCAGCCCACCTCCAGCCTTCCCTCCATCCCACTGGGGGCTGGAGGGGCCCAGCGTGGCCTTCAGCACACCTATTGGAATCCAAAATAAAAGCCTCTCTGGTATCATCTCACTTGAATCAGGGGAGGATATAATGCTGTCAGTGTTTGGGTTCTCCTCTTGGCTTTAGAGTTTCTCTGACTGACAAAGTGCTGTGTCACAGCAAATTTGCTTCTTTGTCATAATTTCCACTCTAGAGCTGTGTGAGGTTTCTGTAGATGTTTTTTAGACCATGGCATTCATCGACATAAGGTACAAATTTGAGCACAAGCCTCATATGCCAGTTACTTTTATTTCTAAGCAGTTTGAGGGTTTTTTTTATTTTTATTTTTTTCCTCATCTCTTCTAGGAAATACATGATTAAATGTCTGTTATATAGTCAATACCATGAAGCTTCTCATCTGTTAGACAGAAACATAATCTGAACTCAGCTGGAGAAGAAATTGGAGCAATTATCTAGGGGGAGGAGAAAGGAAATAGGTTTTGCTTGCAGACAGCTTTATAGCATCTGTATCTCAGTCTTTCTATTTGTTTTGTTTTGTTTTGAATTCACCAAACGTCATAGGAAGCAGATTCTGGACAGCACTGTAAAATAATTTTTGGTTGTATGAAGAGGAGGCGGTTTCCTCTAATTGTGTAACCCTCAAACTGCTGCATCCTTTGCTCTTTGTGTGTAACAGAAATGCTCACTTCTAAAGATTTGCTGCAGGCAAAGTCTCAGTGTAAAGTTCCCAGTCAAAAATTTGGTTTGGGTGTGTCAAATGGTGTTTTTTATAGTCATATTATATAATCACCTGAATAAAAAGTACTATATTGCTCTTTATTTCACTGGCACAGATACTCAACACTCACACTTATCAGATACATTTTAAATCAGTATAAAACAGTAGTGCAAAACCAATGAAGAGAAGATGGCAGCACCTAAAAAATCCTGCTGTTGCTATTTTTATATATGGCTGACAAAAAAGAAATGAGCCAAACAGGAAGTCTTCACAATAATGGAATTTTGAGTTTCTAGTAACACTTCAACGACAAGATAGATCCTTCAAATTTTGCAACAAAATGTCTCCATCAATTTTTGGATGGCATTTCTCTTACTTGATAGACAGCAAAATCAAAACTCAGCTGTCAGTACAATTCCCAAAGGACATTTGAAAAATAAAGAGGCTTTGTCTGTCACAATAAAAAACAGTGAGTACTCTGTTTTCACAGATTTTCATGGTACTCATTCTTTGAAATTTGGGCATTATTTTTGTCAAAACTCAAGTAAACTGAGAAGTTCTCAATAGGAAAATTCAGTTGGAAAGCCTGTATGTAAATCCTGGT
Source organism: Pseudopodoces humilis (assembly GCF_049639895.1). Lineage (NCBI taxonomy): Eukaryota > Metazoa > Chordata > Aves > Passeriformes > Paridae > Pseudopodoces > Pseudopodoces humilis. The sequence goes on from NC_142201.1 coordinate 19,260,043, forward strand.
GTCTGAACTGCAGCAAATGGCCTTGAAAGTCATACAAAGTATTTGGAAGAAGGAATCTGCTTTGCTGGGGATTTTTTTTTCTATGAAAGGAGCAATGGGTTAGATAAGTGTTTACCATCACTGTGGAATATGTGTGCTAACTTGGCAGACAACTTGGAAAGGAACTCCACAGAAATTTGCTTTTTCCTCTGCCCCACTATCTTCCATTTTTGTGAAGATGCTTGTTCAGCGGATACATTTATTTTCTATATTTAAGTGCTAAAAGTAAACGGTATTTTTTTGATTTCTGAAATAGACAGAAAAACATGAGTTGGAGCAAATTCAGTGTTCACTCTGGAACAGGAGTGTTCACTTTCAGTAAGATACTAATAGCAAACCTGATGACATGCTTAAAACCTTAAGATGGAGTTTACAGCATTTTTTTTTTCTAAGACAGTTTCTAATGAGAGAAGGTACAGGAGACTCTTTATTAACATTATTTTGACTAAATATGTGGCTGATCTATTTTGATTTTAATTACTTTCATTCTGCTTTTAATTCCACTCTCATAAAAGTTGATTTCATTCAATGGAAATCTCAGGTAAGCTTTAGTCAGGGTCTTAAATTTATGCAGCATGTGAAAAGAGAAACTTCAAAAATAAAAACTGACAAAATATGCTGCATGGCATATGATGATACAGAATATTCATTCAAGGATGTCCTAAGCTGCATGCCATGTAAGCTGTAGCCTAGTAGTCAAATATAATTTCCCTAAAGAATTAAATTGATTTCAAAAATTACTAATTAAATGTATAATTGGTTCTAAACAAGTATAGAAATGCTGTATTTATGCATACATTTTATGTACAGATTAAGCATGTGCTGGAATATGTTATTGCACCTACAACTGTTTTGTACCTTCTGTAAATTTGAGTTGTAGTTATGGTAAAAGGTCACACAGGTTATATATAAACAAATAGCAGAGCTTGTCACTGCCTGCAAGGGTGACCAGTTCTGATTTGTTCCACCTCTCCCCTTCTCTCATATCCAGATGTTCAGATTTTTGATAGACTGATATTGTTGCAAGATTCTGTCCTTAGACTAATAAATGGAGCTTAGCTCACTATTAGCCATTTGTTAATTAATGCAGCAGGTAAAATTTTGTGCCTGTTATCAGAGACGGTAACTTCAGTCAGTCAAAATGTTGTCAATTTATGGAACCTTCTATCTCAGAGTCATTTATCATTATGGGAACAAAATACTCTCGAATTCCTCCTTTTCCTGCTTAACATAAACAGCTAAAGAGCAGCTAGAGCAGCAGGGAGACCAAAGACCCTGGTCCTCTTGTGAGAATGTTAAACACTTGGCTAAAGACCCTGGGTCCTGGATGGCAGTTTTAAGTTGTGAAATATTGTTTACAATTGCACTGGTTTCAACATCATGAAAGGATGGGCAGTCCTTTGAACTTCAGTGATTATTTGATAGTTTGTGTTTTTCTACCAAAAGTGAAACGCAGTGAAAGTGGAATATTTTGCTCAATATGGAACAAAGGCTTAATGTCAGCAGGAAAAACAAAGTAAAAAAAAATAAAAAATAGGTATTGTTCAATTAAAAAGTATTTTCATTATTTAGGTTTAAAGAAAGGTCTAACATAAAGTGTAAAAAAAAAAAAGAGTGAAAACATTGAGATTCCTATAAATTTATTCTTTTTCCCATGAAACTCTGGATTTCTTTAGTTTTAGAATGAGATTGTAAATGTCACTAGAGGACTTCTAGGTGTCTTACTGGTTAGTTTCTCAACAATGTGCTTCACATTGGAACAAAAAAATTAAAACAATATTTTAGTAAGTAAAATGAGTACCTCTCAATCTTCTCAAAAAGGTTTCCTTTTAGTCATGATTGGGGCAGATAGTCTTATCTGCTGGATCCAAAGTGGTTTAGCTACCCTGGCCTAACTGATCCTTCATTCACAAAATTCCTACATAGCCAGAGTAAGATGGCATATTTTTGCAGTGACCTTTGTTTAACCTGCTCTGAGACTGCCTCTAAACACAGGTCTCCTGGTTACAGATAAATGTGGAATGCAAACAAAAACAAAGCCTCTGGCAAACTTGAAATGGAAGATGACCATTTTTATTTTTTTTTCACCATTTCAAAGTAAAAAATTTGTAAAAGATCTATTCAGATGGCAAGCTGATTAATATCACATATTTCCAAAGGCAAGGTTTGTCATCAGAGATAAAATCAGATTTTTGCTTAGACTAGGGAAAACCTGAAAAAGTTATTTTCCAACAGTTCTGCTTTTGCTCTATAGAAGACTAAATAGAACAATCCATAATATCAAACAGGGGTATACATGAAATAAAGGAAGTTAGAATCCACAACTCTCATAGTCATAAAAAGAGAGGGAAGAAATTTATTCATAAATGTGCATTAATGATTATATTTTGTATTTCCATTAAATAAAGGAATTACATATGGATGACATTAAAATAATACCTCAATGTACTGTGTGGCTATGAAGAAAAGTTACTCACTTTACAACATGCAAACAAGTGAAATAAACAGGCCTCTCTCTTTAGAGGAGTATAATCCTTTAATTCATCTAGGGACACTAATCCAAGAAAATGTTCCACATCTACATAACAATGAAGAAAGTTTTCCTAGAGCAAATGGGTACCAGCCATTATATGTAAAAATGTTAGGTTTTTTTTAACCTCAGTTTCTGGGTTTGGTGTGAGAAGGAATTTGGGCTCAAATTTAAAATGAAGTGTGTGACAATGATGTAACAGGCTTTGAGTGGAATCATTCAATTTACTTTTCTGATATTTTTTGTCTTTGAGGGTACAGTAGTTGTTGTGAGTTTATAGTCATTCTGTAACCATAGTATATAGTTATTTTATAACTATCAACTCAAATATATAAAGAAAAATTCATACCTCTTCTTTACCTGTACAGCCACAACTGCAAAGGATTTATTTTTTTAAGGAATTTAAACATTTTTAAATCATTAAACTGAAACTCAAATTCATACCTTAATTTCATAAGATCAGACTCTTTCTACATCCTACTTCCTTCCATTTTGCATAATCAACAGATGACTTAGTAAATAAAAATTTCTCTGGTTTTGATGAATTTTTCACAGAAAGCATGGCCTGAAAAAGCCCCCTCTAATTCAAGATTTTTATTTTGCTTGTCATTTAGAAATTGTTTGCCAAAAAGACAGACAAAGATTTCCACTTGTGGAGAGAATTGCCTCACTTATAAGGAATTTCAGAGGAAGAATTTTTCTATTGCAAGCAAAATTCTTCTAAGACACTAAAGAAATCCTTTTCTTCTGTTTGCCTTTGAATTAACCATAGAAGCTCCACTGTAACCACGAATCTCTAGCTGTTCTGTAGCTTTGTGATTTCCCAAACATCTGCTGGGGACTTTGAAACCACCACATTCTTTTTCTTATGAGCTAAACTGCAATTTAACACAGGTCTCTGAAGATGAAAGCCTAGGAAGCGTCTATAGAGAGCAGAACACTTTCCAAATCAGTTCTCAGCTTGTGGAGCTGGGAACAGCTGGCCTGCTCTCCCCTTTGGTTTGGGAGGACTTGTTGTTTCCAGCTCCCTGACAGATATCTGAGGAACCCCCATTTTTATTTTTTTTTTAACTGCACCTTCCTCATGAGGCAAAGGGAAACTGTCCCTATCCATATGTCTGGAAAACCTGGGAAGAAACCTGGAATTTGTAAGGTTGTTGGGCTTTTTCAGTATACTATTTGAGGTCTGTGTGTGCTACAGAAATGGGAATAAATTCCCCACAAAAGCAGGAGAACTAGAATCTGTCCTCCTTCTTCTTTGTAGATGTCATAGTTCTTGCTAAATTATAAAGCCTCCTAGTCAGTTTTAAAACTGGCATGGAAAATAAGTTTGTAAAAATGATACCAATAAAACAGAAAGCTTTAGGTTCAAAGTATTTCTGGACATGGATGTTTAAGGAACTGGTTGATGCCAAAACTAAGTGTATTAATGTCAGTGAAATTTTCCGTAGGAAGATGACCCCAAGTCTAGCATAAGCTCTCAGACCATACCTCAGATTAAGGAATCAAGCTTCATCTTGGATGGAGGAAGCCCAGACTGAAGTCAGCTCTCTCTGTGATTTGAAGACTTTCACAAAGTGTGTGACACAGTCACCAGACTTTATAAGGCAGTCTCAGACTCTCTTAACAAACTCCCTGGAAAGAGGGCTTGTTTTTAATGTGGAAAAAATGTAGAATGTAAAACCTCAAATATTTTCACCAGACAGAACTCACATTCCTTGGCCAGCTCAGCTGGATGTTGTTGTCAAGGCTGCTGTTCGTCAAAGGACTCAAGCAGAAGGAAAAGCCTTATTCTGGTATTTTTGTAGCACCTGTACAGTGGAGCCCTGATCCATGCCTGTGGCTCTTTGGTCTGACATATGACTCCTCGAGAACATACAAGTAAAGAATATTTAATGGTAATCTCACAAATAGTCCCATTAGGGCCACAGCTAATGTAGTGCACTTAAAATTAGGCATGTGCTCAATTATAAAGTTATTATTGAATCAGAGGCTTTGGGGGCTGAAAATATGATTAAGGAGTATTTCAGCTTGAGAAAAACCCTCAGATTAATTGTAGATGGGGTTTTTTTTCATACAAAGTATCATATGATTTTAGAATATTACTTTCATTTTTAATAAGCTTGTCCGAGCTATGAAGTTGGAAATGTCTTCAAATGGAGTTTATAAAAGAGTATACTTTTCATATTTCAAAGAAAAAGAGAAGTCTGCAGTCACTGCCTTAAGAAATCCAGAGATTTTTTCCAAGCATTTTGTTTTTCTTAGTCTAGAGCTTTTTGGGTTAAGATTCAATTAATACATTATTATTCAAATCAACCAGAGTATTAAATGAAACAATGTTGTCTTAACCTTCCTGTAACTTTATGTTTCATGACAGTTATCCCAAAAGTTAATTAGGTCTTCTTGACAAAGCAAATTGGTGATGTAAGTGGTGCTAGAAGTAACACTTTGAGTGGAAACCACTCAAAAAGCCCGTGAAGTGTTACCATAATTAAGTGCCAAAAGTGTTACTGTAATTAAGTGCTGAATTTGGCTGTGGCATGAGTTGAGCTTGGTAATGACACAGGAGCTGCACCCACATGCAGTGGATGTGACTGCTGCCTCGGGCTGAGCCTGTGTAGGATTCCCTGCTCTTTGGTGGGATTTCAATCCAGGAGTGAAACTGAAATCAGGGCTGGGAAGCTGGTGCATGGTACAGCTTGTTGAAAGCAGCTCTGCAGAGTTTCATGGCAAAGTAAGATGAATGATGCAGCTGAGGTGGTGGGACGACAGGAGCTGAGGGAACAAGAGGGACAGTGTGGATTGACTAACTTCCCTGGGTTACCTGAGCTGTCAGTGGAGAGACAGTGGCACTGCTAGAGGCTTTGGGTGCGCTGCTTCATGCTGTCTCTCCTTATGGGCTGTGGTGAGAAGCCAGGCAGAGCAAACAGCAAACGTAAGGAGAACCATGGGCACCTAAAACAGCATCATAGGAATACCTTTCTACATCTTCACCAGCACCTGCAGTTATGTCTGACCCCTCCCAGAAACAAATGTATTCTCTCTTTATAATCTTGATGTCTTAATTAATAATTAAGCCTCTAAAATGTGCAAACAAACTTTAATTTTATGAATGTTTGAGAAAGATAATCCAAAACCTTGGTTAAAGCATGTCTTTCTAAACAAGTCCATTCTTTGCCTGGAGGATACTGTGTATTTCACAGTAGAAGGTTATTTGTAAAATTGGTTCTGGTCCAAATTTAGATATATGAGCATTTGCTTAAGCTTAACGAGCTCCATAATGTGCTTACAGGTAAATGCATGTTTAAACACATTGTTGGAAGGAAAGAAAAGAATACTGATGCAGAATCATGGAGCTCATCAGACTGAAAAAACAGCCAAGTGGTGCAATACAGTTCCTTGTCACATGAAATCATTCCCTGTTGTTGTTCACCACTGGCTCTTATCTATCCCAGTGGAAAAGGTGACATGGCTGTGGGGGCAATTACCAGAGCTGAAAGCTGATTTACCTCCTTACTCTCTTTTATCAAAGTGCAAATGGAAACATAAGCTCTGAAATAAGTCGGATTTTTGGTTTTTTGGTTTTTTTATTCTAGACATGATTAGAACTTTTTGCTTTTTTTCTGATTCTTTGCTCTTTCTTTCTGAGTCATACAGCTTTATATGTAAACTAAACATGCAAATGCTAGAGGGGAAGTACTTTTTTCTTCTGGTTATATAGAATGTTGACTTTGTATCATAAAAATCAGTCTCCTTCAGAAACAGAACATATTCATCTGAAAACCCAAACTTTTCTATTACAAGTTTTCTTCTATTTTTTTTTATCAAAAGTCAACATTTTCTACAGAGAGCTAATATTTGTGAGGGGCTTTGCACTAAAAAAAGTTCATTTCCTCATATATTTATACTCTAGAAAACTACATGAGCACACTGTTTTCTATCAGATTCATTGCTAAGGCAAATCAGGAGTAATTAAGACAGTCAACATGCACTTCAGTATTGTCACTTGGTTCTTTGATAGCTTGGATCTTTCAGGAACCAATATGTGAATATATATGGTATCAGTAGTTCACTGTCCTTTCCAGTAAAAGGACTTGGGATCAATAACTGCAGCTGGAAGGAGATAGGTTCAAATCCCTCTAAAAGGAGGCAGTTGTTCACTTCACTGAGTTAAGCTGTGGTGCTCATTTCTGTAGAGTGATGCAGATTCCTAGGATTTCCAGGATTTGTAGGGGAGACTAAATAAATCCATGTAATTTAATTCTTCTGAATATTTGTAATGATGTATAAATTGTGTCTGGTTCAAGAAGACCGATCTACAAATGGTTGGAGGAGGAGAAAGCATTCATGGGAGTCATATGTTGGGACTTCTTTCCTGTTAGCACTCTTTACTATCAGATGCTGGCACTAGCAGCAGTGAGAGCAGATATTGCACCAGATGGACTCTCTGCTCCAGTACTCGTGTCCTTAACACACTGGTGTTCACCAGTGCTTTATATGGCTGCAAACCGCGATGTGTGAAGAGACCTCGCTTCTCACTGCTGTGTGCTAGAGCTGACACCACTCAACACTCACCAAACCAGACTTCTCTCACTAGAGTTGGAAATACCTGATCATCTGTTTGTGAGTCCTGCCTCCTGCAAGCAAGACATTGCAACTCAATTCAGCACTTTGCAAAATCCAAAAGAAGGGACTGAAGATAACACAGACCATACACAGAAAGGAGGAAAAGAAATGCCAAACCCAGTATTTTAGAAATTGCAATTTTTAAATTAGAAAATGGAAAAGGAAAATGTCAAAAAAGGTTTTGCTAATAATGTTTTGCTTCATAGGTGAATGCATCCCGCCAAGAAACCAAGCTGATGGAAGAATGTGACCAGCTCATTGAAATAATCCAGCAAAGACGGCAAATAATTGGAACCAAAATCAAAGAAGGAAAGGTAAAAGCTTTTCTTCTTTAGATCACAAGTAGGTCAACACTGTTTCCTTTTGATTGCAGCTTTTTTGACTGCGGGTATTATTGCTAGAAACTTGTAAAAGTCCTTATGTAGTCCTTGGCTGATACTTTTGTGTAAAGAAGAATGAAATCCTTGAAGATTAGTATGCTGGACTTCAACTGTATATTTGGTGTTTCTCTTACTACAGGTGATTACGGATTTTACGGATAAAATCAGAAATTGTCATGATCAGTAAATGACAAATTACATCCACTTAATGTTTCCTTTACTCTGTTACGTGCCTGACAGTATTTCCCCCAAAGTGTTAACTTTCACAAAACATCACAGCACATAGAATCATGCCTCTCAATTATCTTTTTTTTTTATCTAGGTACTTTAACTTTTTATTCAAATATTATCACATAAAAAATTTGTTCCAGTCATTGTCATTCATGGAATATAAAATCTTAACTTATTTACAAAAACAGATATTCAAAAATGTGCAAGAAATTAAATTAGGTGTGCATTTCTAATTCCCAAAGTTCCATGATTACTAATAACAAATACATTGAGCAGGAAAAATCTCTGATGCTCAAGTTTCAACATATTTTGCTAGCTAACTTTTAACTCAGAAATGCACTAGAGTTGAATTAGTGTTTTTATTTTCTAGGTACAAGGTGTTTACTGTTTAACTCCTAAACTAAGTCAGATATTCATTCTTCTTGTGTGGGAAAAGCTCAGGAAAGGAATAAAGTCAAGAGCAGGTTAAATGGTTCATGTGGCTGTCAAGATATTCCAATTAACTTGAAATGAAAAGCCTGTAGGCAATGGCTAACTTAAACACGTTTGAAACCACAGGTCTTGTACACTCTGTGAAAAAACCTGAATTTCCTCATGCAGTTAACAAAATATAATTCCCTTCAAATTAAATAGATGGCCTTCATTTTTTGTTTCAGCTCTTTGTCTCTTTGCAGAGAGGCCAGTTATGCTACCGGTGAAGTAGAAAACTTACCATTCATTTGGATTTGTGCAATATACACATTGCTTTTAAAAACTGCTGCTTGAAAAAATGTATTCTAATTTCCATTAGCATGGAAGATTTGTAATACAATTGACTCCAAATTTATTTGAGTAGAGCTGTTATCAGAATCTGTCCCCATTCTTTGTTCTATTTTGCTGAGCTGGAAGTTATATCAGTGGAGGTCCAGTCACGGTCTGGAATGCTTTGACTCAAATGTGGTATAAGATTTCAAGGTCTCAAGAGACCCATGTGAAAAGCCACAGGAAGTTCTGCCCAGTGTATCTTCCTTTAAGAGTCTTCCTGGAAGGTAGAGCATGACAAATTTCTCTATAGAACTGTAGGTGTGGCTACAGAGCTGGGAACATGTGCTAAATTCTAGCTGTGCCTGCAAGGCTGAACACCCTGTGCAGCTTCGTGCTTAATCTCACCTATCACCCAAACCCTATAAAATCCCATAGAACATGTAACAGGAAAGAAGCAAATATCAACTAGGTAAAATAATCCTAGGGCAGATGTCATTCCTACCATTGCAGAAGTGGGTGGGGACTGAGTCTTCCTTTTTCCTTTTATCATCTTCCTTTTTCAATTTATCATCTTCATCTTCTTGAAGATATAAGGAAGAATCAATCGAGGGAAAAAAATAATTCATATATAGACATCAAAAATCATGCAAAAAACTCACAAGTTAACATTTATTTCAGTTCACTGTTTGCTTGTTAATTAATTAGTAAATAAAGACACAAACTTCTCAACACTGCAGTGAACCTTTCCCTGGCTGGGCTGGTGTAGACTGAATTGTAATCTTTGCAAATTCACAGGACACGTTGTGGCATTAGTTCATCCTAGAAGATGATCAAGTCATTAGCATTACCAAATCTGTGCATTCCCAGCATTTTCTTCTCTTTGCTGTTTCTGTCTTTAAAGAGATACAAATATCAAGTGACACAAATCATTTGGCCAGTATCTTTTTAGGAAAGTTTTTAAAAAATGTTTATTTTCCTACTTGTTTCTGTTGTCAGATAGCTGCACTAAGATACCCTCATCACTGCTTAGGATGCAAATATATCTGAAAGTCAAATCAGGAACTTCATAGCTTGTGTCCTAATTCCTGAGATTGGGAATGTTATCTTGATTATAAATTTGGACATTTCTGCCAACCCACTTGGTTGTTAGTTTCCTCATTTTGCATGTAACTGGGTCTTAATGTGCTTTTCTAAACTCCAGAATTACTTAATTTCCTTCCTATTTCTTACTCCTGTTCAAACTATGATCCTGATGTGATAACAAAGGGAAGGACTCCCGGACCTTTCAGGAACTATTTTAGTTCCTGAAAGTTTTGTTAGCCAACATTGTCTTTAAATGGAGGACTGTGCCCTTCCCTAACCTTTCAGCTAATGATTACAGTCACATCTACTGTGTTTATCTCCAGCACATATGTTTGCAGTAATAATAATCAGCTCTCCAACGCTACTGTGCTTTTGTCCAGTTAAAAATATCCAACAAGAAAACACCCTTTTTTTACTTAAAGCACATAATGAGGTCAGGCATGTATTGTTAACAGAATTGAACAGTCTTTTTCTGTTAACTTTTATTTTCATTTTTTTTCTTTTTATGAAACTCACCTAAGTAATAGGAAAAAAGTAGTTAATCCATAAGTGGCCTTTAACACAGATCTCATAATTTCAGGGAAATGGTTATCTAAATAGACCTTAGTTATCATGTAAGCAGAAATTACCAGGAAATGACGTTCCTTCTGCTGGAAAATAGGCCAGCTGTGCTTGTTTTGGCTCTCCCCTGTTGTTTTCCATGTGGAAATTATTCAGGCAGAAAGGCTGTGCCTGTCCCTTATTAAAAATGTTACATGGCTAGATGGAGTTCACCACAAAGCTTGTCACCAAAGCCATTCATCTTAACTCCTCCTTTGCCCAGCTTTGCCTCTGAATTGCAAACCCACTCATGATTTGTGACCTTAGAGACATGACTGCTTTCCTGTGTTTCCACTCAAGGTGGTGAGGTTGAGAAAACTGGCTCAGCAGATTGCCAACTGCAAGCAGTGCATTGAGCGCTCGACATCCCTCATCTCTCAGGCTGAGCAGTCACTGAAGGAGAACGATCATGCTCGCTTCCTGCAAACAGCTAAAAATATCACTGAAAGGTAAAGGAGACACTCCTCTCAATAAAGTGAAAAACCTCACTTTAAGGCAGCTGGGTTGTCATAGTTGCTGTCTTGTTTTGTCACATCAGAGATGTGGTCAAAGGCAGGGGATAGTTGACATATTCCCCCAAAATGCTACTTCGTGCTATATCAGAGTGGGAAGAACCTTCCTGTAAAGCTTAATCAAAACGTCCTTTTGAGAAGGGGAGCAGTCAAAAAAGGGTGAAAATTAAGTGCTACAACAATAACAGCATGCACAAGTGAAAGAGTTAGAATGGTTGCCAAGCAGATGTCTGTAAATGCACTTTAAAAAATGGGTTTATGGCTGAAATTCCTACTTAATGAAAAATTCTGAGATTGAGAAAGAAGTCAGGCAGTTAATACATTCTTTAGAAGAAACTAGGAATTATCTTAATTCATATTCTTCATAAAATTGCAAGCTACAAGGTAATTAAATTAATGAACTTTGTGAACCTGCACCATGCATCTTGAAGAGATGGAGATTCAACAATCCTGGAGGTCTGGAAGTTACACCAGACACCAGAGAAGTTGTTGTGTTGCATCCCTGGGTGCAGGGAATTTCTACTCCTTTCAGGATCTTGTCTCCTCTTCAGCAAGCCAGATATATCAAAGATCACAAGGACCATGCTATCAGAAAATTTGGTCTGGTTTTCAGTGCAATGCTGTGAATGCATTGAGTTTCAGCAGGATTTTCTGATGAAAACATATTCTGCTGGAATATCAGCTGTTTAGCAATCAGAGAAATATTTTTAAAAAATTAAGAAGTTTTAAGAAAGGAGAATATGGACAACAAAGAAAGACATCAAAAGTATGCTCTTTTTAAATTTTTTTAAATAGCTAATTTCAATAGTTATTTTTTTTATTTCTGGGTTCACATTATATCTTCACATTTTCCAGCCGATTTCCCCCAAATTCAGAACATGAAATTCCCTGCTCCTATTACGAATTTTTTAAGTCTTTCACTTACACTGGTGTGCTGCATCAGTCTTCATCAAAGCTAATTATCAATTTATAAATAAGCCAGCAACACTGGGTTGCCCATTATAGATTCAGAAAACTGAAAATCAGTTGAAAAGTCAAGGCCAGGCAAGACAGTGGATTATATGTTCTCTCAGACTGGTTTACATTCTGTCACCAATAAACAGTGTGGCATCCCAGTTGAAGCCAGTAGGAAAACTATAAGTACCAAAATCTGAAGGTGGGGGTCTGCCCTTTCTTTTCAGTATTCAGCAGAACCATCAGTAGGGTAGAAACTTGTGGAGACACAGGGCTTTATGTGTGACTACCACAACATATCCAGAGAAGCTCCAGTTTGAACTTCTAAGCATGAACAGTTGCATCATAAATACAATCACGGAACAGACACTGGGACAGCAGAAATGAGACAAGCTGACATATGTGCCCAATCAAACTTAATTCTTGGCTATCAGAGATTGCTGTCTTTAATGGGATGGCTGTGAACACCCTGAAAATCAGAGAATCATTCCAAGCAGTGAATAAAACTGAGGGTAAAAAAACCACAAAGGGCTTGCAGACAAATTGCAAGTGGAAAAAGAGGCTAAATAGAATTAATAAATTATTCTCACTAGTAACTCTCTTAGTTCTCATGTGGTGAGCAACATTTTGTTTGCTTTTAGACTGCTCATGTAACAGTCTCACCAGGGCTCTGAGCTCCAGCAGCTAAAGCAGTCTCCTAAAATCATGCTCACTGTGTTTCTTCATCCACATATTTCTAAGTAATTGCAGTAAAATATTTTCTGTTGTAAGCACAACAGGTAACTGCACAAGCAAAGTCATTAAATACACTCTGATTATTAAGCTGTGCATTATTTACAGTGGGTGAAATGCATTTATCCTAGAAAAGAAAACCTTTCCCATCAAGTACAGTGTCAGTGTTTACAGTGTCAACAGTAGGCAGAACTACTGGACGAAACTCAGTCCTCTGAGCCTATGGTGACATGGTGTCTGAAATTCTGAATTGTTGATCTCACCAAAAACTGACTGTAACACATGTAAATACAGCACCTTTTTCATATCCTCCAAAACAGTCCAAAAAGGCCTGGTGATATTAAAAAAAAAATTTAAAAAATCTGTCCTAGGATCTACTTTAAACTGAGTTCTACGTCCACAGCTGCAAAAGAAACAATTATGAAAACTCTACGACAAGATTATTGACCAGGAAACCTCCTCGGCTCAGCTTTTGAAAACTATGCTGGAGAAAATGAGATGTACAGCTCTGGTTTTGGCTTTCCTATTGTATTTTCCTAAAATACTACACAAAATATATATGAGGAAATAGTCCTTAGTAAAAAAAATAGTCCTGGAGTAATTTGTACAGAAAAAGAATAATTTGGGGAAATTTTAAATTTAAGCAAACAAATATTTTGATCAGACATGTCATGAATGACAGATAACAGACATAGATTGCATGCATAGTTGTTTACCTCCAAACTGAAACATTTGCCTAATTTCTGTTGTATAGCATAAGGTTTAATAATCTCTCTCGTTAAACCAGTCAAACTTTCTATAAACACATCCAATATCCAACTCTCCAGAAATATGTATTTTGAGAAACCAGGCTGAAGAGTCTGAAAAATGCTTCCTGACAGAATTTTTCCTGTGAAAGTTCATCTCTTTATATTAGTACATCTGGACAGAGAAAATGTGAATGTAGATCCTGAAATGAGGTAGGTGAGGAAACTTTTCAGTTTTGGAGGACATATAAGTATGCACACATGCTTTGCAGGGAAAAGCCTTTTAAAATAAACCATGCTGACATCTATTTGTTTTATCTCCCTCCTGTGCCTTTTGAAGTTAACAGCAGTGTGCTGTGGTGAGCAGCTGAGGAGGTTTGGGGACTGCACCAAGCCCTTGGGACAGCAGCGCCAAGGCGTGCCTGGAGCAAGAAACTGCTTGGGAAAACAAGGGTTGGGAAAGATGCAGCATCTGTCTGGATTGCTTAAAACAGCTAATTATAGTGCTCTTTCTTCCTTGGTTCAATGGGTGATTAAAAAGAAGAATTCAAGGGATATTGTTGCTTGGCCAATATTTGTTAAAATCTTATCTGACGCTGCACAATAGGCCTAAACTCAGTAAAAAAAAATAATATTGTAGATCTTGCTGTCAAAAAAGAAAAATAGCAGAAGTTCCTAACTTAAACCATACAAATAAAATAAGTATATGAGCTTTTATCAAGCTCTTTGGGAAGCTATGATATTGATAATATTATATAATTATAATACTTATAGATATTAATAAATATTGTATATAATTACTATAGTAATATTATAATATAAATATATTATATAATATATTATATATTATTTATTACTATATTAATAATTTATTATATTGTATATAATAGATATATTATATTATATTGATCAGGTCCACCTTGATATGAAAGTCATTATGTCTTGAGTGCTAAAAGACATTTTCCTTTTCATTACAGGGTTTCCATGGCAACTGCATCCTCCCAGGTTCTAATTCCTGAAATTAATCTCAATGATACTTTTGATACGTTCGCGCTTGATTTTACCAGGGAGAAGAAATTGTTGGAATGCCTTGATTACCTTACAGGTACTTTTTTTTTTCTTAATATAGGTGCTATCATTATATACTCCTCATAAAATAGTAGTGATAGGATTTTCTTCAGTTCTCCCTGTCGTTGTAACTTTGTCTGATTGCTAGGCGCTCACCAAGCCACTCTCACTCCATTTTCTCAGTAAAGGGAGAAAATAAGATGAAAACTCATGGGTTGAGATAAGAACAAGGAGATCACTCAAGAATTATTGCTACAGGCAAAACAGACTCAACTTGGGGAAGATTAATGTAATTTATTACAAATTAATTATAAAAGTAGGACACTGAGAAATAAAAACAAATCTAAAAAAAAAAACTTTCCCCATTCCACCCTTCTTGGGCTCAACTTCACTCCCAGCTCTTCTGCCTGCTCCCCATCAAGTGGTGCATGGGCATGAGGAGTGGAGATTGTGGTCAGTTCATCACACATCTCTGCCACTCCTTCTTCCTGGTGCCTTTCCCCTACTCTGGCATGGGCTTTCTTCCATGGAATGCAGCTCTTCATGAACTTCTTCACCATGGGTCCTTCCAACAGAGTGCTGTTCTCCAACAGCTGCTCCAGAGTGGGTCCTTTCTGTCAGATGAGTCCTTCAGGAGTGGACTGCTCCAGTGTGAGTCCCCCATGGGCCATGATTCCTGTGAGAAGCCTTTCTCCTGTGTGGTCTTCTCTTTTGCAGCTTCCTCCAGGGCGTATCAGCCTGCTCCAGGGTGGTCCTCCGCAGCTGCAGGTGGATATCTGCTTCACTGTAGACTTCCGTGGGCTGCAGGGAAACAGCCTGCATCACCATAGTCTTCACCGCAGGCTGCAGGGGGATTTCTGCTCCGGCACCTGGGGCACCTCTTCCCCCTCCTTCTTCACCAATCTTGGCATCTGCAGGGCTGTTTCCATCACATTTTCTCACTCCTCTCTCCCCCTCTGCTGCATAGCCTTTCTTACCCTTTATTTAAAATGCTGTCTCAGGGGCACTATCCGCACAGCAATGGGCTAGGCTTTGGACAGGGGCAGGTGTATCTGTGTCTGATACTGAGTCAGCTCCTGATATTTTCTGACAGAGATAGCCCTTGCTGCCCAGCCACTTCCAAAAGCTTGCTACATAAACCAAATACTCTCTCCCCCTTAATCCTGGATATATTACCTGCAGCAGCCCCAAAACACCTCAGGAAGCATTAGATTCTTCAAACAACTGGGATGCATTTCCTACCTCCTCTCCTTGCATTCTTCATCACCGGAGTTGTGGAAGTAGGATTGAGAAATGGTTAAATGCTGCTTCAGCAGAGTGAAGTAAAAGAACAGCTGGAGCTCAGCCTGGAGGGCTAGAGGAGAGAGAACAGGGACCAAACCCTATTTCCCAGGAGATGGATGCTCCAGGTGTAACCCTCTCCCTTGGGGCTGCTCCTTGCTGCAGCAGATTGCTGCCTGGCAGAGTTCCCATGAGCAACCAGAAGCTGTTCCAGCAATCAACATCACAGGCTCAGCAGTGAAAGATGTTTTCTCATGTCAGTGACACTGTGTATTTCCCCCATCACAGACCTGAAGGATCTGGCTGTGTCTGGAACCAGAGAGTGTGCAGTGTGCTCTGAGCCAGGCTGTGGGGTGGGCTCTCCGCACAGCAGAGCCCCGCCTGATATCTCTGGCCTGAGGAAGCCCACAGGATTAGACCCTTACTGAAAGCCTGACTAATGTGCAGTCTCAGAATGTACAATGACTCACAAAGAGAAACAAATTACTATAATTTAGGGTGTTTTGATTTCAATGCCAGAATTAGAACAATTCATTCCAGCTCAATTGAAAACAGAAGAGAGTGGTAGGTTTTTATTTTGCAGGGTCTTTAAGCATCTGCTGTTAGCACCAAGAATTTGCAATGAAAGACACAAAGCACTTTTAGAAAAGCACTGGAAAACACTTCCTGAGTCCATTCACTTGTCCCAGTTTTCAGAGGATATACTTGTGTTAGTTCAGGAGAATGAGAGGGTGCTGTCTCATTGCCACTGTCTTTTCCAATCAGAGGACTGGCTTCTGGCTTTTCTTCAGAGGAAAGCCTGAGAAAGTGAGGGTTGTTCAGCCTGCAGAAGACAGGGCTCCAAGAAGACCTCATCGTGGTCTTTCAACACTTAAAACATTTTTGTAGTGTCTGTTGAGAAAGGACAAGGGGTAATGGATCTAAACCAAAGGAGGGTAAATTCAGACTACATATAAGAAAAAAATCTTTAAGGTGGCATTGGAACATAAGGAGACATTGGAGCAGGTAGCCACAGAGGTATAGGTCCCATCCCTGGAAACATTCAAGGTCAAGTTGGACTGAACTCTGAGCAACCTGCCCCTGTTCACTGTGGAGATTGGGCCAGATGACCTTTAAAGGTTCCTCCCAATCCAAAGTATTCTCTGATTCTGTGATTCTGTGAATAATGAATAGATTGATATTGGGAAGCACAAGACTGGGTGCATGCACAGGGCAGCAGCAGTCTTGCCTGATGGAGCTTTGGGGTTCTTGCCATATCTAAAAGAGAAATCATATCTGCAAGGAATTTCTTTATCACTGTGTGACAGATGAACATAATCAGTGTCTAACACATATTCAAGTAAATGAAACACAACAATAATGTGATAAGAGTAACTTCAGCTTCTTATACAGGACCAGTGAAATGTTATGGTGTCTGCCTCTCTCCAAATCTGCAGGAATTTTGCCATCATGTTGAGCCTTCACCCCAAATTTATAAAAATCCAAGGAAATGAAAGGAAGGATTAAAACAAAACCAGACCTGTTTTTTTCCTAGCAAACCATTTTTATCCTTGCCCTTGATGTCCAGTGAAAAACAGTTCTAACTGGCTTTTCTTCCCATTAATAAATAGCATATGGCTGCATTGTCAAGATACAAAGCACATGTCCAAATTATCTGAGCATCAAATGCAACCTATGCAGACAGTTAAAATGCATTTATGTAAATATATGTACATAGGTATACATGAGATATAGGTATATACATATACACATATATATATAAACCCAAGAGAGAAATGCACTTGATTATTCTCTATCATTGTCCAGAAACTCCAGAGAAAGATTGATATTGCTCAGATTGGTGCATGGAATTTTCATAGATCATAAACTGAACACTTTGTGACAGAGTGAATTAGGCTTTACTTTTGTCATGTTTCACAGTTCAGTAAAACGAAGACCATCTGTACATCCTAGTCATAGATCTATGCTGTGAATTAGGTGAAGAAGCCTACCTAATGACAATCATCTGTACTGCTTCTGAACAAAATGTCAAAACCTAAATTCCAGCTTCATTATCTCTGATGTCAGTTGCTTTTGAAACAACTGACCTTGGCTTTCTCCTGGAGATTTTTTTCTCCTTTGGTTCTTCCCAGCGTAATATTTGTCAGATCGCCTTCATCCTCCATCTCCCCAGCCCTATCTTTATTTCTTCCTAAGCTATTTCTTTACTGAATAAATTAATTTAGGTAGCTTGTGCTTATCATTTACACAGCTGTCTGTCCAAAGCTTCTGCTCTCCAAATAAAATCTCTAATATGTTTCTTAAAGTTGCTAGCCAGACATTGAGATACCAAGCTCAGTATATTAAAACAACACTTATAATCTTCATCTGACTGTTCTATTCTCTGTATATATAACCTTGATGCCTTTTGAAAGCATTCTTATCTTAACAGTTGCTCAAGCTTTTCATCTGGAAACCATCTTTTTCTAAACATGTATCTGGCTAGATCCAGGCAATACATATGACTTGCAAACCCTCTGTACAATATTACTGTCATAAGGACTTTTTTGTCCACTGTGAATCAAAAATGCTTGGTTTGTGTCTTAATACTTTGAAATCAATTGCAGGAACATTCATTCTTTGACCTTGCAATTTGCCCTACTTCAGAAATGCTATCTGAAACAATGATAAGATTTCTTCATCCATCACTTCACCTATGACTGCACAAAGAAATCTGTATTGCCTAGAATATGCCAGCAATTTTTTCACACAGAAACAATTTCATTCTGGAAACTCTTCACAACCTTTCTTACTGCTTAACTCTTTCAGCACTGAAAGATAAAAGACCAACTCCAGACAGCGCTCAGTCCCATGGTTTGGGTGTAATCTCATCCTCTTGGTTTTGAGCAGTCCTGGTCTGCCCAAAGACTGGGTCAAGATGTCTTGTACGTATGACCAAGCCCTAACTCACACATAACAAGTTAATAATACATAAAATTTGTATCCACATCTGATGTAACTGTACCTTTCAAGTTCCTCTGTGTTGATTCAGCCCAGTGTCATGATGCAAGATGGAATCAGTAATGAATACCTAAAAGGGAGATTCAGATCAGCTTCTGCAACCCCCTCATGGTCATACCAGCAATATGGATATTCCTGGCACCATTAATTCAAGCAGATTACTTAGGTCTTCTTTTAGGTCTTGATACTCAGTGTCAAAATCTATAAGGAATCTTTACAAAGTCAATCACTGCATGACAGCAGGGAGAGAGAAAGCGAGCAAACAAAATGAATTTGAGGTGGATTCAGTCAATCTCTGTGACCTTGTGCTGAGAGGATTTAGATAGAATCTCAATAGGCACCCAGGAGGCACTGCATTAATGCTGGAATTCACCAGGGAGAGGTGGCAGTATCCCTCGTGTGTAGACCTTGTGAGCCATATGTTCTGCTTCAGAGCAAAAGCCATGCACTGATGACACCGAAAGGAAGGTGTGTTAAACTAAATGGGTTGAAAGGGAGTAGTTATGCTTGTGAGATCAGTTACTCCTGAGAGCAAATTTAAGAAACTGCATTTCTAATATTAGTGCCTTTCGGGCATTCTAGGTGTGGCTGATGACTTTTTAAGTGTGTTTACTCAGTTTTGAGTTAAAATGAAATAAAACAGCCTTCAGCAGCTTTTTTTCTGTGTTACGAGAGAGTGTTGATTCACAAAAGCTGGTGAATGAAAGTCTGAGTGTCTGCAGAAGTTACCACTCCCAGATACTGGCTCTGATCCTCTGTGGAGAAGTGCATTATGTCTTCCACTGCTGTGCTGGAAGCATGCTGGGCTTCCCCTCTGGAGCAGTGGAGAAGCACACCCGAGTCAGGAAGGCGAGGTTGCTGGTACAGCCTTGAGATCACTGGAGTCTTTGAGGAGGTTTCCATGTGGCACAGAGCTCTGCAACAGTGCTGTTGAATTCAATAACCAAGTCACACTACCAAATGCAATACTGAAGCTAACTGGTTGAGGTCAATCTCTTTAATTGCATTGCAAATTTACACTCTCTAAAGGAGCATGTGCCGTGGAATGAAGAATTTGGCGGTTGGACTGTTACGTTATTTTGTCATAACAAAGCATCTGAATGTAGACTTTCCTGCCTTTCTGTAGGAGAAACAGGTGTATTTGTTTTATTCTGAGTGGTTTATGAAATGAATGTTGCCAAAGAGCTGAATTCATGCAGTATAGCCTCAGGGGAGTTTGAGTTAATCACAAGAGCCAGGGAAAATGTCTTTCTTAGGTCAAATCTCTTTCAGACATTTTCATTACATGAAAGTCTGTAGATTTCCAGCCATAAAGCCAAATGTGCAAACAAGGAGCAAACTTAGGATGCTGTTTTCAAAGAAGTTGAAGATGCTTAGGTGTTATTTAAATGCAGTTTACAGTTAATTAAACCTTCCGTATTTTATGCTTTTCATAAATTAATATTTATTTTCTGTGCTGAAATAATAATAAGTAAAATACATTCTCAAGTAAAATATTTTGCTGTTAGGTGCAGGAGATGACAGAAGAAAACTTAAGTTGAGCACCATTGGACAAATAAAAATAGATCTACTTGTATATTTGTTATTAACACTTGTTCCAATTTTTGTTTAGCCTTTGAAGGACAGGCAAAATATTGAAATGAAGCCCCAACTAGGAATAAAAAAAAAATTAAAACCTCCAGTGATTGTTCTATGAGATACATTTTTGAAACATAGCTGATATTACTATCAATCTTTTCAGAAAACTGTGGGCCTTTTTTTCCCCCACATTTTGATTATATTCTTCTCACAGATAGCTGTCCTTACTTGAGTTTATTTGTATTTCCTTTCATTAATACCCTTCTTTCCCAAGGGTTTCTCTGACAAGTTAAAAAAGAAGCATTGGTAGGCCTCTGTGATTCAATAGAATTTAAAGCATCACAAATCATGGTTGTATCATGAAACACATTTGAACTTTTCGTTATTCCCCTTGGTTAGAAGAGGTTGCCTGGGGACCTATCTGCACTTTAATCCTTGGGAACATACATCAGCAAGCCAGAGACATGATCTATGAAAATTCTTGATGGAAATAAAATAGATGTTTCATAAAAATAAGATCTTGCAAAAGTAAAGGTGGAATTCCTTCAGAGGGACTTTTTTTGAGCCTATTATTTGTGGCTATCAGAGGTTAAAGAGCTGACAGAAAAAAAAAACTAAGCGAAACCACAAACATTCATAGTTGCCTTCCTTTTCCTCTAATACAGACATAGTTTGGATGTTTCAGCTTGAGTGCACACCTTCTTCACTCTGTGACAGCTGGGAGAAACACTATTAAAGCACAATAATTTGTAATTTTCTTTTCATGATATGGCTTGTAGGGAAGATGATTTGGAATGAAGCTCCCACTGAGACAAGCATGCAGGAGGATCCCTCAGTCTTTCAAAGAGACACTCATTTCTTTGTTATTTAAGTGCTTGGCTTTTTAAAGATTGCAAACAAGAAAATTTAGACCTCAGTAATTTACTTCAATTTTCACTTCTTTAAATAGGTCTTTAAAACAAACTCATGTGTTAATAGAGGAAAATATTGTATATCTTACTACACAAAGATCTTGCCTGTTGATTAGGAAAAAAAAGGAGAGACGAGAGCTCCTGGGTGACTATTTGCCTGTAATATTCATGCAGTCATTATGTTATCATAATAGCTCTTTTTTAATGTTGAAAAATGTGAATTTTATAACCAGCAGAAATTATACCTATATTAGAAAGGATAGCTAGGAGCTCAAGAAAAATGGAGAGAGGAAAAAATTGAGCATAACAGTGTAAGTGTTGGGAGCTTCCTCTAAATGATATTTTTTAAATACCTGTTGCTAATGAATGACAGATCATAGTGCAGCCTAGAGCAGGGCCAGGAAGGATGCACCACTGCAATACCACTTATGGCAATCTCTGGTAAGACAGGCTGGGCAAACACTGATTTCAAGTCAACAGTGGAGAGTGTTGTCCCTCTCTCTTGATATGCATCAGTGAAATTTTGATAAGTTTCATGAAAGGTTCAGAACAATCTTAGAAAAAGTAACTTGTCATAGTGTCCATATAATGTGACCACCAGTATATCACTTGGTCGATGGCATCTGAAACTAAAGCTACTTCAATGCAAAATATTTTCAAAATCTGGAGTTCCTAGGTGGTTATGTCATTTTTAAGAATTCCTTCCTAACAATTAGTTGATAATCAAAGTTAGTACTGAAATTAGCAAGACGTTGTTGAGAAGTCTGTTGGATGATGTCTCTACAATCTCGTACAACAACTACATCCCCTCATCCCAGGGGAGAGGGGAAATGCTTCACTGATTGTGCCTCCTGTGTTGTATCTCACAGCTCCCAACCCACCCACCATTCGAGAAGAGCTCTGTACAGCCTCTTATGATACCATCACTGTGCACTGGACATCAGATGATGAGTTCAGTGTGGTCTCTTATGAGCTGCAGTACACAATCTTCACTGGACAAGCCAATGTTGTTAGTGAGTATAAACCTTTTCTTTTCTTGTTGTGCCCTTATGGTTTCTATGTAAAGCAAATGTCTTTAAAGACAAATATACTCCTAGATCAAGAACAAAAGGAAAAATTATTTTCTAGAAAGATTGAAAGCAAAAATTTTCAATCCAAAGCAATAATGTTTTTAAAAGGGTTTGAAATTCAAAATTACTTCCGTTAGAATTTCTGGTGTCTTTTCTGTGGGTTCCATGTATTGGGATCTTTCAAAGACTAAAACCATCACAAGTATTGTCTATATTAACAAGACTTATCTCTTGTGTTCCAAGTCCCTTTTTGCAGAGGTAGCAAGTTCAAAGACTTCAGTTCCATTCTCTGCACTAGTCAGGCACTGTGTACATGGGAGCCTGTGTTGAGCAGGTCATTAGTTAGAACTGAAGCCCCTTTGTCATTTATACAAACTTGACATCTGGACCGTTGTCTGAAATACAGATTCAGTCCTTCCCTCTGATTTTTATTGTCTTCAAGGTTACAAATCATAGGTCTCAGTGAACTACAGGCTAAGTTAGGAAACATCAGTGGAACAAGAATTTATATGGTAATTTGTTTTTACTTAAAATGAGATTAACAAACAGTGTAGATTTTGTATTATAGCACATTTTTTATGAGTACACTCTATGTTTTGAATCTGTGACTTTCTTTAATGACTGAATTTACTTAATTAAATTTTGAATTGTTTTATTGTTAAATAACTACTCCTCACAGTAAAAAAAAAATATATATATATTGTCTAATCTTTGGTCAGGAAGTTAACATTCCTGGATTCAGTATTCTGCAATCACTGGGGTCATTGACCATGAATTTGGAGATGTCATTCAACTTCTTCCTGTTCCCTGTATATTTAATGGCAATACCACTAGGTGGCACATACTTGTTTTATTAAGCAAGGATTCTGAAATGAGCCAAATCAATCAAAATGTGGAGTTTGTTCAAGTCAGCACATATTTAGATAGGGAACTCATCGCCACAGAGGGATGGTGTGTTTCTGAGTTCAGGAGATGCCTGGACAGATCATACAAGAAAAATACACTGAGAGCAATGAAGTGCAATGCAGTGGCTCTGGAAATCCCAGAGCTGTAAGCTGTTGATGCCTGGGAGGGCAAGGTGAGAAATGATCAGTGTGTGCTTTCCCTGTTCCTTGAAACCTTCCTACACCTCGTCTTTGCCCACCATCAAACACCCTGGCCACACACTGAGCTAGAGAGGCTTAGTTGTGACACAGGGCAGAAAGGTTTTTCTTCTTGCAAAAATTTTTTGTAAGAAGAAAATTTGTTGAGATACTTTGATGAAAGTCAGAGCTGTGGGCATGTTTACAAGCTTTGTGTCAGTGGAAAAATGGTATGGTCTATGCCAAGTTTGAGTACTGAGCCAAACTCTCCCACTGACTCTGTTACTGTGTGCACCTCATCTTCTCCATCACTGAGCTGGAGTTTATTTTCCAAGCCATCTGAAAGGACATCTGAGGATATTTGTGCTGGCATCTTCATACCTTTTTTAAGTAGCATACTGTGAATGTATTATAATATTCAGGACTGACTGAAAAGAGGAGACAGATTATTGAAAATTTGATGCACGTTTTGTCAAAACCTCCATTTAGCATTTCCCATAAGAGTCTGATTTTGAAGAACACACTGCAAAATTTAAGGCTGTTGGAAAGACCAAATAAATTCGACACATGCTTCTACATCTAAGCAAGCTGGATAATAAAAAAGTATAATAGTAATTTTGCAAAAATTGAAGCAAGGTAGATAAAGAAGGAAAACCCTCCCTGATTAATCACTACCAAGCAGAGAGGATTTAATGATGAGCCAGTTTTTTGCTTGTTTTCTAGTCCATTTTCATCCATGGCTTTATGCTGTACAAGTCAGTTATTGTCGTTATGTATGAACAGGCAGCAGCAAAAGGTGTGCCATTTCCACAGTCTTGGGATGTGGGATTTTACTCCTTGCTTACTAGTGAATAAATAACAAGGTATTTCTATTTTAGGCTGTACTGTAGATTTCCCACGTGGAGGTAAAAGCTTTGATCTGCAAAACATGTATCAATAAGTCTGCTTTCAGGGATGCATTATAATTTTCAAGCATAGCATGAAGTGCTCAGTATGCAGTCTGAACTTTCATATTATCACTTTGCAAAAATAAGTAATTAAAACTTTGAAGAGAAAACAAATCAATGCTGTAAGAAACTTTGTTTACAAAATGCTCTGAAGACCTTAAATGAAAGTAGAAAAAAATGAAAGAATGGCTCTTTTGTGGGGTTTTTTGTTTTCATTTTGTTTGAGTTTTTGGTTTTGGGTTGTTTTGGTTTTTTTTTAACAGAGCTAGTTCCTATGCAAATATCCTAGTTTAATTGAAAGCTGTAATATTAACCCAAATTAAATACATGCATGTATAAGTATATGTGAAAGGCCTTCCTAAATATTGTAAAGCTTTTTTTTAAAATCTCATTATTTAATATAGACTTGAACACCTCCAATGGTGATCTTCCTGCCAACATGCTACAAATCTGCCTGGGTTTCTAAAATGTGAGACTCTCCCAGGTAATTCCAAATTATACTGGTATTGGAGATTTTCCCACTAACATCATGGAATCATAGATTGGAAAAGTCCTCTAAGATGATTGAGTCTATCTATTAATTTAACACTTCCAAGTCCGCCACTAAAACATGGTCCTAAATGTCATATCCACAGGGCTTTTGAATGCCTTCAGGAATGATTGCACCACCACTTCCCTGGATGGTCTGTTCCAATGCTTGACCAACCTTTCCATGAAGAAATTTTTCCTAATACCCAATCAAAACCTCCCCTGGTACAACTTGAGACCATTTCTTCTTGCCCTGCCAATCCCATCCTCATTTTACTCAGAACACTGCTTGGATGTTTATTCACTTTGTTACATTATATTCTTGATCTTGCAGAAGGATTTAACATCACACCTGTTACAAATGGCTTTCCAAGGCTGTTCTTAGAATATCACAGTGTACCTTGGTAGTGCTGATGAACACAGAGAGTTACTCTCACTGAAACTGGCATTAGCAGGTGCTGCACTGCAGCCTTCATGTTTTGATGAATTGAAGATAGGTTTGTGCTTTGGTTTTTTTTAAATCCTGTTTTAGACTCTGGGTTAGCAAAAAATTTCTTCCTATTTATGGCATATGCATGCTGTTGCACATAACCATATTTTTATTTCTCTGTCACATCCCAAAAATTTCCATTGGTATTGTGTGTTGCATGTAGCAGATAATGTAAACAGGCTCATAGATTGACTTCAGTTCTGTGTCTTTTAGCTATGAATTGCCACCAGGGAGTAGCTGGAGTACTGCATTAAACCAACAAGCTCTTTCCCTCGAGACAATAGGAATCACTTTGCATACATACCCACCTACCGTGCTAATGGAGGCTGTTATTTTGGAATCTGTTTCTTAAACCACATATCCAGCCTGACTGCACTTTCCACTCACAGTACATTTCCCCTGCCAGAGGCATATATCACCCAGAGATTGCTAAGAATTCAGTAACAAAAACAAGCAATACTATGTTTTTTTAGTATATTTTCTATCCAACATAATCAACTATATTCTTTTTTATTAACTGAAAAATTGGAAAGTTAACATTTGATGGCCAAGGTCCAAATAGAGTATTTAATTTGAATCTTATTTCATACAGGAAAGATTATTTCCAAATGTGGCCAAACTTCTTGGATATTAAATGCTTGGCAGACCTGCTCTGCATAAGAGCAATACAGAGCTTTAGATTAAGTAGGCTTTTACTAAATCAGTTATTCTCAAAGTTATACCATTTGTACATTTGCATTTCTGAGAGGCAGCTAATCACCTGCAATCTGAATATGGTAAAAGCTTTTAAAATTACTTTGTCACTAGCTAACTAACATTCATTATAATTTCATTATCCTATTTCAATAGATTTTCAAGTATTCATTGAGTATGCCCTTTTTTAACATCATGGATTTGTTATAGTGTGTTTCAGGATGGTTCAAATGTTTCTCTAGCTCTGATACAAGATCCTTCAGGAAAAGTACATCTCTCCCTTCTTGACAAAAAGCAGTAAATCATTCTCTCTTAACGTGGTAAAAGAAATCAGAGTTAATTAGTTATACAGTCTAATTTCTAAAAAATCACTCTGTAAAGGGTACAGTGTACTACTGTCAGAACCCTTTCACTGTTTTTTACTGTTACCTTTGAGAGAGGATAAAAGTTTTTGGAGGTACCTAAGACAATTAGAAGCCCAAGCTTCCATGAAAAACAGTGAATTTATGACTCACCAAATAATTTTTTTATGAGTCATAAATTTGACTTTGCCTCTTTCTGGAGGTTTTATTTTAATAAAAACAGTCTTCAGATTTCTACTAGAGATTTTAGTGTGAATTTTTAATGGCACAAAAGCAAATTTGGGATAAAACCAGGAAAACTTCTGCATCTTTTAAAGTGTAAAAATAGTGTATTTCTTAAAAAAAATTCAACGTGTTCTGCAGAAATCCTACATATATTGTTTTTTTTCAGATGGGAATGAAGAGTGCAGGTGGAGAGCTATCTGTTACTTTCACCTACCTTATTTGCTTTACCAATTTGAATTGGTAATAATTTATTTAAATAAAACATTTTACAATAATTAAAATACTCAAGAAATTAAATAACTTTCCCATGACTTTTGTGCTCCTTTTCCAGTTTTCAAGAAAATATATTTTATTAAAATCTATCAGTGTAAATTTTAGGAGGATTTACACCTTGGGATTTTCCCCATCTGTTTTTAAAGTGCATCAACAGCCATCACCAGGGAAATAGCTTTACAAATTATTACCTCCAGACTCTGAGAAACTTGTTTTGAAAACATCCTGTACGGACATCACTGTGCTCACTGCACCATTCCAGGATGTAATTTAAATTCTCTTCATTTTTGTAGGCTACAGTTTTAAAATACATTGTTTTACCATCTGCATAACCCTGTGAAAAGCCCTGGGATTTTGGAACAAGAAACCTGAATGTAGCCTGGATTAGGAGCGGGTACAATAGGAGACCCTTGGCTCCTGCTGTTGCACCAGTGAGGGGATGTGTGCTTTTCCACTTCACCTGCTGCCACCGGCAGGGAACTGAGAGGGCAAACACTTCCCCTGGATGCCAGTGTGATCAGGCTGCTTGTTCATTTCCCTGAACTTCCTTAATCATATTCTTTTGTATTCAGAGAAGAAAGGCTGTCCTGACAGGGCATAACTGGAGATAAATTCCTTTGATGCAGTGACAAATTATTCTTTTATACATAAAAGCTTAACTTGGCTGCCACTAATAACTATTCTCCCTTTTGAAGGAGTTTGGACTTGTAGTTTGGCATCATCGATACTTCATTCCCAGGATTTTTGAATCAAAGTATAGTTTAAAGCCTGTTATCAAAGAGCTTGCAGTCAGGAAGCACAAGAACATATCATTGAGCCCATTGGTGCATAGGCAAGAGCTGAGCTTGTTAAGACAACAAGGTTTGTCGAGCAAAGTAACCAAGTCAGTCACTGCATATCCAACATTTATTGCACTTCACTAGTCTGGGATGCCTAAGAGTGAAAGGACAAAGAAACCTAAGATGTGATCAAAGGATAGAGCTTTCCTCTCGAACATGAGTCAGGTCAAACATGATGTTTCTGACTCTCTCTATTGACTGTGCAGAGAGTTTAGGGTAGGTAAGGCCTTTAGTGATTATTGGGTATGTATAAATCCACATACCCAGGAGAAGGGGAAGAACTCCACAGGAGACTCATAGCAATGCAACAGTACCTTTACTGTCCTTTAAATACTTATTTGGATCAAAGTTCAATATTTTGTTAAGGAGCAATCAGTCTCTGGAGGGTATTATAAAAACTGTAATGCAAGTCTTAAAAATGTGCCCATTAGATAGTTGTAGTGAATAATACAAAACTAGTTTCTAGATGAGTTAGAAAAATTGGGCATTTCTGTGTCTGCATAATGGTCACTTTATACATGGCACACACATACCACAGGACTTTGCTTTCCAAGTGTGGTTGTGGTTGGAGAAGACATTTCTAGGAGCACTGTCTGTATCCATCCCACTTATTGTCATATGTTATTTGGTATCCCATCAGAGGTATCTTAGTTAAAGACTCCTTGATCATATTTAATCCTTTTAAATCCTGTGCTTCATTTTATTTTATTTTAACATACTTTAATTTATTTTGAAATAGCACCTATGAGCACAGTAAGGGATGGTCTCAATGCCAAATCATTGTGGTAGTTCAGGGACAGAAGTGTGTGTTTAATATCTGTGGCAAATTGGGAAAAGATGAGATTTCCTCTGAGCAGTCAGGGAAAATATTTTATGTCAGGAAGTTGCTTCCTTATTTTCTTTCTTCCTCATAAGAAACCCATTCACACACAGCCTAAAAAAATAAATATAATTTGGTGTGTATGGCTCAGTGAGAGAAGACATGGATGGATGTTGCTTTAAGCAGTTCACTACAAGTACTGGGCCCAGTTCAAGTTTTCACAGGGTATGAAATGTGGCTCTTTTTCTTCATGTGAAAGGCAGAAAATTGTTCTATACAATCATGTACATATATAAAAATACAAATTATCTAAAGATGGGTGACTCATGTCATTTTAGACAGCTGAAATTAGAGATCTCACCTATGCTGGTCATCTAGGCTTACTCTGTGGATTAGAAAAGAGAGGCATGTGTGGTTGGTAGGATGTTCACACCTGGTGAAATCAAAAAAAACTACTTACTGGTTTCTGCCCTTCCTCAGAGTCCAGAAAAATAGGTTAGGTATTGCAGCTCTTCATTAGGTGGCAAGATAGTATGAATAAAACCTGAAACTCTGCCACAGTTACCCTTTTGCACAGCAGGATCAATCTCTGTTCTGCCTGCCTCTCTAAAATGCTTTGTAATGCAAGGGAATTTTGCACCACAAACTTAATAATACTTAGACTGAAATTTGGAATTTAAATTCTGTTTCTAATGATCTCGTGTTACGAAAAGCACATATTACATTAGGAAGGAATCTTGCAGTATGGCCATGAATTGTCTGTGAGTCTGCAAACCTGTATCACAGATCTGTTTCTTTCAGGTTTTGTAACGAGTAGCCTTTAAATTTTTTTTTAACATTAAGTTTTCGTATTGTCTGATATGCAGAGCTGAATTACTACTGAGTTCTAAAAGATTGCCTTCATGACTGGTTTGCTGGTAGACCATTAGTTAAAAGCTGAAAACTGTCTGTAAATAACGACAGTTTCTGTAATGTGTTCTATGCCCAATAAAGACAGAGGCCAAGAAGCCTGTCAGGCTCCTAATCCAGTCAATCCTCTCTCTGTTAAGTTTTCCAGCCTTATATATGTGCACACATGCATACGCTTCCAGTTACATCTATCTATTTCTGGCTGTATAACCATGTAAAATGCTGTGAATAGATATACTCTTCATAAATGTTGCATTTTTTCTTTATGTAAATATCCACAATAAAAGTCTGGGGAATCCATTAGACTAGGAGTTGTTCCAAATATACAGTGATAGAACTGTATGTATGGGTGATTGATTGCCATTGCATTTATATCACAGTAGGAAAAACTTATGTATATTGAGAAGTTTCTTTTAATAGGGTATTTTCCTGTTTTGTTTATGATATTCGTACTCCCTTTTTTTACTTACTTACTGTGTATTATAGTTCTGTGGTAGGCATCAAATGTAAACCAAATATAAAACAAAAAAGGTTTATAAATGGAAAATTTTCCAGCTCTTTCCCAGCTGGCATCTCAGCATGAGGACATAAATCAAAATGTTGCATCCATTACATTTACTGGCTTAGTTTATTTGCTGGCAAAGTCTAAAGTGCAAGAGCCAAAGGTTTCCCTGAAGCCCATGCTCTACCCTGTTTGGCCTCCCATGCTTTGCTTCAGGTTCTGAAGAATGCATACCTGGGGACTGTCAGCAAAGGTGCCTCCCAGCCCTCCTGGCTTTACTGCTTATGTTCATTTTCTGAGGTTTAGGCTGAGTTCATTAATCCAAACAGTAGATTGATGGGATCTCCATAATCCTCCAGTTCTTAAGCAATAAAGAATGCCTTGTGCTGGGATATGAAAAATCTCAGACTGCTAGTGTCTCCACTGAGCCATTTCTTAAATGCCCGCTTTTTATGATTCACTTCACATAGCAAGAATTTAAAAGGTTCCTTGGCTGTGGGTTGATAAAATGAATTAGTGGCTTTAAGTAGTGGCTCAGTAAATGTAACAACACTTTAAAAGGTACAGAAGCCAAGTTCATATTGGTTGTTGGGTGCCTGGGAATGCTTTAAATGTCCCTCTGTTACAAAGTGTTTCGTGTGTTATGACTGATGCGCTCTGTTCATAATTGCAGGTTTATGCAACTCAGCCGACAGCTGGATGATTGTTCCTAATATCAAACAAAACCACTACACGGTGCACGGGTTACAGAGTGGCACGAAGTACATCTTCATTGTCAAGGCCATTAATCAGGCTGGCAGCCGCAGCAGCGAGCCTGGCAAGCTCAAGACAAACAGTGAGTTTCCAGATCAGGATGCACAAAGTCTTCTTTCTGGCCTTCCTTTTTAGGTCTGATCTTTAGAAGACACAAGAGAACAGAGAAGTTCAACTCTTTTAAAGTGCTTTCCAAAATGAGAGCAGCTTATTTAACGTAATTCAAGACTGCCTGAGTCTTCTGTAGTACAGAAAATATGTTGGGGTTTTTTTTGAGAGACACATGTGTAGTTTGGTCACTGGAGATACCACATAGGAACGAAGCCGTCATATGTGAAGTGGTTGAAAATGCACTTTTGTGGTTTTGTTTTAATATCCTCTCTATTCTTTTTCCTCTACAAAGCAAAAACTTTCCTTATGTTTGCTGTAAAATATTTTAATTTTGTGCAGTGTTCATAAGATAATTGCTAGTCTAATTTTATCCTCAAAAATTATCTCTTTTTTAGGACATTAGAAAACTTCTTGGCTTCAATCCTCTCCTTTTTTATGGAGTTCAGCAAGGTGATAGACTGGTCAGAGATCCCACTTCAAAAAAACAGCGGTTACTCAAATTATTAGCAGATGTAGAATAGCAATTTTAAGACTAGCTTTCAGCTGTTTTTCCCTCTTGTCCCAGCTAATCCCTCAGTCAGGTAGTCATCATGGGCAGCTTTGAGGGCTGGGAAGGAAACACTGAGATTTGTACATCTTCTGAAGCCTGCTTATTGTAGGGGACGGTGGTTGAAGAGGGGCGATAGTGAGTGGCACAGGAAGGAGTCTGAAGAGAATGGCACGTGCGCCTTTCTGATGTCCTCCTGTTTGCTGTCAAGCTGTGTGATGTGACCAGACACAATTTAGTGCAGAGAGACATCCTTCAGATACTGCTCCAGCACACAAAGGCTACTAAGCAGTCAGAAAGGCAGGCAGGAGGTTGTGACACTGCTGCCAGGCAGTAAGAAAGAGTCCCCAGATACTTTCCAATGGGTTTATTCTATATCTGGTCATAATACATAGCTAAATGAACATTGCAAAAGTAGATAACCCTGAACAGTCTACATCTTATTTATAAGTACATGTACCAGTGCCTCACACAGGCTTCATGAGATACCTAATTTAAATTTTCTGTGCATACTATCAAATCTTCTGATTACATGTTTTTCCCCTTGATATCCAAGACAGTAAGGAGAGAAAAGTGCTTTGCTGGACCAATTGTGGAGTTGCACTTTTCTAGTTGTCTCTTGGTGGAGGTAAATGATCTTTTTGCTTCCTGACACAATGAGCAAGCCTGTCAGAATTGTGGTGGGCTTTATATATCTACAAGGTTTGGTTTACCAGAAAGCTTCCTGTTATTGTCTACAAACTTTGTGCTACAGCTGAAGATACTTGCCAAGAGTAATAGCCTGACTAATGTTATTGCACCATATTATTTGGACCAAGTTACAGTTCACTTCCTTCCTCTTAATGCACAGTATCCAACACCACATGGGCATCCCTCCAAAGCAATCCTGAATTGTTGACTGTGCTTGTTACAAATAAAGCTGTCAGTGAACAAAGAGAGAAGTCTAGTGCTTCTTATTTTCAAACTCATTTTGTGGGATTTGAAATAATACATTTTGTAGGAATGGTGAAGATGTTATTATGGAGCTTTATCCCTAGAGAATTAATCGAACACCAGTTATTCTAAATCTAATATGCTGTGAAAAAAGCAACCCTCAGACCTTTATTAGCATGTATATTGGTTTCAATTACATGCAAGAATTAGAGTATTCTGGTTACCTCTAGGTCAGAGATAATGGACATGATGATTATGCAGGGCTCTTTTCAGGGATTATCGACACGGGGAAGTTAGTGCACAATGAAGTTGACAGCAAACTGACAGTGCAATGGAAACTAGCTATTGCAGGGAGCAGGATAGGTTAGTCTATCTCAAGAACACTTGAGAGGAGGAAATTAATATGGTTATGTAATCTTGTGGGCTTCTTAGAGGCTGGCTAATCCACTCTTCTTTTAAAAATCAAAGCCAAACCATTCTTCTGTCATCTTTGTCTCTGCATCTCTAGGTCAGCCATTTAAACTGGACCCCAAATCTGCTCATAGAAAATTGAAAGTGTCTCATGATAACTTGACAGTGGAACGGGATGAAACATCATCCAAAAAGAGTCACACACCAGAGCGATTCACGAGCCAAGGGAGCTACGGAGTAGCTGGCAACGTGTTCATCGACAGCGGGCGGCACTACTGGGAAGTGGTTATAAGTGGGAGTACATGGTATGTATAGAAAAATATATATATATGTGAAAAGAATCACTAATTCCCACCACACAGGTGCTGGCACAGTTTCTCTGATAGAGAACTGTAGCAGACATCAAGAACAGTATAAGAGCAGGCCAAGTACTTATTTTCAAAGTTTGTCAGATGAGCTTCCCAATTTCCAGCACCTTTGGACTTCAGAAATAAATGTCAGATTATGCATCTTCGTATCTGGCAGCCCTCACAGGACTTTTACTCTACAGCTGGGGTTGTTGTTGCTTTTTTTTGAACCCATATACAGTATATTTTAAGATTTTTTTTAATTTGAGGGGTCTAAAAGTTTCATCTTGTTTACACAGAGATAACTTAGTAAATGTGATCTTTACTAAATGTAAAAGATTTTCTGTCCTTCACTATGAAAAAAAATAAATAAAACTTGGGACAACTTGATGATCCAGTTTAACAGGGGCAGAGGTCAGATTTGCTTTTGGGAAGGGGACATGAAGCAGCAGAGCTGTAGGTCTGTGCCCCAGGGAATGAAGCAAGGGGCAGGAAACAGAAGACTGCTTTCCTTCACTTCTGAATGATCCTCTGTGTCATACAGGGGTGTATTTCAGAGGGCCTTTAGTCAGTGGAAGAGATGTTATCCTTTGGTATTCAAAGACATCATGATGAAAGTTAATGGAGTGGAAAAAATCAGTAGGGTCTTCAGGTATTTCCCACTGTCTCAAAGAAGCAAAATGCTGTTTGTCTGTGCCAGTGCTAAGGAATGGGGAAAAAAACTTATGGCACATTAATCTCTGTTGGTTGAAAGTCCAACAAATACTGCAGTGTCTCTAGAACGTGAGGAACTGTTACATTTCTGTTATATATGATAAATCAGGTATTTTTCCTCACTATCCATTAAATGACAACATTTTCACAATCCTTCTGCCCTGCACATCTTGCCATAAATTATGGTTTGCAGAGCAAATGTCTTCACCTAGAGTTGCTTAACTTGGCCTGAAACCCAGTCTCAAAAAAGTTCATTTGAATCTGAAAACCACACCAACATCTGCCAAAAAATATTTAAAAAAGACTAAATGTGGGGGGAGGCAGTGGGGGGACGTTTAATGTGTCCTTTGATGTTTACCCTTGCATTCCTTCTTCAGGGCCATGTATTAAGGGAGCAAGGAGAGATCAGATTAGCTGATGGATAGCAGTGTACTTTAAAATCAATGAATTCCTCTGTATTCATCTGTTGGAAATGAAAATTTGAGGTCCAGTGATTTAAATTCTGAATTTCTGAGTACTCAGAAATCTTATTTTTCAGTACCAGAGGCAAGCCCTCAACAAAACTGCAATAGCTGCCAAACTAGAAATAGTACCATGAGCTTTCCTGACCTCTCAGACCCAAAAGAGAGAAAGGGAAAACCGTTAATTAAGCCTGTGCAGATGTTGTGGTGAAACATAATTTAATTAGAGTTTAACTCACAGTAGTAAGAGGCGGGTGCATTCCAGCGAGTCCTCTGGGCTTGACTTCACTCAGAGACAAAATGGCAGGAAGCATTTGTTTCCTTGAGATGCTCTTTTGTTTTGCAGGTATGCTATTGGTATTTCCTACAAGTCAGCACCGAAACATGAGTGGATTGGAAAGAATTCTGCCTCCTGGGTGCTTTGCCGCTGCAATAACACGTGGGTGGTGCGGCACAACAGCAAAGAAATCCCCATCGAGCCTGCGCCTCACCTCCGGCGGGTCGGGATTTTGCTGGACTACGACAACGGTTCCCTTGCCTTTTATGATGCTTTGAACTCCCTACACCTTTACACTTTTGACATTACATTTGGCCAACCAGTGTGCCCCACGTTCACGGTGTGGAATAAATGTTTGACCATTATAACTGGCTTGCCTATCCCTGACCACCTAGACTCCTCCGAGCAGCTCGCGTGACTGCTAAAAGCCAAAAGGTAGGGTGACACATCTTCCCAGGGCAGCCAGGCCGTGCCACCAGGAGCTTACCCGGAGCTGGCCAATCCATGTGGCATCCCAGACAATGCTGCCGAGTTTGGGCAAAACTGACAAGGAGAGAAAATCTCTTCCTGTGTATTTTGTACTGAAGGACAAGAAGTGGCTTTAATAATATCTTAGAACACTTTTTTTTTTTCAGTTGGTTTTCGTTGGTTGGTTTTGTATTTCATCTCTTACAGGAAGATTTATAAATTATTTATAAAAATAGAAAAAAAAAAAGATAAAAGTGAAAGCCTAGTATGGACACCTGGGAAATGACTTCTTGCTGTTTTGGGGGGTTTTTTTGCACATTGGTGGTCTTGTTAATTAAAGTTTCATCAGCCTTTTGAAAAAAAATTTATTTTACAGTGGATAATAGCAGGAAATTGGAAAGATGAAAACTGCATAGTGGACAAGACAGTATACTGCAGGTTTTACTTGTACCAACATTAGTGGTCTCATTACCAGCCTTGTTAAGTGCAAGATCTCCCAATTTCTACTTTGCACGTGGGAGTGTGCAGACCAAAAGAACAAAACTAAGCAAGTGAGGAAGTGGAGCCAACACAGCAAAAGAATAAAGTTTAATTTACTTCTGTTCACAGGGCAGTGCTCTCTCAGTTCATAAAAAAAACTTGTGGAATATCTCCTAGAAATGTAAGTGGATAAATCATCTGGTGATTTATTTTATTGGTGGCAATACTCCCATCTACCAGTGCTTCGTTTTCATCTTTGGGAACATTATAGAATCGCTGAGGATGTGGAAGACCAATACCTTCTCTGAGAATCAGCAACACTGGAGGAGAACAGCCAATCCAAGGTCTGACTGTAGACTAATTTGATAAAGCACAGCATCATTTAAGGATTGATTGTAATAGAAGATGTCATGGTTCTGATGGTAGACGTGTGAATGCTTATTGCTGATTTTACAAGGTTCAACACAGCAAGCCCAGCCAACAGCTCAGAAGTGAGACATGCACCACTTTACCATTGGTTTTAAATTAAATACAAATGTTTCATTGTCATACACTGTGTAGTGTCTATAACAAAGCAAGGAAATCTGTTTTACATGTGCTATATGGAGAAACACTGCAGCTGGAGTTTGCTCATAGTTATCATTGTCCCAGGTTGTTTGGGAAAGCACAGTTCACTTTGTGAATGAAAAGGAAAGAGTAAGCTCTCAGCAGCAGTAGAAATCTGCATAGGGAGATGCTGTGTTCATCATGTTGGTAGAAGAGCTTCAGTGAAGGCAATAGAGGTTGCATGTACTTTATCTCAGAGCTGAATCAGGTGCTTTTTTTTTTCTCTTACCCCATACAGATAGAAGCTTTTTTGTAATTATTGCAATGCTTATGTATAAATTATCATTTTGGGAGATGCTTGATGCATATGACAACTTTAAAGGGATGGTTTTGTTGTTACTATGCAAGTGGTGAAAATCTGCCTGTGTAGAGAAAAGATAAAATGAATATCAGCTTTAAAGATTTGCTCAGTAATTTATAACCATGCTTTAGGTGTCTTTTGAAAAAGATGCCTTAA
This sequence comes from Pseudopodoces humilis, assembly GCF_049639895.1. Classification (NCBI taxonomy): domain Eukaryota; kingdom Metazoa; phylum Chordata; class Aves; order Passeriformes; family Paridae; genus Pseudopodoces; species Pseudopodoces humilis. The sequence continues at coordinate 19,296,363 of NC_142201.1, forward strand.
TGCACTTTGTTCAGTAATGGGTCCAAATGAAGTTGTCCCAAACTCAGCTTCAGATTTTTTAAATACTGATTCTCCAGGTACAAAGCTCTACTACAGTTTGCCTTATGATTATATCAAAAAATTTAGGAACAAGATGAGGAGAATACATACATGCCCATTTGTTTGTTTGGGGTTTTTTAGTAGAAAATAGATGCCTTTCTATGTTTCTTTGATTTTCCTTTACATGCTCTGCTAACTGCTGAATTAAAGGGAGAAAAATCTGGCAGTACACTGGTGATACCATGGCTTTCAGCTATGGGCAACATCCCATAGTTCACAGGTAGGAGCCACTGATCTTTCCCAAGTGGACATAAAAAGGCAAGGTGTGTACATATAGTGAACCTCAGTGTTTGTCCTAGTGTCATTAATAATCAAGAAACATATACCCTCAAAATAAAAAAGTAAATCAGTCCACAAGCATTACATTTTAAAATTGAGTACAGTGTTGTTGGTACATAATGCCCATATGATCTGGCCTGGGATGTTTGAGAGCTAGCTGAGATGGTATGAAAACTTTGAAAATGAGTTGACAGAACATGTCAGATGCAAAGCAGTGATAGAAAGGATGCATGAAGAAATTACTTTTATTCTAGAGTTATTGCCAAGTTTCTGCCTAAAAGGAAAGAGTAAATTACCAAAGTACATGTAGCAAGGCTGTGTATCTTCTCTTTTGCAAGAAATAATAAATCTAGAAGCTGATTTCAGTAGTGGATAAACTGAAAACACTGTTCAGTGTTTGGTTATACAATGTTGGCAGAGATTGAGCCTGATGAAAATAATACCATGAATTTGGAGAGGTCCCAAATGATTTCACATATTCTCATTGTAAAGACCAGAGCATGAGTCTAAAGACAGATCATGGTTTTGGCCAATGGAAAAAGGATAGTCTGTTATCTACAGACCTTGCTCTATCATCTTTATTTTAATACAGAATAATTCATTTGGAGCTAAGACACATTTCTCCAATGCCCTTTTAACTCAGCCAGTACTCTTTGTGCATATGTGTTTGTGTATATATGTACATAAATGTATGGGTATACACACACCAGCATATGCACAAATACAGTCTGTAATTTGTGTATACACACATATGTATATACACATACAAAGTGACAACAATTAGTCAGGTGTTCCTTTTTTGTTTGTTTCTTGGACAATTTTGTATTCTGTATGACAATGAGGAAACAAGTTTGCTATGAACAGTATTCTTTCTGGACATTTTTTAACAAACAAAATCTGTTTATTTTACAATACTTGATTCAATGCCTGATTAATCAATAAAAATTTCCATTTGAAAATGTAGCTTCTGTGGTCTGTGGCATATTGCATGGTCCATAGTAATGAATTGAAACCGGGGGGTAAGAATTAGTCCTTGTATAAAAATTAAAGATGGTACTTTAATGTAGCATGCGGTCTTAGATGATTTTTCCTTTTTTTTTGAAAGTTTTTGTGACTAGGAATGAGGTAACATTGTATAATACTGTCTTTAACAAATGCAGATCTTTGAGGAATAATCTTCTGAGATGCAAGCAATGAAAGTGGCAGATAAAGCCTGTGTTGGCATAACGATTGTTTCAAAAGTGTACTTAAAACCCAATTTGGGGTTCAGCAGAATTACAGCAAACAACAGCACAATCTCTTTAGAAGATAGTAGCAGCTCAGAGTAGTGTTGAGCTTGAGGAAATGGAAGGGTGGGGTACTGGTTTTCTCTGAGACCAGATAAGATTTTCCATGTGTTTGACTTTTAAGTGTTAATGCACACCTAATAGAGAAAAAAATCATTCTGAAATGGGCTATATGTCATAAATTATTTAGCAGATTGTCTCCAGTCTACTGTATTTCCCCATTGCTGGCTTTCAGAGAGCAATAAGGTTGCTGCTTTTTCTGCCATTAGTTTATTTTTTACCAGTTTTGGGTATCCCATTTTTCAATTGCTCCAGAGACTCTCTGTGAGCAGATGGTCCCAAGGGTAGGAAGCATAAAAGTCTCTCAGGTCTGGGTACACTGTGAAAAGCAGAAAAGCTGCAAATACAGGTGAAAACATATTCTTCATTATTTTAGCAATAGTAGCTCACTAGACAGCAGTGTGCATCATCTGTTTTTGTCCTGTGTCTTAATTGCAAACACTCTATTCTTTACATATTAGAAAATGCAACAGGACACTATTGAGAGCACAAATTAAAATGTCTCATTAACCAGTTCATTATGAGATGGCCAGCATTTATAGCACCATGAAGGACTGTGGGAGATTCCATTAAAATATTATTTAATAACACAGTCAATATTCCTTTTTTAATTATTCTCATAAAAAAGATGTCTGGTAGTTGGGAGATTCTGCTTTTAGTTGCAGTGATACAATTTTCAGATAAGCCCTTGCACCAAAACAAAGTGAGGATTGCTAATGGCTCTCATCTGTGTAACCAAAATTGAGGGTATTCATTTTAGTTGTAAAGGCTGCTTTAATTTGTGGTTTAGGAGTGAAGAAGTGCTGGACTCACTTGGGAAGTACACACCAGTACCTCAGTAACTGGCCAGGGCACACCTGCCCTGAAGGCCTTCGATGGGGCAGCTTTGGGAATCTGGTGATAAACAAAACGTGCACAAGTTGCTTATGGAGTGATGTGCTGGGAGTTTAACTGTTACACCATTTCTGGTGCATTTTCACAGACTGATCTTTGTAATAGTGGAAGTATGATAGAGGGATGTAAAATGCAGTATTTTCCTGCCTTATTGAGTTGGTAGCCCATATAGAAATGAGCGCAGTGTCTTTGTCCTCTCCACATTGAGGAACATCCTACTCACTTCCATGTGCTGATGTTGAGCTATTTGTATTTAATGTACTTTCTGAAATGAAAGAAACCTTCTTTACATTTTAACTTTTGATTTAATACTTGATTTTCATGTGAAAAATTAATAGACTGAAGAGCAATGATGTTAGCAATACTTTCAGTGTGGGCTAGACTCTTGGTTTGGACTGTGATGTTTAGGGCATCTGTGTACATAAATCAAAACTCTGTGCCAGAACAGACTAATGTGTCATTCATGTGGGAGTTGAGCAGTGCAGGTGCAAGTGTTTTCTACTGAGGCAGGCTTTTGCATTAGCTTCACTCTCTGAGTGGAATATTCTGTTTCTTTAATTTTTTTAATTGGTTTTCTGATTCAAGTGCAGAGCCAGTTAATGAGACTGTAAATAATACAATCATTCATCATGCTACTAATTTTAGCAAACCCTGCCATATCATGTGCCTCTGGCAGGTCACTGTAATCATGTCCTTTACAACCTCACCTCCAACGTGAGGACTGATGCTTAAGACATTGACCAAGTGTGTAACTTTCCCAGGTAGGATTCATCCTGCTTGGAGTAAGGAACTCCAGCACATATCATGATACGAGTTAAAGGTGATGGACACATATATTGCACAAGGGTGATATAGGAAAGATATGGGCTAGAAAACCATCACTGCTGAGGTAGTTCTGGTTTTGAAGTGCAACAATATATTATGAAGTCATGAAGTCTTCTACTACAGTGTGATTGACAGTGTCATTATTACTGCTGCCTCAGAGAGGAATGGAGTAGCAAAAGAGGGAGTTCTGAAGCAGTGCTGAGAGAGATCACTCAGAGTGATAGGGCAGCTGAAAACCTGCCACCACTGCCTGCTTCAGCACCATGCTGTAGCTCTGCAAAGCAAGCCTGCACCTATTCATCCTTTTGTTCCAGCTCAGCCTCAACCCACATTCCCAAATGACAGGAAAAATAATATTGCAATTACATATTTGAAATCCTAACCTGAATAAAAGCAGCAGGGCAGGGATGACAGCCCCAGGCCTTGATCCTCCTTTATTCACCCAGATTTTTACATCTGCTAACTTCAAAGGAGATAGTCCTGATTTACACAAAGGTAGGTACAAGCCCATGAATCTTCACTTTCCAAAGAGTCAAACCCAAGTGAAGCAGGAGCCCCTGTGAGAACAGCTCAGACTTCCCATTAAATCATGTCTTTGGAGAAAGCACTTTAGCTGCTAGCAAAACTGCAGTTTCTCATGAGCTGTTTCCCAAGGCCAGCACAGGTGTGTTTTAAAATGTCTGGTTCTTTTAAAATGTATGGCTCAATAACATTCTTCTTGGATGAATTGTTCAGGCAGTGCTTTGCTGTTTCCTCCAAGTGTGGGAACAGTTCTCTTAGCAGGTGCTATGTTACTTTTATAAAAATCTTGAGAGCGGCAGATACACAAGTTATGATATAATGCTTTAGCATAAGACTATTGTTTTTGGACTTCCACTTAAAAATGGATAATAGCTAAAAAGCTAAGAAGTATGCTTCCTTTAACTGTCCTAATTTATATAGTTATTTGAATTCATGGAGATATTTCCTCTTAAGGAATAACACCTCATTTATTGTTAATACACATGGACAAATAGTAATTAGGAGTATTCCTGAAAATTATGAACCCTTACAATAGTTTATAATCAAGCCTTTAAAAGGCAGAAAATGGAGGCTTTGTGTTTTGTATAGTCATTGATCAGGAAAAAAACAGCTATAGCTGTTTAGAACACTGAAACATAACAAATGACAGCTAACTGCTACATGACAGGATGGGAAAAGTTCTCATCAGCAAATTTTTACTTCACCCTCATTTTTTTATTTTACTTGAAAAACAGACAATTCCACTTGAAAATGTTTCTCTGATATTGTTCTATTCCTTCACCTTTCTTTCTGTTTTCAGTCTCATTTTTAGTTTTTAAATATTAGAGCTGCAAAAAGTGTTTCAAAAAGTTTGCTTCATTTTTTTATTTTCTTTAAAATTACCTTTTTCAGGATGTGCACAAGAAATGAAATGAGAAGTCACTAATGCAATATGGCAGCTTGAATGTTGAGAATATTTTTGAAGTATAATTTAAAGAAGGAATGCAGATAAACCTGTCACTCTTCTACAATTACTGAATTATTTCGTTTCATTATTCTGGCTTTAATAACATTGCTCTCTAATTAAAACAGCACTAGGAGACCTGATTAAGGAGCACAAGCAGAGAGATAGTAGATTATTTTAGGATAACTCTGGAACCAGCTCCCTTTAATAACAGTAACATATATATTCAGCCTCATTAATGTCAGCTTGGGGGTTTGGGGGTTCTTTTTTTTATTAATAATATTGTGTGTCCTCACTAACAGTAGTTCATAGCCCAGAAGTATGTGTCTCTCTTGGGAAGCACATAGCCTAATCCCTTATGAAATAGCAAAGAAGTCCTCCATGTGGCAGGTATGAAGGTGGTGTTCACATAGTGAGAACATCTCCCACCAGCAGAGGATTGTTTGATGTATATTTCTGTCACCTTGTTTAGGCAAGTTGTAGTGATGGCCAGAAGATTAAATAGATTAATCTAGATTTCAGGTATAGGAAGATGTGAAAAGCCTCTTTGTTGCATCAGTAATTACAACCAGTGTCACACACAACCCAGAATTAGAAATTAGCAAATGGAGATTTGTTCCTTTATACAATCAGTAACATATCCTTTAAATTTCTTCTAGTGACTGTGGCCTCTGTCTCAATTTGTCCATCAATTTACATCCACATGCCCTTTGAAAATTTGTTAAAGTTGGAGTTCAAAATGTTGGGGCTTTTTTACATTTTTTCCATGTTTAGTCACAGGTTTTAGTCAAACAAACATTATTTTGAAACAAGCATTGCTGATATAATGTCAGCAGGTTATAGCAGAGAGTGGAGTTGAGGAACAATGTAGGACCCAGAACAGGTGCAAATTGAGTTCAGAACAGAATAATACTGTTTCTGTTCTAACAGTGTAGTCATAGAATTACTACATTGCATAGATTTATACAAGCAGGGTATATTATTAAGAAAGTGCCCTGAGTTATGCTGTAAATTCTAGAAGATGCAAAAATTGAGGAAATTAGGATTTTGAATTTTTTAAATTTTTGAATTACATACACATAAAGAAAAGAAAAAAGTTATTTATTCACTATCAGTAATCCATATTTTCCTACTTCCTTCCATGGGAGGGATGAAACAGGAATGGTTTGTCTTTCCATTTTTATGAAGTCACTGCTCCATATTAGCGTTACTTGGAAATCTCTCAGGATGAAGAAATTTCATAGGAACAAGTATAGCATTCTCAATAATCTTGAAGCCTGCATAAGCCATTAGCCAGTTTTAAGGCTGAATTACCACAGAGTTATGAATGCTTTCATGTGTATTTAACTGTGCCAGTAGAAACATGTAGCATTAAAAAAATAAATAAATAAATAAATAAAAAGGTGATCAATCAACTACAAAGCTTCTACTTGGTATAGGGAAAGGAAAATATTTTTATGGACCTGTGCTTGTTCTGGTTCTCATGTACAGAGAAGCCCTAAATCCTGACAATCTATTTTTGGAATTCAAAAGCTCTGCAAATCATGCTGAGGGTCTGGTTGGTATATGTGGGCACAACTCACCTCAGTATCCCCATTGTCCCAGTTATTCTGGCTTCCCCACAAGTGGAAGGAGAAGCAAGCCAGCTCCAAAAGGTCTTCATCTCTAGGTCTTCCCTGACATTTCTCATGGCAGGAGCAGCAAAGGCACAGGATGGCCACATCTTGTGTGGCAACAGAGTTATGCCATGAAGGTTTAAGCAGGCTTCTCTGGGATAGAACTTGACCCCATGACAGAGAGGCTGAACTGGCTCCAGTAACAAGGTCCAGACATTTCTTAATGAAATTTAATTGAATTTAATGAAAGCTTTTTCAGCTTCTGCCACAATCAGGAAAGGAAAGGGAAATCTGCTGAAGATGAGGCTATGAGGATGGCACATTTTCTACAAGCATGTCCTAAAGGATCAAAGGGAAAATCTTACCAGTTGTTCATCCACATAGAAAGGTCAGCATAAGGAGGATGGATACACTTTTCCATGTTTCCATGGAAGCATGGAAAGCTGCCTCCTTATGTGTCAGGTTTGGCAGTGTTAGTGGGCGGGCAGCCCCTCGTTTCATCTGAAGAGTGAAAAATCATTTTCCCACAATTTTTCTTCCCATTCTCCTAAATGTTTGACAAATGGGAAGAAAAAATGGTTAAGTTCCATTGCATGAAGGCTCATACATGAACATGATGTTCATTGTCAAAGCAAAGAAAATGCAAAAATTAACTAAGAAAAGAAAAAGGAAAAACGAAAACAAAGAAAATGCAATGAAACTTCTGTGTGTAAAACTTTTATTTGTTGCAACTGACATATCTGACATATCTTTAGTCTGCTAAAACAGTAGCAGATTAATAGCGCTCTTATGATAGTAGCAGAAACAAAGTGGTAGATTTATCATGACTGGAACTCTGCTAATGAAAGAGAGAAATAGAAGTTGAAGGCAGAAAGAACATCCCTGGGAAATACACCTAAGAAGGTAAAACCAGAAAGCATTGCTAACACACAGTGCAGTGAGTCTGGTAGAAGCTCATCTGGAAGACTGCAAAATTCTAGTCTAAAAGAAAGATGATATTCAATAACACAGGATCAGATGAAGGCTCATCCTAAGGGAAAGCCAAGGAAGAGCCCAGGTAATAAGGGGAGATGTAAATGTGACAGTGTAGCCATTACTGTCTGAATGGAGATAACAAAGTGCTTGTGCTTTTAAAGATACGGTTAGGGATTGCCCCAGGAAAGGAGAGTAACTGTTCTGAATAAAAGCCAAAATTGATACAAGAATAAATTCAGTCAGCTCTTTTATGAACAGTTAGGTCTATAGAAATCAAGGTTACTTTGTGGGATGGCAAGAGGAATAAAGAAAGATTGCTGTTTCGAGATGAAGTTTTAAGTGTGAAATTAATCACACTTCAGTCTAAATGAGCAAATATTAGTCAACTAGGCATAAGCATATTTTCTAGGCATCTTCAATAAAGAATGGGAAACAAATAGCACCTGCAAATGTTCATTCCAGATATTCTAGCCACCTAACTCAGAATAAGAAGAATCTCACTCCATGCCTGAACTTTCACCACTGATTATATGAAGAGTCACAGACAGCTAGACTGTGTTTGATATTTGTCTTTTAGATAGCTAAAGTCAGATCAAGTGACTACTAGTCTATATATTTAGCAAATGGTATATTGACATTTTTATAGTGGTGATTACAGAGTAAATCCATTTCTTTGGATGTAATACATGAATTTATAGACAGCTGCTGTCTTAAAATCCTTACTATGATGAAGTATGAAGACAATTTTTCACTGGTCTCAGTGAAGCCTAGATTTTGCCTCTTAAATATGAATAAGATGAAATATTGTAGGTCAAAGTCATATTAAAAGTAGACAGCCCTTGACATGGAGTGTTCTAGACACTGAGCCCGTGTTTTTCAAAGAAGTAGTTTACAATAATGCTTCAATAAAATGGCCATTCAGGCAGCATCCACAAACAAAAACACTTTCATTTGACCACAAAACAAACTGGCTTGAGATTATAAGTGCTCGTATGGATTCTATTGCACTGATTCTCTGTACAAGTATTTTAGATTCTCAATTAATTTGCTTACCCAATGCAGGCAAATGCTACACATTAATAGCATTTCCTGGGACAAATGATTTGGTTGTGTTAAGGAATCAAGAGCTCTCCAGCAAAACTGTCTTCTAACAGAGAAATAGCCAACAGTTACAAGTTAAAAGAAATGCGTAAGAGATAGCTGAGAAGTGCTGGCTCTTTAACAAATAAACTGGATGCTGAGGTCAAAAGTACTTGGTTTTTATATTGTTTATTTACATCTTCTGCGAAGGAAATAAGGCTGGTTCTCTAAAGGATAGCTGGAAATCCTTTTGATATTCATGGGAGATTGTTTTGGACGGTTACCTTCCAGAAAATCTTAGTGAAAAGAGAAAAATATTCTGTAGATGGATGTAAATATCCCTATTTCTGGGGTTTTAACTTAGACTCACCTTTCTATATTGTATAGGTCACTTTCAGAGGTTTCATTTTTCTCTATTTCTAAACAGCATGAGTATTTATCTAATGATGCTGTGGTGAGGTATGCTTCATTCTTCAGATTAATAGAGTGCACAGCTGAAAAAACTTTCACATGCAAAGTATTGTTAACTGCTTGTCCATAAAAGGGAAGGAAATTACTCAGGCTGGAGAAATTTTGAAATTTTGATTGTTAATGCTCTTCAGGCTGACAGAAAAAGTATTCTCAAATACAAGGTGAGAGTTTCTGCAGGAACCACTTTCTGTTTGGGAAAGGATTAACGATTCAGGAAGATCAAATAAGGAAAACTGTCAGAGAACCACTCAAACTAAGGAAATATTTTGTAAAAAGTGTGACACAGAGGGAGTTAGTGGGGTTAAAGTCATGGTGAAAGGTGACTGAGATAGCCTGGTGTGCTTTGGAGGGACCGGTCTGAGGATTTCTATTTACAGAGAATATGGGAATAACTTGTGAAACTGCACTGGCCCATCCTGCTTAGGGGTCTTGGAGTTGGAAGCGGCATCAGAAAATAATGGAACTGAAATATAAATCAAGAAAGAAGGAACTGGGAACAGGAAATAGCACAACACAGAAAACTTCTTTAAAATGAGTCTTCTTACCATTTGATTTGTAACATGGATGAGTATTGAAATGGAGACAGCTTTTAAACTGTAACTTCACAGGTTGTGGCAACATGATTCATTACTTTTGTTAATTTCAATTATTTGAACAAAAATGTTCCTTCATTTCTTGTGCCTAAATCTCTATCTGCCTACAAGCTTGATTTATGTGCAAGCAAGGCCTTACATCCTTAGGTATTTCCCAATCCATAGAAGCATGGAATCAATACTATCTCCTCATTAAATCAGGGCTCTTCCAACAGCAGTGTAAGGAGTGTGGAAACACTTTTTTTTGTCTCTAGTTGAAACTGCCAGGATTTTTTTGGTAAATGATGTAACTTGATGTGCACTGAGGCCTCTTGGTTTGAGAGTTTGATGGGCTGATATGGCAGAAGCAGTGATGATTTGTCTTTTACATGGAAGCAGGCACTGATTAAGTGATTAAAATTTATGGCAGATGGTTTTGTGCTGAATTGCTGGAATAGAATGTGTCTGAAGGGTGGTGAAGATGTTTGATGCTGGATGATGAGGAAGTTTTGCCAAGGCATTGGTGAGGTGTCACTGTCAAGGAAGTTAGTGAAATGTAACCACAGTCACTGTAATTCAAAAGGAATTTGACAAAATCTTTGTAAAGTCATGGTGCTCTGAATGGTGTTAAAATATGGAATTTATGTAAATGTAAATGAACTTATGTTTAGTTATTAAGATACTACAGATGTATTGTGGGATATATATAAATGAATGTGTAATCTAGATTATTTGGGTTATAAAAAATGGTGCTTTGACCATCTGTCAGTGATTTGCTTTTACCAGGCTAAGGAAATTGTGGATATGAAAAGAAATAACAATTAATTAGCAAGTTTTGGATTGTATGAATGTGTCTTGATTTTTGTAATAAAGAATATTAACTCTACCTCTTAATTTCTGCTAAAGTAAACCTGTGAGTTTCAGTAGCAATTTTATTTTGGGCAGAACAATTTTAACAAAACCAGGAGTAGTAATTAAACCTTATCTAATCGCAGTTTGAGATAGTGGTCAACAGACAAATAACTGATTCATAGCCTTGCTAAGGAATTCCCATTAAAAGGAGATCACAGGGCATATCCAGCTGAAGACCAGTTTCCAGAAATTTATCCCAGAGGTAGATTTGAGGAAAACAGTGAAGGCTATAGTGATGAAAAATAACAGACCACCACCAATGGCTGGATTTCCCTGACTTTTTATGGCCAAGGATAACAGCCTTCCTGGCAAAGGGAAGGGAAGGGCTACCAGGCTCACACCTTCACATGTGATCAAGGTGACTCCCTGAAACAAAACCACTCACCCCTTCTCAAACAAGCTTTCTTCTCCATGTAATTTCATAGGAACTGAAACAGTTCTGAAGCAAAATGGTTTTGTGGTGTAGAACTATTGAAGTCAGGGGTAATAACAGCGAAGCTAAATTTGGAAAGGTGCACAGGTAAGGAGAGAACAAAGAGGGATTTTAGTGGGATTAATGTGCTGTGGGAAAGATGAGTGAAATGAAGTTCAGAGGATTTTTTTCTCTCTTACTGAATCAACATAGTTTTGGGATTATCTCTGAGTCATAAATTCCAATTAGCAGTATAAAAAAATAACTTCTAACTGAAAGACAGCTTTCCATCACATTCCCAAAGCCTTGCCTCAGAGATACCCATCTAAACTTGCTCAGAACTACGCATCAAGTTCACTCTAGAAGAATCACACCTATTTATTCACCTTTTATTACTGAAAAAAGAAAAAATATAAAGTACAAGAGCCAACAGTGATTCAAGATTTATAAACTGCACACTTCTCTCCTGGCAGAGGCATGACATGATACATAGTTAATTGTTACTTGAATTAGCACATTTTATGATCATTTTAGTCAAGGCAAACTCTCAGCCTACAATTATTGCAGCCCTGTTCTGATGTCCCATCAGTTCTCCCAAGAGGGCTAGGCCAGGCCCAAAGTGCTGGGAATGCTGAATATAGCATCTTTGCTCTCAGGGTAAGTGTTGAACCTCCAGCACCCAAATATAGCAGTCAGGCAATGTCTTCCTTGCTGTGCTTGAAGACCAATACCACTCCCCATTTTTTTTTCTCTGTTGTAGGTTTAAAGTCCCTAGTCTTTTTTCAGTCTTCCCCTGTAAGTCATGTTTATTGAGATTTCTCATCATTTGTATTGCTTCCCTATGGATTCTCTTCAATTCATCCTACATTGTTTTTACTGCAAGGGCAGTGTTCAGAAGTAAATATAAAACTCAGTGCAAGACTTTATCAGCTGCTTGGAGCAAAAGGATACAACCAGTCATTCAAGTTTCCAAACCCAAACATGGTGCTTGCCTTTCTCATGACACCACGTCAAAGTTGAATAACATACCCCTCACAGCCATTGCAACCCCTGTGGACTCAGGAGAGCTACCTCCACTCTGTCTTCACCTTGTCAGGATCATGTGTGGATTTAATCCCATCTCATCAGGATCATGTTTGTTTTAAGTCCTGTGCTGCAGTGAATTTACAGTCTAGCTCTGCGTCAGCTGCAAATATAATAAACAAAGCCTCTGTTCCACATTTTTGGGTGTCTGGGAGTTAATGGAAAGATATTAAGCCTGAGACAGACCTTCTCTTCCTCTGACAAATACCCATCAGTGCTGCTGTTGTGACAATGTACCTAATGACAGCTGCTCTCTGAGCAGAGTTTTCCCAGCAGCTCCTCTACCTGCCTGTGGTAGTTTCAGTCTCGTAGCATTTCCCTTGTTTGTTTGTAACATTGCCACGGGTCACAGTGCCAGGAGCCTCACTGAGAACTAACTATGTGACAAATACTGCCTTTAGTCTCTTTCTGGTTCTGGCTACCCTGCTGCAGAAGGAAATACAATTTGTCAGATATATTTGTTCTTGACAAATGCATATTAACTTACACTCATTTTGAAGCTATTTCCTAGGTGCTTGCCAATTTATTCTACATGAAAAGTCACACAAAGGGCTGACAATGATGACTGTTAGTCTAAAAAAAATTATGTGATTCATTTTCCAATAACTGCTAAATCCTGTCTTCAGCTTTATATGCAATATAAACCACAAAAAAAACCCACTCCATAATTTCAGAGATGAAAGAGGAAACAGATATTCAGTGAGATATTCAGTTCAAAACTAAGACACCTAAATGCCCACGTGTAGGTAACTAGTGCCTAAGCATTGGCATCTGTTGCCATTTGGGAAACCCCAGAGTTTAGGAGCTGGCTGCAGGGACTGGCAGGTGTGCCACAGAATCTATAGGAGACAGAATCTATAGGAGACATGGCTTCTCCACAGCAGCAGGCAAGATACTCTAGACATGGAAAACGGCCCATAGTTAACAACTGGGTCATTCCTTGGTTGACCTAAATTAATCGACCTTAATTTTGTCATTGTAATCTCTAATGGAATCTCTGCTCATTCAGTTTTATGCTACAGCTGAACTTTGGTCCCCTGGTTTTGGTAGGCCCTCTTGGGCATATCATATTGAAGTTCAGGCTAGAAGGAAAAAAAAAGCCCTTTTTTTTCTTTTGCATTTTTCTGCCCTTTTGGAATACAGTTATTTTTACATATAGGAGGAGGGAGAAGAAAATTTTCCCTTTGCTATATACTCCTTGGAGCAGACTTATCAGTATCTCTATTTAACTGCCTTTGCTCCAGTAATTACAGTGAGTCATAAACCATTCCCAGCACTGCTACTTGCATTTGAATTACTGGTGCTCTCTCAAGTTTTTGAGTCAGGGAGCAAAGAAAAGGGATTCTCATACTGGTCTGAGCTTAGAAAAGGCCTTTAGTGGATACAATAAATCACTAGCTTAATCTAGGAAGAAAAAAAACATGTGAAAATAATCTCAGACCGTTGGGAATTAGGCTAGCACTGTGATGCAAATGGGGAATCTTAGAATCAGAAAAGAATATGCATAAGGAACAAGAAAAAGCTGGAATTATTTTTACTTACACAGAAGAAGCTAACAGCCAGCTTTTATCATACATGGAGAAGTACACAGCAGAAGGCACAGATTCTTCCATCTCTGTCGTGATTTATTCATCAGGGGGAAGAATTATCTTTTTCCCTTCCTGTCTAAATCACCAGATAATTCAATAAACAGAGGAGCACCTTGCTCTGCTTGTCATATTCTCAGGTTTAATCTCAGCTATAAAAAGCTAGTCCATTGTTAAGACTGAAAACCCCTGCTATGAAAGAGAAATATAATAACCTTTGCTGCCTAGACACCAGGTGTTTTTCCCTAATAAGTACTGTTGATAGAATGATGTTTCATCTTTGATGGCAATATCTAGGATGTATTGAATTGCAATAAAACCACTTTCCAGACACAGTATCTTCCTGGATTATAAAATCTATGGACAAACCATATGATTCTGTATATGGCATTAAACACTACCTTGTTGTGCCAGGGAAATTCAGGTATTGTTGTAATTTTGATCTCTTACATGGGAAAAAAATAGAATGTTTGATGGCTTTATTAAGTGGCAAGATTTTGTTCCTGCATATCAGGTCAGAAAGTAAATTCTTACCTTATTACTGTTATAAAACTCAGTAACAGAAACCTGAAGCTGTGTTATATGACTCTCCCCTAGGAAGGGTCAAGGATTCACTTCTTTCACTGCTGCACAATGATGGTAGGAAGCACCAGATTTGCAGAAGAAAATTAGGAAGGATTGTGATCCAAACTCAGTTCTACACAGTAGCACTGCACTACAATTGCAATTTAACGAACCACTATTGAAAAATGAATTTTATTACCATGATCAAAGTGGATTCTCTCTGGAAGAAGAATCTGGGAGGGAATTCGGAATTGTTAAAATACTCTGAGAATTGTGCATGAGCTAAAAATGAAAGGGAAGAGTGGAAGGAAGAAAAGACTAGAAGTGGAGTGATATGCATCCACTTTCATATTATATTCTTGATCAGGCATCTGGCTGTTTCATAATTTTAAAAGTCCTGTCTCAGTCTAGGATGATTTTTAATCCTAAACCTGCAAGATAGGTCATGGCCTTAAATGTCTGTGGTTCAGTCTTAGATCTGAAAAAAGCAGGAAAATCATCATCCTTTTCCACATGAAGCCCCTGAGTAAGGGAGTCCAGGAAAAAAAAAGCTCGTATCCATTAGGGCCTTTACCTTGGCTCTCTTTGGATTTCTGTAAGACCCAGTTAATTGTCAGCACTAAAAAGTAAAATCCAGGTTTCAAACCAATCATATCTGCAAACTAGAACCCAGGAGAAGGTTGGGATAAAGGGTTAATGTGGTTCAAGTAACTTAGCATTTGGCAGACATCTGTCTCCATATTCCATAGCTTGAAACACACTTCATTTCCACCCCTAGGCAACAGTAAAGTATGTTACAGAATTCATGGGGCAGGATTAAGCCTGTTGTATCCAGGGCATTTTTTAAATGAACAGGAATTAATCTTGCCTTCCAATTAAATGCTAATCATTTAGCCTAAACTAGCATTTAGCTTCCTACTATAGCCAAGGGAAAAGGACAGACACCCCTAAAGAGTGATTATTCCAATTGCTACTGAATATCCAGGGTGGAACGAAACACATTTCATAAATGTTTATAAATCTCTACAGAATACAGGAGTCTGGATAATAAGCTAAATTCACAACTTTATTTTGAATCATTTTAAACTAGATGAGATTAATTTTGTTCCTGGTGATTAAAATTAGGCATTTTGCATCCTGGCATCAATTGTCCAGACAAATGTCAAATGCATCTGCTTCTATCCAGCCTCATAAATAGAAGAGTCTGGTATTTAGCTAATTACTGCTTTTTTTTCCAGATAACATTATTGAAGTCTAGCATGGATAATCTGATTCAATGACTTTCCCTAAATTTATAGATTTAAATATCTAGATTTTTCTGAATCTCTAAATTTCTCTGAAAGAAAAGCAATCTTAGCATGGCTTTGGCTATGTCAAATCATCATCAGCCTTCTGTGGGCCTGACATCATTTAACACCCCATTGCAATCTGAAATTATATCTTTATATTTTGAAAAGATGTAGAAAAAGAACATTTAGGCTAGAAAGACTGTTGTCTAGCATGAATCACTGGCTTTTGTTAAGGAATTAAAATTGAAACCACAATAAAGCTTACTTCTAAATTATAATATACTATATTATTATAACTACTCCAGGCATGGTGACCCTGTAACTCATGCTCTGCTCTTCTGGAGCTGCAGAAATCCAAATAACAGAAACTTTAGGATGTTGTGGTCCTCAATAATATCATAGTTCCTTGAGGACCAAGTCATCCCTGTTACAAAGTATGATGGCAGATGTCTCACACTTTGCATTCCCTGCCTCTCATCAATTTTCCCAGACTGGAGATAGGGAAATGGGTGATGTGGCTTTTCTAACTTCCTTATTCTTTTCAAAATGATGCCTGTTTTCAGGGACCCTGACAAACAAGCTTCTTAGAAGGAGACATTGATAATTTCCATTAGCAGCAGACAGTAGTTTTTCCACTGGCTTTCACCAGTCAGGGAGAGTACAAATCTGCTTTGTAGAAGGCAGCTCACATAATCCTAGGGGCTTCTAGAGTTTCATTTTGTTTAATGGAGGTTCATTATGCTGGGGTAGTGAGGTGGTTAATACCTACCAGATCAACTGAAATTTTCTACCCCTGTGAGTTCTTGTCACATTTAGTTTACTTCTTTCGCAAAATAAGTTGAGAGTTCTTTGTAGGTTGGTTTTAGGTTTAAATGAAGGACACTCAGTCTTTGAATGTCTGCTGTAACTGGCAACAACTGGTTGTTGATCATGCTGTACTTAATGAGAAAGGAAAAGACAGATCATACATACAGTTAGATAAAGACAGATAAAGACAGATAAAGATAGATAGATAGATAGATAGATAGATAGATAGATAGATAGATAGATAGATAGATAGATGATTGATAAATAGATAGATAAATGGATAGATAGATAGATAGATAGATAGATAGATAGATAGATAGATAGATAATTGATAGATAGATAGATAGAGACAGACACAATATCAGGGACAAAGACAGCTTTTACACAATGTGTCATGCATAGAGCTTCCCACAGTCCACAGCTCCTCATTTCTATGCAGTGTATCCCTAGTCATACCACTGACAAAAATCAGAAGGGAAAAAGTATTTAGCTATCATCCTAACAGCCAGCCATGGAATGTGCACAGAAAGGCATTGGTGGTCCCAGAGAAAGCCGTGTTCACCTCAGGAAAGAGAGCAGACCCAAGGAGCTGAGATCTCCCCATTTTGTGGTGGATTACATAGCAAGGCAATACCAAGACTGGCAAGACTTCTGAGTCCCTGCTTGGGGTCATGTAATGAGTGCTGGAGGCTAAAGAGCTGCAGAAGGGCTGAAGAATTGGACTGGGAATCAGTGTCTCTTGGGACCACAAAAAAAACCCTGCTGGGCCAGGCACTACTGGGAGTGAAGTCCTTCTGGCAGGATCACTGGGCCTGTTAATGTGGGCAGCTTGGAGCAGGAGTCTTAACCCTGGAACAGGGCTGTTCTCCACCCAGATTTCTTGGACATCCTGCAGAAATTGGCATAAAACAAAAATAAATCCAGCCTCAGTATGAAAGACTGAAGTCTGGATCCATTGTTTTTATATTTGCATCTAAAAACATACCAAAACCAAATTCTGGTACACAGTTGGGATATCAGAACAAAAGACAGGACAGATAAAGAACATGCCGAGATTTTGCCATATCCAAAACAGTTTTCTTTGTGTGATTTCAGGAGACAATTAGCCTTCTACATAACTTTAGCTGATCGTAATTTATCTTTATTCCTCTATCACCTGTAATTATAGAAGAAATTCTTGACATCATAAGGAATTAAAACTTCACTTTTAACTCCAAATCTTTGTTAAGATTTCCTTGACCTTTTACACCTTTTTGTTATTTTGAAAGGATATTTTCAGCAAGTTCAACATCCTCATTGAAATGACTGTAAAACAATCCTGAATTCTTCCACTGATATAAGCTACAGGGCACAAGGACGTAAAAAATCTGCCTTGTGCTCAGGACCAAGAGGAATTTCTCTCTACAGCGTATCAAAAGTAAATCCAGCTGCTGTCAGCAATGGTTGCCCTTCTTTGTTACCCCATGGCTCTTCACAGCTTTGATTGAGTTTTCTAATAACTATGTTGTAAATCTGCCATAATTTTGACCTCTAATTTTGAGGACTTTTCGTCTAACAATGTGCCTAAGAATATATCTTCGACCTTTTTTCACCACCAGATGAAAGGCAGATGGGAATAATTCTTTTTGTTAGTTCCTACTCCACTCACATATCTTCCTCCTTAAAACATATCCCTGCAGGCACTTCTGTTCTCCACAGACATGTTTTCTTCATCCTTTTTCTGTCTCTTTGTTCTGTAATCCCATAGGACTCCCTTTTCAAGGAAGTTTTTAAGTATTCAATTTTTTTCCCCAAATACTTTTATAGTACATTTTTTATTGTGGTGCTCCTTAAGCTGGAGCTCCCCAATTACAGCCACTGTCTCGACACCATACAGAGACTGTGGACACATAGCTGGGCAGACAGCAGCTTTCAATCTGGGTCTGAATCATCCCTTCCACCACAGGAAGAGAAGGGTCACAGCAAGGTTTCAAAATCATGGTCAAAAATCTATAGATGTTGCATCAGAACTGGATAAAATCAGAAGTTTAGCTAGTTGCTAGCTTTAAAACAGGCTAGGACAATGGGAAGAAGAAGAGAAGCAAGAAATAAAAAAGTACTTGCAACACAGAAAAACCAAATAAAATGAGCTGAGCACAGGCTATAACCAAAAACACTATATAAGAGATGAAATTGTAAATAAACGGGATAGAAAGAGGAAAGAAAGCCATGATCTCTGCCTCTCTATCCTAGGTACTGCAGTAAGAGTTCAGGGCTCCAGATACCTGTGTTTTTCAGAAAGCCCTTATGTATGCAAGTGCCAGAAAACAGATGCTTTGACTTCTCCTGCATTCCTTCTGGTAATTGTTAAAGACTGTAGTAACACATTGCCTGGCGAACTCAGCTGAAATATTAAAAGCCCTCAGCTGCAGACAAGCTGACCCAAAAATGAATACTTCCTTAGCTGGTGGAGAAATCCCTTCCTAGTGAGATTAGATTGCTTGGTATCCTTTAAAAATTGCATGAGATATTTTTCTTTTTTTTTCCCCCTAACCTCTGTGTGGGGTATTGACTGGAATCTCTCATTGAACAAGAAAATGTTTAATATGCAAAAATGCACCTTTAAATAACACTCCATTTGAGAAAAAAAAAATTAAAATAATAATAAAAAAAGACTGCTGCACCAGAGATAATTATCAGGTATCTTTTGCTGAATGACCATTATTGCTTGCAAATATTTTATTTATCATTATACAGTGACACCAAAGAAGGGTTGAGCCTTTTCTTAGACAATTTACAAGTTCAGGAAAAGAAATGAGCTAATAAATGTGTAAAGAAATGCCTATGTGTGTTTGCATTATTTGTGAGCATATCAGTTATTCCCTGCTTTCAGCAATTTATGCATGGATGTTTCCATATGTGCAAAAAAATAACACAGACATCAGCATACACAGGTATGATAAGGGCAAAATTAATGCCATGTGTCATAAGGCTTTCTTGCAGACATTTTTTCAATGACCACATTTCTAAAAAATAGCATCATTTGACTTAAGACTTATGTATATAGAATATATATTATTGACTTATGTATATAGAATATACAGAATATATATATAAGAACACCACTCAGAACAGTGGTGGTTTTGGAGCTTTGGGAATCATCCAACAATTCCACTCAGAGCAGAGTCTGCCAGGCCATGTCAAGTCCTGTTTTAAATGTTTCCACAGCCTCCCTGGGCAAATTCTGCCAGTGCCAGACGACATCCAGAGAAAGAATTTCCTGTGTTCTAGTTTGTGCCCACTGCCTCTTGTCTGGTCACTGGGCATCACCAAGCAGAGTCTGGCTCCTGCTTCTTTACTCCCTCATCTGCTATTTACATACAAGGAGAATATTCCCCAAGCTTTCCCATCTCCAAGCTGAATAAAATCATAGAATCATAGAATTCTTTTGGTTGGAAGAGACCTTTAAGACCATTAAGTCCCGTCCTCAACAGCTCTTCATATGAAAGATGCCAGACTTAGTCACATTTGCGGCCCTTTGCTGGACTCACTCCAGAATCTCCATGTATCCCTTATACTGAGGAGCCCAGAACTGGACCTGGCATTCCAGAGGTGTTTCACCAGGGCTGAGTATAGATAAAAAATCATCTTCCTTGACCTGGTGGTGACACTTTGCCTAAAGCTGCCCAGGATGCTGTTTAGCTTCTTTGTCACTCTGACTGTGGTCAGCTTATTCTTCACGAGATCACCCAAGTTGTCTTCCAAGCTGCTTCCCAGCCACTTGGCCTCCAAATGCCTGATGTTATTCCTCCCCAGGCCTTTGCACTGGTCTTTGAGGTGACTCCTTTCCCATTTAACCAGCCTGCAAAGGATGCCTGGATGGCAGCACACCAGTCTAGGATATTAGTCACTTGTCCCAGTTTTGTGGTATGCACCTGCAAACTTGCTTTGAGTGCACTCCCTCCCAACATCCAGGCCTCTGCTGAGGGTACAAAACAGGCACCTGCACTAAGTGTGGCTGATGCTGCGACACACACGACCCTGTGGCCAGCCTTCAGCTGGACTTTCTGCTGCTTGTCACAACCATATGACTCTGACAGTTCAGACACTTTTTAATCCATTTCTCTGTTCATTTATACAGTTCATATGTTTTTGCTCTCCTCTTGGCATGTCTTTATCTACATACATATGTTTGAGCTGGAACTCCAGAACCACAATTTGCTGATTACAAAGTCTATCTTAAATTACAAAGTCTATCTTATTACAAAGTCTGATGCACATCACCCTGTATATTTTGCTAAGAAAATCCAGTCTACTGTTTCCCCTCCTTTTCATCATCCCTGAGGCCATGCAGCCTGCTGACATCTCCCAGCTCTTTTCCCTGTTCACTCAGAGCCTTCCCCCATGCACAAAGGCTGCATGTAAGAACTTCCTCTGCCCTGGCCCCAGAGGGAGGCCCTTTAGTGCTCTGGACCTCCATCCTCCTGGGGAAACCTGCTCTGGTCAGGGTCTCTGCTGTGAGTTGATCCCATGTGTGCTGGGACCATGCCTTGTGCCATGTCACCACCATCGCCAAGCACATGTACAGAGCTTCTGTCCTCCTCTCTTGCATTCTTCTGCACCATGTGCTGCACCAAGATGCAGGCTGCCTTTTCTAGATGCACATGTCCTTCATAGCTAGTTCAGTCTTCATTCTGGTCATCTGACAAACTCCGCTAAAAATGTTGGCATTTTTATGTCATGCCATCACATATTTTATGTATGCTTACAGAGAAACAGACTCAAGCTAACCTGTTTGAAACACTGCTCTAAGTCTTGTCCTTGCTCTTTTGCCCATACATAATGTATGAAGAGCAGGTTAATAATGTAGTTATATTGATGATACTTTTGCATATAAATAAGTGATCAAATAAATGATAGCACATGCATGCACTTGCACACGTGTGCCGTGCACGTGAGGAAACACCCGATAAGGCATGCAGCTTGGGACCCACAGTGACATGGCAGGTGTTACCACAGTGCCCAAAAGCCCAGAGCCAAATTTACAGTGCTCATTTAGAGGCCTGAAGGGACCTAGACCCTGTATGGGGAGACTCTAGGCTTTCAGACAGGGGTTTGCCTCTGCCAGCACTGTGGTACCAAAGACAGACCTGTCTGTCAGAGCACCAGGGTCTGTATTTGCCTAAGGAACTACTCTGCAATAGGTGTCCTGGGAGAATGGCATTTAGTGCCTGAAATAATTTCCTTCCCTTGAACAACTGGAGTAGTGATTATGTGGCTTCTACAGCAAACTGAAGGCTCTGGAATTACAGGTGTTGCCTGTTTGAGCAGCTGGCCAGCTTGGCACATCTAATGAGAGCATCCTATCCACTGGATCCTGGAGAGAAGGGGAACACTCATCACCTTTTCTGTAGAAACGGGGCTGGCATGCAGTCAGGAAAACCAAATTGCAGAGTTTGCTTGTAGCTTGTTTCTTATTATGTACTATAATGGTGTACAAATAGTGTAATGACGAGACAGTAGGTGCAACCAATCCAGGCACTACTGGAATATTCCTGAGAACATATTATATTAAAATACTGCAAACTTTCTTCTTATTATTATCTAAGACGTTTTTCTGAACGACTCCTTACTAATTTACAAATATAAGAAAAATATTTCATCTGTGTGTTCTGAGTTGTTTGGGGGAAAAGCCCCAAAACCTTAATTAGCAAGAGCACAAAGACAACAGATGCACAGCACCAATAATTTGCAAAAATCTTACCTATGAAATTTATCCATGGAAAATATATATGGCAAGTCTAACACAGAATTTGTAACTGTTTGTTATGCTCTCCAAAACAGGATGGCTGTTAATCAGTGAACAGTATATCCAAGGACTCATTGTGCTAATTTTTTTTCTACTTTGGGATTCTGGAATTTATAGAGGTTCTTGTATCCTATCAGAAATACTGAAATTGTATTTCTGAAGCAAATTTCTTACAGCATGTCATTATCTTTGAAAGTCATTGACAGAAAACATTGTATCTGAGAGATTCCACTGAACTGAAATTAAAGTCCAGCCCAATTAGTCATCCCCTTACCTGTAAATGACTGTACCCTACAGACCACTTTTTAGATTGTGTACCTCAGCCTTGCTTTCTATTGACCTCAGAGCCTCTAAAAAGGGACAGACAGGGATCTTAGGGACAGAGTTGAATGGCACAGTCATAAAAATAGGCCTCAGCAGAAGAAAAAAATTCTTGACCTTTTGAATATTCAGGAATGTAATACAACATGCATGACTTAAATTATGTGACTTTTTACATAGAGCTAAACACACCCTAAGTGTCCCTGTTGGGAGTCTGCATCAGAGTTCAAACCAGAACTACTACGTCCATATATTTATCGTCTGTCAGTAACACAACGTAATGCGTTGGTCAGGTAAGGGACCAACAGCTAGGGAATTAATTGTTAGGGTGGGAAAAGATTGTTTATTCATGCTTGATGGGCCTAATTTAAAAGTTTCAACTGTTAGAGAAGGAAACCATGTTAAAAACTCTCAATTTTATTAGTTCAGTGAGTCATTCTGGATTCACACCAGAATTTCAAGCCTGATATGAAGCTTCCATTAGGACTGGAACCAAGCCTTTAGTATCTCCTATAGTTCATTAAAATTTACACTTATTTTTATGGTCTTTTCGTATTCTTTAGCATATGCTGTCTCAAACTGCTCATTTGTTTAGCATATAACGAGGTGCAGTTGTATTTTTGCAGATAGTTGTTGTAAGGAACAAGGATCCTGAGTTACATTCCTCAGATTTTCTTCAAGTTTGTTCAGCTGAACAGCTGCCTTTGGCATCACTTCAACAGTTGTTGTCTGAGAAGCTCGGTGAGCTGGAATGGGATTTGGTTACTCTATAACCACCCTTTCAGTTCCATGTGCTGATCAAGCTTTTTTGAGTTGTAAGTTCTCTGAGTGTCAGTGAGCCTCAGGGCTCTGTCCTGAGCCTTTCTGAACTTTCATTAAAATTAAACCTCCTTGAAGCATTGATTGTGCCATATGGCTTTCATTATCACAAGCACACTGATGATATTCAGGTTCATGGTACATGTTAACCTTTCCTACTGAGGTCAGTAACAGTATCTCTGAGCATCTAACAGCTGTCTCCCTGTGGATGTATCATGATTTTTTAACATTAAACATAAGCAGTAGGAGGCTCTTTTAATTGGGTATGACAGTTTCTATCTTTCTTTTGGTTTCATGGTAAATGTTCCCAGTACCTTAAGATGGGAACTGGGATTTTATTCCTGATAATAATTTCTTATTTACCACCCATATTTTTTACTTCAACCAAAACATGTCATAACATCTCATAAATTTGCCTGTACTTAATCATTGCATCAATAAAACCATCCGTCTTTATGCTTGTGGTTTTGTGTTTAGAGTCTGCCTTTATCCAAAATCAAATTTGTCATATCAACATATGCATAGTCTTCTGCTTGTAGCACCTCTCCTTACACTGGTGCCATGACTCCTTACGTAGAATGTGCCAAGGCCAGTAGGTAGCATGTGCTCAGTAGCAATGTATAAGAGCTTGGAAACAATGCTCTCGTAGTGCACAGAACACTTTTCTTCTAGGCTGGAGAATGTTAGGCCAGCTTGGAGTACTGGCAGCAGAGCCAGAGACAAGCACTTCTAATTGAACTGAATTGTCCTTGTGGGCATGAAAAAAGAGCTTATGGTCTGCTCCCTCCTTCTCAGCAGGGGCTTTTTCTCTCTTTATTTAAGGCCATTAAATAAAACAGTACAGTCCTTTCCAATGGTCCTTGAAGAGGCTGTTGTGTCCCAGTGGCGGCTCCTCTTCTGAGAGACAGCGATGGGGCAAGTAAAAAGTTTCGCTTTAGATTAGGAGGTAGTATCAGCACATATCAAGATGTGCCAAAGGTTAAGAAAAAAATATATTAAGACATTTACTTGGTGGCTATTGAGAAGTGACAAAAGTTGTTTCATTTTCTTCTTGTGCTGACTTTTAATTAGGTGCCTCTTGGTCTGCCAGAGTTAAAATGTGGTCCTAATATGGGCAAAGACAAGCTTGTGCTTTTTTCATTTTAAACAAAAGAGTAACAGAAATATAAACTTCTGTCTGTTAGGAGAAAAAATTCAACAAACTAAAAGTCATTGAAGATTTTAAGGTCTGGAGATGGAGTGCAAGACTGTATTTAATGATGTATAATGGTGAATATCAGGTAAATATTCTCTCTGCCTGAGAGCCTGTTGATTTCAAAATCAGTATGTTAATTTTTTAGCATTGCATGACTTGGGTTTCCTTTGCCATGGTGAGCTTGAAAGAGACACAAGAAGGAGATTTTTCTCATGGTAATTGACATAGTGAGTTCTTTACAGTCAGTATTGTGCTTGTCTGTGCATGCTCAGCTCTCTAAGGAAAGAGCTCGTCTTTCAACTTAGTGTTGTTACCTTCTGAGCAGCTTCCTAACAAAGAATAATGGAAAAAATGAAGTCTGGATATGTTCTAAGAGCATCATTCTGACACGTGCAGAGACTCTAACCTCAACCTGTGCAAGCTGCAGAAAAATATCTGAGAAATTATGTCAGAAATGCATGACAAAAATCAGCACGTGATCTATCCTGCAAATGTTTGGTTTGTGGCAGCTTTGAGTGCCTCAGGGCTGCCACACTGAGCTGCTGGGCTCCCTGCTGTCCATTGGCATCAGTAGCTTCCACAGAAGTCACCCTCTGCCTCTTTGTCTGTGGACAGAGGATGACACCCAGCAGTGCCACCCCACAGAAGGTGGGCTGCTAGAGAGAAACAGCCCCAGGAAATTTTGGTTGTGCAAATCAGCTCCTCTTTGCTGAGAGTGGACGCCACTGTGTGCTCAGGGTTCTGCCACACATCCTCACCTGAAGCTTGAGGCAGGCCTTCTCTTTCTCAGATAAACTCAGGGGTAATTGCAGAGCTGGGGATTTTCCACTTCACATATATCTATTTTTCTAACAATTTGGGAACAAAGGGTCTGCTTGATTCGAACCTTGGTGAGCCACCAGAGTGCCCCAGCTCCCTTTCTCCTCAGAGGCAGACACCTCCCATTATAGACATTTTTAATAAGCAATAATTATCTCATGAAGCAGTAAGAGAAAAGTATCTTGCTACCAGGCAGCGATAAGTCTTACTTTTTAAGCATTTCACTGCTCAATGAACAGGCAATAATTCTGACATCCAGAATCAAGGAAAAAGGCATTAAAAATAAGTATTCTTAAAGCTTTAGTGCATTAAGAAATGTTTTGCTTTTATATATTTATACTTATAAAACTCTGAATCAAAATAAGTGAAGACAGGATTCCCTATTTGAAAAAAAATCTTTATGGATAAGGAGGGAAGAGAAAATCTGGTGGAAAAAGCATTCTATTGTAGTACGGTCTTATTTAGTTTGGAATAACCTTTTTTTTTTTCCAATGCAAAGCTAGGAAATAGCATCATGAATCTTAATTTGGAAAAAAAATGCTTCAACATGACCTGCAACTGGAATCATGGTCATTACAAGCAAAAGGGATGGAATCAGACATGTTTTAACAATGTTCCAAAGAAAAAATAAATTTTAACAAGCCAAATACTTTCTATGGGAGCAGGGAGAATTGTGTGGGAAGTTTGATTGACAGTTAGTTGAAAGTAGAAGGAATGATAATGGGTTTATTCTCTAATTTTCTATCGTTTCTAAAAGCATCACTAGATGGAATCTGGAGAAAAATAAAATAACAGAGAAAAAATTCTAACACTGGCTGTGAATGCAGCAACCACAGAAAAAGTTTCTCTGAATTTAAATGCCTATACCACATGCAGTTAAATAATTTGCAGGCCAATATGGCCAGTAGAATTGCATTTTCTTCCCTATATTTTGGACAACATTTCCCTTCCCTCCCAGAAATCTCAAAAGAAATAATGTATGTTATTTGTGTATGTCATGTCAAGACAGAATAGAAGCAGTTATAGTGAATAAATGTGTGAGTACAAATTTTGAAGCAAAAGAGTGCAATAAACACTTTCCATTTGTTTCCTTATCCTCTGCGTAGTTGATTGATGAAGTGCTGGGGGTTAGGTGTTCTTCCTTTTGTTCCTTCTCACCTATAGAATTTTCCCCATTAGTTTTGGGGAAACCTGACTGCTGGTACTTATTGGGTGCAGAGCTTGGCTGGGCCCAGGGGGGCAGGTAAAAGGGAGGGTGGGGGCAGCTGGGGGCTGGATGGTTTCTTCAGCTTCAGAGCAGGACACAACGGAGCTGCTGTTGCTTGGGGAAAGGAATTTACCATAACCCAGAGCTGCTGCTTCTTTTTCATCTGTGGGCCCCGCACCCCCTGTCCTGCTGGGACATGAGGAGATGCTGATCCACCTCATCCACCAGCCCAGGATCTCAGCTCATCCCTGCTGATACACCTCAGCCACCAGCCCAGGATCTCGGCTCATCCCTGCTGATACACCTCATCCACCAGCCCAGGATCTCAGCTCATCCCTGCTGATCCACCTCATCCACCAGCCCAGGATCTCAGCTCATCCCTGCTGATACACCTCAGCCACCAGCCCAGGATCTCGGCTCATCCCTGCTGATACACCTCAGCCACCAGCCCAGGATCTCAGCTCATCCCTGCTGATACACCTCATCCACCAGCCCAGGATCTCAGCTCATCCCTGCTGATACACCTCATCCACCAGCCCAGGATCTCAGCTCATCCCTGCTGATACACCTCAGCCACCAGCCCAGGATCTCAGCTCATCCCTGCTGTTCCAGCCGACTGTTCCTCGGAGCCCTGCAGGAGCACCGGGACTGACTGCCCGAGGGGTTTGTGAAAAACAAAGCCTCTCCTCCATCCCGTCTCAGCCGAGAAAGCTGTCACGGGTCCCTGGTTCTGTTTTCTTGTTAATGCTGTAGTTATTGCTGTTTGTGTGCCTTGTTATAAATACTAGTAAAGAACTGTTATTCCTATCCCCTGATCTCTGCCTGAGAGCCCCTTGATTTCAAAATTATAATAATTCAGAGGGAGGGAGTTTACATTTTTCATTTTATTTTTCCAAAGGAGGCTCCTGCCTTCCCTAGCAGACACCTGTCTTCCAAACCAAGACATGAAGGTATAACTAGCACCTCAGTATTGGACACCTCCATTATAGTGAAGGCTAGGAGGGTTTCCCCTGGTTAGATTATACCTACAAATAATTTCTAGAACAGCTTCCTTTGTCAGAATACCCCAGTCTCTTTCACTGAACTCATATAAATTTGTTTTGCATTTCTTCTTTACTAAGCTCATTCCTTGTTGGGAAGACCCAATAAGAGCAGGAGCAAAGAGGATCTGGAAATATATGTATCTCCAAAGTCCCCCTGGAACAGTTTCTTGAAGATGTTTGTTGAGAAAGTTCTTATAAAGCAGCTGTAAAATTTCCTAATCCCAGCCCCCTTTCTCATTAAGACCAATAAAGGTTTTAAGAAGATAAGCAAAACTCTAAAGTAAAAGCATATAAAAATACAGACCCAAATACACTATTCCATTCTTCTGTGAAAGAACTGTGTTTATCAGACACCCTTCACTTTCCACATTAAGTACCTACAGCTACCTTATCTGCTCCCGACAGGTGATGGTTGTGAACAACAATCTGGTTGATAGAGCAAGTAAAACCACTCATTTCTCTTGCCATGGCTGAATTGTGTCTCAATGCTCAGTGCTAATAAACATGGCTCAGGGTTGTAAAGGCTACACCAGCGCAGGACCCCAGTTACAAACTGCTGGACAGCAGGAAGAGTAGCTTTCTTCACTTTCTTTACTACCTCCAATATATGGCAAAACATCACCGGCAGACGTGTAACCTTGAGCATCATAGTAAACTTAGAAAGCAAACTGAAATGAATTCTGGTCATGTGAATATCAGTGTGATCTAAAATGTTATTGTCTTCATTCCCATTTTAACAAATTTGTGATAAAGAAAACAATGTCTGGCCCAGACTGTGATGCCTATCTCAAACTTTTCATAGTTCTTTGCTTCTGAAAATATTTTCCTTAGACTTTTTTCTTCCTCCAGTAAATTTTTATAGGCTAATACTTGCCACTTTACTAAAGCTAAATTAGTGAAAGAAATCTGAGGTATATGGACTAAAATACTTCACATTAAAAAAATGTCAAATTAGAAAAATAATAAGCTAACCCTGAAGAGATTTTATTTCTATAAAAATAGGCATATTAGAGCATTTAAATGCAAGTTAAACCCGAGGTAGTTAGAGCTATTTTGGTATTCTCGTAAGACTGACAAATTTCACATGTGGGAACTATAAATTTGGTAAAGAAATGAAGGAATAACTAAGACCTGATTTGTTTTATTTGACTTGACTATATAAATGATACATAAATCTTAAAATAGTTGTTACTCAAAGCTACTTTTCTTTGCTCATGTAAAATGTCTTCCATTGGATATATTCCTTTCATCTTTCATCTAAGCATCCTAAAAACATGCAGAATTCCAAAATAACATGACATATAACTGAAGCAGAAAAAAAAAATGAAAGGCAAGACTTGTGTACGCTCCAGGATCATTCAGAAAATCCTTGTCTGAGAACACAGAGGAGGTAGGGCCCGTATCAGTGAAGACTTAAAGCAGTATGTAAGGTGTTACTTGTATGTGAGATGCTTGGCTTTCAGAACATATTCTGGAATGTAGAGTGAAGACCTGGAATATCTTCTCAGTGAATGGGTCAAGGAAGATATTCCAGAGGAGTATCAGAGTAACACAGGAGTATTCAGAGAAACACATTTTCAGGGCGTAGAGGTACTACAGCTTTTTTCTGTTTATTATTTTCATTGATGACCTGGACTGAGTCTGACATTTTTTTGTTCACAATAGTTCTGTTTTCCAGCTTCTTTTAAGCAATAGCTTGTGATTAGCAAGCTCTAGGATTTAAGGCAACCTCTTTGTTTGTTTGTTTTTCCTTATAATTTCCAAATGTTTCCTATGATGATTCATTCTGAGATACATCAATTCCATCTGTTCCTTACTACACATCAGCTCTGCTTCATTTCACATCTGAATTGCATTGTTTCAGAGTTTGAATTAGTACCTCTTGTATGCTATACCACCTATTTATTATGATTGCTGCACTTGCATTTTCTCTCTTCCACTTGTCTGAGTTAATTATTGCAATAAATAATGATTAATTCATCAAAATTAAGCACTTTTCTATACATTGCAGTGTACCTCTAAATAACATTTGAAACTCCTTGCAAAAAGGTATTTGTGACACGAACAGAATTAATGGCTATTGGAAAGATAACAATTAACAAAGACACTGAGGGTAACATTAATACATAAATATGAAAAAAATGCAGAGCCCTGCACAGAAAGAATATAAACCCACATTTATTGAAAAATAATACAGACAAGTTGTTACTGAATTTATATTTAGAAAGCCAGTAGTTCTCCGAAAATCTTGAATAGCACTCAGAAGGACTATATCATTAGGAGGATATTTTATTTATCTTCAGGAAACAGGTATGTTTACAGGCAAGACTTCTGCTTGACCTTGACCCAGAAACAGTTAAAAGTATCTCCACACAGAAGTTAGGCTCCAATGGGCAGTCAGCAGTTGCAAGATGTAGTAAAACAGACACCTGGATAAAGTTTAAATAAGCACCAGCTGGGAAGAGCTCCTTAGCAATGGATCACTCAGTTTGGAACAAAATATATGAAAAGGAATTTATGTCTGTGCATTATCCTATTTAGAAGAAAAGCATCCCCATTGACAACTAACAGCTTTTTAGTTGAAATAGCAGTAGGAAATCCTTACAAAACCTACCAAAATCCAGAGTCAATTGGCATGGGTTTTATCTTCTCCAGGCACTTCTCTTTTAACATAATAACTACTTTCAAATCCCTGTAATTATTATGAAAATTATTTATCTTGCAAATTTTTCACATTAGATAAGGCTTTAAGTTGGCTGGCTACACCTGAGGAAATTTGTTCTCCAAAGGAGCATTTCTAAACAGGTTATTGGTCCAGTTTTGTCATGCCCAGAACCCCAAAAACAAATGGGCAATAACAAGCTCTGAGATGCAATGGGTCAGTTTGGTTTTGCAAGGTAGCAGCCTAGAGAAACATTTCTGATGAGTGAAATACATCTGGTAGGCAAGGAAGACTCTTGTATGCTGGGATTTTTCTTGAAAGCATAAAATTAGATTTTGAAGTTCTCACACCAATCCTTGGAGCTCTAAAGAATGTAAAACTTCCCTTTAGAAAGTAATTTGGCTAGTTTAGCTCAGAACTATTATCAGTGAAGGATGAAGAACCACTCACTGGAATTGCATATTTAAGGATGTAAAGTGGTTGACTGAAGGTAAGAGACCAAGATGACATTCAAACCTTTAGAATTATTCTGGGTTTTAGAATGATTTTTTTACCAATTTTACCAGTTTTAATGTGTTTATTTCAATGTCTTTGCTCCCATCAACAAGACACCAGCTTTGCTATATCAAGCTTTTCGATACAAGCTAATGTATTTCATAATACAAAGTGTGAATTGGTAGTAGCAGCTCATGCTTCGGTCTTTGTGCAGCTGTTCTGATGTTAAAAAAAACAAACAAACCAAACAAACCTTAAAATCTTTCCATAAACTATATTGAAATGACTGTCTCCCCAGTGGATCAATCTATCCATTCAAGAAACTGGGCAGGTGAAATCAGTAAAAGATAGTAATGAGAATACCTGCAGCCAATATTGCTGCCAGAGACTTCATGCTGTGGAATCATGGGTCCTGTGTGCTCCTGAAGGCAGAACATCTCATTTACATATCCCAGGTCATTATGTCCCTTTTTGAATGCTTTAAGTCTTCTCCTCATATTTCTTTGGCATTCTCACTGCTTTAGGAAGTAACAGTTAAGAATCAAGTTCTCTGATTTTGTGTGTTATCCTTTATGCAGTTTATCAAATCATATTCACTGCTTTACTGACCTAGTAAGTGTCAGTGGACCAATATTAATAATTTTTAGATATCTCCAACCTGAATGGCTCCAGAATGATGGAAGAAATTTTAAATTTGTATTTTTTTTAATTTCACAGTTTTACCATCTCCCATTGAATGTTAATCTCATGTCCAAAAGATCATCTAGAAGTTTCTCTCTTCTCTGCAGTCTATTGGTATTAAATATATTATTCTTTATTGCAGGGGTTTCTCAAATGCTTTCCATTTTGCATATTGCTATTGCAGGAAAAAAACCCATTTGAATTATTATATATAAAAGTTATTTGTATGACCTATCTTAGACTATTTTGCACTTGCTAACATACTGCTGGTACAGTAACCCAGATTTTTTAATTCACATTTAAAAGAGCCTAGTGACTTGCTGTCATCTCTGACTGTAGAATACGATCTCTCTTTGGGATACTCATAAATAGCTGACTCACACAGAAAAAAAACTCTCACCAAAATAACTGGAAAAACAAAACATGTAGATGTGTTGCCTATGAAGAAACATAAATTATAAATCCCCAAATATTCAGGTAAGTTCGGAAAAGTTTGCTTGCATATTCAGCCTCATCATTATGTCCTCATTTCTCTCCCTCTAAAAAGTCATAAAGCCTCTTTTGTTCCTTGTAACTCTGCTGTGGAGAGATTTTATCAGCAGAAACTCAATACAAGCATTCCTGTCAATTTGCAACAGAACTCTCTTTCTTCCTTTCTCCCCTCTGTTTGTTGGGTTTTGAGGTTTTTTTTCTTTTCATATAAACTGTTTAAAAAGGCTACTGAGATTAGATGGCTCTTTATAACAGTAGGCAATGCTTTCCCAGGGTGAAAGACTAATTTCCTCCTTTTCTGCTCTAGCCTTGCACCCCGCTAGCACTGTCAAACCGGAGAGCTCCCCATTAGCATCCTTAAAAGGTTTCTCTTGGTCCTCGTTTGTATGCATTGGCAAGTGAAAAAGGCAGTGATAAACTGAAATGTATCAGGTATGGAGTTGGGGCTTTACTCTTCAAGTACTGCAAATCCAACCTTCAGAGACGAAAACATAGTGCTTGGGACTCTAACACAGCTACACGTGTTTTGCAAAATGTAAAGGATTACATAAGGCCAAAAGTATGAGTTTAAACAAATTTAGGGGCTATTTTTATAAGTGGAATGCAATCACCCTGTCTGAGGAAAACTGAGGTAGGACACAGCAGTCTGGTAAACTGGCACACTGTGGCTATTCCTCTCAGCATCACACAGTTCAGTTCAGTTTCTGCTTTCACATCAGAACACCAAACTGAGATTTCAGAACTGAGCCGACACAGGCACAACTCTTGGAGGGGAGGGGATATAACTGAACATGACTGCACAGCTGCTGGTTTTGTCCACATGTGACACGAGGTGCCCCTTAAATGCTATCAGGTCCCTGCTCACCTGTGAAATGTGCTGCCAAGGGAAATACTTGCACTGCACTGAAAGGCAGCTTCTCCTCATGGCATGATGTTCTGCTGCCAGGAATCCTCCCTGGATGGTCACGGTCAGGGATGGGGCTGGCCCTGTCCTGCCAAGGGGTACAGCCCACAAAGGCACTTCCTCTGCTCACTGGGTGATCACTGTGGGAAAGGAAATAATAACAAAGGTTTTATTTTCAGCTGCTGTCTTACCCAGTGAAGTCCTTTGTCATATTCAAATGGATCAAAAGGAGGCCTGAAGTTTAAGCTGAAACAGGAATATGCTCTGAATCAAAATTAAGTATTCTCTTTTTCCTAAAAGGTAAAGCTAAGATGCCCATTTTTAACCAGCCTCTGCTGCTAACTCCCTGTACAATTTATTCCCTCAAACTCATATTTTATCAAATCCCAATCTTATTCTCATATTGATTTTGCCCATGGCAGGAAACTATTTCAATTTCACCCTAAATTGTAGCACTGAATTTATTAAAACCTACTGAAAGCCCTTATCCTGTGAAATAATATCACACCACTTTCTGATAAACAGCATTAAAAATGTGTGTAATCCTATAAACTATCCTAAATCACATGTGCTTCTTACTTAGTGTGACCATAGCATGCTTAGAAATCACTTGAAGTACTGTGTTTTGTGAACACATTTCATCAAATAGTGTGAGGCTTTCCTGACAGCAAAACTCTTCACAACTGAGTCAGGATGAGTCTGGACTAGTACTAAAATACAGATGACATTCAGTATTTTGTGGGAAAATCCATAGCAATCTGATCTTGAGTACAGGGGAAAATTAGTTAACACAGCAATTTAATTCAATTTACTATAGCAGTATAAGTTGATTTCTTTTATTACCTGTCTGGCATCTAGAAACTGTATGTTTTAAAAAGACAATACTCAGCCTAAACTGTCCAGCTACTCAAATACCAGAGAGCTGGAATAACATTTTTTTTAGATTTGTGTCTTAAAGAAAGAGGAAGAGATGGTAATTTCCACAGGAAGCAGCTTATTCTTCTGGATTTTTTTTTCTATGTAAAAAAAAATACATGAAAAAAAGACAACCCCTTCAATTTTCTGCTATGGTTCTTACCTCTTATAAAGACTTAGAGTGTGGTCCTGAAGCAGTCACAAAATTATCTGGGTTTCTCCATTTAAAAAAGTCAAAAAACAAATAGCAACACCACCCCCACACCAAACTCCAGTTTTAAGAAGGTAGAAACACAGATTCTGTCCTGAAAATTCTTTTAAGGGAAAAAGCAATCTTACTTTAAAAAAGGTTACTATAGCCTGTCTGCAGCAATAACCAGAGGTTCAATTCTGAACTGACCTGCTCATGCAAGAGAGTTTTCATGTCCCTGCATTTTTAAAAAATGACAGTGAATTACTGAAGAGGAGCAGAACTGGCCAATTTAATCTCTAGGTATCCTTGTAAGAACATAAAATTATTCAGGTACTGAAATATGGTCCTGTAGTAATTGCCCAGAAATTCACTGTATTGCAACTACAAGCCCATCAAGTATTTCACTTAAAAAAGGTGGGCTATAAAAGCAGAACAGACTGGTATATTATTGCACAAAACCTCTTTTGAATTCATTGAGTTGAAGTATCTCTGGACCTACAATTGTTCTCATTAAAACTTACAGATTTTCCAGTGAACTCAATAGACCTTATCTGAACTAACAAAGATATTCTGAAAAAATTATACACAATGTAGCTGACATTTTTTTCTTATCTCCCCTTTGTTGTTTTCCTGCAGCCTTTCATAAAGGTTCCCTCTTTAATCAACAGAGAGTGGGTGAAGATTTTCTGCAGGAAGATTTGTTCCACATTAAAATAAACATCTAAGGCAAGGGACCCTGGTAACATTTCTCTTTGCTGATCATGGAGGGAGTTTAGATAATCAGCTTAAACACAAGACACAGACAGAAATTCAGTTACAGATTCTTGTGCTCCTGTTAGAGTTAATGAAAATTGACAGCTCCATTCAGTTGCCCCAGCTTAGCACCCAGTGCCTTTTAAAATGACCTAGGTAAGACATTTTGCCTTTCTACTGGCTGCCTGACCAGCACAGCATGGCTATCCCCTAAGGCCTGACCCATATTTGTGGTACCTGAGTAGATCCTCCTGACAACCTGAGTCCTCTGAAATAGCCTATTTTAAGCCCACCTTTGTTCATACAACTGAATCGAGCCTCTACTAACCCCAGTAAACAAAAGGTGAGACTCAGTCACCCAGACTCAGGCTGTCAATGCCAAATGAGATGGCCCATGGCACCCAGGGCTGTCACCATTGGGGAATGGCAGATTGAACCCACGATTTTCTGCAGCAGCAACTGAATTGTGTAGAATAATCGAAAGTGCCTAAGTAGAGGAAATGTCTACCATCTCAAAAAGTCTGTCCAGGCAGCTGAACTTCCCCTTCCCTGAATCTCAAGAGCTATTCAGCTGATGAAAAGTAATTCTAGATACTGGGTTTAACATACTGTAACATCTTACTCAGATACAGAGAGTAGGTAGGCATTTAAATACAGGTGGTTGAATACTGATCTTGATCTGTAAATTCATTAATTTTAGATGGGATGTAGCTCACTGCAGTTGCTGTATGCAGATGAAGTTATATATAAACCTTTGCTGATCTTGCAGTACTTGCCATGATTAGAATTTGCAAAGTATACACGTTTCCACTGTCAATTATAAAAAGAATACCTCACAAAATATGCAGATTATTTAAGACCATTTTACTCTCTGGCATTGTGATAGTTCTGGTTTGTCAGCATTTCCCTTTATCTTTTATAAATCTGAAATTTCTTAGTGAGGTTTTCAGCATTATAGTAACTTCTTTTCAAGTTAAATTACACCCTGCTTTGTTTGTCATTGACCTAAATACATTTTTAACCAAACATTGTAAATCAGGGAAAACATTTTAACCTCAGGCAGTTTAATTCTTCAAGACACATTTTTGGCATAACAAAACAATTTGGGCTAGAAACAGAAATTTGGCATCACAATTTTAGTTACTCCTGAAGATTGGATTAGGCTGAATTATCCTGTTAGAAGCTGTGAGCCAAATATTTCTTTTTCCACATGCATTGAAACTATTTGGAGGGTTAGATACTTTTTTTTTTTTTCCAAAAGTCAAAGTTAGTAACTTGAAAGCCTAAAAATTCAAACTCTCATCATTTGCTTTAAAAAAGTTATAGTAGTTTCAGACCCTTTTTCTTTTCACGGATTAATTTTGGTTTACAATCTTATTTCCTTTCCTGGTGGTACCTTAGATGTATAGACACATGCCAGTGGGGTGTACACTAATCACTGGTCTCCAGGTTTGGAAGTCTATGAGAAAAAAGACTATTATAGCTGCTGGAATGGGAAAAAAATTAATTTATATTAACTGCTTGTATATATAAAGAAAAAGTCTAGGATATAAGTACTTGTCACATTCCTCAGCCATAATAAAGACTTTGTTTGTAGAGTTATAGAAAGAAACATCTCAGGCTTCTTGCTCTTGGATGAATTGGGTAAAGATCCTGACCCTTGTTAGGATGTACAGCAAATTCTCATTTGTAATATTAATTGTTACAAATTATTACAATAATTTGTAATATTAATTGTTGAAGCAGAAGCACAGAAAGATACCACAGGGGAAGGTGTTATCTTTTTTCCTCCTCATTTCTTAGAGGAAAAAAAAAAAAAAAGTTTTGACTGGACCAATAATTACCTCTGGAAATTGTGTCCTGAATGCTGCATCTTTTCTGTTTTAATTCTTACTGTGTGGCTTCAGGTGAGCAACCAGCATGACACAACTTTACATGTAACCAATAAAATAAAACTCATCCGAGCAGAGACTCCATTCCTACAGCTGTATAATCCTGTGTCTGTGCTTAGACAGCCAACAAGCACTCCCAAGGGGTCATGAGACATTTTCTGTTTGCAGTTTATTCAACAGGATGAGAAGAAAAAGTGTTTACTGAAGCCCTAAAGGAAGTTCATAACAGAAACTGCTGATGTCCTTTGAAAGGATGTGACTGCAAGTGCTGGGGAGTGTCTCCCTATGTGTGGCTCTCAGTGACTGGGGGGACAGTTCCCCACCACCACCAGATGCTTTCCTTCCATGCTGCCTCTTCGGAGCCCAGCTGCTCCCGGAATTCCCCTCAGCTCTCATCCACATCCAGCTCACTGCCAGCAACTTCTGGCAACTTGCATTTTAAAGGCACCAGGTTGCTACAAAACAGATAACTTTATGTGAACAATGGCTTTGTCCTGGAAGAATTACACTTTCAGCATTAAAAACATTGCTTCCAATATGTACGGATAGTCATATTCCTTAAATGGGATAAATGACAGCTGGCCCCTTTGCTTAAGCATTGCTTTGGTTCACCACTGGTTGGAAGATACAGAAATTTTCTGGAAGAACCATGCTGTCATGAGAAGCAGTTTTGCAGCTGAACCTAAACTCCTTCTCAGTATCTGTATTTATTCTCTGTGATAAGCAACTGTATAACGTCTGCTGAAGACCTAAAACAGTTTGTAAATAAGTCTAGCCATATCAGCTTCATGTATGGGAAACTAAGACACATCATTTTTCAATTACTGTATGCTGAAGACCTAAAACAGTTTGTAAATAAGTCTAGCCATATCAGCTTCATGTATAGGAGACTGAGACACATCATTTTTCTATTACTGTATGCCATATCCATTTACGTGTCATTTTTGTCTTCTGGAAAGCTGTTTTCTTAACATGGAGGAAAACCTATCCAACCAAAATCACTACAGTATTGTAGCAATTGCATTCTGCAGCAAGTGAATCTAATCAGAAACATCTTCTATCAATTTTGAAATTCCCCTGAAAAGTCCATATCAACCATTATCTCTCACATTCTAGGCTACCTTAATACAGCTATAATTTTCCTTCTGACTCTTGGGGAATTTTCATAAGCACCAGGAAACTTCTGGCTCAATCCTATTTTCTTCATTCCAAGACTTAGTCTGGGTCTCACTGAAATTACCCAGAATGTTTGCATCACAGTAAGGCAGGAAACATTTTATGCTATTCCCACAAACTATGCGATAGGGAAATTTGTCGGCCAGGCTTTCCAGGAATGATTACGTTGATTTATCTTCAGAGTGGTATGTCTCAACAAGATTTCTCCAAACACTTCATTCTTAAGGCTATTTCCCTTTAAGATACTCCTGACATCTGCAGCTTTTATAGCTTGAAGCACTAGAAGGCTGCTCCTCTGATGGTCGTTACTCCACAAACAGTCGTGGTTTTGACGTTAGCCCAGTCATGGGCTACACGCTGCAAAGTCCCAAATCTCTGCATCAGAGACTGGAATTCTACTTTTGGAGTATAATTCTTCTGACTTTCTCTAACACTTTCTTGGTTTATTTTGCTTAGTTTCTTGTTATACTTTTAAAAGCCAAAAAGGGATTCTTTATCCTTTCCCATGAGTTCCCTACATGCCACACTTGCGAGTGTGTTCTCTCCTATGCCTGTCCTCCCAAAAACTTCTCTGCCATGGCAGTTGGTAATGTTACCTACGGAGGAAAAAGAATAACAGCATCTCCTGGGACCCTTGACTCCAGGGCAAATCTTGCATGGCAGCTCCAGTCGCTGCTAGTCCAGGAGAGCAGTGGCAAGAGAGATAAGAAAGACATGTGGACTCTGTGGAGAGCCTTCTTGGGAGGCAGGGGCCTCCATGAAAGTGGAGCTCTAATCACCAGGAAGATAGTGCCTGGGATATATCCCATGCAGATCAACCAAAAAATCAAGAACATATCCTAATTCCACAGCAAGTTCAGCCCTTTTTCCATTACAGATTTTACAGCTTGAAATGGTTCCTCTTTTAATGTGGAATCTCCTCAGTAAGACTGTAGTGGAATATATCCTAAGCTGTGAAGGGAGAACTTTTGAAAACTCAGTCTTGGCAGCTTCATCTGGAAGTGCTTTATTGATGCCACAATACCCTGGGAGAATGACAGAGAAAATGTAGGCTGTTAAAAATTAAAAAGCCTAATAAAGTAAACAAGCTGATTAAATTCTCTTCAACTTCATGACTCTAGGGTGGCTTATGTCCCCTTAAAATGAATGGATTCTAAAAGCTCGTAGAAGGAAATTAGAGTTGGCTAACAGAAAAAACCCAAGCACTTTACAGTAAAATAAGGCACAAACATCCAAAGAGAAATTTTTGATTTATTTTAGGTCTGCATCTGGTCTACTATTTTGGTGATCTACCTCATTATTTCACAGGGTAAAATATGATAAGTGATTACAGACAAGGCTTTACAGAATGCAAGTAATTTTTTCCTACCTACTTATCTGATCCTGTTTAAAGCAGATTTGAATGCCCAAAGCATTTTCCAGGGTAATTTTATCCATGCCAATCTAAAATACATTAAGATATAATAAGACAAAATTCTTATTCTGTCCTATTTCAAAATTTCTTAGCTGCAGTGCTCTCAAATTAAGGAAAGTATGAGGGATAAAACTTTTTTCAGCCAGTCCTTTATAGCATGGGCTTATTTTCATGAAGATTAATGGGTGTGACTCCCATATATAATAAGGTAGAAGAGAGAGAAAATAAATATAAACTACTAAATATGCCACAGGTTATCATTTTCAAATGTGTGAACTTAAAAGCGGAACAGAATATTTTGTGTCTATGTCCTTTGCCAAAAGTTTTTTCAGGCTGGAAAGCCTTATCTTCTCTGAGGTGTTCCAAAGAACCTACAAAATGTCAGTGCTGTGCCTGCTGTGTCTGCCTCTGCAAGCGCAGACTCTGCTGGAGAGCTGTCTTTGGTGTCACCTCTAACATGTTTGATAAGCCCTGTGGACGAAAATATCAT
Organism: Pseudopodoces humilis; assembly: GCF_049639895.1. NCBI lineage: Eukaryota > Metazoa > Chordata > Aves > Passeriformes > Paridae > Pseudopodoces > Pseudopodoces humilis. The sequence goes on from NC_142201.1 coordinate 19,335,897, forward strand.
GAAAACACACAGTCACAGGTTTTCTTGGGATCCTTTACCAGGATTTTGAGAGACACGGGACCACAGGGAGACCTCTGAAAACAAGATTTATTATTATTCTTCTACAGTCTCATGAAGGAGCAAGAACATCTTCACCATTTGTTCATGGTCAGTGGTCACAAGACCACAGGTAAAAAGGTTTTTTAAAGGTTAATTAGCCAACAAACTAATGCCACAAAAGAATGTTTCTACTTTCACACCAATAGCCAATTATTTTGTTTTATACCTTGACTTTGCCACAGTGTGGACATTCTTAACTGATCATATAATGACACACAAAAATACTTGTTACACCTTAAACTTTTTATTACCTTTGTGACTACTTCTTTATCTTTACTTTAAAACATTAAAACTTTCCACTACCTAGCTTAATGTCTTTTCTATCTCAACTACATACTCACACTTACTCATGGTTTCTAAATCCAGACGCCTTTTCTAAGGCCTCAGGTTGAACTCTGTGTTCATGTCTGTGTTTGAGCTTGCTAACACAAGATTTTGACAACTTTCTGTGCTTGTGATTCCTACATCCTTGGGGTTCAGAGGAGCTCTGTTGCAGGAGGACATCTGAGCCAGTAAAGGTGCAGAAGGGCGGCTGGCTTTATTGTCAAAGGTAAGAGATGCAGGTGACAGGATGTCATACGCTGAACGTGCCAAACTGGAGGATGTGTACCCACAGCAGTGGAATAAAGGGAAAGGAACTTCTCTTTTCCTCAGGAAAATGTGGGGGAAATCATCACTGAAAGAAATCTCTGCAAGTCTTGAGCAATGTCATTATTTCAGAATCACAGAATCACAGAATATTCTGAGTTGGAAGGGACCCAAGAGGATCACTGTAACAACAGGAGAGGAGAGGCAGAGTAGAAATATACCTACAGATTTACACCAATCCATTGACCACAATTCTAGAGGCTCACACCAGTGCTGGAGAAGTGCACACATTGCTGTGAAAAGAGAATGACAGAGTTACTGCTTTGGAGGACTTGAATCAGAGAGGAATTCATTGCACATGATGCAATGAACTGAAATGTCATGTGAAATTGTCAGTCTTGCTTTCTTCTAATACCATGAATACACAAGGTGTCTCCTCTCTCACAGGCAGGAGAACATCTGAGAAAGGTTGATATATTCCAGTAAAAATCAAAGCATCAGAGAGACATCAATGAGTTCAGCCCCCTGTCATTGCTGCCAGTCACATCATGTAACCCCATAGGTTTATAATTGATCAAGCTCTATTTTTCAGCTAATTAGATTTTTTTTTTGCCTTAATGCCTCCAAGTAGAAAGTTATTATGAATCTTCACAGTAAAAATGTCTAGAAGTCTTCTAATTATCACTATAAGCTTCTTTATGGCCAGGTTATCTAAGTTCTCTAACCCAAATAACACTTTTCTCCACCATGGGATTTCCTTGGTTAATACATTTATAACCACAAGCCATAGGTTTTTTCATACATTAATGGGAACATAAACAAGCCAAGTCATTTTCTCATTTGTTTTCTTACTATTTACACATGCTGTTCTTAACAAGTCGGAGTGGGAATGTCAGAGGTGGGGACCTGGGGACACAGTCTGCTTGAAACTTGATATGAGTCACAAGGTTAAACCTCTGCTCATCACTCACAAAAGAAGTACCTCTGGGATCCTCCCTTTCTAAACTCATAGACTTAAATAGTTCAGACAAAACTCTGATCTCCAATTGACTGAATTGCACTAGATGTCTTTGATATAAATATAGCCTTTGATATAAATTAACAATGAGCCAGCCAGTGTTACTGTCATTTTAAACTCATGGGAATGAGTTTTTATACATGTACTGTACTTTTTGTCATGGATTTCATTTCTCAGTCGAGTTTGTTTGATCTTCATTTAATTGCAATAATAGAGGGAAGAGAAACCTGAACTGTTTTTCCTTTTCAATGTTTAAAGCATTTGTAGAATTTCCAGCACATAAGACACAATATCATATTGTTAATATGTGCTCTTACGAATTCTTTGAAAACCAACCTAAGCGGCAATGTTTAGACATTATTTACTTAGAGACAACCTTTGATATAACAAAATACACTGAAAGTAGGATGAAAGTAAATTAAATCAAATTATAAGTACAATACAAAATAGATGTGAGTTCACCAGAATAAGTGAACTCTGGGACAGTTATTTAAATAATGCGAGTTTTTACAGCAGCAGCAATTTTAAAATCAAGACTGCATGCTCTTCTGAAATATACGCATCATCTTAGAGAAGAAATTAACTCAATGAAGTATTTAAATTACACTAGGTGTTCACAGTAATCCTGTCTGTCAATATTCATTTTTTTTAATTACTGGATATGTTCTAGGTTATATACATTTTAAAATCATTCAGACTGCTCTAGGCAAGAGCTGCAAAAAATGAAGTAACTCTTTTGCAGATGGTTGAAGCTGGTAGCTAGCTACTCTTATAAGAAGTTGGAGTGACATAAAAAAAAGCTCCTGATAAATATGAAATAGCTATGCTTCCTTTTAATGACCACTTCCCTCTTAGGATTAGCAATTTCTCTGGAATAATCAGTACAATAGGTAAGAAATTCACAGTTATGAGTGGCTAGGGGAACTGTTAGCACTTAGAAGAACAGCTCCCATCTGTGCTTAAAGGAGCAGTTCCTGGAACTGAAAATCCTTTTGGAATCTCTCCACAGGTGTCAAGGACACTGGGAGATGCTGACTGGAAACTTTCTACTACACAGATTTGCAACAAAATACCAATAAAGTGACAGGTTTCTATTGATTACAAACACACCCCAGTACACCCGACCTGCCCTTTCACATTTAGTGTAAACAAAGTATTGCCATATTTTAAACCAGATTCATTCCAAGAAAGCACATGATAATTCTAAGCAGATGATGCCCTTCAGTCACCAAAGCAATTGTAGAAACACTGTTTGGAAGAAGCCTCTGAAGCCACTTAGCTCAAATAACTGGGCCACTGTCAGTAGTTAGACCTGGCAATGTCACATCCCTCCGGAGAGGGATTTACCACAATGTCTCTATGCACCTGCTCCAGCACTGTGCTGCCCTCCTACACCTTTCACACATCCTGCCTGCCAGGGTTATCTAACATCCAAACCAAACTCCCACTGTGTGGGCATTGCCCTCTGATTTAACTTAAATTAAGAGGACTTAGGTCCATCACTTTTGTAGCAATCTTTCTTCAGAAGGATTGTCCTTTTGGCAAGTTTTGGTTTGGTTTATTCTGCACTTACTTGTAACTTTCTATACCTGTTTATTTTCTCCCACTCATTAGTTATGTTCCCTAGCAACTCTATATTCCAAAATCTATGGTCATTTTAGCATTCTCTGATGAAGGAAAGCATCACATTTACCCTCATCTTGTAGCATTTCTAAGATGTAATTCTCTGATTTGCTTGACTTATGAAGCATTTGAGGGAAATATTCAAAGTTCACTGAAATCTTCTGGGAAATTTCTCAAAGACACTGGTTTGATTTCAGCTTCAGGATTCAAACCTTCTCCAGTGCCCCAGTCATTCCAGAACTGAAAGTGCAGTATGACTTCACACCAGCGAGGTTCCCCACACCTATAGTGTGAGGCTTAGCAACCCAAACTAGTGTCAGAGTAATGAAGCCTTGCTCCTCTGCCCAACTTAGTGTGAATACAGACTTTTCCTATTTCTCAAACAAGTATAGGATGGACTGAAGGGGAGTATATGAAACATTTTCTTTTTAACATAATGATGATGGAATTTTTGACATAAAGTATTATCAAGTTCCATGTTTCTCTTCTGCAAGATATGGAGAGAGGAACATAAGACAAAATTTTTACTAAGTGTTACTTGATGTACAAGGTACATTCTTTTGAAGTATCAATGCTATTTTAGAGCATCTGCTCTTCAAAGGAAAAAATGACAACTGGTTTGAATAGGAAACTGTAAGCCCTAAGCATAATAGATAAAGAATGTGAATGCCTTTTGATGTAACCAAATGTCTTTGATGTATTCATAAAATCTTGCAACTCATCTTGTATTTTCAGCCAGTTAATATATGTTTTAAAATAATTAGTTATAACTAACACATTTTACAATGTTTTAAAGCTGTTTTCCTCCTTTTTTCTTCCTTCCTTGCTAGTTTTGGAAGCCGTATCACTGGTTTCTATAGACAAAGGCAGATGTGCTGATATGAAAATGCCTAATGACCCAAATAAAACTTCCTTAATACAAATGGAAATTAATAACAGAGTCTGTGCTGGATAAGGTAAACCAGGCTGTTGCTATGAGGCTGGTTTCAGTTATAAAGTTGATGTTTCCCTTGCTTAGCTGAGAAAGAGCCAAACTGTACTTTCATTTCATAACACAATTGTATAATCCACACTAGATCCACTGAGATCAGCACATTTATTCTCAGTTTGTCTCTTGGGGAACAGTATTTGGCCTTCATTAGAATAGGATTTCATTTGCCACCTTATAGGATGAATGTGTTGGAAACATTTAAGAAACACCTATACTGAAGTATTCGTTCTGTAGAGGTACCAGTGTTACTCACATCTTCTTATTCCTTTCCAATGGCTGCTTTCTATGAAGAAAAAAAAATTCCTCTGGCTTTTGGGAGTTTTGTTGAACCAGAACTCTCCACTGCTCCTGTCCCACAAGCTGAGAATAATGCCTTTCCTGAAGCGCTGATTTAATAGGTCCAAACTTGTCTGGTGCTCCCATTTAATAAAAAAACAAAACAAAACAAAACAAAACAAAAAACCAAAAAGAACCACTCAGAAATTTTCAAGAGAGTTCTTTTGGCTCTCTGGCCACTTATGACTTTATTTTTCACAATAAAATAAGTTGTTTTCAAATCAGCAGAGTGTAATTGCATGTGGTAAGTGAACATTCACATCTCTTCTGCTATAATGAATGTGTCCCAGGGCTATGCTATCTATCTGCCCTTTCAAACTGACTGTTTAATTTCCCTTGCAGCAACCCTGCACCTGCTGCTCATTTCACCATGGGGACATATCATGAATTTTTCTAATAATATTCACACATCTGTCCTGCACACTTCCTTACATTAATATCTCTGTTACTTTCCTTCAATCAACCTACCTTTGTTTCTGTGACCTTTTATGAATAACTGGGGACTTTGTGCTATGTGAATTTTTATCACGAGTGCCACCTGGTCTTCAGACTTGCTTACACAAACAAATAACAGATATGATATAACAAACACTGAAAATATGAGATAAAGTTTCCTTGTCTTCAGTTCATCTATTTTATACTTTCAAAGAAGGTTTTCCTTGTAAAATTGTAGAATCATAGAATGGAATCATTAGCATTGGAAAAGGCCTCTAAGATCATGACCAAATAATAGTGTCAACTAAATCACAGCACTAAGTGCCATATCCAGGAGTTTCTTGAACATTTCCAGGAATGATGACTCCACCATGTCTCTGGGAAGCTCCAATGATTAACCACAGTTCCAGTGAAGAAATTTTTCCTAATATCTAATCTAAACCTCCAGCTTGAGCTGTTTCCTCTTGTCTCCTGTCACCCCAAGCAGGGACCCCTGTTTCTACTCCCCCTCCTCCTCATCACATCTTCCACTCCCCTCCTCCTGCCTGATGGTAAGAGGGTCAGGTTTCCTCTGACTCTCGCTGATCTTCCATCCACTGCATTTCTTTCAAGAGCAGAAGGGTGTGACTCCACCAGTTTATTGCTCTCTCATATGTGGTTTAGGAAAAAATGTCAACAAAATGCTCTTTCTGCTTCATGCTTCTATCTTACTGTCCTCTCATCACCTCTTTTTTTTGCAGGAATTTTCTCAGATGACTTCTTATCTTTCTTTACTGCTTAGTAATGTTTCTGCTCTTTTTCTGGATTTATTTTGTTAGAACTACACAGGTGATGTCACCATGGCTCTTTTCCAGTGACGTACTGGACAATGTGGAGGCTGAATTAAGCCTCGGATTAAGACCTGTGAATTGAAGTCATTATGTTTGAGCTATAGAAAAAAATTCACTTGCTAACCCCAGTCCAAAGGTAGGTGCCTCATGTCAATTGAGATACGCCAGGGCATGCATAATAGCCAAAAAGGAACACCAGGCATGACACAGACACCACAGGTAAACTTCTGGAGAAGCAGGCCAAAGCAGAAGGCCCTACAACATCTAAAATAATGTTTAAACATTTACCCACAGGCAATTAAATGTGTGTTGCTAATACTATTTATTTTTTGATGCCCTAATCTTGATAAGCATCCTGCTGTATGTTGGTCAGGAAGGGTCAATACAATATGCTTTATTCAGGCAAGAACTATTCTATTGGTAGATGGGCTTTTGCCTGAACAGGGCCTATTGGGTTCAATTTCTAAGCATGTGCAATTAATTTTTATGCATGTTGTACTTTCAATATTGTTTAGAATATCCTCTTTTAAAAACACTTAGTTGCTTCTCCTAAAAAAAAACCCAAAAAAATCCCCAACCAAATAAAAACAAACAAACAACAAGTGAAATCTGCCAGATTTGAAGGTTTTTGTTTCCATTCTCTTACAGTAACTCAATTTTTGTATCCTAAGTCTAGCACATTGGTTTTTTATTATTTTCCTTTGAATTGCTCCCAGATACATAAAGGGCCCTATTTTCACTTTTCTTGAATATGTGTCATGAGAAACAGATTTTGTTCAGCAGTTTGTTCCATTAGGTCTTATAATCACACATTTTGTGTGGAAATTCTGCATCATTATAGGTCAGATCTCTGCTGTGATCAGAGAATCAGCACAACTCATATGCATGAGAAGGGCAGAATCCAGGAATTGAGTGGTGCACGATGGTTCAGCTGATCCTTTTCAGACCTGGCTTGGACCCTGTTTTTATTGCAGTTGGCCTCTTGCCTTTAGCTTACACTGGAAGAGGTTCTGCTGTTCCTTGATTGTAGAGAATGATCTAAAAAGAGTCTTTCAAACTGGTGTCTATCACACTGCATTACGAAGCTTTCTCCCAGTTTGCACCACTTCAATAGCAAACAATAGCAAATGAGAAACAGAATCTGCAACAGACTCATTCAAACTGTTCAGATCCTTCATCCTGTATTTCTACCCACTCAGCAAGAACAGGACTTCATGGATTGTCACAGGAGCTCCTGCTCTGGGGTCTCTGCTTGACTTTGTAACACATGAGGCTGAGAAGCTACACTAATGGATAAGGTCCAGTGTTTGAGTTTGTCTCTGGGAGACCTTTGTTTAGTTGACCTTACAAAAATTTAATAGCCATAGTTCTGATTTTTACCAGAAATCCTTCTCTCTCCTGGTTTAAAAAATATAATATAATCATAAAAATCCCAGAGGCTTGGTTTTAATAAAAATATCTTATCTTCTATTGGATTTTCTTTATGAATGTGATTCTCCCAATTTGGCAAACTTCTCAAATCTGCAGTGCTTCACTGAAGCTGCATTATATTTCATCTCCTCCAGATGTATGATGCTTTGAAAGAAAGCATAATACAGAGAATTTAAAGGAGAAGCTATTTAATGAAACTGAGAGAGTTAATGAGAAATAGACAAAGGCTTAAAGAAAAGGACGCCAAAGAAAGTAAGGCAAGGAATCAAGAAAAGATAGTCCAGTGAAGCCCACCTTCAACCTTTAAATATAATATTTTCCCTCTTTAAACAAAAATAAAAAGCTAGAAAGGAAAATACAAGATGCCTCCTTTAAGGAGTTTAAAAAAGTCATCAAATGACTTAGAAATGGCAGGAAATATGGAAGTTCAAATGAGTTGTTATGCCTCAGTCTGCTCTGCAGATTTAGAGGAAGGCTGATTCACTCTGAGTGATGCATGGGATAAACAAAATTCTCATGAGGTTCAATAACAAACATTTATTACAAACTTAAAAACATTAAGGTGGAACAAGATACTTAGCAAATTTTAAAACAGTATCTAGACAAAGTTAGGCACTTCACTAAATTTAAGTTAGCAAACTTAAACTTAGCCAACTTTCTTATCCACACACAATGAACTTACTAAGGCATTGACTGCAATTTTTTAGTCTGCCTTACATTTTTAAGAAGAAGATAGGAGAAGAAAAAAGAAGGGAAAAGAAAGGATAAGAGTAGAAACACATCACCACCCATGGATCCAGCAACAAGACTTGATTGTTGAAATTTAGATATCTGTTGGTCAAAGTGTTGTTTGCTGTCTTGATCCATTGGGAGTGGGGGACATCTACAAAACACCAGGTTCAGTGGGTTAATCCACTCTTAGATTTATGGGGGAACACCCAAGTACCTCACCTGGGGATGGAACACTGTGTGTGGATCATACTCAGTCCTCAGGTGGAAGGCCCCAGAAATGAGTCTGAGGGTGCTTTGGGAGTATTTGATGGCTTATGAGACCTTCTAAGACATGACAGCTGCCTTTCACACCAATCTAGCTGAGCAAGTTATGTCCATGAGAAGTGAAGACAGTCCTATGTGTGAATGTCCTAATATCTCTCCTGGGAGTAGGGGCAGTTTTACACCTGAGCCACTTGTGACAGGGGGACATCGGCATGATGAAAAGCTCTATCACACCTCACAGGATCTGCTCCTAATCAGCTTCTTCCTTTATCTGGCTTAAAAACCAACTTGTAGCTAAAGGTTGATTTCTCTTCTCTGGTGCTCACAGCCTCTGCCTGGGCTGTTTGCCTGAACATCATCAGCAAAACACTCTGCTGCTTTTGCAAATGGTAATTGTTTGAGCCATTAACCATTAACATTTCAGTCTCTCACAGGTCTAAAGGCTTCCTGTGTCACTGAGTCTGACCCTCTGTCATTTCAGCCAGTTTTTCTGGTAAACTGAGCAACCACCCTGAAACCAGCTGAGCTTTTTGTCCTTCCACTCCTGAAGGGAGTCCACTGCAACATTGCTGATTTCCTGACCAGATTTGTCCATATTAATACAAACCAATTAATTCTTTTTACAGCATTATTAATAGACTTCTATATCCTCTTATCCTCTTATCCTCTTACATTAACCCCATAAAATGAGTAGTTCTAAATTTCTTCTTTATGAACACATAGTGATGATCATTAAATTTAAGCAGTAAGTCTTATCTTGCATGTAATACCTGTACCAAAGATTAAGATTAATGCAATGTTATAATGAGATTTAGAAGAATATAAATATTAAGTAAATTTAGATTATGTATGATGCAAGTTTAAATAGTCTATAAATTTCCCAGTGCCCATATTAGCTTCAATTTCACCTCTGGCTTTGGGATTTCACTTTGCCAGCCTGTGTGGTGTTGTCTGCCTGTTCACTAAAATGGGGATAGCAGCATGTCACAGAGTGTCATCTGAGGGTAAAGGGATTCAGGTCCTGTCATACCAATAGTCATACTTTAAATAGACTAGCAACAGTTGTTTATCACGCTAGCACTGTGCTCTGAATTCTTGGGTGGAAAAGGCATATGTTTCATATAGAGAATTTGAAGTGTGTGTCATATTTCATACAGCAGCACTGAAGGCTGCAGTACATTAGAGCTTCTTCTCCATAATCAGTTACTCTGCGATCTAACAAAAATTCAGTCTGTGAAGCATTTGTAGACTACAGTGTTTGTAAAAGTACTTGTACCCAGGGAACTGCAGCAAATACTTCACAGTAAGGACCATGTAGCATCCTATTTGTATAATGTCACATAAACATATACAGAAAAATTTAGTAGTGAGAAACTATCATTAATTTAACACTGATTGAGAAAATCTGAGTAGTTAAATAACTGAATATTTATATAATTCACAATTAAGATTGGTTACTCCCTCACTCCTGAAAAAAGCATTTATCCAAATGAAAATGTGAATGGAAAAGGAGAAAACCTTTAATTTTTCATAATTAAGGGCAAGTAAAAGAATTGAATTACCAAAATTTTAAATAAAAATAAGGTAATGCAGAACCAATTTTTTCTGTGCTGACACCAAGTAAAACTTGACTTGGCCAGCAGTTTCACAAAATGTAGAGTTAACATGGACGTATTGAGGCGTAAATCATGTTACCTAGCTCTTGGAGTTTGCACCTTTCATAGTCAAGGGAGAGAAAGAGATCTTGTGGCCAATGACTGTCAGCATTTTAGATGCCAGCTTTAGAGTTGAAAGAGTCCTGCCTAGTCCTGACCATGGACTAAAGTGAAGTTAGACATTCAGCTCAGAGGTAGATGTACACTGCACTATGTTACCAACACTTACAGCAGGATTCAGCTGCTGAATGTAGGCATGCAATTGTTTTAGGTGCTGTTGGGTCCTCCTACTCTACAAGGATGCTGAAAAGAAGAAAGAAGCTGGCCTGTGTCATGTCTAGTGCTTCTGTGCACATATCTTGGATAAACTTGTTACCTGATGCAGAACTGTGCATTTATGCACCAAAATGGCCTTCAGAAGTCCCTGGCATTGCCATCCTGGTGGCACATAACAATACAAACAAAAAGTATGGGAGAAAGTTTGGGGGAGAGGGAAAGAGAAGGAAGAAAACTAAACTGAATTTCAAAAGTACCATATGCACTAAATATCTGCGAAAGGATTTCCTGTATACTTAAAAACCACAATGATTTAACATGTCCTACATGTGGATGTCCAAATCTATATGCTGATTAACTTGGACTACAGTTTGAGCTCTTTAAATGAAAAAGCAGGTGTTTCTCAAAAAAAGTGGGAATGTTCTTCAAAATTAGTTGTAAGCTCTGACCACTCACAGAAAGAATAAAAGATTCAATATTTTATAAAAAACAAAAAAGGAAAGTAAGAATATTTTAAACTGCAACACATGGCAGTACTAGGCTTTGCCTAAATCAGTAATTATTACAAAAAATCAAATTGTTACAAATGCATTTCTCTACAATGGATATAAAGGTTCATGTCTTAACAAAGGGGTGCAATGCAGCTACATTTGAAATAGTCTTTGTATGCAAAAAAAGTCAGTCTCCATGCAGTTTGTATACCATGAACACAATTTTTAAAGAGTTTGATTGTTACAGGGGGAGGGAGGCTCTTTCATGGGCTGCATAATAAAATACTAGTACATGCACTTTGTGGTAGAGGGCCAAGGCTACCTTCATATCTCTTTCGTATTAGAGAGTGAGGTACATGGAGGATGAAACAGAGAATTTAATGGATTTTTCTTATCAAGACCTTTCAATTGTTGCTTCTCCATTTGGCCACATGGGCATAGAACGTTAAAAACATTGATCTTCTGTGGTAATGAAATCTATCCCAGCGGGTTTGCACAGTTTACCTTCAGGCACTTGAACAATCTTCAGAAGTCGCTTAAGACTCTCCAGTGATTAAACAGGAATGCATATTCAGCACACTCTGAACCATGCATAAGGTAGACATCTAAAACTATCTTCACCCAAGTGGCCTGAACCATTACACACCTTCTTTCCATCTTGACCTACTCTGGGTTCACGGCTACAAATTATATTTTCTTTTATTGATTTATTCAGTGTCTTTCTGGTCATATTTGACTCCAGTTTCTACAGTATCCTGGAGCAATAAGTTTCACATTTCTTATTATGTACTGTGTGAAGTAAGTAACTGGTTTAATCTTAAGAGATTTTTTGATCTTGGCAAAATGGAAATATGATAAAACTGGACTAAGGCCCTCCTCACATAATACTAACTCTGCATTGCAGTGATTTTTGTACCCTTACAGACAGGTATTCTGTTTGAGAAGGTATTCATACGAACTGTCTTCAAAATTTAAAAATTAATTTACATAATTTTTCTTTTGCTTCTTCAGAACTCTTAAGATGAGCAGCTAAATGGACAGTGATTTTTTTCTAAAATCCCCAATGATTGCACAAAATTGGAACTTCACAAGGCTAAAGTAACCTATTTTTCACTATGTACAGCCAAGCTGCATGAAACATAAGACTGCTGAGTTGCAGACAATCTTTATTACAGGGGGTATACAGTGCCTACCACAAGGGACACATAACTCCTGCTTCTTCCTCTGAGGGTTTTTTATTCTCCCTGAGCAAATATGTTCTTGTCAGCACTGCATCTATGGTTTGGCTGGGTTTAATAGGATGGCTTCTGTATTCTTTCATTGGCTGGCCACTTGCATTGGAATTAGCATTTGTCTAGTCATCGAAGACATCGTGTCAACATCTGGAAAAGATTAATACATTGGGGACATTGAGTTTGTACTTTTTCTTCTGCTTATAACATTGCCTATATTCCTTAATGTCAACTATTTTTGTTACCCTTTTAACATTGAATTATTGAATGAACTGATAGGTTGATAATTTTTCTATTTTATCATTTTAGATATTCATATGTACAATGTTATTTCAAAGAACATGCTTTCCTAGAATTTATTACACCTACTGTTTCAATTATGGCTATGAAATGATTCTCAAAATAGATAGTTATAAACATTGTGGGCATAGGAAGTTTTTTGTGGCTGACTACAAGAATCAGGAAAATTGCAGTACTTCACTCAAAAAACATATTCAGACCAAGTTTGACAGAAGGTGTTTCATGGATTGAATGTTTCTGGTGGATCTCATGACTTTTTTCTACAAAAGTCGTAGGTGGGATTTTACATCATTATTTTATGCCATATGAATCATTCTTTCTTCCATTCTTACTGTTCTGTTGTCCACACCATTGGTTTTTAGGCATCTACATGTTAATTTAATAATTTATGTACACTGTATAATTTTTTTAATGGGTAATGGGACCAGTTTCTTAACTATTTCTTAGGAGAACTAAAATGTTACCTTTAACATAACTGATGTCTCACATTTAGAGCATTATAAAATCTTCCAGCAAACCTTATTTTTATGTAGCATATCATATTGAATGAATCACTTACTGTCTCTAGGATTTAGTTTCCTCACTAACAAATTAGGGACTATATTCCCTACCAATCCCATAGAGACATAGTCACTTATGCAACATCCTATACAGCTCTATAAATATATAAAATACAGTGTGATCAACAGTCATTGCTAATAAAGACCCATTGTTTCAAAGAAAATAAAATTCTCAAAATGAGAGTTCATTGACAGTAAAAATCTATGTCTCTGAATTTTGCTGCATATGGCACTGAATTGTTCTTGAAGAAAGTTAAATTGTCATAAACTATAGGGAACTTCAGTTTCAAAAGCAAAGAAGTAAATTTAACTAATGACTTGACATAGAAAACTAAAGGAGACTGCAAAAAACTTTGATGAATTCCTCCTATTCAACTTGCTTTTAAACCTGATGTTTTCTTCAGCCTTCAGCAACATGCACCTAAAGCTTTCAAAAAAGGTTCTGTAGACTAAGAGTAAATCCCATCACCATGTGCTAAAATACTTTTTCTTTAAGAAAGCAATGTCTTTTTTTAAATATAAAGGCTGAATAATAAAAGAAAGAATACAAGACTACATAAACTTTTTTCACTGTGTTTTCTTTCTTTGTTCTAGCTCTGGGCCTCAAACAAGAGTTTAAATTGTTTGTAACTGCCTATGATTCCATAACACTTGTTTTTAATCAAGATAAATACTTCTTTGATTAAGAGTTTTGAATACAATGTGAGCATAGGCATGAAGCACTCCCACAGTTCCTTGGGAAGCTGTCCCACCATGTTGGCTGGCTAAAGGTGTCTCTGTCATGATCACATACAGCAGTCACATTAAATTGGCCAAACAGCAGAGGACCTGCTGGGAAGAAATCTCTCTACATCTCCCTCCAGCCAAAGAAATAAATAAAATCAAACATTTTGATGTGCTGCTTACAAAAAAAAAAAAAAAAAAAAGCCTTCCACAAAGCTCTATCCAGATAATAAGTCTTTACAAGCACTCTTTCCTTTTCTAATGCAATTACCTGCCTGACAGTTAAGAGTGATCCTCAGGATTACTGACTTCTCAAGCCTTTACAGCTTTACTTTCCAAAAATTACCAAGCTGTGGGACATGTCAGTCTTGAGTCCTGTATAAGAGGCAGGAGGCCAGAACTTATGGCAGATTTAAGGGTGTGTTGGGAAAGGAAGAAGACAAAATACCTCTCTTGACTGTTTCATGGAGAAAATGTTTTCCCTGCTGAATGATAGTAGGTGACAAAATCAGAGAAAGAACAAATACCTCAAAGAAGCTAAATTCTAAAGAAACAAAAAGAAAGGAAGGGTTCAATAATATGAAAAATAAGCTTTTGGAGTCTGATTTTACATCAGGGCTTCCATAAAAAACAGTGTCTTTTTGTTATTGGCCCAAGGGAATAGATGCCACTCTCAGGTGAAGAGGTAACATAAGTTCTCAGCTCAGAGTGGGCATCTGGTTATCCTTTTACAATTAGGTCACCATTTAGAGGACAGAGAAGTGGTAATGCTGAGTGTGTTTCTCTTGTCTGTTGAAGATATCTGTAGAGATAACTAATGTCAAATGTCTTGTTTGAGTTTTGAGATAAAAAATTTAAATTCTGTCTGAAGCTGAGACTGCAATACAAGTAACTGCACTGCTACCAAAATGGTAAGCACCATAAAACAGAAGTAAAATTCAGTGAGATATATGTTATGTGTTTGACAGTGGCCTACAAGGGAGTTGCTTTCTCAACCCCACCACCACCACCACAGCTGGGCAGTGAAGAGGGAAAGAAAAAAAAAAAAAATCAACAAAGGCGTCGTGAGTGAGATAAGGACTGGGAGAAATATTTTAAGGGCAAAGCAGGCTCAACTTTAGTTGCAAAGTGAATTTATTAACAGACTCAGAGGAGGATAATGAGAAGTAAAATGAGCCCTTAAAACACCCTTTTTCCCCCAGCTCTTTCCTCCTTCCCACCAACAACACAGGGAGACAGGGCACAGGGGTTTTGGTCAGCTCATCACCGAGATTTTTCTCTGCTGCTCTAGGAGAGGAGTCCTTCCCCTGTGAGACCATGGGGTCCCTCCCATGGGAGACAGTTTTCCATGAACTTCCCCACTGTGGGTCCACTCTCACGAGCAGCAGCCAGACTGCACCTGCTGCAATGTGAATTCCTCCCACAGGCACACAGTTCTCCCAAAACTGCTGTGGCATGGCTCTCTTCCCATGGGGTGTAATCCTCCAAGGACAGGCTGCTCCAGCCTGGGACCAGGGGCCTCTCTCCACCAGATCTCCCACTGGATCACTGCCTCTTCCACACATCCACCTGCTCCAGTGTGGGCACATCCTGTGTGGGCACCTCCTCCATGGGCTGTGGGTGGATCTCTGTATTCCCCCGTGGATCCCCAGGGGCTGTGGGTGGATCTCTGAATCCCACATGGATCCCCACAGGCTGCAAGGACCCAGCTCCCTCACCACGGTATCACCACAGCCTGCAGAGGAATCTCGGCTCTGGTACCTGGAGCACCTTCTCCTTCTCCTTCTTCTTCTCCATCTCCACTGACCTTGGTGTCACCATGTAGTTTCCTGTGGAGGGCAGTGAGCTGACCAGTGATGTGGCCACTCTCCCATGGAAGGAAGCCTTTAGGATTCAGCTTGCCACCCTGCCCCCGGGGGAGAAACCCTGGCTGGTGGCCCTCACAGTTGTGGTGGGCAAGAGAAGTCACCTCCCAGTGTGCTTGCAGCCCATGTAGATTCCAGGTATCTCACTGGTTCTTCCCCTTTGTCCTGCCCCCAGCCCTCAGGGATATAAACCTCTGTTTTCTCTAAATACCCAGCTTTTTGTTCTGGAATTTTTTGGAGGAAAGAGCTGATTAAAACCTCCTGAGAGATCCAATATGAAAGCTCCTTCTCTTTCTTCTGTCGTCTTGAGGAGCTGCATCTCACTCAACAAGCCTTTCTCAGGGCTCAGCGCTGCAATCGCAGAAGCGGCTGCAGAGGTTCCAGGACATCCCCTTTTCAGGACACCTCCCTAGGAAAGGCACCAGACCACTGCACCCAGCCACGCCAGTTTCCCTCACATGTTCTCACCTCAGCCTCTTCTCTGACTAGAAGCCAAAACCTTTTGACTTTGTTTTGATTATCTTCTTAAATATGTCATCACAGAGGCGTTCTCAGCCCCTCTCATTGGCCCAGTTTTGGCCAGCAGCATGTTCATGTTCAGAGCCATCAGGGACTGGCTCTACTGGACATGGTGGAAGCTTCCAGCAGTTTCCCACAGAAGCCAACTTTGTGGCCCCCCTGCTGCCAAAAACCAGGCCATGCCAAACCAATACACGATGATTTAACTTGGTGCACTTAAAAATGGAAAAAAAAGAAAAAATATAAACAAAACCAAAATGAAAATGCCAAGCAATCTACTTATAGTAAATTATTAAACTAATATTTTACACTGATTTTTTCCTAAGATGCTGAAATTCACTGAAAATCATGTAAGACTATGTGATATTACATATTTTTATGCATTCTCTCCACTCCTAATCTTATTCTAAAAGATCAGAGTGAAGTATCCCAGGTTTCAGGAACATTAAGCCTCCAGGACGTTGGTTATTTCAAGAAATGAGAGTTAATCACAAAAATCAACACCAATATTCTGCTTTTCCCTTATTACCAGTTACTAGCAGCAGAGTGTTGATTAGCATGCCCTCCTTCCCTTGTGACTGCATCCATTCACAAACTGGTTCAGAACCAAGCAGCCAAATTGATGTTAAGGTTTTAAACCATTCTGTGCTTTCTTTTCCTGTATTCTAAGGTGTTTGATTCATATTACCACTGCAATATCCTGTAGTGGCAGTGCAACAGATGCTGACAGAATCTCATCTGTCCTGCCCTGGCTCTGAAAAGCACTAATGGGGTTACCATGGGACTCTGCTTCTCTCTCTTTGTCAAAGTATCTAGGAGCTGCAGTGCTAAAACTTTTGGTGCTGTCAGAAAGGAGCTTGTCACAAGCACCCCACAGCTCTCAAGCTCTTTGAGCATGCCTTGTCAAAAATACATATCTTTTCTCAATGTCATGAGTCCTGTAGGTTAGAAGACATGTTGCAGCGTTTTTCTAAAGAATCATAACTAGGCATGAGACGTCTCACTGACTTTCCTGGCTCAGGTCTAGCTTTAAATAGATGAGTACATTTCGTATGCTCTCTGTTCTTAGCATTCTGCTTTCTATTTTAACTCTCCAACTCTCCACAGCAGTGTTTCTTATTTACACCTGAGTGAAAATTCAGCTTTACTGAGTGGTAAACAGGGGACACAGGAGGAATCTGTTGCTGCCGTGTGACTTGGCAGCCACTCACAGTCCCTTGTCCCACTCACAGTGCAACAATCTCTCCATCCACATCCATGCTCAACTTTATGACAGCAGTCACCAGTGCTGTTTGCAGACTTTCCTTCAAAAAACAACTTTGCTCAGTCTCCAACAGCAGAGAATTCATGCTTCTAGGCTGTGTCATTACAATAGCTCAGTCTTGTAATGGTTGGAAAAAGATCTGATACAAAGCCAAGATCAGTTATACAGCAGAGGTCTCCTCTTTCCCATCCCCAGAGATCAGGGTATTAGTTCCCTTATTTTAGTTTTCTTAATTTTTAAAGGAAGAGCATATGGGTGATAGGGAGATTGCATCACATTGCCTGAAGGAAGCAAATTCAATGCCCCAGATTTGGAAGAAATAAGGAAGAACGAGATTATATAAAATGTAGAGCAAACTGCCTTTATTGATCCTTTGCCTACCATCCCTTCCATGCTTTACCCCTCCAGAACATAGTTCTGTTGTCTCCAGGTACAGGAAACAAACTATTATTAGATGCTATGCAGTACTGCCTGGGTCCTCTATGTTTATCTACAGCTGTCCTGTTATCTTTCCTGATTTCAGAAACATAATTCTGATTGTTTACTGCCTGCTCCTAAGGAATTTCCCAGGCTGTTATGTTCAGAGTGACTTCTATCATCCTGTTCTTTCTGTAATCAAGATTGAGTTTGGTTGTTCCAGCTCACTCCATGGATCATTAACAAATGGAGCTGCACTATTTTTCAATGTGACACTCTATGGAATCTTCGTAAGTATTCAGTCTGGAATACTGAAGAATACTTTTTCTCTGATGGTGGAACTGGCTGTCTAACAGTTGTAAGGGAGTGTGCATGTCACAGCATCCATCATCAATACCATCTTGGGTATTTTTCTTTTTAGTTTGCAGAAGTAATATAAAACCTGCTACAATATTTAAGAAAGTTTCTTTTTAAATCAGTTGCAGAAAGTACTGTCTAAATACACTCCAGCTTATTTAAAAATTGAAAACAAATCCATAGCTGCATTTTTGCCTCTTCCCTCACACTGTTTAGGCTGCCTGTGCACAAAATATAAAGGTAACCCAAATCATAGAGTATTTAAATATTAATGTCAGCCCCTGCAGGTAAGATGCTAAATCTCAAAAACTTAAGGCAAACCCATTTGTTCACTGAATTAAAAAAAAATTTAAAAAAAAAAGCCACAAAAAACCCCACAACAACAAAAAAACACCACTCTCCAGTTATAGGTCATGTGCAATTACCTAGAATGTCAGACAAAAAGCTGTTGAGAGAAACTTGCAGGCAGTTTGGGTTGTTGCAGAAGGAATCTCACTTAATGGAGCCCCACAGCACAAATGTGTGAGACTGTTTCTGATAACCTTGAAGTGTTTGATAAGAAATATAAAATGCTTTTGCTCTGAGCTACTTCTCCAACTCTCCACTAGTTTCACATGGAGTCAGTCCCATGCATGAAAGCTCTGAAAGTTATGCTGTGGATGTCACCCTTCCAAAGGTGCCCTGCAGCCTAGCTGATGGTTCCCTCAGGAAGCAAAAGCTGCATAGCACAGAGGCCCCTATCCCCCTTCTGTGTATCCTGCCCTAATGCTCTCTGAAATAGCTTTCCTGACCAGCTAAAGGATTAGAGCTGAAGAAAACCAGAGATCACCAGCTTTGTCCCTGATGCTAACCAGAGGAATTCTCCAATCACTGGCACTTATCATCAGCCAAGAAACATGAACTTACAACACCCAGTATGTACTAGGCTTTTAGATAATAAAGGCTCAGAATTAGACAGAAGTAACACATGAGACATTTTCTGCTAGTTTCAGTGGAGTTAACCCACCTCACTCCAATAGTTCATGAACTAGAATCTTTAAGATACTGCTTTAAAAATTACCTCTTTTGTCTGGTAGGATACTCCATGAGATGGAATTCTGAGCCACTGAATAGATGGCAGAGCAAGTAAATCTGGGCTGTATGTGCACGGGGTCTGTAGGCCATTCCCTAACATTTCCAAATGGTTGCAAAACACAGCTATGTGTTCCCTTTTCTTGCAAAAATAAATCCTTCCAAATTATTTTTAAAGGAGGTTTCAGAGCAGCCTCTATGATAATCTGAACAATTTTTACTCTATTTTTTCTTTTTCATCAGATTTAATTCCCATGAGCTTTCATTTTCTTACTTCTCAAGAGAAAAGAAATCCCTTGCTGTTATGTGCTTTGAAGAAAAACAACCTTGACCAAATGAGAAATAGAAGGACAAAAAGTGTTCAAAGGCAGTTCTCTGGAGACACCATTGGTACCTCAGGATTTTTACAAACATTCTTCAGTACCAGATATACCACTTTTAATGAGAACTTTCAACAGACATAAACAATCAACTTTCTGCTTTTAAAAACACACAGCTTAAAAATATTGATTTGGTTTTTTCTTTTTGAATAAAGAGAATTCCACCTCCTATTGTAGTGTTTTCTCTGTGTCTCACTGTGCTACAAATTGTTCTTTCAGACTGTCAGAATTACATGGCTGTGGCATAGCTGCATAGTTCTTATATGGTCCTTTGAGAGTAATAGGACTGGATTGCTCTGAGCAGTTGTTCACCCTGAGGAAGTGAGTGCTAGGTGGAATGAAGCAGAAGTGTCTATTTCTAGTGGCTCATGTGGGAAAATAAAGTGAGTGCAAAGTTGACAAGACACCTGAGTGTGCGTGATTTGCCAAGAGACTCTGCTGCCATCAGGTAGCTTCCCCATCAGTCAGTCTTACCTGTTCTCACTGAATTGCCATCTCATTAATTTTAATAGGGTTGCTTGCTTGGTTGGAAGGGCCAACACTGATTAAAATTGTTTCAGGCGGTTGCTGATAAACTGGAGCCCAGCTCTAATCTTAATGAGAGGCCAAGAAAGGTCATGAATCAGATCCTACAGTTTTGGACAATTGGGCCAACAGTTGTCAGAAAAACAGGGACTGCAGCTAATAAGCTCTTACAAGCGACCTAATAAACAAATTAAAAGGAGGCAGCAGAAATACCAAGTCCTATTGTCAACAGAATTCAACAGAATTATATGTAAAATATGTAAATATGTAAAGATCACAGTCAGAAATATTAGTTATGAGACCTGAAGTACCAGTACCAACCTTTATATTATAAGGCATTATTCCAACAAGACATCTCTTTCCCTCTTTTTATGATACAAGAGTAGCACTGGGTAATAAAACCTCAGGTAAACATTCCAGTTTCATTCACTTTGCAGTCAATAAAAAGAAGGATGTTCATCTAAGTGCAATTCATCATGTTGTGAAATCTCAAATAAGCCAGATGAATCACACCCTAGATGATTTATCTGTTGACTGTAAATGAAGCTTAAGACAGTTCAGTATTCTCAGGTGCAAGTATCTTCAGTCACTATCCAGAGTCAGAAGAGAGGAATCTCTCTAAAAAAGTACAGTACTTGTGAAGATGCTCTGGTTTTATTAATGGAAAGAAACAGACTCAAGGAATGTGTTCTTACACTAAAGACATTAATTTCTGGCCAGGACTGATGGTCTGTATAAGCAGTGCATGAGGGAACATGTAGCTTCAGGTTCTAATGTTGTTCCCCTGCCACAGGCCTCTTGGAAATAGACCAAGCAAAAGTTTTTGGAGAAAAAAACTGTACTTTTGAACACTAAATTTTGGCACAAGCTCTATTAAAAAGAGGCATTTGAATCTGGAGAGACTTTCATTGACAAGCCTACAAGGTTTGTTTTGGCCAACTTGTTTGTCTGCCAGAGAGCAGAGAAGGCATATGAAAAATAGAGGGTAAAGATACCTTTTGTAGACATTACTCCCCAAACAGCTCTTTTTCAGGGTGCTGATTCATCAGACTGAATCTTAGCAAGTTGTTTACATGGTAATTAATGTATCAAAACCCAAATATGATTTTCTCTGAAAGATATTGTTAATTACTAGCAGAATCACAAAACCAGTATAAAAGTAAATTATGTATAACTTCCTTTTTATTTTTTTAAAGGTTAGGAGATGCAGAGGTGATAGATCCCAAAGGGCACAAATACAGTATTGCTTGCATGTTTTTCATTCCACTAATTTTGTCTTCTTTGACTGGAGAGTCTTGTTATATATCTTCATGGGATAAACATTACTGTAAAATTTCCTGACATTAGTTGTCCTTGAATTTCATGTGAGTGGTTTTATTTTTTTTTTCTGGAGTTTTGGTATAGCTACCTCTGAACTCAGTGAACCCCTAACTGCTGAAATTAACACAGCTGAGCAAGATAATTTTGAGGTTTAAAAAATTACATTTTAAGGCTTCTTACTGAATGTGAGGATTTCATTCCTCAAACAGGGGCTTGGGCTCTTCTCATGGCTAAATAGGTGACCAAACCTCTATGGTCTCTGCTGAGATATTTGCATAGTAACAAGTCCCATTTGCTCAGGCTGGTGCAGGTACTGTTAGGTGTGTGTGTGTGTATTTATCCCCACGGGTTGTGAAGACAAATGCAAAGGTGATTATTGGCAACTCAAAACACTTTAGATGTGCACACGCTCCTTATAACTGAAATAAAGCTGTAAGCAAAGAGAAACAAGACCAGAGTGGTATCAGACATGTGTTTGCAAAAAATGGAGACGAGGTCAAATCTCAAAATGAGCCAGGAGAAAACTGGGCAGAGGAGCTTTATGAAAATTGGTGATAGAGCTCATACTGCTAGCTCTGGACAGAAACTGAAAAGTCCTTTCATGGAAATTTTTGAGTTTTTTCTAAAATTCCTGCAAAATAAATAATCTCAGCTTATTTAGTCATAGCAACACCAAATGTGCTAAGAGGGACCCTGGTCTGAACAATGCAACTTTTGATTGCAGACCAGATAGAACTCCACTCTGAACTACTGAGAAACCATATCTTGTATTAGTTTTCAAATACACATCAGATATGAAGACTTTCACGTGGAAGATGCTGACTGTAATTTGCTGGATTTTCAAATGTTTGTTGGGATTTTTCAAGGAAATGTTTCCAAATAGTTCAGCATACAGATTTTTTGTCAGCTCCAGAGAGCAGCTGGAAGAAACTGCTGAAAAATTCCCATGAGGGGTGTAGCTGGAGTTTTAAGGATATGAAATAATACATTTCACTCCACTTTAATTGAATAAAAAATTCAGTGTTTGACCTTGTTAACCATGTTTCTTCTATATTCCATTGATGCACTATCCAAGTCTGTCTTCCTCTCCAACAGCTACTCTACCTGTACTAAATTCTTGTTTTTTGAATTGACAAACTGCCCCTGGAAGTCTCTCTCATGTTAGATGAGATGACTTAAAGTCTGAAATACCATGAAGTAATAGTTTTCAAATTCAGAATAGTACCTTTAATCTTATTAAGTCTAGCAATAATTTATCTAGCTTTGACTTGACTCTCCTTGTTTCAGCCACAGTAGTCTCTGTCTTTCAGTAGACACCAAGTGCAAGTGAGATGTTTTGGCCAAGAAGAAATTTTGGTACATAAACTGATAAAATTCCTGAGCAAAAATATTTCTCTTTTGATATCAGGAACAGGAGCAAGTGATAAAAGAAAGGAAAGGATGCGAAATGGGCAATCTACCTCCCAAAAATATAATAAAAACATTGTAGCTAGGCTTACATTCCTTCAGGTTGTGTCTGTTCATCTGGGGACAGTGATATTTAACACAGTGATTTACAAGACAGCAGCAAAAAGATGTTCCTATAGCCCTGGTCCAAGCTGTGGCCACACTGGAAGTACCAGGGAGCAGGACAGGGTATACCTGGATGGGGATAATCTCCTAAGCGTGCAGGTTCTCATGCTTTGGTAGAGCATGTCATTTTCCTTCATCTGGGTTGCTCATCCATGTTTTTGCCCATTGCTAGAGCAGAAATAATCCAGAAATAAGTCCCCTTTCTGTAAAATTTGATTCCAGGAGCCCAAACTGACCATGGTAGCTTAGTATAAACCTCAACATCAGACTTTTTCAGTTTGTCTTACACATTCTTTCTTTTGATAGGTTTATTCATTTCTAATTATCATATAAACACACAGCCAAAGTCAACACAGCTGGTAAGGTCTTATCTATGCCCTACTCTAGAAACCTTTTCAGCATGCCAGGTTCTTCTTTGGACTTCCTTCCCCACTCTGCCAAAGGCAACTCCAGGTCACAGTGAGCAGACACAAGGTCTTGCTTCAAAGTTGTTCCCTTGATCTGCTCTGCCCCCATCTGAGATTGCTCATGGTTCTGATACCAAGTCTCTTGCTGCAGTTTTTGGCTGCTGTTCAGGAGACAGCATTTATTCCAAGTTTTTTTGTTTTGTTTTCTTTTTTTCCTTCACATCAGAATTTGTACTTGAAACAACTGTCTCCTTGTACTTTAAAGGACATAGGAAATCTTGATCAGAGATTTAACAGTTTATAGTCTGTGTTGGGGTTTTTCAGTTTGTTTTTTCTTCTTTTAATATGATACTGAAAAAAGAACATCCTAAATGTCCCTGCATGTATTTGTGAAACGTTTACAGCACTGAAAACACTTTACGGTTTCCAGACACTATTTCTATATCTTTGATCTGGACCTGGGACTACTCCAATAAACACATTCTCTGTGCCTGACGCACTGTATTTCTTTTCACCTGGCCTCTGCCATTTAAATTCTTTCTTACATTGCTTTTAACTCTTTAATATTATTAAATATTATGCTCTAACCAGTCCATATTGATTTTTTTTCTGTTTCTCAGTATAACCATATCAGGCAAAGGATAATACAAAAAGGTTTGTTGGGAAGATATGAACAAAACTGCTTTGAGATAAGACCAAAAAATAGCCTAAATCTCTTGAAACTTGCTTTAGAACTTAAAGTACATGTGTTTTTTGATAATGAATGTTACATTTTAAAGTAGTGCACAGCTCTTGCAAGAAGTCTCAGTGTAGAACAGGAATGGCTCAGTAACAAGCGTGATAATACAAATAAGGATATGCATCCTATAGTTGAGGGCAGGCACAGCAGCAGAACTGCATTCTCTGTGTCAGAATAAATATTCCAAACTCAGAGACCATATCCAATGTATGCAACACCAATCATTTCTCTGCTCCATTGGGATTCCAGGTTTTAAACTGAGATAGAAATCACAAATTATTCACGTCAGGACCAAAAAAAACAAAAAGGAAAACCTACAGAAGAATAAGTAGACTCTTGAAAAGAAAAATTGTATAAACTATTCAGGAGCACAACAACCACTGACTTATTTTTTTCTTGACATGATCTGTATTCATGACAAAATAAGACATTTTAAAAAAATTGGAAGTACCTTATACCAGGAAGGAAGACTTTTTTCCAGTAAATTGGTTCGTGTACTCTTAAATGAGGTAATATTTAAATATTTAAATATTTTAAAATTCCAGTTACCTTCTAAACCCTTTTCTCTATTTGGAGACATCAATGTTTGGTTTTTTTCCACATTACACCAGAAATTCAGTCAATAAGATGCTCAGATTTACCTGACCAGATGCAGATGTTTACATCTGAGTTGGTCATCTTGCTTTCTTACCTAGGAAGGACTTAACAGGTGAAATGATTCTGGAAATAGGTAATTCCATTCAAAAGGTGTGTTTCTATAAATGCTACAAGAGCCAAATGCCATGAGTGCCTTTTTCTTTTCTCTGACTGTGAAAAGAGGAGTATGTGAGCAACCCAGGTACTGCCAATGTTCTTATGGTGGACATCTCAAGTCAGGTAGGTTGAATCCCAATCCCAGAATCACTTCCAGACAACACATCCACATTATCCATATCATACCTTAGAGCCATCATCAGTCTTCATTTGATGTTAAAAACAAAGACAGAAGTCTTTCATGCCTTTTATCTTTTTAAGGCAATGGTGGTAATGGCAGAGAGTGTAACCCAGCCAACAAATTTCACTCTCATCCATCTTCCTACCTACTGTGTCACAAGGCCAAGGACAAGAAAAAAATCAATACATTATAGTTACCTACCACAAAACCCTCTGTCTTTGAAGCTACTGCCTTTGTTTTTCCCCTTTCTGACCAGAACTGCACATTTTCCCAGAGAGCACAAATGTAACAGGTCACCATTTTGTTCAGTTTTTGTTTGGATTTTATATTAGAGTTATATTAATATCAAATAATCCTAGTAGCTAAAGAGATTTTTTGCCTTCTGGGATATTGGTGCTGTTCCCAGTTTCCCCACTGGTTAAAAAGTGCTCATCTGCACTCATTGTCATGTTTGGACCATTTGTTAGTACTCCCAAATGTGCTGCCTTTTAAGCTTTTTCCTCTTTTACCACATTTGCCTGCAGATTCCATTTCAGCCTCAGTGCATTAGTGAAGTTGTCTTGTGCAACATGGGCAATTTCTGTCTGCTTTGGGGATGTCTCCTGGGTAAAACATATGATGATTTTTCATTCGGTGTGCTACAAATTGGAAGCCTTATTACACCTGACAGTTATTAGGAGGGCAGCTGTGGGGAAGGAAGGGCTGTGTGGTGTCCCAGGCTCGAGGGAGCTGTCTGTGCACATGTGGCCATGCCTCGCTCCAGCCTCATCCAGGGTTGTGCTGGTCCCACCACACATGGCTCCTGTGCCCACTGAGCCTGTGTCTTTGAACTTCATATATTGTAGTGCCTAGGATTCCCTTTAGCAGGGACAAATGGGAAGTACTCTTTTCCAAAGTACCCTGTTTTCTTTCCAAAAAGGGGCTCTCCTTTCACACACAGTAATTTCCAGATTTTAAGGGTATGATACACTTGCTAGGTCCTTGTCAGAGGGTAACCATTTAGCCCTTTTTCAAAGTAAGAAAGAATAAAACAAGAACATATTTTTAATTTTCCAGTTATAAAGTGACTATAAAAGATATTGCTATTCCAAAAATAGATCTCATTTTTTTTATCGAATACTTTTTTCCCCTCTGCAATAGCTCATAGGAATGATGCACATATCTCTGAAAAGTATGCTTGTCAACATATATATTTTTGGGAAAATTTAGGTCCTTGAAGTAGCACGTAGGATACACATTGAAGCAACTGGGAAACTGCTGTTTCTCTTGAACATCTTCTGTGGAATACATTAATTTCTTCATGCATGATAGTTTTTCTGTGCTCTGCTTGTGATCTTGATCTTATTTTAATTAATTTAATCCTTGCTCTGAAAACATGTACACATTACCTCCTGGCTGAGTCTTCATTTAAATAAAGCTGAACAGATCAAAATGGAATAGAACAGACTGAACATATTAATGTAATTAACATAGGTTATTCTAACATTTATTGCATTTTAAAGTGCGCTTCAGTCATATGCATATTTAACTTTTTCTCTGTAATCATAATGGCTAAAACAGTATTTTCTCTTCTTAAAAAAAATTCTTGAATATTGGATGATTCCAAGACAATTGTAAGTAGTGTGAATCCTTATGAAATGTGTCAGAAATTGTGAAACTTGGCAATGCTGTTTAGAGTACCAAGATTTCACCAGTTTTTTGCAAATGATAAGAAATGAGACTCCCTCAGCCCTCTTTGTTTATTTGGAGCAAGAGGGAAAAAACCCCAAGATTATATTTTCAATGGTTTATACCAAGCTTGGCTAAAAGTACATAGATCAGTATATTTATTTTGGAGAAGTAATCCCAAGTCCTTTGTCTGGACTGCTGTGTGGCAGTGCTGGGTAACAGAGAGGTATTGCAAACACATTTGGCCTTCTTTCAAACTGTGTCTATAAACTGGAATCTTTTCTTGGCTGATTTTGTCTGATCAGACATCATCTGTACAGTCTCCCTCCGCCTTCAGCAGAGAGAAATAATCACCTCCAGGCACATCCTATTGTGTCAGCTGAAATGCTCTCTCTGGGTGCCTGCATGTCTCCATGGAGGGTTCCTTGATGAATACTGAGAATAGATAGGCAGCTTTTACAAAGGGAAAAAATGGATGAGATGGATCCCTCTTAATTGTTCATAGGGGGAAAGAGCCCTGCCCCCAGCCTGAGCCAGTGAAACCTGCTACAATAACTCATCCAGGCTTTCAGCAGTCAGAGCTCTGGCGATCCTGCATTCCTCGGGACATGATGTTGAGAGCTTCAAAGGGAGCTTGTTCTTCACTCAGACTTCAGCAAAAATACCAGGTCAAAGGTTGAGGGTTTGTAAACTAATAATCCCCACATGACAGAACAGGAGGCCTTTCCTTAATTTTTTTTTTTTCTGATTTCTTTATTTCAAGGGAACTGTGTCAAAAAATGGTCAAAGGAATGCAAGCAACAGTGCTGTGAATATCTTGGGTAAGGAGGGAAGAAATATGTACACATTTTTGCATATACATTTTAGAACAGAATATGCATGAGCCTAGAAGAAGAGCCTCACCCTCACGGTTCAGCTCACTGAAGACTCTATTGGCATTTGCAGCAGTGTTAATTTTTGGAGTTTTCTGTCTATCTTCTTTTAATTGTCTTGGAGACATCTGAACTGTATAATAGAAATTAAAAAAAAACAAACAAGGTATTCAGCTGATATCCCCACTTTTATTTTGTAAATGAGCTATTAAAAATACACAAGACAAAGCAGATTCTGGATGAAAATTTCAGTGCTCAGTCTTTACACAGGTCTGCTCTACTAATGTAAGACTTAGACTTTATTTGTGGGAGACTTTGTAGGCAGGGAATGTAAATGGAAGGTTTGCAACAACCTAAGAGTCTGAAATAGTATTTAGGAGAGCACTTTCCAGCCAGAGGCATCTGCTATCTCTTAGCCAGCAATCCCAACCTGTGCAAGATCAGAAGTTTATCTCCAGGAAGCTTTCTCCAGCTCAGGCTCTCACAGCTCAAGTACCCACAGCTCTGAAGAAACATGAGACAAAGCAGCTCACTCCTTCACCCCTGGTCTCTTGGTACTTGGTCTGTGAAGGAACTTCTTTACTGCTGTTTCTATATGTGTATATAGATAATGAAGACATTCACAGCTATGCTAACTGGAAGAAAGCAGCCAGAGACCAAGCTTGTGAACAGAAATGCTTTCCCTGTGTACAGCCACAATTCTCAACACAAGTAAGGCGCTGCAGAGAAAGGCAGGAGAGGGTGACAGCCACTTCAGCAACTACTGATGTCAGGAAGGCATGAAATTTCTTACCTGCCCATCAGCAGGACAGAGGTCCAAAATGTTGAACTGAATTAAGACTTGACATATTAAGAAACATTGAATTCTCCACACAGTTAATCCTGGACTCCCACCACAGACCAATCGGTGCCCCCCAGGGCTCAGTTTTGGGAAGAATCCTGTTTAGTATCTTTATTGATGAATTGGATAAGGGTATTGAAGACAGTCAGTTTCCAGACAACACCAGGCTGGGAGGAAGTGTCAATCTGCTGGAGAGGAGGAAGGATCTGCAGAAGGATCTGGACAGGCTGGATCAGTGGGCTGAGGCCAATTGTATGAGTCTCAATAAGGTGGAGTGCCTGCACCAGCTGGGGGAAGAGCGGCTGGAAAGGGGCCCAACAGAAAACCACCCTGGAGTGTTGATCAACAGCTGCTTGTACATGAGCCAGCATGTGCCCAAGTAGCCAAAAAGGCCAACGTTCTGTACCAGAAGCAATGGGATCAGCAGGACCAGGCCAGTGGTTGTTCCCCTGTAGTCAGCACTGGAGGGGCCACACCTTGAATCCTGTGTCCATTCTGGGTCCCTCAATTCAGGAAGGACACCAAGGTGCAGGAGCAAGTCCAGAGAAGGGCAATGGAGCTGATGAAGGGTCTAGAGAGTGAGTCTTTTGAGGAGTGGCTGTGGGAGCTGTGGTTGGTCGGCCTGGAGAAGAGGAGGTTCAGTGGGGTGTTCTCTCTCTCAACAACTTCTGAAAGGAGGTTGTGGGGATTGGTTTCTTATCCCAAGTGACAAGTCAAAACTAAACAGCCTCAAGATATGCCAGAGATGGTTTAGATTGGATATTAGGAAAATATTCTTCAGTGAAAGAATCAGGCATTGGAACAGGCTGCCCAGGAAGTGGTGAAATCACCACCCATGGAAGTGCTTAAAAGGCATGTGAGCGTGGCATTCATGATTTATTGGTGAATGTGGAGGGGCTGGGTTAATTGGACTTGATGATCTCAGAGGTCTTGTCCAACCTAAATGATCCAATGGCTTTTGTCTGTGTGAGAAAACATCGGTCACTATGCATATGGGACTCACCAAATCAGCTTATAAGCTTTCTTGCAGCTAGACATATGATTGAAAAATGGATGTAACTGTATCAGGTTAAAGATGCCCAGTCGGAACTGGTTATCCATGTTTTACTTATATCTACAAAGATGAAGAAAGAAGAAAAGAAGAATTTTATTAGCAACTCCTCTCATGCCATCTGGGAATTATTAATTTGTAAACCTTCATAATTTGACTGAAAAATTTAAGTGGGAAATAAGTGCTTTGAAACTCTGCTCAACTGCTATAATAACCAGATCTCTGTATTTCAGACTGGATAAAGCCCAGATGAATTACTTCACCAGTTTGGGACAGGTTATTTATGCCCGTACTGCTCAGTCCAAGTGGGAACCATCTTCATATGCCTAAAAATGGGCTGGCTTAAACTTTCATTCTCTGATAAAAGAATATCAGAAACCTTTCGAGGAGAATTCAGCTGCCTCTCTTGCACATGTGTTTTAGGACCTGCTGGATCTGCCCTCTTGAGTTGTAGCTCTCTGTCCCTCTGTCCCTCTTGCACTGACCACAGACAACTCCCAGGGAGCCAAGCCCAGCAAAATTATCTCCTCCAAGGACTCCAATGAAGCACTCAGAGAAAATGGTTAAAAAAAAACCTGGAAGAGGAAGACAAGAGCAGTGGGCATAAAGCTAAAGGGTAAAAGGGTTATGACAGGTAGTTCCTTATAAGGGGAAAAAATAAACTGTGTGTTAATTCATTTAATCACATACAACTTCTTTCTACATAGCACTGCTGAGTTTTCTGCTGGAGGCTTTGTTCTATTCTCCATGCAAAGAGAAATAGCTGTTTTTCACAGAAACAGCTTTGTCTGCAATTTTTTTTGTCTTTGTATGCAATGACCAGAAAAAGTTGAAGCAAAAGCCACAGAATAGTGGCCCCTGTCCACATATTCTACCTCCAACATAGCCAGTGTGGTTTGCCTTAAGAATAGCAAATTTGTCATACAACAAATACATGGAATGCCTCTGCATGGCTTAAACAGCCAAAAATACATGACAGAGAAAAGAAAGAAAGTGCTTAGTGTTACAAAATCAACAGACCTCATACTCAGAAAAAATGTAAGCAATTTATTACTAATCTAACTGGTATCATTCTGCATGACTTTACCAATAGCAGGGGGAAAAAAAAATCTATCTTTTACTGGAATCTGAAGGATCAAGGCAAAACATGGCATTGAGCCCAGCTTTAATAAACTTCAATGACATATGAACCTTAATTTTCTTTAGTAGAAAGGTATTTTTTCTTCAAGTACATTATTTTTTTCTTTTTGACAGTCATTTGACTACTGCAGAGCACATAACACATGCAAGCTGCCTTCTATTCATTTCTTTTATAGAGTATGTGGTGTCCAGTTCTGGATTAAGAAGAAAAATTTTTGAACAATTGAAAAATCCCTAAATACATCCTTTAATTTATTTTTTTTTAGAATTTTCTAACCCTTCTATGGAAAAATACATGAATTAATTAAAATGACATTTACATTGGTATAATTGGCTTCTAAGGAAATAATGAAATCCCCAGGTCTGTAAATGCTGTAAAACAGCATTGCCGTTTAATATAAGCATACCCAATATTTGATAGATCTGTGATCTTTAATTGTTTTTTCCAATGACTTTGTCCCAAATTTCCCCTGTATGTATTTTTTACACTGGTTTTTCTGGTAGGAAAATCCCAGCTGTTAAATCCAAGTAAAAAAGATACCATTGCATTTTCCCACAGCACTTCTGCTTCTGCATTTCCTAAATGATGGATGAGGATTGGTTTGAGTCCAGTTTTCCTGTGCACTATGCCATGAAAAGGTGGGGGTGAAACAAAACAGGAGAAATATCAGCTGGGTTTTGTTTGGTTTGACCTACATTTCCTTCTTGTACTCCCATTGTATAAACAAAAGTTTTGCCATTAAATTTGTTTTTGCATGCAGCCCGTGAACCATACAGAAGTCAGCTGAAACTGAAATATCTTTATGAACCTCTGCAAAGTTAAAATTTGTCTTTTAAGCATCTATAGACAGAACCAAATCTGCTATTTCCATTTCATTAATCTTCCTTTTTCCCTTTTTTCTTCTTTCCTCCCTGACCAAAGGAAAATACTTCAGGCTACTGAACAATGGAAATTTTAGTAAATGTGATTCTCCAATTCCTTTTTGGATGGAGAACAAACCATAACCTCACAAATTATCAAAGAAGAGGGAAATACTTTCCTTCTCAATTCTGTTGCTAGTGGTTACATTTGATATATTGATGAAATCTTGATGCAGTGATAGCTGTACAAAAAATTTCAACTTATTTTAGTGGGAGCTGCTCATTCATTGAGGATCCAAAAACGTGATCCTCTACTGCCAAGAGATGAGACTACTCATTAACATTGATCTAGATGTCACTCTTTTAACGTCAATCTGGATGTCCTACAACAGGAAAAATCTCTTTTTGTTAGATATGTAATAGCCAGTGTGCTACAGTCAGGGACATTCTCCTGAACTACAGAACAAATCCCATGTTCTTGGTTCTGCTAAACAGCAGAACTACATGTGTTTGCACATAGTTGAATTAATTTCTTTATACATTTAGCAGACCTTGATACATATCTAAAGCCAAAAATATATATAAATACCAGTGTCAGTGCTTAAAGACATCTTTGCTGGTACTTCACCTAACAGTGTCAAGAATGCTATTGACTATACAGGTGCCTCAGGTGACTTGCAGTTACATTAAGTGATCAGAATAAAAATTTGCTGAATTTCAACAAGCTGTAAATGGCTGGTTTCTGCCCTGCTGCTTGGTTTCATTCTAGCATTAAATCAAAAAGTATATGAGCAAGCGTTTAAAGATTCCCAATGGGCAAAACCTGTAATATGCCAACAGGAGTATGAATGACTCACAGCTATTTTAGGAAGAGCTTGATGCAACAAACTTAAACCCCCTATGATGAATTTCTAACTTCTTTTACTTACAGTACTACCTCCTGCTATAAAAAGATGCAGGAATTATTTTATCACTCTCCTGCTAAATTAAAGGCTCACACAAACAGGGTGATTTTAAACTCCAGGAAAACAAAAAGGAGCACAAAGAAAGGGGAAAATGTTTTCCAATCATAGTTTATATTAATTACTTAAACCAACTGATGTCAGCTGATAGTACCATCATAAAGTCTAAAGACAATAGCTGATTGCATTGTTCTATATTCTGTCGTATTAAACAATTTCCAGTCCCATATAAACTAACCACAGTCTGACAGTCTCTGTGATGATACATTTTGACACCAAACCTTTGGACGGTAAGTTTTACTGCAACTCATTATTACCTTTAAATTCAACTGAAAAAATGACATCATGCTCTCACAAAGGCAATTATCAACGTTTGCTCCAGGGACCTTTGACTTTGAGGAGAAGTGAATGATATGGTTGTTTGCATGCATAGTATCCTAATATTTGCACAGGCTATATGTATATTTGCACAGTACTGTGTTTATACAGGTTCCTGTCTGAAGTGGCCAGCTAAAAACAAACCCCCTTCCTAAAGCTGCACAATCATGTCAATGAGAAAAGGTGTCGGGTGGGCTTTGTCAAAGTACTTCATAGCCTTTTGGGATCCCAACCTGTTTCAGGAACTCAGCTGCCTCAAAAAAGGGGTGTCATGGCCTTGGCTGCACTTCTCTGTGCAGACAGGCCCCAGAGCTCTAGGAAGGGATGTTTGGAGGCACCTCAGAGGAAGAGGCATGGGCCAGTGTGTACTCCTGCACTCCCAGCTCAATCTGGGATGTGACTGGTTTAGAGAGAACCTTTACATTTTCCCTGGAGGCTGAAATTATCTGTAATGGCTTACAGATTTAGCCTGGATTCTGTGAACACAGAAACATTTGGGAAGGTTTGGGGCCATGGCAGGGGTGATGCTGGAGTAGCTCTGGTGCCTGTTGGGGGTGCAGGGCCATGCAAGCAGGAGGAACACCCAAGCCCCTGTTCCATCCCCTCAGCTCAGTAAGTGCTGACTGAAGAAATGAGCACAGACATCACCCCAGGAGGTGAGCCTGGAGATGTGTTTTGGGGCAGCATGATGGCTGGCTGTGGTGGGGAGCTATCCTCTTCCCACTCCCACTGTCCCCACAACTGGCTGGTTGTGCTTCCCAAGGACAGAAACCCATCATCCTGAACTTGTTAAAATTGTCTTTGTCTCTTATGGGTTTATCATTTGCACAAACTGTGTTTACCTCCATCAACAAAATAAGGGTAATATCTCGAGACTGGTAACCCTGTGAGGTATTTATTTTAATACAGTGACCTTTTAATTCTGAATCTTCAAGAGTCCTCTGGGGGCCAAGAAAACCACAACCATGAAAATCAAAGGGATGTGGAAATGTTTTGTTTCAGTTGGACCTGCTGGAGTGGGTCCAGAGAAGATTCATAAAGGTGATCAGAGTGATGGAACACCTCTCTCACGAGGACAGGTTGAGAGATTTGGAGTTGTTCATCATGGAGAAAAGAAGGCTTCAGGGAAATCTTGCAGTGGTACCTTCAGTACCTGAAGAGAGCCTGCAAGAAAGCTGTAGAAAGAGCATTTTACAAGGGCATGCAGTGACAGGACAAAGGGGAATGGCTTCAAACTGAAAGAGGATACGTTTAAGATTAGATAACAGGAAGAAATCCTTTACAGTGCAGGTTGTGAGGCACTGGAACAGATTAACCAGAAAAGTTGTGGATGTTCTATCCGAGTGTTCAAAGCCAGGTTGGGTGGAGCTTTGATCAATTTGGCCTAATGAAAGATGTCCCTGCCCATGGCTGGAACTAGATAATCTTTAAGGTCCCTTCCAACCCAAACCATTCTCTGATTCATTAAGTGTCTAACATGTGTAAAATACTCCTTTACTAGTTTTTCTAGTAAGGCCAATACAGCACTTTATTTTCCAGAACATTTCTGCTGTTAAAAATATGTCTGGGTTGTTGGAAGATGGATGTTCTCTCTGCTCCAAGACCCAGTACCTGCCAGGGAGGGCTATGCACTGAGGAAGGGAGAGAAAACACTAGGGGGCTGTACCAATCATCAGGATGTGTCTAACCTGTTCCATGGGCAACTTTGCAAACATCCCTCTGGGCTCCCCAAGTGCAGGGAGTAGTGCTGGCTCCAGGAGCCACCCCTGCCGTAGGGGAACAAGTGTGCAAGTTCTGGGATAGATGCAGGAGGGCCTTGTCAGAAATGTTGAGGCTGTTTTAGTGCTAAAAATCGCAACCTTTGGAAATTTAAGCTCTCACTGTTCCTTCTCAGCTATGAATGTTTTGGCTAATGGCTTTGGCAGGAGCAGGTGCCCAGTTAGTCACATAAAAAAGCAGCTGCTGGCCCCAGCAGAGATACCCAGCCCAGGATGAAGAAATCCAAGGGACTGACACAGTCAGCTACTTTAAAAAGTAGCTTTGAAGAACTGTAAATACATCCATAAAACCTGTGGCAGATTATTTTCTTTGGTGAAGAAATTATGATGCTTCTTGTCCCCTGTTAAATCTTTATATTGTTGCTGTCCCTCAGAAGAGCACAGAGATATTTCTTTTTTAAGTGTGATATTAATAAAACAGACTCAAAGGCACATTGGTGGTTTTTCTGTCTGGCTGCTAAATGGCTTAGAAAGTATACAGCTCTATTTTTAGGAAAGAAATGCTTTTAGGGATTAAAATTCAAAGGATAAGGTAAACAATTTACTTAACTCTTTAACGTGAAAGACGATTTTTCCCTTCAATGCAGGTTAGTACTTTCACAACAGGCTGATGAAAAAGGCCCTCACTGCTTTTTTCCCTGTATAGGCTACAAAGGATCTAGGCTGAAGCAATAAAATATGGAAAAGCAGCACCAATGTATATGGACAAGAGTGGGGAGGGGGAGGTAAATCCAACAAAATTAGATCCTGATAGTCAACTGTCCCATCTGGAATTAGATTCTATCACTTGTGAATATTTCATAGTCACCAGGTGAAAAATATCTAGTGAAGCAATTAGAGCCAATCAGTGGAAGAGCTGAGTATTCTGTTTCTCAGCCAACTAAAATAAGCCACAAGCTGTATTAAGGTTTTAAGGGGAAAAATCCAAAAACCAATACATTTTTCCTACTGGCAACTGGAAGGAAATGCAGGTAGAATTTTGTTGGTGAGTGTGTGTTGATGAGTGGTGACTTACCCCACATCTGAGGGAACAGGGACTCCTGTGGGAGGCAATATTCCAGGGGACTCTGGGTGTGCTTTTGTGGTGCCCTGGTCCATGCAGGGGGCATCTGGGAAAAAACCCTCTTCCTACCTGGCAAAATTATATTGGATGATGTTTGACATGCTTAATAGGTATTTCCCTAAATCCTATCTCTAAGCTAAAGGCCCATTTATATTAAATGCAATAGTCTGAAGGAAGCAGTAGAAGCAGAGCTTCGTGCTGTAACCCAGACTTTCCCCCCCTCCTTCTTCTAATGAGGGGCTGTGGAGCCGATTGTTGCTGCTTTCTACTGCAAGTTCTTGTTTCCTGAGCACAAAGGCATCAGGAGAAATTCAAGCTAAAGCTCATTTTCTAGAATAGCGTTAACTTCTATGAAGAAATTAATTGTTCAACTGGCCTATTAATCTAGATGACAGTTTTATTACAATTAAAATATCACCTCTAGGAGGCCCTTTGTTTGCATTTGACAGATTTTATTGTGTTTATATAGGCTAATGAAGCAGAATTAAATTATGCGGCTTATATTAAATTTAAATGACTGATTTATTGTATTTAAAATCCAAAATTTATCATGCATGTTCACAAACTACATTAGTTCACTGCTGGTTTATATTTTGCTTTGGTCATTTGCCCAATTGAAAAAGGTTCTGTAGGCACACTAAAACATGGTGAATTAATGTCCAAATGGCTAAAACAGGAAAGACAATCTTTAAGCATTTTAGAAGAATAAAAATATTGTGATGCTAGGTCTAGCCTGTGCTTCAGGTCAGTGGCTCTGATTTTATGGTTTACTGTTGGTGATTTCACTGAAGTGCTTTAATTTGAGCCTTTGCCAACTGATATCAACTATCCACTACGTTCATCTTTGTTGCTGAGATTTCTTGTTACTTATTTTTATTGATCTAGCACACTTTGTTGTTCCCCATTAAACATGCTGCTCACATAATCCCTGCTGCATACAGTATTCTATAAAAAGGAACCCTGAGTACTCAGGTTTCCATTTAGGTACAGAGCTAATCACCTATAAACCTGAGGATAACCTGATGTACATTAATCTTTGTATTTTCTGATCTTAGAATTCCTCTGAGTTTACTTTAGGTTTCTGTCCCATAGATGCTTACACCTAATCTCATTACTCTGTGTTTCTTCCTTCATTAACAGAGAGAATTGCATGTGTGGTGAGATTCACTGGATTTGGATTTTAGATGCTGCCTTTAGGGTTGTGCTGTAGAACCTCTATTCCTTTCCACACTGAGGAAGCCAAAGCTGATTATTTGAGAGATAGAAGACATCTACCATGCAGATAACTGTTTAGTCAGATTAATCTCATGGGTAATATCCGAAATATTGCTAAAATATGTTCCAGTCACTATGAATACTGGTATTTTTTTGTATTTTTTTTTCTTTTGTTAATACAAGCATAAATAAAGGGCTAGGTGAAAAAAAATTCTAAATCAACCTCCAAAAGAAATAACTGGAATCACTGTTATTAGGGTATATCAGGCAATTCTATGAGTCCTTAAGTAGTCCAAGAAGTGCTATTTAAGAATAGCAATTTTGCTGAAAATTTTACTTTTGGGATATAAAGAAATTTCATATATCCAGTTTGAATCTGATAACCAACTTTGGCCAGGGAAACAACAGAAGAAGAATTTCAGAAAATCATTTTCCTTTTTTAATAGCAGTATTTGGTGAACTGATTACATCAAGGATTTATTTTCCTCCATAGTATTGCTCTATCTTCATCTTGGCTTTCCATTTTGGCTATTAGCTCACAGACATATATTGTTTCATATGTAGTACTATGGGGAAAGAAACATATCAGAGTTGATTTTCTGCTCAATTATTAAAATGGCATGAGCAAAGGATTAACTTTAAATATTTCTGTGATTAAATGTATTGTGTAATGACACAGATGTTTGTGGGTATGAGTAAACCGGAACTAGGAGCTAGCTTTAGTTTCTAGGACTTTCTGCAGGATAATGAGTTTCACTACCTCATCCTTCAGTTCTCAGCTGCCTATAGGGATTTCTCTTGCCTGTGGGTGGCATCCACCAGTTTCATCAGCAGAAGACTTCATTAAATCTTCAGGACTCAGCTGTGCCGATCTGAAGTTCAATTTGGTGGAAAGAAAGATTCAGTATCTTTCAAACCTTTTCAGTGCATCAATTTTCATGCATTTGAGCTGTAGAAAAGTAGGTCTATGAAGGAAGCAAGGTGGGAATAGGCTTCTGGCAGATTAGTCCTACTTGTTACTAATTCAATGTTTCAATCATAGACTCATAGAATGGTTTGTATTGGAAAGGACCTTAAAGATCATCTAGTTCCAGTGGCCCTGGAAGGGGCAGGACAGCTTTCACTAGACCAGGTCCTCAGAGCTCCATCCAGCCTGGCCTTGAGCACTCCCAGATGTTTAGCCATGCAAAAAAACATGTAGGCTCACAGACTTGTTAAGTGCCAATAGTATACTGAGATTTGACAATTGCCATGCTTCAGAGTAGGGAATCCCAGCAAACAGGATCCTCTTTAAAATACAGAGACTGGTTCTGAAATACCTGGGTTTTGTATTTGATACAAGGAGCAGCTGTGTCTGGACATGAAAGTTCAACAGGAAATTTCCTCTTCAGGACTCCCTTGAGGAAATCATACTTCTCCCTCACAGAAATTCCAGTGAGAAAAGGTAACACACCATGTTGGATGCACAGAACTCAATACTAAAAAATACAGTTGCTTCAATACACCATAGTCATCTTCCCTAAAATCAAGGTGACAGGTTATTGGTCCATCCACAGCAAAGGGCCTCGACCAAAGCCCCATATGTTGCCCCTTTCAAAGTTTCTAGCCTGAGGGTAGATTCATGTCTGTAAGACAGGCCCAGGGTCCTGCCAGTGGATTGCATAAAGAGCCCAAAAGCCCCGGAAATCCTGAAAAGCTCATTAGTGATGAATATGAGCTGTCATTGGAGTCTCTCTTATACATAAAAAAAAGAAATAAAAAAATACTAATATGCCTTTTAGTACAGTAAAAATATACTTCCTCCCTGGAGCAGCATCACCTTCCTTGCTCTTTGACTTGTCTGGCTCATGTCCTTTTTAGTTTTACTTGAATCACTGTGATGCAATGAGGTAAATAGCATCCAGGTAAACTGTTCTATCTTGCAGCAGGTAAGTTGCTTTTTAAAGTTTGTATCAGTTTGCAATGTAGAAAAATATGAAAAACTTGTGACAAAGAAAGAAAAGGATTCTTTCTGTGAGCTTGTGTAAAGAATATACACAGAAGAAGGGTCTTACCTCTGTGTATGGATCAGCTATAAACTGGATACTCCAAGTAAGGCCCAGGAGCTACAGGGCAGGGTCCAGCAGAGGGACACAAAGATGATTAAAGGTCTGGAATATCTCTCTTAGGGAGAGACTAGGGGCCTGGGCCTGTTTAGTCTGGAGAAGACTGAGATCTCTCATAAATATCTCAAAGGTGGGTACCAAGAGGATGATGCCAGACTCTTTTCAGTGGTGCCCAGAGACAGGACAAGGAGCAAAGGCCATAAACTAAAACACAAGAGATTTCACCTCAATATGAGGAAGAAGTTATTTTCATTGAGGGTGGCCAATCACTGGAAGGCTGCCCAGGGAAGTAATGGAATTTCCTTCTTTGGAGACATTTAAAACCCACCTGGACATGTTCCTGTGTCACCTGAGTTAGGTGACCCTGCCATGGGGTTGGTTGGACTAGATTATCTCCAGAGTTCCCTTCTAACCTTAATGAATCTGTGATTCTCTGTGATTCTCCATTATTTAACATTGCCATTTTCACTTTTCATTAAGTCAATTGAATGAGGAAAGGAAAATAGTCCATTGAAGCAGAAATATGTATATTAGTGTATTTGATGGGTCTGTTACAACCTTTGTAACAATGCAGCCTAGTCTGTATATGGTAAGACGATACAGAGCAGAAGTGAATATGCCAAAAAAGCAGCCAGTCTGTACAGCTGCCAGAAGAGGTGTTAATATTTTTCTCCATTCTTGTAGAAGCTCATTGGGATATGCAAAACTCATTCGTTAAGTAACGCTGGAGAGTGACAGATGCTGACATATATAATTTGACAGCTGCAAATACCAGGTACTAGAAAGTGTCATTTCCCATAAGTATAAAATAATGGGTCATTATTCCCTGACAGATTAAAACCCAAGTACTATGAATAAATGAATTGGTAATCCTACGTAGTTTAAAAGAAAAATAGAGCATTCTTTTTCTTCTTCCAGAAATAAAGGAGATTGTCTTTGTTCTCCTCTCACCTGTGTGTGTTACCACCAATTCCAACCCTCTGATGAGGTGGAGCGGAGGAGGGAGTCTCTCACACAATCTACTTAAGGCATTTAAGACATTTATGTTTCCAGACAGGGGATACTGGTTCCCTAGGCAGCCAGTGCAGAAAGAAGCACAGCATCCAGCAAATAGCTCAGAGGAGAGGCTTGCTGCCTCTTTGATTGCAAGAGGATCCCAGGAGCACAGGCATGCCCAGGTCAGAGGCCTGACATGAAGAGGGTCTCTCAAGGGTTACCTGTCCTGCTTTGTGCCAATCCATAGCATAGATGGTGCTATGTGGCCCCACAGGAGGGCCTCAGCTTTACTCTTGCCTTTAACTCTGACCCTGTGTTTCCACTACTGAGGCACAGTGACCTTCCTCAGGCAGACTGCTAACAGCAGGGGACCCCTGAGATTTCAGAAGCAGCACCACTAGAGATGTTTTTCTTCTTCTGGGCAGGGGGGAATCTGCCCACTGGCTGAAAACAAAGCCCAGGAGGGAAGCAGAGATAGATCACACCCAGCAGAGTTCTGCTGAGGCTGCGCTTGCTGGGCTTGTTTGAGGGGATACATCTCTGCAGGGTTTAGAGTGATGCTCTGCCTAATGTGGCCTGAGTCCTGAAACAAGCCACCAGACACCATTCCCAATAGGAATACACCAAAGCATTTAACAGGAATCTCGTTGATGTCAAGGTGATTCCAGTGCCTGCTGTATTTAGCATCTGTGCACCTACAATTTGGTTATACTGTGCCCTGTGAGTAGCAGTTAAATCATGGCTAGGATATGCCTTCTTTCTTCCCCCCACCTCATTATCAAACCCATCCTCACCATAACATTACATGATGATAGGTGTTACTGGGACCTGCTCTCGGGCTGAGGCACAGGGTATTGTCCAATCACACTAACTCCAATGTTGTCATGGAAAGGAGCATGGCAGGAGCTATGCCAGTGCCTTTGAGTCACTGGAGACACCACCTGAAGAATCACAGAATCATTTACCAAAGCCTCTGAGATCATCGAGTCCAACCATTAATCCAGCACTGTCAAGTTCACCACTGAACTGTGCCCCCTGGTGCCACATGCACACGCCTTCCTTCAACATCCCTTCCAGGGATGGTGATTCCAGCACTTCCCTGGGCAGCCTATTCCAGTGTGTGGTTACCCTCTCTCTGAAGAAAATTTTTCCTAATATCCAATCCAAAGTCCCCTGGAGGAAAGACATCCCTTGACATCTAGTTAAGTAGTTTCTGATAACCCTTTCCAGCAGTTCTGCAAGAGCCAAGTAGCTCTTTCCTGCTTGAGAAAAGTGCTTTTTGGTGTCTTTTGGGACAATGTTTTCTTTTGTGCAATAGGTACTTTCCAAAAGAAGCTTTATTTATTCATTTATTTCAGTTTCTTTAAATCTACGTCCCTTAGAAGTAACACAAGGCCATTAGAACTGACAAGTTCAAGCTCTTGTATAATGGAGGACCCACAGAATTTCGCTCAAATTCAGCCATTAGGGACTTGTTCTTTTTTTTCATGCAATCACAAATTCTCACATAAAGGATAAATAAAGTAATGCCATCACCCATTACTTATTGAACCTGTGGTTTTAAGGTTTCCAAAAAAATCTGTAAAGCATTTCAATGAATTTTAAAATGTAATGTGCATTTAGATTCTCTGGCAAATCATGCAACATTTAAGATAGAAGGGGTGGAGTTTTTTTGATTTTTAGTAAATTATGCTTTCTATTGTCTTTTTTTTTTTTTTTTTTTTTGTAGGAGATTAATTAGAAGCAACTGCAAAACCAATACTGAATTTATCGGGTAGATTTCCTATCATCTTTGTGGCTCAATAAATTTTTTTTGCCACTATTCTACATTTAGCACAGCAGCCTTCTGGTTTGTAACTGGGCTCCTAGAAACTATTATCATGTAAATAATAATTAGATGGAAGTTAAAACCAGCATGACTGCACTCAACAAATATACATGATTGCAAATGTGTCTGTATCAGTGGGAGAGAAGGAAAGTGAATCCACTTCAAATGTTCAGTTTTACACCTCATTAGTCGGAGATGATTGTTTAACGGTTTGATTAAAGGGAATTTTTCTTTCCTTCCCCAATCCACTTTCTTCTCCTGCATTTAGTAATTGACTGCAGCTCAGAGTTCTGCTGAATTAGCTGAGGTTTTCACATATTTCTTCTCTAGAAAGTTTTATCTTCGGGCTGACTGGTATTTGCGGGCTCACGCTATCCATAGCATAAGATGCCAATCTTCCAACACCAGTTCTGTTTCAAGGCAGACACTTGGGCTGTCAGCAGTGGGGTGTATTCTCAGCTTCAAGGACATACTTTTAAAGTCTTTGAAGACAAAGAGCATCAGAACAAGTTTGCAGATAGGAGATTATAGACAAAGCATTGCAGAGATGAAATGAATGCTTTCCTCAGTCTCTTATGCTACATATTAATCGCTGTTAAATATTGTTATCAACAATTGCTTAGGCAAGGCCCCGCTTCTAT
The DNA here is from genome assembly GCF_049639895.1 of Pseudopodoces humilis. Taxonomy (NCBI): domain Eukaryota; kingdom Metazoa; phylum Chordata; class Aves; order Passeriformes; family Paridae; genus Pseudopodoces; species Pseudopodoces humilis. The sequence continues at coordinate 19,378,250 of NC_142201.1, forward strand.
ACATTTATAACATATGTGGAACAAATGCATTTACAGTAATATTGGTTAACTTTCAGAGAATATAGGTAACTTTTTTTTTAATTCCTATATCATGTGTAATAGATTCAGTGAGTTTTCATCCTTCCAAGGGCCAAGATTCGAAAGGGGGAAAAAATCAAAACAAAATACAAGGCTAAAATTTTTATTGAAGGACCTGGGGTGCATGCCTACGTAGGTTTTGTTCTTTAAATTCTAGGTGTTGGTAACTGGAATTTCCCTTTCACAGAGCATATGGCTACAGTAACAATGTGTCTGTCTCCTTAGTATTTGTTGGCAGAGTAGTTTGCTTTTGTTTGCATAAAGTAGAAAGGAGCTTTAAAGGCAGTAGTCCAGGATGTGCAGTGCATGGAGCACTAGTAAAGTGGTTGAGACTCTGCTGGCAGCAGGACTCTGCAAAGAAACCATCACATTGGAACAAAAACAGCTGTCTGCCAGCACCATAAACTTTAGGAAATGTTGTGGGTGATTAGTTGCTGCTCCTAATGTGTGAAAGTTGGCCTGTCTGCGTACAGGCAAAATAAACTCCCTCTTACTTCTTGCCACTCATACACAGAAATCACGGGACATTATGGGATTGATTATGAGCCATAAAAGCCAGGAAGTTCAGTTTTAGAGTGAAAACCATGGCAATGACTGTCTCTTTCTATTTGGATGTTATTGCATGAAAAGCTAAGGTGAAATGAAAAGGAACAGGAAACAAACCTCAAATGGGAACGGGGCAAAAACCTCTAATGGGAAAAGCAACTCAGTCAGGAAGGAACACTCAAGCATATAATATAAGGCACCTGGCCTCTCTGAAACTTTTGGTTTTTTAAATAAACCTTAGTGGTCCTGGAACAATAGTAAAGGAACAGTCCAGCAAGCACATATTCTGCTGAGTGTCACATAGATTTTTTTCCCAAAGACAGATACCATTCCCATTTCCACCATCCCAGCAGCTCACATAGTCTGAATAAACACCACCTCAACAAAAGCAAAAAAGAATATGGATTGATTGCAATGAAAAGAATAAAAAAGAGTACTTTTTTATTTAATATTTTATTATTTTATTTATTTGTTTTTATTTACTTCTTTATTTAAAAGAGCTAGAGATCTCTAGAAGTATTAAACCCTTCAGTTACATTTTTTTTGGATAAACTGTTTTGAAGGCCATTTCAAAATTAAATCACCTGTGAGTGCAAATGTGGGAATTTAACATGAAGTGAAATTATCCTTGTTTTATGCTGTAAGGCAGTTTGAATATTTCCTTTCTGTGAGGGATTTTTTTTCTTAACTGATTATAAAATTGATGTGAAAACTAAGGGCAGAAGGTGGGGCTATTTTATTGGTTTTTTTCTTTTATATACCTTTGAGTCTTCTGCTTTAAGCAGTCATAACAAAGACAAATATTTATATGGCACCTGCCAGTCTATGGCTTAAAAACACTTAACATGCTTTAATATATATTATTACACAGAAATAGAAAAAATACAGTTCTAGGGTGAAAGGTAATTTCTGGCTGATAGAAATGCTGTAAAACAGAAAGTAAACAGGATTTAGAGCAAAGTAAACCAGAATTAATTCCTAGTAAGAATAAGTAGAAGAGAAAAGCTAATATTTCTACTGCTGCAAAATTTGTCAGTGGGAATTTCAAAGCCTGATTTTTCTTATCTTTCATAAACAGGCTGTAAATCTTAGGCTCCACAAAGTAAATGGATGGCTTAGTATTTACTCTAACAAAGGACAAGACTTCATTCCCACAATTTAGTAAGATACAGCCTTGGAAGAAGTGGTAAGATCTAAGTGCCTGCAAGGGGTTAAGAAGGGCTGTAGAAATGACTTATGCTTTTGACTAAGCAATAAAACCACGCTCTTGGATGGGGGGAGACTGCAGTATTTTGGAGTGCTTTTTCCTCACAAAAATGTCACAAAAAGATTTTCTTTCCTTCAGCATGATCCACTTTATTGTATTTGCAAGAAAAGTAAAGGAAATTAAGACTTTTACTCTCGGAAATGCCAGTTTTTCTTTCTAATGCTAGTCAGCAGTCCAGTGGTTTAGGGGTCATTCTCTGGAGAATACCAGGATTAGCAGACGGTATCAGATAAAACTTTAGGTTTGTTTTTTTTTATTCTTACTGGTCAGTATTGACTAGCAACTTACTAAAGAAATCCAGGAAGCAGCAGAACCAGAGGCTTTAGATAAAATTCTTAGAGGTTTCTCCAGAGTCCCAGAATCATTAAGATTGGAAAAGACCTCCAAGATCATGGTGTCCAATGTTTGAGTGAACACCACCACCCTGTCAGCTAAACCATAGAACTAAGTGCCACACTCAGTTATTTCTTAAACACTTCCAGGGGTGGTCCATCCACCACTTTCCTTGGCAGCCCTTTCCAAGGCTAAAGTCACACTCATACTGTGAAATGCATACTTAACTGTTTGTGGAAAATAGGACACCTCCAAGAGGAAGGAAGGCACGAAAGAGCCCTGCCTTCAAATTTCCTGTTTCATAGGACAGATTTATTTCATAAGCATAGGAAAACTGCTAACTTTTGCATGTTTAACCTTAATTATAGCAGAATTTAACTTTTTTTTTCTTTTAAGGCAGTTAGGAGGTTTTCTTCTTAGTGGTGAGACTATTTTGAGAATCAATTTAAATATCTGAAATGATTATGCATATGCAGTACAAATATGCTAAATTTAACCTTTGAAGTAGTGCTTTGCTCTTCACTTCCAAAATGAACACAGATTAATAAAAAATGCTCTGGATTAAAGATGCTCAGTATTTCACTCTCAGCAGAGACACCTCAGACCAGGGTTGTAAAGGTACCTGTTTTGTAATAAGGAGCTTTGGTCCCTAACAACTTCAAATGATATTTCACAAATTCTCCATCATGTCTCTCAGATCCCTCAGGGTCAGTAGGAAGAAAACTGCCAAATATACTGATCCAAACAAGCAGGTACTGGGCAATATGTGCTATGTCAAGACACCAATCCTGGTCCCAGGGTATCCCAGCTCTGTGGGCACAACACTCACTCTGCTAATTTTTCCCCACACATCCTAGGAGGGAGGGTTGTTGCTAGCCCAAGTTGACTCCTGTTAAGGAGCCTTATGTTTCAGAGCCAGCTACAGATCTCTAAACAAGCATGCTGTGCTTTGCCATGAGTCCCTAAGCTCATGGACATAGCCTCCAGCACGTGGGACAACTTGGGCTGTCTTAGCCAAGCCAGCCTTCTGTCACCCAGCATGAGCTAGTGCTTTGGCCTTGCTGAATGTCAGACCTAGTGACTTTCAGGTACGTGGCCCAAGGAAGAAGTGATACACTAAAAAAGGATCACCTGGCTGTATGATCCTCCTCAGTCTGGAACCCTGACCTTCAGGTTAGAAAAGAACAGAGGGAAAAGCAGTCTTTGCCCTTTCCTGGTGAAGCTGGGCCACAGGAATGCATGGTGCTGACCACAGTATGCAAGGGAAAATATCTACCCTAACTGCTGTGGCATTTACTTCCAAGGTGGGAGACATCCATTTTGTCCCTTTTCACAAGGCTGGTAATATGTTTTACATTTGAGAAAATGTAAATATATATATATATATATATATATATATAAAGAATATATAAAATATGTAAGCAGAGCTGGGAGAAGGCATGAGAATGCAGCGCTTTCTTCTCCTACTAACTGTAGAAGAACCTCTCTGTTCTCCCTTCTGCCTTTACATATTAATTTTGGCAGGGTTTGTAGGATGGGGTCAGCCACCTTAGGTGTAGGAGTGAAAAGCTCTGACCCTTGATTTTCTGTTTCCTGTTCAAATTTCTAAACACATGTAAGATGCATCAAAGTGACAGAAGCATTTCCACAAGTTCTCAGGCATTTTTCACAAGAAGAAAAGAAAGTGCTCTGAGACTTCTGTGATTACCAATATAGGTAAGAGGTAAGATCTCAAGGTCTTCCCTGGCATTTTTTTGGTAGCTAATATCAGTTTTTTGCCTGTTCTGTGTGGTGGCTACTGTGAAACCTGTTCGTCAGCACTTAATTCTCATTATACTCTTAAAAGGATATTAAAGTGTGTAACATGGGTTTATAAATTGCACAGAAGCCTAAAGGTTACATATGGCAATGCTACCAAGGAGTGTATGCTGTTTTCCAGATCTGACCAAATGTTTTACAGGGAAGGCATTTTACTCAATTCTCTAATGTTGTTTTATGTAAACAATATAAACAATAACATGGTTTAGAATTGCCATTGCAAAATGAGACCTATCCATCCTCAAAGAGCCTCTGTGCATTCCCTACACAGATATTGCTATGCAGAAGGACATACTTATGCAAATAGGAATGATGGTAAAGAAATTGAAGAAGAAAAATACCGGGTTAGAAGAACAAAACTATATTTCTTCTAGCTCCATCAGCTTGGCTATACTTTCTTCCTGACAGTGGCTTTGAAATGGCGAAAGAATTCCTTCAACTAACTCTTCCTGTGACCTAAATGCATAATTGATGAAAATGTAATGTTTACATGAAAGCCTCATAGAAACCACCAGGAAAGCATCGCAGATTATTTTTTCCTCCTTTTGCCGCTATGTTTTTACAGATGTAATATGTACTTTAAGGAGCCAAAGCAGACAGTTGTTCTTTAGCCCTGCCAAATGCTCCAAACAAAGAAAAAGGTTTCTTTCTTTCTTTCCTCTCCCTTTCCTGACAGAATATATATAGTTAAAATAAACAAATACATTAATAAATACAATTTTTTAAAATAGCTTTTAATTGTCATATCTATGAAAATTCACGAGACAAAAATTATACACTTAGAGCGAGCAATTGTAGAGGTTTGATTCCCGCAAGGCTGAGAAGTGAGCGCACAGCAAGGACAGGCGGTGGCCTCTGCCAGCCCCAGCACGGCTGGTGGCACTGGCGCTGCTGCCACAGCCGTGCCCAGGACTGGATTGCCACCTAGTGGGACCCCGCTGCTCCAACCCACTGGAGCTGTTCAATCCCTGCTCATTGTCCTAAGGCTGATTAATAAATACTGCAGCTAAATTTAGAGCCTGGAGCAGAGTCATAGAATCACAGAATGGTTTGGGTTGGACGGGACCTTAAAGATCCTCTAGTTCCACCCCACACATCATGGGCAGAGGGACACCTTCCACTTGACCAGATTGCTCAAAGTCCTGTTCAATCAGGCTTTGAACACTTCCAGTGATGAGGCATCCCCACCTTCTCAGAGAAACCTATTCCAATGCCTCACTACCCTCACAGTAAAGAATTTCTTCCTAATTTCTAGTCTAAATCTGGTGTCTTTCAGACTAAAGGCATTACCCCTTGGGGAGTGCTTGTCCCAGTATGTTGTAGATGTACCCGAAATATCAGCAGCTGGTTCAGAGGCAGCACAGAGTGCCTGTGTGGCACTGCTAGGTCTCCTTAACACATGAGGATGCTGGCCTCACTCAAGCGTCCTCCGGTACTTGAACACTGTTATAACCGATAATATCTTCTCTTTGAAGCTCATAGAAAATCTAAATGTAAGGAAAACCATGGGGCCCTCTTGTCAGTGCAGGAAAGATATGAGGATAGACCATGGCTGTCTGCTGTGATAAACTGCCAGCCTCTTGTGTTTTTATGGTAGACACAGCCACTGATTTGGTTTTCCATTGATCTGAGAAAGGCAGACTTTGTGCAACTGCAGAAAAGCTAAATGCAATTCCTGGTGTGGCTGTGCGGTGTGATGCAGTTACTCACTGAAAACTCCTCCCCTGAATAACTGCGAGCTTAGCAGGAGAGAGCAGTGAGAAGGCAGAGTCCAGCCAGAACTTCTGAGGACCAGCTTTTAAAAGTCAGTCCCAACAGGGGCTGTATCATCAGCCAAGTATCACAGCTCTGCCCCTTGTCCCTCTGTTCCTAGAGCCCTAGAGCCAACGAAGGTGGGAGGAGGTGGTGGCAGTGGCCTCCAGCTCTGCTGGGGAGGAGGTGTCCGTGCTGCTGCTCCAACTGCTGCTCGAGTCTCACTAAGTAGGGAGGAGCACTTGCTTCACTTGTTTCTGAGTGTGAGCAAATGTAACCACTGCTAAGAAGGCTGCTCTCATCCCTGGACTAATATATATGTTCATGAACAATGAAAAAGCTTCAGTAAGAGAGGCAAAAATCTTCACAATCTCATGAATGGGGCATTATTCTGAGAAAAAAAGGGATCTTGGCAAAAGGAGCTCCTCCCATCCTCTATTGTTGAAGCCTGAATAGTAATAATGCAGAATTCTAACATGGAGCCAGAAAAAGAGCAAATAAGGCAGTATATGTTACTGTGGTCTGCATGTACCAGGCCATCAGATGATCAAGCTGGTTCTAGTCCCTCAGTGGTTTGTCTTCTACAATTCATGAGCAGTGAATATTTATTTGGTGGAAATAATGCTGGTAGCTGGACTGTAGCTTAGCTACTGACTTTGCTGCTGGCAAATTTGCATTCTGTGCAGAAGTCCCAAGTGAACAGAAAGAACAGATGTGTTGATTTGTTTGGGGGTTCTTCAGTTATTACAGAAATGCTGCAGTAAAGACACAGAATGGGTTGGGACTGGATGGTTGGGACTGAATGAGGAGAAAACCAGCAAAGTGGGAAAAGGAGGAGAGGATGGAGGTGTTGTTAGCTCTATCTGGTTATCCTTACACAGAAGGAAAACTGGTACTCTTGGAATGGTGCCTGTTTGTCTGGAAAGAAGCAGTCTGACATGGAGAAATTTACTAACCAGGAGTTGCTGTAGCCATCAAATGTGCAGGGATTTCTATTGCCTACACCTGGCCTGACAGAGAGAAAAGGAATGGTTTCATGTATGTTCCCACAGTCTTGGAAAGAAGAGGTGCGGAAGAGTTTATAATTTATTCTTTGTGTTCCTGTGACTAGAGCTTCATAGTAGTGTTCCTTAAAAGTTGAGACAGGGCCAAAACATAATTCAGAGTCAATGTTAATTATCTATGATGTGGAAAATCTTCAGGCAGACTATTTACACCTTTGTTTTATCACTAATTATTGTACTATTTGAATTCATTAATTGGATATTGGATATAAATAAATATTATTATTAAACATGTGCTTAAATGTCAGACATATTAAAAATCAAGAATTATTACAATAATCTAAATGATAATTGATCTCAAGCAGTGACTACTTAGAAGATGGTTAAATATTCTGGTCAGTGACAAGTGGTTTTTAGATTTTAACTTCAATTACATGATGCAAAATACTGTGCTCAGGCTACAGTAGGGCCTAAAAAATGTGATGAACATCACAATATCCCAAATATGAGAGTATAAGCAGAAGCCTAAGTTCTTATAACAATTTAGATACAGAATCTGCATCTGATTGTGATTCAGAGTAGGTAGCTGAGTTATCTTTAAGTAGAAGTCTACAAATGTCCCTTTTACAACAATGTTCCTTCTGCTTTGGCACAAGGCCCACCAGAGCAGCAGTTAGCAAAGAAGGAGCTGCACTATGGCAACTTAGTGAGCTGCACTTAAATCAACATCTACAAGACCTGTATTGCATGGCCATTTACCTAACAAAGAGTCTCTAACCATGAGGTTACTGTGAAAAAGGGAAGGGCTGGTGATGGCTTTTTTCCTGAATTTCACTGCTGACCTGGGTAATTTTGGAGCTTTTGGTGGACTTTGTCTCCTCTCCCTCATCTGTGAACCACAGCAGAGCTTAGGTGTCTCTCTTCCCAGGCTTGGGAAGGGTCTGGTTGCCCCCTGTAGATCATTCAGAAATTTTGGATTCTAATGGTCACATAATCTGAGAGTTAGGTAAGTAAAATCTGTCTTTAGGCAAATTGCAACTTTGGAAATTATCTAAACACGAATATATTTTATAAATTATAAGGCTTCACAGCCTTTCAATCTTACCTTTTGGGAATCTTTAGAAGCAGAGAACTGCAGTTCATCTGACTTTAATTATTTGGAATGGTCCTTTTGCATGGCACAATTATGGCAGCTACTCTTTTTTATTGCGTTTATCAAAGGAGAAACACTCCAGTAGTGTTTAATGCACCAGTCCTGTAGCACTTCACATCAAATTGTGCATGGCCACAGTCTGGCTCTCACTAGCAACTGTAGAAACAGCAAGATTACTTCATGGAAAAAAAGTTGTGTTTTAGAATACATTGGGAGAGAAAAACAATAGCATTGGTTGCAGTCAATACAAACAGATATTATTTTATATTTTAGGTATTACTTCTGCCTACTAATGAGACCAGCCAGTGAACCCTTAATAGGGTATGGTTGTCCTGAAAGTAGGATGCCTCCGTGGACATAAATGAGACAATAAAGCAGCTCTTCCTAGATAATACAGCTGTCTAGTTTTTTAAGCAATCTGCACATTTTTTTCAGTTCCCTTTACAGAATCTTTGTGGATTAAGAAAGACCAGTTAATCTGAAGGGTGTGTAACATCAGTTGGCCACAAACATTGCTCTAAATGCTGATCAAGCCAGGAACAAATCATCAGCCTTTGCAAATCCCCACAGAGAGTGGTGCACTGATTGTTCAGGCTGCACAATCATTTCTCAAATGAAACACAGCTGAACTGCCAAATACTGATTTTCCCCAAACTGGCTGTTTCATATGGTTATGGCTTCCTGACCAGTTACCTGCTGTGGCTGGGAAAAGCCAATAGGAACACTCAGATTATTTTAATCCTGACTATACACAAGATAATTCTGAAAGATAACAAGGGTTAAAATCATTAACTGTGCTAAAACAGGGTTTGTAATGTGCTCAAACAGAGAATATTAATTATGCTCAGAATACAATAAGGTAAAGGAGGGATGGAGAGTTAACAAAATGCTGCAGCTACAGGTCAGCAGTTCCTGTCTCATTCTGCCTAAGAGCCCATAACTGCTTCAGGATACAGCTCTCAGAGTCACATCCCAGCTCCAGATTGACTTCACTGGAAAGTCACTGCTTACTGGTTGAGATGGTGAACATGCTAGATTGATCTGTGAAATGCAGCAGCTATTTTTCTCAGTTCATATTTCTGATACTGTGTTAAGGTAAAGTGAGGACTTGGAGAAGCACAATGAATAGTCTCAAACACTGTGAAACAAGAAAGTTCCCAGGGAATCCACTACAACAGGACCTTAGAATAATCACAGATGTCAAAAAGGAAGGCAGACCTAACCAGAGGTGAGTTTGGAATTAACACACTGGACAAAATTCTGCTGTGCAAACTGTGGGGAAAGCACTGACAGCAACAACAGGAAGGTTCCAGGCCTGGTGAGGCAGATCTAGGTAACTATCTGGACAAAAGCTCCCACCAAGGCAAACTGTGAGAAAGGAAGTATCTTACACATGTGCCATCCCATGCCGGGTGGGAATAGCACCCACGCCTTTTGGATACCCAGGACTTGGGCTGTATAAAAGTGCTATCTCCACAAGACCATGGGAACCCCCACCAGCAAGCAGACCAGGATGAAGAAGGTCCAGCAGGACACTGCAAGATTCCATGTGGTGGTGATATCTTTGCTTAGTCTCTCTCATACACTCTCTTTCCTGCACTCTTTTCTATCTCTCTCTGACATCTATTGTTTGCACCTTAATTTGGGCAGAGACAACTCAGTAATCAGATCCTAAGAGATAGCAAGCCAAAAACCAACCAAAAAACTCTGTGCAGCACTCCAGCCACACTGTGTTTGCCGTGTCCTTCAGGAAGCAGCAATGCAAAATGCTTTCTGCAGCAAGTGGAGACCCTCCACTGGAGATGCAAATTGTTTATTTTGGATATGGTGTCTCTCAGATTGTGCCACCTTAGTGGGCCACCACAGCAGCGAGAAGCTAGAAGCAAGATCACATTTGGAGCAGAACAGCACGAGGGAGTAACACAGGTTGTAGGAAAGAGATGTGGAGGAAGAGCCTCCCCCAAAGGAGAAGGAAGACATGTAGATGGTAAAAGACTGTTTGGTTTGGATGAATGGAGGGTAGGCCAGGATATGTGGAGCACAGCTGCACCACAGCAGTGCTGAATGCCTCTGAACATTTTCTATTCCATTTCCCAGCTGTGCCATCACAAGTGATGACAGGTAGGTCTAAAGTTCAGAACCCCATGACCAAATACAAACTACAGGAATTACTACTATTTATTAAAGTTGCTGCATGCCTGATGACTCCTGGGGTTTTACTGTGTGTTTTGGGCTCTGTTAAGGGCACAGCAATCCATGAAATGAGCTGAAGGCCATGGGACTCCAAACCAGCTTCTGAAATGTGTCATTTAATTTGAACTAGGATATTGCTGACATGTTCACCTTCGTAAGCATGTTGATCAGGATCAAGACCATGTTCTTTGCTACTGCCTAGAATTTAGCCTCTCACACAGATTTAGGGCATGTTTCATCCAATTAAATAGGGATGATTGAACTTGTCATTTTCAGTTTTTGATCTTAGCTCTGAATTAAAGTGCAACAGAAAAATGTATACAAAAAATATATCATAGGGACTTTGCAACAGAAAAATATATACAAAAAATATATGATAGAGTCTTCTCAACATCTAAAGGTTCATGATCATTGTAGGCAGAGCAACCTGGTTAGATACATTGTTTTTCTTCCTTTTTTTGATTTCTAAGGTATTTCTGATGCTGAAGAAAAAACACTTTTCTCTGAAAATAAAATAGCCAGCTGTCAAGGCTGATTCTCTGAAGTCCACTGAGTGAATTTTTACTAACTCCCTACTTAATATTACCTAACCTATATTTGAATTGGATCTCCTAGGTCTCTAGAACTTAAGCCTAAGTTATCCATAAAAGTGAGAAAAGGAAACATAAAAATCATAGAGACATTAAGTGAAATATTTTTCTAATTAATAAGATGTCCAAGAAATGTTTCCAGTACTGTAAGCCAGTTTTATTTAAAAAATAGAGTCCAAACATTGTTTTTTTTATAAGGTGCAACATATACACTGTTTTCTACAATTAAAAAACCAAAACAACAAACAGAGCCAAAGCAAAACTATAGTCATAAATATAGTGTCATTCAAACACAGAATCAGTCCTCTGTAATCCTTAAACATTTTTTTTCTGCTTCTTCAAAGCATAAGAATTAATAATTAGTATCACTGGGACAGCCAAAGGGTCTGTCTAATGTCATCCATTTCTGTACTTTATTATTAAACTTCCTGGTACAGATTGCTTCAAGTACACATCAGAAGCTGAATGTAATTTAACACAGTTCATGCAAAACAAAGGTACATACTGAACCTCCATAATTCAAAGATTTTTATTCCCCTGTTTAGTTTAGTTGGGCATTTTTGAAGGCCAGCTGCTTGAAGGACTGAACTGAGGTTGCATAAAGTCAGCAGTATATATTAAAATACTCATATAACTCAGATTGATAACACTACATGACCATCTTGAGCTCTACAAATTCAAATAAATAGGGCTGAGATCTATGCCTCTTGGAGTCTATTCAGTACCTTCTGAGATAAATTTTGGAATACAGATGGAAAACAGTGCCTGATAATGAGCTTGTTATGGGAAATAAATTAAATCATTACATCATAACTGCATTTTTTGAGATAAGCATGTTATAAATTTGTATTAAGGGAGTTCCCTTTCAGACACCAGTGTGAAGAGCAATAAAAGGCTGTAGCATGGAGGAAGTTTTCTAATTAGCAAATTCTGTCCTGTTTCAAAGCCCTCCATGTCATTCTAGCATCAGCCTCAGCCTTGATGATAGCACCAAACCGTGAGTGTGCATGAGATAGCAGCCCCTGCTCTGAAGGGTTTAACATCTTTTGAACAGACACTGGAAAAAGGAGCAGCACTACATGGTTACATGTCCAAAGGTTTTTCCCTTGACCCCTTAGGTATTTAAAGCTTTCCATCTAGAAAGGAATGTGCTTGATAGAAGAGAGCTCTACACCCATCTACCTGCCTTTTACTTGGGCAATAATCCAGGGTCAAACTGCATTCACAGTAACTGCATAAATCTCAATTCCTTCTGCTGGTGTTTGCTACAAAGCATGTTGGGGGTTTTTTGGATCTTGTTTTTAAGCCTGAGGGCTCCTTCTAAGTACTCTAATAAGGCAAGGCAGCAAGCTATCACAGGGGTGCCTTGGTTTCAGTAAATCAGGCCTCTGGGTATTAAAGGAATTAACCACACAAGTTTAACCTGATAAGCCAAGTCAATACATCTGTGAATTTGTATTCATAGCCAGATTAACCTCAGTTAGGCAAGTCCATGTCTTTTTGTCAGAAAATGATAATGTTTTTCAGTGTTGATACACTATATTGTTTCCTGTTTGCAAACATGGAAAGTAGAACATGGTCATAGAGTTTTAATCCAAGAATGAAATTGCTCTCAAAAGTCAGCCTTTTTAGCCTAGTCTACATCCCTTAGATTCTAGAAGTTATGGGTAGAAACTGACAATTGTATAAAGCCCCACTTGGATTTAGTTATGGGAATGAACAGATTTTATGATGGCATCTCTGTTCAAATGAGGGAATCTAGTGTTTATGAGCGTTATTGTTGACTTGGCTGGTTTCTTATGAGTTTGGCTGCTGACAGCTTCCCAGAAAAATGTAAGAAATAACCATATTATGTTGTATTTCCTATTTGCAGAAGAAAGGGGTTGTTCAGTCCTATATTTTACATAGTTTTAACAATATCCCTTTAATAATACATTGTACTGCATCTGTTCAGTTAACAAAAAGTATACACCAAAACACTTATGGGCTTTGGCCAGAGCTACATATATTTATGTCAGTCTGTTGCAAACACCATTGTTAAGTGGAGTACTTAACAGATTAAAATTATCCCTTTACTTCCGTTTCTCTTACTTCAGCAGTTCAGGCCATACTCTGTGTGAATGCAGTGGGACACAGGCCAGAAGGAAGCAGGGTCACTGGAGATAAGAGGAGGAATTTGTGACACAGAACTTCAGCATCTAACTCAGGGTGCACCTAAGTAGTTGTCTCAGTTCAGGAACACAATAATCATGCACACTGCCTACATGTGAGATCAACAGTCTGGGTTTGGGCTGGAGTAAGCAACAGGCTGTTCTGACATCAAAGGTCATCTCTATCCATGAGGATCATTCAAACACCACCAGTTATATGGGTGAATTTGAGCAAAAATACCAGAGGTCTTAGGTGCCTAAATGAAGGGACCAGGAGGTCTGAAGGGGATTCAGGGAACAACCTTTCTGCAATCTTTAAATTTACATCTACAAAGCAAACACTGGGCAGTATGAATTACGTGTTACAGAGTAATTTGGTATTCTGTTACTGATAGCAGTATTGACTAAAGTGCTGACCCTCTTTATCTCACATAGGATTGGAACAAGGGTTTAGGAAAATTTAACATTTTTACCTGAGTGACTTACAGATCTCTACCAGGGTCTGTTAAATCTTGTGTTCTTGGTGCAAACAGATAAATACTTAAAGCTTTCCTATGATCATTTGCATTCTCAGTCCCTCTGATCTTATCCAGCCACAGTGCCGTGGAGAGGAATTCCACAGTCCTATGACTGACAAGTGCATTAAAAGTAGATCTCTTACAGGATAAGTGTCTATGACTGTTAAATTAATTTCAGCAATCTCTTGGCAAGTGCAGACAAATGCCAAGAAAGAGCAATGACAAAAAGGACCTAAGTGGAGAACCAAGAATCAATGCAGAATGTCATTCATTTGTGAAAAATTGCGATGTACACAAGGGAAGACAGGCGAGGGATTCAATCTCTTGTCACTAACACTGATGAGGGACAGATACCACTGCCTGTTTAGTGCTTTTGAAAACTATTTTATGGGCATCTATGTTTTATTCAGTTACCACAGCAAAACACAAAATACTAAATTTTACAGTACTTGTATGCAAAATTGCATAGAGAGATAATAATTTTTTACAAATAAATCCCATTTCAACATTAATAAGGGGAAGCTGGTTGACAGAAATGCTAAGCAGTATAAAATTCAAAAGACTAAAGCAGGGAGCAAGGGACACTTCATTTTAAAGTGATTTGAGATGTAACCTTACTATTTTCTTAAGACTTATCTCCAGTCTTGACTCATTAAACATTTACAAAATAAAATAAAGATGACAAAATATTTCATTTAAAAATACGCAAATTTTTTTCCATCATGGAAATGGAATAACTTGGTAGCAAACAAATAGCCATGATTCCAGTAACAAAAGCAACTGACATTACTCCTTTGCACTCTCTTGGCTTGGAACACAGACCTTTGTATCTCTTAGCAGCTTGTACATAAACAGTGTCTGCTACTCTTCACACCTGCCTCATGAGTTACTGTGACCTCGATGCCCCCCACTGGTGCTCGTGGCTCTTTGTCTCTAAGCACCGCATCACTTACACCCACCAGCACTCCAACTGAGCTGTGGGGAATCTCATTAAGGAAACACAGCTTGATGTCTGCAGCTGCTCAGAGCTTCTAAACTGCCTTCCTCATTGAATTCGTGCTGTCCTGCATCCACTCCCTCTGTCAGAGGCATTATCAGGCCATTCTTCATATACATTACCTTTTTCTCTTTAAGCAAGTTGAAACACCAAACACAGCCTTCGTGTTAATCTAGAAGGGATTCCTTTGGGGTTACTTTCTTCTTCTTCTTTACCAGTCTAGTTAAACATGATAGATTCAGGGTCCTGGTTTGCCATTTGAGCCATATGTCTTAATACATCCTTTTTAGTTATGATACCCAGCAGCCTCCTACAGGAGAAAAGGAAGCGAAAGGTCAACAATCATCTCGTAAATCATCCAGGTTTTTTCCCTGTTCAGTTGCAGGGACATTTTGTGAGTGTTTCCATACAATACTGTCCATCTCATCTATTTCCCAATTATCTTTTTATAAAAGTATTCTCACCTCATGTATTTCTCCTTCCCCAGCCACGACAATTAAGTGAAACGCTTTGGCTTGTTACCTCTTTTTGTTTGGAACGTGACTGAGTGAGGAGCTACAACTAATATTTCATACAACAAAATAATAAGGTTCCTTAGCCTCAGGCTGCAGAGGACCAGCAGTCAAACCCAAGGTATCCGTGCTTGGTAATACACAAAGTAAGCTAAAGCACAGGGTTTCTGAAACTCTTACTGCCTGACAGCATAATTCCTTCAAATTTAAATGATAATTTCTCATTTATGTGAACCTAAATGAATTGCATCTGTCAAGAAAGATGAGGCCTATGGGATGTCTGGTCCCAAGAGTCAAAAATTTCATAACCCTCAGTATTCAAGGGCTTTTACTTCCAGTCCTTGAAGACCATTAGGCACTGAATATTGAAACTATGCCACTGCTAATAGTTTTTCCACCTTTCATTTCATGTAAGTTCTAAAACTCCAGATTTAATTTCTGAACCCAGGCACCTAAAATCAGAACCTTTATCTATGTCCCAATAATGGTTCTTATTTTCTTAATGCTGAGGATACTTCATTGACAGTGACAACTGATATGCCATATTTTTGAATAACAAAAAGACTTTTTAACAGAAGAAAAAGTTTTAGTCTTCCATGTTTGGAAGTGATGGCTGTGGTTTGGCTATCCTGCTACCACTAGATCCTGGGACAAGCCATGATGCCCAAAGATCTCAAATTCCATTGGAACTATGGGATGTTATGTCTAGTCTATGTCTATGGTGCAGCTTTTTATTCCCATAATTTCATGTTTGCCCAACTCCTTTAGCTGTTATTTGAGGGCCTTTGGTTTATACACTTTTCCATTATCCAATAACAAAAGCTGAACAGATAAATTTTCCTCCAGTGACACCTTTATCACAATTTTCACAATCATCTAATCTAGCTGGATGTCTCTAAACAGGCATATTATTTGCAAACAATACTGCTTCCCAGATCTGCCTCTGCTGAAAACTGAATGATAGTAGAAGTCAGAACAGTTTATTTTGTATTTATTTTTACCTTATGAGTACATATTTTTACCTTATGAGTATGTATTTTTACCCTATGAGAATACACTAAGAATTTAGGAGAACAGAATGAAATGTAACACCTTGCAAGCACCATTTTGGTTCACAGTCTGACTTCTTTTGCTGCCCTGGACAGACATGGGCGAGGTTCCCTTATTCATCCATTCACAAAATAAGACAAAATTAAAATACTAATTTGAGTGTCAACTACTCACCCACTGCGAGTCACCAGACACTGCCGGAGCCCAAGTTTTCGGAAGATATCTACCACAGTTTCCATTGGTGTGTGGTCAGTGACAGTGAAAGGGCTCAGGTTGAGAATACGCCGCAGTTTCAGTGGGTGGGGACTGTTGGGTGGCAGTTCTGGGGGGTCTTCAGTGAAGTACACGATGGAGTTGCTCACCACCCCATCCTGACGCTGTCTTGCATTCTCTGTACAACACAAAAATTGGGGTAGATAGTGAATTAAGCTTGATAATAAAAAAATAATTCCTCCTTTGGAAAGCAAGGTTTGATTGTGTCTTTAACGTATTGGAATCCCAGAAACTTGGGTTACTGAGTAATCTTAAATTTCCTTAAGACACTGCTCCCTCAAAGCAAATGTGATATTTTTATAGGCCCATACTTTTCCTTGGTTGGGAAAATGCTTTTCTGAATAAATATGCAGCTCATTGCATTCATAAACTTCACTAATCCAATTTCTGGCCAATTCAAATCACTGTATGTAATTTCCTCCATTGTGAGAATCACAACAGAAACTTTATTACATGCCTGAAGGAGTGGAGTCAACAGCTGTGTAAGATCCCAGCTGGTTTGGAGCAAAACTTTTCAGTGGAGTTGGGAAAATGTGGACACAGAGAATGGATTTCTGAACACAAAGCTGGGGAAAGACAAATTCACATTCCAGGGAACCAGAGGTGGTGTGGGTGTTGTTCTAGATCAGAACACCTTGCTGGCAGGCAGGGTAAATTTTGTGGGTTTACACTTAATGCCTTAAATTGTTTGTGTATCTAGATTTTAAAAAGGAAAAAGAAATTAGCTTCCTACTTAAAGGAAAATAGTAAAGAGAGGAAAAATATAGGGGTAAACAACACATATATGACCACTTTCAGAAGTTCAAAAGCTATCATTAATACTTTGATCAAACTACAAAGTGAACATCACACTACATCTGGAGTTTGTATGATCAGTTTTAGCCTTTTACCTAAAGCATGCCCCAAGACTTAACATTGGAGTACTTCATTTTCTTTCTAGTGTTTACCTAATCTCTACCCATCACTACAGGGTATAAACATTATAAAACACAGATTTCCAAATTATGACAGTCAACATTTGTCTCCCCAGAATAAGCATATCATGTGTTTGGCTCTGAGGGTTTAACTTTTTTTTTAAAAAATAAATTCTTGGAAATAGTTAAATTATTACTTTCAATTAACATAGGTTGTTTCTGCTCTTGAGAGGTGTAGCAACTCATACTCCAAGCACATGTAAGTATTCTTGGAACTCTCTGCCATCAATCAGAGTGAGAAACCTGCTGCTGTGACTTGTAATCTGTAGACAGTGATGGTTTCCAACATGTTTCAGCTGCAATTTTTTTTTTACATTTAATGATCGTTGTCTTGTAATATTTCTGGAACTGGAGCAGTGCTGGCTCAAACCTAATATCACTACAGTATACGATTCTCAACCTTCTCACCCCACACATTACAAGCCCTATTGCAATTTACAGGAATTATGTTAGTTTTGTATCAGCTTGTTTCTATTCATACATCCAATTTCAAGTGTGAAGATGCCTGCATAGTTCTTTGATATATGATCTGTGCTAAGAGGTAACATTAATCAAACCAAAGGTAACTCCCACCCTTTGATAAAAACCTTTGACAGCTAGGTATTTCCTTCCCAAAACTGCACCTAGCAGGGCCTAGCATTTTGGTTACCACATTGCTATTCCCAAAGCAGCAGTGACCCTGAACAACAGTGATTAGCCAAAGCCATGATTTCACTCTTCCATGTCAAAAACCTCTCTAGAGAAATTTGAATGATGTAGTACTACAGAGTAAATTCAGCAGCATCAGAAAAATAGTGGATTTTGTGTGCAGTCTCACTGGATGAGAAAGTGGGAGTAAAGGTAAAACAGAAGAGCAGATAATTTTTGCAGTCAGTGGGTAAGAAAAACAGACACAGATTAACAGAAAGAGCAAAGCAAATGGATGACAATGTCTGGTTTTAAAAAGCAATCTATGCAGAAGGCTCTTGTCATAGCTAGAGAGTGAATTAATTCTCCCAAATGTGAACCAGCCTCTCATATTCAGGGGTTCACATTTCACAGCCTATATCAACTATGTTGATCTCTCAACTCCACACTGGGAAAAGCATATTATACAGGCCACCTGGCTTTTGTCCAAGGCTCTGCCTTTTGCATGGTGCCTCTGGAGCTGGCCAAATTAAGAAAAGCTTTACAGTGTCAAAAACTCCACTCTGTAAGTCTGTAAAGTAGGTGTCATCTAAAATGTAGACACCTCTTCCCAGAGGGTGACTCTGCCACCTCACCTGCCTACCTACTCAACAAGGATCAATGGAAGGACACAATCCTCCTGAAGCTGCTGCTGAGCAATTGGAAATGGCATTGCCATTCACTTTACAGGTATTTGATGCATTTATAGAGCATGCTCGACTCAGTATGAAATTATGTGGGGGTAAATCATGAGGCAGATAGCTTTGTGGGAACGGGTATTTGATGCAAGACTCAGCAGCTATTGCCTTCATCCAAGAAGGCAGATATGTGAAGGAATTGGAGTACTTCAACAGAGCAATCTCTGGACCACCATACTACTATGCACAACTAACTGGGCCTGAGAAAGAAGCTGAAATTCTTGGTTGAAACCATGTCTCTATAAAAGTGCAAAGTGTTTTAATACAGAGGTACCAGAGCTAGTTCAAACTGAGGAGGCATTCTGCAGGGCACAATGCCATGAAAAAAGAGATACTGGTGAAAGAAGAGATACTGGAGTGGGCCTGACTGTTTTCCTTAAGACCTCATTCCCTGGCTGAAGTTCTGCACAGATGGGGCTTAAGCTGTTCTGAGATATAACTCCAGTACCTCTGTCAGGCTGAGCAGGTGAACATGAACAGGTGAACAAGAGATCCTTCACCATGTGTGATATTTCTCTCTTGGTAAGGAATTTTATGGCTTAAGGACACTCGGTGCGTGGCTCCATGATCACAACCATGAAGCAAGCTGAGGTGGAGTTTCAGAACACATTAGTTACCCTCGTGGTAATGATCAGCAGTAACAAGTTCTGAAATTCAGACAAAGCAGCTTCAAAGAGTATTAGTAATCAACAGGTTGCTAGCATGGTTTACCCTGACCTGTAATGGAACCATATACTGTGTCTTTAGAAACCAAATCCAGATTTTAAGTCACAAGGACACAAACCATACTGGAAAGATTAACCATTTATCATAGTGTCAGCACAGAATGACAGCACTCACACTCGGCCCCAAGGGGAAAAGGGTTACTGAAGGTCACTGGTGGCTGATGATTTTAGAAAAATTTATCTATGTATATACCAATTTGATTTTAAATCTGTCTCATTTCTTATGAAAGATGCTCTTAATTAGAACTGGTCAGGAGACTGTACCTTTTCCTCTGAAAAATGCAGATGCCAAACAATTTTTGAACAGGAAAGCATTTTGATCTAAATGTTTACTGAGATTAATTTTATCTGATCTCTTTGTTGTCAGTTCATAGCTGGACACTTTCTCACATCTTCTGGCAAGACCATTCAGACACACTGCCATTTATAACCTGAATCAAAAGACTCAGCTCCTCAAAGTTCTTTGACTCACTTCAAGCAGTGTCTGATCTTTCTGATTTTAAAGTGAGGGCTCTGCATCTTCAGTCCCTGCAATTTTCCCACTGACATACCTTCCTGAAAAGGAGGTGCAAAAGACTATTAACTTAGGAAGGCACCAAGTGTTAAAGCCATGACATGGCAAAGGCAGTATAAAAGACAGACCCAGGGTAGGCTAAATACATCTAAAAAGTGCTTTAAAGACCACTGTTATTTCAATATTTGTTTTAGCTTTGTGGGAAGTGAGCTGGAAAGGGACCTTTAAAAATAACCCAAATTTTCCATTTATTAATTTTCTTGTCTGAAAAATATGTGAATTTCCATCAGAGACAACAGCTTTTTAAAGGTGCCTGAGCAGCAGGGATGAAGCAAGACCATGCAGAGAATACTAATTACAAGTCAAGGAGATTTGGATATAGCAGACATTCCTCTCCCCTGCAAAGTACAAGGCAACCATGCCCAGGTGGCATCTTGCCTGCCTGCCCAGCTGGCCCTCAACACCACAGGGCTGCCACAACTGGGAGCAGATGGTGGACCAGCCTTGCAGACCTCTGCAGTTCTGGATGCCCTGGGTCCAGAAGAGGTGGGAACACTTGCATTCATCCAATATACTTGCTCTTCAATCCCCACTTAATCATCAAATCAACCAGGAAAGGAAGTGACAGTCAAAACCTTTAATGACCTGGATTCAGACTCTCAGGCAACCAGCCAGATAGCCACTGGATGCCAGACAAAATTCACCTATCTTTACCAAAAAAAACATTGTGCACTGAAAACTTTCCACCTGGAGCACTAAAAGCCTGCATGTGAGGAAAAACTGAGACAAAGCAACAGAAAGGAGTACAGGCTATTTCATCACTGGGTGACCAAAGTTCATGACTGCCCCAGCTGCCTCTGGAAGTCCATGGAGAGGGAAAGAAACTGAGCCCTGCACTGGCTTTTGGTCCGGTTCTGACAAAAATTCTGGCCATATGAGTTGATTTTCTGACTGCTGTCTCTAGAATAATTTTATTTTACTCTTTTGAGTGACAGCAAAATTAAGCCCACAAGGGTCAAGCCCACAAAATCAGGTATTATGCAATAGAAAAGCTTCCAGGTCCTACTAACCAGCAGAAGTCAGATTTGAAGAAAAAGTTAGATTTGGTTCTTGATTATCCATTCTTCAAGACAACTAACGCTACTAACCTCCCATCTTGTAAAAACTCCATTCAAAATCAAACTTCTGGACATTGATACTCTACTTACTTATTGCAAGGATCAGCTCTCGTCTCTGTGCAAATCCAATAAGTCTCTCTGAGTCCTTTGAAACCACCACTGGAAAGCCATTGTAGTCAGTCTCTTTGATAAGTGTCTCCACATCCTCCACTGTCATGCTGTCCTGTGTCAGCACAGAGAGAGGAGCCTCGCCGCGCCTTGGTCTCATCACGTCAGTCGCCAGGGTTCGGTGGGTGAACTCATCCTTCACATCCAGGAAGGGATAGCCATTCAGATGAATGTGAGCTTCATAGATCCCTTCTTTTCCAAAGGCATCTGCCACCCACTTGCTTGTGACAGCTGCAGCCATAAGAGGTACAATGTACTCCAGGCCTCCAGTTAGCTCAAACATAATCA
Organism: Pseudopodoces humilis; assembly: GCF_049639895.1. NCBI lineage: Eukaryota > Metazoa > Chordata > Aves > Passeriformes > Paridae > Pseudopodoces > Pseudopodoces humilis. Next base: position 19,399,635 of record NC_142201.1, read on the forward strand.
CCACCAGAGAGACCGTCATTCGAGTAACACCACCTGCCAACAAGGAAAAGACTCAGGTTTCTCCCAGTGCTGGTATACATACTAAGCAACTAATTTATATTTTTGGGCCTTACACTCAAAAATGCATGTAATTATTTATGCTGTGTACTTTGCCCTTATACTCTTAGGCTTGTTTCTCTGAAGAAAGGTATTTTTCATTTACTGCAATTTTCATCAAAAAGGTTGAGTGAACTTGCTCATGCCGAAGTTGCTAGCATTGAAAAGCAAATAATGAATGCTAAAAGACAGAGCTTTAAAACCAGAAAGGATGCAAAAAAAAAAAAAAATCAGCTTTAATGGATACTTGAGAAAGTAAAATTGAACCCTGCCATTAGCCCCCTAAAATGACTCCAAGAGTCAGTTAAGTGCCACAGCTGAGGCAGGTCGGAACGTGAAGAGGCAGCCTTTACACCAGCCTATCTATTACTGTCATACTGAGGAGAAAGCTGAGCATTATCTTTGGGCACAACATGGTTACAAAATCCTCCTAGCCTAGAACAGCTTAGGGCCACTGCAAGAGAGAGCTATGTTACAGCTTTGGATATCACTACAGTAATACAGTTTGAACTGAGTACAATTTGGTTTGAGGCCATCCAGGCATGCAGCCACAGGCAGGGTTGTAGCTGTATTTTTCAATCTAGTCTTTCCATATTAATTTCATAAGCAAGCTCCTGGCTCCTTCAGTTTACATTAAAGGATAAAAATAATCACATAACTGAGGACAAGTGTGTATGTATCTCTGAATTATTAGGTAACATTTCTTTGCCTCTATTCAAAAGGGAAATGTAATAAATCTGCTATTTTTAGGTCTCAAAATACAGCCCCATTTTAGATGAGAAAAATCAGAAACAGATCATTAAAAGATGCTTTTTATCTAGCAGCATACAGAAATATTAGATTGTTGATTGCTTGACACTATGATCCAGATACAAATTTCATCTGAGGAATGCCTTAAACTTCTGACTGTGAAAAGCTGAGAGCAAATACCAGACTAAGGATAATTTCATACTTACTCCGTATCTCTTACTTTAGGGAAGATAGGTTTTGGTACAGAACAGCTTAAGTACAAGCTGTGACCATTCTACTGTATGTCTCACCATACTTCTAAAACCCACTGCACCTTAATTTGGACCTTTTAAAAGAGGAAGCAATTGCAACCTCACCTTGAGTCCTGTGTGCAGTTTTAGGCATCACAATATAAAAAAAGACATTAAGCTATCAGAAACCATCCAAAGGAAGGCCACAAGGATGATGAAGTGTCAGAAGGGGAAGCCTTTTGTGGAGTGGCTGAGGTCACTTAGTCTGTTCAACCAGGAGGGGACTGAGGGGAGACCTCATTCTGGTCTACAACATTCCCACAAGGGGAAGCAGAGGGGCAGACACTGATCTCTTCACTCTGGTGACCAGTGACAGGACTTGAGGAAATGGCATGAAGCAGAGTCAGAGAGGTTTAGGCTGGATATCAAGAAAAGGCTTTTCACCTAGAGGGTGGTTGTGCACTGGAACAGGCTCCCTAGGGAATGGTCAAAGCACCAAGCCTGAGAGAGTTCAAGAGGTATTTGGACAATTTCTCAGGGCCATGGTGTGATTTTTTGGGGTGTTCTGTGCATGGACAGGATTTGAGCTTGATGTTCCTGATGGGTCCCTTCCAACTCAGCATATTCTATGTTTCTATAATTCTTTGCTGACTAGCAGATCAACTGCAACATCAGAGCCAAATTTTTGTGCACTATTTATTTAATGAGCATTAAGATCATTTATCAAAGAGAGAAAGTGTTTTACTTGTTTGGACAGTAAGATTCATCCCGGGTTTTTTTGATGTGTCGACACTGCTGTGGGTGTTTACATCCACAGGGATGATCCAGATTATATCTTTATAATCTCTTATATCTTTATAACCTCTAGATGAAATCAGGCTCTTTTGAGGCCAAATTCAGCTGTTCATTTGCCTGGTTTTAGATGTGTGCTGCCAGATAAGAATTGAACTTTCCCATACCTTATTCTTCTGTTTTGACTGCGAGGGGTATAAAGACAGCTAAACTCAGGTGTAATCTACATTACAGACATTAAAATTTCAGGCAAACCCCACCTTTCCTTCCTCTATATTGATCACACAAATGATCCTGCTTTTCCAATATGAGCATCCAAATCTGAAACTTCTCCAGCTCTTCCTTGAGTACATCTTTCATTTCAAACCTACCCAATCACATTAATCATGTGTTATGCCTCTCCACTATTTTTTCATCTGCTGATGATGGCATCAATAACAGCAACAAAAGGAGATAGAATATGCAAGCACACAAGGGGAAAAATATGATCAGGTAAAAACATGCTCAGATGCTTGTAACGTTCTTGTTGCATCTATGGCTAGAAATTTGATATGTGAGGTATTATTCAATGATCTTGCTTTAAGAGTTAACAGATCATTGCTGTAATATCCAATAAATCCTATTGATTGAGTGTAATCCAATATTGGCCTATGATCAAAATAAAAAACCAAAATACAGCTCAGTTGACCATAGCATGAGACACAGCCAAAGACCCAGAATTTTTGCCTCTGTGTAGTTTAAAATTTAACAAAAAAGGGATGTTTTCTTCCTGCACTGAGAGCACAGTCTAAACAAGTAAGTACTTTAGTCCAGTTACAGTGAATTTCATTACATCAAATGGAAAAAATGCAAGCAAAAGTACTCCTGCTTGGAAACCTGCAGCCTAACTTCAATTTTTTCTTTCCTTTACTCTGCTTTTTGGCAGATTACAGGGAGTAGACATTGATGACTGCAAGCCTTTCTGTTGCTGGCTATCTGGTAGATCACTGGAAGAACAAGGAAGTAGAGGAAGCTCCCCATTCTTCAGCCCATCACATCTTTATTTCAACCTCTGTTGCACCCAGAAATGCCAACACAGCAGCTAACACAAACACAGGGCCCTCTGAAGCATGTCCCCAAACATCAGTGTTGGTCACACATGAACCAATAACCAGCAGAGACCATACCCAAGCAAGCTGCTGCTCCCACCATAGCATAGAGTCCTGGTGTGACACAGTCTGCCCCAGGTCTGCACCAGTTCCTGAAGATGATCCAGTCATGATGGTGATATGCCAGCTGCTCCACTCCAATCCCAACCATCCTGCCAGCCATGGCTCCAACAGCCATGCTAGGAATAAAAAGGCCTGAAGGGATCTGGAATAAAATATAGACACATAAGCATCTTGACAAAAATGATCAGTATCAAACAACTTTAATTAACAGTAAGAGAACCAAGTTTCCATAGCCTCATGGCAGCCCACAGGGCTGATCCCCATGCTCTGACACAGTTTTCTGCAGTCACTGAGTTCATGTGGCTACATGTGTATTAATAGCTTAAAAATGTTAGTGCATTTTTTGAAGAAATTTTTAATCCTATCTGCTGCACCCCACTGAATTAGGGAGATATATGCTGTTTCTGAATAATAGGTTGCTTTTGAAGTCAAGATGTTACTGGCTTTGCCTTTATTGCTTTCTCAGCAGGAAGTCAGGAGCTGCTGTTTCTGTCATAGGCTTGAGAATAAGCTTAACAGAAAATAACATCTTGATTTCACCCTCTATCAGATGGAGCACTTTATGATTTTATTACTACTTTTTCAGGCTAAATCAGACCAGATTTTAAATTAAATGTCATATGAAGAATAGAAACTCAGAGAAAGGGGACTGACTGCTCAGAGGCAACTAATTCTCCATCTTAGTTTACAATATATTTTCCAGGAAGCTTTGTGAATCGTTACTTTGTTGTCTGCTATACAAACAAGCCACAATTCACTAAGAAAAAGAGTATTTAAATGGGAAGGGAGGGGAATAAAAGAGAATGAAGATTTACTTTGCCTTGGCTAAGTGCATTTCCTCTTAGATGTCAAGTGTACCAGCAAGTGGGAGATATATTTCCTGCTGGAGAAGACAATTCAGATCTGTGACAAGGGATTGCATGGGGCTTTTGTTGTTTTCAGAGAGGAAAGCCTATTATATCTTTTAAAGTCTGAAAATATACCTTGAGCTTCCTAGAGAACTTAACTAATCACCTCATCAGCACAGCCTAAAGGTTACCAGCCATGTAGGGCTGGTAACAGCAGATGCTAACAGCTCCCACCATACTGTGCTAACTTTGCTCATGAAGTTGGATTGACTCTTCTAGATTTAGTGGGTCTGTTCTTTTACAGACTGGTAGAAAGTGCCAGTTTCTTCTAAGAAATTTTAAATATATAGGATAAATAAAGAATCCCATTTCAAATATAGAACCAAAGTTTTTAATGAACAAGCATAACAATGGGCTGTCAGCCATAAATCAGTTTCTAGAGTGAAAGGCTAAAAATAGAACCTCCATTCAAGTGTAGTATTTAAGAGAAAGTTGATATACCTTAGTTTTGAGCATGGTATAAAATACAGTGTATAACTAAGAAAAACTTCTCACTGTCTGCAGCCATCAGATCCAGAAATAAATGCTCTCATAATGGGAGCTGCAGACAGACAGAACCTGTTTTTTATGTGCTCTGTTAATCAGATATATAGAGCTCACCACAAACAGCTTGTTTTATATTGAAAACTTGGATAAATTGTTCTTGTACCTTTCATCACTCATTTATGGGGAGAAGGAGCTGTTGAAGGAAAATGCTACAAATCCAGAATATTCAAATGACACATCAGTTGGTCTTCTCATTCATTCCTCTTTTTCTTAACAAGCTACAGTGTTTAAAAAGATTCAAAAATAGACTTTTTCAGCCACTTTTATATTTGTGTGATGCTCTAAATGTGTAAAATAGTAAATTTAAAATTATTACTTCCTTGAGCATAGCTACCTTGAGGCACATTAAGACATTAATGCAACAAGACAAACAACAGTGTAAATAGCCCATATCCATGAGAGAGAGCTGAAAAACAGATGCAGTGGGAATCATCTCAAAATTGCTTACTGGCAACAGCAGGTTTAAATTCCCATACAGATTTATTTTTCGCTTAACAAAACCGCAGATGCCTAGAAGGTGGAAAAGCAGGGCCCATCCCTGTGCTGCCACAGGGGCCCACAGGGCAAGGTGCTGGCAGGCAGGTGAGCCAGCAGCACCTCAGTGCTGGGGCAGTGCCGTGACTGGGGCAGGTCAGAGCCAGAGCAGAGCTGCCCATGGCAGCCCCTCTGAGCCCCGTGCTCACGACAGCTCCCGTCCCAATTTACCCCGATTTACCTTCATGCCAAAAGTGAATATCGTGATGACGATTTTGAACACCAAAGCCAAGGCGAGCTGCCACATGGCAGAGTAGACTCCAGGGCCAGCAGGTCTGTCGGGAATGTCATCCACTGGCCGGGTCATGTTTGGGTCGTTGATGTAGTCGCAGAGCTGCGAGGACTCCAGGGCACCACAGTCATTGAAGAGCTCGGAGATGAGCTCGCTGGTGCTCCTGCGGGTGTAGGGGTTGGGGTAGGCGATGATGGCAGTGATAGCTGTTATCACAATGACCTCCAGCACTGGGTATTTCCCAAGCCTGGTGGTTTTTCGCCTCCTGCACCAGGCGATGTTGCATCGGATAAAGAGGGTCCCCCAGAGGCCCCCAAAGACGCCGAGCAGGATGAAGGGGAAGAGCTCGGCCATGTACCAGGGCGTGTGGTACTCCACGTAGAACAGGACTAGTCGGCTGTTTCCAAAAGGATTGATGGACCTCAGTGTGAAGGCAGCCACCAGAGCAGCAAAAAATGACCTCCAGAGGGTTTTCAGAGGAAAGTAGTAGCTGACCTAAAACCAAGGAAAGACCATAAACATTTCACTGAGTGTGACAGAGGGTGCTTCCTTTACCACCACCATCTGTTTCATTTGACTTTACTGCAAGCACTAGACCTTACCACAGCCAGAACATGCTCACAGAGGTATATCAGAAAAGGCATTTTCAGATTTCAGAGAAGGAGTAGCTACTGCTTTAAAATTGATAAATTTGAATCCAGAGTTGCTGTCTTGAGAGTATAAGAAATGCTTGACAGCTTGGTCCACGAATTAGCAAACTGAAGGCTGGAGAAACCTCAGCGGAGGGATATATTACCATACTGAATCATCTAATTTGTTTCCAGGAAGCCAGTGCCCTTCTGCTACTCAGATTATGCTAAAATATCTGGTTATTTCTCATTACTGGAAACCATAGATTGTTTTTGTTATAGAAGAAAAAATAAGCATATACGTATTTGAAAAATAATGAGTAATCTTGGAGAAAGGTATCACATTAAATTATATTTATTGAACCAAGTGAACTGCCAGGTCTCACCTCTTCCAGACTAAAAAGCACACCTCCAATTGGAGCCCCAAAAGCAACAGAAACTCCTGCAGCAGCTGCAGCTGAAAGTACCTACAAAGAAAATGTTTACATACAAGGCATGAGTTGTTTGAAACCCCGACCCTGCAGACAGGGAAATTAGAAATTTATGAGCCAACCTCACCTCTCTTCTCTTTCCTTCATTCTTGCTGTACTTAGAGAAAAGGCTGCTGAAGAAGTTTCCACAGCAACAGGCCACATGGACTAATGGGCCTTCTTTCCCAAGGCTGAGGCCTGAAGACACCACCAGAACCAAGGTGACTGTTTTGATTAGAAGTGTCCATTTTCCCAGATAGCCCCTAATAATGAACCCACTCAAGATGGTTTTTATCTGGAAAGCAGGAAGAACACGTTGAAAAGATGAAGAACCCTTTTCTACTCTGAACTTTCAAATGGTGTTAAAACTCCAGCAGGGTTTAAAAGGTTGCAGACTGCTTGAAAAGAGACAGTGATGGAGAGAAAGAAACTGCAGGTAGGGCAGCTTTCCCACAGCAATATCTGAGCAGGGGTTAAGCAGACCACACTTTTACTGCTGTTACGGGTGGTCCCCATAACAGGCAGTAAAGACTCTCACAGAGATCAATAGAAATATGAAACTCTTACGTATTTCTTTGGCTTACAAGATCAGAGTTAAACTGGATTTGAGTTTAACAAAGCAGAAAAAAAGCAAATAAACAACAACAGACTTTACCCAGATAAAACACACAAAAAAAGTTCTAGATATTTGGAATCACTGTGCCATAAAAGCATGCATTATGCTATGCATTATGAAATGAGAAAGTCCAAAAGATCGTATTTCTACACATTTTGTCTTAATTCTGCTAGTGAGTGGCTCAGAAAGAGCACAATGCATGTGCATGACACAAAGGCAGCAGGGTGGGATTTGGGTTTGGATTCTAGGTCTGGAAATGGGCTGGAGCTGAGCATCACCTCGCACAAGGGATTTACCACTTGGAAACTGGCTTTATACTTAACTATGAAAACTTTTTAAAACCATAAATATATCAAACACATAACAAAGGCACACATGACTACTTTGAAACATGGAAATTATTCAAATATTTTAAATGATTTGTGGTGAGTTTTTTGGAAGCATTTGGATGCTTCTCTTAGAGATCAAGAACAAAAGTATGCAAAGATTTCTAAGTTTTGGGCTGTTGATTCTGTCTGCCAGATTCCTAAATAATAATTCCAGTAGTTCCATTGCACTTTTAACAAGAGAGTGTCCTGATTTCAAAGACTTTTAATAATTCTGCTGGTTGAATTACAAGGTTCTTCATTTAACAGCTTAAATATGGACTGAGGCTCAATATGTAAAATATTAAAAATCAAGTAGATATTTTGGCTGCTATAATGTTGTCATGGTGGCACAATTCACATTACTCTGTCTTCAGGAACACTATTTGCAAAAGATGTGCACCAGCCACTTTTCAGGCATCCCAAATGAGGGCATCTTCAGCAGTTTAGGGAACCTTAGCTTTGTAGCACTCCCTCTTCTCTTTATTTTGTTTTAATTTAGAGTCTAGCCTAGAAAATAAATGGTTTTGTAACTAGCCCAGATAATTTCATCCTGGAAAAATTCTCTATAATCTTCCAGTGAGTATGTCTCTTGCAGATGTTGATTTTTAATTCACACATTGGCAATGAACAAGTGCATGCATTAATCTGTCACAGGGACATATGAACACTTTTTACTATGAAAAACCTAGATGATCACCATAAAAACATGAGAAAAGGAATGAAGGCAGATGAGATGGAAAGACAATTTCCTTGTTGCTATGCTATCTCATAGTACAGTTCTGGAATGCAAAAATGAAGTAATTTTTTTGTTACTGTTGTTGCTTGGCTTTTTTTGGATATTCATGTACAAAAAGAAACTCACCTCTGGGATTCCAGAGCCACAGGCATAAGGAGCAAACACTCTGACCAGGGAGACTGCCAGGAAAGCAAAACACAGAGCCCACATAATGTACAGAAAATAGTTTAGAATGTAAGCACTTGCACCCTAGAAAAATAACAGTAACAAACATTGTTAGACAAGCGCAGATTGGCAAATCTCACACTTCTACTAGGGATCATGATGGCATGGAGCCTGATTTTTCATTTACATGGTAAGTGCTGCTTTTCCTCAGGAAAGACAAATAACTATATACTCCCAACAACTTCATTACTTGTGGAAAGAAGCAGCAAACTAATAAATACCTAACCCAGTCCTTACAATCTGTTTGCGAGGGACCCAAATACCTTAAACTGAGCACCTTTCAAGTACTAAAAAAATCTAACTAACCCGTGTAAAGTTCCACAACATCAAACAAATATGTCATAAGGGCCAAAGGAATAGGGAATGAAAAGGCACCTAATGAAGGAATCTGCTGTGTTCATCCCATGGTGGGGGACAAGGAATGAGACTAATATGTATTTTTCTGAGGGATGGTATTCAAGTTCTCCATGCAGATGCTGCTCTTTTCAAACAACATCCCTGTGTATATCAGTAGCTAGTTCAGTTCACAAACAGGAAGGGTAAAACCATAAATAAATCCTTTCTTTCTATACAGTGCTCTCCATGATAGGGTTGAAAATAATTTGAAAATAACATAGATTGGCAGAACCCACTCACACATCTCAGTAATTTTTGCCCTAATATTTTAAAATCATTCCAGTCAGTAATAAGTCTATCTTCAAACTGAACAGTTTTACTTTTCTAGCAGAATGGGAACACAAATGATTATTAGCAATGGTTGACTGTGCAGTGCCATAGTGAAAGCACAGTTAATAGTGACCTTCAAGTTTTTACCTTTTTCCAGTGGTCAAGTCAAAACTTTTGTTAAAATCTGCCTTGGAATACCTCTGCCTCTTCATATGCATTTTTTTTTAGATTAATTTCAAAAACTCACCTACATGGACAAAAGAGAATCTACTCAGCAGCATCAAATCAATACAAGGAGCTTAAGCCTTCAAACAATATCCTGTAGCAACATGACACTACAGAATAAAAAACTGAGATGAATCTCAGTGCATGCATTGGTATGAATCCTTCACCTCCAAGTGAACTCTTCCTACCGGATGCAATCCCAGCTGCTCAAGAACATCAGGGGCCCTGCCTCTGCTCTGCAGGACAGCAGCCTGGATATCAACATTATGATAAATCAAGTAGGAAAACAGGCATTAATCAATTGTATCAGTTAACAAAGCTGGCCAAGCCCTGTTCCCAGTCATAAAAAAATGTAGAGATGAGAAGTCTCCCCATTTTCAAATCTTCAAGGAATCAACTCTTAACAGCATGGATTTTTGCTAGCTTCATTTTCCAGGTCTGTCCAAATGAAAATGCAGTAAGGATACTACTAACCTTTTTCCTTATGGATATACCTGGAGGAAGGGCAATTTGTTAAGCTGGTGCTTGCTGAAGTTAGCAGCTGGCTTTGCTGATGATAGCAGGAAGCTGAAGCCATACAATGTTATCCCCCAATGCCCTGAGACAGCAGTCATGGATCCCACACTTGCAGTGACTGACATCCGGCTGCAGTAACCAGGGATCTTTGTTGCTACAGCTGAAGACAGTCTCAAGGATGTCTTCTCCTAGTGCTTTCAATTGCAAACAGCTATGACAATATTTACTCTTCCTCTAGAGAAAACTCTGGATATCTTGCCTCAGGGCATAATCCTCCTGTCAGTGTGAACCTGGAATACCTCCAAAGAAGGCCAACACCATTACAAAAATTTGGCCCTACTAGGTTGAGCAAAAGCTGTAGTTTTTCTTCTAAATTCACTGGAGGAAAATTAACTTTGTTTCTTTTTACATCTTCTTCTTTTGCATCTCAGAAGTCATAAGAAAACTCTGTCAGCTCATTACTGCAGTCACACATACACCTAGAGTGCTGTGGCAGGACCCCACAAGAGTCCATATGGTCAGTTCAATCTTATCCCTTGGGACATCTTTCATTGTTACATTTTCCAGATATCTGGCATTCTGCAGGTTCAACTGCAGCAGCTTCTAATGATTAATAATATGAAAACCTTTGGGAAGTGAAGTAGCAATAACTCAGTATAGCAAATGGTTCGTTTCTCATCCATTACATGCCATTACTAAGGCTGTGAATCAGTGAAAGTCTTGAGCATGTACTCTGGAATCAGAGACTGAAGCAGATCACCAGCAGAGCTGATCCTGCTATGACCTTTCCCATGACAGCTCAAAAGATTCACCCCAGAAGCAACAGTAATGAAGCAAGAAGGAAAACTGAGCAAAATTTTGTATTTTAGTTTGCAAGACCAAGCAATATTTCAGCTCTGGTGTCAGTCCAGTTTAGATACAAATGGAACACAATTGAAAACAACCCTCACAAACTCAGAACACGGAAATAAACCACATCCCTCAGGATGCTCTCCAATGTATGGTTACTCCAGAGGCCCAGAGCTCAACTCTGACTCGATAGGGATCTCACAGTTTGCAGACTCTCTCCTATGTGTGTTACAGCAGCGTGTGTCCTCAAAACTGATGGTTCAAGGCTGCAAAATTGGGAAGTGGGTTCCAGGTTTAGAGGGGCTTCCTTGCCCTGCAGGTCTCAGCTTCATGACAGGAGATCCAGAAGCCCTGGGATAGGAATTCAGTCAATTGCTGGATCCAGTGTCATGATCCATAGAAGACACAGGGTCCTTTCCTCTGCCCTGGATATGTGTAAGCCATCAAAAATGGGATCCTCAGCTCCAGTGAAGCTGGTGTTGGGACCAAACTGAATCTGCAGAACAGGGAAAGTCCAGCTCACCAGTGGTGTCTGATGACCTTTTGATCTGCCAGTGAATTTGAGGTTTTGAAATGTTCTCACACCAAAAAACTCTCTTCACCCCCTCTTTGGAAGTAGTTCAAGACCAGAAGGGTGAAGGATAATTGGCCTACAAAATCATGATTAGGGATGAAAACATAGCTTGGTAGGTGTCTAAAGGGCTATTATGTTTTCCATAACAATTTATATCAAGCCTCTGCTTTGGGCTCATTTTATAGGAGCACTAGAATGGAAACATTTTTCAAGAGATGCCATAGGAAATGTCACAATTCTCCATGAAAACGTATGTACAGGGTTTATCACAGCCATAAATTGGCAAAACCACAAGGAAGAACTATCTAAATCTCAGTCCTCAAAATGTCAAATGTAGTTGGCTATGACAAGAAAGAATCACAGTCATGCATAAAAAAAGGAAGGCATGTCTGACCAGAGTACCTTTAGGGAAACTGTTCCAAATACTTTTTGCCTAAATTGTGCTCCAATGCACACTGTTGTTTTATAGGGCTCTTATGGAAATGTCAGGCACAAAGTGAAACACAGGAAAAAAACCCAGCAAAATTATTCTGAAACTCAGTCAAGTTCAGTGTATTTTGATACCTACTAAAATCCTCTACCTCTACAGGAACTATACAGCAGAAAACTTGCCTATATCATAAGCCTTTTGAAAAAAACTGAATTTTTACTTTCCAAATTCACATTTTTTCCAAATTCACAGGGCTTTCCCTGGGATTTCAGTATAACAGTAACAGACAGATATATTAATAATATTTACAGCCTCCATCATACCCTCAGGAACCCACAGATCTTAGAGGCCCATTTGTTCTAGGAAAGTAACTACAAGTAAGTTAAGATGAACCTTTTCTTTTTTGTCTTACTGTGACAGTATACCAGGGGGTGAGAAGCCCAATTTGAACACAAAGTGAGTGAAGTTTCACAGCGCTCATCTGGCTGATACCTTTTGTAAAGGCCCACAGCACACAACAGAGCTGATTTCGAGAAGCAGGAGAAAGCAATACATTTTCTTAAGGATATGCATCTTTCCTATATTCCAGCCAACAGCATGTTAAACACATGCACAGGATTTCCAAATCCCCTAATAATTTTAACAGTTTCCTCTTTTCTCCCTTCCCGCATTTTTTTGATTTTGGTGTTGGTTTGGTTTTTTTTTGTTTGGTGGGAGCTGTTTATTTTCTTTAGGGTTTGTTGCTGTTGGTTGGTTGTTGTTGTTCTCTTAAATTACAACATCAGCCCCACCCTGTACCTTTATATCAGGGTAATATTTCTTCACTGTCACAAAGACACAGCCACCCAAAACATCTGTGGATGGAGGCCAGGGTGACCCTAGCAAACCTTGGCAGAGGGAAGCTTGGCACTGTGACTGGCAACTATGCTGAGAGATTTTTGTCTCTGGTGATGTGGTGAGAACACTCAGGGACAGTGAGCAGCCCACCACTTCCACCAGGGCTAATTAGAGCTGCAGGAAATTGAGCTATACATGCGCACAGACACTCCCACCCAGTACTTCTTGTCCTGTAAACCTAAAGCAGCACTGAAGGGAACATGAATGACACACTTGCCTGGCAATGATGTCCTCAAACACTGTCTGCAGGACCAGACAACCTCCACAGTGGGGAAAGATCTGAGACAACCTCTCCAAATCACCCACCTGCACACCACATTCAGTTTTTGTCAAATTCAAGTCAGAAGTAAGGAGAAAGGGGGGATTTGAGACAATAATTCTGCCAAAGATTTGAGTTGGGAAGGTATCAAGATTATTCAATACATTACATAACTTAGATTGAAAATTAAATGTGTTTTTTGTATTTTTTTACAAGTATTATTTGCCAAATGGTATACAGAAAGGCTTCTTTTTATTGTTTTCAAAATGAAACTTTCACCTGCACTGTTTTGAAACAGCATTCTTTGTATTTAAAATTACAATTATGAAAAAAATAAGTGTAAAAGAAAAAAAAAAAATCTTAAAATGTAAGTTTCATGTCTGTCCAGATCAGCTTTTTCTCTTCCTGTCCTACACCCCTGCAAATTCTTCTCTCTGGCCACCCCCAGGGAGCCCAATCTTTCCCCAGTTTTTGGTGCTTGCTAAGTCTCCTGATGTGTCACAGAGAAACTGATTGCAAGGGATAAACAAGCAGTTCTTATGCAGCTCCCTGTATCAGAATACATAAAACCCCATCTGCAATCCCAAAAATATCCTCATAAATGTATTTTTCAGTGCTCATCTTTTTTCTTTTTTTTTTTTTTTTGTTCCATAAAATTATGTTTAAAAGGAAAAAAGAAAATGCAGCTCAGGTCCCCTGGTGATTATGCTATGCATGTTATGAAACACTTTTAGCTTAATACTGACAAAAAGAGAGTGCAGTCTCACAGTTTTTCACTTTCCATTGCACTGAAACCACAGGACCTCCTTCGAGTTAAGCAGATAGCGCTTGTGGAAATATCTTTTTTTCCAGTGTGCTCAGTTCACTACTTTGTCTTTCAGAGAAACTCTCTGGAGGGAACATCAGCAAGTATGAAAAAGAGCATTGCCTGGCCTGCTGCGACCCCAGGCTAATCAGGCCTCCCATACCTCAGACTGGCTCACAAGGAGTTCAGACCATTTCTGCCACTGGGGACATTTGTCCCTGTCATCAAATGTGGTTTCATTGGACGTCCAGCAGCACTGCTCATGGCTGTACCAGAAGGCAGACAGGCAGACACCCTCTTTCAGGTCTGTCATCCAATCCACAGCTAAATCTATCACTCCAGCTAATGTACCTGGGAAAAGAAATGCAGAAAAAGAAATGCTGGCATTAAAAATAATCAAGTTGCAAGGATAATATATCTGATTCCAATAAAAGAATAAAACCTTTGATTTGGGTAAGCAGGTGCAATGTAAGGCTGTGCTCAGCCTGAAGAGTAGGTTACAAGGAGACTTTATAGCAGCCTCCCAAAACATAAAGGGGGATTATAAGAAAGATGGGGACAGACTTTCTACTGTTGCAGTAGGGCAAGGGCTAACAATTTTAAACCAAGAGAGGTTGATTTAGGCTAAATATAGGGAAGAGTTTTTACAATGAGGGTGGTGAAAGACTGGAACATGTTCCTCAGAGAGGTGGATGCCCCATCCCTGGAAACATTCAAGGTCAGGCTGGACAGGGCTCTGAACAACCTGATCCAGTTGAAGATAACCCTGCTTATGGCAGGGGTGTTGGACAGGATGGTCCTTAAAGGCCCCTTCCAACCCAAACTATTCTCTGCATCAATAAATACAAATATACCAAAGAACCAGGGGCAATAACAAGTTTTTCTGACCTTCAATGCTTTCTCGTAAGCTTTTATTTTAAACATTATCATTTTCATACTGACTGATGACCAAATAGGGGAGCTATAACCAATGTCAGGCCAGTAGCCTGTCCCAGGCAGGTTCCCCATCTGGCTGAGATGGGGAGGACGTCGAGCAGGGTCTCTATACACACACCTGGCCACAGGTCTCAAACCTCACTGTGTGTTTCAGGGATAATGGAAGGATATGTGTTTCTATATACAGCTTTACTGGTCCCAACACAGCAACCATTCAGAAGGATGATTTCATTACAGATACAACGTGGATGCCAAATTCTGACTTATGAACTTAACAGAATGGGGCTTTTGATGTGTGTGTACATGGATTAGCAATCTGGACATGCAGAATAAAATTATCTTTCAAACCCTGCCTGTTCCACAACGCTCATTTCAGCGTCAGCCGGTGATTGCACAGAGCTACAGTGACACCCGGTGGCCACTAGACACAGACACAGGTAACCTTGCTGTGGCCAGACACAAAAAGAGAAAAATTTCTGCTTCTCTAGGTCATTTTCCCATCAGTGATAACAACCTGGCTCAGCAGCAGCACCCTCCGGGCAGGTGGTCCCAAGGAATGCAGGAGCAGCAGGAATGGGAGGCTGGGAGCAGCCAGAACACAGAGAGGCAGACCTGGGTGTTCTATCCCTATATCCACACTTTCTGGAGAGAATTAAACCACCAGCTGACAGAAGAGTCATTTCGTGTTTTCCAGATCCCTCTCATATACAGTGGAAAACAGAAGTCATCGTTACTTTTACAAGTAATTATTAAAAAATTTCAAGAAACTGCTAATTGATTTGAACAGAATTTATCGAAGCATATCAATATACTGGGGAAAAAAATATTTTGCAAAATGCAAACTGGTTTGGCTTTATGTTTCCAAAACATAGATTTGTGCCTCCTGCTAAAAATGCAATTACATGAAGCTGGGGTGGGGGCTTTCCTGCTCCCCTTTCCCCAGCAGCTGGGACACACAATTGGGTCCAAAAGCTGGTTTATTTCATCTGGAACTGAAGTTTTCTGATTTTTCACTTCTGTAAAAGAGACAGGGGGAAAAAAACACATTTCAAATAATTCAAGAACCTCTTTTTTTACTCCAAAGACCAGAAAAAATCCACAGATTCTTCTCCCACCCCTAAGCAGGATACTTGCCCCACACTGACAAGCAGTGGTGCTCAGGGTAGCAGTGAAGAATTTCTGTTATATAAAAGTAATCTGAAGAACTATACAGATATACTAGACAGGATGACATGCACAAAAAAAAAAAAAAAGAAAAAAAAAAGGTTGCAAAAGGGAGTGATGATGTGTTAAACAATTATTTTCTTTCTGAAGATTTTGCCTTAATCTTGGTTATCCTTTTCCATTTTTCCCAAGTTTCTATGGAAACAATGAAGCATACTGCTAGGTGAATCACTGTATTGCTGGCAACATCAGCATGCATAGCTTCCTTCTTTGCAGTGAGCTCTAAATATTCTCCTCCAATTTTCTGAAAGTTTCAGAAACAAGGAATTTTCATCTCCTGCACATGATCACCAAATGCTGTGCCTCTTGCACCTCCTGATGGATCGTTAAAGTTCTCTGTAACCTTCAAAGTTTACATTACACTTAACCAGGCAGCTGCATGTTAATGCTACCTAGCAAAAAGTGCAAAGGGAGACAGACTTTGGAATGTGTTTCCCCAACAAACCTAATAACCACACTGAAGTACAAACATTCAGTTCTCTAATACAATAAGCTCACAGACACCTCAGCACCAGTAAGAAAATATGCTTAATTATGCAGCTGATCTGATCCCTTTAGCCAAATTCTTAGGGATCCACATAAGGAGGAAAACACCTACATGCAATTTACTACACCAGCCTTCAAGAGAAGAAAATCATAAGGAGGCCTGGGATAATAATGCAATAGTGAATGCTCCACCACCTATATGAACAGAGTTAGAAGTTTTTCAAGTTCTGAATTTTTGCAACTTTAAGTGAAGTTAATGCAAGTTCTAGACAGTTCAGCATCTCAAGGTCAAGCTTTTAATTTATTGTGCTTATTTTGGCTGCCAAGACTGTAACAGGACTTAATTTATCTCCCTGTTTCTCCCATCAGAGGAGCTGAGTTTGTTCCCCCTTCCATGTAACTTCCTGCCTAGAAGGAAAATAATAAAGTACTCCAAAGCCAAACAATGCTGAACTTCATTTTCCATATTAGTCCTTTACCTCTCTCCTTTTCCTTTTCTTGATGATGGCAAATTTCTTTCTTTACAGTGCCCTAATGAGAATGCTAAAAATTTGCTTTGACAAGATAGTTTTCCTCATGCACCTGTGTCAGAAAACAGCATCCAAGTGATGCAGCACAGAACTACAAAGGGAATTCTTGCACCTCCAGCCTCAGGATGAGAGCATTTCAGCATTACTATGATGACTTTTTGTCACATAGCTTTAGAAAACACAGACACTTCCCTATCTATAAAGAGCATATGCTTTCAGTTGGCCAGTAGTAATGGTTAGGCTGAGGAACATACAGTGGTCTGCAGGAAGGATAGGCCCAGCAAAAATTCAGAGCTCCTTAAAAACAAATGTCTAAAATTATGGCACCCATATGTAAATTTTTGCTTAATATGAGGAAAGCATGGAAGCTCTGACTGAGACAGGCCCAGGTAGTGCTCAGTATCTTTTTCTAGATCATTGTGTGAACAGTCTTCATCTGATCGCCCCACTAAACAACATTTGTGGGTTTTACCATTCCTTCATTCCCTCTGCAATTAGCAAGCTTTGGCTATCAAAACCTCATTTCCAGGAGCTCCTCAGGGCCCTTCCTGCCATTTGACTGTGTTATACACCATCATCTCCCTCCAGCCTGATGTTCAAGGTCCTGTGGGCACTTGCCACAGACTGGAGGCAGTGAGGGGCTCTGCTCAGGCTAATTAATGTGTGCACCCTCACACAGGAAACTATGATACGATCCCAATGGCTGCTGTTACATTCTCAATATACATTGGTGTTATCTGTAACCCTAAAGCTGGCTCTGCTGTGAGCAGGAAGCCAGAGCAGAACCCCCTCCAGACATCCCTTTCTTACCTACACTTTTCTGGGACTAACAAAGGATGCAGGTTTGATGACGCTCCAAAAAAGACGAGAGATGTATATGTATGATGTGATATATGTCTCATACTGCCAAGTGGGATGGTCCTCTCCTTCCTGCCCCCATCACTTATATTTTGTTTGCTTGTGGCTCTGTGATGACCAGCACTGTTGAGCCCACAAATCAACTGAAAACTAATCTGGCCAAAATACATTTCTTCTAGCAAGTCAGAACCAATATTCACTCGCCCAGTGCAGCTACACATGCACAGGGCCAGTGGCAGATGCACTGGAGAACAAGGATTGCTCCTTTCGGCCTTGTTGGCTCATGTTGGCAGTAGAGGTGCAGCTTTGAGGTATTCCAAAATCTGAAAGATCAAGTTTACCAAATCAATGGGATTTAGGCTTCTAGATCAGTAAAGCTCCTTTTAAAATCCTGGGCCTGGGTAAACAACCCAAATGCTTTTGGAAACCTTTGGAAGCCCTTGACAGCCTCTTCCCAAGAGTCCCACTTTGCTGTCCTCCGTGCCCAGCACAGGGATAGCAGGGGCAGAACCCTCTGATGTCCTGAGTACTGCTGCTGCCGCTTTTCCCTTTGTCTCCCGCTCCTTGCCATACTTTCTGCTTGCCTCCAGTAATTCCTGGACCCAGTGTCCATCCACCAAGCCAGGCTACTCCCCTTGGAGCAGCAGTAGCATCTGCCTGTTCAGCAGAGGAGCAACCAGGGAGGAGCCAGGCTGGTCCACACAATCCCATCTGATCACACAGATGCCCTTGTGGCACGCTTTTTTCTCTGAGCAGGCAATATTTTAAGAGGAAAACAACAGTAAGTGCCTCCTGACTGCACCAGCATCTCCTCCCTTCCCAAACCTGGTTGAGATACCTGACTAATTTGGTCTGACTCTCTGAGATATAACATGATGCTCTGTACCCATGAAAATGTTGCACAAGCTACCAGAGCTCAGCTGTAGCTTACCCTCAACCCCCATTCCCAAGCTGGGCACATCAGGGCTAGGGCTTATCAGAGGACTCTGGCTTTTAACAGCCTTGAGGATTTCAGCACAAGGTTTCATTGCAAATTATAACTGAATAAAACCTTCTAGAATGTTTTTACTAAAATGGGAATGGGTGCATATTTATCATATTCCTTCTATGAGGAGAGGACTACTGAGGTCACTAGAGCCCTCAAGGGCTTGCTCTAACTTTATTTGCATGCAGAATTCTTCATCCCAGATGAGACCAACCCTACCCCTCAGGCAGGACTCAGCAGCCATCTCATCTTCCCATCTCATTCTCCCAACAAAGTTTTTGTGGAAACAATTACACGTCTATGAAATTACATAATTTGCCAAACATGTCACTTCAGAAATGCTTTCTCAAGAACTTTACCAGTACTGCTGAGGCTCCTAACAACTGTAATAAAGATATTAACTTGACAGATGCTGAGCAGGAAATTCCCATCACCCCTTGGAAACTGGGAAACTTCACTTGGTGCTTTTACCAAGCAACATGACACAGGAGCACCCTGACATCACTGAAAAAGCATAAAAAATGGCAGCTGTCTGAGCTGGATCAGAGAAGTGCAGCTTTCCAAGCAGGAAGATGTGCTAAACTGAGGAAAAGACAGGAGAAATTGAGGAAATTAATGAATTTGCCATGTGAGTTTGAGCAGGCTGTTAAATATGTAATGTCTGTCTGGCCTGGAAGCAGATCTGAAACCAAGTCTGAAATTGTATTTTGCCTTCATGCATACATAAAGAAGATAACCCAGTGGAAACAGCAGTTTATAAAACTCCCCTTTTGAGTGTCCACAGCCAATATTTTCCCCACATCATATTTTTTACTTGCAGAATTAAAGTGATGACAAGAAAAAAAAAATCCTAAAAATAAAATTGACTTCTGCAAGCAAAGATTCAGAAAGTCAAAGCAGCCCATCGAGTATGAAGCACACAAATGCAGGTTTCCCAAAGCAACAGAATAATCCCTCTACTGGTGAAAACATTTTTATTCTAGGTCAGCACTCAAAAGGAGACTTTTCAAGTGGGTATTTTTATTTAGGATCATAATTGCATGAATGCAAAACTGTCTTTTTAGCTTAAAATAAAAAAAAAAAGAACCATCAATGGATATACAGTGTACAGAGAGAAGCAGATGGTACTGCAGCATCTTGGGTGAGATGCTTCAGGCATAGCTGTAGCACTACCACAAACATACCTGCCAGCAGTCCTATGAGAAGCATTACAACCCATCCTGACCAGGCATCCAGCAAACTCTTGATGAACTCCCATATGGATTCTTTACTTTTGCTTGTAATCTGAAATTAAACACACAAATAGATGTGTTGCTGATTTGGGTTGACAGTTTTAGAGTACAAAGTTTAAAATAATTAAACTCCTAGAAGGTGCATACAATTTCTCTACTCTCTACTTCCTTCAGTCCTAATAATTTACTCAGAGATGCTCATTAAGTATCATTAAGCTCATTAAGTTGCAGCAGCCCTTTCATATTTACAAACTCAGGATTATCCCACGTCCATATATTTGAAAGCTCTCCTCAAGTCATCCCACATCTACATGTTTAGTTCTCCTCAAGTCATGGAACAAGGTAGGAAGCCATGACTTTGTGAAAAGGCTTGTCTTAGTCACTGCCAGGATGGCTGTGACCCGGGGCTGGGATGCACCACAGCCCGACACTGCTACCTTGCGATGGCGGTCAGTGTCACGCGATTTCTCCCGCAGCCAATCGATGGTATGGAAATCTTCGTAAGTTCCAACGTCGGGAAAAGGCTCATCCAGAAAATCCATCAGGTTGCCTGAACCATTCATGTCTCCTGCATTGACCATATTAGGATCTGTATCTAGAGGAAAAAGAAGTTTGTCAATAAATTCAAGCAGCTCAGTCAGGCACTTCAGAACCAAGTTTTCTGAAACAGCTTCACAAGCCAGCAAGTGAAGACAGCATGAACATGCTGCTCACACAAAGAGGGGCTCACACAAACTCTTCATATTTGCTTTTAAGAAAGCAAATCCACCACATATCCTACTAAAGTGCAAGAAGAAATAAAAGATACCTGTCCCCAAACTGCAACAAAGTTACCAGAGGCATTTGATGGGAGCTTGGATGAGGGCACGTAGGAGAATGACAATGTCTATTCCAGCAAGTTGGTCTGGTCAGGGACATTGGAACAAGATGGTCAGTGCAGGAGGAACCAGAATCAAAATACACAAGAGACACAAACCTGACAGAGCAAGCACAAAGAACGTGAGCAGAAACAAACCCCATTACTCATGCTAATTGGGGAGCTATTGTGTGTGTGCTCTGGGATACAGGCTCAGCATGAGTTGAATCTGCACGTGAGAAAGTGGCAGCTGGGTCCAGGAGGGCTCCAGCAGCAGGGCAGGGGAGTCCTGGGCTGGGACTGGAGGAGGCAGCTGTGCACTTCCACATCACTTAACAAAGTGTTGTTCTAAAGATGGTTAATCTCACCCATCCTAAAAGAGATGCCTGGGAAATGGGGCTTTCCAGAGAATACCTAGGGTTTGTAATCTGAAATTATATGTCTAAAAACAAACTGTAATCATGGAGTTACAAGGGAAAAACACAAAAACACGTAAGAATGGGGACATATACAGACTTTAGGGGTTGTAAATAACACATCCTGCAGAGTCTGTAGCTCCTTGACAGACACAAGGTAACTTCTACTGGTCACTGATGAGGCCAGCACAGCACCAATGACTGCCACCCACTTTGTTCCATCCGGTACAGAAATGGGAATTTCACAGAATTTGTATCTTTGAAACTGTGAGGAAATTTCCCAACTCTGTAATTGGAACAGGCAAAAATGTAGCAGATAACCGTTTAGTGGACTGTCCATAAACCCTGATGCTCTGCTCAGCCCTCTTAGTGTCTTTTTTCTTCCCCTCTCCCCATTTTCAACTGTTTTACTTGAAACCTCACCGTGTAATTTTTTGCCTTAGTGGTGACTTAGGCAATGTAGTGAGTATGAATACTCAGCTTTGTCAGTCTCTGCTCTCCACAGTGTAGGGTTTTCAGGTGACACAGACAATGTACTGAGTACAAGCAGTTGAGAAAAACATTATCTTACAGGCAACCAGCAGGTCACCATTATACCATTAATAGAAGCCCTTTCAAATGCGGAAATCAAGTAATCTCCAAGCACCACGGCGTGTTTGTCTGAAAGAGAATCAAGCAAGTGAATCACAGCCTGGGGAAGGAAACTCAACACAGAGCAGGTGTCCTATGCAGTGCTGAAGAGCACAAATAAGCTGCCACAAAAGTGGGGTGATTTAAAAAGCAGAAGTCAAGAAGAGTGACAGCTGAGAACAGCGATACTTGGCCAAGCAGGTGAGAGCACGCTCCCACGTTTGCTAAGTGAAATGAGAATCTGAAGGTGGGATGATGTGGGTGACCACAGGAGCTGAAGTTGCAAGGGGATGCTGAGCTCAGTGTCTTGTAAAAGGACTGGAAAGGGAAACTGAAATGAGGTGAAAGGATTAGACTATGCTATTACTTTGTAAAATTTTGATACTTTGCAGATCATTTGTTTCATCCTATTCTTCCCATACAGCAAAGAAGGACCTGTAAAGAACATGCAGCTCAGACTGTCTGCCTGCACAAGGCAGCACCCTCTGCTAAATAAACAAACTTCTGGAAACTCTTCTGGAAACTGAAAGCATTGGCAAAGTTTCCTTATACCACAAGAAAATTACCCAACATGCTAGTTATATCATGTAAAAAATAACTTTTTAAGTACGTTGTCAATGCCCAGCACATGACAGTATTGTGATGGATAATAACACGCCAGACCACAAGTATGTAGGATAATTACAACCTCAGTCTGAATCTATCCCAAAAATACGTGCTACACAACATGTCCAAGGAGAGAAAAAATGTTCTAGAGACCACAGGGCCATGGAAGACTAAGAAAACAAATGAACTTTGAACTCCAGGTAGCATACCAGTACCTGAAAATTGCAGTGAACTGGATGATTGCCAGTCTTAAAATTCACTTCAGGTATGCTTTTGAAAGCAGAGATGTGATATCAGATTATGCAAAACACAATTTTAGTAAATAAAACCTAGCTACATCACTTTAGAACTGAGTACTAGAGAGTTTCCATCTTATATCCTATCACCAAGCACTGTAAGTACCACTTTCTTTCTCTTTATTTTGCATGTATTTCTTTCACCTTACTTTGGCATCTGTAATAATTTCCACAGTTTATTTCAGGATGAGCTAACTTGCCCTCTGAGTGAAGCTTGCAGAGATGCTTTCAGATCTGGAGTTCAGAACTGGAGCCTTACACCAGTCAGTTACAGATATTTTACTACACATAAATTAAGGGCAAATTAACCTCATCCAAACATGAATTATAGGCAGGTGTTCTGCAGCAACACATCTCCATGATGGCAAAAGCATGGACAGCCATGGTTGTCTCATCTAGCATGACAAATCTGCACTACACTCAGGACACTAAAACCATCCTTTCACAGGTGATGACAGGAAACGAACTGCTTACATTAGAATGAGAAAGATTACTTCAAATCTTCGCTTCACTCTATTCCAGCACTTCACTGTATCACAATCACTCTACTTTTTACTCAAAATTTACACTTTGAACACTCTATTCCTCCCTATATACTGTCATGAATTAAAGGAGTTTTTTCAAGTTTATTGTCCATTTCCATAGCCTCAACAGAAAGGTATTTCAGCTCATAAAGCATCTCCTTATTTTCTACCTTTTCTGAAACTTAATTCTTTTCTTTACTGTCTCTGATAGTTTATAAAGTCTCTTTACATGTTGATTACTCTCTTTTTCTCTCTCTGGATAAAAGGATTAATCTGCAAGTCTCATCTGGGAAATGAAAAGGTTAAAATCTTGCCCAGGTTTTGTAGATGGTTCTGTGATCTCTGCCGGAGCAGCAGCTGGAGTTGTCTGCGATGGAAGATTCTTCTTGGCTGCTCTGGAGAGTGTGGTTGCTGTCTCAGCTTGCCACAGGTCAAGAGCTTTTTTCCCTTTCTTTACTCGGCAGTCTCTGGTGAATTCCATCATGACAAAAACTGCAGCCGAGCCAGGGACCGGCCTGGCCCGGCCAGAGCCCGGGGCAAGCCCCGCAGGCCCCATCTCCCGGCCGGGAGCCGCTGGGCCCAGCCCAGCCCCTGCCCGGCCACATGGCCTGGGAAGGGAACGGGAGGCCTGGAGCTCTGCCACCCTTCACGGCCAGGAAACAAAGAGAACAAGAGATCTCTAGCTTTACATCTTAAGGTAGGGTTCACAAGTTGATCCCACTTTTCAATGGTCAAAACTGCTGTCAATTCCCAGTAATGACCGATAATTGGTCAGGAGAAAAGACTCCCATCAGACCCCAGCAACTTCAACTTCCTTAGCTCCCAAAACCACCTTAAAGGTAAAGTCGCCCCATGACAATCACAAAGAGATGTCAGAGGTAGACATCTTCATCTGGTCTAATGAGTGCAACACTACCAGTTCAAAAGAAAACATGGCAATACCATGACATACAGAACTAGTTACAAATGCAGCTCCTCAGACCTCAGCATCTAAGAGATTTGGATGCTCTGACAGAGCTTATTGTATACACTGAAAGATGCTGAGTCTTCCTGAGGAATTGTCAATGCATTAGTATTTTGTCCCTTTGTTGTTCCATGTCTTAGACTTCCTTGCTGTCCTTTTCCACTCTTTTTACAGATGCTAATGCAATATAATTTGTGCAAGGGCTGTTTCCTGCTTAGTCCCCGTATTCTATTCCTAATAATTTCTGGCACTCTACCAGCTTTTCCTAGGGCAGACATCCAACACTAAGCAGTTTGCTGTGACTCCTTGAGAGACAGTGGCCAGTTTGGAGCCCGTCATTCTGTAATCTCTTAGGGACATTTTCCCCTTTGCTTTGCCTTTATCCACTTTGAATTCCACCAGCCATTTTATTCCTTAACAGTGAGCACTCATTTTTACTAACTAGCTTACCATATCTACAACTGAACATGTGTGTCAATACTCTGCTTTAATAATTGCAAACAGGTTCTTTCTGAAAACTGAACTAGAAAATGAAGAAACCTGACTGAACCACATATCTCTGGAACTCAAAGGTTTCTGTTTAGCAGACTTCCCTGGATTTAGACCCATGCCAGACTACTGTGTTCCTGTAGATGCAGCAAAGTCCTGGCAGGAACTGAGTCAAGAGAGGCCACAGTGCTGGACTAACAATTGTGCCTCCTGATAGAGGCTTTTCTGGCTGACACAAAGCCCTAGACATCTTCCAGAAATCTTGGGCCAGATCAATCTTATGGTCAGTCCCTGATTTCCCAGCTAGACATGCTTGATGCACAGTATTCTGAAGCCAGAAGGAGTTAGTTACCCTACAAATATCAGTGGAGCTGCATGAGAGCAAGCTGGAAGTAAGAGTCCAAATATCAGCCTTTATGTGAAGCTTTATGACTGAAGGAAACTAGATAATTTTTAAACACATAAGGAGAGCAAAGAAGAGATTAAAGCAAACAAACTACAGAAGCCAGGGTGCAGAACACAGAGATGTTCTGCTGATGGACCAGAACACACCAACAAGCACAGCTGATACTACATTTACTCATTTTTTATTATCTTCTAAAGAACCAAAAGGTAGTAGTATATTTAGGGTCATATTTGTTCTGCAAGTCTCACAGTGAGTAAACTCGTCACTTGACTTTGATCAGCTTGCAGCTAAGTTTTATAGAAGAGCGATAAATCACATTTACAGTGAAAATGCTGACAAACTCTCAGCTTTAGAGCACTGTTATAGCATGTGCAAATGTAAAGAAGAGCTCTGTCAGTGAGTGAACTGACATTCTAGGTAGCATGCTGACTGATCGGATATGAAATGTATTTGACGTGGCAAGCGCAGACCAAAACAGCCCATGGTTCAAAGAGGCTGAAAAGCATACTGATGGAAAACAAGAAGTTGAACAGTCATCAAAGGAAAAGTCTTGGCCCTGGCCTATTGCTCAGAGACATGCTAGTTCCATGCTACATTCCCCTCATCCTGTTTTCTGTTTTAATTGGATACATTGCACTGAGGCAGCCAGTATGATTTTTAATGCAATTCCAACAAGTTTCAAGTTACTTTCAACAGATCACAGTTACTGAATTACTTCAACACTTCAAATGTTTCCAGCAGACATTCACCTATATGCTTTGCTGTTTTCCTTGAAGTGGGGGGCTGCTATGTGACACATGACAGGATGCAGGCAACAAAGAATACTTCTCTTCTGCTGTGGCATAAAGAATAAGTGAACATGGCAAGAGGCTGGGAGAAGAAAGCAGAAGCCTAAGTGCCAATTGCAAGTTTCTCAATTGACATGTGGAGTGCCTTTTTTAGGGTGTCCAAAGCATCACCGGTTCCATCTCTTAAAAACGTGTAATGCGTTAACCAGAACACCAAAGGAGAACACAGTGTGTCTCAGGGCTTTTCCATGCTCTAGTACCAACACACTCATGGTGATAAAACACAGGAGATCCTACTCCAGACACAAAGCTTTTGAATCATGATTCCATCAGAGCTGAGCCCACCACTGACCTGAACTGTTGGTCAGATGGGCTGTGCTCATGTGGTGTGACATGACAGCAGTTACTGCAAAAGTGAAGAAGCATGGGGGCTGTGAAAATCCCTTATTTTCTATAGTAGTCTGTAATGAACAATGACATTTTATTGACAATCCTCACAAGACCCCTTTGCACTGGCAGATGTTTCTGCCACTCTGTGCCCCTAATACTTGTATTGGCTGTTCCAAGGACCAAGCATGGTGGCCCAGCCTTGTGGCCTTCACCTGCTCAAGGTGATCTGTCACGCAAAGGCACCTCCTCCCGGGAGCTGGGTGCTCTGCCAGCATCCGTCCAGCCCCACTCCCAAGGAATTTAGACCCAGTCACAGAGATGGACACAGAGCACTCTCCTCACAGGGCCTGGACCCAGGCAAACAGTCCAGTGCTGCCAGCAGAGTGAGCTGGATCACGGAACCATGGAATGGTTGGGGTTGGAAGGGTCAGCGTTCAGACAGAGCCCTAAGAGGGTAAGGCTGAGGGAGAAAGTTCCTAGAGCTGAGCGTGGTTATACCACAGGCCTTCAGCACCACCTGGCCAGAGAAAATGGGCCTGACAGCCGAGGAGGCAGCAAGCAAGATTATTAACCAGGTGACCATGAAAGACATGAATGAAAAGCAGAGGGAGATGATTAGGGGCGTGTGTCTTTTGGGGAGGGGTCAGAGACTGAGGTCTGTTTAGCCTAGAAGAGACCAAGGAAGGCCAAGGTGGTGTGGATGTTATTCCCCCTTCCACCACCTGCCATGTAGAAGATGATTTAGAAATTGCAATGTTGAGATATAGGAGACAGGTAAACAAGTAGGTAAACCGTTATTAAACATTATTCTCAACAAGAAGTAAGATACTGTTGGGTGGTGATTTTACAAGGAAGAATTCTTCAGCAAGAGCAAGCAGGCTGAATCCCCAGCAAGTTAAATGGGTCATTTTCTATAGGTTGAAAAATATTTACAGGAAATTTAAGATTATTCAATTTTGAAGCTTCAGACTGAGCGAGCCAAACGAGTTATTGACCTCCTGCCTTAATGATGAAGTTTATAAAAATGTCCTTGAATCAGAGTAATAAAGTTCAGACACCTGGAAAAAGCAGAAAATGCTGAACCCACTTACAGCCCTTTTTCTGAAACATTATATGGGGGAAAAATTCCCTAGAAATTGAGAAAATACAGAGGAAAGACAAGATATTAAAATTGGCAAATGCCTTTCCTACAATTCAAGGACTAACTGCACCTCCTCCAAATACAAGTAAATAGCCCTGCAAACCCTCAGCCTCTCACCACACTGGCACAGGCAGGCTGCAGTGTCAGAAACAGTACTGTAAAATATTGCACCATTTTATTGTATGGCCCCACCACCACATATTATGGAGTTTCCAGCTATGATAGTGTGGTCAAGCTAAATACAATCACATCTTTGATGTGCAGCTTTACCCTGAATAACCTCTATGGAAAAAGTTATGAAGCCAGAGCTCAAAAAACACAGAGCACCAGATCACAGGGGAGAGGGCCTTGGAGAGAAGGGAAAGGTGGGAGGGAACATTTGGGATAAATGGCAGAAAACTGAGGCACTCTTCTGACCAAACCACAGTCTCCAGCTGCCCCTCCTCAGCCACCACACAAGTTCAGCGGGTGAGCACAGAGAACAGGGCAGGCCAGGAGCAGAGGTGAAGGGAGGCACGGGGCACCATGGACGGGACCTGACACCCAACCAACAGGGCTGCCTACCCTTCCAGCACAGCCAGACTCCCTCTTCTCCTTTGCTCCTCCTGAGAAAAATTCTCTTCCTCTGAGGGGTAAACCACACCCCCACACCCACTCCCTGCTCCTTCCCACAATGACTCTCCCTTTAGAAAACAATTTCTTTTGGTATGAAATATCATGTCCCTGCTCCCCCTTCAAGTTTTCTTGGAAAGTCTGAGCAAAATTAGTTCAGCTTTTCAGTTATGTCAGAAAGGCAAGGGGGGAAAAAAAAAAATCTCAACTCTTTCCCTGCAAGCTCCAAATGGCATTTTTACCAAAATTGGCTCTATATAAAAAAATGTTAAACTCACATCTCTGTTTCCAGTGAGTCTTAAAGGTCCCTCCAATAAATTGACTTGTTAGTGCAGATTTTGAGAGTGGAAAAAGCACGAGAGAAGCATCACTGCCTCTGGAACATTCATCTGCAGTTTTGAAACTGAGCTGAAAAATCTGTTAAAGGATGCTCCTCTGCTAACAGCCCAGAAGTTTAGGCAGACAAGACTCATGAGCTGTATCAACCCCACACCCCCTTCACTTCTCGAAAGAAAACATATTTGATAAGGTAAACCACTGGATGCCTTCAACTCTTGGGTAAGAAACCGCATTTCAGGAGACAGGACACCCAGGAAACCAGCCCTAACAATGTAGGAGCATAAATGGTTTCTATCTTTGGTTTCCCTCAAGCCCCCTTCTTCACAAAAAAAAGGGGGAATTTCCCTTCTGAACCCATGGATTTTACTGCCACGGAGCTCTAAGCCACATCTGAAGAGTCAGGGGTGCTACAGGGTTTTTCCTCCTCATGAAGGAGCTTTGCAGCTGAGCTTTGCAGCACCAGATTTCATGTTCCAGTTCTGCTCATTGCCTCTTCATTAAGAAAATTTTAAGATTAAGGGAGAAAACCAGGTTTGGAACTGCAAAAAGAAAAAGTGAATGCGTTCAGAGAGAGCAGAGTTGCAGTGTCAGAAGGGAACTGCCCTGGTATACAGTTACTCCTGACATCTCTTCCATGGGAAAGAAATGGGATGTTCAGTGTCACTCAGTGGACCCCTCTGAAAACCTTTTTAAGTCTTCAGCTTGAAATAAAGCTGATAAACCTACATTAGAGAAGCCATTAATCTGTTCTACCGTATCACTTCTCGTGATTTGAGTGGAGGCTGTGGGTCACTTTCACACAGAAGGGTAATGTTTTCCTGTTCACAGGGCACTGGCTTTCATTGCTGCATTCAATGCCGATGGGCTGCACAGCTACAGACAAGTTATTTCGTCCCCCTGAGAGGAAGCTTCTGCAAGATGGGGAAACACATTCCTTGGGGTGATGCTTAAGAGCAAAATGTTAAAAGTGCCTTAGGAAAAGCAGCCTAGTGTTACCCTGCCAGAGTCTCTCTTTTGGCATTAATAATCATGTGTGTATTTTTAGTTCTGCCAGGCTAGAGATGAAGAAAGCTGAAAAAACCAACACCTGGTGTGTATGTACGCACACACAAAAAATTAATCAGGAATCTTTCTCTAAAACCTGTCACTAAGAGGAAAAATTAACACACACACACACACCCCCCACTGTTGGGTACCCTGAAAGCTGCAGCGTGATGGCAAAAACAACCAGGAAAAGCACTGGTACCTCTGGGCATCACCCACTTTTGAGGGTTGAGCACTATGCTGAGCTAGGAGTTGCTCAGGCCTGAGAGAGGCTGAACACAACACAACACCAACCTCCAACACAAGCAAGACGGTTCTGGACTGTGGAGGAGACTCAGGGTTGGGAGCATCCCCTTTTCCTCTGCTGTAGCACCTGGCTACAGTCACAGTCCTGCTCATGCTGCCCTCCAGGTCAGCAAACAACAACTTTGTGATGAAGCAGTTCCCAGCCCCAGGAGGTTACAGCGCTCCAGAGGGGCCTGCTGGGTTCAGGCAGATAGGAAGGAAGTTCTCTAACCCAGGGTCAACACTCCCTATCTCCTCCTCTGGTCCCTCTTTAAAAGCTACCAGCCACTACTGTGAAAAGGTACAACCTTTGTAAGAGAGGCCCCTGTGGGCACAGGGGCTGAGCACTCTGCAGCCATGTGCTGGAGCCCTCACACGGCACCCCAGTCCTGCCAGGGAGAGCACCTTCCAGCTCCAAATGTACCCAGGACCCTCTGTAATACTGAGTAACTCTTAAGGCACTTAAATCCTTCATTTCCAAGAGGCCCCAGCATACATATAAGGCTGGTGCCCTCTGCCCTGCCTTCTTGCACAGATGTCTGACTCAAATTGAGAGACCAGGGGAACTCATGTCCAGCACATATTTCCATAGGGCACTGCATAAGGTCCAGAGTAGGGGGGAACCCCTCACCCTTGTGAACCTGAGCGTGGCAGCCCTGCTGTGCTCCTTGTGTGGGCAAAGAGCCAAGTCTCAGTGAGCCTGGTGGGCAGAAAGAGCACAGCTTGGCCCACAGCCAGTGCTGGAGAGAACTGAGCCAGCCTGGACTCTAGGAGGAATCAAGGAGAAGAAACCCAGCATTGGCACCGACAGGATGCAATTTCCCTCCCGCCCCCATCACCTTATGCAGCAACAGGTTTGTATTTCTATCACTTTAGAGGCTCAGTCTTGAAATAACAGGAGAGATTCTGTTGAAGAGAAATAAAACTGAAATTTTTCTTTTCAGTTTGGAAAAACCAGTGTCCTTTTGTACTTTAATAATTCATTATCTACTTTCCCCCTGCACACAACTTATTTTCTGATCCTGACACAACTGGAACACCTGATCACTGGAAACCAGAATTCACTCTTCACTAGGATGTACAATCTACTTTGGCATGGGAGATCCAAAATATCCCCCCTTAATGTATGGGTGAGCACACAGAAGTTCTAGGCGTGCCAAATTCTCAGATTTTTCCAATAGTGGGAAAAAATTATTTGAACAAAGAACAGGATTTGGAAGAATAAAAAAAAAACTTCCTGTAGACCAGGAGTAAAAAGTCACCTGACTCTGCCTGATGAAGCTGCAGCTGAGTCATCTTCTATTCTCTGGCAAAGGCACAGGATTATTAATCACAGTTGTTAAAAAATATATATAATTTTATTTTCTGACTAGTATAAACTCAAAATTAATTTAGTTTCTCACAGTATTTGTATTAGAATAAAGTTTAAAAAAATTAAGAATTTTAAAAACCTAAAATGTATTTTAAAAGCTATACAGAAAAAAAAAAGCCCCACAGGAGAGTCACCATTTTTCCTTTACAGATATATTATAAATATACAAATATATTCATGTATTTGTACAGAGCACAGAATTAAACATCCACACCAGGAAAACAGACTCTGGACTTTGCTTCCACAAATATTAAGTCCAAAAGCATGGTTTGCCATAGATTTTTCAGCCTTTTGGTGATCGGCATTTTGCAAGGGAACAAAAATCCACTTGTCATCTCCTACGTTCCTTTTGGAAAAGGATTTTTCATATTTATATAGGACAAGGAAAAGCCGACGTTTTAATACAGCAAATTATGCAGGAAACCTGTCGGACTAGGTGCTTTGAAAGCACATCAGCAAAAATTAACAATTAAGGAAAAGCCTCTTTCCCCAAATACACCTCTTAACCCCTCAGGCAAGTTAATCCTCATTCCTTTATAAGCTTAGACACAAGAGCAACTTCCTTTAAGCATCCAGGAAAAAAAAAAAAAAAAAAAAGGCAGGGGATGCAAGCAAAACTCTATTGCTGCTCTCTTTGCACGACTGAATGATGATGGCTGCTCACGTAAATACAGAATTCCGCAGACACCCGAAGGAGCCATTGGAAAGTACAGGGAACAAAAGGCCTTCTTTAGCTATAAAGCTCCATCTGGCAGCATTTCTACTGGAGATGTCAGCCGGGAGATCAGCACAGAGCCAGCAGGCAGCCTCTGCACCTGCAAACCCTCTGTTTGCAGAGAAAATGTGCTGCTTTATTTTCCAGCACAAACTCTGCCCGACGGAGCTGAAGCTCTACGACTGCAGCACAAGAGCAACTGGCAAATGATTTTTTTTCCGAAGAATTATGTCGCTTACCTGCAATGCAACATCATTTAGCCCAATCGCAAGGGTTTTAATAGCATCCTTCCTTGGGCGGTATGGCTGCAGCAGCAGTGATGTCATGGGGAGGAAGCAGTAACAATCACGTGACTGCATCCTCCGTCTATAGGATCTCTGCTGGGGGGAGACGCACAGCCCGCAGTCCTGCGGGATTAAACGGAAGCCTCTTAACCCTGCCCTGCCGCTTCCGGCACCACTGCAACACGCTGCTTTTTTGCCTCCCTAACCTGAGCTAATCAACTGCTCTGTGTATTTTTTTTCAACATTCTCGTTTCTTAGGAGGGTAAAAGCATAGAAGTGTCTGTGTGCACAGCAGCAAGGATTCCTGGTGACTCTGCAGGCCAGGTTGCTGCCCTGTGAAATCTGTAATCACAGCAGCTTGGAAATGAGACAAACTGCAACTTCACTATCCCAAGCTATTTTTCTGGCACTGCATTTCAAGCTTATCCAAACTGACTTCCTTCCATCTTACGTGTCATATTCATGCCCTGCAAACCTCCCTCAAAGCTTTCATCCTTATTACCTTCACTTCTTAATTCATCCCACCATCCATCCGCCTTTTTTTCAATGCCATTGTCACTGCTTGAAAGATCCTCTCCTGGATGCCAGCCTGTTTTTACTTTTCAAAACATCTCCTTAAGCTTTCTCACATATTGAAAGGCTAGAACTTCCTAAAATATTTTTTTGAAAAGGCAATTATAGCCTGACTTTCACATTTTGGTTAACACTGTATAGCATCTGAACTGTAATCTCAGGGGTTTTATTTGGTTTTGGTTTTTGTTGTTTGGGTTTTGGTTTGTTTTGAGGGTTTTTTTGAGGGGCAAGGGGAATGTTTAAGAATTTTATCATACTCAGCAATGTATTTGATTTATACAAGAAGGCAAGAATTACCAAAAATTTTGTACAAGCCACTAGGCAGAGGCTGTAACTGTTCTTTCTGAAGACCTTGTAATGTTTGTACGTGTGCAGTGTGTTCTATTTGAGGTCATTCACCTTACTGTTCAGCTTTCTGTATTTGAATATTGTGCAGACTGGGTTTACCCCTACAGGTAACCAGGCAGAGGCTTTGTATTTCCAAGCAGATACAACAGCTGAGTATAGGGAAGTCTTGCACAAGCACCCATGAAAATACAGGTGACTGAAGGCACATGAGTGACTCCCATTCACTTCAAAGTCGAAGGAATTCAGTTCTGGAAGACCTTTTTGCTCCAGTGTGCTTGAGCAGTCATTTATGGATGTGCCACGTATTTCTGCGAAGGACTCCCCATGCAGAAGCCACACTGGATTTCATTGAGAAATTTGAACTTAACTTGCTTCATCTGAAGTTCCCACACATTTCTGGAGCAAAAACCATGCCTTTAGAGAAGAGGTTTGATTATGCCCTTCACACACAGCACTGCAGATCATAATCCTCTACCAGTCATAGATCAGTAATAGCTCCAGGCCTTCATAACCTTTCATGTCAGTGAAATGTGGAAAAGTGATACTAGTGCCAGCTTCCTGCCAGTGTCTATTCTTCGTGCCCATTAAAATCAGTATTAATAGGCTAATTGAATTTGTGAAGGAAGTTAAACACTGACCACTTGATTTATTTTCTCAATAATACAACTGCAATTTCCTTCAATCAGTTTCTGAGAGGAAAATACGGAAAACAGGAAGTAGCATTTACTTGGTGAAACATCTACACCTGGGAACTTCTATGCCAAAGCCACACACTTGAACACAAACACTGTGCCCTAAACACATAATAGTGATTTTGTGCACTTAAAGTGTTAGGGTTTCAATCCTACATTTTTTTCCTGGACAGACTTTCCTAAATTAATTTCCTGGTTTTATCTTGTCTATTACCAGCTGATCTCATTAAATCTCCTACTGAAAGTACATTTTTAGTTGGATGGTTAAACTGCAGACAAAGTGACTAAAGTGACAGAATACCTGATTCTCTGTTGAAAATACAATAGATATTTATGCTCAAATGTAAAAGATTTTCAGAAATTGTAAGGAACCAGAACCAGCTCCTAAGAAGCTTCGAAATCCAAGAATATGGAGATTTTCCAAGCACAAGCAAATGATTTAATTGGCATTTACAGATTCCAAAACCATATCAACTTTACTCCTTGGTATTTTCTTCTGATGCTACTCAAGTCAACTGAGTGCTCTCAGAGAAAAAAAATACATTCTTCACATGACGTTTTAGACAAGGCTGTCTTGCTTTTGTTAGCCTGCAGCTTCTCAAGTCTCTCTGTAAACGCCTCTTCCTCTCAAAGATGTTCAACACTATAGTCACAAAGGAGGTTAGGGTCAAAACAAGCTATGACTGGCCCTCTTCCCTAAAAATTCAAACTTCAGTTTTACATCCACTGAAAGCAAAAGACATAGTTCATCTAAATCATTAAAAAAACAATTATTCTTTTTATATTGCACTTACCTTTAAGTCCTGCAAAGTGCTTAAGAGAACTGCAGAAAGAAAACCAAATAAGACTTCATTCTTATAGGAGAAAACCCAACCTGACGTACCCATTATAGCTTCTGTTGTTGCTCCTGACGGCAGCGAGATGGGGACAGTTGCCGTTCCAAATGTCTATTTCTAGCAGACTGTTTAAAAATAACCTAAACTCTGTCATACCCTTGATGCCTTGCGAATACTGGAGAGACAGGAGTCACATGTCCTTGCTATGATTTTGCCTGTGCTCCTGCAGCTTAGGGTTGCAGAGGGAAACTGAGAAATGGCTGTTCTGTAATTTTGAAGATTTAATGTTTCCTTTGTGAAAGCAGCAGTAAACACCAGCCTAAAAAAGCCAACCAGTATTCTTTTGAGTGGTTTCCATCTTGGAATTAGTCATAAGTAGGATATTACAGAACTAATAATGTCAACTTGCTTTCAATATCAGTTTAGAAAGTGCAAATGTTTGCTATGAAAAATGGGCAGTTCAACGTGCTTTAAGTGAAGCTACCCAAGAATTCTGGGAATATTCAAATATGACATTCTGATAAAGCTGTCAACTTATCATGAGTGATAAGCACTTGGAAGAACACATCTGCCATTCCTTACACTCCACACCTCTTTTAGGTCTTAATATAATCTCTCTACATCTTCAGTTTCCCAGATTGTCTCACTCACTTCTATTTGAAAATTCATTACATTAACCGAAATGACAGTGTTATTCAAAAATATTGCTTTTTTCCATTAAATCATCAGGAATGTGGCAAATACAAAAGATTCAAGAAATATCTCTGACATACAAGAAAACCGTTTTTCTGTTTATGGCAAATTATTTTATTTTATAGAAGAAATACTTTCAAATAATACAAAAATGACACAATCATACAGAACTGTGACAAAAACAAGGGAGATGAATACTGAATATGATAACTCATTACCACATCAAGACAGAACTCATTATAGCAGTCAGAATCACAGACCCGCAAGATACACCGACAACATCTCACAGCAGTCACAATTTAAAAACCTCCTGACAGAGAGACCACCGGACATTGCTCCTTGGTTATAGTCACAGAACAATCCAGGGTGGAGAAAAGGTCCCTACCCCAATCCCTGCTCAAAGCAGGCCTAATGTGACCAGGATGCTCCGGGCTATATCCAGTTAAGTCTCTATCCACACTATGGACAGAGTGCTCCACCTCTCTGGGCAACCCCTTCCAGTACCTGACCAGCCTCACAGGAACATGCTGCTGTCTCTTCTTAACACACAGCAAGCACTTCTGGTGTCACTGTGTGGTAACTTTGGATAAACACTACTGTGTGACAGCCTCCCCTGGAAATGAGAAACAAAATTCTGACTGACTGGTCTTTTAAAGTAATGAGCACTGAAAAGCTTGCTGGCCCTAGACTTTCACACAAACACTATAAATTTCTCACATGATTTGGTTTTTATCTTCATAGTTTCTGAATAAAGTCTAGTTGTGCCCAAGGAACCCAATACACACCCATCGAAACTTACTGGCAAAACAGGCTTCAGGAAGAATAGCACAATAAATGCTAAATATACTTCAATTTCATATAAATTGCTATATGATTGCAACACTTGATGCCTGTATTGACTATAGGCCATATTAGGAAACAGGAAATACTACCTTAAATGTCTGTGTTAATTAACATTTATGCTTACAATCTTTTTTCCCCGTTACTTTTTGCCTCAGCATGGATAAAGTAAAAGTAATTCAATTTCTCTTCCTGGTTTTCCTGACCTTTGACAAGATAACAGTCTAAGTTCTTGAAACTCACAGATCAAACTTACTTACAGAATATTTGAAAATATTCTGATAGGTCTGTTTGGATTTTGGCCCTTGTTGTTTTGACTTCCTGACAGAAAAATCTGAAACCAATTTGATCTTTAATTAAGAGCCAACATGATCTTTCTTCGGGGATATTCCAGTAATTTGCAAAGTCAGTCTTGTGTCGGGCACCTCTCTTTGCAGTAATGTATTATTAGAAAAATATGAGAAATTCTATTATAGTAGCTTAGTAAAGAAGTATTTTTACATACTTGCAGAATGCAAGGACACAAAACTGGCATTCTCGGGAATTTAGGGTGACAGTCTTTCATTAAAATGGATGGTAACAAATAAAATTTTTTCTTACCAGATTTTAGCTGGTCCAACTAGCAATCAAGTGAGCTGTACCTTCCCTAAATATACACCCTCCTCCTGGAAAGTGTCACTGTTCAACAGAACTTGCAGTAACCACAAAGCACATCCTTTAGGATGAACATGTGTTTAAGCACCCTTACTTAAAGCAGCTGCTTTCTGAAATCAGAACACATGTGCTTTCCAGAATCAGATGAGAATCTGTAGAACTGTAGAAATTACTGTTATAGTCCATTAGCAGGCTTTCCACACAGCTAGTGTACACTGCTCCTTTAATTCCCTTTTCATTAAACAGCTAAACAAAGACCTGTCACCCTTTTCCTTCCCCCGTTTAAACTGAGGCTCTAGTTAAGAATATGAAGATACTTTAGACACAACAGAAATGAAAACAATCTATTAGTGCACAGTAAGAACATGCAAATGAATTCTGCAATGTTTAACATCACTTCTAATTAGTGTTAAACAAATTGCAGGTGATAATATTTTGCTATAACACAGACAGTGCTAAAGAATACAATGTACATACTAAGCTACAGATAATAAAGCTGAAAAAAGTGACAATTTTAGAACATAGTATTTTCATTTCAGGTATCAGAAACAAAACCAGCTCAATGGTTCCATTCTACTGTATGACAAATACTGAGGAACAAAATTTCAGTCTTAAAATACATCTTAAAGTAGGTATTTTCCTTCAAGGAAAAAAGGCACTATAAATAAATTACACTACAGTGAATTTGCCTGAACTCACTTTGTTTCTGTCTTCCAGCCTTTAAGTCAAATAAAACAGCATAAAAACTGTACACGCTCTTAACAGGATAGTCGATCTTTTATAAAATAAGTTGTCTTCAGAGATGTCAGTTTCACAACAAGGAAAAACCAAGCCTTGTTGCAGTCGCTATTATAAAATATATATGTATATATATTTATATATATGTTTTTGTTTATGTTTACTTTTTTTAACTTTTTTTTATTTTTTACAAAACGTGTATATTAGCTTTTGCACAATTTTTTTTAAAGAAACTTGTCTAATCTAAGAACTTCATTAAAATAAAAGCGATAAATACTTCATGTTTACAATGCAACATGTCATACATCATCAGCTGGCAGAGGAGGTATGTTAATCCTTGGTCTTGTAAAAAAAGCTATCTTCTCTCTGTGATAAAAAAAAGAAAAAAAGGAGCTAAATAAATTTATGCCTATGTTCCCCCTCCTCCCCACAAGAACATTGTTTCCTTACTCTGGTCAATGGTTAGCATTTGTTATTTACGTACTAAACTGGTTTCTTATTTGAGTACAACAAACTTCCAAAAACTACTAAATCTCACTATATGCTTCTGGCAACATTTCATTGAATACAATTACTATTTTTGAAAACCTAGGTGGAAGCCTTATACAACTCACTGAACTTCAGGCATAGTTAATTGTAAAAGGTTTCACAGGACAAGTTCTGTGATGCAAAGTACACCCTTGTACATTTTGCAAATAATGTCTACAAAAAAGGAGAAAAAAGATGGCAACTCTGGAAACAGAGTCCAAAGAAAAGGCTTCTTGAAAGAAAATGCCAGCATTACTGAGTAATTTCTAGGAAGAGTGTGTTACTAGCAATTTATACGTATTACATTAAAGAGACTATTTACACCCACAAGCTTGAAGAACTGACATCATTTGGACTTCAGAGCACATAGGCTAAGTTGGAAGAATCACCTAAGCTATGTTTGCATTTAAAGTTTCTCCTTTTTTTTTAATGTCATGTATACTAAAACTGTAACACTGCAATTTTACTTTAGCTTTGGCTCTTTGCAGAACAAAGCATTCGAAGAGAACTCCTGTCCAAATCCAGATACAGTTTAAAATTACTGATTAATTACTTCTGATTAAAATTAAAAGACACACAAAATTTAAGCTAAATGTTTCAGAAAGCTCTAACCTGACTAATGAACTGTTGCTATGCTATTTCAGTACGCACCACCACTTACCTAAAAGTCTGCACCTGAATAGGTTCTTTCTGATTTTGCCCACGCAACTGGTATATCTCTTTTGATGCTTTCTTTAGCATCTTTTCAGCTGCTTGCTCTTGGTGATGTTCAAATTTGGTCTGTCTGGTCTGAAAACAAGAACATAAGGCTTAAAATGGGCATGTGAATAAACAAAAGCACATCCACAGTAAAAGAATGGATTTTTTCCCCCCACTCACTACAGCAAAACCACACCAGTACATTGTCTGAAATAGCTGACCATCTAAGAACTATAAATGCGAAAGACTGAGTTGTTTCACTTACTAATGCTCTTCAGAAAGACATGTAATAAATTAACAAAATTTACTGCACATAGATCTGTCAAACAAGATCTTACTATAAATTTAAGCTCAGTTTTTGTCTATGATAATCGACGGACGATTTTGTCTGTTATGCAGTTTTGCCACCTTTTTCTATAACTTCTTTCTCCAAGAACAAAAAAATCACATACTTAGGGAACAATGCTTGTAAAAGAATAAATATCCAATCAGCTAAATTTCTTTTAAATACCAGAATAAAGAAAATTATTAAAATTCCAATAAAAATACCTAAACAAAACCAAATGAACAACAATTAAACAAAAATCCAAAACAAAACAAAAAGTGCCACTGGCAAATAGTGCCATTCTCCAAAAATTGTCCACAAATAAATACACAGTTTGGTAATAATTAATGTAACAATTTTTATTGTGTTAACTTCAAGAATATAAAAGAAATATTCCTTGTTTGAGATTCTTTAGACAACTTATAAAAACGAAGACATTTTGAAATGAGAAGTTTCCGAGCAAACTGAGTGCTTAGGTCATATCACCATACCTGCCTTTCTGCTTCCTTCAACAAGTTTCGGAATCTCTCATCCCGAAGGACCCAATGGGGTAAATCTGTCTGCCCTCTGAGCTGGGCATCTTCCAGGCGCTGTCTCAACTCTCTTAAAACACATATCTCCTCATTTAGCTGTCTCTGTCGAGTTCTGGATGCCTGGAGATCCAGCTCCAGGTCTAAGGATGTCCTTGCCATAAGTTCAGCCAAAGATGATCTGCAGGACTGTTGAATTATTAGTTGTTATTATTATTATTAATTATTATAATAGTTATTATAATAAAGTGCACAATTTATTACTCTCAACATAGTTTAGTGGTCTGTCTTTAGCTCTATAGACCATACATTTGCTGTACTTACTTAACACAAAGTCTTTTCAACATGAAGTTTTGGAGATTATATACATCCCCCAGAAAAGGCTACATTACCCCAGAAAAGGTACAGAAAACCCCTACAGTTAAGTTTTCCAATTAATACTTTCTACTACTTCCTTTTACAGTTTCATTTTGACTTACAAATATTTACCTAATGAAGTTTGACTAGAAGTCCATGTTATGATGATAATTAAAGAAATGCAATACAAAAAACACAGTGATATTGTGACATCAGAAAAATACTGTAATGAGCAAGACTTCTTAAAAGGCTTAATTCAGTAGTGGTTTTAAGACACATTCTGAATGAAAATGGGAAGCATGGCTGTCTACCTGCCTAGACCAGCAAGGCATTAACTTCTGCTGACCAGACTACATTTTATGTCATTTATATACACAACATTAATGTCTCACTGCCCTTCTCTGCCCACTTTGACAGCATGAGGGGTGGCATGGGGGGAAAAAGGAGAGCTTAACCTATTCATTCCTGAATATTTGGGTCTCAAATACTATTATTTGTTAGGCTGTATGGGAGGAGACATGCATGTCTTAACATCACATTCACACACACATCTCTGAACCTGCACCCTGCATCATAAACTAGATTTGAAAGATTTATCAAACTTTACATCTAAATCAATATAAATTCAGTCCCCATTAAACTAATTTTCATCTGCCACACTGTTTTCCCTCCTTTAAAATTGTTCACAACTTTATTTAACTTCTATATAAAGTATAAAAGTTCTGTTTTTCTAGCATCTTCATGAAGGCTAAAGATCATTTTCCTAGGCATACCTGCTTATACCGTAGAGTCCGCCTCTCCAAGGTATTCCGGACAAAAGGGGACTTCCTTGGCAGGGTTGAACTGTCACTGTCACTGCGGTACAGCTAATTAGAAAAGACATTGAAAATAAAGGTTGCTTGCTAGATCATCTTCATTAAGAAATCTGGGGTTTGGTTGGGTTTTTTGCCTTTGAAATTTCTTTTTAAATACACTGGAACTATCCTGTTTTAAGCAACAGATTTTTTCAGTTATTTATGATCATTTAGATATAACAGTGCTCATGTGGTAGTTACAATAATTCAAGAAAACTTGAATATTAAAATGATAAGTTTCACCGCCCATTCTACTAAATATCCAAGATAATCTAACTTAAAAAAAGAAGGAGAAAGGACTCAAAAGCAGTAATATTTCACCCTAAAACATTTAGTGTCATGGGTACAAACAATGGTATCCCGCTTTTTCCCTTCATCTGATTTTAGAGTAAGTGGAGGCTAAGTGAACACAGAATTTAAAAAGCATTTCCTGAATTTTTAAACTCGAACTCTTTGAAGCTTATGAAAGAGTACAATCAAAGCTATGATAGTATTTCACCAATATTGCATTGATCTGCAATACCATGATCCAACTGCTTATAAGTCTCCTGCCACTGAATGCAGCAAACAATAAATGTGACCTTGGAAACTGCTGTGCTGGTCCTCCATTACTTGCACCAGTGCACCCAGGAATCCCAAGTCCCACAGTAACAGGCACCTTATGACTGATACTCAAAGTCGTATGAATATTTATGCAACAACCCTAACATTAAGCATTCAGTGCCCTTTTTCAAACTTTTATATATGTGAAAATTAAACACAGCTTCTAAGCTAACTGCTTATACGCCTCATTAGATAGCATTGTAAAATCAACCACCCTCACCTAACATCCAAGGCTG
This sequence comes from Pseudopodoces humilis, assembly GCF_049639895.1. NCBI lineage: Eukaryota > Metazoa > Chordata > Aves > Passeriformes > Paridae > Pseudopodoces > Pseudopodoces humilis. The sequence goes on from NC_142201.1 coordinate 19,441,113, forward strand.
CCAGGGAAGAGTGTAATATCTAATTCATCATAGATTCTTAAATTTCAAATTAAATCCATCCAGGTAAAAACTTGTAAAAAGAGTCAGGGAAGCTCTTTGCACTGCATTGTTTAAGTTCAATTAAAGATTATTAATTTGTATTAAAAAGATATGTGTCTTATAAATGCAATGAAATCTTACCATGAAATTATCAAAAATATCTAATACACTTGTGTATGGAGACCCCTTCCCCCTCCTCCTTTTCAAGCTTTACTCACTCTGCAAACATATTGGCTTCGTGCTCCAGGCGAAAAGGTCTGGGAACGAACAATTGTGCTACTGCGAACAAAAGCAGAACCCCGTGGCCTGCGGCTGGTTCTCTCTTTTGGAAGAATAGCAACTTCTTCAGGAAACAGATCCTCAGTGTTAGTTTCCTTATCCACCTAAAATTACAACAAAGGAATTTTTTTTATTTCTTCCTTATTTTCTCTCTCCTGGCAAAGACAATCAGGCATTTCAACAATATCAAAAGAAAACAACTTGCCCTGCTAGCTAGATTAAAATTTTAATGAGCACCGAGAGGATGAATCTCCTCACTTTTGTAGAAGTTTTAAAACTAGGTCATTCAAAATTGTGAGGTTTCGGAAGCCCTTGCTGGAGCAGTAACAATTATGAGATGCAGCTGCAGAGCACAAGGACTGCATTCAGGATTGGCAATTGGGCATTACCCAAATTACCACCTGATCTCCAGCCTCAATAGAAGTAAACTGAATCACTTTTCAATGAGCAGTGACTTTGAAGCAAGTAACCACCTTAAAACTGGAGAAACTTAAATGAAGACAAGGAAGAAAAAAGGAACTGAAAGTCTGTTCACACAATTATGCAAGAACACCAAAATAATCAGAAAGACAGAAAACATAGGCTACTCTAACAAAGCTTCCAAACTTTTAGAAAATCACTCCTCAAAAAGAGGTGTGATCTTCCCTAAAGGCAACACAAACAACTTACGTTCCTCTACTTCAATGGAGGTCTGCCAATTTCAGCTTGTGAAAGATTATTTTCAGTGTCTCTAATCTTGACTACAAAAGATCTTAAATACATCGGTTTCAGCACAATTATTCCATGTTATTGTAACACTAAAATAGTAACTCAAGTCCTAAAATTTCTTTCTTCACGATTCCTTTCAAAACTCTTACAGAAATAAGGGCACTGGAATTTGACCATGATCTTTTCTGTTACAATTTCAGGTAAATGCAGAAATTGATACAATTGCCTATTTATAGATTAGAGAAAGACCACGTTAAAAATAGTTTGCCTTTTGATATAAGAACCAAATTCTGTTCAGAAGCAAGTAGTAACAAAACAAAAAAAAACCCAGCCCTGAAGAGTTAACAACTCAATAGCGATACAGCTCATACAGGGTTGCTAATGTCATTGCTGGTTCTTTTCTCTCCTGGCCAATTCAGACTCAAACTCCAGGCACAGCAGTAGCTCTGTCCTGTGCCAGGCAGGGGTGGCAGTTTTTGTGCTGCAGAGTCTTCTCTCATTACCTTTATTGGTGGAGGCTGCATTTTTCCACAACTGTACTGGCCTGCTTGAGTTGCAAACAAGTGTCCAGCTAATGGATCCCCACAAAACGGCTCTGGATAAGGAGGACTAGTCTGGGTGCAATTACTGCATCCACTGTCAACAGATTCTGCTTGCCAACTCCTAAAGTCAGGACATCACAATAATTTCACAGGTGTTAAAAAAAACCATGCAATTATGAATTACATTTACATATTACATTATCTAAGCCAGTTTATAATTTTAGAGTATTGTTTCTCCAATAAAAATACAGTCATTTCAACAGGAAAACACTGCACACTTGCATTTCTGCAAATGCAAATAAGCAAATAAATTTAATTGAAGAAAATTCACTTTCCCTTATTTTCTTAAAGCATTATCTTTAAAACAATAACAAAAAGAACAACACAATTCATGTAACAAACCAGGAGTATCATTAAATTAATTATTAAATTTCTACCCTAACCCTAACAATGTCTCCTGTCACCACTAAGTTTTATTTAGTTTTTCTTAATACAGACCTGTTACAAAATCCAATTACAGTTACCTCCCTAGCAAAGTTTCTGCTTGATGTAATGTTTACCCACTCCCCAAACTCCCTAAATTCAACCAGCTACTCAAGTAAGGTTTCCTCCTGTTTGCAGATCATGACACAACATAATTTTATACTTATAGCACTAACAAGGAGAAAATCTCAGAATAAAAGCCTGTTTTTCCTGCTTTATTTCAGACTATACCCATAATGTAAATATCTTTGAGGAACTATTTGTTGTTATTATTATTATTAGTTTGATGAGTTATTTAAATAATTTTTACCTTTCTGATATGGCTTCTGCCTGATCTTCCTTTCTTTCCATCTCCAAGATTTCTTCCTCTGTGTACTCCAGTTTCACTCTCTCTTCTGCCAGTTCTCTCTCAACTGCTTCCAGCTGGGCAGTGGTCCTAGCTAACAGGGCTGTCACGGCATCCTGAAAGGTAAATTAGACTTTAATTAAAACTGTTTGAACAAACCAATGTACTTAATATGTAGTATTCAGAGAAAAAATAAAAACAAAGACATCATATATTCCCTAAAAAACAAAACAAAAAACCACACCACATCCAAAAAAAAAAAAAAATCTTGAATCTTAACAATCACAAGTATGTGGTGTTCAACTTGTCATAGAAACTGGGCAGATTTTACTTGACTGTGGAGCATCATCCAGCAAGTCAGGTCAAAAGAGACCTCTGGAGGTCTCCTGGTCTGATGTGCTGCCCAAAGCAAGCAAGGCATCATGGTCAAGTCAGGCTGTCCAGAGCCCAGTAAAAGGCTGAAAACATTTCCAAGGATGGAAACTGCACAACCTTTCTTGACAACCTCTTCAAGTGCAGTGGCAGAAATTTTTAATGTGTTTTAGCTGGACTGGAAACATTCATATAAACATATACATGGTACTATTTCAAGCACCTGCACAGACATGATCCAGTTTTCAATTAGTCTTCTAAAATCTGGCTTCTTGCCGCAAGAATTAAGTTATCACTTCCTGTGATAACTCAAAACCTGCACCAAGGTAAGAATACAATCACCCTGTCAGTCAAATAAAGTAAAAAAATTGCTTTTTTAGAGCCATACTGTTTTAACTGTAGTTACATTTCCAGAAGACTGAGGAATACTGTCTTCACATTGGTTTTTGGTCTTTGCTCTCTGGGGCTCTGAACCAGTGAAGATCTGAACAGGGTACCAGTGAAGCTGCATGTCACAAGAACTCTCTGCATCAGTCAGGTTTATCTGAGCAATGCCCTGTAAAACACAAAAAGCATTGACCACAATAAGATACATATACCCTGCAGGATAGACACCTTCTCCTTTAAAGAGTATTTTACTTACAGTATAAAACTCCCACTTCACCAAGTACTACTGTCTCTTAAAAAGAGACAGTTCTGTTCTGTTGTGTTATGATGTCTAAGATTCTGAATTTCTTACCTCTTCTTTACTACCAGAAAGAACTGGAGTAGACAGCAATTTTTTTAAAGTTGAAAAATAAAATTTGTATGACTGATGTAGATACAACTGACACCTGATAGCTATTAATATTTTATTTTTAAAACCTTCCCAACTATGTATCTGATTGCTATATTAGCTTAAATTAACATCACTTTAATAGTATTACTATAATTTGAGGAGCTTCTGAGATAACTGTATTCTGATACTCTTCCATTCTCTGGCCCTCAGAGACATCTTTCAAATGGAAATAAAAATGTTGTGTAAACAAATTCTTTTTTCCTTGCCTATTTATATCATTAAGTTGTCAAATGGGCTATAAAGCCATTTTTCTACTTTCCAGGCCATCCCTGCATCTCACACATTCAGGTAAAAACAGTTTTAATGGAGGCTTTTCAATAAAAGTATTTCAAACTTTTAAGTAGCCCTGCTCCATTACAGAGAGCTCAAGTGAGAAATTTCTCAGTGGTGTTCACACAAATGAAAAACAGCTGTGATCAAATCCATGCTGCCTATTTTATTTGTGTTTTTCAAACAGTTGTGTTTTTCAAACAGTTCACAAGCTGGACCTACCAATGGTTTCATATCAGTCAGCCTTTAAGTACTGCTTTTTGTTTCTCTGGCTATCTATGCAGCCTGTTAATTTTCACACTGATGAGCTACATGCTAAGAATGTTCTCTTTTGTATCACTGGAAAAGTCCTGTAAAAATGGCTTTCATCCCTCACAAAGTAACTATATACAACGATTTTAACAACAAAGGCAGTAGGAAATGTAGAGAAAATCTGCATTCAACTTTAAGCAGGTAAAGAAACAGTTAATTAGAAAACAATAATAAAAAATCATTGCATTGTTTTTCCAAAACAAATGTTCCCTGGGGCTCTGTTTAAACAGGTGCATGAGAACAATGGAGAAAAGTTTTTGAGACTAACAAAATAATGCAACATGGGGATACAGCATGTTACTTAGAAAGTAATTTCATGTCAGCATATCAGAGGCTACAGAGATGCCTCTTCTTTCTTCTGTATAACATAGATGTCTCTAATTATCTACTTGCTCTGATGCCGTGGAAGATATAAATGTGTATCTAATACTCACACTTTTGCATCAGAGTTGGAAAATGCTTAAGACACACTGAGTTTATTTTAGGAGGTAGAGAGTAAAACTGTTTTCTTGCTAGCCTATGCTTCTTCCAGTATTGCTAACTCTTAGAGACACCTGACACTGCCCTAAATAGAATGCATTTATTAGGCAGCAAAGCAAGTCTGCCAGAGAAGCTGCCTCTACAAAGGGAATCAGTAATTCCTGAGTGATTGAATGCTAGTGAGTAGAAAATCACCATCAAACTCAATTAAGAATTATTAGTACTGAAAGAACTAATTAATATTTCATGTCCACCCCAAGATTTGGAGCTTACTCAAAAGGATGAAGAAACCAAGGTGTGTCTGCTAGAGCTAGATCACATGTTTGCTCTGATGAATTTGTTACCAACTTGGATGGTAGAACAGTAGAAGTACTTATAAATATCTCTGTGACATCTGACAGACATGTCTCTTTATAAGAAAACAATCAGGATTTAAAAATCATGCTTAAAGTATGGGACAGATGTTCCAAAATTAAAACAAAAAATGCAAAAAAAAAAAGTTACATTCAAGAAGAAATCAAATAAATTAAGACACAGGGAATAATGAATAATTAGTCAGGGCTGTAAAAGACGAGAAACTGGGAGTGAAGCACCAATGCTGGGTGATTGCAAGAAAGGCATTCTTTTATGTTTTAACATGAACTATATATGCTAATCATGGAAAATAGCAATTCCCTTATCTCAACATTGACAAGGGCATCAGGGAAGAAATAAGCCAACCTAAGACAGAAAAAGATCTTTCAGCCATGCAAGGCATAAGAGTAAAAGGTTAAAGAAATGGAAAGTCCACAAGTGTAGTATATTTACTTCTTTATAACTGAACTGCTTCCCTGATTTTTCTTTTCTTTTTTAAATTCCCTGTTAGGTACAAGTATTTATATAAATGAGGATAAAGTCCAGTCTGGCTTTTGAATTCATGGAAATATTATACTGGCTTAACCTAATTGAAAAGAAAGCAGTCATCAAGAATTTGAGAAATATATGCATTATTAAATAGATGGGAAAAACTGTAATCTCAGTGGAAGACATTTTGAAAGACAGGGCCCTTGCTGACAGCCACCATCACAGTAGTTCCAAAGAGAGGTTGCAGGTAACAAATGATTTCTCGATTTGAGAAAATGCTCATTCTCAAATTACTGAGCTGAAGAGAACAATGATCATTAATGTTTAAATACTTCAATGCACCTATCTTAAGAAACTGGCATTATTTCTCTATTTTTGAGCAGTATTGTTAAATAGCCTTAAACTATGTTACAGTTACTGTTGACAAAGATACTTCTGACATAACCAAATTAAGACCATGAAAGAGAAAAAAAACCCCACCAAGATAACCTGAAGACCTTTTTTTTTTTTTTGGCAACTCAATAACAGCAGTTAGAATAAAAGCACCCTAAACTTAGATGCACTTGTCTCAGTAGAAAGCTACATTACACTTAAACAGCTATTTAGCTTCCCAGAGGAAGAGGATATAGTAGTATAAAGCATTTTATAACAATTAAATAAAAGTCTGTTCTTGAGATGCTTTCTCTTTAATTACATTGTAGACAAAACTTCCTGCAGACAAGACCTGGGGTCCATTTCTAGCAATATTAAGACCTCTGTTTATGAGAGATGCTACATTTAAAGATGGATTAACAAACAAGCATTCTTGACCAGATTTGCTCAAATAAACACCTCTTGTCCACAGCCCAGCATGACAGTGAGATGCCTATACCTCTTCTTTGATAGGCTTTAAAATTTTTTTCACCAACCCCTACTGCAAAGACAGCCCACTCACTTCAAAACAGCCCCAAGGCAGATTTAGTTATGCATATTTGTATGTGACAATAGCTAAATGAAGCTAACATTTAACACACCTGAACTTAGCACATGATATCTCAATCAATTTAAAGTAAAAGGCTGAGGTAACAGAACTGTTCCAGGGCCACTACCATCCTTCAACAAAGTTAAGACTGATGTAATAGTAGTCCGCTTCACCCAATGTTATATAGTAAAACAAGGGGTCTGTATTTTTTAATTTTTTTAGTAGGAACCTTTTTGAATGGTACAGATTCCTCACAAAGGCATTATAGTATCATGCAGAAACGTAAGTCTTGAGCAATCTGTAGTGTAAAAGCTGTTGGACAAAATCTTTTTTAACATCTCACCTCTTTATTTACAGAACTACACATATATGAGAACAGACAGACTAACATGTAACTCTATCAGAACTTCTTATGGAAAAGTTAGGTCTTTACATTCTCTTTTTAATCTTAAAAAAAAATAAATCCTCAGGTAACTTTAGTTTCTCGTATCACATGGCTTTTAAGAAACAACCACTTACCAATAGTTCTTCTTGTTGCTGATGATCAACTGAACAGATATACAACTGCAGTGATTTTAATTTCAAAACACTTGAGTGCACGGGTATTCGGAACACTTCATTAAATATTAACGGAGTTTGGAATTCCAAAGCTCTTGAGCAGTAAGTAGTTGGTGTGCCTGACTCAAGCGGTGGCAAATAAACTCTCACATGACTGGGAACAGCAAAATAGACAAACAACACAGTTCAGACAAAGAAAGCCATTTTCTATTTCTCAACAATCAAGCTAAGCAAAAACATCAGCGTAACTTCTACATTAAGAATCTGCCTTGAGATTTCCTCATCACCAGTGTCTACACTCTGCATTCTAACACAGAAGATCTGCAAATCTAATCCCAAAATGCTGTATTTTTTTAACTAAAACTTTTTTTTTTTAACTTGGTGCTTAAGCAGAGGCACCAAGTGGCACTTGAGCTGCCCTGAGGTATTCAAGGCATCTAAAACAAGCTAGCAATTATAAGAGGATGGGAGAGCTACACAGAGTCTCTCTCTGAGCAGCAGCAGCTGGAGGCCAGGTGCTATGCTATGCTATTTCAAATGGAAACACATGCCTATGTTTAGGCAATTGAATTGTCCCAAAAGTGTCACTGATCCATTTCTTCCTTCCATTCACTAAGCAACCTTTTCCCCCCATAAGAAATTAAGACATTCAGATGGCAAAAGAAATCTGCAGTCACTGCATCTATCTACAGTCTCAAAAGACAAATTTAAATATGTGGTACCATATCATTTAAGACTCCAAGCCAAAAACAAAATCAACAACCATTTTCATCTGACAGCACAAGCAGCAAAGCTACTTAGAGAACTGTTTCCACGTTCTCCCTGTCCTGACTGCTTGCCAAGCCCCTGCAATATCCTATTCCTTTCCTCATGCCAGCAAACCGTTTCATGCCAACTGTGTTGTGACCCAGATTAGAAAATTTATCTGGGTTAAAAAGCTAACCTAGCTAAAAACCCACAAAGACTTCAGGATTAAAAAAAACAGTTGCAGCTCAGAGATTAACTCAAGTTGACTACATGGCTGCAGGAACTCTTACGCCACCACCAAAGAGGGGCTCATGCTGGCAGGCAAACAAATGGTTAGAGGACAACTGGAAGAGCTCCTTATGGTGGAACTGCAGCACACTGAACAGTGGAACATCAGTTAAACACATTCTCATGATGTAAAAAGGCAGAGATCCAGCTCCTCTGCTGCTGCAGGCAAGCTTCCTCCCAGCTGCCACAGTACCTGATTCAATCAATGTACAGTTACACAGAGGAGTTTATTGAACTTGATAAAAGCTTGTTCTGCTTTTTGGTAACAGAAACTTACTTTTTGACTAAAGCAATCAATTCCCCCTGCAACAATGCAATTTCTTGATTCCAGCAAAGGTAGGGTTGAGAAGGATGAAGAACAGAACTACATTTTGAGTCATTTAGATGCCTGGTTGCCATGATGACTATGTCCAAAAAACTCTCTGGGCCAATCTTTTTCTTTGGTGACTCTACTTTACTACCTTCTTTACATGACACTTCTTTATTTTTTCTGATGACAAGGCAACACGGCTGAGTAATACATAATACTCACATTTTTCCCTATCATGCGCCCTTGCACTCACACCAAAACAGAGCAAAAAACCAAGTAATATACTGACCTACGCGAAGAACTTCCACTGCAGTTTTGCAGAGTAAGATTGGTTAAGTTCTCCACAAAGAACAATTCATTGAAGGAGATGTGTTTCAATGTAATACCACCAGATTGCTAATTTTACAATATAATAATGTTATCTTACCTCCATTCCAGTTTTCAAACAATCTCTCTCAGAGATAAAGATCAACAAGTTTCACACGAATTTCTTTAAAATATGCTAAAATACATATCTATAGCTAAAGCAGTATTTTATGACAACACTGATTATTTAAGAAACATTTATTAGAATAAACTATGTTCCATGTGTGATACAAAATTTGAAAAATTAACCAGCTGTCAGAGGTTAAAAATCTCAAACTTTTGTACTGATTCTCAGCTAGTACTTTTGTTAATATTATCTTCATAAGGTCTGGATATTCAAGGAGAGATGTTCAGGTCACAAAAGTCTGAAGATCCTTTGTTGTTGTTTGCATGTTTTCTGGTATGGTTTTCTTTCTTAAAGATAAAAGGCAAGGTGTATCTCTTACTGATTAATATAGATTGCCACAGGAAGTGAGAAAATACACTAATACTGTGGCGTATCACAGGTATTTTTGAACAGACTTTCCTCTGCCTAACACTTGTTACCTGAACATCGTGACATAAGTTCCATAAAAGGGATAGCTTTGTGACCATAAAATTAACGATTTCCTCATGGAAACGAAGATATACCATATTCTCTAGAAATGGCTTAAATTTGAATGAAACCAAATAAATCTACAGTATTTATAACTGCAAAATAAAATAAGCAATGATCAGACTCTGGGTGAAATTTAAGCTTACATTTTGCAGTTTTCTTTAACAACTAGACTAGAAAAGTTCTTCAGCTGTAATACATGGACTAGCAGACATTCGTTTCCACTGTCATGCCTGGAAAATAAATTTTTTGTGTTAGACAAATCACTGATATGTTGCTTAAAAAAGGAAGTTGAAGACTAAACAGATTTAAAGAATGTAAAAGCACATTTTGTTAAACAAATTTCTTGCACAAATCAGTTTCAATCAAAAGCATTAGCTATAGCAGCAAAGTTAATAGAAATAAGTGAATTAAATATTATTCAGCTTGAAAATAACAACTAGCCTTCCTATGCCTCTTGACAGCAAACTTTTCTTCTATTTTATCAAGTACATTCCTTAAACAGTTACACCATATGCATTTGTGTGTGTGCATGTGTAACAACATATTAATTACATTAGACAAATCCATCTGCATTAATTTCATGGGCTACTGAAAACAAATTTAAAAATTCTATTTTTTCACATCAGCATGAATTTTGAAATGCCGCTAACAAACATGTTTGATATTTTAAAAACTTCCAATCTTAGGAATTTGTTTCCAAGAGGCAGAGAGGATTCTGGAGGGCTAAGATATGATATCCTGTCTTGCGTGACAATAATCTACCTTTCCCCAGGCTACTCCCACTACCAACAACAGCATGTCATAGGCACAGGACTTCAAAGATGTATTGTAAAGCTGGGACTGTACTGTATTTGTGTCTCTTCACCTATGATTTTCCTAAGGTAATCCTCATTTATCTGGCATAAAATGATCATGCTTACAGAGACATATCCCTACACCTACACCCACACCCACATTAATGGCCCAGACAATGAAAATAAATGCTACTGAAAGAAGTAATGAAGGCCCTTTTATCAGTCAGCATTGAAAGGACACTGAATGAACTTTAGTTAAGGCACATCCCTAACACAAAGTGGCACTAATCTGTACATCCACTGAACTTTGGCTGTCAGTTCAGAAATGTCTTTAAAATATCCACTGTGATTCAGTTTATTAAAAAGTCAAAAATCATAAGCAAGAAAAGGAGTGAGCAAGTCCAATAGAGTTGATAGAGAAAAAGAGGAGTAATTACTCACAGAAATCCAACATGTATTTGTGGTTCCTCATTACTGGCAGCATCACCATAAACAGGCTCTTCCAGATCTTCATTCCTGCAGGAACAGAAAGTACTGTAAACTACATAGTGACCTAAGCTGCTAAATGATGAACTAACATTTACTCTGTGATTTGTGGATATAAGCAATTATTTGGCAATACAAAAGGGACTGGTAATACAGAAGGGATTGAAACATCTATATAAGAACATACAGTAGTAGTAATTGAGGTTTTAGAATTACTCTCTCAAGATATTTAGGTTATTTTAGTATTTGTCTTCCATTTCTCCTTAGCATCCTCCAAACCTTATCATCTTCCCAGTTACTGCTTCTTGTGTTAAAACAATTGTATTAAGTAATATGTCTTTCTACATCCTTCAATCACTTGGTGAACCCACATATTTTCAGGTCTTTGGCAGTTCATGTGTTTCCTCCTTGCAGTAATACTTTTATCACATGATACTCAGAACTGTAAGTCACACTCTGTATAATTATATTTTGTTATAGATGGTTGAAATATAATTACTGATTTATGACTAGCAGGATGAGAAAACTATCTTTCAAGGGAGATACAATGTTAAAATATCAGAATAAAGCAAAAGGGACTTGGCACTTGAAGATGACAGTGGACTGCATGCAAAAAGCTTCTTTCCTATAAAACATGCAATCTAGTAGTTTTATGTTACTAATAACTAGCAAATTTGAAAGCCTACACACAAATTCATAACTAATTCTTTTGGGCTGTTTAGCCGAACAGGAATATTTCCAGCTTACTATGCATTTATACACCTGACCTTTTGCTTAAAGCTTCAAACACGCCACTGTCACTAGCCAGTGAATGATCTGAGAGACATGCTGAAACTCGCCTGGCTCTCCTCTCCGATCTTCTACCACTGTCTCCTCGCAGAGTTACAGCTGCCATGGAGAAAAAAGTGAGAACAACATCAGCTCAAGGCAACTTCTTCAAAATTAAACAAGAAACTTGTATTATATCATAGCTAGCAGCAAAACACCACAAATGCAGTTCACTGACTTTTATTCTAACTTAGAAGTTAAAAGCCTAGAATAGGATTGACCAGACATTTTCTGTGGGAGAATTAAGGAAGGAAGTTTGTGGCTAATTTGCTCTGTGACAAGACAAAGTATAAACCGATTGCATTGTTACTAAATGTTTTTCTGGTAGAGTAATTCCTTCCTAAAGGAAGACTTACATTAATTCACATACGTACACATGATATCCTAAGCTTTTCAGATTTACCTACTGAATATACAATAGGTTGAAAACAAACACAGAGGCTAATTCTTTTTTAAAGTTATCTGATAACACAATGTGAGGTTTTGTTCTCGTTTGTTTCCTAATACAAAGTCTAAAAGCATACTGTTTATACCATCACATAATAGCAGCTTTTATTTACAGTCTGAAAGGCATTATCAAAAAGAACCAGTGTTTTCCAGCTCACTCAGACCACTGTTATTTTTCAAATTCTTGGTGAATTACTTTGAAAACTGATTTGGGAAAGAGGAAGCAATATTCAACCTCCTTTGCCACTCTTCTCCAAATCACCAGCCACACAATAAATAGCAACTCAGCACTTTCATGTTTTAAGTGTACCAACAAAATTATGTTATGCACTGGGTTTTGCACAGGCAAGTAGGTATTGCAGCTACTGATCCTTTAAAGTACGTGCACAAGCAGTAACATTCAAAAATTACATAGGAAAGGCTTCAACACTTCAACCACAGCTCCTAACTTGAGGCTGTTTTCCTTTCAGTCCTAGAGAAAACCACTGAACAGACTGGTGAAGTGCAGTTTGTTCACTGTTCGGGGAAGAACTTTTACCCTCTTTTTCTTAAGGTTCAATGACTGTCTTCAAAGCAGGAAAGCAATGGCAAAGAGATGGCACCTCAAAAGTGGGGAAAGCATTTTGTTTGCTTCTGCTCATGCTTACAGACTTAAGACAGCATGGAAGGATTGACAGTTTCAGCAGAGTGACAGTAGCACAGTGCATGGGAGACAAGCAGCACCAGCTGATATTTACAGCTTACAGCCCAAACTAAGGATGAAGCATGTCTTACTCAAAGTAACAACTTGTTAAGTACCTCTGTTGCACATTATCATAAGGCATCCAAATTTATTTCTACACCTACTCAGTAAGTTTCCTTCTGCAGAATACCAGCCACAACCTGCAGAACCCAGCTGAGATACAGTGCACGGAACCCACCTCATCTCCCACCCAAGCACCATCAGGACAGGACAGCAGGAGAGGAGAACTTTATAGAAGTCTTCCAGATCAACACAACCATGCTGCTGCTATCAACAGAAGGATCTGGCTAAGGTCAGCTATAACCCACTGGGGAACTGGCAGAGAAGGTGCACCAAGCCCAGCAGATTCTGTGCTAGCCCAACATTCCTTTTACCAGGCCACTAACAGCACAATATTAGCAAAGGCGTTACAAAAAACACCCAGTCCTGTTAGGACCTAAAATTCCTATGTATCAGCAGTATCAGTTCTGTCCTTTGGATTCATAAGTAGCCTATGGACCCCTCCTCCAGATTCAATGAAGGATTTAGTCACCTTTAGGAAATTTATTTCCTGGCTAGGAACAGCCCAATCTGCACTTGTCTCTGCACCCATAAAAAGACCCACCACTTCTCCCCATCTCCAGTTACAGCATCTCACCCTTCTTGTACATCACACACTGTGCAGTGCTATTCATGACATCATCACCACAAATGAGAGCCAAGTTCAAGTGAGCATAAAGAAAGCAAAAATTTGTATTTGAACCACACTCTCCTCTGTATCACTTGTACAAAAGTGCTGGGTTGGTGGGTTGTTTTGATTGGGTTTTTTTGTTTGCTTGGTTGGTTTGGGTTTTTTCCTTCTTTTACTTTTTTTTAAAGGACTTTTGATTCGGTAAGCCTACCTCACTGTCTGGTATTTATGGAGAATATTTTGTCACTGGTATTTATGAAGAATCGAAACTAGCAATCTCTAGATACATCTCCATATTAAAGTTTCTCAAAAATTTTACATCACTGGAAAGAGGCTGAACTTCATGAAAATGTGTAATTTGTTTTTGAAAGTGCATCTGTAATTTCTGTAACTAACAAGTTACACTAGGATGACTTCTTTTCCTAGGTAAGCCCTTGGCTTACTTTTGTACTTTGTATTTACACTTTGTATATATGTAGCGGAGGAAAGATCTTGTGGGCTCTGTCCTTGGGAGGCTGATGTTCCCAGTTTGTCTGGAAGGAAAAGCCAGTCTCAAGCACCAATATAATAAAACGAAAAACTGACACACTACAACATTGTTGTAACTTGACAGTGATTTGCTCACTGTCTTCAGGCCACAGAAGCATTCAATTCTGGACAACTGCAGCAAATTTGGGAGAGATGCAAATACCAGAATATACCCTTGGTGGGGGGGGAAAAAAACAGCAGGAAAAATTGGTCAAGATCAAAGACACACAAAATTCTGGTTTAAGAAAAAAGTTTAGCACACGTTACAGATTTTGCAATGCTGGAAGCTAAGTAACTGTTTGAATGGTGAAATGGTCTCTAAAACAGACCATTACTTTCCATTTTCTGATTTAAATAACAAAATCATTAAAGAGCATATATGATTTTCCAGAACTACTGGGTGCCAAAGTTTGATAAATATAAGACAGCCCTGAATGAAAAAACATTCTCATTGTCATTAGTTGAAAAAGTGAACTTCAAAGGAAATTTTGCTGTCCAAACCTTCATCCGCTAAAAAAAAAATCACATAAATCTAAAGCACAAACTTAGGTGACTACAAATACTGCATGTCAGCTCAAAATGCACTAATAAAAGAGTAGAACACTCTCATAAAAACTAATAAGAGACAAAAACAGACCTTACCTACCCATAATGCTGTCAGGCATTACTATTATATAATAAAGCTGAAGGTCAAAGAACGCTTTCCCCAGGAGTTTAACTACAGCTGTGAATGTGTTGTTTAGCTGACATAGCAAAAAACTTAAGTATGCCATAACAATTAAACAGTACAGCAAAATGTCAAACAAAACCAAATGTAGCAGAATCTCCTGTTTCTTCTCATGCAACTCCAAAAAAAAAAAAAAAAACCAACCAAAAACAAAACAACCCACCCCAAACCAAAACAACCAATACATCACACAGAAAAACATACAATGAGAAATTTCAGGTTCACTTACAGTGAATTTTTCTGTTGTGCCGCATGAGAAACAAGACAAAAAGCATATAGTGATAAATCACCCTTTAGATCTCTGACAATATTTTATAAACAAGAGATTATTTAGGCATTAAAAGAAATTTAGCATTTGAAAGATTTAGTATATAGAAGAGATAGTGAAGGTATTCAAGACCAATATTTTATTGACATGTTTCCTCCCACTTCCATCTTTACAATATTATGGATTTCACTTTTCAAGTATATTCCCTCCATTCACACATGAAAACTTATTTCACAGTGTGACCCTGTGACAGATGCAGAACAATAAAGCAGGAGATCAGCAACTGAACATCAAAACTGCAGTTCCTGAAGAACCCCTTGAACTTGCTCAAGTGCTGCATCACTGCAAAGTTCATGCAGTTTATTCAGTGTTAACTCCCAGCCCCCATTATTTGCAAATTACCAAAATTACCTCATGGTCTATCTAGTGAAGGACCAGGCAAAGAACTGCTGTTTTTGTAGCACAGCATTCTGCTGCCAGGCCATCGGGTGGCAGCAGCAGGGCACACTGCATGGTACCTCGGAGAAACCCAAAACGCCCAGCATCTGTGAGCTCCCAGCTCTGGCATACAAGCTGGATGCTCCATCCAACTCTTCCAGGAAAAGAGTACAAAACCAAAATTCTTTCAAAACTTCCAACTGCTACTTGCAAACAACTGTATTACAATTCCAAACCACCAGCTAGTGAGTGTGGTACTCACAGTAGACAAAAATCAGAAAAGTTAATTTTTAATTGTTTCCAAATGCAAATATATAAAAATTAAAAAAGTCTCAAAAGAAGGCAGCCTGGCTACCTTTTAACCGTGCATTCTTCCTCAAAAAGCAACACAAAATATTCTGTTGTACAAAAGCCATAACCTCTGGACTAGGAGCTGGACACAGCAGCAGTGACAACAGGTTAAGCACAGAGGCTTTCAGACAAATGTGAAATGTGTAGAAATACAGCAGAAAACTGAGAAAAGGAAAATCAAAGCACGAAGCTGCCCTTCATCCTGTATTGCTGCCTAGGCCCTCACACTAGGCCTTCATTTCTAGGAAACATACAAGCTATAAATGAACTACTTAGATATTTTCACTTACCACAATGGGTGAAGACATGCTGTGGTCTGATTTGAGGTTTAAAGAAAGCCTCAGGAAGCCTCTTCACAGCACTAATTTAAGCACAAGTTTTCATGCTGGTCTCTGGAATTATGTTTATTTTGGTCTGAAAGCTACAATATGGGCACTAGAAATGTTTGCAGCTAGTAAAAGTAAATTCTGCTGCAGTATCTTCTGGCAGTACTAGCTGCATTAAGGAAAGTAGGTGACTCTAGACTCAAATGGTTTTGAACAATACAGGCTTTTTAGCACTGTGGCAATGTTTTTTTTTTTTTAAATTAAAACCTGAAAGGTTTTTTTTAAATACCATCAACGTTCCTTTGTATTATCACATAAGAAATAAGATTTAGGTGGGATAATATGATCCATTCTCTGGTTATAGTTCATATTATTCCTGATGTCATGAGTCCCGAATGCAACATTCTACACAAAGTTAATACAGAATTCTGGGTATAGAAATGGGATGGGATTCACAAAATTTAATATTAAACTAAACACTAAAAGCCCTTCTCTACTAGTATGATTTTTATTTAAAAAAATTAGCAAGTCAACACACAAAAATGTTACCATGATTATATTTTTGATATTAAGAGCAGTTCTTCATTTGGATGGTCAAAACAGGAAAATAAATTTGTCACGTTCCTGTATTATAAGCTCAGGCTTTTAATTTTGTTTCAGTGTTTCAAAAGTTATCTGTTTTCTCTTTTGATTCCTCCAATTTATGTTTCTCAACTGCCGAGCTGCAGAAGCTTCTGCCAAGGCAAGCTAAATCAAGTCCATCAATTTGACAGTCCAGTGGGAAAGGAAAACTCAACAGTGTGTGTGCTGTACTAACTGCACCCATCACCACTCTGTCATTAGAGCACACACAAGTGCTCAGAAACAACCAGCCAAGCAGATACACAACATCTCACACATCCCCTACAAAAGATGCTCCTTTGCTGATGAAGCACCTACTCATGAGTGCACTCACAAAGCCATGTCACTGTGGCTTCTGCTCCATCACAGAACATGGACGAGGAAACCTTGGCTGGAGTGCGTACAAATTCACTACACAGTCAGCCAGCCTTCAAGCACTGTCAGAAGCATCATCCCACATTTTGTGTTTGTGTTTTTTTGTAGGGGATAGCTGTTGATTATCTCCTGTCTCTCCTGGGCTTGTGCTGCTTTTCATTATCATATATATATATATATATATTTATAAATATAAAGGCAACATCAGCACAACGGGTGGCCTCAGAAGTAACTAACCCATACTTTTTCTTACTAATACTTTACTCATTTTTGCTAGGTCCTTAATAGGCTACACTCCAATATAAGTAAATATTCCATTCCCTTTCTTCCAGTCAATTCACCGCTATTTTAAGATCTATTGACAAGGATTTCTCTATTCTTTCACCTCTCTGACATAAAACTAGAGTTTGGGTTTGGGGGATTTTCCTGTGTTTTGGTCAGGCTTTTAACAGGTAACACCTATCATGCAATTTTTACCTGATGGTAGTAAAATAAGTAACGCAGGAACAATCTCTACTGTGCTAGCATGCTTAGGTCTGCGTGACATTTTCTAAAACAATGTGACAAAATAATAGTATCCATAAACTCACCTCCACCAGTTTGGACAGCAGTCAGGTGTGGTCCCATTTCTCGCAGCCCTTCATTGTCCAGAGGGTAAGCAGATGTCTGAGATGAGCTCGTGCCTTGTGCATCATCATCACCCAAGGCTGTGGTCTGAGCCCTGAGCATTTCCAGGGCTCCTATGCCTGCCATCTCCTCAAAACCTTCTGACATCTGAGCCAACGGAGAATCTCGTGATGCAGAGAGAAATGGGGTGTCCAGAGGCGAGCTTGGAGGGGACAACGATGACAAGGAGGACCGCGATGACAGGGATGCCAGGGACTGCGGGGTATCCAGAGACCTCCGTTGCTTATTGAAATTTGAGTGTCCAACGGCATCAGCATATGGCACATCCTTTGTGAGAGACTCGAAGGGAATTATGTCAAAGCGCAAATGCTGCCCGTAGTCTGTAACGCTGTCTGATTTGTCATACTGGGGAAGGCCATAGATGTCCGTGAAGCTGACTGAGCTGAGGGAGCCTCTGCTGGAGGCCAAGGATCCGCGACTGGAGGCCAGGGATCCCCTGCTGCTGCCAGAGGACATGGTGAGAGTGCTAGCTGACAGACTGTGGCATGCAAAGAAAGAGAAAACACAAAAATGTCCTTTCAAACATAACCAGAATCACCAATGCAGACATTAAAACACTAATCCAGATAACACAAGCAATTTTACATGTATTCAGTATGGTGACATGGAAAGATGATTTGCCATTTTGAAGTCTAGCTCAGGTCTCTTGCCCTCGTCTCAAGCACAGCCATGACTGGAGCAGTACAAGTGACAACTAGATCAGGGCCAAGTACCTGAAGACAACAGTCCAACAGGATGAGCCTACTCTTTCCTCCAACATTTAAACAACTGTGATTTGGCGGAAAAAGGCCAGAGCAGGCTCTAGCTCAGCAAACTCATTGTAAAGCCAGGAAGGATAGATTACCATGGTCCAGCTCAAATTTATATTAATGATTGGTCATAAACAATCCAGGGACAAGAAGTGCAAGGGGATTTGCAAAGTCCTAACAACCTGCTGTTTAAGCCTCACTCTCACACATTTTTCCAAAGCAAAATAAAATTACTTTAGGATGAATCCTATCCCACTTCCTCTTACCATTCTCAGTTAAGGGGGAGAAGAATATTAGTGCCAGAGAGATGAAGTGAGACAGGAACTCAGCAGGAACTGAGCTTTTGATGCTGCTGTGGTGTTAAACTGAGGAATCCCCAAGAGCTGCATCTCAAAAGGCAGCTGTAAGTGTGAATATGCAAAACATTCTGGACTTCGGTGTGGGTCTTAGCACATTCTCGTATTTAAATAGCAAAATTTTGTCACCTTATCAGGGATCAAAACCCCCTGCATTTGAAGGTATTAGAATACTAAGAACTCACAGAACTTAAAATGTTATTTGCCCATAGTAAAACTGTAACAATATTACAACAGATTTTAAGAACTAATATCCCTTTCAGAAAGTAAGGTAACATAAAATTCCCAGATACACTTAATAATGTAGCCCAAATAGCCATTCCTAATATTGTTTATACAACTCCATCCAAATCATCACATTCCACAGAGCAAAGTGTAGTGAAATGTAGTGAAAAATTAATTTACTTGGCATACATACACAGAAGTATAAAAGGATAAACTTCATACATTATTAATATTCTTCTCTGCTGTAGTTACTTCAAAACCAACTGGTTTTATGTAACTTACCTTTTTAACTGGGAGTGTAAATATGAGGTTAAACGCGTAGCTTCTTCTAGTTGCATAAGCAAACAATTTCTCTTCTCCTGTAACAGTATCCTATAATACATATACATACATACATATTACTATTTTCTTCATCACAGTAGTGTTCAAAAAGTGCTAGGAGCTTCCCAAATGTGGAAAAAAATCAATGCATTGAAGTTTGGAATATTAAAAAAAGTTGCAGTGTTTCATGAAAAGTTTAAACTTCTGCTGCTCATATGCAGCAATAGTAATTCCAGCAAGAACACAAGAACCAAGACTCCAGGAGAATTCCCAGACAAGAAAACTGAAGTAACTGAAGCACAATGTAAGGGTCATGATGCTGAAAATACAATACAGCAATTAGCAAAGTCATAAAAAGTCCCAGGTAAAAATATCAGACTCTACAAGATTTTTTTTTCTGCCTTACATCAACTTGATTCTGCTATTAAAATACTATGCCCTTCCACCTTGTCACCAAAAAAATATTCCAAGACAATTAATGTAAAATTTCAAAGATACAAATAAAATTTTTGAAGGACTTCTGTTAACCATAACCATCAACATATAATTTAAGCTCTTATTCTACGCATTTTAGGTTTTGTGTTTAACATTTATCATTACATTTAAGCAGGGAATAAGAAAAATCTCATGCTGCAACTTATTTTTTGCCCATTCTAGTAACAAGCAGCTGAATTACTCAGTACCACTGCCACAACACAAATGGAATGTAACTTTAATGCCATCAATCTCATACATCTATAAGATATCTTAAAGTCAGTATTCTGACATTATTAGAATTTCAAATAATAAATTTTATCTACTATTTACTCTTTTTCTGGATCCAGAATTATATTCCTGATGCTTTGTTTTTCCAAGTCCAAGCACTGAACTTCAAGATAATACCAGGGTAGTATTCTGGTTTGTGTTGTACATTTTGTACGTCCAGGAAAGTTACAGCTCCAGCCCTACATCACAATGGAAATGGAGATACTGATGGTTTGGAGAAAGCAGATCAGAGTTATTACACTTCCTCAGACCTTCCTCAGCTGCAAAGACAGCTGTTAAGAGTTCAACATGGTAATGAACAGGATTTAAAAATAAGCAGAAAGGGAGTTCTCCTGGATAAAACAGCAGCTCTCAGGCTGTTCTCCTGCCTTAGTGCACCCCAGGCCAGGTTAACAGGTGGCACAAGGAAGGCTGCAGGTCAGCTATGCAAACTTACACCATATAGGCACTGCATGCAGGAACCAAAAGAAAAGGACAAATAGATACAAGACACTGATTCAAAAGCTTGCAGGGGAAAGCAGAGATTTCACACCATCTACTGTAAAAAAACAAGGTTAGGAACCTACACTCCACAGTGGCAGAAGCTGCAGGGAAGGTAACTGTGCTAAAAAGTAAGAAATGCCTCCAACTAAGAAATGCCTCCAACTAAGACTATCAGCCTTAACAAAAACACTACAACAAAAAACAACAAAACCCCCACCTCCATCATACAGATTTTAAGTTCATTTTGATCTGCACATAACTCAGTGCCTTTAAAACTCAGTAACAAAAAAGAAATGTTAATTATTTAAGAAAGAAACACCTTTGTATTTCACAATTAGAACAAAGTGGAAATACAAAAGCAGAATTAGAATAGGAATATTTTTGGTTATTTCTGAATCTAAAACAAACAACAGAAAATCAGGCAACTAATAGTTAAGCTTTCTTCAAATTTGCTATACAAAAACAGAGTACCCATTAGTATTATTCTAACTTCTGCTCAACTTTCTGCTAGCATTTAAAATATCAAGTACTCCAGTGGAATGCTGGTTTCCACAGCATGAACTCCATGGAAAAATAGCTTGGCCTTCTTGCCAACACACTATGCACTACCTAACATGAGAGCCCAAAAACAACAAATAAAACTTACTACACGACAGAGTAAAGTGAACTCCTTTTTCTGTCAGTTTAAGCTCTAAAGCCAATGTCACAACATGGCAAAAATTGCAAAACATATTACACTGATCTGTAGGCTGGCTGTGAATTTTCTATTTATTGACTGAATTTACTGTCTGAATTAAGCATTTGCAAAGAAACTGACTTGTCAAAATCTGTACATGGAAAGCACTTTCAAATATTTTTCAAGTGTCTTAATTGTGTAAATATTAACCTTTACACAGATCACATTAAAGCTAGTTCTTGTAGGTTTTCCTGAAGTGTCAAAGCTGAGGTTTTACCACTATTTATGAGAAGCAAGAACAAGCAGCTTCTTGCTTTCACTGGAAGCAGTCTATGGTAAAAAGAGATTAAGAGGTTTTGTCCTTTTCTCTGGCTACAGGAAAAGCTAGGCAACTTTGAAATAAACATTGTGTTTCCACTAATATGTTTTTGGGTTGTTTATTTTACATATAACTTGATTTTTAAGTTTTCAAGAATGACTTTGCTTACTATGTTCTTTGAATGTCAGAACTGGGATGTGTTCCCACTGCTGAGACTGCAAATGAAAAGGAAATATTGTATATAAAAGGCAGCAAAAACGTCATCATTTAACTTTCCTGTTACAAGGCAGAAACTAAATATAGCAAAAGATCTTTGTTCTGATGCTTTGGGAGATGAGCACTACTCCACTGTAAAGAACAGAAAAATCTTTTACTATCCAGGTACTGTTATTCAGCTCTCTATCAGGGAGTATCACCCAGACCTATTCCAAGCATCTTCTGAGATTCTATTCAGATTTCTTCTTCCTATTCAGAATTTTTAAATGAATGAAAGAAAACTAACTAGACAACACCTCTGCTTCAGAAAAGTTCAAGACAGATAGAATTAAATAGTGACAGGAACAGTCTTCTCCTTTTCTGAAACCAAATTTCTCTAGTAATTTAGTTTTTCCTTAAATACAATGAAATTCCCTACTCTTCCTTTCAAAGCTACCTATATGGATCTCACAATAGAGAAGAAAACAATTCAAGTTCCCAAACCTTTCAGTGGCCCCATGCGCAGACGTTGCTCGAGCTCGCTGAATTTCATCTTCCAAGCGTCTTTTTTCTTCCTCCAAACGTGCAATGTCTTCTGGGGATCGTCTCTGCTGACTGATGAGCTGCAACTCCTGAAGAAGAGCCTCCTTCTCTTTGATGAGCTGAAGACGGTCCCTGTCCGCTTCAGCCATTCCTGGCCAGGATTCATTATCGAGCAAGGCCAGCTGCTGTTGTATATTCGAAACTCTTTAAAAGAGGATAAATGTATTTCAAAATGCAGAAGAGAAAGACAAGAGGAAAAATATCTAAACACGAAGCCTGTTGATGCCTGTGCCCTTTTTCTTCTAAATACCAAACCAAGAAAATTTAGAGGGGTTTGGGAGATTATTTGTTTCTGGGTTTTGGACGAGGATTGTTTTTGGAGGGTTTTGTTTGGTTGATTGGTTTCAGGGTTTTTTTAATTGTTTTGTGCATTTTTAAAACAATAAACAGTTGAAAATGTTCCTACATGTGTAGATGTACGAGAACTACAGTGCTTTTATCTACTCTATAGACAATATCTGTCTTCACAGCTTTCTCATTTTGTAAAAAATGAATTAATATTTTAGAGCTCAAGTTTACTTCTTGTAGAGTTGATGAAGCAGAACACTTTTTGGTTCCTCATTCTTCTACAATCACATCTTAAACTGGGATTTTAAAAGTGCAGTAAGATTTTGAAGAAGCAGAAGGTGAGACACTTAACTAATGATAACATGTCCATAAAATCATGTCCCACCTTGTAGAGGAATGGTTCAAGGGACTGAAAATATTAGACTACCCTAAATTACAACAAAATTTTAAAGCTGCCATTGAAACAGAAACATCAGTCTGGAAAAAAGATTTACTGGTTACAAAATACAAGTGGCTTTAGATGAATGTGGCATAAAAATATGCAATTAAATAAGCTAATTTGCTGGTTTTTTTCCTGTAGTATGCTTTATAGTTAAAAGTAGTTTCTTATATGTCAATATGCTGTACCATCACATGAAACAACATTTTTAAGAATAATTCCACAGCTGACATTTTAAGAACATGTTCTTTTAGAAACAAATTTTGAACTCCTATCAGTATTACCAAGAACACTAAAGCTAGACATTTCACAAATGTTTCTTGTGGCGTAAAAGGGAGAACACTTACTTCTAGGTATTTATGTTTGTCTGGCAATGACAGTTTAGACACTTTAGAATGTAACAGTTAAAATTAGAGGTAAGAGAAAATCTAGCTTTCTGATTTTTGAACATTCAAAACTCAGGAACTGTACAACATTTAAGCAGTTTACATGTTAGTTTCATCTTCACTTTGAAATGGTTCCATTCAAACAAAGATCAGTACCTCTAAAAGTTTACTACCCTTAATATAAATAAATAAAGACACTTTCAAGCCAGCCATCGAAGTGGGATATAGTTAATTGATTTTGATAAAAACAATCTTTTTCAAATAGAGCTGATAAGAAAGAAAACTAACAACAAAAAAGCAAGGTAAAATCCCATAACACACAAACCAAAGACTCACAGCATGATAACGTGATAATGAATAAAAGGCACAGACATGACAAAGGCAATGTTTTCCCCATCTGAAAACAAAACCTCATACAGTAAGGTTTATCTCCTACTGATATCTGGGAAGTATTTGGCCATCTTATTATCAAGGGAAGCGAATAAACCATCAATGTAAGTCATTTTGCAGTGACTGCATCCATATATGAATAAGAATTTCAGTGTCCTTTCCCCCCACCACACACACTACATTTTATTTCAGCAAGTAAAGAAATTGGGTATTATGTCACATTTTTGTCTAAAGCAAAATACTTTATCAAGCCCTTCAATACCATTTCCTCCTCCTTGCATCAATAACCAACTTCCTGCCAATACCTACTGAAAGCACCATTGTGGATCAGTACATACAGTCTACATATTTCACACTTCAGCTATTGTGCATGAATTCCAGATGCAGCTTCCTGAAGAACACCTCACCCCATTGACCAAATGTCAGGGCCAGGAAGAGCAAGCAGGGTCAGGATCCTTTCTCTCCCATGCCTAGGCTGCTCTGCTGTTAACATTCAGTAAACACTCCTGAAGCACATAGAGCTTGATTTTCAGGTGTTCAGTGCCAAATAAAACAAACAGGGACTCAAGATCCTTTCAACAGAATCACAGAATTCCGGTACAATTGAGTTATCACAGCTTGGCAACCGAGTGTGAATCAGATGAGTCTGGACTATTTGATTGTGTTCATAAGCTTTTACACAGCTTCTAGACAAAAGAAGATGACATTCATCTTAAGTCTTTGTGTTTCTTCGTAAGACAGCTGAAGGACTGACACTCCTTCATTTTAACACTGTTTTGATACTTATTTTTACATTGCAGGGTGAGCTGGTTAGGAAGCAGACCACAGGTGCAAATGAACACTAATGAAGGCAACAAGGAAGAGAGAAGTATGATCAGGGAAGAGATCTTTCAGTGCTAGTGAATCAGTGATTCCACTTGTCTGTGGAGTAAAACACCACCTTCACTAAACACAAGAGGTTTTAATTTAGATGCTTGAGCTTGCTGAGAGCACGTAACTCCCTTTGTGTACGACATTCCAGCTTAAAGTTTGTTTTTTCCCTTCAATTTCTGTTATGTTGATGCTTTGAAAGTAGGAAGTTCTCATACAATAACTTAATTATACTGTTGTTAAAGGGTGAAAAGTACTGCTGTGGACAAGGTTTGTATCACTGAAGAGTTCCAAAATCTGATTAGGTATTTACTCTGATTCCCTCGACACTCTTAGCTAGCTCTTCTTGTTTCTAGTTTTCCCTTTACACCAAGAAAAAGCAGGCACAAAACACTATATAATGCAGGAATCTGTTGAAGCACCAAAAAAACAGTCTTCTGCAACCTCTATTTCCTACACATGAACTGAAGTTTTGGGGCAATTTTGTTGTTTGCTTTCCACTGGGGAATCCCTCTGTACGGTAAGTTGTTCCAAGAAGCTACCAGTGACAAACTTTTTAATATTTATCTCCTTGGCTAGAAGACACCGTTAAGGCTTTTATGGTCTCATTCACTCAAAATTATGAATAAAAATCTGAGTTGTCATTTTTAGTTATGCTCAGAACTTAGTAAAAAAATCCTCTTAAGTATGCTCTGTAACTGCAAACTATCTCCTCAGACACAAACTTTTCTTCCAATCACAATAAATACATAAATAAGCCATTTCACTGTGCTTGCCTATGCCAGAATTTATGCCTGTCATTCTCACTGCTGCTGTGTTAGAAGAAAATGGCTACTGTCAAACTCAAAGCTGCCTTAAAACATCCACTTAAATAAACCAATGATTTGACATAGATTGCAACCTAAAGTGGAAAAAAAACCCCACTTAGGATCCTTTATGAAGCCTCTGTTTTTCAAGCACATTTCTCCTTCCTAATGAGTATTTTTAAGATACTATTTTTTAACTGCAGACACTGCAAAAGAGTGCTTTTATCTGGCCTAATGCCAGATACTGAGGTCCCTACTGATCCAGCAATTTAACATATTCCTGTGGAAAAAACTGTTAATTTTGAGCCATCAGCATTCCAGGCATTTTGCCCATTCCCATCCTTGCATAACAAGTGCTGAGGAGCTTGCATTCCTCACTGGAGTAGGTGGTATCAAATGACTGGTTCCCTAGATAGGCACACCAACTTGCTGCTGAATTCAGTATTTTAAAATTTCGAATGGAGATGAACGCAACAGTTCTTGTAAAGAGAGGGGCACAGATGGGATGACAAAGGTTTAACCTGATGATCTTAAGCAGACACTGACTTGAAATGGCACTGAAATGCCATACCAAGGTATCTAGAATGATGTCTCACTCAAGATAATGCAGACACAGCATGAGAATGGAGATCAGTAGAGTCAGTAGTTTTCTATACAAACTACATCATGGGGAAAAAAAAAAGCAAGTATTTCCAGAATTTAATTAGACATAGTTGAATTAAATTTAGTAGCATGTCTGAATCATTATAGCTCTGCACAGCTCCCTCTCCCCCTGACAAAACAGGACAACCCTTCTGTCACTGAAAATACCTCAGGAACTTTAAAGATTTTGTTAATAGTCAGAAAATCACTTTCAAGGGTGATATCTGAACCCAGCACTAATGAAGTTATATTGCTGAGCTCAAGAGGATATTTATTAGAGCATAAGAAGTAAGTAAAAATAACTTATTGTGAGATGAGCAATTTACAATTACAATTTACCCCATGTTAGATTCTTACTCAGACTTTGAACAAGACAGGTGTCTTGGGGAGGGAAATACTCTGAACCAACTCAAAGTTATTACCTCATGCTCGTAAAATGGACAAATTACGGATATCCTAGAGCTGGCACTTGTTCTTCAAATTTAACATGGTTTGAATTTTACAAGGAGAAGAAAAAGGAAACCAAACAATACTCATCTACATTTAAATGCCTAGACTTTTGGCTGACATACCATACCACTCTAGAACTGAGGCCTTTGTTACCTGTGCTATGGGAAGACCAGTGGGGATAAAATAAAGAAAATATTCCAGTTGCAGTCTGAAAGAGAATAGTGGTCAAGATCACATAAATCAGCCCTGCTTACTCTTTTCTCTAGGTTTATAAGTGGACCCAGTTCTCTGACACTTCAGGTAACAGGGAATATCTCTCACAAGGAATACCCAAACGCGGTGGCTGTGGGACTGAAGACACATAATGAAGAGTGTAAGAACTTGGTAATTTCTGGTATTTATGCACTTTCTTGAGTGTGGATTATGATTTATATCCAAAGAGGAAAATGCTAGAGAAAGATAAAGAAAGAAATGGAAAGAACAAGAAGCTGGGGAACTCGGCCAAATGCTCGCAAAATCTCTCCAGTGTGTCTATTTTGGCTGTTCCTGCAAGTATGTGCCACTGTGGCTTTGGCAGACCACCTGAGTATGCTCTGTAGAATACCCAGCCTTCCTCACAACACAATTTCATTCAATAACAACGAGGTCTTAAACTGGCTTAAGAAACTCATGGAACCATTAGAGTTCACTGGCATTTTGCACATTTTAGCAAAATTGCAAAAATCTGCCCAAAGCAAGCTTTCCCAAAAACACAGGTGAAAATAGTACAAAACTTTAAAGAAGTTCAAAAGAATGTCTAAGCTTCCTTTATAACTCAAAGAAAATGTTTTATGTTTAAAAACTAGCAATGGGAGATTTAGGTTTGGCTGAGCCAGGTATTTATGTGACATAAAACAAATTACTTCATCCTTGAATCAGATTTTCATATTTGTTCAGCAGAATAAAGCATACAAATCCACTGAATTTCACTAGAGATTAGGTAATTAAACCTTGAAACCTGCCTATACAAGATAAATTTTAAAAGGAAAATACTTGACTGTGTAATTGTATTAGTACTGGAATGTTGTTATCAATATCCAATCAACATGTACTTTGTCACTGTAAGCACAAATTGCACAGACACACTTTTGCTTATGCCAGTAATTTTAAAGGCCTAACTGAAAATTAATTTTGGAAATGAGACAAGTTTGCAGCAAACTATACTGAACAGAAAGAAGTAACATCCTTGAAGACAAATGTAGAAATACTAAGCATATCTGAGGAAGAGATTTTTTTCAAGGCTAAAATAAATCTCCTAACATCCACTGCATGCCTCTATGAAATGAAAGAAAAAATAACATCTTTGAATTCAAATTTACAGAAGATACAAATAAATACAACCCAAACTAGGTAAGCTGGTTGAAGATGTTTGAATGTATTAGTTCATTAAAGTTAGCTACCATTCAGACTGGACTATCAAAAAAACCCCAAAAAACCTACAGCTGAAACTTTTCTTACTTCTTATTGGAGGGATTTATTTTTCATTTACCGATTAACACACTTCACTGGATATGAGGCACTGCAGCAATGACATTTCATGAACATTTGCTAATATACTTCATGTAGTCATTTTACTGAACTGCACAACTTAAGAGTTATCAAAGAAAAACAATTTGCTTATGATTTCTTGCGCTATGAAGCAGTATATTCAGAAAAGTGCTTAAGGGGTACACTTTCCAGTGTGCAAATGCTTTCATGAGAGGTGGTCTCACTGAAATAGGAACTGAAACTAAAACAGTATTTATCCAGGCAGCTTGGGGCTGTGTGTTCAAAAAGACCGTCCTCCCTCCCCCCCCGTTTCACTGGAGGGCCACACTGGCAGATCTGAGAGGAGAAATTTCATGGAAGTAAGGTACAGTTTATTTAGAAATAATGGGGGAGGGGTAAGAATACAGAGTGGAAGAAAAGTGATTGAGCCTCCTTTCAGCACGACTGGCGAGTTAAAAAGCAGAATTTACAAAACACCTCCAGAAGCCTGGATCAGAAACAGGGGAGAGGATCTCTTCCCCAGCGTGCTGGAAACGTCAGAACCCACAGTGTACAACATCTGAAATACCCACGGGAAAAATTAAATTGCAAATCAACCAACTTCCTTCCGATGGGAAAGTGATGGGGGAAAAAAGGCTATGTGAATGTCTTAAGTTATGCAAAGGCCAAACCATTCAGCAGTCAGAGAGATTTTTGAAGGAGGAATTAAAATGAAACTATCTTTTATAAGGGAGGAGGGATATTTTGGGAATGTAAGCCAACTCTTCTGTGATCACTGGGTTTCATCTCCTGAATTCCTCAAGACAGTTCATTCAAAAATCCCAGCACTGCATTTCCTTGCTTAGACTC
Organism: Pseudopodoces humilis; assembly: GCF_049639895.1. Lineage (NCBI taxonomy): Eukaryota > Metazoa > Chordata > Aves > Passeriformes > Paridae > Pseudopodoces > Pseudopodoces humilis. The sequence continues at coordinate 19,470,080 of NC_142201.1, forward strand.
CACATATAGAGAACATACTTTAATTTTTAAAGACTTTTTACTACATCTACCAAATATTCTGCTTATATATGGCTAGATTCACAAGAGCAACTGAAATGCAACACTCTGTCCTACAGTTTGTGGGGTTTTCTTCCTGCTTTCCTTTCAGGGGAAGGACATACTTCTCTCCTACAGAGTGTTTTAAGTCTCCCATTAAAAGTCTGTCTGATGTACTTATTTGCTGTATGTTTCCACACCCACTTGACAAGCAAGCAGTCACAATATACTCCCTTACAGCTGTGACATACTGTAGCATTTTAATTTTCTACTTTGTAGATTTAATCCATCACAGCACATTCCGTCACCCACACTGTGCAGCAACAGTAGATATTTCACCAGCCAAGGGAGAATGAACACAAAGATATTTAGTAGAGACAAAAGCCCTACAGAAATGCCAGCAAGCTAAGGGGAAGGAATGCATGATAAATGAAGAATGCAACCACAGAGATAACTGGTAGGGGCAATGAGCTTTGTGCAGTTCCACTCAAAAGCTGAAAGCTGATTACTTCCGTACAACATACTGGGCAGAATAAGGCTACTCTTTTAAAGCAACTAACATACTTTTGCTAAATAACAAACCATTGTCAGAGCTGCTATCCTGGGAAAGTAAAACTATTCTTACTGCAATCACCATTCTCTAGTTGGAAGGTTAGCTACCCAGATTTTCTACACTTAATTAAGATCAAACACCAGCTCACTTCTGATGTTCAGAAATACTGCATTCCATGCAGAAACAAATGTTTGGCATTTCCAGCTGAGAAATGCTTTGCTACTTAAAAAAAAAAAAAAAAAAACATAAAAACTCAACATCTCTTCACCCCCTCAAAAAAACCACCACTCTATCTTTTCCCTGTAAAAACAAACATGAAGAAAATTGTTTTGAAAAGCACAGAAAAGCTGTGTCAGAAAGCTGAACTAAAAACATTTTAATACAATCTTCACAGCATCAGTGACTCTGTTAAACTGAATATGATAAAACTAAATTCTATCATTCTTCTTTCAGCAACTGTAAGTCACTAAATCATCACTGGACTTTTAAGTGCTAAGTTATTCTGTGAGCAATCAAGACACTGAGACATTTTTGTTTTATTCTTTTTTCCCCAATTATTTAACCTTTATTAGGTAATAGTCACTGGTATTTACACACAATCTGTATGATGCAGACTTTCATTCAAGTTACAAATCCTGAAGATTTAGCTGTATTCACCTGGGCTTGCTTGTACCAGCTTAATTTTTGAAGCTGATATTGTGTCCAAATGCAGGTAAATTTTCCAAGAACAACAAAATTATGAACTGCCTATAAACTTACAATTTCTGCAAAGACTTGTAACTTCATTACAGATTCCCCCAAAGAAAAAGTCACCATGATATGGAAAAACAAAGATAGAAGAATTGAACTCATTTTCTAACTCTTGTTCTAAAAGAAGTAAAAAACTGGTAGAATAGAACATATTGAAAAGAAAAAGAAATCCTAATTTATACAAATTTTAAAACTATGGGTTTTAAAGTTTACTATATTGAATCTTTTAGGTGTCAGTCAAATTCCACAACAGAATACTCTACACATTCTACTTCACACATTCGACTACATTCTAGTACAAATCAAAATAATCATAATTGCATTCATTTACTGAGTTCAAGTAATCAATCATCTGTACCCACACTATTGTCCTGAATATGTGGCAAACAGTTTGAAAACAGTGAGGTTCAATGAGGACCTGCTAAAATATTTAAATAGATAGTACTTTTAAAATTTCTATAAATCCATGAAAAAACACTGCAAGACTGGCCTCAACAAGAGAAATACTTACAATAAGCAATTAGACTGAAGGAGTTGGTGAAGAATCAATCTATTCAAAGTAATACTTGTTATCATTTTTATCAGGCTTTTTTTCCAATTTCAACGTTTATTTTTATGTACTCTTTTGTTCATCCCTTAACATCTTCATTTATCTTACATGAAGCCCTGCATTTGTTCTTCATGGCTTCAGTACGCTGAACTTAAGACACGGGTATGCAAAGCTTTGGGTATCCTGACAGACCAGGCTGATAAGTGTAAGCTTAAAGACTATATCTGAGTTTGAGAAAGAGGGTGAAAAAATGTAAAACAGTTTAATTGAACCACTACAATTTTGTGTTTATACAAGTAGAGAACAGGGATGATATTTAGCTTAATCTCTGCAAACAAATATAATAATCTTATGATAAAGTCTTATATTTACCTAAACTTTCATTACCTGTTTACTACTTAATAGAGAGCAAATTAGTCTTCCCAAAGACATTTCAGCTTGGAGTCTGCTTCCAGTTCAACTTTGAAAACTTTAATCACAAAAGTAAATATAAAACCCAACAGATTATCTTTAATTACCTTTTCTTGGCCTCTTCATATTGCCAGTTCAGCCTCACTTTGTCTACAAGTCTTGTTTTGTCATCAAACCCAAACTTGCAGAGTTGAAGAGCAAGGAGAGGAGGAAAAAGAAAGGAAGAAACAAGTTAAAAACACTCTCATCACAATAAAGAAAGGGATAAATTAGTCTTCCTTACTGGATTCACTAAAGAGACCTCTATACTTTAAATAGTAACATAATAAAAAAATCAATTTCGCAATGCAAAACTTATTAATTAATTGCTAAAAACAGAAGATAAATAAGCCCTTTCAATAAATTATTAACTTGGAAATCGAGGCATAGCAAATTGAATCATTGATAAATGGTCAAAGCTTTTCAACTTTATCTAAAAGACAGAGTATTTTAACTGAAATATTTTGCTACTTTATATAGCTGTTGTGTGAATACCCTTATTAGAAGCAATTCAGAATACATTCCCTGTACTGTAATGTGTTAGCCAGCACTTACAACATTAACGTATTTTAAACATTAGTACAAAAAAACACCTGATCTTGAAGCAGTCGTACAATGTGCATTTATGTTGCAAATCCTACTGCACAGTGTTTCTACACAATTTCTATTTTAGGGCATTAGCACTTCCCTCCTCAAAAGTTTGTGTATGGTCAAATAGTTAAAACCTAAGCTCCTAAACAAGTGCACGGCTTCACCTCCGGAATTCTCCTCTAGCTGCTGCTTTTTTCTGTCTCCATCATCCCATGGGTAAAAACTCCACTTCTTTTCTATTCACATGGCACTAACAATAGTTCCATGAAAAGATTCAGATAATTATTTTTGTTTCCCTTACAAAAAGCCTACACCTCAAACATAATTTTCACAGTGTACTTGTCTTGAATTGTGTACTGCAAATGGGAAAATGTTCCTGTGTTCCTTTTCGTGATTTGTTTCAGAATTCAATAATCCACCCATCCACCACACCCCAAAGGCACCATCTTGCCTAACACCCTGAAAGACAGCCTAGCATTAGGTCAGTTTTCCCAGATTCCTGAAGAGTCTATCTTCTCAAAAACAAGACTTCCTCTTCTGCAGGGACCCTCTGGAGACATCTAATCTGACAACTAGCCAGCAGTGAAAGAATAATAAAATAGACAAGAAACGGGATGATAAAGCCAACAATGAGATGATTTCTAAGTAAGTGAAAATTAACATCCAAACTACCATATTAACAAACTACAAACAAGTTGCTTTCTTGCTTTTGTGCCAGTCATCCACAGAGGCATGTTTTATTACTGATTAACAACTGGGTTGCCGTAGTACTAGTGGAAGCTGAATTTTTACTTACTATTATTTGGAGTACACAATTTCATTCAGATAGAACCATTTCCAAGGAACGCCAGTATGTTATTCTTGAATATCACATTTAAATGCATACTTATAAATATGCCGCTACAAAGCACAAAGGTAAAACAGACTACATGGGTAGTTTTGTTGATTAAGAAAAATACTTCGAGAATAACAAATACTTTCCTTATCTCAGACAGAGGAAAGAAGCAGAGATCTACACATCTTCCATGTATATGAACAATGAATACAAGCATGATAAAAAAAAAGATGAAAAAATAAAATTTTAAAAAATACACAGCTATCACTACTACCACAATGCTAACATCTCATGCAAAATTATGCCTACTGCAACTTCAAGCTGGCTAAAGAATTTTCTTCCTTCCTATCTCATTACAAGTATCAATAATTCAGAGCTGGGAATATGAAGAGAAGAGGTCCATGGACACCTAAGCAAGAGCTGTTACTCCAAGATGAACCTGCCATCACCAAAGTGGCAATGCAAGAAGTGCTCTGCTGGGCTGGCTGAGTCCAGGAGCTGATTTTACCTGCCACTGCCTGCAAGCATGCCGCTGCATCCCTATGCCACGCTCAAGCAGCAGAACCACCAAGCCCACAACTTGCACACAGCAGAAACCACAAGCAAATGCAACTCCCTCACCACCAGTATCGCCCAGGATTTTTCCTTCTGCTCCAGCCAAACACCTCTTAAATTAAAAGAGTAAATAACACTGTATCACTATAGTTCAAAAGAGGCTAATTTTGTACAGCAAATGTTTCACATAGGAACACTCACATACCTCTCCAGTGATGTCAGTCTGAGAACAAGCATCGCAGTGTTGTTGAGGTAAACAGGAGTCACTGAGTGAACTAGAATTGTGCTGGAGATCCTGCAGGGAATCTGTAATACAACAGCTATTTCTGAATCCATCTGTTAATTTGGCCAGGCTCTAAAGGAGAAGACATATTTTAATAGATTAGAAAAAATAGTTTTTATAATACTTTTTAATAACAGAAAACAAATTTTGAAATTGCTTAAAAAGACTAGTAGCTTGCCTATAGAGAGCTATTTACAGAAAGTAAAATTCATTGTTGTGTTACCAGCATGCAAAAGGTTTACTTTGGAATAAACCTCTCATTTCAAAAGATGCACGTAACAGTAAACAGATTTTATATTATTTGTTTTAGATCTATGAATGTTTTATCTTCTGTATGGCTTGCAGCTCTTTAAATCTAGCAGCTGTCAACTTCACATTAGCTGATAGGGAAGACAAATGTGATTCACCTGCCCTTTTGCCATCTTCAGCACAGGTTACATTCCTTAGTCACTACTGTTATCTCATCCAACTTGACGAATACCTTGTATTAATTGCACTTTTATGACAGCTGATACCATCCCTGTGCTCTCTTACCCAGGGTTCACATAGTTAAGAGATATTTTACATTTTGGGTTAAGCAAGGGACATGGCTGAAATGTCTAGACAATGACACAAACTGTCAGTATAAAGCAGAAACATCAGTCTTTGAGGGGAAAGGGGAATACAACAGAATAACAAAGTAACAAAAAAGCTTTTTGACAATGTAAGCTTGGTTGACAGGCTCTTAAAAAGCCTTTAAAAGAACAAAATTGTTAGTATGGCTTTTATTTTCTCACTGTGCATTCTCGTTTGTTCAAAAATTACAGATAATGTAGTATTAGTCACAAAATCACTGTGCCAGCTGTCATTTATGACAGAGATCCTAAGTATTACACATCAAACAAAAATTAAAAATACTCTGTCCTTTCACCACAGGATAAAGGACAAACTAAAATGTGGGGAAAAATTATCAGAAATTTGAAGATCTGTAATAATTTATAAATCATAACATAATCAAAAAATTTTGTTCTAAAAATACACATAAAATCTTTCTAAAACATCTTACTCTAGTGTCTGAACTAGAGAATCAGGGACAACTCTGAAGCACTGCGTTGTGAAAAGGCTGGTCCTCAAGAATTTCAGTGGCTCTGACTACCAGTGATTTGCAAGCCGAGGTTACTGTCCATCCACATCCAATTATCAGAAGATTTCTCAAAGTGTAGTTTAAGAAGGACAACACATCAATGCTGCTTTTTCTTACACCAAATTCAAGTAGCGGAGTCCAGAAATGAACCTGTCTAACAGAAACTGTTTGCTACTGACACGAAGAACAAGGCCACACTGAAGATGAAGGCATCTGGTTTGAGAGACCAGGAAGCATCCAGGATTATAGAACTGAAACACGCCTGAAACTAGCCAGAAAAAGCAGCTTTTTCTGATGATCTCCATTTCCATCCTACACAGTCCATCCCTTTGCTGTCATATACCAGCCCCTCCCTCAGGCCATCCTCCACTACAGATGAACAGGAGGGAGAACACCCAGCCTGGCACAGGATGAGTGAACAAGTAGGCTCACCAGCCTCCAGAGTGGGGGCCCCTGTTCCTTCCTGACAGCCCCTCAAACCACACATTCTGTTTCCCTCCTATTAGGGAATGGCAAGGAGAGACACAGGTACACAACCACATATCAGAGCTTGTGTTGCTCCCTCTTCAGTCTCTGCCTGCTCTCTATGGGTCTGAGGGGGGCTGGGATTTCACAAGCAGCATTGGCAAGGTCAGATTACAGTGCAGAGCAATGACAGACATGCTGCCAGTGGCACAAGGCTACCACACCACTTGCCACCAGAAGCTTAACTTGTCTACCTTGTCTGCTACTTAACTTGTCTTACTCTTTGGGCCCACTAAAAAAGCCAATTCTTCTGCCACCTCACAGCTGAACAGAGCCATTTTAGTATGAAGGACAAACAACATACTTTCTCCTCAGTCCTGAAACAGCAAATTCAATTTCAAGTTACATTGCCAAGATATCCTTAGCTAGTGTCCCTTTATCATTACGACTTGTTGCGAAAGGAACTGCTCCACAACATGGTAAAAAAAAAAACAACAACTTTTACTTCATGAAAACTGCAGACTCCTGTCTAACTCTTCTTCAAAACTCAGTGGAAATCATCCAGTCCTGTCAAGACTCCTGCTGTATGGAGGACCAAAAGGGATTCTTAATGGGTTTGTAACATGAAAATAATAACTTCAGATCATAGTCTCTTTCCAGTAAAGCACAGCCAGTTGCATCAACAAAAACTCAGGATTCAGAAAGCTTGAGGTTTCTCCTAGGAAGTTATGTTCCATCTGCCTCCTTTGGCTAACACACATTATATTACAGGTATGTGCAATACCACAGATCCAGATGCCAGAACTTAAATCTAAATTTTTGCCTGTATTTCAGCTACTTTATGAACTCCTGGCATGCTCCTGATGCCCTCTGGCATTCTCCCTGGCAGGAAATGGAGGGTTACTTGACTGATGGCCAGGCTTCCTATCCAGGTACAGTTGCTGAATACTGGCCCCTACCTAAAAATGAGAAAGCATTTGACAGGTGGCGATCACCAGGCAGCATCACCTTAACTTACATCTACATGCACAGATGACTACGCCCTACGGCAAGCATAAACGCATTAAGTCCTTCTAGGTGGATGAGTGAAAACAGGCACCAGCAACCCTAACATGGAAAATTACGACCCAAGTTTGCACATTTTTAGATAGAAACAATTTGTAATTGTTATTATAAACAGTAGGAGTAATTTCCTTCCCAGCAACATGGAGAAATCCATCTTTCATCTCAAGTTTAAGGACTGTTTACAGCAATCCCATGGAAACTGCCAAAGAAGCCTACTGTTAATGTGAAATTCTGGGCACACCAGCCCAGACTTACCCAAAGAGAGAGAAATGAGCACTGCCATTTCACCATTATCTGTTGCCATCTGATTTGGGAGCACTGCACAATTTCACTGCACTTCCTATCTAACCTATTTAGCTAATTTTACTGGTAACAAAGAGACAAGAAAAAAGAAGAAATAAAAACCCCACAAAAACCAAAGTCCAGTGCTCTCCAAGAACAACAACATTTTAAAAGCATACATACACTGAACAGAAACAAAGTCATGAAAGAGATGGGGGAGGAGACATAAACACACTGCTTTCAGGAACCTAACCACACACCTTTATTATTCAACCTTATATAAAAAGTTTGCCCACTTTTTTAGAGCAGTAGCACTGCATAATTTGCTTTACTTGTAATCACAGCATCCGATTTAAATCTGACCACCCTCTCCCACACAACTAAACCAATTATCATACTTCTGCAACAGCTACAATTTTCCAAGCACCTACACAAGACTGAGTCACTTCTACTATGTTTAGTTCCGTTGCTTACACTGGCCAGATTTTAATTAAAAAGTAGTAAGAAACAGTCTGTTTCCTTTACTCTGAAATAAAACCCCATATTTTTTACACTATACTTCTAACTCCTTTTTTACTTTGAAATTTATTAATAGAGATGTCCTAAGAAAGTTTGTCTGAACAACAATAGTTTAAAAATGTGGTGTTTTCAAGGACAATACAATTCCAATATTAATAGGAAAATAGAAATTGAATTCTGAACTCATTAGGAAGATATTTAAAACAGACTTGCACTTATTTGACATAGCTAACTAAATCCATGACAATAATCTTCAAATAGTTATCAAAAGGCATAGCACAGATTACTTTGGTGACACTAAAAGTAATTCTTTAATTTTTTTTTGGACAAAATTAAAAAAGAGAGCTGGATATTCTTGCAGAGCACAGTAAGCTGGCAAAAATACATCATTTTTACAACTGTAGACCTTGTAAATGATTACATTTAATTCTGTATACCATTTGTAACAAAACATGAAGAAATCTTTTGCATGTTACTTATGCGGAACAACTGTTTTCTACATTCTCCTGGGCTACATATAGTCTAATGTTCTATCATTGGCTTCCATCACAAAAGATAGTCATTAATTGAAAAAAGATACTTCCTATACTCATATTTCCAGTATACAGCACACAGAGCCATGAAGAAGGATGAAACACTTCATTTTTGCTTCTGTTTCGTGCAACCACTACATTCTTGTCCTGCCAGCACTGCCTAATCCTTGATCCTAAAGTTCTAACTCCCAGAACACTATATAAAGAAACTGCAAGCACATTTAAAGTTGGTTTACCAAATATGATTTTGAAGCATCTCAATATTTACAGCTGAATTTACTGCCACTGAGGACTGAAAATGTAAGGAAAAGAGGTAAAAAAATCTGTTGGGGAAGTAAAAACAAGGCCAGTAGTTAAACTGCTCCAAGATCTCACACATAAGTCCTTATATTACCAGTTAGTTTCCTAAAATGTGTGTTATTGCATCCATGAAGAACTGCCTTTCTAATCACTTCTTGCTAGCCAGGCATGTGGAAGAGTTAGAATCACTTTAAAACTTGCCCAGCCCAAAATAACAAATACGTTAAAAGTTGCCAAGGCAGAAACTTTTCATAGTGACTTCAGTGTTCTGTCTACTTGAGCAAGGATTTGTGGTCCATAAGATGGTCTTTGTATATTGCATTGGAGACTAAATAATTGCATAACTATGGAAATTCATTATATGTAGATTATAAATGTCTCATATAATTTAGTAACTGGAAAAAAAAAAAAAAAAACCATAAAACCATGAAAAACACTAATGCAGAGAAATCTGAAAGAAAATGATTGCATGGCAACATAATTTATTATGGTCCCAGAACTATAGGTAACAAAGATGCCTTTTTCCAAACAAGTATTTGAAGACTGCATGAAAAGAACTGTCCTTATCACCTCTCTGTATATGCAGCATATTTAAGCAAGTCTGTAGGGAAGTCCCTGTGGTAAGAGGGGCTCATTATTCTTTGATCAAGCTCCTATCGCATTAACAACACAGACATGCAACTGAGACCTTGAGGCAGGGCACAGAATCTATTCAACAGTTACACCATTACTCAGGTACGTATCTCCCCTCAATCCTCATTCTTTAATTCATCAATTTCAAGCTTGTGTATACATTGTATTTATTCACACTTTGCCAGAACATTTTGAAACTAACATGAGCCTTGATGTACTCTAAAACTGGGAGAGTTTGGAGCAAAAAAGTGTGACAGTGACAAAGATCCAGTTTGGTGAAATATAGATGAAGGGAAAAACATGGTTAACACAAGAATAAACATTCTAGCACATGAACACTCAATCCTACTTCATTACAGGTAATACAAAGAGACATAAAACAAAATGATAAACAAATACTGGAAATCACAAAGGCTTTTTCTTAATACAGTGTAATTACTACACAGCAGCCATCAACATAGCAACAACAGAAAGCTATATTCAATGAAAACACTGAGCTAAATGAAACATAGTTAACTACATTACTTAAGATGAAAATATGAAATGCATATGAAGTCTTGTGCTCACAGTATAGACAATGACTACTTACCTTTTTTGAATTGCTTGCTATTGTGGTAACTGTCAAACAGAAAAATCAGTTTAGGCCATCCTACTTTCTTATTTAAACTTGGTAAACCCAATGCAACCCCAAGCAAGTAAACAGAGATAGCTTACTACTATTAAGTAGCTCAGTAGCGTATTTTTTACCTGCATAAGGTCCTGCCTTTCTTTTTCACCTGTGCATATAGCTTTCTTTATGGTTCGAAGTTCACTCATTATAGCTTGTGCTTCATCCAGTCTGTAATTTGTATGAGCATTTGACATCTTACGATCAATCCTGTTGAAAATACATTAAGACAAATTCAGGAGATTTCACATAATTAGAAAGCACACAGACTTTTTAAGACCTCTTGTTTATTCATGTACCACTTCATTTCCAGGAATAAAATGTTACTATACTTGGAATTAACACAGCACTCAGTGCCAAGTCCACTCTAAAGACAGAGCAAAGCAATTATCTACCCAGGTTCTGCAGAACCAACAAATTTCCTGGGTTTAATATCCTAATGCAGAGCTTAGTTATGAGTAATGTCTGTGGGTGATTTCATGCACCAAAAGTAAAATGAATCTAAAACTGACATAGATGGTAGTAACTGAACAGTTACTGTTGAGTTGCTATTGAGCAGTACTGCTGAATAAGCAGTCTAGCTGTCATATTTTTCATGCAGCATCACACACTGCAGTATCTCTTCCAGGGCTTCTACTTGATCCTGCTTTAGCAACTTTCTAACAAAGGCATTTCATTTTCTCAGGAAGAAAATTTTAATGCCTAAAATTTTATTGCAAATGCTTTCCTGCCATTATAGGCCTCTTTGAATATATTTTTCCATGAAATATCTGTAAGACATTATCATTCTGCACTGAAAAACATGATGTGGGAACATCCCAGAAGATTTTAAATCTTTAGGCAAGAAGCAAGAGCACTAGTCATGATATAAGACTGAAGTAATACTAATGTTTCCATCCTGACATATTCAAATGTCTCAAGGGGAACACCCACTGGTTGAGTTTTCAACTTTTTTTCTAACATTCCACAACAGTAAAGGACAACATATCAGGATGCAGAAGACTAGCCCAGTGTATCATCTTGATAATTTCCTTCAATTTATAGATAAATAATAAGACAAAAGCCTATAGTGAACTTACCAGAAGAACTATTTGGTCTTGTATTTAAAGCAAATGGTTATGGGGCTTTAATAGGTTATTTACAGCAATTACTGAAAATCATGTAAAGTTCCCATTAAAATATGGAAAAAATCAATTTTCCTGTTAATCTAGCTTAAAAAGAATGTATCCAGAGAAAAGGTGGTAAGTGTAAAAGTCACTAGACCAATGCTAAGAACAAACAGCTTCAGGAAAAGGTATGTCAGGTTAACAGAATTAAAGACAAAAACACACATCATTCACCACAAAGGACATCAATCTATAAAAATATGTAGTAGGAGATGGTATACTATACATACAGAAGAAGATAAATAATCTTCTATAATAATTAAATATTGAGACCAACAAGTATCAAGACAGATTAAACTACAAGTGTCAACAACAGTCTCTCAACAAGTTCTGCCAGTTAAAATACAAGCAGCACAATTCCACTTACATCTGATTAGTTGCTTTAAAATTAAAACATTAAAATGAAAAATCAAAAGGGGTAAATGAAAATCCTGTGGTTTTATTGTGTGCCTCACAATATTTAGGGAAAAAATAGGTTGATTTCTATAGTTTTAAATTGTTTGGGTTTTTTCTGACAGTTACTGGTTTTGGAGACAACACAAAGTAAGTCTGAATCTCAGTATTTTTCTTTGAAGACAAATTTTCCCAAGTTACATAAGAAAACAATCTTTTATGAATACTGGCTCAAGAACAAGAAAGGACTTACATGTCATGTGTGTTAAAGCTGGGGGTTTGTTGGTTTGTTTTTGTTTTCAAAACGTTTCCTTGAGTCTTCGCTAATTTTTAGTTAAAATACTGAGCAGATAAAACCAAGGTAAAATAACTAATCCAATTAATTAAAAATCACATTAAAAAGATAACACATTTTTATTTGAAGGTAACTGTAATGTTAAGAACTATGTTCAAATATTAGACATGAAAATGCTTCTACACAACTGCTCATTTTACCGTTTGCCAGGACTAAGGTGGCATTTCAGGAAAAGGAAATTATTTCATTTTAACCAGATTTCTGTCCAGAGTTATCCACATATTCATGTTCCTGGATGCAACTTTGGAGCCCAGCTAATGAATTGATATTTGTTTAAAGAAAGAATCAGAGAAGTTCCTAACTGCCAAAAATATTTAGGCTTAAATCAGTATTGCTGTCAACCCAAACTGACTACAGTAGCTTACAAAATTACCTGTTATTTATTGTCTGTTAATTCTTTTCCTTTTTATAAACATCTATTTCTGAAAGCCATAGAGTTAACAGAAGTCTTCCATTTTACTAATGTAAAACAGCATGATACAAACATAGATCAGACCTTTGTATGAATAGCAAGAATATTCAACTAATATGCAAGACTGTAAGGATATGAAGATGTTTCTAGGATACACGGAATATTAATATGTCTGTCATCATTTCAGTCCTACAGGGCAGATTCCATGTTCCCCCATTTTCCTCCACCAAAGCACAGGCCTGTACCTGAGCGAAAATCTAATTTTAAAGTTTTTGTTGGATCTCCTAATCTCTAAATTAGTCTGTAGCTACAAATTGCTTAGCCAGTCCTAATTCCCTGTTCCTCCTAACTTCTCACAGTATTCATTCTGCTCTCCTGGCCAACTGGCCAAGTTTTCATTTCCTTTGTTGCTAAATGCCTTCTTCCTCCAAAATTCCTGCCGGGGAGCAGTAGGGTCACTGAAAACACAGGGGAGAAGGAACTGCTCCTCCTTCTCAGTCCGTGCTGTCAGGCCAGGGGAAGGAATTTGTTCAAGAATAGGCTCATATTTAACCCTGTAAGTCTGGACCGTGACAGGATCAGACGCACCTCAGGGCAAAGATGCTGGAGAAGGCCGAGGTACACCACCTTGCAGGGTGGGGATCTTTGCAGGCTTTGAACAGTGAGCTCTACAAAGTCTCCACTGGGCAAACATAAACCCATGTCTAAATTTTATCACACAACATTGACAAATTTAGATGAAACTGTAGAAAGCAGGGTCCCGATAAAAAGCTGCAGCTCTATTAATATTGGAATTCTGACAGTACTGAAGTTGTAGAGATACCGAACCACCCCCAATCACATCTCCACTTTTATAGTTGTTTTGTGGTTTTGTTTTCTTTTCATTCTCCTCAAAGATGGTTAAGCCATTTTACTAAAACTAAAGAACAGAAAACAAAACACAGTCCAAGGCAGATATTGTATGGAAAATGTCAATGTAAGAGATTTGCATTTGACAAAGGCATTTGAATCTGACAGGAACATAAAATGATGGAAATACTGAGCAATCCAATTGCCCTCTCCATAAAAGCTGTCTCTTCTCTGAGAGCTATACCAAGCAAAGACAGCACAAACAGTCACCTGGCAGCAAGCTCCAGTATCTGCACGTGATGCCATTTTGGTAATACTTTCAAAGCAAACATTCAGCCAGATGTAAAGCACAAAGTTTGACGGCTCCTAATGTTGTTCTTGGCTTACACTTGAAATAAAGTGATGTACATGCCTTTAAAAAACATGAACAGGATACATGCCTTTTGCAGTTTGGCAGTTACTTGAAGATTTGACTTAGCACAAGAAGGAAGATGACGCAGACCAAAAAATTTAGAAAACGTAACAGAAGTGGGAAATGTCTGAAATGCAATAAACTTTAAAGAGGAAGGGGAAGTGGGGTAGGGAGTGGACAGAGCAAAAACCCCAGCATTTTGTTTTAAAGAAGGAGCAATGAATTTCTTTTTAGACAATATACTTACTTCGAGGATATGGAAAAACTAAACTACTTCACCTTTGGCACTTGACTTGAGTGACCCCTCTCCCAACAAATACAGGAGGGTAGAGGAGAGATTGCACAGGGACAGCCTAGAGCACAGTTAGGCTTTCAGGCTAATTTGTCTACTGACTACATAAGGGGGTGAGAGAAGCTCCTCTCTTCAGTTGTTAGTTAAATACTCTCCAAATTGGCTCACTTCCTCCTAGAAGGAAAATACTCCCCAAGAAAGTGCATGTATCTCAACAGAAGGGCAAATTAAAAAAAAACAAAAAAACACTTAAAAGCACAAAACAAAACCACAAGTCTCTTTCACAAGTGAAGAAGTCAATGCAGAGAGCAGAGCTCAGCTCCAGGTAACACACAACAGGCAAAAGGTTCTCCCCAGCTCCAGCAAGCAAAAAATGCCATGCAGTGCACCAGTGGGACAGAGGGCGATCGTAGCAGCAGCAGCAAAGAGCAACACTGAAGCACTGAACTGTCATGCCTGAACTTTTAAACTATGTGATTGGAGTGACCACTGACTAATCAGATATGTTTTAAAATAGTTCCTCTCTTGAATGTCTCTCCTATAACCCCATCCTGGAGCACGGGCAACTCAACTTGGGCTATAGTCCAAGACTAACATTTGTATTCTTAATCATTTGCAGACTTTACTTTTCAAAAAGTTACACTACTTTGCTGGATGATCTTAAATGAATTATACTAATTAAAACAATCTTGAATTTCAAATGGACTTCACATACTTTCATCATCCTAGTCAAGTGGTCAATCCTTTTATAAAATAATTGAACCTATACCCTTAAAATAACCCAATAACCAAGAGAAAGAAAACAAAAAAGCAGAAAAGGCATAGCAATTCCTACTCAAAGAAAATATGATTAAAAATTATAAGACAAAATTGTTTTTGTTCCATTACTGTTTACATATCTAGGCCACCAAACCAAGACTCTGACTATATTTAAAATATTACCTAGTATATTGAAACTGCAAATACTTTGAGTGCTTTATTTTACAATTCTTCAGTTAATATCATGCATTACTAACTCCCCCAACTATCTCTAAATGCTTCACTAAAAAAACATTTATGCCTGAAAATTATTACATTGTATCTGCCAGTTAAGAATTTTGGTATTTTAGTTGAACAAGTTTTCTTCTAAATGCACACTCTTCTAAAGAAACTTTCTAAATGCACTATAAAACAAAAGAGCCTTGTTTAAAAAAAAAAAAAAAACAGAAAACTTTGTTATAAAGAAAACAAAAATATTAAGTGCATGGGTTACTCCTTTTTCAAAAGTTAAATATTAGAATCTTCCTTTAATTTGTTTTGTTATTGTAGTACCAATCAAAATTGGAAAGTAAGTACCCTAAGTGCTCCAGGATCCCTGGAATTTCATCAGAATTCCTGAAGTGAAAGCCCATGCTTTGTAGTGCCAATGCAATAAATCCAAAGCTTCAAAATATTTCTGCAGCTGCTGCACTTATGTTGCAAAATGCATTAGACATGCAACAGTTCCAACATTTTCAGGAAGCTTCTGCATTAGGCAGTTTGTTCACGTGCATGCTGGAAAAAAGGCCAAGGTTTCTAAATGCACTGCTACATATCCAAGGTGGATACAAGTGCTGTTCCAGCTCTTGGTCTAGCCACTGGTCTTGCTGAAGATATCGAGAAGCCATAACTTTTTCATGGCCTGGCAACCTCTCTCCCTATCCCACTGGGCATGCCGTGTACAAGCTATGTGTGTAGGTGACTAAGCAACATACAGATGGAAGTCACGCAGTTCCCTTCCCATCATATGGCCTGCAGAAAGAGTAGCAGGGAGAGGGTCACCACCACATTTCACAACTTTTTACACCACTGAGCATGCAGGAAACAGAACAGGGCTGCCCAATAGCCCTGGGAGCAGTGGCAAATTGCCCTGAGCTTCCTTTCCTTAGTGGGAGGAGACAAGGAGTCACATTTACATGCAAACATTTTGCACACATGCAATGCAATCCAAGGTCTCACAGAGCACTAGATTTACAGTACAAACACAAAACAGCCCTACAGTGCAGAATGAGATGGCCTGACCATAACAGGGAGAAGCAGTGTTGTGGTGCACAAAAATCCCCCTAAGGAAAGTTATGTGCCCAGCCAGAAAGCCTTGGTACTGCCACGGGGAAACTACAGCATGCTGCTTTGGGCTGTGCTCCAGGCAGTCGTTATCTCCAAAACATATTCAGGAAATATTTTTTAAAATCTTATTCCAGTTTGGCAACATCTTGAGAAAGAGTTAAAGAACATGGCCCATAAAGCTATTATTGTATGTGAACCTACAAAATCACAACTCCAACCAATTCTAACTCTTCTTCCATCCTTTCACATTGTTCTCACTCTGCATCACCATCACAGCAAAAAGTCTGAAGCACAGCATTTCACATTTTGTTTTTGACAACACTTTTCTATGAAATTTATTGGAAGGCAAATAAAAAAAAAACAACCCCAACAGAAGATCCTCCCACAAACTCTTAACTTACTCTTGCAGAGTTTCCACTCCTTTTTCTTTATATTGCAACTCCTGCTTCATCTGTGCCAATTCTCGTTTCAGCCTAGAAAGCTGAATAATATAAAGTAATTAAAAGTAAAAATAAGCAACAGTAACTTACATGATAAAAATAATTGTTTTTAAAATACAAAATCTTAAGCTGCTTTAAAGAACTAGAAGTAATAATTTCTCTTTTTTTGCTTTAAAATTTTGCCCTAAAATAACAGAAGACTTTCTTAAATATCATAAGGCCCAACAGCAGCCAAAACATTCAGCTTTTGAAATACCAATTTCCTCATCTATTCCATCAGGTTTCTTTCTTCAATAGCTTATGCTAACAGTTAGCAAGTTTCAATCCATATAAACTTTCTTCTCCCTTTGTAGCAAAGATACCTCTTAACTGTCTTCAATTCTTTAGTCAACTTTAAAATAAATAAATAAATAAATAAATAAATGCTATTTATTAATTTTTCAATCCAGGAAAACAAAATTACTGGCAGCAAAACTGTTCTCTCTCCCAGAAATGGCAGCCTAGCTTTCTACAGTTATTTTCATATCATCCTGCCCTCTCAACCCCTTGTCAATTATCTTGATCCAACTAATGAGCACAAATCAAGTGACATAGCAAAGATGTCTCAAAAAACCTATTCTTGTGGTTTTATGGAAACAGTTACCTGAGTAGGTTATGCAGACCATGGAAGAGCCAAGAATGACCTGCAAAGAAACAGCTTCTTGCCCTCCAAAGCTGACAGATAACTGAAGGCAATAGCAGGAGGGGAATGCAAGGGACAGCAGACAAATGAGGGGAACAGGGTTGTTTTGGTATGTGGTAGTGAGGCTAAAACTGAGCTGTGAGCCCCAGGAGGGGCAGGGCTGGAAGAAAAAAAGCTCTCTCTTCTTAAGCTACCAAAGAGCATATTTTCTAGACTTTACCCAGAGCACTCTCGATTTTCACATGTACACCAATAAATGACAAGATCATTAAAAAACAGATTAAGAAAAAAAAAGAGTAATAAAAATCATCTTTTTCTTCAGCTCTATTCCAAGAGCAAGGGGCTTTGCACCAGTACCAGGATGCAAACCAGGACTGTCAGAAGTCCCACCACCCTGCACAGTTCTCTCCCTTTCATCAAAATTCATGGCACCAGCCCCCTCCTATACCCTCACCAGCTCCTTTAACATTCACCAAAGGTAAAATGAGAAAGTGCAACACTAATATCATGTACATAAAAACTTTATGGTGCCTATTTCATTCTATTTCCTGAAACAACTCAATGCCTATTCACAAAGTCACTTGAACATACTATTTTATGCATATTGTAGGTCATTTTGTTTTAAGGAGGAAGAGAAGAAAATAGTCATAAGTGAAAACCTTGTTTGTTTTCTTCAAATATTAAATAAGGCTTGTTTTCTTGTTTAGAATATGCTGACATTTAGAGTATGTAAAACAAGAAAACACTAGTCAGCATGTAATAAATATATGCAGAGAGAATAAATGCCTTTGAAGGGTGGTGAACGGGATTTATTTTCAGAGGCGCTCATGTGAAAAGTGGTCGCTATAACAAAAATGGAACGCTATCCTGCAAGGATAAGTATTTTTTAAAATACTTATTTATCAAAACCATGACTCTATTTTTTTTTTTTAAATATATAAATAAGGAACATTTTTGTTACAGAACTGCCTATCATTGTCAGAATACTTGAATTTCCCTCTCCTCATAAAAGAGCTCTGGCCAATCAGCTGGAAAATTCTATTTGGCCAATAGGTCTACTGAACTGTGAAGAGATTTCCAAATAAGTGGCTAAACCTACAGGCCAGCAGAACCTCGCTGAAAATGGGTAAATGGTATGAAGACAGTGGGTTTGAAAGAATCTGGCTGCAGAGCATTTACTACTTGTGGCAGTTTGTAGAGAGAAAGCAATTTCTGAAAACCTTGCTGAGCTTGCCTCTGACATCTGTGACAGAAGTGTTTGCACTTGCAACATGGTGAAATAATTATTTCTCAAGTCACCCAAGTGTAGTCAATATAGAGCTGTTTTAATAAAGCAACAGGTTAGAATAAAAAAGTACTTTTCAATACTGTATTTTTATAAATGCATGCAACTATCAGCAAACATGCTGAAGTAAAAGAAGAACAGACCCTCCCTCCCTTCCCCATGCCTATTTCATATTTTTACAAAATGAAAAAAAGATTACTCACTCTGTCACGACGGCTGGCTATTTCTGCTTTAATCTGATATGGGTCATACTTGGTATTAGCTGAAAATCCAGAGAATGCTAAACAGATGGAAAACAGTATTTTACTTTTTCCCCCTTCTTTAATATAATTGTTAAGACGCAGCACTATATAATAAACCATTACATTAATTCTTTTTCTTACAAGTCACTAGGTTCTAAAATTATCCTCTGTGCTGAAGTAAAGCTGAAGATTTCCATTCGGCCCACCTGAAATTTATTTTTTTTTTGTCCTGAACAACAACAAAAATTGCATATAGCAGCACCCCATATTTCCTAAAAACAATGAGCTTCTATGATAGGATGGTGGCATCTACTGATGCAAGAAATTTGTGTAATATTAGCAATTACTAGTTACTTCCTAGGTACACTGAATTAACAGTACAATAGGGACTAAAGTTAAAAAAAATTACTGTCAGAACAAAATTATACCAGCTAGGGAAAGAAGCTGCCTTCTAAAGCAACAGTGTAGGGAACTGAAATACAAATCAACCCTAGCAAGAGAGCTCTTAACACAGGGTATCTACAGCCAGGCAACGATGTCAAGCCTGTGGCATTACAAACTAAAGCCTACATAGGTTAAGTAAAGGTCCTAGAGGATAGACTGGGTAAGAGCAACCATGATTTATGGAGTGAGCCATTCAAGGCAGCACTGGCCCACTGAAAAATGCCTGGTATATGAATGAATGGGGTTGTGCTGTCAGACCTTCCATCCTTTTGCAGAGCTGAAGGCTTCTGCACTGAAACCCATACCCGTGTCTGGAGCTGCACTGGGCCCTTCGACTCTCAAAAGAATACTGCAATGTCAAGGTCATGTCGAGCATGCAGGAACTTGCCAAAATGAGTAGTCATGCCTGGACTAATTCATAATTCTCTAAATCCAGAATTTTCTGTGTTTTTTATTTTATTTTTAAATGGTGCTGATCACAACTGAGTCACAAAACTGCTTCATGGGCATCACCCTGCCAACCCACAACCACTGAGCTCACACCACCTCCCACTCATAAGCACACGACGCTGATTTAATGGCAGCAACCACAAGCAAAGTGGAGGAAAACTCTTTGTGAAGTTTTAGTTCTTTTAGTGCAGGAACTTGAAACAAGTGGTGGTAGAGGCAAAGATAAATGAGCATCCAACTTCAGTAATGTAATTGCACTAGAATTAGAAGCCTAATATTTCTGTACAATAAAAGGAGAAGCAAGCACCTCACAGTGTAGTGGAGGAGACAAATTAAGAAAAACAAGTGGAGAAGAAGCTTTTGGGAATCTTGAGTTCACAGCATGATTAACCCCCAAAAGGATATTTTAAAAAAAATTTTAAAAAATCATCTGAGTAATCAGCCCATCCCATTTTCTCAAAACAGATGCATATGATCTTAAACCAATATAAAATATATTAAAACATCTGTAGAAAAGTAGTATTTTTCCACTTGAAAACAAGTGAATGGTTTTATGTTATTGGTCTTAGGGATTTTCATTATCAACTCCAGATATACCTACAAAACCCCAATTATGAGAAGATTGAGAAACGTAAGTAAATTGACATAGCATTTGCTTTCATAACAGATAACCCTCAATTTTGTCATTTTCAGTCATATTTTGTTGCTGTTTCAAATACCTTATTTTTCTAAGAGCTTCAAAAATATGAAAGATGTTATATTTTTCTAGTATATTTTCATCTTCAACGAAAGCTTCTTTCTGTATATTGAGCTGAAGTAATTCAACAAAATATCCCACAGAACTACTGCAAATTTTAAAAAACCAAAAAGCCCAAGGTTCAAGAAAGTAATAAATGTTGATTTAGATTTTATACATCTCAAAAAATAGGCATGACACTATCTTTTACTCTATTCCAAGTCTTTCAATAGTTGTTAAACACACTTTAAACAATAGTTTATTTTAAAAAAAAAAAACAGCTTTCTTAAAAGGAAAAGATCGTGCTACTTCTTCAAAAACTTGAACATGAGGAGGGGAAATAGGACTAGTCACAACTGTTCAGTTATGTCACAGACTGATTCACAGAATACATATACATAAACCGAACAAGAAGATGAGAATCCCAGTTCAACAGTAACAGAGTAGTTGGTCCAAACCATCTGGGACACCTCAGCTCTAGAAAACATCTTTTATTCAGAATTTTGGCAATGTATGAATTACCTTGGATTAATAAATACCACTGAATCAGTAGCTAAATGCTTCTATCCAGACACCTGCTGTAAGCCCCCTTCCACAGTCAGATTTCTTGAACATTTTTAGAAGAGGCTAAAGCAAAGCTTCCCATTCTTATTAAATCCTTGGCATTTAACAGCAAACCTGCAGTTAAAATGGTTGTACACTGTACAGCCACTGAAAAACGCCAGTTAAACCCAGTAAAACTCCACTCTATTTCCATGTGGCTGTTGGGTATATCCACTTCTCTGAACTAGCTCGGTTGACTCTTTGACAAAGACACCTTTTCTTACTGCACCAGCCAACACCTATGACAGTGGTGCAACATCTTCAGAATTCAGAAAAAGTGTATCATCTACTCCAAGCTACCAGAGTCATTTGAAGAATGAAAAGGGCAGGAAATCAAAGCTCTGTATCACCAACGTAAGTATCACAGGCTGGCACTCAAGAATGAGGTGAACTAATGAAATACTGTTTCCTAGTTCACAGTCAGAGGTACTCCTGAACACAACAGCTTGCCACTAACTCTTCATAAAATTTGCTAAACTGGCTATGGATCCACAGAAGGTTTACCCTAAGGTGATGGCTCCCTCCCATGTTAAGGGGAAAACAAGCTTTGAGTTTAGGAGTGCATGTAGGCAGCTGGTATAGCAACCTTCAGCCCTTTGTTGCCTTGCAGGCAGCATCACTACAGCTGGCTCCAAGATGGGTAGAAATACCAGCTGGGATATATGCCTGTTTAATGTTACATCCCTTTTTAATGTTAACATTTATCCCTATTAAATGTTAAATCTCTTGTTGTAATAGACAAATTGGGAGACACTGAATTGCAGAGTCAAAGCAGAGCACCTCACTGCTGCAGTCAGGACCTTCATTCAGAGAAGAATCAGGTGTCGGAAATACTTCACACTATTTCTTACACCACATCTTGTGAGGGCAGGTGGGTAAAATGAAATAAAGATAGTAAACTCACAGCTGGCATAGGAACGGCTGTCATCCTCACACATTTTGTGCAATTGCTGATATTCTTCTTGGGCTAGTTCAAAACGCTGCTGCTTTATTTGGTAAATCTCCTTCTTGGCATTGAGTGCCTCCTGGGCAACTATTAAATATTCCTTTAGCATGCGTTCTTGCTCCCTTCTCCATTGTTCCCTTGGGTCCTCAATTTGTGTGAGCTCTAAGAAGAAAAACGTAAAACCATTACAATAAAACTGTATGACACCTTGTGCTACCAAGTCCAAGTTATTTTTGTTAATGTCTATTCTCAACCAGCACACCCAACACTACAGTGCCCAAAATCACTCCAGTCAGGATGCGAAGGAAAGATCCAGAGTGAAAGAACAGGAAAGGCCATTTCAAATATAAAAGGCATTTAAATGTTATTCTTTTCTTTACAAACCAGTGCAAACCCAAAGAAAACAGTAATTTGGCTCTAACCTTCCCTCATAGCCAACTTGAAAATTCCAAGAACTACCTAAAAACAGAACAATGAGGAAAAGTGAAAGGTATCTCAAAGCTTAACCCGCAAGTCTATAAATAGCTGGAATTATCCTATGATACTGCATACAACTTTGCAAGTGTAACATCTTCAAAGGACAAAGGCTACCACTGCACAGTTAAGAAGAATAAGGTAATTCAACAGAGAAATCAGCATCTTAGTCTTGAATCCATAAATCTTTTAAATCACTTTTCCTTTTTTGTCTTAAGAAACAGCAGTCTGGTGTTTTTCATTGCCAGGGTTTAGAAGAGTTTTTATTTAAACAAAACCCAAAAACAAATTAAAAAAAAAATCTTTCCTATATCTATTGATTTTCAAGGCTATTACTGCATAACAATCTCTTTGCAGTTGCAAAGACATTTGACGATGACACACATTAAAATCCTAAAATTATTGGTTCATTTTGGGGGTTTTTGTGAGTCAACAAATATGTTTTACATGAAGATGTCCATGTAAAGCCTTGTGTTTAAATGTAATGTTAATTTCTGATTGAAGCTCTACCAGTAACAAGCTGCTGCAGACACAATGTCAGTGTTCAAAGTAGTGGCAAAACCTGCAGCACAGTCAGGAGCTAAGCACCTAGCAATTTTTTCCAAACTTGGTTTCCTACCAAGAGATGAAAGTCAGTTATGTTTTACATTAATCCTGCGTACATAATTCAGTGTATTGGTGCCAGTGATGAAATACAAAACTGCAGAAGATTGAGCCCAACAGATTAAGAACTCTAGAGGTATCAAGGTGATGCTAACAGCTCTATCATTTGAGAGCCATCTGAAAAGTATATAAACAAAAACAGAAAGCTCTTTAAAAAGCAGGGTTTCCAGAGATTTGTAGATTAGGTTCCTAAATAACATCTTCTCTTAACAGCTGTACCTTTCTCTCCCTGCAGCTCCTCACATTGAAACAGTATTAAAGATAGTGCCTAGAGTTCTACAATTTCTCCCCACTTCCGAGGGACCCCTTTAATTCCCTTATGGCTCCAATGACCCAAAACAAGCTCCTCAGCCAAGGACAGGATGTGCTTTGGCTTGTTGAGTTTCTGTAAATCCTTCTCTACATGGAGGGCAAGCAGAAGAAAACAGAGTTCTGACTGCTGCCCACCCTTCACTGAGGGCACTTCTATTGCCACTGCTACCTGATCTGTCCATTAGTACCCCTGAAATCTGTGCAAATTTTAATATTCCAAAACCTGCTAAACCCCCATATAAACTATGAGAAATCAGTAAATATTTATAAAACAGACAGGCTTACTAGGACTCAGGTTTTATCTTTGAATGGTGTATTAGTCTTAATCTCAATAAACAGCCCAGGCTAAGGTATTATGTTCTATTACACATTAAGCTTCTAAGATCCTGTACTTAAGGGCACTGCATCTCTCATAGAATTATTTCAGAAGTCTTCTGAAAAGCTAGCAGCATTCATCTGAGGTAGAAAACTTCTTTTTCTGGTTTATGAAACTTTGCCCTGGATTGCTAAACAAGTTTGCCACATAACAAGATTAAAACTACATTGTATGATAAAATTAACTTACTTCATTTCTTTACAACCAATTTAAAAAACACTATATTAACTCAAGAACATCTCCAGACAAATGCAGAGAATATATTATTCCCTCACTGGGGAATGCCCAAATGCTTAGAGGTGACTTCAAAGGCTCCCAAGACTCTGAGGAGGAGGGAAAGGAATTCTGTGGCTGGCAACTGCCAAGGTTTTTAAGCAATGGTTGGATAACAGCCAACAGCAGCTTAGTAAGGGTGTCAACAAAGTACTGAATTTACAGAACAAGATGGAGATCAGGGTTGGAAGCACCATTGAGATTTACAGAAGATTCTTCTGTTTCTTGGTTTTTTTCCAGTTTAAATGGAAAACTATTGCCTAGAAAACTTATTCTTGCTTCCTGGGTAAACAAACATAGCAAGAGCCTTGGAAAAAAATCAGATGTATTGCTGTTTTCTTTTAAAAGGTGCAAGGGCAAAAAGCTTGAGAGAGTGCACAAAGCATGAGAGGTCCCTGGTAAGTGTAAGAGTAGAAAGACTCTCTTTGAATTATCCCTTGCATTTTCTCACTGTATTTCTTGACACCGAAGCACTTCTGTTTTGTCAATTAACACAGAACTCTAATGCTGCATAAAGCATTTAACCCAGTCAGCCACAAAAGGCAATTCAAATGTTTTCTCCTGAAGCTTCCATTCCAAGTGGCTTAGACATACTCATTTCAGAAAAATATTTCTCCACCTCCTACACCTCCTCTGCCACTTGTCTGACACCACCTCATGATGCACGTGATTGTCTACTCATTAGTTCTCATTTCTACAAAGGAAATTAATGCAGTCTTGATTGGTACCTTTGTTGCCCCCCCAGTTTAAAAACTGGATCTAGTATCCTACTAATTTTTGAATAATAATTATCCAGCTATAATATCAACTCTATCTTCCCTCTTATTATAAATCTTGCTGGTATATAAAAATGCTGTACTAGCCTAAGGGTGACAAACCCATTTTACTGTGATGGTTGAATTACCATTTAGGATAATATCTGTGGGCTGCAAGTAATTAGTTATCATGAAAGAGACTAATTTTGCAACCTTGTTAATTGTTGAATGATTCCTTTTACTCAGTTCAGCACTGCCCCCATGACGTTTCTATCCCTCTGTTCATACATTAACTTTACTTCATACCTAATATGATTAGCTTTACTTTTCCAGACCTATTAATATTTATCTTTTCTTTCTGTCTACCCACTGAACATTTGGGAACTCAATTGCTCTTTGCAAAGACTCTCATCTACAAGTTTTGCTCTCAGTTGCATAGAAAAAAATGCAAGCCAGATCTGACATGCCTACAATGATTAATATCCCTTATGTAAGTTCAAACTTGAAGTCTGTGGTAAAGCTGCTAATAACAAAATTCAAAAAGCAAAAGGAAGCACCATTTTGCATGTGATGGTGATTGCTATTCCCACCACAGAGGCCTAACAGTAGCTTTGTTAAGGCACAGCATTGCAATAGTAGTTCATGCACTACTCATTTTTCTGTAGGGACTCTAAAACCAGCGGCAAATTTTAAAAAAAAAAGTTAAAAAGAGTTGGCAATACCTTTTTTTTTTTTTTTTAATATATGCATTCATGCACATACTTTGGTGCAAGAGCACTCCATTACTATAATCCAATGTAATCCTCACTTTTTATCAAATTTCAACATTACTGAAGTTACCATGACAGCGATCCTTAAACTAATACTTTTTTAACACAGTTATTGTATGAATTACCCAACAATCTGTATTAATTTCCTTTGAGTTTTCTTGTCTATCTATCCTTGTGTTTAATGTATTAACAGCTGTTTAAAGTTTATCATTTAATGATCTTTGTTAAATTTCACAACAAATAAGTACCTGTATAGGTCAAACAATACCATGGGAACATATATTATTCTGTTGTTTGGGTTTTTTTAAGCAAGTAATTGTGAAACCACAATACACAAGTAATTCCAATGAGGGCTGGAAGCCCAAACTTATTTCTACACTTTCATTTTTTAATTGACTAGATTTCAAGTAGATAGTATTGATGTTTGTTCTTCAGATTATACTATTTACTATAGCTGTGACAGCCCATATAACTACTTTCTTCTTTTCTTAGTCCCTCACCAACTGCCAATTCCCACAATACTGAAAGCATTCACTCAATGGCGATAAGAAGCTTAATGATAGCACAACAGTAACAGCAGCAGTACAAAGCTATAAAGATACGACATTTTTTTAAAAGCAGAACTGGCCAGTGTGCCACAGTGATGATACTAAGCTCAGCAATAGTCCAAAAGGGAAAGCGTTCAAAATTAGTTTCCAAAAGGGACATCTGTTGTCTTTTTGATAACACTTTGTACTATATTTAAACATAAAACATGTATTGCTTAAGCAAGGAAGAGATTACTGTATTTCACAGTGTTTCTGATTAAAAACCATCACACTTCTCACAGAATGTATTTTGGTTTTCAATCAAGAAAAGTGAACTATGGATGACTGGAAAAATAGGAAATACAACAAATTTAACAAAATGTAAAATTCTAATTACTAAAATATAAAAATCTTTCTGACATTTGACAAAAAGCAACAACAAAATAAATAATACTTCACAGTTTGACCAAGCAAACCAAAATATTTTTATACATTAAAGCTCAATCATAGGTTGTAAAATTCTTTATAAATGGAACTACAATTATGGCCCCATATGAAAGATAAGGAAACATACTCTGCAAGAAATTATTTGCATACATTTACTCACAGTAGCACAAGGTGTACAAATGGTATTGGAAGCAAAGTTAGGGGCAAGAGTAAACACCAGCTTGCTAGTATTCCTCAAAACAATCATATATCTACTCACGATTTATGTGGTCCATATAATAAACTCCAATCTGTTGATCGTAAACAGTTTCCCATCCTAAAGGAAGCTCATCACCAACACAGTCAGCAAATGTCAATGGCTTTGTAATCCTGTAAAAATAAAAATAACACAAATAAATCAAAAGGTGCAGAGTTTACAATGCATTAAATGTTATTACATGTTTTGAAGATACCTTTGCCAGTTGATCAAAAACTAGTTATGCTACTTAGGAATGTGCTGATAATTACAAACACACAGTTTCAAAATAAATTTTCATTTAAATATGCTGACAGATACTCCCCAAACAGGTAAGACAAGCTTCTTCCCTCTAGTTTTTATGTATAACAATTCAATTTAAATGGCATGCAGTCCTGCCAGTCCTTCTCCCATGCTGCAAAGAACACAAATGTGAAGCTGGAGTTCACCACTGCTGAAACTACTAGAAGCTTTATAGGTTTTAACTTCTTTCTGGTGACAACATAGCATAATTGCTTGTCATTTAAAAATTAACATAAAATTCAATACAGTACTATATAAGCAGACCTTCTCTTTTCAATTATACATTTCCAACTATTAATGATATTCTCTTGGTCCAGACATATCCAAATTACATCCTCTCCCTCAAAAAGAAGAGAGACAAACAAATATCTGAAAAATTGTGAAGCAATTAGAGCAGAAATAGTAATTAATAAGTAATAGTGATTAATAAGCATTACTATCTAGCAGCTTAAAATATTGCAACTTTTGCAAGACAAAGTCTTAATAGATCAGTGGGTAATAGAAAACTGAAACAGCCATGTCCGTGTTGACAGCAACATTGAAAGTACTAGGTTCCACATTATACAGAAAGACTCTAAACCAACACTGCTCTAAAACAACAAAGAATATAAAAACCTAGGAAGAATAAATGGATATAAACATAAGAGCCTTTATGCTCAATCATGTTTATTACCCAAATATTCATTTTAATCTTTACTTAACCCCTAAGATAATGGTTTTCTCGAAAAGCTGTCACAAAATTAATTTACTAAAAAGCTACTAATAAAGTAATTTCAATTACACATGGGATATAGATACAACACCTTCCTCACATATCTGTTGAGGCACATCTAATACCTAGAACAATGACAACTTTGCAAACATTAAATATATGCATTAATTTAGGGACTGACTTAAACTGAGCACAATCTATAGCATAATACTGTTTGTTGTAATTCCATTGGTATGCTGTAATATCCAATTAAGGCTTTCTGACACCAGATTTGGACTATGCTTACAAATACATAATGGAGACCATTAGGATTCATAATTGCCCTTCATCTGATATCACCTGTATGGAACAGTAATTTTGTCTGAACTTAAGTATGTCTGTCTTTGAACTTGGAAGTCCCTTCCCACCCCAAAATAAAGCCAATCAGAACAATCCAGTGGCAGAGACTTCAAATTATGTAAATACTACTATAGCTACATTCTACCTAGTCCAATGGTTCAGTAAGCACACCATTCAACCACCACCAAAGAACACAGAACTTTGCACACAGCAAACAGAAAAATGGGACTTACCTGCCTCTTGAAACTATTTTACAGTGATTGAGATTACAGTGTTCAAAATTAAGTGTAGTAGAATAAAAAAAAATAAAAATCCTTACTACTTTTAATGTTGTGTTTCAACAGCTCTGCACAACAGTAGAAGCTATTCAGGTCAAATAATAGTTTGATTCTATTTGGCTGATTCTCCAGCACTTACAAACAATTTAAGAAGAAGATGTACGTAAACTTGTGCACCATTATTTAAAGTAAAAATTTTCCATTACTGACAAATATGTAGTTTACATCATGTAATCACGCAAATCCAAAGATGCTGTATTCAAGAAAGAAAATGTTACTAGAAACCAACATATGCACTTTCAGGAATTCATCTGTCACGCAGACCAGATATTGCCAAAATACTCCTGATCTCCCTTGAATTCAGTCAAATATTAAGCATACAAAGTGCAGCATTTTTTCTTAAACTCCCATGCTCTTGTTCTGAAGACATCATGTTTACAATTCCTCAAAGTAGTCTAGACATGAGCTCCTAAATTACCACACTATAGACAAGATTTTCTTTGGAATGAGTTATGAGACTTGCTTGCCTGTTACACAAACATACCCTCACCCTTTATTCATAAATAAAACCTGCACTTGATACTCTAACCTTTCATACTAAAAAACTTTAATTCAATGCTCCCTGTGATCCCGCCAGGACTCAGACTTGAGGTACAAGGACAATGTTCACTTTTTGGAAAAGGGAGACTGAAGAAAACCAATGCATCTGGTCTAACCAGTTTTCATTAAGTGCTATAAAAACATGTGTGAACAGTTTAATTACTGGTTTTGAAGGGAAACTTGGAAGAAAAAAAAACCCTAATGCATAAAAAGCTGTCTTCCAGATATTCAGACCATTATTAAGCTGATGTTGCTTATTTTAAACTATAATCAAAGTTGCTCCAAATTGGATTCCCCTCAGACAAAGCAGTGTCACACTGATTCAATTCAGTCACATTTATACCTATGTAGTTGGACCTTCAAAGACACAAAACTAAGAATTAGAAGTTTCTGCCTCTGTTTTGCGCTGCTTTGACTACATGAACTTAAAAAATACCTTCCTGGTTTAACCAGCACAACTCTGAGGACAAGATTAGTTTTTTTGCTAGTTAAGGAAACTACGGTTTTTCAGAATAACAAAGACAAAATGGAACAGATGCAGATATCTACATTAGAGGTCAGCCACAAATTAAAGCAGTCAAATGCTGAAATTAAGTATCTTCTGAAAATACTGCTTTACCCTCTGGGTTAGTTTTTAATTAGCTTAAGTTCTATAAAACAGATCTGTTCTACTTTTTTACAAAGAACTGTACAAGGTACAAGTGCATCTGTTAAAACATTTCAAAGTATTGAAATAAAGTCAAAAAGCTCTTCAAAGCATTATAAAGACAAAGACACAAAATAACGCTGCTAGTTTGATTAAACAAAAAACAGGGCTGTCATGAACTGCAATATTCACAGTAATGAAAAACTAAGGTATTTATCTGTGATCTCGGTAGTAAACAATAACTAACATGCTCACCCATGATCACCTCCTGGCTCCTCCAAAACAACTGGCAGACACTAACAAGAAGGTTCTGAACTTTCAACTGAAAATTATAATCCTCTGGATGGATGAAATGGAAATCCTCTGCTCCTCTGGAGCATTAACTCTTTGCAGGCACTGGACCTACAATCCAGGTACAAGTAACAGTTCTCCATGGGGGCCAATTCTGCGCAGAACAAAAAAACCAACCTTAACATCAGATTAACTGACTTTATCCTTTCCAAAAGTAATGATGCTCTTCAGTCCTTAGGCACCCTATCTTTTGTGACTCTGAAACCCTTCAGAAGCAAATACAGAATCACACAAGAAACCTTGCATAACCTAAATCCAGCACATCAAGCCCAGAGAAAAATCTTTGAGCAATGTCATGCATTGCAGATCTGTCACTTCTAACTCTGCCCAAATTATATGTTTTCATTAAGAAGAAATAAAAGTCTGGTATTCGCATGCAATCCAACAGACATATCTGAAAACTTGTTTCATTCACATTTCCTCTGCATAGGTTACCAAGTTAAACAGTTAGAATACAGAAATTTAAATCTAAAATAAAGCCAAACAAGAGACTAAATTAAGTTTTTTTCTCTTCTTTGCATACTTGTTTTGTATCTTTATCCACTACGACACAACGAAGGATTCCAGAACACATTATTACAGCTATCTGCATATGCGGTAGCAAAACAAGTATTTCTTGTATGCATCAGTTCATGGCAGGGACTGGATGGGGAGAAGAAAAGGTATTAAAAGATAATGGCCAAATACCATTTTAGGCAATTTACTTCAGAAGTGCTTTCAGCTTCAGATACATTGTTAACAGAATCTGATTTCAATCCCCCCGCCCCTTACCCCCTCAAAAAAAGCTCACAGAAAACCTCAACCTTTAAATAATTAAGGAAAGCTTCTCAGTCTGAAGAAAATACATACTTCACATCTCCAAAGCACAGAGTTTCACAGAGAGCAGGGTAACTTCACTGTCATAGACCTTCAAAACCAGAACCAGGTAACTAAAAACACAAGGCTTTGGAAAAATATTAGGTAATATCTTCAGTCTTCCCATGGCCCTGATGCCACATTAGAGGCCCCTGACTGCTTGAAATCCTAAAGTCTAATTGAGTAAAACTCCCCCTGGGAGAAACTAAATAAAGACAAACAGAGTCTGTTTTTCCAAGATTTTGAACGGGAAATCGAAAAGGTGTTCTGAAGTAGAAACACTGTTGTAAACTAGCTGTCCTCCTTTAAACAATGCCTTGACACCTAAATTATGTGCAGGGTCACCTCCCCTTTCAAAGTGAGCCTGGATTAAGAGGAAAGCACTAGCCAAGAGGGCTAATTATGAAAAAGAACCACTAAGTTCTGAACAAAAGTCACTGTCTGTAGGAGACCAAGAGAAGGATGCAAGAACAGCAGCTGTCAACAGTGTTTTTAATTTTGTTTCTGATTTTGGTTCAGTTCAATGACAGCAAAAAATATCTAATAAAATCTGATAGAACTCCACAAACAACTAGGACAAAAATTTTCTTAAACCTGATCTCAGTCTGAATTGTCATCATATGGGACACATGTTTTTGCCTGACAAATGCAGATACAGAAACTATTACTAATCTACTAGGCAACTGCATTAATTTACATTAGCGATCTGAAGAACACCATGCAATTTAAAAATGACTAATACAATAACTAGAAAAGAATTAGCAATTTTATAAATCTCGTAATAGTTTATCCAAGGAAAGTATTACACCAAGTATATTACTGAAGTGTCACAAGGCGAAAAAGAGAAAAGGCAAAATGAGAAATCATGCGTGCACTTTAAGGCTTTCCATCAATATTTCTTACCTCCTTTCAAACATGAATTTAAGTTACAGCCATTGCTATAAAGTTTAACTGACCCTCTTGTCTTGTACCATGGCTCTTATTCCCTCCAACTGCACAGAGAAAAAAACAAAACAACAAACCAACAAAAAAATCCCTAACAAACCAAACCAAGAAATTGAGAAGGAATGGAAGATTATTTTTTTTTGTTGTTTCACAGACACTGGTAAGAAGAACTGCTTACACTGAGTGGGAGAACGAGAGCATTGTTATTATATTGTTTTTAAGTCACAGTACAGTCCTGTAGGCACTTCTTTGACATCTTCCACGACTACAGGTCTGGCCTGGGCAGCAAGACCATCTCTGCGAGACACAGCTGTGCCATGACTCCCCATCAGCCTCTGCCCCTGAGCAGGGCAGGAACACAGCAGGCACTGCCCAGCTGCCGAAGGAAGGAGCTTCCTCCGCAGGGCAGAAACGGGCACCAGTCAGAGCCAAACAGCCTCAGCCCAGGGCAGCACACACCAGTCAGGCATGGGCTGTCTGTAGTAAATGCCACCACGAACTCCAGATCCACTGCTACAGTGCTCTGGAGTACACCATGGTTTTCCTCCTCATCTGTCCTCCATCCACCCAGCTCTCTGCAAGCAGCCAAGTCATAAAAATGAACTGGATTCTGAAATAAAGTTTGGCAAATTACATACCAACTGCTAAGTCAAAAGTAAAACGAAGTTCACCAAACTATATGCCTCTTTTCAAGATACAAGTTTCTTTTAACCTATTTCTTAATCCAATTTCTGTATCTTCATTGCACTACATGATTTAACCTCAGACTCTGAATAAAATAACTCACTGAACATCTACTCAATTCTTCATTAAAATAAATCCACAATACAGATGTCCAGACTGAAACTTAGAAATAAATGAAATTCTGTGCTCATGACAGAGATTTAAAGAAGGTAACACGTGTTCAGAGTCATTGCTGGGATAAATTTCCTTTGGAAAAAAAATGGTACCCTGCAGCAAGGAAATAACAGCACCAACTCTTCCAAAGGTCACTTGAAATTCAGTCTTTTTAAGACCACACTGTATTTTGCATCTATTTATGTTGTTATTATTATTATATTTCATTGTTTTCTTTTTTTTTTTTCTCAACAGCAAATAAGCTGATGACAGAGTGCTACTACTCTCCAGGGTATTTGCTTCAATTTACACTACCACAAGCCAACACAGCATAAATCAATGTGAAAAACTCAAGGCATGGGATGGCACTAGCTAGCCACTTGTACAGTAATATATTAACATCTTGAAGTGTGAGGAAAATGTATGATCACTATCAGACCATTTTTTTAATTTAAACTCTGAACAATTAAATTTTGTGATGAAAAAGCTACTTAGCTAAGAGAGAACCTATATGATTTGTTGACTTACAAGAAATAATAGCAGCCTACAGTGTCTATAAACACCCTTAAGAAATGTACCCAAGGACACCCTCTTACCTTTCACTATTCTAGAAATAATAAACCTTTAATAACAAGCAACAATAGACAAATAACATACTTTTGTTTTTACCCTTTCTCATAATCCCCAAAACCAAAACAGCTGAAAAATACTGGCTTAGTATGTTGAAACGTAAAATGTTATGTCAAATTGCAGCTCTCGCATAACTTGTCTGGCTGCTCAGGAACTGCTGAAATAGCTCCACACAATCAGCCAAGTCTTCCATCAGCTATCCATTTCTTAACAGCAACTATGATCCATATCCAAATTCAGAACACAAAGATTATGGGGAATTCTTGCTGAAAGTATTTCATGTACACGATGAAAATGTGTTTCTCAAAAATCTTAGCCAGGTTAAAAGTCAATGCTTTTGAGAAAACTATTTTCATGTCTGCAACTTGTTGTGGTTTTTTACTGAGGATAAACAGCAAAAAAATGGGCAGAGGGGTTAAGTAGGACTGTCCATGAATACTTTAAAACTTATTTCGTTTGTATATGCATAGATAGCCCGAAGTGACCAGCAGCTGTACAAAGCCACCAGCCAAATCCCAAGATTAGCTAATTAGTGGGACAAAGAAAAATGCTGGAGGGTCTGGCTGAAGAAAAGCAGGCTGGACAGCAGATGACTTGACATCTAGAGCAGAAAACAGACAAAATTATATATGGCAGCTGGGTATAAACTATAAGAGGAAAAGAGCAGGGATGTGTAGCAGATAAGACAGCTAAGGAGGGGAAATTAGGAGACTACAGTTTCTGATTTCAAATTGCACCTTCAAACTGATTCCAAAACTGATTTCAAATTGCAGCTTCATACTGAATGTGCTCTTTACTAGAAAGAGCAACATGCAAAATATTTACAACTTTCGCCAGTGCTACACAAAAATCTCTAAATATTTACAAGATCTTCTTGAGGACTTCTGTAATGTGGGAGACAAAAAAAAAACAAACCAAAAAAAACCAAACAAACAAAAAAAACCCAACAAAAAACCTAAAACCAAATTAATAAGAATCAAAAGCCTAAACAGTAGAGAAAATTTAACAGAACATTAAAAAATTTGAGAAGCAAGCTGAATTCGTCCACTTGTGTAAGAAGCCTGACATGACACTACACATGTCCAGACACAGCACAGCTTTAGAGCAAGCAAGTATGCTCTGGTTTCACTGACTCTGAATCAACATTTATAACTTTTATCCAACATCTGTGCATAGTAACATTTTCAAACTCCATCGGATTGATAATCAAGGTCCCAGTTGGTAAAGGCTAGGCATGTAGTTATCCATTTATTTCTTCCATCCTGCAAATCACAACTCTGAAACCTTCTGCTGGAGACAAGCAAGACATCCAGCTGTCAGATTACTATTTTCTCAGAACATATTAAAACCCTAACTAAAACTATGTTCATTTCTGTCTAACAAACTGCTTGACAGTTGTAACCTTAGTTTTGCAAAGACTCCTCTGGTTGAGAATATATATTTCCAGCTAGCTTATTTGACCATGATCCCACCCATCAGTTAACTAAACCATTGTAGAAAAGCCAGTAGGAGAGGCGGTAAGTGCTTCACCCTTACACAGAGGAGTGTATACGTGCTTGTGTATAAGTGTATGCCTATACACAGAAAATCATTCACTTCTGATTGCTGGTCATGACTTCTATATGCAACTATCAGATGAGGAGGAAACACCTGAGCTTTCCTAATGGAAGTCACCCAATCAAGGGTGAAAAAGTGTATCTGGCAACATCTTACCAGCAAGCTCTTAGTAATAAACATTTTGCACATGAACAAGAATTGTGGGAGGAGTTCAAAGCAGGAAGAAAATGTAGCAGACAGGAAAAGGGTCCCCACAAGGAAGAACAAAAATGGGACATAAAACTCCAAATTCAGGTCCAAGAAGCTCCATGTGTTAGAACAAAAGGAGGCAACACAAGAAGCTTTACATCTCAGTAAGAAGTAAAATGGTCTTACATGCTGCAAGACACAATCGTGCAGTGGAATACTTCCTGAGGACTCTTGCCTGTCACTTGAAGTTTGTATCAAAAAATATCAGAACATTCCCACTATTACACTGCCTCTTTCACTACAGTTTACTAAAACGTGTTGGCTATCACTGCTTACACTAGTGCAGTAGAGAAGTGTAAAGTTCTTCAAAACTGTCTGATCATCTACAATGTTCTCTTGCTAACCTCAAGTGTCCTATATACAGAAAGATTACACCAGCATTAACTGTCTTGTTAAGTCTGACCTTGCTAGACTAAACTTTTCTTCAAAATTTTGAAGTTTATGTGATTGTCCCAAACATTATAGCAGAGATTTTTCTACAGCTTCCTAACAGCCAGTGGTAATTCAAGTTTCTGTACATTTATAGTGGTTATCTCTTCACCTCTGAAGGTGTTCCCCTCCCCTAAATTTATCATTCTTCTTTACCAATTATCCAGATTGGAAATAACTAAACATATGTATATGTACACACATACCACACACAAGGTATTTGTCCACACAATGTATTGATTTGTCTAAATACCAAGTATTTAAATATTCAAGTGTCAAATGACTGAAGCTTAATTTAGACATTCTTCAATAAAGAAAACACTGTGAAACATTTTCGTGAACACTTTAAGCCACTTTAGATGAGTCTCAGCAAAATAGAAAAACTTGCATTAAATGGTAGTCTTTGGATTAGAAGGCAAGTAGCTGAAGATGCATAGAGGTTACCATTAGAATCTTGAAGTAGAAATGCAATTACATCCCAATGCATGAAGGACTGGAAGGGACACAAGCAAGTTTACAGACAATACAAAACTGGGAGGAGCTGTTGACTCCCTCAAAGGCAGAGAGGCCCTGCAGAGAGACCTTGACAAATTAGGAGAGATAAGAAACCACCAACTGCTTTAAGTTCAACATGGGAAAGTCCCAGATTCTGCACCTGTAACGGGGCAACCCTGCATGTAGGGACAGACTGGGGAAGGAGAGGCTGGAGAACGGCACTGCAGAGAGGGACGTGAGGGTCCTGGTCAATGTCAAGTTGAACATAAGCCAGCAGTGCCCTGGCAGCCAGGAGGGCCGAACCTGTCCTGGAGGGCATCAGGCACATCATGGCCAGTGGGCAAGGGAGGGGATTGCTCTGCTCTGAGCTGGGGCAGCCTCACCTCCAGTGCTGGGGGCAGTTCTGGGTGCCACAGCGTGAGAAAGATATTAAACTATTAGAGAGTGTCCAAAGGAGGGCAACAAGGACAGTGAAAGGCCTTGAGGAGAAGCCCCATGAGAAGCAGCTGAGATCACTCGGTCTGCTCAGCCTGGAGGAGACTGAGGGGAGGCCTCATCGCAGTTACAGCTTTGTTGTGAGGGGAAGAGGATGGGCAGGCACTGATTCCTCCCCGTGGTAACCAGTGACACAACCCAAAGGAATGGCCTGAAGTTTTCTCAGGGGAGGTTTATAGGTTGGATATTATGAAAAGGTTCTCTCCTCAGAGGGTGGCTGGGCACTGGAACAGGCTCCACAGAGAAGTGGTCACAGCACAAAGCCTGACACAGTTCAAGAAGCATTTGGACAATGCTCTTGGGCACATGGCGTGACTCCTGGAGATAGTTCTGTGCAAGGCTGAGAGCTATGATCCTTGTGGGTCCCTTCCAACTCAGGATATTCCACGATTTTGTGAAAAAATCTCTCATACACTAAGAAGATCCATCATCCTAGAAAGCATGCCAACAAATATCTGCTAAAAGGATTTTTTATTTCTGTAGCCTGAAAGAAACAATGTTTTAGAGGAGGCTATAGCTAATGTTCCCTTACATGTAAATTGAAGTTTAATAACACAAGAAACAGACATGCGTCATGCCTAGATGCACAAACAAACCTAACACTATCAGTGAAAATCCAGTCTATCCGATGTTTTAAAATATTTAAAGCCCCAGTCCTCAAAAAACTTGCTATACTTGGAGTATATTCAATTAAATTTTAATTAAATTCTTTTCATTATTTTCACCAACAAGTATTATTCAA
Organism: Pseudopodoces humilis; assembly: GCF_049639895.1. Classification (NCBI taxonomy): domain Eukaryota; kingdom Metazoa; phylum Chordata; class Aves; order Passeriformes; family Paridae; genus Pseudopodoces; species Pseudopodoces humilis. The sequence continues at coordinate 19,507,357 of NC_142201.1, forward strand.
TTACATTAATAAAAAAGAAAACATATGTTAAAAGTTACCAGAAACCATTTCTAGAGAAATTAAGCTGAAACCGACAAACAATGGGAGGAAAAAGTAAATACAAGTGGCCTGAGTATAAAAAAATGGTTGGAAAAATACATATTCAAGAGACCATTCTTTTCAAGTCTTGGAACAAAGTGATGTGTAGATAAGTGCCAAAAGAATATGCATACCATGACTTCACATACATCCTATTCAAAACAAATTGTGAGGTAAAACAGTAAACAAAGGCCTCACACCCAAAAAATTCTACAATGCTAGCTAATATTAGAAATTTGAGACAAGAGTTTCTCATTTAATCCTTCAGAACAGCCTTTCTCCTCGTCTTCCAGCACACTTGAAAATGTGTTATACTATACTCAACATGTCTTTTTCCTCGAAGTACCACATATGACATTTCTCAAATATGTTCAATTATCACATTCCTAGAAATTTTATGGACTCTTTTGTACCATTTCTGTGCTATGTCTTCTAATATGCTACTGAGCTGTCACACACTGACTTCACCTGTAAAGCAGAGAAATTTTGCCTTGTAAAAGGCCACAGCTCTGGCTCCAAGCCCCTCTCAGTGGAGTGGGTGCCCATGGGCATGGAGGCAAACTTGCAACCACAGAGGACATTACACTGCACCACAGCAGCCCCCTGCCCAAACTGCACTGCAGATCTGCAAGGAAGGCTTTCCAGACTACTCCTCCTCTTAAGTTTCTGAACTACGTTAATAAAGCAACACTTTATGTGAGGGTGAAAGCGTGCAACTAATATGACGTGCACACCGCATCATATTAAAAGGGCACCGTTTCAATCACTTGCCTGAACAGTTATTAAGCTTGACTTAGCGCTAAGCAACTGAAGTGGAAATATGTTGACAGGATCTTTGATGCTTTTGGGTTTCAGAGTCCATTTCTTGCAAGCTCTGATCTACAGCAGTCACCTCATTATTTAAGGTTTTTCCACTCTTCCATGAGTAACAGACCCTTAGTCAAGCATAAATGGATGTATGTTTCAGCTGCCTGCAAGTGGTGATGGACAAGTCATTAGTGACTATTGTATACATTAGCATCCTCAATCTACCCATTTATTTCAAAGCGCCATATTTTAAGTGGTATTACAAAAACAGTTAATGATTACCTATAAGATATTAAAAGTGGTCTAAAAATAAACCTATTAAAGTGCTTAAAATATGTCTTATTTTCCAAACATAATCAGGAGAGCTAACAGAAGAAATTTCATCTCCTTAAAATCTTTGCTGCTTTTATACCAATGGAGCAACAACCCCCCTGCAAAGTAAAATAATTTCTTTAAGCCAAATAACTGCCTAAGGTAAAAAGCAATGGTTCTGCAATGATTTGCAACCTTGCTACATTTCCTTCTCCACAGCTCACTCTTTACCTTTAAAATTAAAGATACAGCTGTCAAGTTATCAGTTTATATAATTCCTAAACTTTTGATTCACAACAGTCTCAATCTACCAATCATAAACAGAAAGTCATGTTAGCTACATATATATAATGTTAACACAGTTGTTGTGCAGAAGATTCTCAAAAAAATTTGCTTAAACTCTTGGAAGTGATTCCACACTCCAGGTTAACACCCTTGTCAGACAGTAATTTTCAAGCTTTTACAAAAACTTAACCCAGTCCCTGTTCTCCCAATATGCAATTATCCTACTATTATTATCATCCCCCAAATACCCTTGCTTCCTACAGTCTTCATTAATGCTGACCTTGCAAATTAATGCAGTGTATTCCCAAATCAACATTAGTAATTTAGTAATTTATCTCAAAGTCAGTTTTACAGATTCACATTCCTCTGAACATAAGGTTCTAAACATTTTTAAGAGGTTGAACTTATGAAGCTTGATGCTACTACTTCTATGGTTGCCAGTATTTGTACAATGTATTAAATTTGAACTTCCAGTTAGACTAATAAAGTAGTTCTCAGTAAGTAATACAAGGAATTATTCTTAACTTCACTATAATGCTTTCACATATGTACAAGAATAAAAAATACTTTGTGAAAAAATCCAGAGAAATCCAGTGAAATAATGTACTTCTAATGAATTATAATAATGCAGTATTTAAAAAATCTTTGAAGAATCTGCTCAATGTAAAAAACCACTCAGAACTTTGATAAAAAAATATTTTTGATACAAGAAAATAAATGAAACTACAAAACAGCATAAGCGGTGTTGGGAGTTATTTTATAGTATAAAATTTCACATATACCAGAAAATAGGAAAGTAAAAACCACTCAACAGAAGAAAAAGCACAATTCTCGAAGACTGACTGTGCCATCAGACCTATAGTGATCTTAATCTGAACATAACTGTACATCAGTGAATACCTCTTCATTAAAACCACAGTGGAAATCTGATTAAATTTATAGTAAGATATTGAAGAGACTTCAACAGTAAATGGCCTCCTCTTCTTCCGCCCCATCTCCCATGATGGAGAAGGTTAAAAATAGAGGCTTCCGTTTCCTTAGATTATTTCACTTTAAACTTTTCTAGAGCACTGAAATAGCTACTTTGCCAGCTTCCTACATTTGTGTTAGAAAAGGAGTAAAAAACACACATTTACAGCAACTCAGGAAACTGACTTCTGTGGTTTGCATTATTATCACTTGTCAATGAGAAGTCTCTCCAGAACTGGGAGGTATCTCTTCCAAAGCCTCCTTTTTGAATATTGCTCACCGAAAGGTCCCTTGCACCACATAGTTACCTATTCTGGGAATAACCTGTATTGGCATATTTTTCTATACTTATGCATTCTTTTGCAGTTAGTAAATGCAGGTATTTTCAGTGCACAGTGCTCAGTTCCCATATCCAAAAGCAGCTCCACTACCAGGAAGAAAAGCTTAAGAGCTATAAAGACAGCTTCAGCTCCCTTCCTCCCTGCCCTGAGACTTTGAGGAACTCAGCCACAGGAAACCCCTAATTTCCACCATGGCAGCCCCAGCTGTCCAGGTCCATATTTTAAGGTCACAAAGTCACTGTCATCATTACAAGCAACAAAACTTTAGCTGGTAGTCCTTGCATCTAGCCCGACTTCATGGGTGACTTAGAGCATAACTTCCATAGCAACAAGGGAAGTATAAATATTGAAAAAAATGTACATTTCAGAATAAGCATCTGAATTTATCTGGAAGCACAACAACCAAAAAGTAGCAGGTATCTAAAGTCTGCTGCAATATGATGTTGTATCATCTTCACATTACTATAATGCAGTGCCACACAGTCATTAGGAAGTCTGGTATGCTTCGTTAGGCATTTCCTCATAGGCAATTTCTTTATTGGTTTTTATTCTGCTGGAGGAGAGTTACCTTGGCTGAAGTTGTCCCTCCTGAGGGTGTGCCTCCTTCTCATCTCTTGTCAGCAGGTCAATCAAAACAGCTCTGCCAGTTGAAAAAAGAAGCACAGGAAAATGCTTCCCGTCCCTCCCCACCCCTCTACTTCAATTCTTCTATCAGTCTCTTAGATAATCATAGCACTGCTAGCCCTGGGACCCAAATTTTGTAGGTATCCTACTATTCCCAAGGAAAAACATTCAAATCCAGTGAAGGTACAAGGGAGTTGAAAAGGGGAATATTGTTGCACATGCTCATCAGAACCGTTAAGTACGGAAGCTTAGGTCTTTGCAGATTTAGTCTCCACTGAACACGTGCCAGCTTCTCATGATCTCTCTGCCACACAGCCGCTCAACTCCAGTGCTGCAGGACATCCAAGAGGCTAGCTCCTCTTTTTTGCAAGAAGCAGCTCCAGAAAAACAACACTAGTACAACCCTGCTCCTTCCAGGGAAAGAGATGAGGAAGTCAGTTTCTTCTTCCAGTCTCAATGCAACCCCTGCTAGCACCTGAACATCATGGAGGAAAAAAAAGAAGCAGACACACGGGGATACAAAAGAATGAGGAACGTGGGAACCAGGTGCTGGAAGAAGAGGCAGTGGCAGTCAGAAAGCAATGAATGATCCAAGGAAGCATAGACAGAGAAGTAGGATAACTACAAGGAGAAAGATTAACAGCAGAGCTCAAGCAGAAGGGACTGGCCAGCAGCAGTGTGAACAGGCCACAGCCTATCTGGCTGGATGGGGAAAGAAAGTAGGCTCTACATCCATCAGCTCTGAGACTCTGCACAGGGCTCTGCTCTCTCCTGGGCTCTCCACTCCAACTATACCATAAATCCCACCTGCAGTTTTTTAAGAAAGCTCAATTAACAGCTTGGTACCACAGAACTGGAGAGATCCCTGCTGCCTTCCAATCTGACCCCCTCTGCTGCCCTAACGTGCACAATCCCATCACTCCATAGCACAGCTACTTTAACACTCATCTGACCAGACAGTCAACTAAGTGTAGGTATGCTTCAACTCTACCAGAACTTCAAAAAAGTAATGGAGAAAGGGGAAAGTAGAAATTTGTGGGGGTGTCGCATGAATACTGAATGGAGTTTCTTTTGCTATCAGATGAGCAAAGACGCAATGTAGAGAAGGCACGAGGTGAGGAAGGTCTACTATTTGTAACAAACTACTAGCCTAACTTTCACTGAGCCTCAGTCAGGTTGTGGGGCAGGAAGGGGAAGAAAGAAGAACCAAAAAACTCATCCAGATGAAATCAGAACAGCCACATAAGGACAGTTTCACAACAATGACAATGCAGACATGAATTCTGGCATTTTACAATGCTTGGTCTATGTTTGGCTATGCTATTTTAACAAACATGAAAAAACCACACAGATGCATCACAAAAGCATCTTGGGAAGAGAACACTAAGGCACTAGGATCTGTATGTTAAACAGTCCTCTGAAGTTTGGAGAAAGAACACATACCATTGTAAAAGTTTCTGCGAAACTGAAGTATACAGCAAATGAAAAACTAAAACCTCAAAAGCACCTCTGAATATCCACTGCTAGACAGTGGTACTGTAGCCCCCCAGAAGAGTAATCCCCAATATGAATACTTCCTTCAGTGTTCATGAAAGGTTAAGACCTAACAACATAGAATATTGACAGAGATAATATGTTTGGGAATCAACTAATTAATTCAATTATCCGTTAACATTGTTAAAAAAAAAAAAAATCAAACAAACCAACACAGCAGAGCTGCCCAGGAAATAACTAGATTTTCATGAAGGAAATTAACTAGTAAAACACATGAAATGATTGATTGCAATCATTAAAAACAAGTGTACAAAGGAAACAAGCTACTGTGTTTTGAGTCATATCCTCAACTATATACTCACTAAAAATGATTTTTCCATAGTAATTGCAATTAAAATCTTTTCCCAGCTTCTCTTCTTTTTCTCATATAAGAAGTCTAATACCGAAAGTACTTGCTCACATGCAACCACAGAAAAGCCACAAAGACATCAGAAATGCAGATTAAATGAATTGCAGAAAAAACTGAATTAGGTAAAGAAAAGCATCTGCATTTCCATGAGGTTTGTCTGGTACTAAGTAACCAGCAAGTTGGACAGATGCATTCAGAAGAGAAATGGGGTTTATGTCTGACATTAGAATTTTAAGTTCTACCAGAAGGGACATATGTTTCCTTTATTTAAAATACAGAAAATTATCTGCTCACAGAAATTATGCAAAATCTTGTCAGATTAACTGTTCCCTGCATTTCACAGCCTTTTTTGTTACTAGCACAGGACACATAAAAAGTTTTAGTTTCTTTGATTCCAATGCACCTATTTTCTTCAAAACCATTGATACACAAGAGCTAACTATCAATGGAGCCCTCCCAGCCTCTTGAGGTGAGGATGGTAGGTAGGACTGTCTCTGAGACTTAGAAGCTCCTCAGCAAAATTTTAGGTAGGTAACAAACTTTTCCCAACAATACTACCTATTTCCAGTTATTGAAATATCTATTGAATCCATCTGAGTAGCCTGAAGGAGAAAAAAATCCAGTTTTCAGAAGTGGCGTAAGCCTGCTAGCTTAGCTGGGCTGATGAGCAATGCTTCAGGAGATCCAGTAAAAGGAGAGCATGAAGCAAACTGAACCACAACTGTCATTCCAGATGTGTGCTGAAAAATTTGTGACTCAAGTGTGTTTAAATGAGCAGGACTCCAAAATTTACCATCAGCTTCTCAAATGCTATTAGGAAACCTGAGTGCACTTGAAAGGGAAACTATGGCGCACGGGAAGGCAGCGTACAAGCCTGACAGGGAAATCCCAGAAAAACATGGTAACAACTCTTATGTTCCCTTCTCCACACAATTTCGTGTTCTGTCATTTTCTAAAAATCTTTCACCATTATCTATTAAGCAAATAAGAAATTAAGAAAGCCTCTCCAAGACAGCTGTGGAAAAAGAAACAGGAGTACTCCCTCTTTCCTCCCCCATCCTGTACTTATGCCACAACTGAACAAATAATTTGAAGAGATTTTCTCACCATTTCCTAGACTGCTGCTGCCAGGAAAGCCTCTCTTCTGCCATCACCCTTCGTCTAGCTTCCTTCTGCAGGCCTTACTTCCCCATAAGTGAATCCAGATGCTTACATACATAGCCACTCTCTGCTCTTCCCAGCATGAAATCCACAGGATTCTTATTCACAGGATTTGGTTTTCTGATTTCATACTGCCACAGCACACCAAGGAATTACTAAAGACAGAAGCTGTCAGAAGAGCAAAGGTCCATCCCTTCCCTATTCTTCATTGTTAGTTGAAAGACCTAAATTTTTAATATCCTCAAGTTAACTTCCCTGACAATTTTACCCTCAAATTCTTAGAGTACCATGAAGATACCACCAGTTAAATAAATTATTATTTTAATATTTAATATTAAATTATTTAATATTGCATTAAATCTATTCCTCCCCCATGCAGTTAACAAGATGTTTCTAAGAACCATTCAGCAGCAAGGCTTTTCAGTGTATCCGGTCATCTTTATTCATTTTTCACAACAGCCTTCTGTGGCAAGGAACCTCACGGTGCAACCAGTTAAACCCTGTTGCTGTGCTGCATTTCAGTGAAAGCCTGAATTCTACAGATATGACTGGTCTAGGCCCCCTCCTACCCTCTGACCATATATTGAGCAATGCATCTTACTCACGATGACTTAATGCTTCTAATTCCTGCAAAAATTAGTTTTATGGAGACAATTAATTCCTCTTAACTCCTCTCAACAAAGAAGCATTAATAAATACACCAATTTAGGACATCAGTCAAGTCTCAAGTGGAATGCTGATTTGGGCAAGATGACCAATCCCACCCACTTCCCAGAAACCAAATCCCAAACACCTGAGAGAAGAGAGCACCATGCAAGGCAATGTATCAACTAAGACATCTCTGGACCACACTGCTTTCAGAGGTGGCACTAAAGTGATGCTGAGGGGCAGACACCCATGCACATATGCACATTTCCACTGACTGAATAATCAGCATTTCTCAAAATTCCAGCCATTTCTCAAAATTCCAGCAAACACATAAAAGGGGTGCTTTTCTTCTTTGTAGAAAATGAGTACTGACAGAAGCAGAGGACAGGATGACATTGCTGTTGCCATAATACAAATTCTGAATACTTAAAAGGGTAACAAACAATTTATTGACAACTGAGCCAAAACAATTTCATAATATAACAACTTATGCAATCCAAGAACAGCATAAAAGTAAGCAAACAAAAAAAAAAGTTTATGGACTCTACTTGGTATTAAAAAGGAAAACTAATTACACAAATGCCATTTTAAATAGTAGCTTGTTCTAACGCATAGTTTAATGTAATAGATATTAAATACATTGTAAGAACGGACAAGTTCTTCTGACAATATTTAGCATCCATCAAACATCAATGCTGAGAAGATTGTCTTCAGAGATCCATCATAAAATTAATTTCTTGCTTCTCTCAAAAGTAACCATGAAAATGAACATGCCTTGCCCTCAGTAACAGTTCCTCCTCATGTATTTTATATAATTAAGCCCAGCACATTGTTCTGTTGTTTTGAACCTACATTGTTTTGATCTTAAATTTCCAAAACAAAAGAACTACAAAAGCATTCTCAAACACACCTTTTAGATCAGGCATGTGCTCTCCCACGCACACACATATTAATGGCACAGAATGCACTGTTCCCTTTACACTGCTGCCAATGCAAACTTTTGTAAGTGTAAATTTTGACAGTACCCAATATACACCTATGCAAATAATGACAAAAACACTTTCTTAGTACTGCCTCCATTTTCTTTTCTGGCATTTTTCTTTCCTGTAAGCACATAAATGCCTTCTCACTTTACTGGGAGCAGTCTAAGCCCTCCAGATCCACAGCCAGCCTGTTCCACAAAAGGATGGCCAGCTCCAGCAGCATCTCTGTAAGCACCACAGCAGCATCGGTGTGCTGCACCATGGCACATGTTCCTCCAGCTCCTTTCAGTGCACAGGAGTGGGAAGATTCAACTTAGCCTTCCATGTGATGGGATCGTATTAGAAATATTCCTGAAGTCATGGCTTTATTTCAAAGACCTTTGCTTAAGATAACTTTATTATATACAAGATGCTGTACTACTGCAAATCAAGAGGTAAGAACATTATCAATCCATTTAATACTGGTGATGCAGCCCATGATAATGCAGATTTTATGCATAACTTATAAACACAACCCTGGGAGAAATAACTAGAGCCTTACTTACACAAAAGCTGAGCCAGCTTACACAAAATAACATTAACTGATACCTGTAAAGAAAGTAACATTACAGTAAAGGTACTGTAAAGTCATATTGTAAATTATTTACCTCACAGAAACACTTCTACATTTGTCTACACAGGATGTTTCCAGAAGACCTAAAGCAGCTTTTCCCTGGATTCCATGAGTACAGCTTCCACCTAGTTCAGTGTGGCACAGAGCTCCATCTAATATAACCTAGCCTACATGGGGCTTGTTAGCTCAAGTTTGGGGATGAATTAACCACAGCCACTGGCTCACAACCAGCTCAAAGCATGAGCCAAATTTGCAACATAGCATTTAGACACAACTGACAGCGTCTCATAATGAAATTGCTTACTCACCTTATTCACCTCACTTACTTCATCTAGTGGAATAAACTACTTACCTGTATTGCTACACAAAAAGCACTCATATGGAAGACTGAGGGCCCTGTTTACTCACACCTTAACTTACTGAGCTTTTCCAGGTAGAAAAAAGTGCTTAGCGAAGGTCAAAACTAAAGCGAACAATTTTTGCTGACAGTGAAAACAGTGGCACACACTACCCTTGACAGTATTTTACAAAACACACCTCTGATACTTATGAAAAAAAAAAAACAAACCAAAAACAACTGCTAATAGCTCCAGGAGATACATTAACAGCAGGAATCTCAATGATAAACCCTCAGCAGAACTCTGGCTCTCTACTCAAGATTACACTTTTATTTCATGCATATAGGAAAACAAACCTGAAAGCACAGACAACTCAGCTTAACAGCTACACTGGAAACTTAAATCTAATGCTTTGTTTAATTTGTGCTTGAATAGTGCATCCACTGCACACACACACAGAATGATTAAAGTCCAAGTCTGTACCACAAAATCTGGCGCACTAATCTCAAAATGTATTTCTTCCATAGGTAAAAGCATCACTTGGTTTTTAGGAACTGGCTCCTTTTTCAAACAAAACTGGCTACTAGAAATTAGCCAACAACAGGGCCATTAAGAAAAAAAAAAGAAAACTAAGGCTCATAGTCCCATCTCCTATAAAAATACAGATACATGACTTTTATTAATAATGCAATTAATAGACAAGTCTATTTGGTTTTTTCTACTGACAAGTTTTCAAATTTTAGGGAAACCTCCAACACAATTCAAATACCTATGAAAGTTTATAAAGTAGAAGGCCTAATGGAAAGTGAGAAACACATGTTCACATCTAATCAGGTATAAGAGTAAGTGAATGCAAATAGCCCAAATGAAAGGCAAGAAGCATCCAACAGAACTTTCACCTTTCCAGGTGACTCCAAAGTCAATCACTCATAAGACTCAAACCCACAGGAAACCTGGCTTCACCAGTTCAGGTATTCACAGAAACACCTGATTTCTGTAAATGGTAACATTTTCCATATAACATCTCTACTGAGAGCTTCTTCAGCACATCAAACTCTGTACCCTGCAAGGCATCTCCCTGCCCTACCCTAGACAAACTACCCAAATATTTTTCCTTCCAAATGTTATTTTCTTTAAAAATACATTAAATATTTCCTTTAAAAATCCACAGCTAGTCCTATTTATGTGACTATTTGCTGGGTGGAACAAAGTTAGATGCTAAGCTGGAAATACCATAACAGCTGAGTATTTTAACTGGCAACACCCTTGTAATGACATGCCTGTGTGTCATATCAGCTAGAGACTCCACAACCTTACAGATCTGACATCTTCCATCTTGAAACAGTGATTTATCGGGTTTACCAATATTTCACATGCACATGGTCACAGACAATCATGCATTAAAAATACCCAAGAGCAATGCATAGTGTATATTCGTGAGCTTGACGCTTGTCACTGATGACTTCAGTACCCAACTCAGGAAGGTCAATATGCCATTCCTCCAAAACTGAACAAATTTTTTGTGCCAAACCATAATATCATTGATGATACAGTACTTTTCTGTAAAGTAAAAGCCCAAAGCCAAGGTCATATATTGCTTTCAACACTAAAATTTCATCTCTTTCCAGATAAAAAACAATAGCCTTATAACCTGTACTGTTCCATCATTATAGGTATGCACTATTTACATAGAATAGCAGTGCTATACAAGGAACCTGCTCTAAATAAACATAAATTGTATAATAAGGATAATGCAATTCATTGTACATCTAACACTCCTGGGCTTGGGGGATTTTTTTCCTCCAAAATTTGAAAGCAAACATATATGGCAGTACATACAAAGACTATACTAAACTTTCCTTATCACAAGCACCCAATGTATTTCCCCAAAATTTGCTGCTTAGTATTTTAAAACTTCAACTTTGCTGAGGTTTATTTTGTTGCATTTTAAAAATGTAACCAAGCAAAGGAGAGGGGAGAACTGAGCTATGGCTGGATTCAGTAATCCAGTAGATATCAGAGTCTTGACTAAATATACTTCTCCTGATTAAAAGCAACCCACCCATGAGAATCAAAGAGAGACATTTGGAGACCTGCCAGTTCATACAATAACTATGTTTATTTGTCTTAATAAATATTTAAGAAACATGACTTGTGGTATTTGATACAACTGAGACCATGGTTAAAAGGCCTCTCTCCATGACATAAGCAAATACAGCCTATCCTCTTTATTTGTCCGACTTCTTTTCGACATTCAAGGCTAATCTAGTTTTAGGTCAGGAAAGACTGTGGTCTATCATTTTAAACAAACCATTGTAGTAAAACGTGAACAGGAAATTCCTAACTACACTGTTCAAAGAACAATGATTAGAAAAACAACACAAGCTCACAAAGCACAAGAAGGCCAGTCTGGGTGGAAAATAAAAAAAAAAAGCATCACACACATACAGTCACCTTGCTCATTTTACTTTTTCCCTGCCAGCCCCCACTCCCCACTTCATCCTCCCCACAAAGGCCAGGGGTCCTTCAGACCTTGCCAAAGGAGAAACCTTTGGATCCAAAAGGGAAAAAGTGCAGTATATACAGCTCTGTCTGATACTTTGGAAATATCCGGCCTGCGGGAGTTAGTGCAGGCATGCCATTCATTCCACAACATATAAATGCCCTCTTTAGAGCCTCATCCAAGCAGCAGTTTCATTTGGATTTGGAGGCACAGGTCTGCCTTGTTTTTCAATAAGCTGCAAGCTATTTTTGCCATGAAAAAAAGAAAACCAACATTTTAAAAGTGTGCCTGCCTAGCATACACAGAGTATATAAAATGAGTAAAACATGGACTCAAGGAAAATCTCCTGTATTAGCACTTTATTCATAGCACAGATTTCCATCTTCCAAAAGAAACAAAACCCCTAAAACTTAAATCCCCAAAAGCACAACAAAGCTCATGTATTTTAAATTCTACAAAGTGTAGTACCCTAAAACGTTCAAAAATTCTTTAACCAAAGTGCTCTCACAACTATTTTGAAATCATTCTTGTAAAAATCTGGACAACTGACCATCTTCACTAATGGGGAGAAAAAAAAATGTATTCCTAATTTGAGAAAGAAATCACAATAAAGGGAACTAATTCACCTTTAACATCATGTATTAATATTACATTAAGATGTAATTATTAGTCTGTATAACATCTGTTTTTTTTCTTTACAGAAAACCTGGAAATATCTGGATATGGGTATTAGTATTAAAATCTTCATCCACTTAGAAAAATAAGCTTCTGAGCACATACATAAAAAGACAAAAGACAGAAAAAAATGAGCACAGGATCTCAAAAGACTTGCATTTTGAAGAGCCATATTCAGGGATTGGATGGAAGGGAGGAAATTTCCACAGTCACAGGACAGTACCCATAGTTTCAGGGTGTTTCAAATTGAACCAGCGTTTTGGACACAGGGTAATTTGTATTTTAAAGAGAACAGAAAAGCCTTTTATAAATGTTCCATAGATTCTAAATGCAAAGAAAATAAACTTACAGTTGTGATTCAAGTAAAAAATGAACACATGATAATATTCTTTATCAAGCCACTTCAGAAAGAATAAAACAAATATCTTAAGAACCATGTGGGCAAACAGTGATATGTGCAAAACTTCAAAAACTCCAGATGTTCACATACCAAACATAATCTCCTAAAGGAGATATTCCAGAAATTTATTTCAGTATGTTTTAATGATAAAATGAGGCAGCTGTATTTTAAAACAACAAAACTTCTTTAAAAATTCTAAATCCATTCCATTTTAGAAGAAAAAAAAATTACCAATATTCCCTTTCAGATCATCTTTCCCACAGAAATGGGAAAGGGCTAAAAATCTTCATACAAGTCAGAAAACAGAAAAAGAGAGAGTCTTTAATTCAAGAATCCAAATAGAGTCCCATCAATAGTAATGAAAGTGCATTATTGCCTCAGGGCTGTTTGGCAGATTATGAGACAGAACAGCGGACACATCTCATTCCTAGCAGCAGATGTCCAGAGAACAACATCACTACATCATCACTGTAACCAAACAGAAGCCCTGAACAGGCATGGACACATATACAAGATTACTCCCAGAAATAATTTCCCTAACACAATATTATAAGAGAGCTCACTCTACATATAAATATTGGTATTTCAGTGGGAAAAATTTGCACAAATGAACTATTTTCCACAATCACTGGAGCTTTATTTAGCCCATTTCCTGAATATTTTTACAAATTTCATGAACACTATTTTTTTAAAAAAATACATTTATATCCTTTTATATGAATCACCTGCTGTTTTGTGTTTTATTAAGTAATAAAAAAATCCCACCCTATAATCTGCCTTAGCATTAAAACAGGTTTATATGTAAATTCTATGAAATGTTCAAGTTTTTTTCTATTTACTTCTGAGAAAACTTAAGACTTTTTTCTAAACACATGACACACTCCAAGAAGACAACAAGCTGGGATCTCAAAACCTATGCCAAAACTTCCAGAAACCATATCTGGAAATTTATTAAAAATTAAGGTAGCTGGTAATTTCCTAAAAGGCCTTGAATCCTTAAGTACAAAGTACTTAGATTCAATACAAAAAATAAGGATGTTCTGAGTGACATTTACAGCCCACAACTGGAAACACTACTATGACTTTTCTTTAAAAACTGAAACCAACAAAAAAACCACCACAAAATTAATCATGGCTGAGCAAACCTTCCATGGATCACTCCCCACAAACATTTCTCAACTCCATCCTTCCAGATGTAAAATCAGAATTATGTTTACTAACAGAAGCATTGATTATAGCCGTAAACAAATATTGTAGGTGGTAAATTGCCTGAAATTGCAGATGACTAATGGTACAGACCATTCACATAGTCCTTCCTACACATTTGTGTCTGGATACTTGCTCATGAATTAAAAATGCTCTTTGCTCCAAAAGCCTTCTATCATGTCCAACTGCAGAGTTTGTAACACTTCACCAAAACTTCATGTAAGTACATACAGAAAACTACTAAAGACTACAACCAGGAATTTACAAAGTAGCTTAATTTACAGTAAGAAAATAATTCCTGGAACTGGAAATACAGTATCTTCATTGCACCACCAATTCATCAGAATCCAAGAGTCAGCTTGACCATAAACCTCTTGACATTTGACTCCAAAAACAGACTAAATGGAAAGATTTTATTTAAACCAAAAATTAAAGGGTTTATTTCACAATTTCTGGGGGAAAAAACTGTAGCTATACTCTATTAAAACAAAACAACCCAACCAACCCATAGAGAACACACAAAAAAAATACCAACCTACCACTTTACTTCTACTTCTGCCAAGTATGCAGGGTTCAGCACTTAATTTTTTCCCTCAACAACATCATCATCTTCCTGAATAGAAGATATTAAGTAACACACTTCAAGAACAGTAATCATACTGAGCACTGCAGATCAGTTCCAAGTACCTTAGGAGAAACTAGCCATTCATTAAGATCGAAGAAAACACTTCTTATATTCAGTGCATTATGCAGTGTTATGGGAAATCCAGAAGCTGTTTAGCTGAATCAGTACACCAGACTCAATATACAAAGATTATTAAATACAAACAACACAAAAGAAAGGATTAAGACAAGTTCTAGGACCTCTCATTCCATCTCTCTACATGCTCACCTTGACTAGGACAAAACGCTTATGAAATCTCTTATCTCTTGAACTCCTATACATGCTATAGCCACCTTTTAGTAATGCAGATAACTGAAGAGTCGCCTCTTTCTGCAGTCCTGGCTATAAGCAAAGACATTAAAATACTATTACTAAAGTATATATATTAATATTATTAATATAATTAAATTTAATATAGTATTAAAATACTATAAAATACTACTAATACTCTACATGCATTAAGCTGCATTTCCAAGGGCTGAGACCTGCATGAAATCAAAAACAAGTCTTCATAACAGATATTCCTCTTTATGACATGGCATTTAGTCCCAAAGTTCCCCTAGAGGGAACACAAAATGATGGCTAACCAGTCCAGATACAAAATACAGCTGATAAAAAAATACCTTACCATTCTTAATTAAAATGCTTTTGCTTTTCTTCTGGGGAAAATTCTTTTTGAAAACCTTTGTGAAATATGGCGATTTAGTTAAAACTATGTCTTTTGCCATACAGAGAAGACATAAGCATCAAAATCAATCTGCAATTAAGAAATGGGCTAAAATGGATTTTCAAAGTACTTTTAATAAAAAGTACTTTCATAGTATTTTTAATAAAAATTCAGCTTCCTAAACATTATCAAATGAAGAACGTGGAAGCTCACAGGTGTAAGTCTATTGAGGCAAGGATAGTATTTGATTACTTGAGAGGAATCTCAAAGAAAAGCAAAAAACAAGCCCATCATTTCAAAGTATAGCATTTTTAATCATCTTTCTGCAAGCTGGTACTAGTGAATATTTTTCTAAAAAAATAATTCTATGATTTGTCCCAACTGAGCAGCTACAATAAGCACAGAAGTAGTATTCAAATGCCCTTGCAGAGCCTTGAGCACATGGGGTGCTTGTTTATCACAAATCTCAGTACACCCATAACCTCAAGAGCACCACTAGGCTTTCCCTTGAATAAACTATAAGCTGGCAGAAAAGCAAAAATAAGACAACTCAAACCAACACAGAGTAGCATACACTTTTTATCAAATGTTGTCAATCAGTACACTGCATACAGTTGAAAACAAGCATATGCAAATATACAATATGAATATATATGTTCTTTAACTGAATTTTGACGAATTACCTATTGCAATTTCATCTACAACTACTTCCTCTGATTTTTTTTTTAAACTATATGAAGTAGAGGTCAGTTGTGCTATCTCTAACAGATGAACATCAGGTTAATTTGTGTTAATCATCAATTATAGTGTTAAAGGCTATTTAAAACTGACCTTTGATCCAACAGGCATGATGGTCATTAAATCAATTTTTTCTTGGGTTTTGTGGTTAACTTATTGTGAAGTATGGGGTTCAAGGATTTTTACCTATGTGCCTTATCATATCTTTAATACAGTGACTCTTAGTCTTATTAGAAAGATATAATCTGGGGGAAGCAAAAGACATGCAAGTGTTCAAACAGTTATTTCCAAACACACACACGTCTCCATCTCCACTGCACTGCTAAAAAAAAAAAAACACCAAAAAAAAAAACAGGGAGTGTACTTTTTATTCTGTAATTCTCTTTTAAGCACTCATAGAATTGCTGTTCACGTCAAGTAACTTTGGACTGTATCCACCTTTGAGAAGTGGGCCACAATTTGTTTATGCTATAGAATTAGATAATTATGCAGTACTTCAGCTGCCTTCCCACACATGGATATGTCACTCTTTCCAAGAAAATTATGTGTATTAGGGCCTTTTAAAAGTCTTATTTTTAGCTGTTTAAACTGCAATTCAATATTAAATAAATCTATTTTGAAATATTATGCATTTTCAGCTTTGATACCAAACTTGCATTTTGCCATAAAAAAGCCTAATCATTTTTTGTGCAAAAGAGTTTCAGCCTAATTACAATATAAGTCAAAATAGTTTCAACGAGATTCTCCATAGATATTTCATCTTGAAAATAACTCTTTCAGAATGCTATGAAAGATAGCCTTTGATTCTCTGTTGCTAGTTCAAGGGTGTTGATATCGCTGCACTTTATTTTTGTCCTGCTGCCAATTAAATATACTGAAATAGAAAAGTCTTTGAAAACAAAAATTAAAAAATGTAGTTTCTTTAGGTTTTGATATTTACTAACTCAGCCCTTGATGGCAACCAGCTCCTTCAGCCAAAGAGTGAACAGTACAGCACAGAACTGCCTTCATCCTGCAAACCACAGGGAGACCACCAAGCTCATGACTGAACACAAAAGTCTTTCCTACTCCAGCCAATACCCACAGAAGAGTAGAGAAACATTACAGCTTATTTGATCATGCAACATGTACCTAGAACAAACCTCACCAGGTGGGTAGAGGTATTAAATGTCTGAAGGACTCAATCAGCTATTAAAAGTCACAGATAATGTCTCACCAACCTTTTAGCACACTCTCACTTTATTAAGTCCAAATTAATTTTCCTATTTGGGACAGAACAAGAAATAATCAAGAATGGCAGAACAAAACCTACACCCTCATTCCTTGCTACTAATGACTAGTTAAGAACTGAAGGATTTATTCTAACAAAATAGGCTAGATCAGTATCAAGGAAAAAGAACACATCATCACAGTCCCTGCTCCTCTCCATAAGGAGAGACAAAAACCTTGTTCAGCTAATCCAAATACTACAGCCTCCTCCTCTACGACCTGGCAATTTCCACCTGTACACATTCACCCCCCTTAACAAATTCCCCAGATGACTGTAATGATCTTTTGATGAGTTCTCACTCCAAACACTGGTGACAAAAGTTGCTCTGTGGTTTTTGTTTTTACCTTGACATGTCTTTTCATGCTCCACACCTTCCTCAGTCACACCCTACACTTTTATACCTCAGATATTCCTTGGAGGTGCTCCGCTGTCAAGATCCTTCCCACATCTACCTGATCTTATACTCACTTCCCTCACACACACCTCCCAAATGCACATTTGGTCCAATTCCCTCACACGCCAACTTTGTTCTCTGTCAGCAATGGCAACATTCACCACTGACTTCACCAAGTCTTTAGTGTTTCCAAGCTGGTGATGATACCACAAGTTCAGTCCCCAAATCAGCTCTTGCAGCTCTCTCATCGCCTAATAGCCACTTCAGTGCTATTACTGTAAAAAACTGACTCTGACACCTATTTTTCTTCTGTTGGCCTTTCAATATCCATCTTATGTCTGAAAACTGATTCCTTCCTGTTAAAACGTAACTTGAAGCTTGTTTAGAGATGTGTTGTTTTACTATGGGAGTATTTTAAATATGAGTAGTCAAGGCTGCCATTTACAAAGAGGATTTACTCAAACTAATCCAATTCCTTATTGAATCAAACTTAATTGACATAAACCACTTAAATACCCATCTGCCCCAAAGGTTAAGTCAGCTTAAGGAACTAAACCACCTAAACACTACCCTTCCCCAAAAAAAGATACATGAAATGCTGCATAGGTTAAGGGCTTTTTCTCATTTTTCTTACTGCATGGTCAGATAAGCAAGGGTACCAGTGCAAGAGAGGGGTGAGACCATGTGGTTTGGCAGGGAGGACATTACTGGTTTTGGCCGCAGTGAATTATTAGCTCAAGAGCACTGTATTGCCAAACCTTGCTGAGCATGTTCCCTGCCCTGCCACAGCAGGCAACAAGGTAGGAAAAATACCTAGAGCGTGTTTTCTCTAGCATGCTTCTTTCAACCAGAAACAAGTTGAAGATTACTTAAGAACTGCAGTACTGGCTGGCTTCGCTGGTGAATGTGAACTGTCGCATCTGCAGCAGATAAGAAATTCAGGAAGTTCTATTTTTAACTAAAGGCAGAAAAGTATTAGTTTTACTTTTTTCAGCAATATATCAAAGAAATACTTCTGTATGGCCTCACATACAACTTTAGCTCCACCTTCCAACAAACAACACAAAATTATAAACCAACATTACATTTAACAGGCACCTCTGTGAAGCTTGTTAATAGGGCTCTACTATAGATAAGTTTCTGGAGCTTTTTATTGCCTACAAGTAATTTGTTCTTATGTTTACACAGTGTTGCCACTGTATTTATATTTGCTAAAAAAATTAAGTTGTTATCTCTCAAACTAATCACTAGAATCCAAGCCTAAATAGGATTTTTTTTGTCTAGATAATAGAACTTAAACCCCAGCCCTAGCCTTCTGACATTTCAAATCTTGCATTCTCACATACACAGATCCTGAAAAGCACAGACTTCTCTCCCCATACCCTTTACATGATATGCTAATGCAAACACACAATTTTCTTTTCACAGTGTCTGGTGCAGTTTAATTACAATAAATGCAACCACTATGTCTATACCAACTCAGATACACACTAATTTATATATATAAAAATAGCAAAGTACCTTCTCTGACAGTTTCAAGCATGGACAAGTTACAACAGATCAGGGTTTCTCAGTTTGCAAGACCCAACACAGGTGTGAGTCAATACCATGTCACAGAACCCTTCAAGAAACAGCCCTTGTAACACGTGCCATCACATTGCTGTAACACACTCAAGGCACAACTTCCAATTTAGTCCTTTCTAGACTGCACACAAATACAGTAAGGCAGGTGTCTACATTACATATCTAACTGGTGAAAATACTTCCATTAAGAGGTAAAAACTACACACACACACAAAAAAAAAACCCTCCACCTTTAACAAAATGTCAAGAAGCTTAACAGCGGTGGCTTTTTTGTTAATGAGGTTTTTGTGGCTCAATAGATGCTTTAATGCTTTAGCACACATGCATTA
Source organism: Pseudopodoces humilis (assembly GCF_049639895.1). Taxonomy (NCBI): domain Eukaryota; kingdom Metazoa; phylum Chordata; class Aves; order Passeriformes; family Paridae; genus Pseudopodoces; species Pseudopodoces humilis. The sequence continues at coordinate 19,526,849 of NC_142201.1, forward strand.
GGTCTTGAAATTTTATGCTACCTTAGCCAGATTTTCAAAAGATATGTATTTTAACTAGTAAGTACCAATTAAATAAACCATAAATCACTATTATTTTACTATAAGGAAAACCTTTCATCTTAGGAAGAATCAGTGGATGCCTTCCACCTCTACTTTTCAAGACACTGAAAAACTAGTAAAAACATTTATAATACTCAGTGACTGGAGATGTAGTACTCATTATAACAACGCTAAATTGCAAGAAAACAAGAACGCTCACTTCATACAGGCACTGCATTTCCAGCAGCAATATAAATCTGAAAAGAAATCAAGTTACTTTTTAAAAACACTTAAATCAGAGAGGTGAGATCAAGGGAGAAGAGAGGGAATAGCAGTAATTTAGAAGTATTTATCATGAATCAGCTGATTAACATTGTAACATATTAACACCTAATCAGAATCCACCAACCAAACAAAAGACTCAGCTTGAAGAGCATACCTAATACCCAGTAACACTAATCCTAGGATGCTTGTACCTTCATTCATTCTTAATCATAAACATTTTCATGGGATTCATGAACAATATGAAGTTAAATATCCATTTGAAGGTCTACCAGACAGGATGAAAAAAAAAAAATGAATATATCTCCTTCATGAAAGGCAGAGAAGTAGATCTATCATGGTACAAATATGTATTTGTGAAGATTTCAAAACTAATGTCAGCTACAGCATGCCCTTAAAAATATTACTGAATTACTGAATTCTATTGAATATTACATAATTACTGAATTCTGAGCAAGAGCTAAAGTACAAATATGTGCAGATTGCCCAGAGAGGCTCAGGGCACAGCAGCATTTTCTCAACACCATTTGCTGCAGCATGTATTCTCAGTCACATACCAGGCAAGCAGTCTGCATAGCTTTTCCATCCACGTTGTGGCTGCACCCAGACTTGACATTTACAAAGAAAATTCAAAACATCTGGATCCCAAGTACTGTTTTATATGCAATGCTTTTTATATAAATTCTATCAAGTCCACTATATTGCCAACTTGAGGTAATCAAATGGTGCAACTGCAGTGACCTAGATGCCTGAAGTAATGGAAATAAATAGGATTTCTTCCTGGGTGCATAAAGAGAAACAACCAAACAGAGCAGCTCTCCACTTTCTAATGTAAGGATGGTTGCCCAATCCTTATGAGTTACACTTAGCTATATATATTTTATAGACAGGTCAAATGATATATCATGCAATGGAGGCAGTAAAAATTGATGGTCATAAACAATGAGATGTCACTGTTGATAGCTGATAAATTGGGCAAAAAATTAGGTAATTTCATCTAAAGAATAAAGGAGTGGAAAAACTACTCTGACATCTAATATCTACTACTATTAAAAACATAGCATATTTCTGGTTTTAACTTCTGACTATCAGATGTTATTACAAATCTACCAAAGAGTTCTGAAGTGTCTGGTATCATCTCTTTTTATGAGCAGTACTCAAATCACTTCTTAAACACCTCTTCAAATGAACAAATTCAACTCTTCCTCTCATAGGAGAGCATATTTTCCAGATCTATACTCATTCAACAATTCTGGTTTTTTTTCCTTTCCAAGCTTCTTCATCTCTTGTGAGCTTGGTAACAACAGCCTAGAAAGCTGATTTATAAAATCATAACCAAATTAGTATTTCAATAGTTCTGCTCCACTTTAAACACTTGCAAAGAATCACTTCTCGAAATACATTTCTATATCTTACATGTTTAATTTTATGTTTTGTATAAACAACCTGCATCACAGTCAAATACAGCATATCATTTAAATTTGTCCAGTCATTAAAATATTTTCTGAGGGAAGACCAAAGTAACAATCAACAATCACTTTGTTTTCTTCCCATTCCACAAATGGCATTAGCTCAAAACAAACTATGAGTTGACACAGTTGAACATCAAAATACAACAGGAAGTAGACAAGAAAAGTCTGAAAACATATTCAAACCTGAAGACGATGTTCAAAAATGGCACTGGTACTAATTATATTGTTGCCTTCATCTTTCTAATGTTTTGGAACAGAAGTATTTGAATTCTAATAATAAAAGTCACTAATTGCAACTCTCAGTGTAGGGGTTTAAGGCAGACCCAGAAATATGTAATTTTTGAAAAAAAACTTAATGTTTCTTATGATTGTCTTTGGATTGCTGAATACTGCCAACTGTACAGATTAATTCCAATAATCTAGGAAATATTGTGTTGCCTTGACAAAGAGGCCACTGACTTTCTAACCTTATCACATGGTGGCATGCCAAAAGATCCTTTGCCTCACTAAAGGCCCCTCTTCCAATTTGGGCAAAAAACTTCAGAAGCAATTCTCATCACAGCTAAGTGGCAAGAAAATTTACCAGAAAATAATTTGTCACTAAAAATGCTCTTTTAACACAAAACAAGCAATAGCTAAGGGACTTTAAGTCTGGGGTTTTCTAGATTTGAATATCTGGCATGAATATGCTTTTTATTTAGACTTCTTACAATTTCTTATTCCTTTATAAAGCCGGCCTAGGGAAAGAGAAATCACATTATGCTGCATCACACCAGTGCCTGTTTAAACACCTTGCTGTGCCAGAGGAACAGAGGAAACAACAGTAGCAGCAGACTTTGTATCACCCAACAGGAAAAGTCAACAAATTGGGTAATACAGATACTTGCTAAAATCAAATAAATTGAGAATAAGGAGTCCTGAAATAGTTCAGCAAAAAGTAGTCCGCACTTCTGGACTTTCCTGCCCAGTACTCACTTAAATATTTCTACTCTGCACTCCTAACCCCCTAGTGACTCTGCCAAGCTGACTCTGTTTTAAACCCATTAGCCTTTCCTGCTTATTTCCAGTCTCTACAATTCAACAATTTTCAACAATCTCCTTGTCCAGCACATCTTACATTTCTTGACACCCATACTCACATCTCACACATAGTTCTTATATTTCACCTTCCAGTCATCTTCCCTTCTTCACCTAGACTTTGCATGCTGCTGCCTCTCCTGATATTTTCTCACCCTGAAGATTCCTCGTCCAAACCCAGAGTTCCTTTTTTTCCCTTAGGGTTCCCTGTACAGCCAAGAAAAGAGCTGACACCTTCACACCCTGAACCCTCACCAGACCAGTTTCTCCTTACCTGCTTCTCCCTGCTCTACTGGTTTTCAGTCCAGTTCCCCTACTTTTTTCTTCCCAGACTTCAGGTGCTATCCACCTTCTCCCTACCACTAGGTCCTGATTTCTTTGTTTTCAAAACCTACCAAATTTTCCCCCTTCTCTGTCAAATTCCATGGCCAACCCCATTTGATCCCATACTCCTTGTTCCAACCCACCTCTTCTACAAGGACAGGTACTTCCTCCTGTGCTCACATTACTCAGCTATCAGGCCTCAGAATTAGCATGGTAATGAGGACATAGGACAGAAAAACTCCCCAGTACTAGCAGCCCATGTTGCAGGAAGTTACACACAGCTGCTAAAATCTAAGTCTTTACCAAGCCCATTCTGATTTTTTAATTCCTCCCCAACTGGTCCAAATGGGTGGTTTTTCCATGCAAAACCACTCCTACACCTTAAAAGTTTAAAATCCTCACTCCAAAAGAACATGATTCAAATCTTTAAACCACCAGGATTACTCACCTTAAGAAGCTGAAAGACTCCCTCTTCCCTAGTTATTCCAAAAAACCAACACTGTATTTTAGGTGTAATTTCCACATACAGCAAATCTAGCAAGACATATGAGCTTGGAAAGCTTTCACTAAACTCCAAGAATTTTGTCTAAGCACTAATCGCTTCAAAACAGTCTTGTAACAAACAGCAACAGTAATAAGATCTCTGATGCCACAAAGATCATCAATATCAACCACAAACACAGTCTTTTATAAATTCATTCGCAATCCCGTTATTAAACAGAATCTCAATGTAGCAAGTACTGTGCAAACACAAGATAAAAAGGCAGTTCCCTGCCTTGAAGAATTTACACTCTATTAAGATAACAGATGACTACTACCAGGAGATGAAAACTTATACACTGAACGGCTCCCTTCCGAGATCTACAGGATCTGCTAAACAACCATCTGCAATCTACACATTACATGAAATCCACGCAGAGCAACACAGTATCTTTCCTGAACCTAACCACTGACTGGATACTAAAGGTAACATCCTTCTCAAATCTACTCATTTTAGCACTCACCTGCCTTTTTTTCTTACCACAGAAAATCATAAGGAATCAACTTCTGAGTCCTTTTTACATTCTCAGTCTTTATTATTCTGACTTGCCTCCCTTACCCTCATCGTCTTCTCTTTCCTGAACTTCAAAATCCTTTATAAAGCACTTCTCCAATTAGCATTTCTTTGTCTTTTTGGCTTCAATGGGAAAAACCTTGGGGGAGGGGAGGGAAATCTGTTTTGTGGTGGAATTTTTAATTGAATAATTATTTCAAATCAAATTCACTAACCAAACTGTACAAAAGGCTCAGAAATCTCAGGGGGAATCCTGAAAAGAAAAACAAAAAACAAACTACTGAGTGCCAGCTAAATGTACAGAGAAGCCTGTAGGGATGCTTAAAGACTACTAGCCATAGGAATGCTTGGAAGTGCTGATTCTCAGAGCCCTTGATCAAGTGCAGCATGGCCTGATGTCTCATATCTTTGTCCTATTCCTTCTGGGTAAAAATAAAACCACCCAAACACAGAAATGGGGGGCTGAACTCCATCACTCTATGCCTAACTCATAATGCTGAGGTACATCTAATACAAGCACGTTATTCTACCCTCCACTTAAACCACTTTTTGCAAAAGTACAGCTTCAATACCACTTCACTGCTGCTCTTACCTTTCTTTCCCAAACTTCCTCAGAAAACAACTAGCTTGATCCTTTCCTACTTTGATGCTGCCCATGGGAATCTGAATAGCTGCAATGAGACCCAAAAAGACTGGTCACTTTCTGCCATGCAAACCCAGACATCTCACTAAAATAACAACAGTAGTCTATTCTCAACCAGAGATTAACTCTGCAGTCATAGAACTAGCTCCTGCTACTTGAGTTCTGTACAAACTACTGATAACACGCTCATGAAAACATCATCTCTTTTCTATCTGACCTAATGCAAATGCCTCAATCTCTGCTCTATAGCCTGTTCTTACCCAATGTGAAAAATAGATCTAAGTTTAAACCTTGGAGTGAAATATTTAGACAAAATTTCAAGCAATGTGTGGCATTTCAATTATTTTTTCCAAACATGGAGTCATAATTTTAGCAATACCACATAAGTTGAACAGTAACTCAATTTTAACACTGTAGTAAATGGCTAAATCTTTTCTGCTATTGTCTGTATAGAAGATATTGCAGAAGACAAAAACACATACTCTCTGAAGTTTAATGGAAAAGATGCGATGCAGAGAAGCAACAGACATCCATTATCTTTACAACACGGTATTAGAAGTAACCTAAATACGTGCACATGCATTTTGATGTAGAAAAAATGTGCGATCCAAAACATATTAACGAATATTTAACAACTCAGGAAAAAAATATGCACATGCACAACTATGACCACATAATGAGACAAAGCATCTTGATCCGGTAGGTAAATATTTAGGCCATTTAAATAATTAAGCATTGTCGTGCAAAACGACAGGAATCTCTCAAATTACTACAGTCTTTAACCCAGACTGTGCTTAAATGTTTCTGTGGCCTGCTTAACATTCCAGGCATACTTCTGGCAAGGTAGCTCTGGCCGAGGTTCAAACTGTCCTTGTCCAACTTTCACTTACTATAAAAACATTGTTTAATATATAAAAGCATACACAGAGACATATGTTTCTTATTTCGCAGACACCTAAAATACTGACACTTGTGTTCACTAACTCCGCGTGGAAATTTTCAGGCGACCGCTTTGAAGCCAGGTCCTTTTATCGGGCACCAACAGACCCCACGCTTCCACCAGATTTCAGCTACGACGCTTAAACACTGCTTATAATGCATTTCTGCTAAAAGCGGCAAGACCTGCTTGTATTTATTCATCCTAAGCGAGAAGAAAAGGCCTACCTCGGTCTCCCCACGCACCGCCGGGCCGTGCAGACGCTGCCCCGGACACCACGCAGCTACAGATTTCTGCTGCTAATTTGCAGCAGACCGCGTATTTGTCAAATTAAGTGCAGGAATTTCCCGGTTTACTTACCTCCACGCAGCGTTATCTTTTATGAGGAGGTAATCTACCAAATTACTCCAGCATGCCTCCAGCCTGCTGCTGCCAATTAGTTCTGCCCGGCTAATAAATCAGGATGGCCAAGCCGCTCGGTTACAGCGGGGCTGCTCCGGTACGGGAGGAGTGTAAACACAGGCGGTGTCAGAGCTCCTGCCTCCCCATCTCCCCCCGCACTAAGACAACGTTTAGTCGAGCACCCACCACGGGGAGGTGGGGGGAAGAAAGCCTCAATTTTTTTTTTTCTGGTTCAAATTTAACATTTAACACTGCCGACAAACCCGTCAGCAGCAGGGGTAGAGGCTCTGCCCCCACGATGGGCCGCAGAGGGCCGGTGTGACAGAGCCCCCACCCTGGGCCGCCGACCCGGAGCCTCCGATTGCCCCGCCGGTAGCGGCCCCGCCAGCCCCGCCGCCCACACCCTCCCGGCGGCCGTGGACAGGGGAAGGAAAATGTCGCCGATGGGCCCGGCCTCGGATGAACGGGGCTCGGGCCCTCTATCCCCCCGGATCTCACTCGTACCTGTCCCGGGGATCGATCCACGAGGTCTGCCGGGTGTTGTGGTCGATGTAAAAGACTCGCCCGTCGAAGTCCCTCGCTTCTTCCCAGCCGGCGGGCAGCGGCAGCTCCGAGCTCTCCCGGCCCCGCTGCCCGCCCGCCGCCGGCCCGCCGCCCTGTCCCGCCGCTGCTTGCTGCTGCTGCCGCCGCCCCCGCCGCCCGCCGCTCAACCACGGCATGGCCGCTCCGCCGCCGGGCCGGCGCCACCCTGCTCCGGCCGAAAGCCGCTCCCCGCCCGCCGCCGGGGCAGCTCCAGTCCCGCCCGGGCCGCGGCCGCCCGCCGCCTCCTCCTCCTCTTCCTCCTCCAGCACTAACAGGCGGCCCCGCAGGGAGCGGGACTCGGGCGGCTCTGGCTGCGCCGCGCCGAGCTCATCCTCCCCCGCGCCAGCCCCGCTCCAAGCCGGGACCAGCCCCGCCGCGCTTCCTAACCCCGCCCGGGACCTGCCCCGCACCGCCCCGGCTCCCAGCCCCCGATCCCGGCCCGAGCGCCCCCGCCCCGCCGGTCAGCAGCGCCCCGCCGCCGCCTGCCGTCCGGCGCCTGCCCCGGCCATCTTCCCTCCCTCCGCCCCGCCCGGCTGTTCCCACGCCGCGGAACCCTCCTGCCCCGGCCCGCTCTGTGGGGCACGGGGGAAGCAGAGGGGCCCGGCCCGGCCGCACCCCGCGCCGCGGAAGCCGGGCCCAGACCCAGACACGTCGGCTCTAGGAGAGGGCGGCTGCCTTCCGCCCCGGGCCCGGGCGGGGGGAAGGAGGCTGACGCCCCGCCGGGGCCCGTCCTGAGTTGCCTCGGGGCCTGTGCTCTGTCACGGCCCGTTGAGGACCGGGGCAATGAAGGAAAAGAGGAGCTATGCCCGGCCTTCGCTGGGTCATCCATTTTCCGGTGCCCGCCAGAAATGCCTCGGAGGTGCTGAGCAATCTCGATGTGCACAGGGACATGGGAAAAGGATGGGGGTCCACTGCAGAGGTTCAAAAGATGTTGGAGGAGAGGTCCTGGAGACCACACGAGTCACGGAAATCATGCTGTATCCATGGTTGGATAATGGAGGGTGGAAAATTATATGTCTGGTTTGCTTGACATCTCAACTTGGTCCCTTAACCCCATTCTGCAGAGGAGAAAGCAGCCGTATCTGATTTGACCTGAGCCTTCTGGAGACCACAACGCAGAGTTCCCGCTATCATCTAGAAGTAAATTCCACAGAACTTTGTTAAAACAGGGTTAAAAACTGGCATCTAGGACTCTGTGCCTTGGCAGGATGCTGCCTTCAGCTAAACCTTTAAGAATCTGGACATAAAGATTAACATTAAAATAATGCAGGCTAAGCTTCTGAAAACTATGAACAGGGTTAACAATACATTCTCTAACAACGTTAACTCAGCCCCTTGAAATTGGCAATGCCCTGCCGGGGATTATACTGCAATTCCAATTATGTTTCACTTGCATTCACCGTTTTAAATTACATCTCTATGAACATTAATTGCTGCAGTATGGTTATACATGCAGGAAATTACAGGACTTTTGCTCCTGACTTCTTAGGACTTTCTTGTCCACCCCCCCCCCCCCCCCCCCCAAAAAAAAAACCAACACTGGTTATCCAAAAGCAGTGCATGAGAGAGGCAGCAGAAATAATAGATCTGACTTTCTACTTACATCTTGTAGGTTATTTCAATAGCAGTAGACTGTAGTTTTCTTACCGGGGTTACTGTCAGCCGTGAGGTGCAACAGAGTAATAAGTGGGTTTAGTGATGAATGCAAAGTAGTGTAGGAAGCTCTGAGGGCAAAGGTGAAGTAGATTTAAAATGTGGTAAAGGTGTAAAATTTAGCAAATGCAAGGTTGTAGATCTGATCTTCATAAGCGCAACATCTTATGTTTGGATCAGTTAATCTCAAAAGTTTGCTTCAGCAAACACTTTCCAGGAGCAAGGTGCTGTTTCTGTGCTACAGAGTATTTCAAAGCAGAGTTAAGGCACAGTACAAACTATTTTTTGGTGGTTGCCACTTCTATTATTTTAAATACATCTCCTAGATTTTTAGAAGATTTCTCTAGCAGAGGTAGGCATTCTAAATGGCCCATGTCTATATTAACCTTTTGGGAAATTGAATTTTTTTTGTTTTAGAAAAACCTCAAACAGCTGTCCACTGTGCTCCCACAGCTCAACTTTCCCTTCATTGCTTTGAATGCCTTTGTAGAAATTACCTTAGCACAGTAGCTGCACACCTCAGCACCATTCCAAGACACTGGACTAGTTCATAATACCTGGAAGCAGTACAGCCAGGTTGCTATAATAATCCACCAAGACTAATGAGCCCTGCAGAGGATACGTGCAGTGCTGCCCTCCAACATCGGCTGGTTCTTCCTCATCACTCCCCAGAGTCACAAAAGAGGATCAAGCTTCAGCAAAAAAACCTGTAGATGGAAGTTGCAGAAACAGTGTGGGACTGACCATGGAGGCAGCAAAAAAAGAGGCAGGGAGCTCAACACAGTGAACAAGAGGGAAACTGGCAGGATTGAGTGTGGAACATTTCCTTCAGGTCCTTCAACTAAATTCTTGTCTTAACTTCGGCAAATTGCTCCAGGTTAGCGCCAGAAAAAGACTTGTCTGGCCTGTGGTTTCTCAGGCAGAGTTATCATGCACATGTTCCATGTAAAACATGATCTATATATCCAGTGTGCTCTGGATCTCATGGATTCATTATAAAAGCTGTTAAAGATGCATATGCTACTATGTAAAGGACACATCCAAGATTTTCAGGTGCATTGTAGCTGCTTCTGCAACTGACAGGTTGCATCTTCCTAAATCTTGAACAAGATTCTGCCTGGGCAAAGTTTTCAGGCTAAATATGAGAACATGTCCTAAATAAACCCATTAGATTTAAAATGGTCCTAGACTTCAGGTCTAACTTTTAGGCTGTCTGTATCTAGAAAGAACATTAGCTTCAGTTAGGAGCTGAAGCTTCTTAAACACTCATGAATAAAAGTGTTGAAAAACCTGATTCCAAGAGTCCAGCCAAGTGTGCACAGGGCTGCCTATGGGAACCAGCAGGATATGATAGCGCTAACACTTTCCTCACCAAAATTGAAACTCCATCTGTCTGCAGCACATCCATGCCAAGGTGCTAGACAGGAACTCTCAATTATTTTCCAGGCCAGAACAGTACCCTTCCTTGGATGTTACCTCATCCTTCTGCCCATTCCTTGTGAGGAAATTAACAGAGCATTCAGGAGCCAAGGATTATTTTTGAGTAACTTTATAAGTCAAGAAGAGAAGAACCTGAAAAGGTCACTGTAGTTTCCATGCCAAAGTACTAATTTGCAATGCATTTTGTGCTGTCCAATGAACCCCTCCCAGGCCTGCATGGCTGCTCCCTCCCTTTTATTTTCCTTCCTCTTTAATGTCTGTCCTGTGTCCAGAGCATAAAAGAAAAAATACAGACAAAGAACATGGTGCAACACAACTTATCTTGCATTTGGGTTGCAGAACACTCTACCAAAGAAAAATTACCTGCAAAGTATGGAACATGTAATATTTTGACTTAAAATAGATAAAAGTCCATTACAGGAAATTAAATGCTTGCAGTGCATATTTTAATCAACCTGAACAAATGGCAGTAAATCATATTTCATATAAAGTGATAACTACGTAAATTTACACAGTTCCTTGTCTCACATCTTCTCCATATATACATAATACACATCTCAGTTTTCAGTATTTCACACACCTTCATTCCTCACCTGTTTTCCTTTCCTTCCACTTTTTTCCACCCACAAGCATTGCTCACACATTCACTCATTCCTTAGGCACACCTATACCCATTAATTCAAAATTACATAAGCAGCTTTTCTTCATGTGCCCTCCTTTGCCATCTTCAGTGTTTATAATCACAGGTTCTACCTACACATCTTCTCTGTTATACCTGCTCTTATACCTAGGTCTTGATTGATATCACAATATTTTCCACAGAAAATGTAACTATTTCCCACTATAGGTTGTAGATAATGACTTCTAATTTTATTGCTGTCCACAGCAGAAGCTATTAACTCTGCATAAAAATCCCAGCCTCATTTTGGCTCTCCACTTCTTTCTCACAATTGCTGGAAAATAGCAGCCAGTCAGAACTGATTTTTTTGTGTTTAACAACTCCATCCCCATCTTGTAATTGTGAATACTTATTTACAATTTATTTCCCATTTCCCAGATATTCCAACCTCTCTGGGACCTTTGTACTGTCTTGACACCTAATTAAAAATTGTCACTTCTCTGGGATCATAGATGTCATCTCAAACAGCAGAGCAAAGTCTCCTGCATCATCATTGTCCTTATGGCCATCTCTCACACTCATCCTGTAAGCTGGGGCTTGCTGCTCTTCCCATATCCAAGAGAATAAAAACATAAGAGACAGGGACATAATTTCTCATTAGCTTTGTCCGTTTGGATCATTTATGTTTCCCACACATACACATGTATGCAAAAATATAAATATAAATGCAGAGATAGAGAGGACATAGAAATATGTACACGCATGGACATGTACACAGATACACAGAAAGATATGTTGTAAGGCCCATCTCTCCAAAGCAAACAAATCTGCACTCTGTATATGACAATCTACTGGCTGGTTGAATGACTTTGCTGCTGAGAAATCTATCTCAGGTGGAGGCCTTCCTTGGGCTGCTTCACAGAGATTTAAGCATCTGCAAGCATGGTGGAAACTATAGTGGCTGCCCTACTTTTGCAGCCTGGAGCTGGTGTGGTGTCTGAAGTTCTTTCAGAAGGTTGCTGGGCAAAGCGGAGTTTTGCTACTTGGGTTTAAGTATGCGGAACAAGGTAGGACATTGTCCCTTCCTGAGGGGTACTGATTGAGATGGTAGGGGAGCTGGACAAGAACCAGTCCCCAGGGATTACATAGGGTTCAGGGATGGTGTAACAGATGACACAGTGTATAGTAGGGAGAGTGATCAGCAGTCATCCATTTCAGAGGAATCAAAAAGTACCAAACCCTCAACTCTCACTTGCTGTCAGCACCCAAGAGCAGGGCTCCAAGCATGGAGGGTCTGTTGATCATTCTCTGGCTCAGCTGTAGGTGTGAAGGGTGGCAGGAAGCAACACAGGAATGTAAAATCTCTGAGTGCTTTCAGTATGGGTTACCCAGTAAGGAGCTGTGTCTGTGTACATGTGAAGGAAGCAAGTCTTTCCCTCCATACATCAAGCACATCTGGCACATTTGTGAGGAAGGGTATTTCCACATGGAAAGTAGACTGAAAATTCCAAATCAAAAAACCACAGAGGATAAGTCTGAATCTAATATGAAGTATTACTGAAAGTCTTCACAAACAAGAGTGTGTTATCAGCAGGCATTTATTCTGCAGCAACAAGTCATCTGAGAAAAGGACAAGTAATCCTATGAGCCTTTTGTAATCATTAATATTTTTCCCCTGCTTCTTTTCTCCATAGCAATTCTATTTAAATGGAGTACGGAGGGTCTGTAGTCAGAGTCTTTGCGTCAGTAGTCCACATCCAACTGAAGAAATAAATAATAACAAGTTATAGTTTGGTGCTTCACTTCCTGGTAGGGAAATAACAAAGATTTGCGTTTCCATAGTGCATAGTGTGCATAGATGGCACGTGAGGTAGATGAAAAACAGGACAGTACATCTGGGCATGTTAAGAAAATACTCTCTTACTCTATTTTTACTTCAAGCATTAAGGCTGTGGTTTGTCTTTGAATAAATGCAATTCAAATGCTTACATACTCACCGCAATGAAATGTATGCACAACTATTTTTTCCTCCTATCATTATGCCCATAAACCACTGAAATATGTATATAATATGCTTCTATAATGCACATTCGAAATTCTGTGGCATGCCAAAATTTTTATTTTATGACATTTATTTAATACACCATATACAGGGTGAACTATTAAAGAGCAAATTTTAAATAAACCAAATTATGTAGAAATAGAAAGATATGATGCTCATCTAGGCTTCATAGCTTAATAAGACTGTATTAGCTACAAACAGAAAATTTATGAAATGTACAAAAGTTAGATATTAAACAACTGCTGCAATAGATTTAAATATAGATCAATTCCCTAAGTGTGCAGGCCTGCTAACATTCAGCTTGCATATTCCTTTCTAATCTTTGCCATGGCACCTACTCATTTGTCTCTGAAAGGCCTGGGATAAAGACAATATGAATATGATTTCTCTTTATCATTCCTATTATAACATTTCAATTTATTTATTAGCTGTAAGTATTTTCTTCAAACAGCATAAGTGCTCTCCTCAGGAAATCCCACTGACCATGGTCCCCATGACAAATCCCATTCTTTATGCTACATGTCTTCTTGCAAACTATTTAAATGCCTAGATTCAGCATTTTATCTATTAAAACATTTCATATGATTATAGCTATGAAAAATTGTTAATTTTTTTTTCCTTATAGTGACACAAGAAATTTTTCATGTGCGTTCCTGTGGTACATTCTGTCCCAGCCAATGTTCAAGTCTGAAGCTTATCATGAAGTGCTGCATATAAACTGCACAATATTTTAAATTTCAGATTTTTAAAATTCTTTGTAGAGATCTGGTGAGTTATCAAGCTAGTTTAGTCAGTATAAAATTCCTGCTCCAGCATCCCACCACAGAGTGAGAAGGTAGGGGGTAGTCATCCTACAGTGCCTCTCTCAACTCTGTCTTAACCCTGAATACTCACACACTTACTCTATTTGCAAACTTAAGCCTATTTCGCTTAAGTGCTTTCCCAGACAACTATAAATAGTCTCTTGGAAGTCGTAATTAAGTCAGGACCACATTCAGTCACAGGAATTTAACAGCTTCTCCTGGTAGAATGCAATTGTTTTTTTCCTCCTCCATCCAGATCTTTGGAATTGGCCACAGGGAACCTGGAATATTTTAATGGTTCAAACCATTTGCAATATGATTGTACACTGGCACATTATTATTTGTTTTGCTTCACTATTCATGCTGCTGTTAATCTTTATTTAAAAATTAACGTGAAGAAACAGATTAAGTCTGAACTCAGACTCATCATGTGCCCAAATTAAAAAGGGATGGTGAAAGAGAGGGTGGAGCTACCCTAGAGTACTCAAAAAGCTGGAGCACACGATGGTGGGTGCTAGGGAGGAGCTGTCAAAATGTTAGCAGAGACAATTGTGAATTACAGCATAGAAAAATATATTTCAACTAACTGAGATTACAGTTTAAGTCTTATTGTACTGTATACTAACTTCAGTGACTGCAATGACAATTTTGCGTTAATTGTACAGTCGTAAGTTGCTAGAAGCAACTTCTCTACAAAAATTTGTTGAAGTTAGCTTGATTTTTCTTTCAAATGATAGTTAGATTAAACTTGGAGGAAAAGAAGTTATTTTATAGAATTTAATTTCTCTTTATACTTAAAGGAAGGGAGAGTTACTTGTCCTGTTAGATTTAACAATGAAACCTCTCATATCAGCATTTTATACACCCAGTGGCCACAGCCCACTGCATTCTAGCTCTAACAGATGTTTTTTTTGCCTCCTGACCTCGGAGCCAGTGTGGTGCTGTGCCACCCCACGACAAGGGGGTGCCTTCCTGACTGCTGGTGCTGCACACACCTTGGGCAGGGTGCTCGGGGGAAGGCCTGAAGACTGGTGTGCATCTTGTGTCAGTTTTAAAGATGGTAAATGTAGTCACTGCCCCGCATAAATCTTTTACAAAACAGAAATAGAGAACATTCTAGATAAATTACCATATATAGACTTAATGCAGGATTCCCCGAGCACATTTGCTCAGCGACTCCCAATTACTTCAACAACACTGGTGTGCTTGTTCTCACATTGACATCACCAGAGAAACATTTATTCCAACATAAGATGTTTGCTGTGCAGAATATGTCCAATTTTATTTTACACAATCACATTATTGCAGTTCACCTTTCATTTTCATCAAAAGGTGTCTGTGGCACTGCCTACTTTTAGGAGCAAAAAACAACACAAAACAAGCCCCCAGCAACACCCTTTTTTTTCCCCCCATCTAAAAGAAACATGCCAGCTCCCATGTGTTTCAGTAAGTACACATTCCAGTTCAGCAAGACAAGTATCATTGGCAATGTGTGTTGTGATTTGGATACTGGAAATATAAATACACACACACACACATAAACATAAATATATTTTAGCAAGTCAAACCAAAGGCCATCCAGCCCACTACTGTATTTCTAACAGTGGCCAGTCCCAGCTGCTCAGAGGAGTTTAAGGACAAATCAGACCTACAGTGACATTTTCAAGAACTGTCTTCCAATCTTCAGCAAATTCCAGCTCAGGATGTTCTTGTCCAGAGCCAGTATCCCTGTATTCAACAGTTTCCAACAGATTTTCTTTATTAAATTCATCAAATCGTTTTAGCACCCACAATATATATGGCAGATATCTTTATCTATTCCCTTGGAAAAGTATCTTTTGAACCTTTGTGTTGTTAACCGTTTGATGCCTCCTACCTGTTGTACTAAAGGAAACTGCAATGATTTTCTGTCTTCTCCATGGAGATGCATCTTATCTCCCACCCATCCTCACTATGATGTGGTTTTGTGATACTCCCAACCTTATGGAGGAAGAAATCTTTATTTCTTGCAAATTGGACTGAAGTAATCACTGCCCTTCATTCACCATGATGGCTGACTAATAAATTAGAAAACAGGGTTGGATAATAGTCCCCACTAGTCTGTCCTATCTGAAATAAGGGCAAAAATGCAATTTAATGGTTAATTTTGGCCTTCAATCTATTTTTCATGTGCTGTGGATATGCATAGAAGTGCTGAGTATCAGAACCTCCAAAGGCTAAGTTCTGAAAAGCAGAATTCCTTACAGAATTCCCCAGTATGCCCAGATCGGAAAATGCAAACATAGTACTATTATATTAAAGTTATAGGAGTTCATTCATAACAAGAAAGCTCTTCATCTTATAATGCAGTCATCAATATTTTTTCAGGGATTTTTTTTTTAGTTTAGTTTTTTTGTTATTTTAATTTTAATTTTTTCTGGGCAGCACTGCCAACCCATTTGGATGTATATTTTTCTTTTAAGCCAAGAGCCCATGCAGAAATCAAGGTGATATTTTGTAGCAGTGTAACAGATCATTGCTAGATGTAGGATATGTGTGCAAAGAATTTCTAATCTTTTTAATTTCATGGGATCATTAATGTTGGAAAATACCTCCAAGATCATCAAGTCCAACCTTTGACTGAAGGTTAAAACCAGCAAAATAAAAATAAACAAAATTACTTGGATGATTATCCTTTGAAATTTTTATTGTCTTACATCATCCTTGAGTATCTCCTCACCAAAACTATCTAGACAAATTACCTGCTCAGACTTCAGTGTGCTCTGAGAGCCATTGAAGTTCACATATCCTCAAGTTATTGTCAAATTCACATGAATGTTTAAATTTAAACTGTTTCCCAGGGATTACATTTTTAAATATAGGTGCATTAATATTTTCACTGGATCACATATAGTATTAAGCCAAGTTTAAATCATCATATAGGCTGCTTTGAAATTTTTTCCCAGTGTTTAAAACCTGTAATTAGTTTTCAAAATCTAAGATTTTTAAGCCCTTTGAAAGATTTGTAAAATAAAGGTTCTTTTTCTTTATTTTACCTTTATAATAGGAAAAGCAGCAAGCTTTTGTAATGCCTATTGTAAAAACCATATTGCTATATGTGTGGTATAGCAATAATATAGCCTAAGAAAAGCATCTGCTGAGCTCACAATATTGAATTAAGACCACTGTCCAGCAATGAGCTTTTGTCGCTAAACACAGCAATCTGGCACAAGTTTAAAAATCTGGTTTTTTATTCAATGCCTCATTAGCACAGAAAAATCCTTATGTCAAAGTCAGCACCCTCCAAAGAGTTTGATGCTGGAGAGAGCTGTGCTGTTACTCCTTGTATCATGCAAATATTACTCTGCAGATTTGGTCTGATTCCAAATAGAAGGAACTTATTTTCCATGATCCTCCAGCAAAGTCAATGTATTTTCCTCTCTATTGACTCTACTCTTGCTTTGGAAGCTCTGGATTTTTATAACTGAGTTATACACCATGAATTGCCTAAGCAGATAATTAAGATACCTAACCCTTTGGGTTTTGGGTATATTCTCATATATATGAGAATGTTTCTCTGTTATAAATTACTGTTGCCACATATCTGTTATAAATGTGTCCATCATCACAAAGAATGAAGAATTTTGTGGCAATAACAGGGCTGCAATCCAGTTCTCTGGGACAGGAAGCAGCTGATTTAATCACCAGACTTTCTCTTAGCAGTGTCTTGCCTCAAGCACTAAACACTTCCAGGTTTTGGGACGCAGGTGGGAAAAATGCAAAGTCCAATGAAAATCAAAGTTGAAAGGTTTAAAATGACACCGAGTATGCAGCTGAAGAGGCTTCCTGTATGATCAGCACAGTACTGAGCAATGTCACTGACAACAGGCTACAGGTCTAAGGGCTGCATGTGTTTCCTTCACAAATTGAGAACCTTCACACTGAGACTGCCAGAGGGAAATTTCCATGGGGGAAAATTGAGGGACTGCTTCTTTTCCCTTTTAACAGTTGCCAGCATCCTGAAGACATCCAGTGGAATGATGGAAGGGAGGCTGCCATGCCCAGATTCCATGCCTGGCTGTCCTAAAGATGCCTGCTAAATGATTGCTTGGCTTGTAGGTCTCAGAAACCACTTCTGCCAATAACTGACATGACTGGGAGAAAACAAATCTGTAGGCCATTAAATGTTTCCTGGAATTAAATCAACAAAAAAACCTAACCAAACCAAATCATAAAAAACTCAAGATGGAATAGTGTATATGATGTGTTTTAAGTCTGGTGAGACATAATTTTAATCTATGCCTGAATTGACGATTATATATTATGCTTTTTTCATTTCATCATCAGAACTGATAAGACAACAGAGAGGTCACAGAGGAGGGGAAAAAGGAAAATTAAATCAAAAAAGAAAGCATTAATTTACAATGCTATTCAGAACATTATAATCATGTGCATGAAAGCTATGGCAGTCCATTGGATCTTCCTGTTGCCATTCACCTGACATACATTATTAGTATGCACTTTCTATAAAACCTAGCTCTGCTGAAGTTTTGGTCAGCGTGTTTAGGATGTCCTATGTTCTGCTGTGAAAATAAAGGAAAATCTAGGAAATGAGCAAGGACTACTTCAGATGTTGTTCTCTTTTCTGTTGTGACTTTCCTGACTGTGGTTTCTTTCTTCACTGTGGTAGTCAACATTATGATGAAGTCACAGGACTGCAGTGTACAAAAGATGTCTCTTGAAGCAGAGGTCAGTGTATGCTTTAGGGCTGAAATAAAAGCATTTTTTTTCTTTTGGCTGGAAAAACTTATAAATGGCATTTTCCTTTCCCCAGTGGTTATTCCAGCATGTTTTTTTTTCCTATGAGAGAGTCTGTAGATGAACTAGGTTAACAGCAGCTAATTTTCCTAATACCATGACCCTTTGGGAGTACCATTTTACTAGAAGTAAAATGAGATATAATCCTGCCCCCTAGCAACATCTTTATTTATTACTACTCTATTAATAGATTCTGTAACTTTTTTTTATTAACAAAAGATATGACTGCATATTTGGCAGTAACTCTCTTGATATCACGGCAAAAAGTCACAAGATTAGAATCATATTTTCTCAGTAACACTTTCTAACAATAGATAGAATTCACACTAAAGAACATCTTACTAAGAATAGATGGAATTATTGTGTAAAAATGCTTCATGCACAATGGAAAAAATTCCAGCAATTTTGGCTGGGAGGCTATGACAGTTTGTGACAAAAGAAAATGATGCTGTCACAAGTGCAGAAAAATGCTTTAGCTCTCCTAGGGTGCTGCTTCTCTGCTCAACCCCACTGTTACACACTCTTTTGGAAGAACTTAACTTTTTAAAAATTTGCAACTCTTTGGTAGCTGTCTGTCTCCTATATTTAAAAAATGTAGTTGTGAACATCATACCTGAATGAAAATTGAGATTACTTTGCAGTGGCATCATTGTTTTTTCTGAATGTGTATCATTCCAGTGTAACTTGTCTTGAAGTGGAGGAGTGCTTCAGTAATATCTTCAAAGCTACCCCACTAATCTTTGAAACACAATTTGCTAATACCTCCCCAAAGTCAGACTGCAGTTAGACTGATAGTGTGCTGACTGTGTGTAATACTGGCTAATACTGTACCACATCTTATACGTCTTGGCCTTTCAAGTTTCTTCTTCAGCAAAACAGGCTCCTACCATTCTTAAATACGAGAACATAATTAGAATAAATAGAAACCACAGTTTTTTCATTCTCGTTTTTAGCATCCCCTCTTTACATGGGAGATTAAAAGTCCAGTGTCTTCAGTTTAGAGCTATACTGTGTTTTCCAATGGTGCAATAAATCACTTAATCCCATTGGAATTAACACTAGACAGGACTGTCCTTTGTTAGGGTATAGTCAACATACATGGAACGTCCATGTCTCATATCATGTGAAGATGTGACTTGAACCAATCACTCCTCAGTCACAGCTGTTAAATCCTAACTAAAGGGAAGAGGATCAGCTGCAGGTCCAGTGATGCCATACTGAATAAAGCACCCTCTGGCTAGAGCCTCTTACCCGCACCATGCAGAAAGGCAACACTCCCTGCTGACACATTCCCTCCCCCCTCCCTTTACCTTGTGTCCCACTGCTGAGGTGGGGAACCAAAAGCCATTTTGGGTGTGAGAGCTACAAGAGGTGGGGCAGCACTGGATGGTGAATCTCATTCTCAGTGGGTCCATGAATTGAAAGCAGGGAGGCCTGACTTTCCTCTAGTAAGTCTGTGCTCTGCCAAAGCAGCAAAATGTAAAAATCACTGTAATTTTAGAGAAATATAAAGCCTACCATAGAAGAATGGATACCTTTCATTAATACATTCATGTTTAGATGCATTTTATTTTAATGCTTTCTTAATTTCATTTTGGACTTCTCTACCCATGTGTTTGAAGTGATCTAATGAAATCTGTTCCTGTCAGGTAAACCTAAATGTAGATTTGAGTGTAGACAGGGTTGTAGCATCAGAAGTCCTGCTATGTTTTACAGATTATAGGAAGGTTAAGTTTAAAAGCTGATAGGAAGGTTAAGTTTAAAATTGTTCCAGAGGGAACGGCTTCAGATTACAGCTTAATTCCCTTTTTTCCTGCAAATTTCTTAGTCTTCAGTATCTTCTCTCATCATGTGGAAAAAGCGAAAAAGCACTCCTGCATTTCAGAATCCATACAGACAATAGTTTGCAGCTTCAGTCGTCTATTCCCAGCCGGCCAAGAAATGCAGAACTGCCTCTTTAAAAACAACAATGTTAAAAAAAAAAAAAGAAAAAAAAAAAAAGACCATAGCTTGCAATGATTTCTATGTTCTTTCATGTTTTCCTGCCACACTTCCTTCATTTTTTTCTGTCATTACTTTAATTGTAATTTCATCTGGCTTATGCATCTGTCATTTTGTTTATCTTTTCTGTACTATGCATACCAATGGCACTGTCTAAGTAACAGTACAAGTGTGTTTATATTAATAATAACAGGCATACAAGGAATTGTTCTATGTCAGGTGCTATCTTACAGCATCCCTTTGAAAGAACACATTACCAATGAACACCGAACACCTGTTTTTTACATTCTTTAGTAAATGACTAATGTTTATATACAAAGAGAAGGTGACCTCAGTCACGAGCTGTAGCAGCTGGCAATCACACTGCCAAATTCCTGCAAATGCTAGCCGGTTAGCAAAAACAAGTTTTCTTTTTGTGACTTCCAGCCATCAGTTTTATTTGTTCTCAACTAACTCAAATATTACCTATCCACACAGGATCACAGGCCAAAGTACTTCCTGCAACCAGCGAGTGTGCCCCACTGATCAATAACGAAGGTGCTGCGAGCACAGGATTTATCCCCACAGAAGACTTGTCTGGTTATCAGAGAAAGATCTCCTATGTAAGCCACACAAAACCATACAGCGCCCCAGAGGAGGAGCAAACCCGATTTCCTGCCTGGCTGGGATGGAGGGCAGGCGGAAAGGAGGAGGAAAGGACTTTCATTGTTTACAACAGAACAGAAATTCCAACTCAAAGAGACCAGAAGAAGAGGCCTGAGAAGGCATAATGACATTTCTCCCCATCACACGTTCAAATCCAACTAGTTTTGAGAAACATCTTCATAAATACCTTCCAGGAGAAGAAGAAAGAAAGTATTCCTAATCTTCCCACAAAACATGCACAGAATATGAATGCATTTCTAGAGGGAAGAATTATTTCATTGACATGAAAATCAAGGCAACACACTACATTAGATTCCACAGACACCTCTAGTTCTTAGGGAAACAGATTTTCCATATTCTTATTCAAGCAATGCTGAAGGCAAAGATAGAGGTATGATTCACAAACCACAGCCACCAGTTTGGCTGCTCCTGGTACTGCAGATTAAGAGCCAGCACAGCAAGTAGCTATCTGTCCAAAGGAAATAGCCTGTATTGCAAGGAAACATTCAGAATCCTCTATGAAAGCTAAACAGCCAAGCAGATACTTATGGCAGTACTGAAGTAAAAACAAGCACAATAATTATTATCATTAATTGATACACATATGCCACATAAAAATCAGTTTATTTACTGATTATGGGCATTTATTTCTTGGTTGCAAGAAAAGAAAATATTTTCTATGTGTTTGCAGTATCACTCACAGTCCTAAAAGTTGTTCAAGGGGAACTTTACTTGCCCACTCACAGGGCATATGCATTTTGGTAACCAACTCATATTTGAAAATTATAAGCAAAGAATATAAATTTTACCTATTTCATGGTTCTATTTGGTTTGGTTTTTTTAATTCTGTTTTTCATATTATGTGTTTTGTCATCTTTCATATAGCTACATTTACTGACAGCTGCCTATGTATAGATGTAAAATCTTTTCCCGGAATTCACATAACTTTAAGTTTCTTCTTTCCATCTCCATCTCTTCTTTTGGAACCCAAACCAAGCATGAAAATTTTTAGCCAGAAAAAATGTTTATGCTACTAGTCAGAGCACAACACATACCTGTGTAAATGCAAACACTCCCTCTTACTGCACAGGATTGCAATTTTTTTCCGTCTTTGTAGATATTTATTAGAAAGCAAATTTATGGGTAGTGCTGACCCAAATGAGAGCTGTCATGGCATTTAAAGTATGTGTAGCACCATTCATTTTGAGGGCAGAATAAGTTTTGCATATCCACCTTTTGCCTTCTGTCTTAAGGATTACCATAGCTAAAATCCTAAAGCTGCGGTGGAAGGCAACTTACATATTTAGGTATCCAATACTGCCTTGCAGTCCAAGAAAAAGGAAAGCTTCTGGTCAAAAAGAATTTAGGATCAATTACCCATGAATGTTTTGAAAAATCCCATCCCAAACTGAGTACAGTGTACTGTGCAGCTAGCCTGCTCTCCCACCTTCCTTAAATCAGTGTGGGATGACACCAGCTCAAATAGTACGTGTTTAAATGGCAGAGCACAGGACAACTTATTAGCTGTCTTTGATAGCTGTAAGACTTTCACACCATCATGTTATCTTAGTTCTGTAATATCTAATGATATAAATCCTTCATAATGTTTATTGTGGAGCTTAAAGTGGATTTTATACTCTGCTAGCCACACACCTTAATGATAGATTTAAAATTAGAGATTATACTAAAAAGCAGGTGTTTCCTACCTGGTCAAGGCTGTTTTTAGTTGTGTCTGTGAGAGAACCAAAAGTTATTTTTAAATAAAAGTCTAGGTTTATTTTGTTTTCTTTCTATAAATTCCCCAAAGGAAGGAAGTCTTTACCAGAAGGCTCCTCAGGTTGGTTTCCTTTTACTGGCATAAGAAATGTTATTTGATGGTTTGTGTTGAAACTGAATCCAAACATCTCATCACTGCCTGTCCAGGCCCTCCTCCAGATTAACTTCATCAGACAGATTCAAATGTGAGTAACCTGAAACATCCGCAAGAGTTTGGCATGTGATACACAATGTGTTTCTCAGAACACGATTTTTGTAATGTCTGCTCTCCTGAACTGTTAGAGATGCAAGAGTGCTGTTGAAGGGAAATTAGCAGACAATGTCAAGGACCAGGAAAATTAAAGAGAGAAAGGAGAAAAACTTCTCTGGCATTAGGGAGATGAGGTCTTCAGAAGACAAAGAGTGCCTGCCATAAAAACTGAAAAAGAAAAAAGTCTTTCAAAATAATCATAATTATTTTGCCACAGTAGTATAGTTTAGTCATTGTTGCTGTAAAATGAGCATATTCTTCATAGCTACATCAATAAATTATCATGCAAGTCGCTGTCCCAGCTCAGGCTGCAGCAGACAGTGGTCTCTCATGTTGCCAGACTCAAATGCAGTTTTCACAAGAACTAAACAAGCATTAAGGTACAGTGCTATTCCTGTGTAAGACCAACACCTCTAAGCTTCATTCTCAATGTAACAGAGTAGAATCCTGGAAATGTTACATGTAATTCTGCCCTGTGATTCACACATAGCAATACCATCTCTTAAAATACGGGAACATGGGTTATTCAAGTGAAACTAACATCATTTTGAATAGCAGTGTGGGAACAGAGCAAGCACTCTAGGAGGGCTCCAGCTCATGCAGCATGCCAGCACTGCATGGTTCAAATCCTGCATAGTCTCAGCCCGGTATAAATGAAGTCAGATGAATTTCTGAAATTGATTTTCTAGAAGTGTTAGAACTTCAAAGTGAGTGGAATAAGACAAAATGTCAGGAAAAAAACCCAACAATTTAAATAATTGGAACTGAGAAAAGGGGCTGAAGGGATGTAGGTGGCAAAACCAGTTTTCCAGCATCTTGGCCATACGTCTTATGAGAAATGAATCCAGGTCTGGGGTCCCCAGCACAGGAAGAACATTTGACCTGTTAGGGCAAGCCCAGAGAAGGGCCACCAATCTGATTACAGGGATTGAGCTCCTCTACTACAAGAAAAGCCTGAAAAAACTGGGGTTGTTCACTCTGTAGAAGACAAGGGATCTTCCAGAAGCCTCTTCTGAAGGGAGCCCACAAGAAAGATGGAGAGTCCATTTATAAGATCATGTCGTGACAGGACAAAGGGGAAACAGCTTCAAACTGAGAGTAGTTTAGGTTAGGTATTAGGAAGAAAATTACTGTGAAGCTGGTGAGGCACTGGAAAAGTTTGCCCATTAGCTGAGGATTCCCCAAAGCTGAGGATTCCCCATTCCTGGCAGTGTTCAAGGCCAGGTCGGATGGTGCTCCAAGGAACCTGGTCTAGTGAAAGTTGTTTCTGTCTGCATCAGGGCGATTGAACTAGAGGATCTTCAAGGCCCCTTCCAACCCAAACCATTTTATGATTTCTGAAAGCTTCTTCCCGGACACCTCAAGTGGTGCACCCCCATATGCTGCCCGGCCTTGTCTCCTCATGGGTTTGTGGGAATGTGGTGAAAATAAATCAGCTTAAAACCTCCGTCCGGACGGCCTCTGGTCTCCCCGTGTGTTTGTGGGCAGCGGCGAGCGGGGAGGCCCCCGAGCAGAGCGGCTGCGGCTCGGACCCGCTGCAGGAGGCAGCTCGCACCCTCCCTGCAGGCGCAGCTCTGCCTCCCGGTGCCTCCTGGCCAGCCTGCCTCCGGCACTGCCAGCTGGCCCGAGGAAAGAAGTTTTCTCCATCCCATAGGGGCCGTACCGTTCTGTGGGGCCTGAGCAGGGCAGGCCGCGGATACCGGCATTCCGCTGCCCACGGCGGGGACGCGCCTTTGCCCAGCCCGGCTCTCCCTCAGAGCGCGCGGCGCGCACACGCGCCCTGCGGCGGGCGGGGCGGGCGCGGCGCTGCCCCGCGCGCCCTCTGCCGGCCGCCGGCAGCAGCGCTGTCCCCGCGCCCGCCGCGGCCGTGCCGGGATGGGATGGGCCGTGCCGGGATGGGATGGGCCGTGCCGGGATGGGATGGGCCGTGCCGGGGTGGGATGGGATGGGCCGTGCCGGGATGGGATGGGCCGTATCGGGATGGGATGGGATGGGCCGTGCCGGGATGGGATGGGCCGTGCCGGGATGGGATGGGATGGGCCGTGCCGGGATGAGCCGTGCCGGGATGGGCCGTGCCGGGACGGGCCCGCTGCTCCCGGTGCCTTTCTGTGGGGAGGAGCGGGGAAGAGGCCCTGTTCCTCGGCCGGAGCGCTCTGCGGCGTTGCAGCGCCACACGCGCTCAGCGAATGACGGCGCTCGGCCCGAGGGAGCAGCCGGCTGATGCTGAGGGTGCTGCGGACCACCAGAGCCCCCGGCTTTCACACTGCTCCCTTTCCGTAGGCATTTCTCCCAGACATATCTGGTTTTGCCTGGACTAAACATCCCAATTCCCAGCCTTACACATGGTTTGAAGCGATTTGCAGGAAACCTTTGTTTTCACGGATGCCCCGTGAGTCTCTCTCATCAGGTCCCTTGTACCCTCTTCTGCAGCACCCTTCCCATGCCATTGGGGCAGCCACAAAGAAACAACAGAATCTTAGTAGTGATGCACAAAACCACTCTAGGACAATCCCAGACAGACAAAGATTATTAATCTTTTTCTTATCCTCATACATTCTGAAAGGCGTATATAAACACAAAGTTGTGGCATATAACAGTGGACTTATACATGAGTTAAGCCATGGAAATCACAACTAACCTAAAATCCTGCAAATACTTGACATGGCCACAAGAAAATCTATACAGCACGTTTTGCTTTCCAAACAGTGGGACATTAGGAGGTAGAAACAACATCCCCAGCTGCCTGAGAAGGAACCCTCCCCCTTGGCTGGAGGAGTATTTGAATTCAAGAGAAAAAGAAATGCCTTGATTTTTAAATGCTAATGGAACTCAAGATTACTGGCTTTGAAACAGTAGATAGGGAAGGTGGTTAGGATTCCCCGCACTAGGTAAAATGAGATATTTTTGAAACTCTTTGCTGGAGATATCCCACAGAGCAAAGTGGTCCAACAGTATCCTTGCTATCTCCATGGCAGCAGCTCTCATAGGGCAGCCTTGGTGGGCAATAATTCCTGTAGAGACAGGAGGATTATATAGCATTTTTATAAATGACAAAAGCTTTTAGAAAAATTCTTTGAAATAATGTGGGACTTTCCAGAGTCTCAACCATGAAACATCCACAAACAAGCTGATTGTAGTGACCTCTGTATACCACAGTTTCCATTCTATAGGAAGCATTAATACTATATACAAACTCCACCCTAATACCTGGAAAGCAGTTCCAATTGGGCAAGATAAAAATGATGGATGGGAAATTGCTAACTGAAGCTGATCACCTGTCGTCACATCTTTGTTGGGTGCTGGCCATGAAGAAAACTAAACATTCACTGAAAACCCAGTGCTTGGCATCAGTATGAATTTACAGAAAGGAAGGCCTGAGTTCTGGGGTGACCTGAAGTCTACATTGTATCCTGCAAAACTTTAATGGATTCAGCCCTTCACAACATGCAGTGGCAGCCATTAAAAAATGCTTTGTGAAGGTGTTAATCACCATTTTCTATCAGAAGAATACATTTCTTTGAAAGCAGAAGGATCAGAGGAACATGCTGTCCCCAGAGTTTCCAGACATTTAACCCTGTGTGGTATTTTGCTCTTTCCATGGGGTCTATAGGTAAGTTTTCTTTTAATATCTGATTGAAGAAAAATACTGAATTCAATTTTCATTCACTGTGCTGGGGAAAAAAGCTATGAAATATTTCTGGGCTTCTAAAATTCACATAATAGAGCATGTTAACATAGAATCATTCAATTACTAGTGTTGGAAAAAACCTCCAAGATCTTTGAGTCCACCAATTGAGCATCCAGACTTTTGTCTGAAATTGACACCAACTCATTCCTCAGCCCAGGCCAGGCCTCCAGCAGGAAAGCCAAAGGAATAATTTCAGAACCTTGCAGCCGTACATAATAACTAGTTAATAATAACATATTATTGCTTGTTTTTACTCTAGTGGGCTGCATCTATTAAAAAATCCTCAAATTACTATCCTAAGATTTCAATTGAGATATTTAACTGGAAAACTTTAACTTCATCAACATGGAGAATTTATGAGGTAGACTTAGCAGGGCCTGTCATGCTAGGACATGGGGTAATGGTTTTAAACTAAAGGAGGATCAGTTTGGATTGGAGATAAGGAAGAAGGTTTTTACAATGAGTGTGGTGAAACACAATTGATTGCCTAGAGAGATGGTGGATGCCCGTCCTTGGAAACATTCAAGAGCAGGTTGGATGAGCAACCTGATCTCATTGAAGATGTCCCTGCTCCTTGCAGGGGGGTTGGACTAGGCAAGCTTTAAAGATCCCATCCAAGCCAAACTATTTTATGATGATTTCCCTTAAGGAAATGAGTCATGGATGGTCATTGCAAGTGAACAGTCCTGCAATTGCATCTGTGACCAAATTATTTTAAGAGGCATCTTTCTTTTTAAACAATTTTACTTAAGTTGTAAGAAAATATTTCCTTTCATGCCTTCCGTGGGAGTAGAAAGTTTCTCAGTCAAGATCATCATCTTTTAAGTTTTATGATTCAAATGACTGGCACAGAAATCACAAACATGCTGGGGTCTTTTTTAATAATCCCATGGCCAGATGGTTACTCCAAGAAGGCTGAACTAATGTTCATAAAGTTTTCAGGAATATTTAATCTTTTTGTTTATCTATTACAGGACAAGACTCAGTTTCCCAGCTAATGTTAATTGGTTTCATTCTATGATGTCAGTTGATAATGTTTTCTCAGTGAATCAGCAAAAAGGCAGCCTGTCCTAAAACCAAGCTGGTATCTGTAGCTACTTGCTTACTTTTAATGGTATTAAATCACTGATCCTTCATTCAGGCACCCAGGTGTTGTCTGAGCAATGCAAACAATTTTCTGAGTGCTACAGACATGAAAGCAACTCCTAACAGTTGTGTGTCTAGCATTGCACACAGATTAAATCACTTACCACAGGAGCTAGGTAGCAGCATTTTTGCAGTTCCAAAACCAGACTTTGGTCACCAATACCAATCTGCCAATGTGGACTGATACAAAAAAGTTATTGATTAGTAAAAGCTTGAAAGCAGAAGTTCCTTCTATCTGGTCTATCCATTCTACTGTAAACTGTTCTTGTTTTAAAAGACAAGGATCTCTTTTTCATTGAGACTTTTTGCTTTATTTGTTGGCACTGAATTAATCAGAGAGAGCATTTGTAAAAGACTGTGTTAATGTGGACTTCCTCTGCTGGCTTTCCAGTAACTGAGCATGATTTCTAAGACTTTATGTAAACAAAGGATTAAACTGGATTTGGGGTTAAATCTTCCTATTGCAGCATAAGTCATCATTAGTGAATGGCCAGAGAAAGCTATTAGCTGGTAGTACATGGATGTACTTTCTCAGGATGATGATGCTGATCATCTAAAATAAGATGTTTGCCATCAGTTTACAAATTCTTGTAATTCCAGAAGTTAACTCCTGAGAAAAGCTTAGGCAGATGAATACTAATATGAGGACAGGAACTGCTAAGGCTCCTTTGTACTACAAAATATATTTTATACATGTCATATAAACCTGCAGTTGCTTGCATTCTTCACTGTCACATGTACCTGGCCTATGCTCTCCAGGTTGGAGTGCTAGGTACTCTGCCAGCCATGAAATTACAGGCCAGCCACCATCTCTCTCTGTGTAACTTACTTTTTTTGTCTTCCTTCTGAATTTGAATCCCTAAAGTGTCCATTCTCATTTTATGAATAGAAGATGATTTCAGGTTGAATTCTGAATTCAGATGATGAATATGATTCAAATACATATTTTAATCACTACTCTTCCCTATCTCTGTTAAATTACCTGCCTCTCACTTTCCCTGTTTCTCTCTGCTTATATTTTCCTGCCTCTCTCAGTTTTGTCCTCACTGACTCACTCAAGTTTCTTCTTCTTTACCCCTCATTATTTTTTTTCATTGTTCCGCTGTCCAGTGTTACTCTTCTACGATGCCTCCAGTGGCTTGTACTTCACTGCTGATATTCTTGTGTGATTTCCAGTTTGCACTGGTTATTTAGACAAGCAAAAGTCTCAGACTCTCATACCTCTGATTCCTGATACCTCTTAAGGCATCATAGTGGACATTAAAATAAGGACTATTTAAAAAGAATTGGAGTTTTTTGTCAGATTTTCTAGAAACATTTGATTTTTATTATTTGATTGATATTCTATTTGTTTTGCAAATAGAATAATGGAGAATTCAGGTGGTATGGACTTCTGATAGTTTTCTTCAAAGTGTCTTTTTTGTTTAGTTTAAACCAAGAAGTTTTTACAGTATATCCTTAGGCAGTTTTGCACATCAGAGCGAAAATTTTTAGACTAAAATTAAAAAGCAATCCTGCAAGATGCTGAGTACTTTTGTAAATTCCCTCTGACTTCCATAATCAGATTCCTATAAGATTCACTTTTCAGGCTAAAAGCCAGAATTGTCTTTTCATATTCAGGTTAGTTTTGCTTATGTCTGCTCCAGATTACTTTGTATTTGCTGCCACAAATACAAAGTTTCAGCTACAGAACAGATTTTTTGAAGCACTTCCAGGTCTCTGAAAAGCAAGAAAAGCTTTCTTTCATAAGCAACATTTTCTGACCATAAGTAATGATCTTTATGAGACTGCTGCTTAAATGTTCACGTCAAAGCTTGTGAAATTTGTGGACCAAACTCCTCCTGACATAGACTATGGGTAGTGTTGATTCATTCTTCAAGTGAATTGACAACCAACATTTCAAAGGAGAAAGCAGCAGGTGACAGCAGGTTCTTAGGCCTGGACTGAGCATGGCAGGTAGAAGGGCCCTGGAAGCACTGAAGATGCCAGCAATTTTGGTGAATGTCAGCATTGGCTTTGAATATCACCAGGACCATTTGGGAATTCTGGACTATTAGCACACCAAGCAATGTTTACTATTTACAGCTGCAAAATGCAAGTCTCAGAATTTGTGGGTTATCACTGGAAATGAAGCTATTTATAGAGAGATGTTCTGGTGGATAGAAAAGTTTCTGAGAAATAGTAGAAAGAAGATAAGGTAACAAGGCTCTTGTGACTAATCCCATTGATAGGCTCATGGGGTATGCTTTCCTGGTGTGTCCTCACAGAAAGACAGGATGAACTGGCATGTGCTCAGTGCCTTCCTGCTGGAGGGATATCATACCTGTTAGTTTGAAACCCTTCCATTACATACAGTGACCTCAATAATCCCATTTTATTCCTAGCATAGGTTAAAATATTTAAATCTGTACTTAGCCAGGACAAATATCATGTGTAATGTAGACCATGATCTCTGTGCTAAATAGTGTGGTTTAGTTCTAAAACAATGTTATTTAAAAAGCATCATTTAGGTTCCTTTTGGTAAAGCAATCATTGATGCAGCGTTGTATTGTAGCAGGTAAAATTCAATTAAATAAACACTGAATTTAGACATCTCTGAAAAACAAAAGTGCAACCTATGCAGAAGATCACTTTAGAAATAATACTTGTCAGCAACACTGAAGTGAACTCAGGTACCTGTATGAAACACAAAGCTAGCTAATAAAAAATAATTATTTGGCTGAAAGTAATTAGTCACATAGTGTATTTCCATTCCCTTGAATGAACTGACAGCAATGGATGAATGTCACTGAAGAGTCACAGCTGAACCCAGAGAGCTCCTTGGGCAGATGAGGTCACTGGTTTGTTATGTTTATACTGCAGCCCTGCCTCACATTTCTCGAAGGCATCTGAGGCCTGTTTTATCAGAAGGAGCTTTGGCATCCAGCACAATGGCATGTTTATGTTAAAAAGAAAGGTCCCACTGCGAGTAGCAGGACAAGGGATGCCGGTAGGAGTGGCAGCAGTGACTTCCTGCACCCCAGGCTGGCGTGGGCAGAGGGGGAAATGAGACACCATGGCTTACACTGCAGACCAGCTCTCAGGGATTAACACACATAGGCCAGTGATAATTTTCCACATCCCTCCAGCTAGGAAAAAGCTGATATATGGACTTGATGAATTGAATTGAAGGCTTGCACAGCCCTTATAACCATTTCTTAGAAGAAATCTAGTAGGTCATTACTAGTGCTCCTAGAACTGTAGCAGCCAGTGAAAGCTTCTGAACTACCAGGGTTTCCAGGGGGGAAAGTCTTCAGAGCCTAACTCTGTGAAAAGTCCCTGGAGACTCTGCAGTGACCACTCAAGTTTCCCAGTTCCCACCTGAGCAGTGCTGGAGGAGATGAGAGAGGTGTCCCTGGTAAGCCATGATCGGCACTGCACGGGAGGTGACACCCAGCATCCAGCCCAGCTTACCTCATGCGGACCAGCTGAGGGTGGTACCAAACAGAGCATGGTGCAGACACCTCTGACAACTGCCACAGCTGTGCCATAGGCAAGCACATCCAGGATGGATACATGGGAGTAGAGGAAAGTACAGAAAATTATTTTGCTTTCTGGCCTGGGCAGCAGAGGGGGGTTCAGCACACATGGTTGCTGCTGGCACTCCGTCAGTGGAGTCCCTGATGTCCATAGTGCTGCAAAGGATGTAGTTCCCATCTGAGTCATTGCCCTCAAGGAGGACTCTGCCAAAGCTGCTGTGGCTAGATGTGGGCATGGTGAACCCCTCTCTGCTGTTGTGCAGTGCTGCCGTCTGTATCGTCTACCTCCCTTTTCATGTGACTTTTTTCTTTTGTTCATTCTGGCTTGTCTTTGAAACATGATTCCTTCTTTGTTGTTTATCCTTTTTTCCAGTTTTGACAAATTCACTTTTTAGTCAAATATTCAATATCATGATGTCAATCAGCACTAACATTTTTTTTATTTTTAAAGCATCTTATAATCTGCCTATTTTTCCCTTTCATTCCCTCTCCTTCTTCCTTCTTTTCCCTTGCTGTCCCAGTTTTTCCCCCCTTTGCCTTGCATGACAGCATTCCTCTTCTGTCTCTGCTCTGTTGGTAACAAGGCAGCACCACGTACCCAGGGGACCCCTGCATACCTGGGTTTGGCTTCAGAGCATGAACAAAAACCAGCAGTTCGGCAGATCTATTGGAATACTTCCTGTGGCTTCCATCATATTAATCATTAAACTTTAATGTATTCATTATTGTTCCTTTATGTGAGTTGCTACTATCTTTATTTTACAAATGGGTAACTGTCATAAGGAAAAATCATGTGTCAGATCTTACGCATAGTTGGAATACTAAAGCTCAGATGTGAGGTCCACTGAAATTAGTTATTGTGAAAGTTACATGCAGACCAATGAAGCTTTTCAGTAGGACTTCTGGAAGTCAAGTAAGTGTATGATCAAAACATTATATGGATAAATCATATAGGGATCATATAGATCATATAGATCATAGGGATCTGGCTTTAAACAATTTCAAATTCTCTCAAGATCTAGTCCTTTTTTTTTAGCCAGGGATAGCTACTGGGTATTATGAAGTTCTTAGAGAGATAGATGAAACATCTCCATATTGTTTTGTGGAGGTGTGTCATGTGTCTCTATAAGAGACCAGTTTTATTCCCATACCTTCAAACTGTTCAGCAATAACACCAATATTTCAAATCTCTTCCCCAACCAGTGAATGCGTTATTTCTAGTTCTGTAGTCTTCAGGGTTTTTTAAGCACTTCTGGTGTTGAAGGGATTTCCCCCACACCCCCTCAATTTCAGCCAGCTGGCAGCTGCAATGCACCTACATAGTTGTGGGTACCATGAATGCCTCGCATTCTGTTTCTCGCATGCTATCTCACCTACTTGCAGCGTCATTCCTGAGGCTGTGGGAGCAAACTGGGTGGGCATGTACAAACTTTTCTCATCAATTGATCTTGGGTATCTGGTAACATTTTGGTAATGTTAATTCAGACCAAGATCTATGTTTTTTACCTTTCCCTATTTATATTATAATGGGGCCATGTATTCAGCTGCTGAAAATCAGCCTGCACATGAAGTAACCTTGGACGGTAAGAATGTATGAGCTTCTTCAAAAATAGCATCCTGGGAATTAACCTCATACTTGGTCTTTGCAGCATATAGCCTGAGAGGAAGGCAGTGATGTGACATTCTGTAAACTGGATATTAACATTGCATGTACTGCATCCCCAGTTTTGAGACAGTATTTATTTGGTTTATAATTCTGAGATTCACTTACATTGTCTTGTTTGGCATGCAGTTGGTTTTGACACAGTAATTAAGAACCAGCACACTCCAAAGCACCCAGCTAATTATTGAACCTTCTCAAGCAAGGGAAACAGTAAATTATCTGAGCAGTGGAAAGGAAATAGGTCAGTTGAAAAATATGTTTTAATGAGCTGATACTGGATTTGACAATACAGATGCTGGCAAGAATGAAAAGAATCCCAGTTCAGTTTTGAAAAAGGTGTATTTTTCACAGAGAACATGTCTCTTCTGGGACATTTAATTTAATGTACATTGGTTTCCTATTTTAAGAAAACAATTTGCCATTAACACTATGCCAGCCAGACTTACATTCTTTAAGCAAAACCTCTTTGTCCTAAAGTATTTAATGGCTCAAAGAGGAGGAAATTTCCTGTGACATTTCAGTTTTTCCATTCTAAGGGGAAATTGGTTGAGGGTCTAAAAATGAGAATGAAAACACCCTCCTTCTGATCATTGTAATATACCATAAGGCATGTGACAACAAAGACATTTCTTTCTGAGCCCAGCATTGTTTTTAATCAGCTAAATTTGCAACTGAGACTGTCTTCACATAGAACTGCTGACTCAAATAAAAATTTTGTTTATCTGACTAATCTAATGACCTGCTCTGAACTACAATGTCTCCAGTTCATCCTGCTTCCTTTACCTGAACACAAGTGACAATTGTTCTGAATTGCATATTCATCTGGGGGGAAAATCTCAGCAGGCTTTGTGCTGTGGGTCTGTTTTTCTGTTAGGCACTCTTCAGCTCCATTCTCTATTTCATCATCCATCCTAGAGGAATATTGAAAGTATATTCATGTATTTTTTTGGTCTGTGGCCATGAATGAACAGGTGAGGTAGATGGTACATGCAAATAAAATTAAGAAAATTCATTGTGTGGAAGATTAATGCCAAGAAGTGGGTTATGGAGGTCAAAGATGGACGCCTTCTCATTATCACCCAGAAGAACTCAAAGGAAGCCTTGGTATTCAAATTATTCTCCCAGCAGTGAATTCAGACATGTGAGTGAATCACAAGGTACTTGTTTATTGTCAGCTCAGAAAAAATAAAGCGAGACTGGTTTATGTGTAGACTGAGGCCAGTGTGGAGACATTCCTAGACAGGGTGGAGCCCACAAGGCGAGCGGTGCTGTCACTGGGGAGGGAGCAGGTCCCTGTTTGCACTGAAGCTGGAGACAGAGCTTCACGATATGATCTATTCTGTGGTGAAATTTGTTTAGGAGGTTTTTGCCCCTTATCTCTCTACCTCACAGCCCTGGCAACCCACTCCTGCCTACATTACAGCTTCCTGCCTGTCCTCAATTGTGCTGCTACAAATGAGTGTGGGGCCAGGTTATTGAGTAGGTCCCTAAAGCAGTCTAGGCTAAAAATAGCTTTCCAAAATAATTTTGCATTTTTGTGTTTTAAACTAAAACCATTTCAGCTGCCTGATTTTACAGACAACCCCTGAAAGTACCCCTAAGCACAACTGACATGGTAACAAACTGACCTACTGAAAGGTAACTTAGCTTCTCAAATCTAAAACAAATGTGTCATGGAAATATACACAAAGAAACGATGCCACTGTGCTGGTGAAGGAAAAGCTCAAGGCTTCTACTTTCCTCCAATATCAAAATTGTAATGAACACAAACATTCATCGTTTAATGAATCTGCCCTGATGGATCAAGGTCAGACAGGCTCAATGCATTTAAATCAATGGAAGTTTTGCCTCTTCTTTGTTGTGACCTAATATTAGCCTAGAGAAATGAGGCTCATGGGTGACCTGATCACTCTCTACAATGCCCTTAAAAGACAGTGTAGCCATGTGGGTCAATCTCTTTTCACAGGCTACCAGTGACAGGGAAAGAGGAAATGTCTGTGCCAGGGGAGGCTCAGGCTGGACATCAGCAGGAACTTCTGCACTGAAAGGGTTGTCAGGCATTGGAATGGGCTGCTCAGGGAGGTGGTGGAGTCACCATCCTTGGACGTGTACAGGGAACAGCTGGACATAGCAGTACCAAAGTGTCAATGACAAAGTGATGACCAAAGGTTGGACTCAATTATCTCAGAGGTCTTTTCCAACTTAAATGATTCCATAATTCTGTAAGATTTTTTTTTCCCCTGTCTTTCCTACAGAGAAGGACTTGGAGTTTTAATATATACTAGCATTTGAACACAGGTTACATTTTACCATATATCAACATAGAATCAGAATAATGTGACTATGGAGAGACTGGAAAAGGATGCCAAGAGTTCCATCTAGATAAGCCCTCTGTCCTGAGATGGGCTCACTCATACACCTACAGTCTTCCTGGCAGTATTTGTGTAAACTTTTTTTGATTAAACTTTATTTTAGAATCCACACATCTCCTTAGGTAATCTGTTCCAGTGGTTAGCTGAGGAATTTCCTCACCATCTAGTCTGTGTTTAGCACACAACCAGCGTTTCATAGCCACACATCAATACAGATGAATATAATTCCCAGTGGAAACAGCAGTGGCAGCAACACAGAAACTTAGCATGTCCCTGATGATGTTTGTTCCTTTTTCTTTAGCCAAATGAACCCAATGATTTAGTGAATATAGTAAACAAATACAGTTGGGGTTGCTGACATTTCTGTACATACATTAACTCAAAAAACTTTAATTTTCTCTTAAAGTTGTACTTACTTGCCAGGGAATATTGATAGTTTACTAATGTAATAAGTTTACTAGTGGCATAAACACATGGATAGATATTTTTCTTTTTCCTTACAAATATAATATGATATAATCTAATATTATTGAAGGCTCTGAGGGAAGAGATGACAGTACTGATTTTTACCTTTAAGAGTAAAACCTACCATCACTGTAAAGAATGTACTTTAGGAACCAAACCTGGAAACAATATATAAGAAATGAGCTATTAAACTGCCTTCATTGAAACACCACTTGAAATTATATTACAACATCAGAAAAGTCATAAGATAGATTCTTGCAGCAATGAAAACATTACCAGTGATGAGAAAAACTGCTGTTTCAGAAGGGCCTGGAGAGAAAATGAAAGTGCTGTGGAGTCCCTATATTGTCAGACACTACAGCAAAGTCAAGCCCAAGGGAAGATGCCTAGGAAAAATTGGACCTCTAGAATAAGCTGGAGTAATAACAGCCACCAGCAAGATGTCCTTGTTTGCTGGCATTTTGCCCTCTCTTGCAAAAATTATTACATTAAAAAAAAAAAAAAATTTCTTCTTTCTCTGATTCCATGAGTATTTTTTAAAAATGGAGGACAATTAAAAGAGTAAAACTAAATTACTTAGATTTCTGTAGCATTTTTTAAAAGTGCAACAACATTTTGAGGACCTCTTTCAAGAGATCATCTGTTTGTCAACACTGTTGGTTCATTCCTCCAAATCTCTAAACTTTTTTCTTTTTTTTTTAGTTGCCCTTAGTGCAGTATTTGAACCATTTTTCTTTCTTTTTTTCTTGGGTGAAGTTTGGTTATATGTGCCACAGTTAGCAACTGTGGTCACTATGGCTATTACAGTGAGTTAAGAGAAAAAGGTTTTTAGGGAGCATGTAATCTCCCAGCCATTCTAGGCATCTTGGAAGAAGGCAGTCTTTGTCTCTACACTGATCATAAACAGAACCTGAAGTGACTGGTTTGGATATAGATTTCTACATCAGATGAATCATACCTGAAAGTTGCACTGAGTATTCCTGGTTACTGAGAGTACTGATTTTGACAGTGGTTTTGTAACAACTTGTACAAGTTATTTCCGTCTTTTGCAATACATTTGGATTCAATGAGGTGTCAGATGAAGAAGCAAACACTTGCAGACTTTTTGGCTCTGCCTCAGTTAGGAACTGAAGAGCACACCTTCCCCACAGGCAAACATGTTGCAACATAAAATGCAAATAGCTTGAAAGAAAAACAGAAGCAATAAAGGAATGGCTCTTTATGTGCCCTAGAGGAAGAGGAGAATCTGGCAAGACATTTGTAAGACAATTCAGGGAAAAGTCATTTGACACAACCATGATGAAAATCATATTATTGGTTTTAAAAGTCTTGACTTGTCACGAAACATACTTTGCTACTGATGTAACTAAATAGACAACAAAAGAGTTTAGTACCGACAAGGAAAGAAATTCACATTTAATACATGTTACTTCACATTTTTCTTACAGGACAGTTAGTTCAAAGTCAGCTCTTTAAGCATAGTAAGTATTTTACACCAAAAAAATAAATTAGTCAGTAATGTTTGTATATACAAAAGAAGACAACTGGCAAAATTTAATCACATTTGCTGCTCAACAGCAATTATCTCAAAAACAAACCTCTGGTAATAGGTGAGTACTTAGATGGTGACTCAACTGGTTCATAAAGGAAAATAGCATGGCTACTATAGAATAAAATTAAATTCTGCAGTTCCTTAACTTTACAACCACTCATGCTGCTGTCCTTATCTCTTGACTATGCTCTTGTTCTGAAATAGCATGGGAGATTTGTCCTGTCAGGATTTCATGATAGTGTTGGCAGTCATGGGAAATCTGTACGAGAGAGAAAATGTCCCACTTAGCAGCAGGAGGATGACAGCCACAATCCCAACAGGAATGGCAGCACCAGCTTCCTGTGCCTCTGGACTGGAGGGCATGTAGTAAGAAGGAGGAAAAGCTATGCTCTGGTTGTGAGCTACAGAATAGAAATTCCAGCTCACGGGAATTAGGACACACAGACCAGCAAATATGTACAAGAAGCCACCCACCAGGAAGAACGGAGCAATGAGAGTTTTGTGAGTGATTCCCATATACACATTTCTCAGAGCAAATATTGTAGCAGCCAGTCCTAGCAAGCCCATGAACATGGCAATCAACATGAGACCCTGAGCAACATAAATTTCATAGGGGATGAAGGAGTCATAGCCACTGAATTTATGGCAAAACTGTTCTCTGTAGCCAGGTGAGACATGAAGGTAACTGATGAAGCAGACTTTCCAAATCCCCACCCAGGCAATGCCAGAGGAGATGACAGTGGTGTTGTCCACATGCCACACTCTCCATTCCACAATTCCCATTGAAACAGTGCACAGGATCCAGCCTATGGTGCCCAGAGCAAAGGCAGCAAGCTGGAGGTGTGAGGTGCTGACCAGGGAGCTCATCCTCTGGAGCTCTCCTGCTCTGTCACAGACACAGTTGCCATGTGAAGAGAGAGAGGCACTGCAAAGAAAAAAAAAAAATGACAGAGGCAATTATTATTTGGGTGAATAGGTGAACCTGTCAGTGAAAAAGAGAATGTTTGTGTGGAGGGAAGATGGTAGTCATCTTCCCCCACTTTAATGAACTGTTGAAATTTAATATCCATGGACAAATAACATACAGGTTTTAATTCTGTATTTGTCATGGTATCACATGAGGAGAAAGAGTCTCTAAATAGCCCCTCTAAAGATCTCATTTTTGCAAATCCCACTTATAATTATTATAAATTATATATTATTATAATATATATATATTCTATATAAATGTTATAATTATTATAAATTTCCCAGTTTGCCCAGTTTTAATCATCCTAAACTGTGCTGGAAAATATTTTAGTCAGATTTAAGATTTGTATGCTGACTGTACATTCTGAGTGCAAATTAGGGTTTTATTATATTAAAAAAAAAATAAAAAGAAAAAAGAAACAAATCAACACTTAATTGCCTATGTCTTTTGTACAATTTGTTGAATACTTATAGGAATGATCTGTGATAAGTGAAGATGTGGCCCCAAATTTATGTAAATCTGACAGGTTCTAGGGATCTGTGTATTTCATAAGTTTTCTAAAATACTTCTACTGCTCCTATTTCATTCAAGACTGGAGAAATACTGTACCAAGTTGATTCTAATAAGATATGTCTGCCACCATGTTTTGCTCACTGAACATTAAAGACTAAAGCAACAATTTTTCTGTTTACTGATCTCAAGGTAACCAGAATCAGTTGGCAATACAATCTAGTTGCATCCACCTGTGGAAATCTTAAAAAAGAAATATGTTCATAACAATAAGGCCTTAAGCAAACAGTGTCTATCCTCTCATACCAGTACCTACTACATACTTACTTCAGTCCTGAAGGTGATGCCAGCCATGAGAGGATGGGACAGAATGATTTTTGATGCCAGACAAACACAGCAACATCTGCAATTTTATCATTTTGGCCTATCAGTTCATCTATGTATCTCCAATAGGACTGATTTCCTGTGGGATATATTAATCTCCATTATTGCAAGTGCACATTTAATCTTCTCAAGCATGAAGAAAATTACTCTGGAAGAGTCTCTTGTATTTTTATCTACTTGAACTGAAACAAATTAAAACACTTTATGAATTTCCTGGGTCATTTACAAAATGATTATAAACGCCTCTTTCTAATTAAATGTTTTTACCAGGCATGGAGCACCGGAGCCCCTCTTTCTGTCCTAGTTCCACCTCAAAATAGAATTATTTCTGTTCCTGTCCAGCGACGGGAAGGTGATGGACAGGAAAGAGCACAAGCAGAGGAGTCCTGTGCTGACTCCATTCGGCTTCTCTTGGAATCAGTGGATGAGACAGAAGCCAAACCACATAAAGATAACATTTTGTCTAGAGCCCATATGTCTGCAACACTTCTTGTGTACATCATAAACATTCATTTAAACAACTTGCTGATATCAAGGTCATAAAAGATATGTCAGCAGGTGAATCCTTATCATCAACAGCTTTTCAGAGTGTATTATCAGCATATAACTTTATTGATTGAATGTACCCAACTGTCTGCTCACAGAATTAAATGAGACTAAATGTAATTCTGAGCCCACTATCAAGCCTGCATGTGCTGAGATACTTAGAATCATGTCCAGAATTGAATTATAAAATTAAAAATTAGGGAAAGATCTTTTTTTCCCTTTATGATTATCAAAAAACACAGAACAATCAAACACACAGAATGAAAGAACTTAAGGCTTATACAAAAGTTCTGAGAACACTGAAGAATAAGCAGCTAACAAG
Organism: Pseudopodoces humilis; assembly: GCF_049639895.1. Taxonomy (NCBI): domain Eukaryota; kingdom Metazoa; phylum Chordata; class Aves; order Passeriformes; family Paridae; genus Pseudopodoces; species Pseudopodoces humilis. The sequence goes on from NC_142201.1 coordinate 19,566,843, forward strand.
ATGGGCTTTAGATGAGTTATCAGGTGTCTAGACATACAAAAAATTGCTTATGTAGGAAATGATTCATTTTGGCTCATTTCTCCACACCCTGCCCGCTGGAACATATTTGATCTAGCCTGGTATCACTGACTTAGAGAAAAACTAAGGTTCAAAAGAAGTACTTTTGAAGTCGATGATTAAATTAAATTAAAATTCTCATACTTGTCTATTTTGGAAAGTCAAACAAAAGTCTATACTTAATGACCTGGTACTGAGATTCAGCATGAAAATAAGGAACAAAATACCAAGGTAAAATAGTTACAGGATTTTTCTTTATGCATGAAAACATGTTATTTTTATTTTTTTTAAAAAAAAAGTTCTGATTCTTGGTTCCAGTCTATAACTATGAATACTAATAAACATACTATAGGTTTTGCTGTCATAATGAAGAGACAACAGGTATGTATCACTTTCCAGAAGCATTGATTTCAAAGGAAACGTTGGGCAAAGAAGATCAGGGAAACTCCTTTTCTCCCAAGTGTAGACAGATACATTGATTTTTCAGAACTGCAGTGGCAAGCACTTCCAAAAAATCCCCAAACGACTTTTTTTCTTGCAGATGCCAAATAAAACTGGGAGCGAGCTGCAGAGGGCGTCGTCCTCCAGGATTTCAGCCATTCCAGCGACTCCCTTGCTGTGAGAGCTCAAGAGGAAAGAAAGGAGGGAGGGAAGGTAGGTCATAACAGGCTGGGATTTACAGCAGGGCCTGGGTCAGGGCTTTGTCAGCTTTTGCCTCAGCTGGACCTTAGGATGACCCTGCACAAGTCTGTATCCACAGGAGGTGGGTGATGCAGGTGCTGAACCTGGCTCAAACACAAGCAGTGCCAGCAAATCCCCAAAACCAAACAAAAAACACCAATTTTTAATTTTTTTTTTTTTTAATTAAATTAAAACTTCTTGTCCCCATGCAAATGCTCTTTTCAGTCTTCTGGGAGAAAAATGTGAAAGCCCAGTCCCTGCACGTTTGAGCTATATTGGATAAAACAGTTCAAAGCCCAGGTCACAAAGGCTGTGCTAACACAGACAGCATGGGCTAGTTTCATGCTTTAGTAATTACATAAATATTTTGAATTAATTTAATTGGTGTAGTAGGGTTACCTATATGGTCTGAATAATACAGTGATGTAACACAATCACTAGATGAAATGTCCCAAGGCAAATGAACTCATATTCAGTCAGTTACAGGAGATCTTCTGAGTAATTAGGTGGTGTCACTGGCATTCACTTCCTGGTTCAAGAGCTCACTCAGAGCTGCAGATTTCAGCATTCCAACTTTGCAGACCAGCTACTTCACGGGATGGAGTCAGCCTACAAGGGCAATCTGGCCAGCAGGAACAAACCAGGTCTGTGTGGCGTCTGTCAGTGGATGAAAATCCTGACTGAAAACCCTATTCACTGAAAGAAGTGAGAAGTAGTTTTGAGTGCCATCTTTCAGTGTCCCATGATTTCATCCATATTTTCATTTAAAATCTACTCAGTTCAGTCCAACAAGCAGCCCAGCAGCTTCTGGGGATTGTCTTTGGAAAGCCTAGAAACAGTAGCTAAAAAACAGAGAGCTTCTTCTACAGGCTTCTCACCTGGCAGCCATTTTCTCTCTAAATATATCTTTCATTTCCTTCTTTTGGAAGGGCTTTCCTTCACATATATGTTTTTAACTAAAGTAAAAGCAAGACAGCATCAAAGAATCACAGAATCATAGGATGGTTTGGGCTGGAAGGAACCTTAAAGAGATCTTGTTCCAATCCCCCAGCCATGGGCAGTGGCAGCTCTCACCAGACTGGGTTGCTCAGAGCACCATCCAGCCTGGCCCTGAATGCCTCAAGGGATGGAGAGTCTGTAGGTTTTCTGGGCAATCTGTTCCAGTGCCTCACCATCCTCACATAAAGAATTTACTCCTGATATCTAATCTAAGCTTACTGTCTTTCAGTGGAAGCCATTCCCCCTTGTCCTATCACAGTTCCTGACGGAGAGTCCTCTCCAGCTTTCCTGTGGGCTCCCTTCAGATTCTGGAAGGCTGCTATGAGCTCCTCACACAACTTCCTCTTCTCCATGCTGAACAGCCCCAGCTTTCACAGCCTGTCTTCATAGGGGGTGCATATTAAATGTAAATTTGTTAGCATTCAATGCAAATTTGCAATGAGAAGACAGAAGTTACTAGTAAAAGATGATACATGTCAGTGTATTCATCCAAAAATAGAAACTTGGAGGATCCTTTTGTATTTATTGCTGATTTTACTTCAATTAAGTATGGCACAGTGAGTAGCTCTTTTTCTTTATGAAAAGCATGAGTTTCCCACTCTTAGCTTCAAGAAATGAAGAGGATGCCTGAGAGCCATGTTGACTTTCCTACAGCTGCAAGCTTGCTTCTAGGAGAAAAATATAAAAGCAAGCTGCTCTCAGAACTGCCAAGTGGTTTCATAGAGAGGGGTTTGGGTCATATGTGCTTCAGGCTTACCTTTAAAAAGACTAAAACAAAATGTTGCAGTTGAATAGATCATTTATTTGTGGCCACAGTCCTACCTCCTGATATTCTCAGCAGCAGGAAAAAACAGAAATGGAGAAATGGAGAAACTTGAAATTTTGTCAACACTTCTTTACTTCCAGTACTTGTTAGTAACAAAAGACTGGGGCTGTGATATCAATTCTGAGGGTAGAGAAACCTCATTTACACCAAATGCATTTCACTTCTAATACTGTGTCTTCCAGAAAGCTGTTTTAATTACATTCAGTAGTCTATATGCATCTGTTGGGTTTCAGATCTGCTTTCTAAAACTCACCCTGTTCCTGAAACAGATACTTAAAACCCTGTAGGCAAATGCAAGAGAGAAAAAAAGCTATCAGACTCTCTTAATTCATGCATTTAAATATAATTGGGCCCTTCAGGTTACTGGGTCTCAGGCTCCTTCCTGGGGAGATGAAGGCCTGTGCCAGGGACAAATGTCCAGATGGTAGGGTGGCATAAGGAAGTGTCCCCAGCCACACAATCACCTAGAAGACTTGTCATCATTTCATATGATGGGTTGGGAACAAGAGGGCTGCAGCTTTCAGAGGCACTGAAGGGAGATTGCCATTTAGGAGGCAATTGCCTTTGGTTAGTGTGTGCTGGGTAATACATTCCCCAGCAGCAGTATCCCCTCTGCAGTATCTCTTACCCCTCTGGGACCAGGCAGAGCTGGATAGGCCAGTCATCAACATAAGATCTCAAACACTCAAACTGCGGGGAAATGTGAGATGGAGCTGGGTCTTGTCATGAAATCTGTGGAAGTCTTACACAAATTGCATGATCTTTGACATGATATTCAAAGACTGTATTCATGCCTTAGGATCCTTGAGTTTGGATGTGTGTAGAAGAGAGCTTCAGAAATGTTTTTTATCCTTCTGCCACCACTGTTTCAGCACAGCTCTGGCCGAAGGACAGCTTTATGTTTAAAGCCATCTACTAGCTGTGGTCCAGGATAAATCAGCCACCACTGGACAAATCAGTCTATTCCTACCTTCTTTAACAGACATTTCAAATAGTCAGTGTGGCAGTTCTTTTGTTCCTATTGTCCTAGAAATAAAATTAGCTTCATTTATGTATGACCCATTCCTTGAATACATCTCCCTGACATTCACAAAGTCTTGAATTCTGATATCTCATGTTTAGATTTTAGCTGTCACATACTTATTTTCAGTTAGAAAAGACAAACTAGGGGGGGCTAGAGTCTTAAAAGTCGTTGTCCAGATTTGTAGGGTATGTCCAGATTTAACATGCCTTATGTCCCCTGTCCCTCCAAATGTCAATGTCCAATGTTATATCTCTGCTGCTTCCATTTATTCACTATGTTTCAGAACAAGCAAGCTAAAGCAAAACCAAATCTTCATTTCTCTTCCATCAAATAAGAATACATTGAAACTTAGCTGTGTAAAAGTCCTTTGCTTATTTCAGGAAAATGTTTTTATTTGCTTTGATAATAGGACAAAATGAAACTGATAATTTCTATATATTTTCACTGTTTTTTCACACCCTAATTTGCTTTTCTGTGGCTGAGCCCATCCTGAACTCTTGTTACATAAGGAAACACTGCAGGCTGGTAGGCAGTGAGATGGACCCCATATTATCAGAGCTGCTACAGATTGTTTTGTCTCTGTCTTGAAGGGAGCTCCATTTGGAGCCAAAGTGGAACACTTTAGAGACATTCCAGGAATGACAGCCCCTGAAAAACTAAGGCAGATAACCTGGCTGTGTTGAGATGGGATCCTCTCAGGAAGCTTCAGCAAGCAGAGGGAACCCAAAAACTTGCCTGCTTTGGGTGTCTGGCACAGATAAAAGAACAAAAGGGTTCAGTAGTGTAAATAAGGCAACCACATCTAGGTCCCAGAGAACTCACACACAGCTGGGAAGATGAGGGCACTGAACACACACCTGGGGCATGGGAAGATGTCACCCAAGATGTCACACCTTCCAGCCAAAAAAACAGCAACTAAAGCTTCCTGGAGCTGCAGGAGAAATTTAGAACTCCTGAAGAAACTTGAATGTCAGCCTGAAAGCACTGCACAGGCAGTGGTTGGGAGGCAGGAGCATTCCCTGAGCCAAGGGCATGTAAGGAAGGGGCAGGGGGAAAGCACAGAGCCTGCACACAGCAACCTGCTCACAGCAACCTACTGGCGAGGTTTCCTTCATACATGGGAGGAAGTGGGTGCAAGGAGAGTTTTCCAAAAGGATAGGAGACTATACTTGCTTCCTAGTAAATGATAGCACAGCTAAAATAAAATACACTAAAAAATGTTCCAACATTGGATGTCTGAGATCCCTGTCTGAACCCACTCGCCTGCCAAAAAACTAGGAATTCTACTGCAGCTTGTAACCAGCTTAAAGGGAAAGTTCATGATAAACTCTTCTTATATAAAATAAGCATACAATTATTTTTCCCAGCCCACGTAAGCAGAAATTCAATTGTTTCACTTATTTCATGTTTTAAGCAAATATTTTTGAATTAGATGATGCCAGGCATCACAGGCATTTCTAAATCAACAGGCATTTCTAAATCAATTCATTTGAATCCTGCTTTTGAAAAGTATTATAGCCTAGATGCAGCTTTATTGGACTTTTATTTGGTTTACTAACCAAATCCTTTGTTTAATGTAAGTCTTTCAGCAAAAAGGGAATTTTAAAAAACCCAACAGTATAGTAATTACAAAGGTCTCTTCTTAGCAGTATCTATGATTTAATGCTTGAAAACTTAATTCTTCAATTCCCAGTTAGGAAAGCATTCTTTATAGAAAAGAAATAAATACTTAAATCTCTCCCCATCTGTTCTCTATCAGCACTTCATAAAATAAGTAATATTAAAAAAAAAAAAAGGGGAACTTACTTCTCTGAGTCTGAGAGCTGCCTAAGGCTTTGAAGCAGTGTCAGCTGGATGAAGCAAGATCCAAAAGGGAGGTGGAAAAAAATGCCCGTGCAAATTGTCCAACTTGTTACGCTACCAAATAGGTACCTCTCAGTTCCTTGTCACTCTCCCACTAAGTCAACAAAGATGTAGGAAGTCAGTTAATCATTAACATATAAAAATATGAAAGCTTTGCCATATGCCATTTATTCTAATTGGTTTAAAACACTTACCAAAACATATATATAACCCATGGAAATTACAGTCTTCTGTAAGATACCCTTTCAGAAAATCTACATTTTTGATTATGTGACTTTTCAGCTTAAGACCACCGTGATGCCCCAGTCTGACAGCGTGAAGGACACAGAATTCTCATCTGAAAGAAAACAAAATGGTTTAATAATCCTTTCTTTGTTAGATTTTTCTTCTTTTCTTCTTAAGTTGCAATTTATGCAACTTGAATTAGTGCAGCTCTGCAGAGGGAAGAAATATATATAGAGGAGAAAGAGGACTTTTTCTAAGGAGAAAATTCAAGCTGAACTGTTCTCTTGACAGACTCTGGCAGCACCCATACTTCAGTACAAACAGTACTATGCTTGCTATCAGATGCTTAGAAAAACATGCACATTTTTTAAAATTCTGTGATGTTTGCCTTGCTTCATGGTTTTCCCATGAATGTAAACAACGGCTCTTACAAAATGGAAGAAAGTTCTTAACTCCATCCTGGTTTCTTCTCTTTGAACTCTGTTCTAAACTCTGATAAACTCCAAATGATGCACTGGCTCAGCTAGTTACAGAACAGTGCTAACAGCACCAACATTGTGTGTTTGATCTCTGTATGGGCCATTCCCTTAAGAGTTGGACTCAGTGATCTTTGTGGGTCCCTTCTAACTCAGAATATTCTGTGATTCTGTGACATTTCAAAGCTTGGTATCAAAAGACAAGTTTATTTCATAGAAGTTCCCTGGAATGAGAAGGTCTCATTGAAAAGTTCTTCTCACTGAAAAATTCTTGTCATTGTAACATGCACAATGGCTCGTCATTGCCATCACTAAAGAAGGCTGAAAAATGTCATTCATTCATATTCTCCTGTTTTCTCCATCACCTTTAATTCTCTCCTGCTGTATCTTCCAGCTGATGCCAGTTCACTGGTTCTTTGTGCAGATAATGCAGCCTGGCCATGACAACAGAGTCTTGTCCTCTCCTGCAGCTCTCCAGCCTGGGATCTCCTCCCTGGCTGCTCACAGCTGGATGGGGTTGGCTTGGTGCACAGGCAAACTCAGCTGCTCAGGCTCTGCTGCTGCGTGACAGGAAGCCCAGCACACACACCCTGGTGGGCTGCTGTCATCTGCCAGACTCAGGATGGCCTTCTGACATCCTGACAGGGCTGCTGATTCACAAGGACAGCATCCTTGGGCAGTAGGCAGCTGGCAGATAGATTCCTTTTCTTGCATTTAATAGCTGTGTGGGACAAAATTTGCAGGCAAAACCATTGCTGATTTTACACATGAAGCTGCTCCACACCCTTATTTGTCTCCCCCTGTGATAGGAGAGGCATCCCCTACACCACTCCCAGAAGAACAATTCTTACCAAATTCTCTGTCTCTGACCTATTTCTTCTCAGTTCACAAAAAAAGAAAAAGCAAACAAAACCAACACAACAACAAAACCAAACCCACTGTGATGTTTAAGAGATTATACTGAAAAATAATGAGTTTCATATATTTGTTTGTCACCATCACTACAGTGAAGTTTAATTCAACTGGAAATCTACAGCGCTCAATCTGTGATAAGAGCCAGCATAAGCATCATTACATTAGTGAGAAATACAATACACTCAAAACAGAATGGAAGAAGATAGGAAACAAATGACAGTACTAAGTTTTTTTTCTTCTCAGTGTATGATTATGGGTTCTATAAACATATTCCTTTTTAGTGTAATAGTGACAAATTATTAGGAAGAAGATAGAAATTAACTAAGTTTCTGACTACTTTATTTAATGGAACACATTTTAAACTTAAGACTTTATTGTTTCTTGAATGTCAATGGTTAATACTTTTTGAGGCAGAAAACATTTGCTTTCTTCCTCCATGGCCTGGACCCAAAGCACATTGAAATCAGTGGAAATAGTTCTGCTGACTTCAAAGACCTTTAGATCAAGCCCAATCTCTTCTGTGGTTTACAATTTCATTGTTAAATACCACAGAACAGGAAATATTTGTTTCAAGTTATTTTTCCTTGTATTTGCTACACACTGAAAAACCAGCCTGAAAAAAAGACACTGCAAACGAGTGCAAGATCCACTGCCCAGTGGGACCACGTAGGCAGCTGAGAGAGCCCCCGAACAGCTCGGAGTCTCAGGTACAAATATTTTCTCACTTCTTGTTTCTGAGACAAAGGCTACTTCTTCCAGGAAGCATAGCAGTGTCCCTGCAGCAGCTTGCCACTCTGTGATCAGTGAACTGGGGATTAGAGTTGTTGCATCCTCATTCTTGGTCACTCCCTGCTTGTCCTCAGCAGATCATCAGACCAGAAACTCTCCAAATCCAACACTAAGCCTAAACATGTGCCTTTTAAACCATCACTTGAGTCTAAGGAAAGTATTTCCATGAACACCTTTCCTAACTGTTTACCTTTATGGCCAAACCAAGTTGTCCTTTAAAACTTGTGAAATTCAGAGCTGAGACAAACACCTCTACCAAACTCAACACATCTCTCATCATTAAGTGCTTCACAGCCCAGCCCTTCTGCCTGTTTTTCCCAGGCCTCTTCAAGCAGGAATCACAAATACGTTGTCAACAGCTGCCTCTGAAGAGGCAACCCACTGCCAGCCTCAAGGGACTCCACATTACCAGATACTCAGCTCAATCCCAAACTACACCGACCCTGTTTATAGCTGCCAGCAGGTGCTGCTTGTTTTTATGGCTAATCCCATCGGCTGGGAAGTTTTCTGGCTCCAGAGAACTTGCTAATAGGTTTGTTGTGATTATGCCATTATATTTTGTGTAGCCTTGATTTCTCTTCTGTTTTATGAAGTTCCAAATAAACATCTACAATACTCAGTCCCTACTATCCTCTGTGTTAGTTCCACTGGTCTAGTGTGGGTGGGATTTAAACATATATTTTAGCCTGAAATTACAGTGGACTCTGACATTATATGTGAGGGATTACATGTTATCCCTCCCAGCAAGAGAAACAGTGTTCAATGTCCAATTAAGGTATTACAAGCTAGTGAGACTGTACCTCACTCACGTCTGAACCACTTCCTTTCAATCTTGCAGCACTGATATCCCTAACAATGGTCACATACTCTTTAGTGCTTCTTCCATCCAAAACATGTCAGAGACCTTTTGTCCAGCATTTACATCACTAGTAATATCTTCAGAGCCCCTTCTGGCACACTAACATCCCTTTGTTTTTGTCCTTAACTTTCCCTGGATTCCCTTATAACTGAGCTAGAAGACTCACAGAAACTTCCTACGAAGAACCCGACCCTTTTACTATTGGTCCATTAAAAACCTAGGTGAAGTGGGAACACACCAAACACAGCTGCCCAGCAGCTGCCCATCTAAACAGAGGAACATCTCCAACAGGGGTTCTTTAGACCTTTTCTTCAGAGACCAACAACTGTAGATCCATTGGAAAGGGCTCACTATTAATTTTTGAAGCAAAATTGAGATGACTATTACAGGCTCAAAAAATTTAAGGGGAATGATTTCACTGTGATTGTGTCTTGACAAGGGGCTGATTTAAAACCAATGAAATTTGTCTCTGGCTCAGCAAGAAATTGATGTTTTTTCCCGGAGATGCAGAACACAAAAGCTGGCACGCATGAAATGAAAGGCTGCTAAAATTAGACGCGCTCTTGTGGTTTGGGTAGGCTCCTGGTTATTCCCAGATACCCAAAAGTAGGTCATTCAAAGCTTAACAAAGACATTTCCCTCAGACTTGACATTTTAGAGCCAGTTGAAAAGACCTCCTGATGGGAAAATGTTATCAACATGTCACACTGGGGTTTCACTCTGCCTTGGCCATGTTTCTGAGAGAGCTGCAGTGCTACAACACCAGGCTTCTGTCACTTCACTGGAGTGCTTTAGCAGCTTGTTCTTATCAGCTGTTAGAAGTGACAAGGAAATCAAATACCAATGAATTTTCATTAAAGGAAATGAAAGTAAGAGATCAATAGAAACCTTTAGCTGGTAACAGAGCATGGGGATTTAACAGCTTTACAAAGCAACTCCCTGCACCGTAGTTTAGGAGCACCACATGAATAACTGGTTGTTTGTTAGCTGATCATGACCATGATCTGAGGTAGAAGATCTTTAGGATCTTTACTGACACCCTAAAAGGGTTTCTGTACTTTTGCCCCAATTCCTGGCTACTGCAATAGCTAAACAATGACTGTGATCTTTCATCTGACCAGTACCCTATTTAGATTAATGCAGTAGGAAGTAGATAGAAATATTCTGGTGACCCAGTACCCAAGTAAAATAGGATATTGCAGAAAGCAAAACAGATTTCTTATGAAAACTCAAACTGCCACAAGCTGGATGTCAGTGGAGAACAGAAGGATGCAGTTCTGTAAAGAGCTCCAGACAGGGCAAAGTCCTTAAATATGTGAAGGGAAGCTGCTTTTCAAAAGCATTTTATTCCAGTATCTCCAATGCAAAGGCAGGACAGCTCTACTTTTTCCCTTGTGCTGGTCTGTCATTTACTTGAGCAATGGGGGAAAGAAGTGTCACACTGTCCCTGCTTTGCCTCAGAGCCCTCCATAGCCAGCTTACAAGGCAGAGATGAAAGGCCATAAATGCTCCAGCACATGCTGGAGCCCGCAACAGTTTCAAAATGTGGGGATAACCCACATTTCCACAGAACCTGGAAGGTTCTGATGAAGAGAGGAATGCTTTTATAGGTAGCCAAATTGGTCAGCACAGGACTGCTGGTAGGAAACCGCAAACACAGGAGAGAAAACAAAAGCAAACTTAGTAATTAATTGAACCAGTAAAAGGAGAAGGCTGTTCCTATAGGTGTATGTGTGGAGAGGGCCTGTAATGGAAGAAAAAAAATTGCCTGAGCCATGCTGTCTGGAGTGCTCAAGCCCCATTTACAAGCCAAGGGCTTGTAAACTCCCACCTTTTCTGACCTGTCAGGTCCAAAGCCATGTTATAATTACTGCTGCTCTTTAAAGACCCCTGTTATAAAACTGTAGGCAATCTAAATATTTACTGAAGAAGTCACACCTTGGTATGTGACTATAATGTAAGAACAGCAAACACAAAAGGTGGATTTATAGTGACCATAAAATTTTCATTCCCAGTTTCCTGACTTCAGAGACTTTATGGCAGAACTTCACATTGCACTTTCCCCACCATTTATGACAACAGTACTTCACTCCTGACACCCTTGAACATTTGCACCTAATTTTTATTTTCATGAATCTGTCTTACACTCCCTGGGTCCTGAGAGGGCTTTCTCTGCTCAAACGAGTTTCATGCTGTATGTGATGCTCAAAAGCACACACGACAACTTTTAAATCCCAGTTTTGATCAGTGAGTGCTCTTTGTTATATTATGATATTCTCTCTCTACTCTCTAATAATTTACGTGAGTCTCTTCTCTCATTTTCCTGTCCTTTTCATTGGATATAGACTGTGGGATGAGACACAATATGAAGTTTTCAGCAATGTTGCATCACAAGTTACTACTTTTCCCGAGTTCCTGTGATCCAGCCTTTTTCCTAGAGCATAGAACTCATGTGAATTGATCATTCACTATGATCCCACACAGGTTTAGAGTCTGGTCTGTGTCACTGCCTAGTTCACATGATCACCATCATTTTCTCCTTGATTAATTGCTTTGCATGTCACCATATGAAATGATAATTTGCTTGAACACACCCAGCTACCAATTTTTTTCTGTGCAACTTTCTTCTTCACTGTTTGCTATACATGTTGCAAACAGTGACCATTATCACTGGGCTTCTGTTGTAATAATCTTTTATTGGTTTGGTGGAACTGCCCATTACAAAAAAATGTTGGTCTAAGTAACTCCACCTTTGCAAAACCAGTGTGACAATGAAGTTTACTCACCTAGGGTTTTTTCCTCCCTAGAGTGTAAAAATAGGAAGAAAATTGCTGGGTTTTTAGAATTGTTTAATGGGGCACATTCTAGTCACACTTATCCATGGAGTACTTCAGCTTTCAAATTCACTGATGGCCTACCATGATCCATGTAAGAACGTTCCGGGAACAGAAACCCAAGATCCTCTACTCCCTATTGATGGAAAGGCTGAATATTTATATCTTCAGCTTCTTGCTCTCTAAATTATGCTTTCCTGGCAGAACACAATGATCCAACTTGAACAGGAATTGGGTATTGCTCTGCCCTACCAGAAGCCTGGTATTAAATCAAGCTCCAAACAGGTGGCAGTAAGGTTAGCAAAGCCCCAGAGAACCAGCCGGGTCACTCATTCTGTAAATGTGTGTTGTGCTGTAAACACCCTCAGGTCCCAGCTCGTGTGATTTCAGCATCTCAGCACGCGCAGCTAGCTGGGATGTTTAGTGAATTTAGGATGACCACACAGAAAAGATGACTTCTTCCTCAAAGGGCAACTTCCTCAAGGCTCCTTAGTGCCAGAGAGCTGTTCCAGTGACTCCTGAGCCAAGAAAGGAGTGTATGTCAGTGAATGCACAGAACGTGATGGTCTTACACAGTGAGATCTGAAATTCCGAGTTATTCCCCGTAACTTGAATTTTCAAAGATGCTTTAAGGTATTTTTACATTATAGTAACTAAAAAGCCTGCCCTAGCACATGGAGACAGAACACTTCTGCCATGTCAGGTATGGAGAAAGAAAAACAGGAAATTCACAGCTCAGAAGCACTTTACCACTGGTTTAGTTTTTCTTCCTTAAGGGCACTGATCCTTTCAGGTTTCTTGGTTTTCACTTCCTTGTGATATTTATCACCCCATTAATAAGAGAATGGCTGCTCCACCTCTTTCCAGTCAGTGTTGGCCACTTTCAATCATCACAGCTTGTTTTCCCATTTTATCTTTGGAGGAACCATACAGTGTGAGAAAGCTGCTGAAGCTGCAACTCCTGGGAATGGCAATGAATAGTATTCACAGGACTCATGCCTTTCATATTTAGATACTGAGATAAACAATCTTATCTTCCTTCCATTGCTTAATATTTAGCTTGCAACTGCTCACTGTATTTCTATTTCTCTGTGGCTTTGAGAAAAGACACAAGTGTAATTCATCAGTAACAAACACCATGGAACAGCAAACAGCTGGGAAGTGAAACAGATGTTGAAACTAAATGATTGTCATCATGAAGGTTTTTTTAATTCCTCTCAGGCTTTTGGACTTCACAGCTTCACCGAAACAATGTTTTGGTAAAACTCTTATAAGCAGACATCCATTACCCCATTTCCAGAACATGTTCTCCATAAGGAGCCCAGCAAATGCTGCTGTCACAAGGAACAGCAGCAAAATCAACAGCTCCTAGTAACGTCAGACCACAGCTCCCTCAGAGCCAGTACTGGCTTGTCTTACAGAAGTTCCTTGGAATGAATAGTTTAGTTAATACAGTTGCAGCTTGGTATGCGCTTAAGAAAAAACTTTCTTTCACCAATTCCATTAAAATATAGGAACACAGACCTAAAATTCTTGACAGTTCTCACATGGGACATGTAGCATGCAAGCTTTTTAGATGCCATTTTGCTGGAGATTTTATGTTACTGAAAGTAAGTACGGTTATTTTTCTGTATCTTCCACTACCTCTTCAGCTTCACAGTCACAAATCCATTTGCTCTAATTAAAATCTCTCCTGTGTTAAGACAATCACAAGCAGCAAATTAAAATATTCCAACGAAAGATGAAATGCATTGGAAATCTGGTTGTTCTCTAGTGGCACTGTTGTAGGTTAACAAGTGACACCTAGAAAGGAGGAGATACACAGAATTCCTACTTCTGCTTCACCCCAGAAGAGGTGCCAGAATTCACCACAAATATTCTTAGTATCCCACCCCCAGCAGCAGCCAGCACCAGCAAGCAACAGGTAATGACAGTCTGAGATACATTTCTTGTTAACTTTCCCAGGAAGCAATCTGTTGCATGGAGGGGACTTGAGAAGAAGGGAGAACACAGGCTTGGCTAACACTGACTTGTTGGGCAGTACTGGAAGGCACATCCTAGCCACAAGGTCATCTCCCCCTGCAAAACCTAGGAGCCTGCCTCCAAGACAGATATCAAAGTATCTAAAAATGAAGCCATTGTGAGGATTTTTAATAGGTGAGGAAAAAATTAGCATTTTGCTAGCCTTGTGCTCAGGAAAAGCTGAAGTGCTGTGACTAAAATAAAACTCAGCCTAAGACACACAACAGCCCACTGGCCCACACAGTTACAACCAAGAAAAAGGTGCTTATTGTAGCCTGTCCTGAAGTGATACTTGCTCTGCTTGTAGGTGTGCTACTGTAGCCTGACTGAGAATTACCTCCTGCTACTAAACTGCACCCAATTTATTTAAATTCAAATTTAAAAAGTAGTAGGTTAACCTACATCAAATGGAACTGTGATAAGTAAATGTGATGACCAATTTACCACTGCTGACAACTGACAATATATAATCCAGCTTAAAGATGTAATTGTTAATTTTCATAACATTCTGTGGGCATGATCTGATGAAGTATATAGAAAAAACCCTGACTTATCCTCTAAAAAACCTGCACAACTGAGAAGCCCTTAATTAGAACAGGCCTTTAAACTGCTGCAATGAATGACCAGACACCACTAAAACAGGAGTTGCTTTCTACTGCGTATCATAAGGCCTTGCTAGAGCTATTTGCCAACAGGTTACTTCAGGTATAAAAGCTGAGACAATTAAGTACACCAAAATCAATCACTAGAACTTCATTAGGAAATTATGTCATGAAATGGTGACTCCTTTGAAACCTGAGGGTCTCAAGTACCCCATGAGGAAAAAAAAAAGAGCTGAATTTCAGTTTAAAGAAAGGCAATTAAAAAAAAATCAAATAGTACACAAAAACTAGACTGTTATTCCTCTAGAGCTGCCATTCTGGATTATACCTAATGCTCACAAAAACAGGCACAAACAGGTGGGTCCATGTACAAAGAGAAAGAGGGAGAAGAAGGGTGAAAAGAAGTTTAGAAAAATCCTACAGGTACCGAAGTATTTTTCTTTCCCTAACTCCTTTTCCCCAGATTTTATAAAGACCTCCACAGACAATCCCAGACAATTAATTTCCAGAAGCAAGCTATGGTTCTGTGATCTGTGGTCACCTTCACTATAAATTTGTGTATACTTGCCAGTGTTTCCCAATAAGGCAAAAGATTCTGCAGTTAACCTGAGAACCCCCATTAAACTGAAGTTTCTGTGAAAGTCTGTTAGAGTTGGAGAGTTCACAAGTCATCAGTTCTTGCAAAAAATCTTGCACACTACTGACTTTAGATACTTCCGTATGAAGTGTCCATTCTAAACGTGGGATGAAGCTGAAACAGTGGAATTGCCCAAGCAGGAAAATCTAAACTACTCCCCTGGTACATATTCTGTAAGTGGTGAGGGACCCATTTATTTTATCGACCTCATAACACATTTTACCTTTCTGCCATCTCATATTCACACTCTTAAAATACTAAATAGACATGAACACATTTCTGGTACTTACACTGGGAACTTGAGAATGATTGATTACTCAACACATTAAATAAGCTGTGCAAAGACAACAAACTACTTCAGACCACAAGATAACTGGCCTGGCCTTGAAAAGCACTACTGATGGGCACCACGAGATGGCCAACACTGCAAAGCAGCAAAGCAAAGAAGTAGCTTTTGACATTAACACTGTACACAAAAAGTAACTCTACATTGAAATATACAGTTTATTTTCGCAAAATCAAGCAATACCATTTGTCAGTAGGTACGTGTTAAGTGTCAGGCAGGAAAACTGTACATTTTCACTCTGGGCTGCAGGATCCAAACAGTTGGAGAAGCATTGTGGAAATCTTTCACTATACAAAGAGATCTAGAATTGAGAACAACAAAGGATGAAGAAACAGCCATCCCCAGGAAGCCAAAGGCAAAACATTAGCACCAGATTTTTTTCAAAAAGCAACAGTACAGCTATTTACAGATTTACATATAACATTGGGAGGCGTTTCCAGGGTGAGTGATTTCCAACAGCTTTGAAAAAGGAAAGGAGATAATTGTGACTACATAACTGTTCTGTGAAAGGGATAATAGATATAGCTTTCACAGTATTGCTACCTTTTAACAGAGATCTAAATCAAAGTACTGTATACAAACACACTGTAATTATAGTATTATTCACATTTCACATACACACTTCAGAGTAACCACAATATGTAAAATTTTTAAAATCCCACAGATAAAACAATGCACACTTTTTTCCAAGCTAAAAGACAAGCATAATTTATTTATGTTTAGTTTTGGGATTGTTATGGTTAAGGGATAGGTTTAAGGACAAAGGGACCAGTTGTCCTAGGAACATAGCAGCAAATAACTGTGAGATGCCAGAAGACTACATTTCTGAACTAGGAGGACAAAACTAAGGTCAGCTGTAGGTCTTGTAAAATGGGAGCTCCATTTGACCTCAACTGATGCACGTCAACATCATTTCAATCAAAATTTGGTCCAGGTATACAAAGTAGTGCACGATAAGGGTGTGTGCAGGGACAACAGTCCTTTTAATGTTTGCACCTGTCTATAAAGGAACTGGCTCCAGATGATTTTTGCTCCCCAATTCCCCAACTCACAAGGAATTCACTGATCAGCACCTTTCCAGTTCTCTCCCCACAAAAGAGAGGATTCAGGTAAGAAGGACAGAAAAACTCTTATGAATGCTGCCATACTGCAGGAGTAGTGGAAAGAATTTGTTTCTCTCTTTTCAACAACTGACCGATTGTATTTTCAGCCTGCTTAGCTACAGACTGGCATTCACATCAGCCTTGAAAATGGCTTCTGGCTGGGGAACCTACTTGTCTGAGGAGAGATAAATCTTTTCCTTACTACAATGGAAATGGCATATACACAAAGTCTTCCAAGACTTTCTTTGCCTGCAAAACTTTATCTTAACATAGAACTTGACACTTAAGACTACAGAATTTCACCGTAGGTATCTAAACAAGTTAGCATATCCCATTACTGCACTGCAAACATGAGTTAGCACCTCTTTTTAGAGCTATTGAAAATTATCTCAGTCAATAGCAGTATTAGGAGAACACAAGCAGTGATCTGATACTGTGAACTAACATCCTCTCCTTTATCGCTGTTTAATGGAAAAAACAAGCAAACAGCCCCACTTATGTTCACAGTTACAACACAGAGTTGCTCCAAGTAATGCACAGTATTTACATGGCAGAATTGTTTCTATTGCATTTGGTAGTTTGAAAAAGAGGAATAAACAGCATTATGTAGGTCAACTTCGGTATAACTTGTCTACATAAAACCATCACAATGTTGAACAACCAGAAGAAAAACAGAAGCAGTGTCCTTAATCTACATTTATTTCCATAAAGTGTAGTGGGTTTGGGACAAGAAGAATAAAAACATGCATAAAAAAAGCACAAAAAAGCAAATGAGCCTTCTAAATAATTTAGATGAAAAATGTTTTGAATAAAATCAGCACAGTACTTCCAGCCCGTTTCTTAAATCAAGTACGACTTGGTAAAGAAAATCGTTTGCATTGCATTAAGAGGGTCTACAAATATGTCTTGCAAAATAATTTAAAAAAATCTTCATCAAGGTAGGCATTAGGTGATTTGCAAGCTGCTTAAGAAGCATTTAACTAGACTGATTTTAATGTTGTTTTCTGCAAGGGGAAAGTGCTATCCTATATACAATATTACAAAGAAGTGTCTGATGCCACAGGATCAGTGACACTGCATTTCAGCAATCTGAATATATTAGCTATAAGAAGCATGCTTCCCCTATTTAATGTGTCTTTAAAGAACATAAAAACCCACTAAATTTAGAGCTTCTAAATGTATGTGCATTCATGAATTGCTGTGGGGTTTTCCAGCAGATTGTGCAGCATCTGAACATAAAGAAAGTATACAACCTATTCTAAAAACCATTGTTTGCATGCACAACTGCCACAGACTTTGAACATACTGAGCAGAAGGGTTAAGAGTCTCTCCTCTTTCATGGAGCTTTCTGGAAGTTTAGCAATGAGGAACAGCTGTAGAGTCCACCAATAAAAATTGTGTTCTAAAAAATTAAATACATCATTCAAAAAAAAACAGAAAGAGAGCATTATTGCTGTTGTGAGAGCTATTTTTCTCTTGTGCACTTGCTTCTCTACCAGATACTCAAGTAAGCCAAGATACTCATTTGTATACTTGAAAACTCCCCTATCCCTTCCTTCTTTCCCATTTTTCCCATTGTTGTTGGTTGGACTCAGTGCCCTTATTTGAGTCGCTCGGGTTGGAGGCTGTCAGTCAGACACTTCAGCTGCTCCTCCCCCAGCTTGATCTTGTCCTCAAGCTCTCGCTGCTCAATGATGAGGGCTGACTTCATTTTCACAAAGTGCTCATAGTCTGCTAGGTTCTCCTCGCTCAAGTAGTTTGCCAAAATGTCGAAGACAATGCGCTCTCGACGATCCAGGTTTTCCTTCAGTTCCTTTGCATCCTCATGTTGCTGGGTCAGCAGCTTTTGCTTATCTACCAATGTTCGCTTAGGAGAAAAGAAAAACAAGTCAAAAATTCACTGGATTCGCTAGGTTGGGACAACAGCTTCACTGTTCAAATCTCAAGTCTGTTTTCCCTACAGAGACCTTCCTGAATAATTAGAAAGGTGGAAAAAGAATGCTTCTTAAAATTTAGACTAATAAAATGCATTAACAAAACTGATAAAAAATGTAGTAAATCAATGAAAGATGCACCATTACTTTCTATTAGCCTCAAAAGCATTACTTCAAAGACTCCTTTACTATTTAATAGTTACAAATAGCTGCATACAATATAGTTGCCTTTGAAGAATAGTTCTTCAAATTAAGACTCAGCTGTCTTGCATGTTCCATACGCAGCACTGGCACAGCTGTGGTTACAGAACCCAGAAAGAGACCAATTATTGTAGCAATTTGTTCTTATACATTTCCTGACACTGTATTTAGCAATTCTGTTGCATCCAAAAGCCTTCCCAATGACATGTGAAGTCCTGTGGTCTTCAGACATAAGCAAGAGTGAAAGCTGAAGCAAGACAACAAAAGGGCGAAAGTGAAGCAAAAACAAAAAAGCGTTATTCTCCAAAAAGGCCTGTAAACTTTCTGCTTTGTGCCTTCACAAGAGACAAAATAGGGGAAAGGGAGGTTGAATGGAGGAATACACAAAGAAAGAGGACAGCAGAAGACAGCAGCTATATCCCTCTCCCCCAGCATCACCTATCTGCACAGCTGACAGTCCCACCTGAATCACCCAGCTAAACTCCTTTGACAGTACATGGAGAGAAAAAAAGGAGCATCATCAATCCAACCTATTTCAGATGTCTGCCTACAAGTGATTGCCTTTTTCCAGTGAGAGTATGGCTGGCTTACTCTGACATCAATAATTCTGTACAGATGCCTGAACTTAACTAAAAAGTGTCCCTAAGAGGTACCAATCCATGACTTCTAGCTTTGCTTCAGAGATTAATTTTCTTTGAGAAGTTGTCTTCAAATAAACCTCAGTCTGTTCTAATAAACGTGTCCATCTTTTTAATTTGCAACTTCTGTTAAATCACATATGCTGTTTAATAAGCCTGAAGGATTTACAGAGAGAGGTGTTTTTGTAGGATATGAAAGAGTCTTTTCAAGATGGAAGTATGAGACAAAGAGGGCTGCAGACCAGTGAGCTTTAATAAACCTACCTGTCAGAACTGCACATGCATCTTGTGCTGATTCTTTCTAGAGACAGACCAAAGCTCAAGAGTGAAATGTTTTCAGATTTGTGCTCTCAATGTACTTAAAATACACATCCTAGATTAAGTCAGGATTCAAGACAGATATGGAAGACAAGTCAGAAAAATCACACACTGTTAGAAAAAAACAGTTTAATCTTCCCTTCAGCTTATGCGAGGGGAAAAAAATCCCACTGCAAGTTGCAAGCAGAATTATCTGCTGCAAAGAGATGGAACTAACACTTCTCCTGAACTCACCAGGGCAAGTAGCAGACAGCCTTAAACTCAGGAGTGTGGTTAGTGTGCTCCCAGGGCAGCCTTGCAGGTGTGTGCATGCTGAGCAGCAGTAACTGCCAGAATCTGATGAATGCAAGAGGACATGGACACAAAGCACAAGTAATGAGAAGACACTGGCCTTGCTGTGTAAGAGGAATGGGGCTGGTAGCTCTTCAGATGAAGCCCCTTTCAGAAGCTGAAATTGAAATACCTGATACTGTTCCCTGTGGCAAAAAAAAAAAAGACCTATAGCAGAGCATCTGGCAGTCAAAGTATTAACTCAGTAGTCATTATTTGACTACCTTTATTGAGAAAGTCTGGTAAGCTGTTACTGGCCCCTAAAAAGTGGAAAGCTATCAGAGCAATGTTTATTAGACAATATCATCTTGGAAAGAAAAATCAGTGGTCACTGGGAATATGCTCCCCAACAATGGAAGTAAAATCCTGTTTTGTTTATATGGTATATTAGTGGTTCACCACGTATCATTCAACCTACAAAATACTAAAAGACAACCAAAAAAAGCCACAAGTACAGTCTAAATTCAACACTTCTAGATATATTTCATAGAATGTTAGAATGGTTTGGGTTGGAAGGCACCATAAAGATCATATAGTTCCAACCAGGCCAAGTTGCTCAAAGCCCCATCCAACTTGGTCTTGAATATTTCCAGGGAGGAGGGAGGGTACCTCTCTGGGCAGCCTGTTCTAGTGCTTCACCACCCTCAGGAAAGAATATCTTCCCAACATCTGATCTAAACCTGTCTTCCTTCACCTGAAGGCCATTCTCTCTTGTCCTATCACTACATGCCCTTGTAAAAACTCCCTCTCCAGCCCTCTTGTAAGCCCTCATTAGGGACTGGCAGGCTGCTCTAAGACTCTCTGGTATTCTCTTCTCCAGGCTGAGCAGCCCCAGCTCTTTGCCTGTCTTCACAGAGGCAGTGCTCAGGCCTCTGATCAGCTGAGTGGCCTTACTCTGGAAGTGTTCCAACAGGTCCATATCTTTCTAGTGTTTTGTGCCCCAGAGCTGGATGCAGCACTGCAGGTGGGGTCTCACAGGAGCAGAGGGGCAGAATTCCCTCCCTTCACCTGCTGGCCACGTTGCTCTTGATGCAGCCCAGGACATGTTTGACTCTCTGGGCTGCAAATGTACATTGCTGGGTCATGTTGAGCTTTTCATCCACCAACAGCCCCAAGTCTTCCTCTCCAGGGCTCACCTCAGTCCTGATGGATCTCTCCTGATGTTAACTATGGCAAGATTGGTGTCAGTGCAGGTGAAGATAAATGGGGATTAAAATATGTTAGGGATTTAGAGTTCTGTCAGTATAAATTTGATATCAAAATACACAGACAATTTCTGACTGTCCTTACTATACCACCTCTTCACTATCTTCCTTTTCCACACCCAGCCAGTAATCTATTTTTATCACAGCTCTCAAACTGTGTTTCCTATGTGCACACATCATTTGGTAGCTCCTTCCCCATTAGGCAACTGCAACCACACTTAGAAAAATGTCTAATGAAGGATTAAATTTCTCCAATTGTCAGAAGCTTTGATCTGCCATTTATTAAACTGTCAAATACTTTCCCTTCCACCTCAGTCAGAGGGAGCTGAACAGCCATTAATCAAGCATGTTAGGTCCAAACAGCAAAAGCACAGCTTCAGATCAGTCCCAGCACTTACTGATTCTTATGTGTGAAATAATGCAAGAGGCTGAAGAAACAACATGAAACCACAGCCCATGGAAAAAATTCAGTTACAGCACTTAGGTGGACTGTTGGCATTTCAATCCACAATCCACAGCTACAAGTCAAAAATCCTCCTTCACATTCATTTAACCGAGAAGCCAAACTCACTTGAAACATGCACCCCCCCCTCCCCACTTTCTATTCATTATAGCCTAAGTTTCACACATATCTACATCTTTCCATTGGTGCACATCTGTATTGCTATGTATCTCCTTCCTAGGTAAGGCCTGATGGGATTTGTTAAGTTAAACAAGTTAAATTGCTGCAAGCAGAGGTTAGATCCAACAGGTTAAGAGCATAATTGCTCCTGCTCCTCAAATTTTCACTTCTGCTCAGAGTCCTCCACATCACTACTATTCTGCTTGGATAAAACATGTTTTCTACTGAAAAATTATTTTTGCTATGCCTCCCCCTGTTTCCCCTCCCCATCCCCCCTTTTTTTAAAGGTTTGTCCTTCTGTTGTTTCTTGCTCTTGCTCCTCATTAGTCATTGTGGAAGGAAGCTGCAGTAGATGAGAAGCATTTTCTTTGTAACAACCTTATGGATTTGTATTAAGATTCTCATTGTGTATAGAGAAGTCTGCAAGCTTTCTGTATTACAGCACAAACACTCCTTTTCGCATCTTGAATTGTTACAAAATTTTTGTTTGCCTTCTTTTTATGCTCTTATCAATACATTCCCTCTTTCTTTAAACTTTTGCCAAGAAGTCTGTTTTCTAGTATGCTGCACCCCAAACCTATTTTTTCTCAGCAAGCCACATTCCAAGAAAAGAAGGCAAAGAGAAAAGTTTCAAGAAATAAAAAAAAAAAAAGGTGTTATGAGATTTATCCACATATTATCCCTCATATTGAGCACTGCAATTTAGATAAACAAAACCAAGCAAACCTCCCCTCCCACGAGCTTCCCTAAATGCAGGAATATTACTGTTGGTCCTTCTCACCCGTTCTTCTGGAGAGGTATTGTCATCCAGGTTATTGAGGG
This sequence comes from Pseudopodoces humilis, assembly GCF_049639895.1. Lineage (NCBI taxonomy): Eukaryota > Metazoa > Chordata > Aves > Passeriformes > Paridae > Pseudopodoces > Pseudopodoces humilis. The sequence goes on from NC_142201.1 coordinate 19,589,171, forward strand.
CATTTTCCACCCGGGCCAGACGACCAGACAGGGACAGCAGGAGGTTGACCACTTTGTCAAGGTCACCAATAAACATCTTGAATTTGTCAAACTCATTTGGTTTGCAGACTTCTTTCACAATGGCCTCTACCTCCTCCCCCAGGATATTGTTTGCTTGGATGTCTTCCAGGAGTGTCTCCCGTGCTTCTCTCAGCACCTGCAGCTTCCTACTAATGCTGTCAATAAGTTCTTGCTGTGGAAAATAAAGGAGGTAAGAATTTGTTAGCACTACTGCATTCTTCCCTACTTCTGCAAGTCATGTCAGCTAGCACTTTAATACATTTCAAACTTCCATGAGACTTTGACAATGAGTGCATGACAAATAAATACATGCCTGTGTCAAAGGTCCATACCTCTGCATTCAAAGGTTCAGGATGTAGCTGCATGATGCTCAGCTTGAGACCTGTGTTAAAGCAAATTACCTTTGTGGAAAAATATAAAGGTTTTTCACCCTCCCATCAAGCCTTCCTGCTGCTGCTTTGAGCAGCTTCAAAGCCTGTTATAACCACAGAAAGTACAGCAAGCACATGCCTGCGTCTCTAAATATCAGGTCCATAACACCTTGCTGAAGAGCTACACTTAAGAAGATACACAGTACTAGAAAAACAATCCTGTATTTTCCACACGATGCAGTTAAAACTAGGGCACTGTCAAGCTTTCTTTTCCTTTCTGCATAATATTAGCATTCCTCCAATAGCAGTTCTTCCATGCTCAGAAAATCTTAGCATTAACAGTGCCTTAACAACATTTCTGTAGGGTAGTCATAATCCCTGTGGCACCGGGAACAAAATCTACTGTATTGTACAAAGCAGCTCTGTGCAAAGCAGCTCTGCCAAAGGACCAAAGAAGCATCACTATCCCAGGCCAGGCAAATACACAACCTCACTTCAAGTTTGGGGGGCTTCTGAACTATAGTCCCCTCTGCCTGAGGTGCACTTGCACTGCCTTAGAAAAGCATGTCAGGGGCAGAACCACCAGAAACCAGACCAAGAATCCAGATCTCCTTTGATCACACCTCTGGTCCCCCTGTGCTAGTTTCCCGCATTTGGGCAAGAGGTCTTGCTTCTTATGTGCCTATTACCTTTCACTGGTGCACAAGTGGTGTAAGTTAGTTCAGCCAGCTACCAATTCTGAGATAATTCACACCCTAAAAATGCCTCGTTCAGTTAAATGTAGGTGCTTATTTGGTATTCAGCTCATTTCAGGTAAAAAAAATTTCCAAAGCATTCTTTAAACATACACCTCAGTGCAAATTCAGAATGAAAATTACATCCTTTAAAATAGTCATTATTTCACAGTACCCCTAGCTTTTTGTTTAATTAGTCATGACATTCTTTAGGAAGTCTGCTTTCTAAATGCAAATCTGATTACAAGCCTTCATGATTACTGAGAAACATACTGATAGCAGCTGCTGCTCACAGAGGCCACTGGACAGTCATTGCCAATTTATTTTAGGAACAAAAACCAACACAAAACAAAGTCTGCCATCTTAACAGAAAGCAACTATACTGAAAATGTAGAAGCTTTTTTTAAAGTAGAAATTCAACCCATGGATTATCCATACTGGCTTTTTCCTTTTTGATTTAATGTACTCAGTCCAGGTTAATCTGGATCTGGGTTATCTGTTAGCCTCAGTGCCCAAAAGATTAAGGTAGTAAGCAGTTCTACAGATGCCTGCTTTACTGACTGATTAATCTGCAGGATTTGATTTTTTCCCCCTTCTCTCAATGCAAATGCAGTTTGATTTGGATTATGTAGGTCACAGTACTACGCTTTCATTTCCCTCAGATGACATGCACTATGCTGCTGCTTCACCAGTCGAAACACAGCAGGATACTGTGGTGCTCTGTGTTATCTCAAGCTTTTTCACTTCTGTAGCTGTGCTGCAACTTTCTTCAAATAAAAAAAAAAGCCACATGGCTGCTCAGCATTTACTGATCTGTCTGCCACTTCATATCAGATTTCTCAGTTCCATTTCCAGTATTTCCCAGTAACATCCTATTTAGTAACATACCAAGCAGCTGAAGCTAACCTCTAAAGCAACCATTTTTCAGGTCAGAAGACCATAAATACTAAGACTGTCATATCTATTAAGAATTGGATTATGATTATTGATTGCTTCATACCCAGATGAAGCAGCCTCTGCATGCAGCAACTGTGAACTCACTATATCCACAGCAGAAAACCTGTATTATGCTCAATATCTACTGAGCCAGAAGAGCTGCAGTCTACATCTTGAGACTGGCAGATGAATAATTTATAGCTGTGAATTCTGTACCAGTACACAAGAAAACAATAAAGTCATTCTTACTGATCTGACTAGCAACACAGAAGGTGGCTCAACAGAGTACTGCTAGGGTGGCTCACTGTTTGGCTTGCTTTTACATAAATTATACTCTGCTTTCAAGCTCAACAACCCATTCCTAAGGAACTCAAGCCTCGAACCAGATAAAAATTGGTATACATTTATTATTTTTACACTTCAGCAGTTGCTGAAATTTTCCTAAGGGCAAAGGGGAAACTTCCTAGACAGACACACATGGGTTTTCCTTACTACAAAAAACATTCTTATAGCATCTTCAAAATCTGATCAGTATTTTATAATTGTGGTACACCTACATTAAACTCAGTACATAAGACACAGACATCCCATTCGTGCTAGCTGGGAATACAGGGATTGGCTCAAAAAAATCAAAATAATAAATAAAAGTATTAACAACCCTATATGAAATTCCTATACTTATTTCAAAATAAGAAAAAAATCACCACGTGTTTCTGGCTTGCAGAGCAGAGAACGACAAATACAGGAATCATTCCACAGTGGTCTGCAATTAAGATACCTCATAACAGAACTACCAGTTTCCAGGAATCAAGAAACAGGTTCTGGGCATATGGTCCATCTAAAACTACTGAAGTCATAAAGTGTGCCATTAAAATGTTCAGGTCCCTAACAATTCCTTGTTAAACTGTTACCAAATATGAGAAGCTGGGCCAAGCTGTATCTTCCATCCATTTAATAAAGATTCCTAAACCCACTTACAAGGAGTTTTCTATGTTTTCTGACACATTCCATGACGAAAGCCCATTGAACTGAGTGCTCCATCTCCATGTGGAAGACCAGGGAGAAACGCAAGCAGCAGGGTGTGTGTGCTACAACAAGTGCACTTAGAGGAGAAGATGGGCAGGTTCTGATAAAAGCCCTTTGTGAAAACCTTCCTATCTCATATGATTAGTGGTATATACTGAAGCTGGGGGATGAATAGAGAAGTATGAAAAGGGTAAACATGATTTTCTTGTTAAGAAACCAACAAAAGTAAATGGCCCTCTTGTTCATAAAAGTTTCAGTATTTGGTTTGTTGGGCAAACAAGAAAGGTTTAATTTTACCTCCCTCCTACTCTGTAATTAATGAGAATGAAACTAATTCTAGCAAAATCATGAAAGTGACAATTATGTGTGGCACCAGATAAAACCAAATTATTTAAAATGAAGGGAAATCCTTCAATTGTCTAAGTAGTACAGTTGTTGGATTCATCAGCTGTCTAGCATGAGGGTGAGGGAAGGGCGCCTGCTGCAGCCACAGCATGCCCCGGCAGCACACAGCACACTGAACCGCGCGATGCAGAGGCAGCAGAGGGAGGCTGAAACAACACAGAGCTAACAGAAAACACAACAGAAAGCCCACTCAAATGCAGTGCCTTGTACTGAACACCTGCTCTGAACCACAGGTGGAAATTTCTCATTCTTAGTGACTAAATATAGCCCTAATAATTAAAAATCATTTCTTTGGGACTGGATTATCAAGTGCACCCTGGCAGCTGATTTTTAAGCAGAGTCGACTGCGACAGAAAAGGTTTGCACACCACTGCATTACTGGCTTAGGTAAACAGAGTTGAACTACATCACTTTACTTGATCAAACAGAACATTTCCTCCAGCTTATCAATACGGGGAACAATAATTAGAATATTTTGTGGCCAGTTACTAATGAGATCAATGCAATGATTTTACTGTAGGACAACACTTTCTCCAACCACACAAAAGTCAGATCATCACTGTAGTATCTAGGGAATTATGATGACCTTTGATCAGAAATAAAACACCAAAGGATGGGGATAAAGAAGAAGACTGCCTCTCTCCCTTGTGACAAGCAACTTCCACTGAATCCACCAGGCTAATTAGTAATCTCCCACAATCATTATTAATTTGGGAGGCAGGAGAAAGAGTTTTCTGTTCATGAAAATAATGCAGGAAGAAAATAAGAAAGAAAGAAAGAAGAAGGTGTGTGTACGTTCCTTCTCTCAAGACAAACCCAAATGGACTTATATTTCAAAAATTTGGAACAACTAAAGCCACCACCAGCTTCAGTGGGATACATAAGCACTGCTGTTTCTTGTTACATAGAGAGAAATAGAGAAGGACTTCAAATGGAAAATGGTATTTTAAAATAACCTCCTCAAGACTTCTCTCCTTAAGACTTTCTAAAACATGTGACAAGTTCCAAGAAGCATCCAATATGAAGTTCCTAAATTCACAGGTGTACACCTAACTCATCCACAAAAACAAACAAAAAAAAAACCAAAGGCGAACTGATTTTTTCCAACTGATCCTGTACATCTAGAAGGCATTTTATTGAGGGCTGTTTAGTAAAACAAATTCACACTTAATGTAATGAACAGAACTCAGAGCCTCCCATTACACTTTTAGAAATGTCTTTTACCTTCTTCTCTGACAAGTCATGATCCAGTTCATCTTCAGAATCATCCTCACTCTGCTGCTGTTGCTGCTGCTCCTGCATGTCCTTCATCTTAATCAGCAGCTCTGCCTTTGGTGCAGATGTGCTGTAGTAAGTAGAATTGGTTGTCAGGGAGATGGCAGATGGTGCACTCTGCTCCTCTTTCCTGGGAAAAAGTCAAAACTTTCATTAACTGCCTTGACACACTAATCAATGAAAAGAAAGGACAATATTTTAGAGACATCATTTCATCAGCAAGCAGGGGGTTCAAGAGAAAACCATTACCTATGTAAATAAGATAAATAAACACTGTGAATAAAATCTGTATGAATTCAGTACGTGCTCAGCAAAAGTTAAAACTGAAATCATGCAGAACATACATGATTGCAAGAATTGAAATGCATCAAAGATACTGCATCTGGAAACAAAATGGAAAGTTACATTTTACAACATAGTGCAAAAAAACCCTCATCATCATATACAGTATCCTTTTGGATTGGGATTGTACAATGTAAGTATGTAACTTTTTTATTAGGGAATCATAAACAAACTTCTCAAGGATACAACTTATCAGATAATTTGTTTCAAGAAAACAAAACAACACAGTATATCAACGTGGATGGAATTCAATTATTTTCTTTCTTTGATCTCATTCACTTGTAGGACATGCCTCATGCCTGCTTCAAGTAGTCTTTGTAAATTTTTATCACATAAAAAAGGCAAGAATATTGTTCCTTCTCTCTCCAGTTACTAGACTGGATGACGTTGGTAAAACATGTAATCACAATGAAATGGCAAAAGTTAATTATTTCTTAAATTGTCAAAAATTGGCTTTCAATCAGGTCTTAGAAATCTTTCATATTGTACAACACTGTTGTTTCTGTCTTTAATGGTATCATTAGTAGTATATTGACTTGACTTTCAGCAGAAAGAAGACTCACCTCCAGTCCCCATGGGATACTGACACACTCTAGATGGAAGCTTATACGGATATACCAGCTTACAGAAAGTAATACTCACTTCTCTTCTGAAATTTTTGGAGAGGGAACTTTTGGCAGAAGCTTCCTGCGCTGCTGAGCTTCTTCTAGGAGATGTTCATCTTTAGGGAATATACCAACCATCAGATCCATTGTTGTTTTTATTTTCACATTAGGATCTAGTATGTCTGCTAGGGATTTATCTCTTCCCACAATCTCTCTGGCAAGTTCTTCTGACTTCCAGTCTTCAAAAGTCTTTTCTTTGGCCTTTATATAGCTGGATGCTTGTGTGGCAGCACTGCTGTCCTTCAAGTTGCTCCCAGGTTCTTCAGTTGGTTGAGGGTCAACTGGTTTGGTTCTGGCTTCTGGCTCTGGCTCTACACCTTGCCTGGTGTAAGCACAGAATCGTGAGTAGGATTGCTCAGAAGTGCTGAGTGTTTTAATCTGGTCCTTTTCCAAACCACTGGGTAAAGCAGGAGGCTCCATGGTACTGACAAGGCTCTGCCGACTCTCCTTCTCTGCGCTGCTCTCAGAATGAACTATCTTGATGGGAACCATTTTCACTGTAGTATTGTTGTCTATAACCCTTTCAATTCTGGAAAAGAAACAAAATTCATCCTTAGAAATGGAATAACCTTTAATCTAATTAATATACGCAAATCAGAGGGGAAGTCCAAAAAGACAGGTAAGAGAGTGAGGTAATGGACTATTGCCAGCACTGTATCTCAAACCCTAAATCTACATGTTCTTTTCTGCCCACAAATCTGAAATAATATTATTAGTTCATTTGCAAGGTGTCCTAACATCAGCCTTGTGCAATGCTCATGATGCAGGACTTCTGTTAGTTTCCATGAACACGAGGGTCCAATCTCAGCAGCCAGACCCCAGATTTCAGACAGCACTGCTGAACTGCCTTTTACCCCTTTGTTGCCACGGGTGTAGGGGAAAACGTGCCCGCAGCCCACCCTCACTGCCTCACACAGATCCAACAGTGGCCTTGCCTCTTGGCCTAACATGCAGCTGAGCTGCCTGGGGAGTCTGTGATGCCCTCACATCAATTTTCAGCTCTTCCAAGGGAAGAGACGACATACCAGATGGGAGCATCCCACAGGCTAGGTTTTTCCTGAGCTACAAGAATAACAAAGAATCGCACATGGGAAATCTGGAAATAATTCAAAACTTAATTACATGGTTAGAAAAAAAAGAAAATTTAATTTATAAAATTTCACATGACACAGAAGCTCAATAAACAGATCCCACCACAGTGTCCTAGTATTCCACTTAAAGAGGAGAAACTAGGCATTGAAGAGGATAACATACAATTCTGGGTATTCTTTTTAAGAGAAGCTTGTAGCAGAAGTTCTGTACTGCATAGAACAAAAGGCCTCCTCAGCCATTCAAGAAGCTACTTAAAGCAGAGGCTAACTTAGATTTTAAACTGGACAATAACATGTTAAATAACATTTCAGAAATATCTGTACTGTATGTAAACTATATAAGAAACCAAAGTCTACTTTAGCGGTTCTGAGTTTGCAAAAAGTTTAAAATTATTGTCATAATGTGGGTTTGGAACCTCTACAGCAAGGAAAGGAACATTGCCTACTAGCTAAAATATCTGCTTTAATCTGGCTGGGTAGCATGCCGCCTTTCAGATAAGTGACCAAGACATACTACATCTCTTTTTCTCTAAGTGTGGGTGTGTCACTTTCCCTAAAATAAGCTTTTACTTTTCTGCTGTTGGTAACAGCAGTATCTGTTTGACCTGACATTTTTCAGAAGTTGTATCTTATATTTTAAAGGTATATTTGCCGCTGAATACATGTGCAGCCCCCCAGTAGATATTTACTTTCCACAAGTGCTTTGTGGACATAGTGATCCAATTTGGGGCAGGTTTTCCAGCCCATGCTGAACCTCCCTGCTCCCATTTCATCAGGCTTTTCCTTCAAGGGGACTATCATTTTCAAGACTCACTTCTGTGCTCATTGCTTAGACCCAGCTCCCCACCTGCAGACTGGGACTCTCCTGACTGCAGAAGAGCTGGGCAGTGCTAAGCCACCACCTCCCAAACCTCCCAACCCTTCATTTTGCTTATTTTAATTAAAGCCCACACTCTGGGCTTTAATTGAAACTCCACTAGAAAGTTAAGAGGAACGTATTTTGGAATTTGGGGGAAATACAAGATGAATGCATAAATGTATGGGGGGGCAACTGGAAAAGAAGTGAGCTGAGTACCATTCTTCACCTAAAATGCTCAGCATCTGTTTTGAGACTTTGAGTACATTCCTCTCAGCCTAGTCAAAGATTTTTTCAGAAACTTAAGGCATCATTAAATGGATTGCTTTCAGGAAAAGCGAAGTCAGTTCAACACCAGGTACTTCAAAAATTCTTTTTCTGCAATCACTACCCTCCTGATTTCTGAAGGTTTTCCATTTGTGGAAAGGCAGCATGAAATTTTGACTTGAAGCAACTGTACTTGTGGATATTCCAAAGCTTCAACCCAACCACAAACCCAGTCCCTCCTTGACTTGAGTTTAGGTTTAGTGCAAATCTATTGATGCACTCTTCTCAGCTTTGCTGTTGCTAAACAGCTGTCTGTGGCAATAGCTGTGTTGTGTACACCATCAGTATTTGCCCCACACACATTATTCTAACCTAAATCACTGCGGGAAATCCTGCACACACTCACCTTGGCCTGCTGATGAACAAGACACTTCTTGACAGTACAAAAGCTATAAGCTAACATCATCAAACATTAGCTGCCCCTAGCATGCAAAGTGGCATGTCCAAATGCCCATATGCAAGGAGCCAATACAAATAATAAGCCAAATCTGATTAACTATGTATTAAGATAAATCTACCTAACATATTTTATTCATATGAAATAAATACCATATAGAAAGTTCTGAGGTACAGCTGCCATGCTTGCCCTTTTTGGCCAAACCTGCTTTAGTGAGTAATTTCATTATTAACCGGGGACAATACATTGTGTTCAAACAAGAGCTGTCTGGGACTAAGATTTTTAAATGTTAACAGAAGATTCGCAGGGTTAAGTATTTTAACATTCAAATATGGGCATATATCAGGCACACCTCAGTGCACATTTCAACATTAAAGCTTAGCAAATTGGAAGGACAAATACAATTGGCTTTCTAGACATCCTTCATATCTGTTCATAAAATACATTAAGGAAGTTAAAGCAAAATATTAAGGAAGTCATTATTGTCATCTACTTTAGCACATGGATTCTAGGGTTCACATGACATATCGCACTTTTCATTGTAAATTATATCATTAGCTCATGTTAAAACCACTGCAGAATGAAACCTCACTTTTTCCTCCAGTTTTAAGAGGAAAAACATCAAGGCCTATTTAGGAAAAAAAGTGATTCATATTTTCATGTTGTAAGGCAAAATGGAAAACAGCCCGAGTTTGTTCAACTATTTACATTAGAGTAGAGTAAAGCCATGCCAACTGGTTTTGCTCAGAGAAGCAACCTCTGCATGAATTCAGCTTAGAGGTTTTGTTTTCCTTCTTTAACCATGAATTATAGTGCTGAAAGATTTATGAAAACCAAGATTCCTGAGCTTCCTGGAAGAGTTCGTATCTTGTGGGAGAATAACCTTTTATGATGTTAGCAGCATCATAAGATGCAGCAAGCGATTAATTTCAGTCAGTTGTCTAATTCTGAGTTTATCTACCCTGGGAAAGGACTGAATCTCCTAATGAGTGTTCAGTCATTGTCAACATAAAGTGTTCAGAACCTCTCCACAGACAATCGACAATCTGAAGTGCCATATTTTGCTGTAAAAGCAACATAAAATCAGTCATGATTTGGTGAGTGTATATTACTCTGTGTGTTTTCAAAACATGTTTTCACAAAGGATCCAGCTTCCCTTCTCACATCTGCTTTGTCCCTCCCTACTCTGATTCATATTTATATACAGACTCAGGTAGAGGAAATGACAGGGATTTTTCTGACTTTGCCTGTACTTTCAGAGGAAAATCCCTTAGAACCCTTCTCTTTAATTTTCTGCTAACTACCAGGTGTAGCACCTGGGCAGCACAAGTCAACTAAAAGAAACCACAGACCAGCTGAAGGACATCAATGGTACCAAATGGAATATTACACAAGTCTGTGGTCTCTAAAATATGCTGCAACGGCTCAATGCTTAATGAACTTGAAGGATGTGTAAAGAAAATTAACAGACAACCAATAATAAGGTCTAACTGGGCAAAAAGTGTTAATAAAATAGTAAAAGAGTTAACATCTAGTACCTGGCTGGGTTGTCATCCTGTAGGGACACAGGAGGTTTATCAGTGAGCTTCTGTGGTGCAAACTGTGGAGAAGGGGACCTTGATGACTCCATGCCAGGTTTTTGAAGATACCGGTACTTGGAAGACTCAGACTTAAGGTGTATTTTTCCTTCTAAGTGCTGACAAACATTCTCTGTGGATGACACGTGCTGGAGCTGCTGTGGATTAGCACTCTTCAGTTTTCCATTGAAAGCTGCAGGACTCTGACAGAGAGAGGATTGACTGGAAAAGACTTCAGTGGAGCTGGGGGAAGAGGACAGGAAGGGCTGGCTGGCTGGTACCAGCAGAGATTCAGCAGAGGTGCCAAGCGATGGTGCAGAAATATCTGGTCGCTTGTATTTATCTCTTTTAGGTGGTGGTGGCCTCTGAGGAGCAGGCCCACGCTTCTTGTTCAGCAGCACTGGCTCTATTCTATGGTTTTCCTCTCCTTTGCCCCAGGACTGACAGAAGTGGTTCTCGTTCAAGGTCTGTGTCTCAGAGTAGGGCAGGTGAGGCAGGCTACAATCCTTGCTCCTCTCATTCACATTTTCCTGAGAGTATCGGTAGTCACTAGGCAATGTCCCAGACCTGCCCCGACTCTCGTGAGGCAGAACTGTAGGTTCTTGCCTGTGCAAAGGTCTGACAGAAGACTTCCACTTGTGGCCTAAATTCTGGTCCAGCTGATCGCTCTTCTCTTGTGCGTTTTCCCTCAGGGCCCCTGTATCAGCTTGCCTAGAGAAAAGAACATGCTTTTAGTATGCTGCTGATTTATTTCCTTTGGTGCAAGGCCAACACACCAACCCAGGCAGCTTGAACACCGAGATCATATCCAACACTGAACACCAACTCCTCCAATCTATGGTAACTGTATGGCAAAAAAACATCCTCTCATGTATGGGCACACATGGTGTACCTAATCCAATGTGACGAGACAAAACAATGTCAGGCTAAATTAGGGTGTGGAGCACCACAGGATGCGACAACCTCTGGGTAACCTGAGGCGCTGCAGTGTGCACAGCTTAGTTAAACGCACAGCCAAATGGCCAAATGTTGGTAGAAAACAAAACTGACTCCAGAAAAGGAAGTCTAATACTAAAATTTAATTATCTTGCTACAAAGTCAGTAACAAAGTGTTTGAAACACATTTCTTATCTAGGTACAATAATCCTTCAGTAACTTTTTAAAATGTGAACTGAATACCAGGAACTTTATGAATCTGGAGGTTGAATTTTTGTGTATCTGCTGAAAAATTAAATGAGTGCAAACAAAATGTTTGCTGAAGCTAAAAAACTGGGGAAGGGAAAATGAGTATCTCCTGAATTAAGGCAGAAAAGGAAATTTAGAAAGGATAGTATTTTCCAGTCAGACTTATTTTAAGGCTGAACTTCTTTTGTCCTGTCAGCACAAATGACAACAAATGGCCAAAAAGGCCTTATCTTATCCTAAATGTTTTTGGGTTTATTCCAGTTTCCCACTCTCTGTCTCTCTAGTCAGGAAACAGCCTTTCACGGCTCCATGCTTGTCCTTTGCCACGAGACACATAGTATGTTTGTGCTCACCAGATAAAGACAAATTGGGGAAGGAGCAGAAGGCAGGAGAAAAGTACTTCTGGAGCTCCAAGAGGAGACAGGTTTGCCCTCTGCTTTAAAGGAGGCAGAAGAGAAAACTATGAGCTTAGAAAACAAGCTGCAACGTACAAGTCAAGGCTTCAGAGAGCAACTAATCTAAGTTATGCTGACAGTGCTGGTCTTTGTATTTTTAAATAGTAATCCTGTAGTCACGCACTGCCCAAGCCTTCTTTTGAGGTGACTATGAAAAAGGCATATTTCCCAGCCTATTTGTAAAATAAGGTTTAGTTGAATTTTTCAATGTAAACACATTATTAATATCACTGTATTAGTTTTGACAATGTCTATAGGCAGTTAACACCAGGGTGTAGGAAAACAAAATTTGAGATAAAAGCATATAAAATAACTATTAGCTTAAAGTCTATTATAAATTCAAGAAGAAAATAAAATTGAGTAGTTGCACACTGAATTACTATTTTAATTAAATTAAAACAAAATATTTAAAAGGAAGTATTCTTGGAAAGACAACTGATTAGATGTGGATTCCTGAGATGTCACATACACTTTCTCTCTCTCATGTGAAGTGTTATACTTTAACATTCAGCTTTAAATGGTAAATTTTAAACTTAACATGAATGAGATTAGTATCGCTGACATTCAAGTCTCTTCATATGCTCACCTAAGAGCAGATGGTTCAGACAACTTGAAGTTGTCTGACAAATTCAGAGTCAAGTCTGATTTACAAAACAGTATTTATTGACCCCTCTTTTAGCAGTAGATGAAGGACAGTTTTGTGAAGTAAAAATTAGACAAATGGCCTGAAAGACCACCACTATTCTGATTTGGTTACATGCCATCTCAGCATCTCAAGAGTCAGCTCATTTTCCCTAGTGAGTTCAATGTAAGCAGAGCCAGGCCTGTAAATAGATCCAATAACTTTAATGGAAATATTTACTAAATGAAGACTGCAGACCTTCTTACATATGAAATACTATGTTTAAACCAGCATTTTTCATTGTCTAGATAACCCATGAACAGCACAATTTTCTCCTTGTTAACTCATGCAAAAGTTCTTCAGGCCTCCCAATTCACCTTCACATCCATAAGCCATAACAAAAACCAATGCAACAGATGCTCTCAGGTGCACAGAAAAATCAAGGGTATGATACAAAATGTTGCAAAGACATCAATTACATGCATTATCTCAGCCACTTTGCAGAGTATACCATGAACTTCGCATGCACATCAGGACTGGGAGTGCTGGTGGAAGCAAACGGGATGGAGAACACCACCAACCTGACACATGTGCATATCCAAAACAAGTAACCAATATATTGGTGTATTCTGGCTCGGAAGCAATGAACGCTCTAGCAGTCCTGTCACTTTCCAAAACTGAGCAAAAGGACATAAAGAATTACAATAGAGAGAAATTTGGAGATGCCATATTTGCAAACATGGAGATAAAATTCAGAGATCACACACATGACTTCATACAGCTTCCACAAAATTAATCAAAAAGTTTTGCAGTGTCACACAAAATGGGTCTGAGGCGAGGTGGTGGCTACATTCAACACTGAAGCTAAATTGCATTCAGTGTGAGTGTGTCCTCATGCAAAACATGCTCATCACATTATTTTGGAGAGATGTAAGCTTACTGTCAGAAAGGAGGGAAAGAAAACAAGCTTCAAGCCCCAGGAGAACACAGTGGCAAGAACCTGCAAAGGTGTTACATTATTATCAATACTGAGAAGTCCACTAAGCTGCTTGCTATCTGTCAGTGCATCATGTAATAATATGCCCAACAATACAGCTGGTTTGGAAATGAGGCTGTAAGATTATACAAAGATAACATACCACTGAAAGGAACTCATCATTTATAACCAAACATCACAAAGTGAGAGACACAGAACAGTTTTAAACCATCTGAAAACATGACAATTGACTTAATTACTATTTTCATTCTAGATAACAAACCAGCCAACATCAAAAACATTAAACTCTTAGCTATCTTCAAACCCAAAGCTCCCCCACCCCCATAATACAATGCCACAATTACCCAAGTTGCAAGAGCCGTTCTGAGACAACAGAACAGGGAAAGCTCACACCACATTCCCCATCCCAGCACAGCACATTACAGCTTGCACTGTCAGACAACTTACACCAGCCACTTAACCTGAGCTGCAAAGGAAGTGTAATTAAGAGTCTTATGCTATTGCTACAAAGTGGTATTCAGTAAGGGTGAGTCTAGTCCAGCAGTCTAACATGAGCCTTTTCTACTGCACCTGTGTTTAGTATTTTGCTGTAGGAGCTTTCATATCTAAATGTCAGGAGGCAGAAAACCAATGTATGCTTCTAACTGAAAAGAAGGAATTGCTTCATTACACAAATCAGCCCTCCACATTTTTGAGAAGCTCTCATTTAGCAGAGGGCTCAGCATTCCCAGAGGGGGTCTCTGTGGAGACACAAGAGGCTGAGCACTCAGCAGTGAATGCAGGAGGAGCTCTGCTCTGTCTTGTACTTTCCCAGTGGCCACAGCCACACCAGCATCACTTGCTGCAGTGGGGGTGGGAATGTGGATCTCCATATTGGCATGAAGTATTTTCTACCTAAATGGACAACTACATCTCAGTTTTCTTCTGGCTCCATTAGTTTGGGGCATACACACTTGAGACTGAAATGTAAAGGCCATGTAAAGACTAAGCTGGACAAAAAACTCCCAAGTCTCATCCCCAGCCTGGATGTCTCTAGTCCCCCGAGCAGTATTACAACAGGCTATTCTAACAAACCAGAGAGAGGTAACAGTAATGTGAACTCTTACAAGAAAGTTAAACCATATAGACATACACTGACAAGAGCCTGGAGTGGAGTTAGTGAGCATTTACAAAAATGAATCATTACGTATAGATGCCTATCAGAAGAATAACATTTCTGGTTGCCATAAAAAACAACTCCAAATCACTTTCTTCACTTGCCCCATACCCAAGACTTACCTAAATCTGAATAGAGAGATAGAATGATCTGATTGAATGTTGTACCTCAATAAATGAAAGTGATTTCAATAAATTCTATGCGTTTGATTTTTATCTGTCTGATTTACAGTTTCTTGAGAACACTTCAGGCCAACCCAAACAGTGCCACGAGATGCTCCAACTTCAAAATCCCAGAGTAGATAAGCTTTGCAAAAATGCATTAGCCAACATTTAAAAAATGTATCATTCGTTAAAGACCTGACCTCTGCACAAAAGTTTCACCATAAAACATAAGCATGGTTATGTAACCAAAGATATGTCCTGCACTAACTCACTGGCAAAGGAGAGCAAATGGAGTGGCTGTTTCTAATTTAAATTCCTTCTCAAGAACTACAAGCTACACTGGAAAAAACCCTTCATACCTGAGAATGACTCCTCCATGGAAGTCCTCACCCTACAAAAACAAACACTTCAAAATCAAGGCCACAGTTTTGCAGTCCCTTTAAAGTGACCTTATGCAGATACTCTGTCAGAAGAGGCAGACTCCTTCTTAGACACTTTGAGCTTTGTCTTCCTGCTTTTTTCAGCATTCGAGCAGTAGGAATTGTACAGCCCCACAGAAAACTGGATCAAAGACTTTATCCAGCTTGAAACAGGTAATTATGCGGCTTAAAGCAATTGGAAAATACTGTCTTTGCATATGACAAAATCCTGTTTATAGGCACAGCTCTTACCAATACTTTTTAAGCTATGAACTTTATGTGCTGAAACTATGTTTTCATTGTGTCTTTGTCTGGCGCATAGCACACTGTCATCCAAAAGCACTTCTGCAATAGTCCACAAATAAAGGGTAGCTTTCTTTTTATCCAGTATAGTTCTGCTCAAGACAACACAATGCTATGAAGTTAGAATGCAATGCATATGGCAAGACTGTTGGAAATTCAGGAAAAAAATTGAGGTCTAATGCCACATTTTAATCCATATTGATAAGCACTAACTAATGCATGATGGGTGTCTTCCATGATTTCAGAAACTTTAAAGGTTCAAAGGCATCAGTTCCCCTAAGAGGTGGCAGCTGGAAGCCAAGTGGGATATGCTGGGCTTTCTCAGGTCTCACTAGATACCTGTGTTTAGCCAACTGTTCAGCCTTAGAACTAAAGAATTAACTTAGAATTAAATCTGAGTTCTCTGTGGACTACAACTTGACTCAGCACTTCACTTCCATGTAGATGTCTCCCTTCTATTAATTATCTGAATCCTCATCTGAGTCAATATCCTATTTTTTTTTTTTTTTCCTTCCAGAGGCTCCAGGACCTCTTAAGCCCTTAAATTCATTTTACTATTGCAATAGTCAGGAGACATTGACAACACAACAACACAATTTGGACGTGCAATACCAGGGCAAGTATTAGTAGTTCATTTTTCTGATGAGCTCTCTATCTGCTATCACTACTGAGTCAGTACAGTACACACTATCCATCAGATAGTGATGACACATGAAGCATATTCCAAAGATGCTAAATGAGAGCTTTATGAAACTACTTAGAAAGCTTTAAAGATAAATGTAGAGAATAAAGAACCTTTTAAAGAACCATGATGGCTGCACTGTAGCAGTCATGCCATGAAGAGGCACAGCACATAAGCTACTACAAAGAAATAGAGCTGTCCACTGCCTTGGTCTGAGACAGATGATAGCAACTAGCATCCAAGAAGCACTACTGAAGCAAACAGTCCTAAAACCAAAGCATGTGTTACAGTGAAAAGAATAATGAATACTGAATGATGAGGGAACTCTTTCCCTCTCAAGGGGGGAAAAAAAACCAAAAAGAAAGACCTGTCAGAAGACAACTGAAGGTACAAACTTATCAAGATATTTCACAAAGTATATCCCAGAGCACATCACTGGTACACTACAACCTGTTTATCATGGTGCGAGTCTTGGTTTTTCAGTCCTGTCTCTGAAAGCCTGTTAACATTATCTGCACCTCAATGGCAGCTATCTGTTTAGTTAGTCATACTAAATACAGCTTAGTTGTTGCACCCAATGTCATAAAGCAAAATGTCACTCTACCTTAACAACCCTTGTATTATCACCTGGCTTTATCACAGAATGAAATACAATAACAGACACTGCTTGCCAGTCCATTGATCCCACCAGAATTTCTTTCCTGTCCTGCCTGCTTGGCAACATACACACTGCAATGTGTTTTCATCTCTCATTCTGTCTCTCTAAAAATGTTACCTCTTTCCCCATGAAAACAAGAAATAAATAAATAACAAAGAACATATCGACTCTAATTCTGCAGTAAATAAACAAAGTTATGTTGACGGATGAATATAGGCCAGTCATGAGTAACAGCAAAAGACATAGGCCCATAACAAAAATAAAAATCTGATTAAATTCATGTTTCTTATAGCAGCACAAGGGCCTTTATGCAGAAGGGGAGAATCTTGTGGAAAAGGGCAGACAGAGGGATGCTTTCCTTTCCTTAGTTCAGAAAACAAAAGCCCCTCCTCCATTCTGCTGCACATCAAAAATAAACGATAAAAGATAATTTTTATGGCTGTATTCTTATTGCTTTATCTATTGCATGCCTCTCCTAGCACACAGGGGATTACCTGCATGGAATTAAAATTACTTCTTCTCAAGTCAACCAGTTAATGTGTTCAGTACTTACACACTGAATTCAATAATCAGAATATCCCAATAGTATAACGAGAACCATCATACTACACAAATGGCAACCATTGCAGAGACAAAAGACAGTATTTTCCAACACTGCTAACAAGGAAATCACAGTCACATTAAAAATAAAAGCTCAAAGAATGATTGTTTTGTCAATTTACTAAAAAATCCCCGACATTCCAATTGCCACTCCTTTTGATTTTTTTTTTTCGTTTAGACTTTTTGTCCTGATTATGCTGTTGCTATTTTCTTGTTGCTATTACTACTGAAAACAGCTGCTTGCAGCTGAACAAGAATTAGGTAACAGAAGACAAGCTATAAAATGAAACACTTTGTGAATAACAACTAGGTCACCTGGGATTCTCAGGCATTCTCTCACCAAAAAGAACACATAGCTAGCTCATCTCTAAAGGAAAAAAAAAAATTCCTAAACCAGTTATTTAAATTAATTAGCATGCACATGCACACATTTCAACAGCCATCTTTTCACTCTAAGCCACACTCACCGCTTGCTTCTAATAGTCACATCCAATTCTCTTACACTCCCAGCTAATAGCTCCTGCTGCTGTGGAAAAGGTCTTCGTGTACTCACAGTAACAGGCTTGCCCGGCAAATAACAAGATGAAAAGCTCTCGCACCACCCCTAGCCGAGAGGAACCCTGAGCCTGGCACCCTGAGCCACAACAACGGCACTGCAGCCCTCAGAGCAGAAAACAAGTATTTTTGAAAGGCACTGCCTTCTAATTCCAGTGTACACAATGCCAACTGTGAAAACAAAAGCTGCTAAAAACAGCACGTGTGTGTGAGCATATGCACACAGAGCATCTTAGCTGGAATTAACTCACGTTTTCCTCCTATTCTCCCAACCCATCAGTGAACAGAGCAGTCAATTGCACTAAGCAAAATAAAATCCTATAAAATTCTGTACCAAGCATCATTGCTAATTTGCTACTGTAGCTTCTGCTGATAGAGGCAGAAGATGCAGCCTGTGCTCAAAGACCTGAAGAACAAAAGAAATACTGTATGAATTAACACTGCAAATTTCTGTTCAGAACTGACAAAAAATGGTACATAAGGCACACACCTCTAACCATTTCTATCATGCTTTAACACCAAAGACAAGACAATCTTACCAGGATTTACAGCTTTTTATCCATATTCACTGGATTTGTGAGCTTTGCATCCTTGCAAATGTGCCAGCCAGTTTGAAAGCCTTGCAGAACTGAATCTGTCTCAACCTCTGCGTCTCATTTACTGTAACACAGAGGATTTTCAAAGCCATGCCTCACAACAGCTGGCTTGTTTTTGCCTGCTTCCTATGATTGACAAGTTCATACAAGCTCTGTCAACTTTAACCTTGATAAGTGAAGGCTTAGTCTGTATTGTACGTTACATCACCAGAAACTTCTGACCTCAGGGAAAAGATCTCAGAGACTTCAAAGCTTTTCCTTTCCCCCACCCCCACCCCTGGATTTTCTTATTAAAGAAAAAAATAAAACAAAACTTAAAAGTCCTTTAATTTTTTATGAGTTTTCATTTGTGAAAATCATGATCTGCATTTCCACGACTACAGCTCTGCAAGTTATAACTATTTACAATGATTTAAAAGATCAGTGTGTTACTAGGTTCCTTTCTGAACAACATTCAAATAACCAAGTCTTTAATTTTTGAGGAGAGTCTTCATCAACAGCCCTCCAGCCTGAATTATTCTGCATGTGTTGTGTGCACAGGCGTCCTCTCTTGCAGGAGATTCTGCAGGGAAAGAACTGAATGCTTTCATGCTGCATGAGCACATTGCCACCCCCACGCTCCATCTTTAAAAGGTATAGTGGCTTTCATCAGAGCAAAGCTCCAGCTCCTTTCAATTTTTCTACAATAACATGTTAAAGACTTAATCGAGAAGTTGTGAATAAGGCTTTAACATGTATGAAAAGATAATTTTAAAGATGACTACTTTAAGAGGAAAATGTTATTTAAACTGCACACATAATCATATAGAGCAGTTAGATATCCAGTTAATAACCTCCCCTGAAATTCTTCTGCCTCCCAAAGCTGCCTGTATGATTTCAATAGAGAGTGAGAATGATTTCAAGAAAAAACACCAGTTTACATAATACAATACAACTGTTAACAGACTGCAGCAAGTCTGGCTGGCCCATGCAGAGAAATGGAAGTTATAGCAGCCACACTACTCTTTAGCACAAAACTTCACTCACATTTACTGACATAAACAGTCTCCTGCGTGACAGCAAACCATAACCATGTTGCCTAAGGGCTTATAGCAGAAAGTGAACGTTTCACAGGCTAGCTTTTAGTACCAGAACACCATAAAGCCATTCCATATGTCAGAAATGTATGAATTGCTGCAATGAGGAGACAAATCAGTCACCTATTTCCAATTATGCTTTTCATCAAGTAACTTAAGGGAAAATAATATCTACAGTGCATCAGCACACGATGCTTTTATGACTGTAATCACTGGAAATTGTATCTTATATTAGCTCTCAATCTCCATACTCAACTGCTCTTATCATCAACAGGCCTACATGAAGATAGCTCAATTTCAAGCAATGACACTAAAATGCACATCTTTATATGGTTTTCATTCTAATCCTCTTTGCAGGGAAAGTAGTAAAATCAAACCAGAATACAAAAATGAACTAATGCATACAAATTTATCTCTGTTTCTCTCTCCACAAACACTTTAGTGTGTTTTTCTTTCACTCACTCCCAATTTCAGAATCACTAGGACTTCTTCCAGCTACTCATGCTTCGTAACACATTTAGGGGCAGGGGAGGAAACTTAGCAAGAAACTACACTCCAACATTTCATCAGCCCCTGATGGCCTCGCATACCCCTAAGCTGTCACTGCATGCACAGTGAGAACAGATGTGCCAGGAGCAATTAAAGCAAATATAATTTTACTTGGTAGCAAGAAGCTGCAAGTAGAAAAAAAGGGATATATGAGATGGGATAGCCACCCTCAAGTTTAGAAACAGGGATTCAAAGCCCACCTAATAAAGGCAGAGGGAGAGTCCACATTTTCAAGGGTGTGAAGAATGCACAAATTGGATGGGGGAAGCAACAGGGCTGTATTACTGTAGTGTACTTTAAACCAAGCACAGGTTTTGGAGGCAGTCCAGCACCCATTTAATGAGATCCAGCAGCTGCTGGTGAGCCTGAGTGGAGCATCTCACCGATTTGCAGGATGAACACCTGACAGCTGCTGGTTGAGTGCTGCCAGGAGAGTGAGGAGTGGGGAGGCAGTGGCAGGAGCCTGCAAGTTTTAACAATCTCATTTAGCCACAACCAACCCCCAAATCCCAAAATAATGCATTTGTGATGCTTATGAAGATGCCCACACATCACTCAGCTCAACCAGCCTTAAAGTTTTAAAATGGACAAGAGGAAGAAAAAGAGTACAAGTGGGGCAATTTATCATGTAAGTATGAGAAGAATCTGGTTCAACATTTTGCTATTTGAAGAGCTACCCTGTGCCAGTGGCCATATGCATTTAGATATTTTTTTTAAAGATTAAGAATCCACAGATTGGTATTTAATTTTTAAAAGGGCATTTACATACATGAGATGAATATTTTTTAAAAGAACAAGCCAGATGGTATAATGCTAAGAGATAACATGCAACTGAAGATACAATATATGAAACTCAGAGGAAATGTGTAATGCCTACCAAAACACCCAACCACCGTTCTTCCTTCCCTCTCTCTGTCCCTTCCAAAGGTTGAATTAAATAGCAACTGAAAGGAACATCCACCAGAGAACTTAAGTCCTACTCAAATAAGGAAAATCCAGAACTCATCTAGCAAAGCAGATGTAAAGGAAAGCAAAGGAAAATATGGTAAATACAGAAATTTTAAAAGAAAAGCTGAGGTAAAAAACCTTAAGGATGTGTTAGGACAAAAAACCAAACAAACAAAAAACAACAACAGAAAAAAGAGAGAGGAAAAAGGCACCTATTCAAACACATATCTGCCAAACAGATTATAGGGATGAAAGAAAATAAGGCTGCAGCAAAAAATTGATATGGTCTCCACAACTGCACAAGCAAAGAATAGCCTTTGCAGAAACTATTTGTAGATGCTGCACACCATTAGAAGCAGGTAGCCATAAACTACCTGGGCCATATGACAGTCACCTGAAAATTGCTGAACTGGGATCTGTCCAGTGTTTGGGGAGAGAGGGTGTGAGGGTGCTGAAGAGAAAAAAAATAAGAGAAAGAAAGCCAAAAAAAAAAAAAAGCTCATTGATAAAATTAATCTGGAGAACTTCAGAATCAGAAACTCAACATCTGAAATAAGCAAAAAAAGGAGAAATTTTATTAAGAGAATCAGGAGCTGCACTAATGACTAAAAATGACAATGAATAATTTGGGCATTTGTAGAAAAGATATGCCTTGGATGCACTACTAATCTTAGAAAGGGTCACTGCGCATAGGGACAAGAGTGATCTGGATGACAGAGACTTGGGCTTTTTAGATAAGTTAAAAAACTAAATTTTATCTCACCTGAGGCTCTTAAAAATGTGACTCCCATGAGACAGTCCTCACTCATCACACCATTCACATCAGAACTCATTAGATATAGACGATTCACAAAAGGGGTGAAAAACTAGGTGGCAGCAGTTGCTGCTATGAGGAAATTACTCAGATTTAATAAATGCAAAGTAACCCACAGGAGAGACTTCTTGTACATATACAATGATGTACAACAGAAATTACTGAAGGAAAACTACAAGAAGGAAAATTTGGAAAATTAATTTCACAGTGTTCTATGAACATACAATCTTCATACTTCACAGCAGTAAAAAAACTAAACAAAACCCCCAAAATAAAGTAAAGCTCAAAGATAGACCAGCAGAGGCTTGGCAAGATACCCAGCTGCATGATACCCACTACACTCCTGGTTTGCCCTGGTTTTCTGTTTCTTCCCCAAGCACCTGCTACTGGCTCACACAGAGAAAAAAAACCTGCCTAGGTAGACCTTTGGTCTGCTTTTAAGAATCAACATCCATCAGCTGCCATCATGTACCAGTGATTCAAAGTTCCACAGTCTCAGAGTATGGTATTTATATATCTCCTATTAGTCAGCCACATACACTAGTACACTGAAAGGACATAATGGTTCATGGCAATGACACTTGTACAAGCATTCACAGAAACCTAAGGAAGCTGAAAGGTTACAGGAGATTTCTCATATATGACTAGATGCTGTTAGACTCACTCTCCTCTGTATGCACAGGAAGAGCTACAGTAGGTTTTTCCCATTTCAGACAAAATGCAAACTTTATAACAGCCCAGACTGTACTGTATCGTTGCTATATGATACACATTGATGACATCACTGGCAAAAAAAGTGGTCTGAGAAATGCCTTAATAATCTGTATCTCATGATAAAGAAATGCTAAGGACATAGACCTACTGGATCAAGTCCAGAGGAATGCCAGGGAAATGATCAGAAGGATGGAACACCTCTCCTGTGAAGACAAGATGAGAGAGTTGGAATTGTTCAACCTGGAGAAGAGAAAGCTCTGTGGAGCTTGTTAACACATGCATGAAGTGTTTGCCAAAGTAATTTTTCCACTGATTTCTAAGGAAGCAGTTGCACAAGATCATACTATTTCTTCCTCACATGGAAAAGGGTGAAAACATTTTACATAGCTCTAGTAATATCTTGGTAAGTCCTTCAATGCCTGAGACATACTTGTCCTGCAATGTTCCGTCAGGAAAAGCAACTCACAGTTTGACTGTTTAACTGCAACAATAAATGTGTACCTTCAAGAAAGTCAACAGGGCAAAGTACCAGGTTTTTCCCTGGGTCAGGGCAATCCCAAGCAGAAGTTTAGGCTGAGAGTGGACAAAGACCAGTCTTGGAAAGAAGGACTTGGGGGTGTTTGTGGACAAAAAGCTCAACAATGACTTAGCAGTGTGCCCTTCCAGCTGCCAAATGGTTACATCAAAAGCAGTCTAGCCAGCAGGTCAAGGGAGGGGATTCTCTCCTTCTATTCCGCTTTTGTGAAACGTCACCTCGATTACTGCATTCAGCTCTGCGGTTCCCAAAAGAAAAACATAGCCCTGTTGGAATGTGTCCAGAGGAGGACCACTACTATGACCACAAGACTGGAATGTCTCATTGAGCACAAGCTGAGAGAGTTGGGGCTATTCAGCCTGGAGAAGAAAAGGCTACAGGGAGACCTTACAGCACCTTCGAGTACGTAAAGAGGGCTACAAGAAAACCAGAAGGACTTTTCACAAAGGCATGTAGTGATAGGACAAGGGGGAATGGCCTTAAGATGGAGGAAGGCAGGTTTAGATTAGGTATTAGTAAGAAATTCCGTACTGTGAGGGTGGTGAGGCACTGGAACAGATTATCCAGAGAAGCTGTGGATCTCCCATGCCTGGAGGTGTCAATGACCAGGCTGGATGGGGCTCTAACTAACCTGATCTAGTGGAAAGTTCCCTGGCCATGGCAGGACAGCTGGAACTAGATGATTTTTAAGGTCCCTTCTGAATCAAACCATTCTAGGATTCTATGATTCTTAATAAAGAAGTTTAAAATAGCTATGCTACACAATGCTGGCAACAAACATTCCCAATAATTATTTAAGGAAACCCTTTGCTACATATAAAACTCCCAAGCCTTCAAGTCTTGTATTTCTGTAGCTCAGTTCCTAGTTAAGCTGATCCTAACACTGTATATTGGTACTTTATTAATTTTTTTAACATCACAGTAAAAGAAACTCAAACAGAATATAGAATTTAAAATTTCTGGAGTTACAAAAAACTGCGTCATTTCTAAGAATATTTCCAATGACCAATTTATGCCATCTACTATTGTAAATATGAAGAACTAATTTGTCCCACTATGGATTGTTGGGGATTTTTTTCCCCCTACCGTTAATTAGTCCTCATAGATATGTAAACTCTATAATGGTCACAAACGAGAAAAAGCTAAGAGAAAAAACTATAAATATACACATGTATGGTTTTATATGTCTGTGAATATATATATGCACACACACACACAACCATGATACAAATAAACACATACACAAATGGACTACTGGTCATTTTAAAATTCTTTTCCATCTTACTCAATTCAGAAGACATAAGGTAACTCACATTCCTGTATTGCTGAAGGTCCTCCTCCTTCCTTGAAAAATACTTTGCTGCTGCTCCTGGTAAGCATAGAGCCTAGATATTCACAAGGTGTTGAAAAATCTTCCTTATAAAGAACCTAATAAAAAACTAGGGAACATGTCTATAGGCTCCTGTTTCTGGATTACCAAAGGTTTTTCTAGAATTTCGGCATTTAGGACGATGTAGGCATTAACAAATCATTTTTATGTTGGTTTTGCATCATAAAGGCTGTTCCTCATCTTTAAGACTTCAACTCAAATAGGAATAACTACTAAGGTATGCAAAAAACTCAAAGAAATACTTTACTGTGTTTAATTAGAGTTGACTCACATTGTGGTCCTACACTTGACATGAATATGCTCTTGGACTTGACACCCATTAAATGTTGAAATATTTTCTGCAGCCTGTGATCTCAGATATCCTTTTTCACTTTTTTAAGTTATGTAACTTTAATAGGCATCACAGGAACAAATTAATAGAGCTAGGAGTAAAATATTCTTAGAAAGTAAATAAAGACAATGTCTGTAAACATGTCTAGTAGATGGCAGGTTCTTAAGAACTAGATCATAAAGCATTATTCTTTTGAAGCAGAATAACTTCTGTGTGCATGTCATACTGCAGGAAGCCACAGACTACTGGTCAGAGCATCCATTTCCCTCTTTAACCTTTTGAAAGTCTATTTCAGCTTATATAATTACCTTTCTTATAGAAGTATCCACAATTTCTACCAGGATAAGTCATTTTACAAATGGAAAAAGAGAGACATGTTTAAAGAAGCACAGACTTTGCATCTGTAAAAAGGTAAGCTTTTGTAACTAATTTGAAATAGAGTGGCATCAACAAAAAAAAAAGAGCACCATTTTTTGTTTTACAGATCAGCAGAATTGTATAATGCTTTTAAGCTGTCCTAAAGTTAAGAACATACACAGAATCACATCAACCCCTCATGAGTATAAAAATACTCATCTCATGTTAGATGATTGCATCCCTGTAAGTTCATAACAAGAGTGGTTTGTTTCTTCCATAAGAGATGACAATGGCTGCTATGGACCACTATTTTCTTTTCCTATATAAGTAATACCCTAAACTATTAAATACTGTAGGTCAGAAGAACATGTTGCCTCTTTTTAAAAGGCAGATTAAACAACCTGAATTCATTGGAAGCACTCAGTAATCTCAGAGGGGGAAAAACAGATCTCAAAAATGAAAGAGGTTCACAAACTATCTTCATCAACTCAACATTCACACACCAGCCCCCCTCCCCCCCCCCCTTAATTTTTCAAAGCAGTGTTTAGCTTTTTAGCTTTTACAACTGTGTTAAAAAAAAAAGAACAGCCACAAAAATACTGTAGCAAAAAGGTCAGGAGAAAAAAGAAAAAATCAAAAAATGTCAAACATCTTTATTTTTGTTTGTTTGTTTTTAAAAAGCCATTTGCTGTTACAATATTCTAACCCTTTTTTCATTCTAGATTCAGTGCATTAAAAGGACTTGTATTTATGAGGAAAATAATCAAGGAAGCTGTAGTAAATATTCAAAGTTTATTTCAAGTTCATAATTTTTTTTTCTTTTCTCAAAACGACTGTAGGGGAGGGAGGCCAGAGGCACCTTGTAGTGGAAGGACAGTCTCTAACCTGGAGAAAGCAACCATGGACTCCACAGCTGTCTCTCAACTTGGGTTCCTAAAAATCTCACGCCCACAAATGCGGAAGGGTCACTCCTGTGTTCAGCCCCACCACACTGACTTTGGTAGCACAAAGGCAACCATAGCACACAGGTCTCAGCAGCACCAAATGACATCTGCCAGCAATTTAATCCAAACATAAATTTTAAAAGAGATTATTAAATATGACCATAAGGAAGACCTCAGGTTTGGTTACTATTCATGTTCTAGAACATACCCTGAATTAGGTAGATTTGCTAGCCATTTGCAGATTGCTAGATTTTAAAAATAGAAAACTAAACTTTAGGGCAGCTCAAAAATCATAAAAATCAATCCATGTCATGAGACCAGTTCCTTCTGAGCACAACAATGCCTTGTTAAAAATGGAGCACATGGAAATATATATTCTTTCCCATAAGGCAGCCATTCATTATCACACAGTGGTAGATCACAACACAGGAATTAAATGCCCAGTTAGTTTTAATTAGTTAATTAGTTAGTTTTAATTTGTTAGTTTTTTGAATACACAAGGCCTATCAACCCTCTGCATATCAATGTTGAGAGAAAGACTGTGAGAGAGACCATTTCACAAAACCTTCTGTAATATGGTAAAATGGCCAAATACTACATCTGAAATAGTATGTCAGATAGGCTCCAGCTGAAAAAAAGTTACTGCAGCTGGTGCCCAGTCATGTGATTTTCATGGATTCTATGGTTATAAAGGAAGAATTGTGCTGCACAAACACAGCTAAAATGCTGGCGTAGGAGTATTATTCACATGCTTTTGTGACTCGGCTTCAGCACCGGTAGATGGGAATCATTTCACTTGTCCAAGATGCTGCCCGCCCACAGCAGCCCAGCTGTTCCCCCACCTTCCCTCCCCACGCATGTGCGCACACTCGCACCCTCGTGGGCTGCTCGTTTTGGAGCCGCTGTGCTAAGTACAAAGGGCTACTAGAAACTAGGAGAATAGTGGGTGGTCTCTTTAGCTAAGCCATAAGCAATGCAAAATACAATCATATGAACCCAGAAATAAATACAAACTTTTTACAAGGTTTTATGGTCACAGCTAGAGTGTATAATTGCTACAGCTTATAATTGCCTCTCCCTTGAGAGATTAATACCACTTACAGAACCCAGGAAAGCCTATAGAGGTTCTTCTTTCCTATGCATGAGCTCCCTCTGTTATGAAACCCAGAGCTGTCAGACCCGGTGATAGCAGCGCGTGCACAACCTCAGCTCGGCTTCAGCAGCTGCAGAATCAGCGATTGCTGAAATCACTGCTTACACCACTATGGGCCAGGACGAGGACAACCCTCAGCATGTTAGACATTTAAAGGATTTTAACTACACCACACATACAGTCACACCTTTTAAAAGGTTTGAAAACACTGTACATTGATTAAAACATAAATTAACAGAAAATCAGAGCACTTCAGTAAAACAAATTTTAGTGTCTTCTATTCATGTACTGTATTCTGTAAAGGCACAAGAAAAGGAAAGCCCAATTTACAGCACTACTTACTATGTTTCAGCAGCATGCTGTCTTTGCCAAGGATAATACTGGAAATCTCTTTTGGGAAACCTCAGGGCACCACCTACCTCCAAAAAACCTGTAACTATCATTTCATGCAAACAAATCAACTGCCTCTGAACAAACTATAATATGCTAAACACTGAACAATTTCTTTAAGCTCACCTTAAAGTCCCAAAAAATTTCAGTCACAACATTAATTCAATCACGCACATTGAAGTATGTGGGGAGAAGGAGGGAAATAAGGGAAAAAGGCACTGCAGAAACTTGAAATCATCACAGCAGAACTTGCAGTTTGAGTCAGGAAAAGATCAGATCAGAGAAATTTGTGAAAAAGATTCATCAAAACCAAATCTTTTAGAGAAATAATTTAAGAAATACTATACTTACCCTACAGTGCAGTTCCTTTCATTCAGTTTGTTAATGTGAGAGAAAATACACTCCCCATCTTCCTTTAAATCCTCTGCTTGCCTCCTTACTTCAACTGATACTTCCTAAAAGAGGTTTATAGTACAAGTAAGAGACCAAGTCATCATGTTTCAGACTCCCAGAAAATCTATGATTATGGAACCTCTTATTTGTGGGTTTGCTCTGTTTGAATATATATGAAGTCAACAGCATAGCATGTTTTAAGTAGTACAGTGTGCTTTGTGACCTCCTGCACAGCACTCCCGACCTGGCTGTGCTTGTGTTGCTGCTCTGCTTTGCTGATCTACAGAAGAGCTTAACATTTATACAAACGTTTGCAACTTCCATTTGGCAAAAACAAATTTAAAAAAAAGGCACAGAAGATGCAAAAGAGTTGCTCATATTTTAGGAGATGAAAGTATGCACCAGGTTGTGAATCCCTGTGTGTGTACTTTAGTTTCTCAGTAAAACACCAGCAGTGCTGTTCACAAACGTTATTATCTCACTAACTTCAAACAACCCCACCCAAAGCATAACTTTGCATTACAAACACTGAACCTACTGGAAATTTAATTGAGCATTAGCACTGGAATTATCTGAATCATATATGCAAAACAACATCTTTATTTACTTCAGTCTGTTGTAAGCATCTTCAATGCACTTATCACCATATTTTCCAGGTGCCTAAACAGGTGTCTGCTTTTTGCCCCAGGAGGCCTATACTGAACTTAAAGGCACCAACTAATAAGCCAGAAATGCATAGAGAGAATAGATTATATGATTTTTTTTCTGCTGGGTAGGCAATTATTTAATAATTTAGTGAATTTAGTTTTCAAAATAACTTCCAGGTGAGTATTTTCAGTGCTTGGAATCTCTATCCTAGTAAATTATCTGCATAGTTAAGTATGCACATAGAGTTAAAAAATAACTTTTGCCAAACTTAAAGACAAAATCTTATGGAAAGACACTCCACAACTTTTATAGATCAACATTTTTGTTTCTTTTTGAGCTATTCTCATTCTACTCCACTTCTACACGCAGACACACAGGTGACCTGTGTATGCAATGTTTTTAACAAGAGGGGAAAAAATAAAGAAAAATAATATACAACTGCATTGCTTCAATTCTTTTCTTGCAGAATGTGAATTTCAACACAGGTTGAACACATGGTGACTCCTTACACATATCAGGAAATCTTGTAGTAGCTTGAACAACTTCTTTTAACAGAGAACTAAGGAGAATTGGTTTCTGTTTACTTCCAGTGCCACCTGCCAACCATTGCCTGGCCCTGCTCTGTTAAAAATTAACGTAATATTTACTTGCAAGTTGAACAGACATTTGGCATCTCTCTAAGGAATAAATGTATACATCTTAAATCAAGCAAATTGACATAAAACAAAACATTGAACAGCTTCATTGTTGCTGTGGCTTTAACATTAACAGGCATATTTGTAGTCTCTAAACTTTATTAGACAAAAGTTTTGTCCTATGTAGCTTTTGCATTAAGCAAGTTTAGAAGGGGAAATCCATGGAAATTATTAGATCATTAAAAAATTAGACAAAAGTATGTATTATTTACACTTGGAACACTTTTCTTCGTGGTTTCAGAGAATCCAAACAGAGAAAACAGCCACACCAACGAAAAAGTAAGTCTGGGTGAAAATTGCTTTGAAACTTCAAAATCTCTACTGCAAAAAAGAGGATATTAGCAAATCAATCATGTTTTTTTTCCATCTGACTACAACACACAAGGAATTACTTTGATCCAACTGCTCTTGTGCAGTACAAACTTTTACCTTCCTCATTTTACTTAAGAGAGCTACCTGTAACATTTACTCCTTTACTGACAAAAGGCAAACACCATATTACACAATGTTCCTAAACTGGAAATTTTCATAAAAATTCTCTTTTCCCCTCCACTCCTCTACTGTCCCCCACCACCTTGGGCAATTTAAAGGATGATGCAAAAGACACTTGTACCTGTTTGTAGAAATCAGTGGAAGGGGATGATCTAGACCTCTCATGGGTGTATTGGGATTTTCCATGCTGTTCATGGCCTGTATCAAGGATATTATCGGCTGAATGGTACCTTCCTGAGCCCCTTGGCTCTATTGGCTTCCGCTGCTCCTTCCACGATGCCTCATACTCTGCAAAGGTTCCCAGGCGCCGTGGCTGTGCAGATTTCCCAATCCTCTCAGCAGCCCTACTGCTGCTGCTATAGTGGACACTATCTTTTGAAGCAGGAGTAGTTTCAAGTCCAACAGAGGCTACCCGACCTCTTCTCTCATACCATAGCTCCTCTCCCTCTTGCGCTTTCCTATCTGGCCTCTCAAGCTGTCCCTCTCCTAAACCATGGGGACCTGGTTTCTGTGATGATTTTCTAAATGCAGGCTTACTTGTTTCTTCAAAAAATTTCCACCTGTCTGCAAATGAGCCCAGGGCTTCTTCTGATATATTTGGACGGCAATGAGCATGGCATTCATCCTCTGACATGCCCACCTCATTAATTTTCTCTGGTTCTGAGTATGACTTCAATTTTTGCTCTGTTGTGAACCTCTTCCTGGCTCCAATGCGAGAAACATGATGAGTGCCATTCCCTGTAGAGTTTGGTTTGGCTTGTGTAGCCTCAAGGAATCCAGAGACATCTTCAGAAACCAAAGCCAGTAATGAAGAGTTGTAACCACCAGTTTTCCGCTCAGGTGACCTCGGGAGATATTCAGCAGGGCTGGGCTCCAAGTCCCGACATTTGCTTCTGGCCTGGGCTTCCTTGAGGTGATCTTTGTAGGTGCTGGTAAAGTTTGTGTCTGGGGAGGTGGTGACATTCTCCGTTGCATCTGGTTTCCAGGTCTCACTGCACTCCTCTGTTTCAGATGACCCTACTAGTGTAGCAGTACTTCTACTTTTCTGCAGCTTTGCTCTTCTCATTTGGATCTCATTTCTGAGGGTTGTTGCAAAACGATCACTCCTTCGTGCCTGTTTAGACAGGTGAGTGTCAAATGAGGTCTGTCGTTCTGTTACCGCTTCTGGGTTGTTGTCAGACTGTTTTTTCCCTTCCTGAGCTAAAGAGTGCAACATTGGTGTCTTCTGAGGAGAAATCTTGCTACTCTCATCTTTCCCCCACCTAAAATCTTTCTGAGCACATCTGTTTTCAGTGGTAAGGACACAGACCTTTACATACTCCTGCTGACCGTGCCAAGTTTCACTTTCCTCAGAGCTGTTCTCACAGCTTTTCTTTTGTCCAGATTTTTCAGTATGATTAGGTTTTTCGGATTCTTCTACTACAACACACCTAGCATCTCCCTCTCTGTCTACTGGGTAATGACTACTGTTCTCACACCTTGTCAGTGAAGATTCAATAAATTGTTGAGGTAGATAGTATTTTGGGTTTGGGGCCATTGCAATAACTGCAGAATTTTCATCAGGTCCACGTGATGCATCAGTTCCCACTGCAGGTTTCCAGCTATCATCCTTGACTTGTAGTGGCTTTGAGTTTCCTGAAGCAGGCTGTTTTGCTGTCACACAATAGTATCGACTTTGTCCAGTGTTGTCCACCTTCTGTTCAGCAGCACTGTTCAAAGAGGAAGTGTTGAGCAGACTGACTTGGTTTGGACTGTAGCCATGAAAATCATCTGTAGCTAACTCCTGAATGCCACTGTAGGACAGGTAATGTTGCTGATCTTTAGGTGCAGCTAATATTCTTGCACTGTGATAAAAGGTGCTTTCATCACTGTACTGGTGCTGGTGGTGGTAAGTGTAAGCAGGCTGTGCAAACCTGATGTCCATGCTGGACAAGGATGGCTGCAGTTTGTTCACAGTTCCTGCATTACTACTGTATCTTTCACCAGCTGAAGAAAAAGTGTGTTCTGCACTGAGATCGAATTTATAATTTGAGCTGCTGATCCTCCTGTCACATGCTCTGGAGGGCCGCCGCTGCTGCTCTGCAGTTTCCAAACTCCAGTCACTCCTGGGCTGAGATCTGTTCAGGGCTGTAAAGTGCTGTGTGTTGGCACCCTCGGAGTACACAGGGCCATGGGCTTTCTCATGGCCCTTGATGGCAGCAAAGCTGTCACTACGAAGAGGGGGAGGTGGTGGGGGAGGAGATGAAGACTTCTTCTTATCAGGAACATACCAGACAGGTCCAAAACTGGATCTTCCCGAGCTAGTGAGCTTGCCATCTGGGTGTTCCTCTGATCTAAGACTTTTGCTGTTCTCATATTGGATGGGAGCTGGCAAATACCCAGGTTTGTCTTCTGTTCCACTGCTGTCATTCAGAAACTGGCCAGACTTGCTTCCATGCTTAGCTGTCTCCCAGGGGCCCACTTTGTAAAGCATGTTCTCTGTCGAAGAAGTGTCTGCATTGGACAGAGTGTAGTCAGGGGTGCTAGAACTTGTTGAGAAAGACCCATAGGCTGAATCCCGCTTACTTTGAATCCCTAGATGATCAATGCTACTATTAGATCTTGCAGAAGAAAGTCTTCCATACTGGGCTACTTGGGGAGTGTGGTCCCAGCTGTCCATACTTCCCAAGGAGCTGAATTGATCAGAAGTGCGATATAGACTTGAATGATCCCATGAGTTTGACAGGTCATGAGAAGAACAACTACTGAAGGAAACAAAAAAAAAGTGTCAGAATAAATATCAAAAATGTCACAAAATGCCACAACGTTATTATAACCACACATTTTAATAATATTGGTTAAGATACAACTGCACAGCAATTGAAGACAAACAATCTAACAAAACTGAAAGTCTGAACGTGAAGTCAGAGCTCCAGACTCTATACTCCACCACTGATTCTAAGCTTGAAACCTTAGTAACTAACTACGCTTCCCTGTATAAGTTTGCCAGTAAGTAATATGCATTTATTTCCTTGAAGGGTCCCTTCTCCCCCTGCAAATGGTTGATTTTGCTGACTTTGCTTTTAGAAAAATTTTGAGCTCCATTAGCTCCCTCTTTCCCAGGACGAGCACCAACTTATTTTTCAGCTTATTTTCCAGGCACCCAGATTCTTCCAGCTATTAAACTCAAGTACTTCTCTCTTCATCTCTGAAATATGACTCCAAACTTCTTCAGCCCATGATGTTATTCCTTTGTCAATAAGATATGCCCAAAAAGTTATATCCACATCTGTCTATTCATTTGATGTTTTAACTTTTAAGCAGAGACACACTATTTGCATTTGTCTCAAATACCACCTGCACATGCACCTTAGCAGCGTGGTTTCAAACAGCTCTCAGGCTGACACTCTTACAACATTCAATTCCACCCAGTTCCACAACATTGGCAGGAAAACTTCAGGAGGAGATGCCAAAGCAAAATAAGCTCTGCATGGCCAGACAAACTTCTCACTTAAAGAATCCTTACTGCCACCAGTTTCTCTCTACCACTCTTTCCTCTGTAAAAACATTGTCTTTGACACTGTACTTTCTTCAGGTCTTTTGCCAAGGACACTATTCCAAAATGCTTCTGTTACTTTCCTACCCCATGAGTTTTGTTTAATTTTCTTTCATTTCTTTCCTCTCTCACACTACCCACCTCCTGTCAATCCAACGCATTGATGCTGAGATGACAGTCTTTCCAATTATTCTCATCACATCTCCCTGTTTGAACTTCACTGGCAGCTTCTCCTGCTTTTATATACCAAATTCAAATTCCTGCCTTTGAATGCAAAGCCCCTTAGTAGACATCCCAGAATTGCCCTTCCCTGTAGCTATAGTTATATGAAGCATCTATCAAATCTTGTGCTGTAAAGAGACCTGTGAAAGCTAGCAATGAAATTAGATTAGTCCACATAAAAAATACAAAGAATTATATAGGTCTTTTCTTCTGTCAAAAATATTGTAAAGGTCAACTCAACAGTTCTTTGGAATTCAATACTAATAGAATTGCTTTTTTCCCCCCTCTACTGCTACAGCCTTTTAAACTTCTTTTCTTATACAACATGGTCAAAAGCAATTTATATGAAGAAAGAGAAGATATGCTTTATGTTTATGTTCTAAAAGCATTTTATTAACAAAATACACTAGCAATGGCCTCATCTTGTGGGGTTCTATATTCTTTCATTTGTTTATTTTCAGCATTTAAAACATCTTGCTAAATCCTTATAAAGGTCTTAATTGTCATCTTAGGCTGATACTGTGTTTCATGTAAAAAGTATCTTGGTCATTACTAGGATTTTTTTGTCAAAGAATAATGTAAGCCAGATATTACTAAGAATTGCTGATATTCCCACTCCCTTGAGCACTAAGGAGATCATAGAACCCTTAAGGTTGGAAAAGACTTATAAGTCCATAAAATCCAAACAGATACTTGGAATTAATTAAAAGAAAGATGCCACTTGTGGAAGAAAGCCTCAATTTGCAAGTCTCATGTAAATCTGCTGGTATCAAATGTGAAGCAGAGATCACCAGCATAGGAGGTCAAAGTCCTGCTAGAAAATGCCTAATGGAAACCCAGCAGAAGCAGCAAACACTTTAAAGAAGGACAGGAAGGTTTCTAATGGCATGTTACTGCAAAGCATGGCCTCCTGTGGTCCTAAACTGCAGGGCAATCCTCCTGTGAACTCTGACATGGAAGAGAGTCCAAAAGCCAGTTCTCTGCCTGAACCTGGCATCCCATGATAGTCTTCTCTCAATGGCTGTTCTGGAGTAGATTCATAAAAGCACCTACACTGATGGTCAGTCTGGTAGGTGAATTCCAGGAATAATCTACAAACACCATCCCTTGGCCACATTGGCTAGTAAACACCCTTCCCAATCCAGGGATATGTGCTTCTGCTCCTGACCCTTACAGAAATTATCTCATCTCAACAACTGCATGGGATTACAGATCAGATGTACGTGACCCTAACTGCCCCAAAACCACAGTTTAGGTAGGCTTCTCAAAGCACACTTGTCCCACAGCCACACCTGTAATACCAGAATGAAGCAGAAGAGGTGTTTGGGTTCATCTGCACAACCAGGGGCATAGAGAAAACCCCAAAGGTTCCTCTGTTATATTGTACTGCAAGAAAATGCAGGGTTTAAACTTTCTGAAACTTAAGATAATTCACTTACAATCCTACCAGAAAAGTGCACTCAGCCTCGGTTTAGGATGGGCCAGGAAAAAAGTCTGCACATGTTGTTAAGGTGCAACTTCTGTCAAAAAGACAGAAGACTAACAGGGAAATGAAGACACCGAAAGCTTTACAAGTTCTAGCTTTTTAGCCTAGCATGAGAGGCATCTAGACCTAGCCTACTGCTCCCAAGATAACTTACAATTTTTGCATTGAAGTCACATGATAAAAAAAAGTACATATAGTGCTGGATGTGGAGGGCTGGGTTCCAGGATCACCCTCTCTCCTATATACTGGTACAGCCTCTTCTAGTCTGTCTTCCACTAGCTTCATCCACCTTCTCAAATGTTCAAATTCATCAGGCCAGGAAAAAGAAAGCCCCAGAAAAACTAACCAATGAAAAAATCCTAAAGCAAATCAAACTGCCCCATACCTTAACATAGCAGTAGATAGTATGGGCAGTCTTCAGGAGGCTGTTTTGGCTAGCTGTGCCCCACTCCACCAACACAAAAAAAGTGTTGTCTCCCCCTCCTCCAATGAACTCTTCATGTTTAACAAGTGATTTAGTGAATTTTCACGGAGAGAATGCAGGTAGGCACATTCAGAAGAGATAGAGGCTTTGAGTACCAGTCTCAGATGCTCAGCCCAAGGAAGGGCATGAAATTCCAGAAATAACCCAGGAATGGGATGCTTGGGCTAGAAACATGCCCTCCTGGGCTATTTCCATTATCTCCTTGCATACTGCTGCTTTCAGCTACTGATTGCTGTGCTTTCCCAGCAGCTGAGCTTTTTGTGATAAGTATTTGCAAAGTGGGGAATCTCTGAGGCTGCTCACTTTTTTTTGCAGATCAGCAAGCCCAAAGAACCCCACTCTGCATCTGAGATCCCCAAAATGTCAACATCCTTGGGCTGCCACTATGAGAATGCTGGGCCTTCTCCAGCAGTGACATGGTAAAAGCAGCTCTGCCACTGAAAGTCTTGGACGGCAAACACCAGAGCTGAAAAATGTCCCAAACACATCACCTTTTAAGTGAACAGCACAGGCAGCCAAGGGGTTCAGTGTAGCAGTGACCTGGGAACTGTGGTATTAGACTGTGCTAAGGCCACTAAATCATGTGAAAAACAATATTGTTTTTATTAATATTAGTGTCTGCCAGCAGTTGCGGCTATTTCTGATACATGAGGGGAGAGAATTGCTCTATCCCCCTCTTCCTTTACACCCACAATTGCCTGACCAAACATCATTTCAAACTGGCATTGAACCATTTTTTTTCTCTTTTTTAAGTATTGGGACACACCCAGCTCCTATCAAAACACAGCTTGAGACACATCTTGTAGTATTTTATTCTCACAAGTTACTAGGACAACCACCAGGAAGAGCAGGAAGTATACAATGATTTACAGCTTAGTGTAGAAGACTCATTAATAATAGAAATATTCTATACCTATAGCATTGCAATGAGGAATTCTATAGAAGATTTTAGAAATTTCTGAATTTTGTGTCTATGTACAAGGACTTCTACCATCTTAAAATCTATAAATCTAAATCATCCCATCTACATGATATTTAAATACAAACTTTAAATCACTGTAAAATAGCAGAAATTGTAATCAAAAGTTATTAAAATATCTACTAATAAAGTATTACAAGAAACATTTTTAAAAAGCCCTTTCTACCTAATGTCAACTTTAAATGTGTATCTAATTGTAAAAATCAGATGAAAAATAAAATAAAATACTGAAGTACTAATGTTCTTTTGTTTTGACTAGTACAAAACACTAATCTCAAAAAGTAATGATTCAGCAGAGAATGTACAACAGTAGGTACAGAAAACCGAAGTCTACTTCCCAAGCCAGGACTGCATACCAGACTCATTTTCTTTAATGCTCAGTGTAACTATGGCCTAATGGGAACTGAGAAGGAAAATAACAAAAGACAAAAAAAATAACATGCCCCCGCCCCCCCAAGAACCAATAAAATATTTCATTAAAATATCTGATAAAGAATGTCACTTAGGAGCAGGAAATAAATAAGAACCTGTAACCAGACACAAATAGGCGTTACCTAAAGGTTTAGAGTTTCACAGCTAAAACTGCCTGGGTGTCATCCTTTCTCCATTAGTGCTGAATGCGCCCTGACAAATATTAAGGTGCTTTAAACATCGACTGAAAATCATCGGTCTTATTACCTCTAGATAAGCAAGATCACATGTAGGGGAGGATTCCAGAAAGACAGTTTAACTAATTAAACCAGCAATACCTTAAAAGACAACAGAAAAGCATTCTGCACCCTCTCTTTAGAAAAAGCTTTTTTAATTGTATGAAACAGTATTTTTAATTTCTTCTCCCCTTCCTATTTCACTTTATCAATATTAATTTTGATTACTTTGCCTTAGGATTTTACCAGTGGACATTGAAAGGAAATGCAGAGCAAGAAGCATAACCCTGTGACTGCCTTTAAAGCTAGTTTCTTACCTTTCAATCACATGCACATATCACTAACTGTTTCAGAAATCCACTTATCCATACGTCAAATTCCCCCAACTCCCCCTTCATGCACTGCAAGGACAGGCAACTCTAAAGAAGTATAAAACCACGATTCTGCATTGCTTGTTTTTTTAAAAAAAAAAAACCCTCAACAACACGACCTCCATTTCCATTGCTTCGCTGTTAAGGGCCGAGTGTGTGTAACTTAAGCAGAGACTCACCTTGCATGATAGCTGGAGTGCCAGGAGGCGCAGGCATTAGACGAGGGAAGGTGTGACGTGGCTGCCTCAGGTTGACTTTCGGTAAATTTGGTTGCGTGCCAGGAGTGCGGCCTGCAGGCTAGGTCATTCCTTCTGAAAACAACAGAGGCAGAGATTGCTACTTTAATGCAAACAGTTCAATAAAGTGATATGCAGTAAAAAATCTACCAGGGCAGCAGTAAAATGTTTCACAGATACGACAGAGGCATTATGACTTTAAATGACAGCAAAACTTTCTACACGCATGCTGGTTTTGAAAAGACATCACCATTTCTTTAAAATGCAGTGAAATGCCATTTTTTTTTTTTTAAATGGATGGTGAGATGTGTATTTTTACAAGAAATAGAGACTGATAAATTTTAACGTGCCTGACACATATCCAGAGCTTTAACAGTTAAAGCTAATTCTGAGACCTAAAACTTTGTTGTCTCTTAGACAACAGTAGGGTTTTGGTAAGATTTTACTGTAGGTAGATGCATATGGGAGGAGCTAGGAAGAAACAAGTTAATGACAGGAAGGATTAAAGCCATGTACTTTGTTTCATAGAAGTTAGTGATACAAGCAGTCATATTAACTCCAGGGAAGTTCTGCTTCAGCTCTTGAAATAGCTCTTGGCATCCCAGATCTTCAGGGAGGTTTTGTTTGTTTTGATGTTTTCTGCGTTTGTTTTCAAAGAATACATCTCAAAAACAGTTCAGCAAATCATTTAAGTCCCCAAATATCTACTATATATCACCTCCAAATGTTTCTGGTCATGTAACAGAAGAGATCCCTTCTAAGGAGTACAACAGTAAGTTGTTGTCAGAGCTTTGCACCTTAAAAACTGCTTTGCAAAATTGCTCCATACTCCTCTACCCCCTTCCTTCTACTTAGGAATTAGTAACTACAGCTTGCACTGCCTTCCAAGGACTTGCTGTTATGCTACACCTCTCAGCACTCATGAAGTAAGCGCATTCTTTTTTCCCTAAGATTAAATAAACCTTCTGGGTGGAATCCAGCTACTTCTGTTTCAGTGAGCAGATGCCAAGTACAGGCCATTTGTCTAGACCCTATTAGTCACTTGGGAATGAAGCAGAATCTTCTTTGAAAGTAATTCATCCCACCCTTCTCCTTGGCTCATCTTGGGGGAAGTGCAATTTAAAATTTAGATGCAGTATGAGGTTTGACAGATCTAATCTTTCAAAGTCTGAGTCTGAAATAAAGGCTTACAGGACTGTAGTTCTTATGACTTCTTAATGCACTTATGTATTTAAGAAATCTGAGTTACAGAAGTAATTTGGTACACTAAAAAAGTGTTCCACGTTTTCAATTTGAATCTTAAAGGTACTTCTACAATTTTTACTCATTCCCCCTTTTAATAAATTTGTCTGTTATCAGGCAGCCACTGCATTAAGAGACCAAAACTAAAGCCAGTATCTTCAAAACAGGTCAGCTCTGACTATGTGGGTTTTCACAGTACATTCAGGAGGATCTGAAGAAATCAGTGATGAATTTCCTTTCCAAACTCTGCATGCAGGATAAAAAAAGGAGAATAACAATTCTACAGGGAAACTGTAATTTCACTATGAAGTACAACATCATTACTAGCACTAAAAAAAGAAGTAATTGTTTCCATAAATAAAAGCCTACTCTTCTCAGCATGACAAAAGAGAAAACAGTTAAGCAAAGCATCTGTAGTTGCGCATTCTTGGTAAGACATGACATTCAAAGAGTGGAGAAGCCCCAGTACTCTTAGTGCAAACAAGTGCAAAAGATTCTGCTCAGCCATGTGATGATGGGCTCCAGAGTCTTTGCTTGCTCCAAGCCTGTGTGCAAGTATGGAAAAAACTATGATTCCACTGTTCAGCTGCACAGAACATCACATGTCCTTTTCCCCTCCACTGCTCGCCTTTAACAGTACGGATACCAACTCAGCAAACCACAAATATCTGTTAAGGTAAATTCAATAGACCTCCTAGACATCAATTTAGCTGAAAAGGTTTATCTTTTATGAGACAATTACTTTTCTATGATGTACCACACTAAGGAAACACAAGACTAGGAAACTAGCACAATACAAGCAGCGTTTGGAGCATAAGGAAAAGAAGGTTGGGAAGAGGGCTTCTGCAACAGTTTGGGCTTGACAAATGGGAGGAGGAATCCAATCACTGGGAAGAAATAGAAGGGATGCAAACAAAGTCAGTACTGTACCTCATGGAACTTGTCAAGATCTTGATAAGATAATTCCTCGCTACATGAATGTCCTTTTCAGAAGGCATTTTCTGTGCTACAATATCCACCACCACTTTCATCTTCCTGAGCAGCCAAGCAAGGGGAGGAAGACACTGGACTGAGTTGTGGCATAAGGCAAGTCAAGTGGACAAGAATTTCCAAATTCTGTTCAATTTTCTGTATTTGTAGACACAGTATTTTTAAGAGTTTTTTGTTGTTGTTGTTGCTTTTTCTTTGTTGTTGTTTTTGGGGTTTTTTTTGATATAATAGTCTAAACAGTCTAAAAATACTGGTGGGATACTTAGAAGGTGGAATCACATAGACACCCGCTTTTGTTGGGAAGTTCACAACATGACTAAAAATTAATTCACTGTACATAGTCAACAGTACTTTCTGATAGCAACTGAAATTAAATGGTGAGAACCCATCCTGCATTTCAAGGAACCTTTTTTCCTAAAAAGTAGACTGCAACATAAATATTGAATCCAAAACTCAGCAAATGGATAGAAGGACTAGAAAGAAAATATTAAAACATTCAAAACTGGAATATTTTGCAGGCAACTAAAGAAGCTGGAAGCTGAACTTTTACATTCTAATGTAATACCTCTCTATTACTTCTGAGTGACAGAATGAGATCATCTGAACCTACACTTCAGAAAACCTCCAGCATTAATGGAAGCATTGTTAAAAGCTTTTCACTGAAAGTGTCTTTCTACCAGTGTTTTTACAGAAGCTGCTGGAAGGAAAATATTTGTAAGTATAGAATATACGTTACAAAGGAAAAAAGATGAAAGGCCAGCAGATATAACAACAGAAGCATGTACTTCCCCAGCACCACCTTCTCCAACAGAAATTGTATCATTCTCATCTACCAAATAGCACCTCTGCTGTAACCCTGCCATACATTCTTTTGCATTTGGAGTAACCAAAGCAGAAAGGTGACAGGCAGTTCCAGGGGCCTACATCCAGGTGCAAACCAATTGCTAGAATTTATTTCACAGAACCATAAAATAGTTTGGGTTGGAAGATCAGTCAGTTAAAGATCGCTCAGTTAAAACTCCCCTGCTGTGGGCAGGGGCACCTTCCACTAGAGCAGGCTGCTCACAGCCTTCATCCAGGCTGGCCTTGAACGCTCCCAAGGATGGGGTAGCCATAACTTCTCTGGCAACATGTTCCAGTGCCTCCCCACCCTCACAGTAAAACATTTCCTCCTAATATCTAATTTGTCCGTTAATGTTTCATTCCAGCCCCCTGCTGAACGAGCAAAGGCCTGACTGCTGGCACACACCTCAAGCCTGAGGCTGCACACCTTTCCCTGCCAGCAGCAGCAGCCACACAGGACAGAGGCTGGACGTGCCGTTGTTCTGAAGCCAAGCCGGCTGTTTATCACATCCCAAAGGAGCTCTTCCCTTCTTTCTCGGCCTCAGTTTCCCTGCCGCGCGCGCGCCCCCCGCCGGGCCCGGGGAGCAGCGGCTCCGGACGAGCTGCAGCTGCCTGCTACTGCTGCTGCCGCTGCTGCTGCCCCTGCCCTTTCTGCTGCCGCTGCTCCTGCCCCTGCTGCTGCCCCTTCTGCTGCTACTGCTGCTCCTGTCCCTTCTGCTGCTGCCGCTGCTCCTGCCCCTGCTGCCGCTGCTGCTGCCCCTGCCCTTTCTGCTGCTGCTGCTCCTGCTGCCTCCGGGAGCGCACCTCACCCCCGCCGAGCCCTCCACAGCCGGCAGAGCCGCACACCCTGCTGTCACCACACGGTAGTGGCTTTCCTCCTGGCGGCTGCAGAATTGCCCTCCACATCGGCAGTGATCATTGACAGCCAGGGCTTCCCACAGCACATCTAACCCGAAGGGAGCGTTGGAGGCCAGTCCTTGCAAATGCAGTGTCTCCCACTGCTCATCTTTATCTGCTGCGACAGGAAATAAATCATGGAATCAATCAAATGGTTCGGGCTGGAAGAGACAAAGATCATCTTGTTCCAACCCTTCTAATGAAGGCAGGGACACCTTCTACTAGACCAGACCATTGCTCAGAACCCCATCCGACCTGGTTTGAATGTTTTCAGGATATGGGCCATCCACAGCTTCTCTGGGCAACCTGTTCCAGTGCCTCACCACCCTCAGAGCAAAGAATTTTTTCCTAACATCTAATCTAGACCTACTCTCTTTCAATTTGAAACCATTCCCCCTTGTCCTATCACTACATGCCATTGAAAATAGTCTCTCTCCAACTTCTTGTAGGCTCCCTTTGGGTCTTGGAAGACTGCTATTAGGTCACCCCAAAGCCTTCTTATCCAGGCGGAAAATTCCCAATTCTCTTGGCATTTTCACATAGCTAAGAGTTGCTGCTCCAACCCTCTAATCATCTTGGTGGCCTCCTCTGGACTAACTCCAATAGGTCGATGGTCCTTCCCGTACTGGGGATGCCAGAGCTGGACACAGTACTCAAAGTGGAGATCTCACCCTAATAAAACATGGGTCTAGACAAGAAATCCCAATTTTTCAGAAGGATGGACAAGGCAGTGGCTTCAGTAAGAACTGAGCTGAGTCTACAACAGAAAAAAAATCCCAAACAAAGCATCTATTCTTTTTAACCCTTACTGTTACACATTGTCAGCCCTAAATCTCTGAGTGAAAACTGTTGTAGTGATATTAAAAATTCCTTAAAAACATATATTCCCTTTTCAGTCACTAGTTTCTACAGAAAGCTGTAAACCATGTTTCAAGGTACAAACACAAGAATTTGGGAACCAGTAAACGTAGTGATGCTGAAGAGCAGCTGTCAAAATAACACTTCTCCCTCCATTCACCACAATGCAACTCAGCTTTTCAGCAGTGCAGAAAAGCCTTTCTGTGTTGTTAAAAACTTTGTTTTTAAAATAGTCCACCAAGCTTACTTTTTCAAAGTTGCAGCAGGAGCTCCAAACTACTTGAAGTCATTTTAAACCTTGTCTAGAACAGAAATTTGGCCTAATCTCAGTGTAATTGGCTACAAGACATGCCAAAGATGCAAGGCTAAGGAAATGCAGAAAGGCTGCAGCCTGAGATAAAATGGAAACCTCCACATACTTAAAGGTCAAGTGCACAATTCACTGGCATTCTCAAACAAGCAGCATGCTCGAGCACTGCACATACTGTGAGGTACAGCTCACAAAGTGCCCTTAGATTGTTTCAAAACCAAATAAACCAAACCATGCTGCACTTGTTTGTCCTAAAGAAACAGACAACCAGTTAAAAACACTGCTGCCCCATGCCAGCCATGCAAATTGGCTAGGAGTGTTTCAGTTTATGGAATGCCCTCAGCAAGTCACTCACACATTATTTTTTTTTACTCCACGTAGACAAAATATCAATAATTTCTAGTGACAGTGCAGGTGCCTTTGTTTGTTTGCTTATAAGTCCCAGCTTTATAGTTCTCAGCTTTCTCACTCACCCCTTACAATAATAGTAGACTAGACATACCAATACTTCATTAACAAATTTTTTTTAGTAAATCTGTATATGCTGGGGGAACAAGTCTTCCCAATTCATGGGAAGTTTTGCAGTTCATCAATCTTGTGTTCAGTAAATTAAAACACACTAGAAGACCAACATATAATGTAATTAACTGGCTATGTAAAAAGCCACTTTAAAGGAATTGCTAAATCATTTATTCAATGTATTAAAAACATTTTTAGGATTTTGTTAGTCTTCTGAATCCTTGGCAGGAAAAAAAGGAGGCTGAAAACCACCATGAGTCTGCAGTTACCCACAGGGGCCTCAAATAAAAAGCAATTGACAATGTAACTGTTTTTCATTCCAGAAGCTGTTATATGTATTTGTCACTGCAGATTTGAAGAACTTATCCAACTCCCTAACGTGGGAGCTCATGATTAGAATGGGTTAATTTTTCTAAAATAACTATTTTTTTTCTGAGTACTTAATTTGATCTTTCTTCTTACCCTCCCCCTTTAAAACAGGCAAACATTCCTTTCTATAGAATACCAAAGGAGTCATCATCCTATAGAAAGATATTCTGTATTATCTATCTCAGACAACAATATTCATAGAATTCAAATTACTTCATGATACATTAGTCACCACTGGTAGATCTATCTGTCAGGGAAATATGGAAATTACCTAAATTTGGCAAAAAGCTATTGCCCAGCAGCAAAACTCTATAAGGAATGTGAA
Organism: Pseudopodoces humilis; assembly: GCF_049639895.1. Taxonomy (NCBI): domain Eukaryota; kingdom Metazoa; phylum Chordata; class Aves; order Passeriformes; family Paridae; genus Pseudopodoces; species Pseudopodoces humilis. Next base: position 19,633,367 of record NC_142201.1, read on the forward strand.
TGGTTTCTTGTGTCATTCTCAGCAATTTAATACATGCAAGAGTTGCCCTAATTTGGGCTAAACCAGTTGTTATCAATTCCCTAAAAAAGTTTTTTATTAAGTCCAATACGATTCCCTGCTCCTTTCCCCTCGCATTTTCAGTGTTGTCCAGTCTCCTGACAAAGGCATATCTATATCTTTGGATGTAACAGCAAACCAAGGGAGGACAAAGCATCCAAAACTTGGGGTGGAACATTTTTTATGAACAGTCTCCTGCTTTATTTTTTCATTTATTTAAAAAATAAAGGAAGGAGGATGGTATGTGTCTATGAAAGAATATGAAAAGGAAGAAAAACACAGAAACCCCCCCAAAAATTTCCATGCAGAAATTGTATATTAAAGGATTTCCCAAATTAAAAAAACTTCCAGAATATATTTTGAAGTAAACCTTCCCTGTCACTCATATACAATAGAGATTATATATACACACACACATATCTATCTATATAGATATATGCATATATATATATATATATATATATATATGCAAAGTGAGTTTTTAGGCTTTTCTAGTTGCAAAATATGCCCACAATTTCTCTGACCAGACTGCTGGTTTTGCACTCCAACCACTGCTTTTTTAGTCTTCTGAATACACTGAAGCACTGCTAAAACCTGTCCCACAAATCAGTTATGAATTCACCTCTCTGCTGCTTTCTAGATCACAGCCTCAGACACTCCTTTTTCCTCTCCTCTCCTCTCCCTCCCCCTTCCCTTCCCTTTCCTCGTGCCTTTCCCTCAGATTCAGTCTTAGATGCCCCAAGTTCCTACTGTCCTGGGGCTAGACAGAAGCAACTTAAATGCTTTTTCTAAAGTACCCTCTGTGCCAGTATTCAGACTGTCCATCCAGGAGAGCCTTAAACATCCTTTCAAGTAAGGACAGAAGATGCAGTAACTGCATTAGCCCCTCCAAAATCCAAAAAAAAAAAGGGCCTTCCCCAGATGAGGCAGAAACATCAGGATGTGAAGTTTTAACTGTCGAGATATTATACCCTCACTTTATATTAGGAGATTAAACTTGAGATGTGTAAAATGTCTTTTCATGGTGAGCAATAAACCCAAAAACCAATGGAAAATATCATTATGGCAAGTACTTTAGGGCCATGCCTTTTACCTTTGCAGATCTGGAGTGAGCTTTACAAAAACAACACACACCATCTTCTCCTTTCTTTCAGGGTCACTCCCTGAATATAAAAAATGCCTGAATGGAAGTCTGTTTCAGATGAAGCTAAATCCTGTCTGGATTTATATCTGGCTTGTTCACAAAAGGAATGGTTAAATCAGATGCACTGCAGGAACATTTAATGAAATATTTAATTAAGTAAATATTGAAAACAATACTGCTGATCACCATTAGGAACAATATAGTTATTTTCATCCAAAAAACCCCATTGGAATAAGAAGTAGAACCAACTCAGACCCACATAAAGTCTTTTTGCTTATGAATTTAAGAGCATGCACTTGTTAAGTACTCTAGTATTGCTTCTCAGCCTATTCTCACAACACTTGGAATTCTCAAATAATCTTCCAAATAAATACTGGTCACACCAGACAGCATCCAGGACCCATTTACTCTGGCTTAGCCATAACTGAGACAAAAGATGAGTGCAACACTGTAAAAAATTACAGTACTTTCCACATTAATAAAGGAGTAAGTTTTTCATATAGATATTTTCCCTTGAGGCATCTTGGTCTCAGAAGGACAATATAGATTTGAAAGGAAAAACTACTCCACAAAAAGAACCCAAACAAAACCAAACCAAACCAATAAGAGAGAAAAAGAAAACCTCCTCTTCTGAGGAGCCCCTACTGGATTACATATACAAGCCCATGTAAAAAATTATACTTCTTCCACTGAATTGAGGGAGCTAAGAAACTGTAAATCACTCTGTGATATATGGCACAGTTTGTAAAAAGGATTTTTATTGTAATAAAAACTATTTTCAGATTGAAACAGACATTAGAGTTTTGACACATCACATAGCTGGTAATTTGGGCAGAAAATCTCAACTGCCTTAACGTGTAGGAAGCCCAAGGCACAAGGTGGTTACAGTTGCACAATCATCCAAGGTAACCTCTCCCTCCTTACCTCCCGGGGCAGCTCAAGTTTCAGGTGAAGCTAATTGTTAGTTCCAAATTAAATCCTGTTCTTAATATCCAGCTGATGACTGCAGCCATGACAACATTATAACACGCAGCAGTATAATTTGAAACTTAGGGATCCATCTATCATTTCTCCATTGGCAAAGGGCAGATATTTTCCTGCAACTTCTTAGAGCATGACCTACTCTCCTCCTATGCCTCTACTAATTCAGGCCAAATACGTTTTGTGTAGACTCTTAATGCAAGTAGAGGGAATCTGCATGGGTACGTAAAATGTTGTCCCAGAGCTCCTACCACCCTGAGGGTAGGAGCGTGACCCTGAGAAATGCAAGCCACCACCCTCCATCCCTAGGGGGAAGATGGTGACTGCAGTAAGGCAAGTGCAAGAAGCTGGACCCTCTGCTGAGTCTGGTTCTGTGTCCTGCTTCATCTTCTGAAATTTCATTCTCCGAGAATCAGAGTGGTTTCCCTTGATTTGGATACACTGGGAAAAAGTACAAACCCTTATTTTGAGTAGATAGATGGCAGCCCTAGAACACAGTCACTTGGAGCTAGAACTTTAATAATGACCAGACAGCTCTCATTTCTGGCATTCCTGGAGCAGCACTGATTTTGCTTGGGGAACTAGGTTTCTAGGCTTATTTCACAGAAACTGAATGTGCCAATATGTGCACCCAATTTAACATCATTAGATTTGAAAGCTGGGTTCAGTCACTTCACAGCAAAATAAAAGCTATTCTCCAAGCAAAATTGAAAACAGAATCACGTCACAGCAATAACAACACAAATCTTCAACAGATCATTTTTCTTCAAGCCCAGCTCACACCACCCCTTGAGATCTCAATCTTTAGTCACCCTAATTATCACCAAGAGTAAGTTTTACAAGAGAGTAACTCTGGCAAAAATAGGATAATAAATGTCCATAGGTTGAAATGCGTGCTTGGATACATGGAAATAAAATCAGAAACTATCTAAATTTTCCAAGTCCAGATCAGTTACAACTGATGATAAAATAAAGGAAAAAATGTTCTTGTTAATATTCCTAAATACTTACTCCTACTGCCAAAGTTTGTTTATTAAAAAGCTGCAGGAAGTATCAGCATCCTTCTGCAATGATCAAGTACTTTAATAACTGAATTCATCCATGCATTCTTCCTGCATAAACTAAGGTATCTATCTATGGACAATCTCACAAGAGATCACACAGATACTATGATTACATTCACATGCAAATTGTGCCTACATCACTATTATTAAACTTGGAGCAGTGAATACAGCTCTGACAGTGAGTACTCAGATGTTTGCATTATATGTGCTACATTTCATTTTCTTCAGATGGGAAACAAAGTTAGGTTTTAACACTTCTTCTAGGGCTGTACAGAGCTCTGCACAGGGATGTCTAAATAACCCCAAGGAACAGAAATATCTTCATATAGAAGAAAATCACTGAGACACACTAAATACCATATGTGAGCTTCAAGTGACTAATGGAAGTCTAATATTTTATAGCTTTACTCAAAGTTCAGTGTAGTCACCAGAAATGTGTGATGTGTTTCATGCGTCAGTGCTCTGTTACATATTACTATGTGTTACTGTAAAGCAACACTAAAGTACAGCTGTTGATCCCAAGTCTTCTGGAATCCTTCCCCACAAATACAGATCCTACCTGACCAGCCCTCTAGTGTGAGAAGGTCCATTAGCCTCACTAGATTAAGGATTTCTCTAATGGAGCTGGCTGGCCTGTCTGGTCACCACTAAGAAGGTAGAAACACATCCTGAGCCTGTGCTGCTCCAGCACTCCACCTTCATAGCATATGTTCTTGAAAAGCAGGAAGCAGTGACTGCCTGGCAGTGAAAAAAAAAATCCTAAATTAATTATTTAACACTCTCTCCTCCTTCCCAAAATTGTGTAAGACAACTGTATTTAAAAGATTAAGCTGTTTTCCCCCATTTTTGCTCAGAACCTCTTATTCCTCTCCTTCCAAAGGAGAAATCCCACATCCCTTTGTTTAGATTTATCGTGAGGAACAAACCATTTTGGTCTCACGTTTATCAACATATTCATTTCCTCTTGCTCTTTTCCATAAAAAAATATCCTTTCACCTTTATGTAAGCTCTGCACATGCTGGCAAACAACTCATAGCCTGGGAAACTTTTTCCACTGAATTTTCTTTTCATACCACTAAAAGCTCAAGGCTTAAAAACTCTCATGCCTTGACACTTCGAGTTTTACTCTGCACACTCCATCTGCCTCCATCCCATACTGGAATGAAGAGACCAGCCCAAGCAAACTGGTTGCAGAGCTCTTAGAAAGTAGTGACTGCAAACCACCCCAGTGCCTGGCCCAGCCAGGAGATGAGTGGTTTTGTTCAGCAAGACAATGCACACTGTAGCCAGGTTTGCCTGAGAAATGGGAGGCAATTTGAAAGCAAATAACAAAATACTCTTTTCAAAGTCACCTCCCCTTCTTCCACACCTGCCGACTCCACTTAAACAATCCTACAATGAAATTTTAATCAGATGCATTTGAGACAGCAATGCATTTTTTTTATCCCTCTCATCCAAGAAGTTATAAAAGACACAAAAAAGCCAAGAGAAAGGCACCCTGAGCACTGGCTTATCCCAACAACGGAACGAAGGGTGAGGAGATGGCAGAACTCATGAGGGTCCCACGTCCCGTCCAGCCTGGCAGGAGCCTCCTCCCCCGGCACAGCCTTGGGTACCTACCCAGGCTCCGCGCTGGGCGGTGCCTCCTCCCTCCGGGCCCAGGCCGAGCTGCGGCTGGCGGAGCAGCCTCCCGTCATGGAGCGGGACCGGCCCGAGAGCGAAGCCGAGTGGGGCCGAGGCGGCACCGGGGGTGTTGGTGGCACCTTCCTGGGCACTGTCCTCGGCAGACACGGGCGATGCCGACGGAGCAGGGTCTCCTCAGCCCTCTGCCACCGGCTGCCCTGCGCTAATCTGCGGCCGCCAGCTTAGGGATATAATTAGACTCACAAAGGAGCCTTGTCAGCGCTCCCCGCTAAGAGGCCGGAGCACTTCAGATTAGTCAGACCCACGATTCTGCCGCTGAACGCTGCCCCGGAGCTTGGCGGGGAAAAGCTGAGAGGAGCCCAAAAAATGGATCCAGAGGACTCTTCCTGATGGAGGACGAAGAAGGGGGATTTCTAGTTTTCGTTTGAAGTGGTGTTTGACAAAGGCGCATGAAAAACGTACTGACATGCTGCTGAAACTGTTTGATCTGTTCTATCCTTTTCCAATCTTCAAAGCAAATACATGGACAGGTAAATAGATGAGTCTGGGGCACCGCATTGTAAAGAAGTTAATGTCACCTTATGAGATGACAAAGCTAAAAGAAAACCTCTTAAGAGCTGATGGACTATCAATGGTAGCAGAGAGTTACAGATGCTTTTCCTACACATGAAAGACAACCAGACAGTCTTCTCAGGGATCAGCACTTCCCCTAAAAGAGAGGCAGCCTGCTACATCCCTAGAAATAAACCACCCCAGTATGCAGGCACTGGAAATCATCACCTACAGAAAAAAAGTGGCAGGTACAGTCTTCCATGTCCCAAGAAGACTGATGTTACAAATACTGGGGAGTTCTTTCAAAGGATAATTTATCTTTAAAGTTTTCTTTAAAAATACGCTTTATCCCATAGTCACACAATCCCCTTCTGCTAGCCAGATTTGCAATGTAAGCTTGCTTGATGGTTGCTGACCATCATTATACCTGAGGATATAAAGGATACAGTAACAGGCTGCACAGTTGCTTTCAGGGGAAATGAAGAAGATTTATTGTGCTGTACCCTTAAGGATCGACACAGCAGAACAAAGACATTTTCTTCTTGCACACTGGCCTATTTGTCACAATCATGTTAGGTTCCCTAAGCCATCAAAACAACAACTAAACAACAACTGTACATTTTTACTGGTTCTGTTCAATAACAGAGCAGACTGCATCACAGCATCCTTACCAACCGACTGACCCCCATCCTTCATGTGGAAAATGAATGGCTTTTCACAGGTCAAAGCAGGATGCATTTACAGTTGTAAAGGAAAAGCTGGAAGTTTATGGATTAACAGAAATACTCAAACTTCAGGAAGGAGACTGGCCAAAGGGCAAGGAAGTGGTCTCATTTTATGCAGGCATACATATTTGGATTTTAATAAGAAATACAGTTAAGATAGCATATGACAGAATTACAAATTACAAAGAAGTCCAATAGCTCAACTGTGTGAACCTGCTGGAAAGTTAGATAGTGTCTGGCTAAAACTTTCTCAGCCAAATTGATATAATCTATTTTAAAATAACTGCACTTTATATAAAGGTGAGAGTATAGATTACTCACAGATGTTAAACCTAATGTAATGAGGTTTTTTGGTAGTAGCCTTCAATAAAAGTAAGCTAAATCTAGCATAATGCCTTGCTTAGTAACATTAACACACATGCCTGTGTATGCATGTGTATACTCAGTCCAGAGAAAGGCAAACTCTGACTTAATGGCTCACTTTTCTAACAATGTTTCAGAAAGAGTCTAAAAGCCATGAAGTTATTGCTGTGTTAATGAGGATGCAGACCTGACAAATATTATTCTTGGTGACTTACTTGGAAAAACAGAGAAGTAAAATTCAAGTAGGGAAAAAGAACTTTTTTTCCTGAATTTCCAGCAGCAAGTCCATCCTCACTCTACAGAACAAAAGAATAAATTGCATAGGGTAGATACTATTGAATCTGCTGTCAGAAAAAAGATGAGAATTACATTGATACAGTGGTAAGAGATGAGGAAAACTAAGTATTTCCTTACGTTTAAAGAAAAGGAAAACCTGAGCCTCAAAATACAGTTGACTAATAGGATTTTTAATTTGCTTTAAAAAGCCTCTTTTCAGTCTTAATTTGCAATCAGATACTGCTGAGCTGTCCTGCTAGATTGCAGCCAAAACAGCAAACAAGCCCACCTTACCTTCACTTCAAAGGCTGCTGGGTATGACAGTACATTTGCTGGAAAACAGCTATAAACAGTCACAAAGCTACTATGAAAGCTTTCCCAGAAGACTAGTTGAAATTTTAAAAATATCCCTGAAAGAACTAGGATTATTACAGTTCTCATGTGACATACAGGATCCAAAGGTGAATGAAGGTGGGTATCAGACAAATGCCACGCACAAGAGTTCAGCCTACAGAAGAATAGAGACTTTTCAGTCAAGGGCCAAGATCCCTCTCATTCAAAGCCTTATCTCAAGTGTAAACCTGCCTCTGTAAGAGAGTACAACTAAGTAAACAACCTGGAATCATTACTCCAGTTGCTGTTGGGTTGCAGTGTAGAAGGAAAAGGAGCCTACATCCAACATCACACACTGGATACTAATAATGCAGACAGGCTCACGAAGCTATGACACTGGATGCACAATTCCAATAGTATTGAGTCCATGTAGTACCAAGCAACTGCTCATTAGTAACTGTTCTTGAAAGAGGAAACTGTATGTCCCTAGTTCAAAGGAAAGGTTTGCACATCACAATCTAAGCTTCCAGAAGGCTCTGCCTCCTTACTGAAAATTTAAACATCAGCTAAAAACTTTGTATTAAAAAACAGAATAGGTCAAGAGTTAGCCCCCCACCTTCTCCTTTCCCACCTCCAGAATGAGAAAATATAGATACAGGGTGAAAAGTTTTCAAGCTTTCACCAGGAACACATATCAGTTTCACTTGAAAAGTTTCCCAAATTGTTTTTTTTTTCGTTCATTTTAATAGCCAAACTTGTGGGAAGTAACTTGCTCATCACCAAGAGCAACACCACAGAAACAGCAGCATCTGCAGTCAAGGCAGTTAATGAAGCTGCTTATCTCTGTCTCTCCTCCACCTGACTGGTTGCCAATGCAGATTTCCTTCCCCTCCAAGCCTCCCCCCCCGTCTGTCCACAGGCTTATAGCTTTTCACCAAAAATACAGCAAAAAGAGATTAAAAACCTGAATGCTCAGTATGCCTGTCCCTCTGAAATCTTCTGGGGAACACACTTGGGATGCTTTTGCCTAGACTGACCTTCCAGCATTATTAAAGTATCTATTACCATATTTAATTTAGGAATGCTTATCCAATACAGACTGTTGTGTCCTAGGGCAGAAATTTCTAAATAATATGTGTATTTTTGAAATCCCTTAAGTAATTTAATTGAAAGTAACAGCCACAAGAGAGCGCTACCAGCAAAGGATTCAGTCACAGGGAGAAATCAGACTTTAAGCTATTCAGAGTAATAAAAAAATAAAGATTGTGGTTAGGCAGTCTTATTTGCACATCTAAAAGGTGACCTCAGACATTTAATTCCTACAGCTGTGATCTTCCAAAGTCAGGAAATATTCTGGTTGTCTCAATATTCGAAGGTGGAATTCGAAATAGAGCAATGACTGTTTCTCTTTGTTTCAAAGGGAGATTAGTCAGCAGTTTTTGAATTTTTGCATCTTTAAAATGACCCATTCCAACACCTGAAATTAACAGGTTTTCTAATATTACTAAGTTTTTTCCTGAATGTTTGTAGCTGACTAAAACTCAATGCAATGAGTTAAAACTCAAATCTGAGGCTTTGTTATTATTTATGATCTCTATGTACTGATCTGAATACCATGCACTCCCCTCTTACTTATCTTTTCAAGAAAAGTGCCAACAAATTGTAACAACAAAGTCAGCCTATTTTTCTGGAAGCAGCAAATGGAACTGCAGCATTTTTGTCCGTGCTAAACAGAAGGAGTTCCTGTTTTTGCACTCTCAGCTTCTAGTATCTTATCATAAAAGGAAATAACTTCCAAAAAGTATCCCCAAAAAAGAAGTGACCTAGAACTTAAAAACAATCAAATAAAAATATAAACACACGCTTAACTTAATGGACTTCTAAGGGGAAGGAGAGGCTCTGAAAGAGAAAAGCAGTAATGAAAGCAACCTATTATCAGATATTCTTAGAATGGCAAATTGAACCAGTATTTTGACAGACAAGTTATTGACAGAATTCTATTATATGGGTATCTGAAGAAATCCCTAAAATTTCAGCAAAGCAGCATATTCTACCTTAAGTGATCATTCTCACACAAAGGTCTACACAGTTGCCTTTTGCCCTGCTGTCAACCATGGCAAGACCTATAAGGCCTGTAGCACTGCTCTTTGCTTTCTCCTCTCATGTATCAGGTAACCAGTTGGTCTCACCTCCCATTTGACAATCATCCTACACCTGAAAAATGTAGCAAACAGCAACACCACACTTCAGCCACCATAGACGCCTTTAAAGGAAGCCATGCTGGAAGCAGAATGACCTTGTCACAGCACAGCAGCTCCTTTCCTATTCTATACTCTAATAAATTGCATTTTACATAAGAAGAAGCTACAGAGACTTGCAAAATTCTCTGCTTCTTTCTGTGAAAATAAATAAATGCAAATAAATTATCAACGCTAGTAACCTTAAAGAGTTCAGTCATTAATGTGAAGAAATCAGGATCTCACCATCACAGTTTGCTCAGGTTTTCCTTGTTCCTCAGCCCAACTGTATAGGCTTGAGCAGGATGGAACAACAATTTCATTTATAAATAAGATACGCACTGTCAACAAAGAGGTATTAATTTGTATGAGGTATAACATCATAAATCTTCCTGCCTTCTGAATTCACAATAGACTACCATGATAAAGGTCTCATATTGTGGAACTGTTTTTCCTTGCTGTGCCTTGGGGAACTAGACAGACACATCTGGATGTCTGAGATAAAAGTGTTGCCCTTGGGATTTATGGTATATTATATAAGCTACATAAATACTTTTCCCTCATCCTTATTTTTTGCACATTCCGTTACCTTTTGATGGCTAGATAGCATTAAACTCCTGATGTCACCTTCCTACCTCAATTTTTACCATGGTTTATCAGAATTCCTTAGAAGGATAATAAAACATTTTTTTAGTGAGTATTTATCATTAGGAAACATCTAAAGTGCTTCACACATTGAATAAATTGGTTCTGGCAGGATTTATTTTCAAGTATCTTGGAAATTATTATGCCATGTAAAGTGGTAAAGAAATTAACCTTTAGGGTAAATACAAACAAAGCATTATTCACCAGTAACAGTGAAGAAAAACACAGCCTCTGATAGGGCTAATGCTAACAGCAGCAGCAGGAGTCAAAATGGGGGCTTTCAGGCTGTCTTACCATGGCTGAGGTGAAGGAGCAGGAGGCAGAGCAATCCAGACACATTCCCCTCTGCCATCCTTGCCCGGGACAGGCAGACTGAATTCCAGAGCAGCACACGGCTGCCTGCACCAGCCCAAAACACTGCCCTCAGCAAGAAGGAACTTGCTACATCCTTGGGGCACACAGCCACAGAAATCCTGGTGCTGCTTGTGGCCAGACACAATATGAGTGTGTTTTGCCTCCCAGCCACTCACCACAATAAGCTTACCCTTCAACAGCCATCCCAACTTGAGCTTCCTCAGAAACCACATTCCAAATACTGGTCTTTCTACACAGGTGTGGTGTTTTCCCAAACCAATTTCAGCTGTAATTTACCTCACCACGTCCAAGGTGACCCAAAAACAAAGAGTGGGGAAAGGGAATTCCTCTTGTCCCAGGGCATTTCAGGTGACAGCCCAGCCCTACTTTGTCTCAATCTTGGTTAAAACACTATAGCCATATGATGCAAACTACGGAACCTCCACAAAGAACTGTGCCACAAGCTGGTATGGCTCAGGTTTTACCCGAGAAAGCTATTTTGCTCTGACATGACCTATGCCAGACCAGTCACCATCCCTCAGAGTGCTTTCTTCCCCATCAGATGCCAGCCCCAGTTCAGCTGCCCACCTGCTGGCAAGTCTGCTCCATGAGCCCGATCAAAGAACTGACTCTGGTTTTGATTGCGACCCAGCAGAAATTTTCCCAAACTTCAGCTTTCGTCATTCTGTCCTTCCTCTGCACTCAGCGTGAAGCTGGACTAAAAGCACATGGGCTGTACAACTCAGCAGTGTGGTAGCTGTGACTCTGGGCCAGACTTCGCTTTGCTAGGTGATCCAGTATTATGCAGATTCAGTAGAATCGACCATAAAATACTCTGGGTTTCTTGTGCAAGAGATAAGATGCAAATTTCTTCAGTTATTCAGTAACCAAGTCTGCAACACACTTGCATTCCTGCCCTTCTTTGAAGTGGTCACATTTCTGAAGTTAAGGGTTGTATTCAGAAATTATTTTAAAACTTCTTTATAATCTTTTCAAATTGGAAGGTGTTACATGTAGTTACTTGAGCAAGTAGAACATAAAATCTCTGCACTCAATATGGTAGATACTTGATGCTGAAACATGTAAGAAATGCCAAGTTCTCCAACTTCTCAATCATTTAATCTTCAGGGTGTGAAATATGTAACCTAAAATAAAATTTCCAGAATCATGCTTTCAACATGCAAAGATCATCTCTGACATAAAAAGATTAGTCATTTGATCTTTAATGGGTGGGTTTATAATTCTGTTTCAGTCAGGAGTCTGAAGAGATCTATAGTATTACTGAATACATAAAAAAATCAGCTGTGTGTGCATGCAAAAGTATTATGTGAAATGAGTACGTTTTCAGATCCCCAAAGTTCAGAAGGCTCATTTGTTTTCCTCTCTCTCACCCATGGGGCTACTACATATTAGAGTTTCCAGCACCTACACTGAAATTCACAAGTGGAAGGCAGTTTTCAGAATAACTCCAATGTACCATTTTGTAAAAAGCTATGGTTAGATCCTGTAAGAACTGGTATACTTTTTTTATCTTCAGTCATGTGAGTGCTCTTACTAAATTGGATGAGACTACTCATGCTCAAAATTAACCATTTTGACAAGTGCATGCATGACTGAAGGAAAAAAAAATCTCTACTAAAACCCAGTCATGACTCACAGGTTGTTATCATTTGATGGATATCCCATCCCAGAAAAGAAGCCATGTTGTCCAATTTTGGTAATTATTTAAAAAAACTGAGTAGCACTGCCACAAGTAGCCTTTTGAATAAGCATATACAAATTACAGTATATTCCTTTTACCTACAAGGAAATGTCTATGGCCTTCCTAGTAGCTCAAACTCTGCCCTAACAGAATTGCCTTGGTAAAATACTGTGACATCTGTTGTAATTTTGGCTTTCTATTATTTAAGCTTTACAGGGCAAATTTTTCAGATTTGCGAAGAAATAAATTATTTCTTTTATCATATTACAAATGATCATGTTGTAATTTATACCCTTAACATATTATAAATTATGGAAGATGCCAGAAAACAAAAATACATCAGTCACGACATGTATTTGAGAGAAGCCTGACAGCTGTATAAGACAAACATCTAAAATCACAAGACAACCACTTGCTCTTTGAAACCAGGGACAATAAATCATCAACTTGAGGAACCAAAGCTTACCATCACCTCAAGCATCAGTCAGTGTGTCATTAACAGCATGAATCAAATCATGTTAATGCAACTAAGAAGCAGGTGAAGTGGGAAAAAAATTAATAAAAGTGCTTTTTAAATGTACACCCCACCAAAAAGGCAGTTGGCATGGGAAACATCTTGGGTGGTACTGCTAGGGTTACAGCAAAGAGAATGTGGATTCACATTGTTAATGTGTTGGGTTAAGTGACTGTGATGCAACCATGGAAAATGGTCCTCATCAGGGCTTTTCTAAGGTATAATTTGCTGAAAATATAAGATGGAAGTGTGTGTTCCTCCTTCTGTCATGTCCATTAGCCTTAGAACAGTAGTGTGGGATCACACAGATGAAGGATGAGGAGCACAGCGGAAGTTCAGCCAGCCTTGCATTTGCCCATGGAGAAGGTGGAAGGCAAACTAGATCAGAGCAGGAGGGGACCTCCACATGGGCTGGCCTACTCTGTGCATCCCCGCTGAGCATGTGTGTACAGGGTGGTTTATTTGGCAGATGCTCCACTAAGCATTCCTTCATAGAAAGATCCTGCTGGGATTACTAGACAGCCCTTAAAGCACAGGGCATCCAACCCAGTGTTCTCCTGATCTGGGCCTGTAGGTGCTGTGCAGTTCATGTAATATGCTATGTTTGTGTCTATATGGTTCCTGCCACCCAACTGTGAGCCACGGTAGCTCACTGGCAACAGCAAAGGAGAAAAAGACGTGCCCTAGCCTGGTCATGTCGTGTCACGTATCCTGAAACATGTGGCTTATTCCCCTGTCCCATCACCAGACCTGGCTGGGAGCAGCGTATGTGTCCATACCTGGCACACATTTACACCTGGCCATCCTGCTCAGAGCAAAAGAGGGAGCCCCCAGCAATGTACTAACCCACTTCTCAAGTCAATTTGCAAAGTGGGAGCTTAAAAGAACCCAGCCCTTCCGCCAACTGCAGTCCCACAGAAATGTTCATGCCATGAACTTGAAAGCTGTGTGCATCTGTTACAAATACCCACTCCCAAAGATCTGCAGTGGCACATCCTGTTACACAGCTGTCAGAGAAACATAGGTGGCAAGGGGCTAGCACACCTGCCCACTTCTTACAGCAATGCATGTATGCAGACACAGCCCTGGAAAACCCTACTACAGTTTCTCATATGTTTCTGAAGTCTGGTTGAAAATACAGGAATTTTAAAAAAAAACCCAATAAACCCCCAAAAAAGAAAAAACAAAAAAACCACACAAAAACCCCAAAACACCAACAAAACAAAACAAAGAACACCAAAAAACCAATCTAACAAGAAAAAGAAGACCACACAAAATAACCCCAAAAATCCACTCCGGTCAGTTAAGGCCACGGTCAATCTTTAAAAAGGAAGAATTATGGCTACTGGGCAACAAGAGAGAAACCACTGCTATTTGTTTTGCCATAAGAAACCCTGGTTCCAGAAGAAATGAAATCTCATTGAAAGACAAAACAGATTTCACTTGCAATCAACAGTGGTTCTCCACAAGTGCATTTGGTTTTTATTGAGCAATGCTTAACCATAACCATGGACAAAAGAACACACTAAATGTTTAGAAGTAGAAAAACACATGTAATTTTTCAGATTGTTTCCTATATCATTTGGTATCTATGAAACTAGAAGTATCAAGGCCAAACACAGGTAAGAGACAGAATTAACAGTCCTCCATCTGTATCTCATAACTGTACAGCAAAAAAAAATCCCTCAGTTTTCAGTCGTCTCACAAATTGATATTCTCAAGCTGCACAGAGTATTTCTGCAGCCACAAGGAGCCATGAAGTACACAGGTAGCAACTCTACAGGTCATAAATAGGTAAGACTAGATCTCCTTGCTCAGTTATACACAACCCATTACAGAAAGGTCACTGGTAGTGTTCAGCAGGTTTCTGCTCAGACTGTGACAAATTCCAGTGATCTTCCATCTGAACATTGTAAATGACTCTCAAGGTCTCAGGTGTCTGAAACAGTACTGTACATTCTGAACATCCCTCAGGAGATTCATTAAAAATTCCTCCTTCTGTGCTTTAACTAAGAGTTAGCTGTCGTCATGAAGTGCCACGCAAATAAAGATAACCATAACTTTCCATGTCTAGGTGTTTATGGCAGAAGTATCATACAAGTCACTTCTCTTGTTCGGATTTTGCACAGTAATGTCAGTATTCATACTGTGCTTCTGATGACAAGTGTTTGCTCCCACTCCCTTTCCCTTTCCTTTAACAAGAGACTTCCTTCAGCATTGCAAAAAGAGCTCGCACTTCGGCAACATGAAGGCACAACACCAAAATGCTACAGAAAAGAAAAAACCCAGCAAGCCCTCATATATACACAATGTGGCCAAATTCCAGAATTTTAGAGCTTGTTCTCAGGCACTCGCAGTACCTGCAGAGTTAGCCAAGTTAAACAGAGCTTCTCATCACTAGCAGATCCTGTGGAAAAGAGGCTGCTCCTTCCCTCGCCCACTCATTTCAACTGCCACTGACAGACGGTTCAAGCAGCCAAGGGGACAACCCATGTAACTTCTTAGGGCGACTCCCAGAGGTGAAAATCTCACCCTGCCTTGAATAAATTACACATGAAAGCTTCACCTATGCACCAATTTTTAACAGTTTAATATATCACATGAATGCATAGTGAAAAGTTACTCTTATTACGGATTTGTGATATATGCTTATGTCTAACACGTGCAAAGGAATGAAGATTGTATGTAGTAAGTAGAAAGGAATTAAAGTTAGAAGTATATGCAAAATAATTAAAGTACACAGAATATGGCAATCACCTCAACATCAATATTCAGTATCAACACTGAGACAAAGTTCATTTGTATGTAGATATGCACATTACTTCCAAACAAAAGAAATTCACATGTAATTACTCTAAGAAATGTCCTGAACACAGTCTGCTTGCCATTTTCCTAAGAAAGGAATCTACTCAAGAAATTACTCAGTACTACACCAAAGAACTAGCATGCAATTAAGATGTATTGTTTCTACTAATTCATTTGAGAAAAATATATGAAGCCTCCTGAATCCTATTTTAATCCAGGACCAAAAGTACACTGCACTTATTCTACCAGCAATTTATGTAAGCCACTTAAACATCATATCGAAATTGTTGTTGAGCCAGTTGCACAGTCGTGATTTGGTTTAGACCACAACTATGCAATGGCTCCAGAAAATACAGGAAACTGTGTATGCTGATAGCCAATACATTTATGCTGAGTACTGCAGACCATTTTATTTGAAACCAGTGTTATTTTCCCTGTGTATGTCAAGAATCATATTTTAAAATGGCAGTTAAATATGATATTTTGGAAGCCAGCTACTGCTACATAACAACATAAGCCCCTTAAGAAACTTTTGTCACAGACACAAAGTGATTGTTGTGAATGAAATGCATTACTCTCATTAAAACATTTTCCCATGGTCTTCGCTGTAGGTACATTAGACTTCTAAACAGACAATAGCATGGCCTACTACATACATTTCCAACATACAGCTAGATCAACATCAGATCAGGCTGTGGCTCTATTGCTTTGAGAAGAAATTTCACAGGCACATACTTCTCAGCAGTGACAAAATATTATTTTCCTTGATTAAATATACTGACATTATAGCAAGGAAAGTTCTCTGCTTTCTAAAAGAATTTTGTTAAGAAGTAATTTTTTCCTAACATAGATTTTTAAAAGTTTGCTTTTCACTTCTGGATCAGTACACAAATAAATAAGACAAATGACCCCAAGGAAAAATGTTTTCCACATAAAATTCAGATCTTGGCTATTAATTCTCACAGATAGCAAGAACAACATGATTAAAACAAAGATTCTCGTAAGGTTCAGGATTGAGCTGAACTTCAAACCTGTCTATTTTGTGTTTCAGATTATAACACTGACATCCACAGAGAATAAAATATTAAAACAATGCTACAGAGTGACATCACAGTGCTAGACAAAGGACACAGGGCAAGCAGACAAAAAGATGCTAAGATGACTTGCAGATCAATACTTCATCTTATATGTAACACAATGAAAGGGAATTGTGGGACTATCCCCAGTCTCCCCAGGGAACATCTGAAGACTGAAATAGTCTAAAAAGGCTAAACCAGCCATTCCAAGATTGCTACAATTGATTAAAATTCAGACTACCTCTGAAAAGTGGTGGTTCTACCCAGCTGAAAACCTACTTACTCAAGTAATTTTGTAGTCAGATCAGTTCCCTGATCCAATTCAATCCAGACCTGCAGGAGTGCTCACACAAAGACTAAACAACCAGTTTGCTTAAAGACATGGCTGTTTAAAGTACTCATAAAAATTCAGCCTAAGATTTAGGGCAAACAAAACAAAACTAATACTGTTGTTCAAAGCATAACTTCTGAAAGAAAGCATGCAACAAGGCTTTTACAAAAACCTGCATCATTTGAACTTCCAACAGGAAAAGTTATTTCAGCACAGTAACAGCAGTGCATGAGAACAAGCTGGCCAAGAATAAAATGAGACTGGAAGTTAAAAGGTTTCTGACCATCAAAGGACTGATACCCTAAGGCAACTTTCCAAGAGAAAGAGCGAAGTTGAAAACCAAGACAAAAGCCCCAGCTAGTTTAATTCAGTAGGTTTTATGAAATTGTATCTAATATTATGCAGGCTTGTCAATGACCCAAAGGGCTATTGCCTCTTTTGGAAGCTATGGAAGTTTTTAATGAATTTCAGACAATAATGTTTTCTCTAACAACAGCCACTGTTTCAGCCTCTTAGCTAGAACAGCTGGCTTGTTTTTGACTATTGCACACATGCTAAGGAAAGAAAAAGGGAAGGGATGATAAAGGACTGATGAAAATCCATCAGTTTCGCACCAAAGTGCTCAAGGGCATGTACAGCAATACGGCTCTTCTGCCTGCAGAGAATGGCCACAAATCCCCAGCAGCAGATCAGCACTTGATTAGCTGTAGCAAAGTTCTCCAAAATCACATTCATAGAGTGATTCACAGAACCATCAAGGTTGAAAAAGACCTTTAAAAGATCCAGCCCAACTGTCCACTCAGCACTACCATGGTAACCCCTAAACCACAACACCCAGCACCACATTCAGGCACCTCCAACACCTACAGGGATGGTGCCCAGGGATGGACAATACCTCCCAGGGCAACCTATTCCAATGCCTAACCACACTAATGGTGAAATATTTTTTTCTAGTATATAATCTGATTTCCCCGTCTTAAGGCCATTTCCTTTTGTCTTCTCACTGTTATCAGAGTAGAAGAGAATGGCCCTCACCTCACTGCAACCTCCTTTCAGATGGTAATACAGCACGATGTGGTATGAAGAACCAAGAATGATACAGCTGTGTCTCTCGTGAGGGTATCTCTGCACCAAACCTTCTGCCATTTCCAGAGATGGATCAGAATTCACAGATTCTGAGCAGATCACTGTCAAAGTTGAAAAGCACCAAGAGAGGGGATCTTTCTATTTGGTCTGAAGCTTTTCCTGGTAATTAAGACTTGCTGTCTTGGCAGATTCTTCAGTGCGTATAAAACTTCTCAACCCTGAAATTCTCTCTTTCTCTGACAGGAATAACTGATGTAACCTCTATTAACAAGTGCTTTTACTGGAATAGACAATGCAAGTTGGAACTGCTGAACATCAGCATGATTTATGGTAGTTGTGAATGTATTTTATTTTGCATTTATTAGCTTCAATGCTACAAAAATTTGGTGAGAGCTTCTAGAAGTAGCTATTGTTGAGGATATAACCTAGCAGCTGTGAAAGAGCTCCAGGTTCCCATAATTTCTTCTATCAAAAACACCTTCTAAAACCAAAGGTGAAAAGCATGCTTTTGTACCTCTCTTACCTATCAGTGCTATTTCACAAAAGACTGTCGTTATTTGAGACGGCCTCAAACAGTCATTATATTTATGGACTGGATCATCATACCTGTCAGACTCAAATTCTTGGCATTTTCTGTGTTGCATCAAAATTCTTTTTTTGATTCTAACCAATTCTCACATTAAAGACTGACTGATATAAGTTGATAAAAGTAATTAACTAGAAAGTTCTGATACACCAGAGAAGGAAATTACTAACAAAGATCATGTTGTTCAGATTTCTGGGTCGCAACTTTTTCCAGAAATTCCAAGATTTAGTCTACTTTAACATTGGTTCACTTCTGACAAAAATATTTTATGAAAATGATTTCAAACTCAAGTTAGTAAAAGTAGTGTGAACTTAAAAGCTGTGATTCAAAATGACAAAACAAAAAGTTTTCAAACCAAAAATGTGTTCTGTTTTGATAAACTGCTTCACTTTCCCCCTTCACTAACAACTAACTGAAAGTATTCTTTATGCAAGCCATTTATGAAATGCTTGAAACCTCAAATATTTTCAGAGTGGGAAAATGCTTTTCCAAAAGCTTCCCATGTAAGCCACTCCTCACAGCACAACTGGCCAGCACAGCATATGCACTAAAGAGCATTGCCTGTGTCTGCACACCAAAGGCAGGGAAGCAGGGCTGGCAGCCTGCTTTGGGCACTGCACTTCAGGAGGACAGAGGCAGTGTCCTGACTGATCACATCACAACAGCACTCACACAATGTATTGCCTTGGCTTTTGCTCTGATCAATAGGTTGCCTCTCTTCACATCATCTTCTTTAAAGGGTCTGTGTTTAAGGAGTTTAATACCACATAATATGCACATTTATAACACTGAATGAAAGTCATTAACTTGCCATATCTTGGCAAATTTAGTTGCTTAGTAGCTAATAGGCTGAAACACACTTGGCGTTCCAGTTAACAACACAAGCTTACCTTTTCACTACAAGCTTCAGCGTCTTGTGTGAACCTTTCACCAGACAGATTGCTTCTTGTCGGAAGCCAGACAGGCCCACATCATTGATGCCAACAATTTCATCCCCAGCCAGTAACTTGTCCACAGCTGCAGCTTTGCTCCCATCTTCTATCTAGGGGGAAAAAAAAATGTGTGTAACAAATGGTAGAATTATATATGTTGCATAGTGCCACCTTGAAAATAAGCTAATGAGCGTTCAATACTGGATTCAACAAAAATTAGTACAATAATTAAGTGCTTAACATAATTTAGAAGGCACATTAAAAATCACTATATACTGAGACAATTAGAATAGGAAAGAAATAAGAGAGGAAACCTCCTGAGAAAGCTAGAAAGCTTGAGGGAAATTTGGGAATGTAAAGAAGAACTTCTTTGCTGTGCATGCACTGGAACTGGTTGCCCAGAGAGGTTGTGGAGTCTCCCTTCACTGGAGATATTCAAGAACTGTCTGGATGCAAATCTGTGCTCTGGGATGACCCTGCCTGAGCATGGAGGTTGGACCAGATGATCCACCATGGTCTCTTCCAACTTGTTCCATTCTGTGATTCTGTGAAAAGCATCTGTCATCTTGACCTCTGTTCAATACGTGAATCATACTGAACAGAATAATCATACTTGCAAACAGAGCTTTGGGCAGGCATGCAAAAATATGGTTCTCTAGAGAAGGCAGCCAATGATATTGACCATTTTGTCAATAACATTAACACACAGCCAACTCCAAAGATCTGGCATGCAATGAAATCCCAAAATACTGTTTAACAGACTGGTCTAGAAAATGAAGGTATTTTCATCAGGAACATAACATTTAGGAAAATACCTGAAAATTTACCATCCTTACAGCTAATTAACAGCTCTGGCTTAAAAACACAGTGATAGTAAGGGAATTTCACTGAAATATTTTGCTAGATGCCATAGGCATTAAATGCATTAAATTCTTATACAACTGTTCATAACATGTGGAAAAAGCACATGATAAATTAAAGATTCAGACTCTTGCAATTCTCACCCCAACTAAGTTAAAAACCACCACATTACAAGTTCCCCATTTTCGAAATTTAAAACAGATCTCAAGAGCTTGATCAGACAGATTAATAAGTACCAACAGTTTGAACTGATTTCAAACAATGATTACAAGGATATTATGAGGTTATGAAAGGAGAAAATTAGAAGGCCCAAAGCCCAGCTAGAACTTAATCTGGCTACTGCTGTAGAAGACAATAAAAAAGTATTTTCATAAATACATAAGCAAGCAATAGAGGGCTAAGGAAAACCTTCACTGGATGTGTGGGGACCATCCCTCTAAAATATGGGGCACTAAGGTTCGTGGTTTAGTGGTAGACTGGGCAGAACTAGGTTAGCAGCTGGATTCTATGATCCTAAAACTATTTTCCAAACTAAACAAGTCTGTGATTCTAAGCTGTAAGTATTGAACACTTTGCCATTCAATCCCCTGGCTTTCTAGTGTCTACCTATCTCCTTTGCTGTCAACACAGCCTCTGGCTTCTGAGTTGCTTGGCTTCATGATCTATGTATTTAATTCTATTGCTCCCTCACTTGCTCATAATCCACAACACATCTTCCTATACATTTGACACTATCTTCAAAGACTTTAATTTATGTCTTGATTAAATTTTACATTGACTACAGTATCTCTGAGTCCCACATTATTAAATACCAGCAAATTTACAAAGAGCAATTCCTTGTAATCACCCCAAATGCAGACAGCTTCATAAAGAACTGCCATCTTCTGAGGCACCAAAGTCAATCAGCAACGAGATAAATCCAGAGGAAAGTAACTTCATGAATTCTGAAGCTCACAGTACAGGTTTTAGAAAGAGTCCAGCAACAAAAATATAAATTAAATAACCTAATAAAAAAAGCAATATCTTTTGATGAAAGTACTTTAGGATAATCTCACAAAGCACTCAATCTCATTGCAGGCATGTAAAAGCTTTCTTTATGTAAGGTCATAATAAATGTTCTTAAAAATCTTCAGGCCTGTAAACCCAAGCCAGAAAGAATACTATGAAAAATGCTTAGTCTTCTATCCCATTCTAAACCACTCATTATTAAAAGTAATCAAGAAACTTTATTTACAGAACTTCTTATCTTAAAAAAAAAAAGATAATTAAAGACAGGGCAAGTTTCTATTTCCCCATACATCTAGTTTTCAAGTTATGACCTGCCCTCTGACCTGCTCACATATTCTCTGAGCATCAAGAATTTACCAGAATACCAAATTATCACTGCAAACCTTAATTTAGGTTGGAAACAAGAGAGCAGCAGTGGAAATTGCTTAGAAGCAAGTAAAGATTTCAGTTCTGAGATATCAAGTGTAGAGCATCTGTCCTATAAAGGACACTGAAATCAGGGTGAGCAAAACAAGAGAACAGGCAGCCTGGGCATGCATCTGAAGGCCAAGTAGGTTAGAAAAGTGGTACAAAAAACATTAAGGAAAGTCAGAACTAAATCACTAAAATTGCTGGAGGAAGGTCAAGGCAAGGGGTGGGTGTTGGGATGGGACCCACATGGCAGGGGGCACAGAGTGAAAGTATCTTGGGAGGACACTTTAAATTCTAAATGTAGATGTCAAAACATTTGCAGCCCTTATGCCCCAAGCAAGGTACCCAAACGAGGCTGAGACATCCCTGGGCCCAGAGGGGTTGGGGGGGAAAGGGGGGGGGGGGGGGGGCAGGGGCAAAAATCTGTCTCCTAGGGTTTGAAGGAATGTTCATTGTTCTCAGTAAGCATGTTTGTTTTTTCTTCAGGCTGGCAATGCACTGACAGCAGGGAGTATTCAGTTACCCCCTCTGCACTTTAATTTCATCAGGGATTCCACATTCCACACAAAGCAAGCTTTGCAAAGAGACTCTGGCTGTCAAAAACAACATTAATCAAAAAAAACTCAAAAAGTTTTGATTTAAAAAAATCAAAACCTAAAACACAAAGCTGAAGCCATCCTCATGAAAACTTCAAATGACTTTAAGATCTTGTCTTCAGATCACAAGGTAGTGAGAATAAAAACTACACATCCATTCACAGTAGAAGTCTTTTCAATCTGACTAAATTTAAACCTTTCATACTCAGATCCCCAAATGGCTGTACAGATATGATTCTACTTGACAAGACACTTTTAAGTGGAAATGGGAAAGTTAGACAGGAAAAATACAATTTCTTCTGTTACACTAGAAGTCCTTCCTTTAGTCATAACAACTAAAAACATTAGGCTTTGCAACATATAAAGAAACACAGCCAAAAATATCAACGAGGAAAAGGCCGTCTTCATATATACTGCTATATTAACCTGTGTTCTTTGTGCAAAACTGGACAATGCCATTCCAGCTTCTACTTCAGGTTTTCTTCTATTAGTTTTAACACTTATTGTCTTTATTTATTCACCCACTGAGTAACTTTCCATCTCATCAGACCTTAACTAGAAGTGTAAATACCAACCAAATACATAAACATTTTAGAACTAGCAAATACACTCAAAAATGTCATTGTCACACCTCAGTCACAAATGTATTTCACTCACCATCCTTAGAGTCAGCTGTGCTATGCTGTGTTCAGGATTTAAGCCAAACTTTTAAGACTGAAGCCTGTATTACTCATCTACCTAGCATCAATTTCTTTTAGGATTTCAGGTGCCCAGAAAAACTAGGTCAATAGCTGAAAATAAAGCCTTGAAAATGCAGAGGGATGTTTTAAGATGAAGCCTTTCAAGAACAGTCAGGAAGAAGAGATCTGCCTCAGTCACTGTCAGCTGGCAGATATGACTAGATGTAACCCAGCAGGAACTGAACTCCCATAAGCACACACATCTTAGCATTTTTATAGCAATAGCAGGAAACAAAAGACATAGAAGAAAAACAATCAACACCTTATTTTCTTATAAATAACAGGCATAAGCCTTCAACAAACATATATAGTTACACAGCTTATCTTGAATGAGCAAGGGTTCTAGAAACGCCTTCAAACCATGTTTTTGTTATGTACTAAAAAATCATACCCTCATACTATGCTAAATTAACAAGTATAAACATGTTGACTTCCTATCCTTAGCAGTGATGTTGGTATGCTACCAAAGAAAGTGGTTTCAAAAGGAGATGAAAAGGATATTTGTTGACAAAAAGCATCTGCTTAGACAGTATCTCTCACCCTGCTGTCCCTGATGACCTTCCTTACAGCCAAGAGCAAAATCAAACTTTGGGATCTGTGCATCAGGGAGGATTGTGACTGCAGACTTTGCCATCATAACAGTACCTATATTAATTGTCACATCTTCCCAAATTTATTTTTGCTTACATCACATCCACAAAACAGGAAGAAACACTGATTCAAAATGCAGATATGAGGATTTAAAAAAAAAGAATGAGAAAACAACATATATGTAAATCTAGTATGCAAAATTCTTCTTGTAAAAAGAAGACAGAGGCTTGAAAGATGGAGAAAATATCTGACAGCTACATTTACAAGTCTGTATTCCCCCGTTGGTAATAAAGAGAAAGGAGAAAATAATGGCCTATCTTTCCAGCTTTGAACTGCTGCAGTGTTGATGAGGAGCACCAATTCCAGCATGTGACCCCTTCATTTATGTTTTTATCAGGTCTGATGCTTTACTTAAAATACCCACATTCCTCTATAGGCACCTGTATAAACAAGCAGGAGACAGGTTGGGGAAATGCTGTGTCATATGAGAGATCTAGTTTTGTTTACAAAGCCCATAGTTTTTTGTCTGTGCTCTCTTTGGACAGGGTGGGAGACGGGATGGAAACCCAAACCCAAAGACAAACACAGGAAAAAACAGCACCACTTATCAGCATTCTGCTATCAGCTGTGATAAACTATCTTACAATAATTCATTTCTTGTACAGCCAAGAAACATTTCTGTGGTTGTTTGTATTATGAGTATCTAATACAGGTTTTCCACAAACCTAACAATCTTTGCCAAAGATCAAATAAAACGTGGAAAGTGTCAATTATTTTGATTTGCAAAGTGTTAAATAAAAGAGAAGCTCTACAGTTCAAGTCTGGCATTTGTGTAACTTTAAGGAATGAACAGAAAAGTAACAGGCCTGACTCCAGCTATACATTCTGCAAATGTATTCTTGAGTGGCAAAGGCTGCACTCACCAGCAGCACGCACAGCTCAAGCTGAGGGAGGACAAAAGTGGGGTGCAAACTCCAGCAGGACCTAACTGATCCAAAGACAATGGGGGTGTGTGTGTATACGTACAGCATCACACACAGGCATGCATGCAGTAGAAGCTGGGCAAGGCTAATGCATTTGACTTTACATTGCTATACATGTCTCCCACTCGACATGACTTTGAAAGAGACTGTTGGAAGGACACCTGGCAGGGAAGAAACTCCAGCCCCATTTTACAGATGGGTGCAGAAGCATATATGTAAACAAGGCCCTAAACAATGCAGCATGGCTGCAACAAAGCAAGGAATTTCATATAAACCTTGACATCAATGGAGGGTACCTGTAACCCTGAACCACCTCTTCCCACAGACTGCAGGTTTAACAACTAGCATTAACTACTCAACATGAACTTTAAACACCACCATAAAAAAACAACTTAATGATGGGCTACCTACTTGCAAACTCTGTGCCCACGCAATATTATCCAATATTATTAACTTGGCAATTGCTGCACTTTGAATAGGCAGGTGGGTGTCTGCTGCATTTGGTGACACTTAGCACAGAAGCCAGAACTTCCTTTTGCCTGATATCATAATTGCACACCCCACAGCCACTGTCCGTAAGTGCTCTCCCTGAGATTATCTTTAAACATTACAACAAACAACATTAAATTTTAGGAATGTTTAGTCCAGGAGAATGTATTTCCGTCACAGCAATTTCTTTCTTCCCTAGACCCAAGGGAAACAGTTCATGGTCACTGTCACAAAACCACTGAACAGGCAGAGAAATCCCCCTCGCCCAGCTGCTCTTTCAAAGTGTCCCACATTGTGCCGCACAGACCTTGAGCTGGCAGAAGCCCTCCCTTCTGTCAACAAGTGATTCTTAAATATCAAAATGGAAACTTTTTTTAAAGGATAGAGTTCAGTAACAGGACACAGTCTATCACAATTTCTAATCATGTTCTAATTGCTTGTTATTTAATGTATTTAAATATTTGCATATTTACCCAGAAATCTTTTCCTTTGTTGGTTTCTGCTTGGAAAAAAGCATCATATTTTGAAAAGTTGGTACAGTTCAGGTATTTATTCAGTTTTTATAATGGTGTCCATGCCACTGTTTTGACAAAGGGCTGCTGTCACTTCCACTAGAACAGGCCATTTTTGTGGGGGATTTATTAGAGCTGTAAAGACTGACTCCAGGCTGAAACCTAACTTCAGAGTTCATCATGCCAGAAATTTTTAAGAAGTATGGTAACACATTCACCACTTCCCTCTTTAACAATTCATAAATAAACTGACAAATATTTTAGTTCAACCTACATTCAAAATAATACCTACCATAAGCCTGTGAGAAAATCTTTCCAATTATTAATCATCAGCCACTATTTCTAGAGGTTACTGTTATCATATCTGTTTCTTTAAAACACAGGGCTGTTAAGGACTGAAGACCAATTAAAGTACTTGAAGTTAAAAATTTAATGAAACTCTCCCCCAAGAAACTAATGATAACAATTTCCAGATGAAAATTATCAGGAAGAGAAACTTCATGTAGATTTGTAGCTTTTAAAAAACTGAACAACAGATGTCTATTTTTAAAGGTTTTTTTCAAAGTGATTCCACTGTTTCAGCAACAGAAGTTGGAAACTTCATCGCTGCTGAACAATTCTACTAGAGATAAATTAATAATAATATTTTAAAAACCCAACAAAAAAACAAAAACAAAAAAAAAATCAAAAAACCCCAAAAACCCAGAACCCACAAAGCCCCGGAAACCCTTGATTAAAAAAAAAAAATAAAAGTGGGGCGGCTGAGTGTCAAGGACTTAGCTGTTTTTTTTGCCATTAGTATCTGAGCTTTACTCATTACATTTTACAGCTTCTAAATAATATTTGCCCATATGCCAGAGCAGCATGTCTGCATACATTCCACATCTACAAAGCAACTAAACACAGACTGTAGCAGTCTTTGGAAATCTTTCTATGCAAGAGCTCCCCTAGGGCAGCACAAGACCCTCAGGGAAGCTCCCTAGCTCTTACAGCCCCACAACCCTAGACTGGCACCCAGGCCAGAGCAAAGCCGAAACAGACTCAACTTACCTGGAGTAAGAATAAGGCCAAGACAAGAGGGGAAAAGACTGAAGTGAGTGAAGGTTCTGGAAGCAGGGGTGATGGCAGAAGTGTAGTGTTGATCCTGAAACTAAACAACTCCAGTGCTATCACTCCCTCATACCAAAGTAACACTTGCAAAGCATAGCTTAAATTTTGATTTATTTTTTTTTTCCTAGCACATCACCAACATCTAAACACCTTCCTACTGCTGTTTGGTACAGCACTCATTTAGATAATCTGTACACAATTTGTTAAAAAATTATTGAGAAATAACTCCCATTTACTTTTAGCTCTAAGTTCAGTTTTGCGTTTTACAGAAGCTAATGGCACATCCACCCCAGAGGAACCCATCTGTACCCACAGATGCCTTACACTGTTTTAAAACATATTTTTCTATCTTTGTTTTTTCCTTCCAAATGACGATAATCTGTATAAGAATGGAGTGAAAAATTGTGCTATGAAAAGAAATAGCCAGCTGACCCAAAGAGAACTGCTTTCTCTATATGCAGTTTACTTATTCTAACAAACCTCCTAGCAGAGAAGTTTGATAGAGCTGGATTATCCATATTTACTTGTCCAAGTTTACTTATGGATGACCATATATATAGGCTGTTTATGTGTGCAATCTGTGCAGTTACCATAAAGCATTTTTATAGGTCTACATTTTTGTACTTTCAGCTATTATGAACAATGATAAGAATGGTTTATAAGAGGTTATGCCTAGAAACAATTTGCATTTTATCTGTTTAAACTGATAACAGGAACAGACTTCTAAGAGGAAAAATATGACCTGACAAAGTAATCTTTCTGATCATAAGGCTCAAAGTTTTTTACTTTGCAACTAACATATGCTTTCAACAACACTGGTTTATCTTTCTGCCTTCCTGTCCATCCCAGGAAAATAATGTCATCGTTTGCCAATGCACCCTTAAAAACAGACCGAATGCAATCTAACAACCTAAAAAAACCACTGCATAATTAGGGAAAGAATAAGCGTTACTGACAAATCAGATTTTAAAAATCCCTGAATGTATCTGTTTGATCATGTAGATAAGACTGTGCATTAATTAAAAAAGGGAATGACCAGTTTCATCCACTTGTAATTTGTTTGTAAAGGTCTGAGAAACAGACATTGAAAGACCTAGTGGATGGAAACAGTATACTTACCAAAAATAAATTTAAACTATTTCATATGGTCTATCAGACTAAATGTGACCATTTACAAAAATTTAAGTTGCATCTATGCCTATGTCTACAGATTGCTGTGGTTTAAAAAAAAAAAAGCAAGCTACACAGACACAGGTAGCTCTGATTAAGATGTAGCAAGAGGAAAAAAACCTGCTTCACTACCTGTTAGTTTCAAAAAGCACTATGATGGGTCTGCCAAAACCCACAGGAATTTTACAGAGCGCTAGGTTTCCATTTTAAATACTTTCTCTTGAACAGCCCATTTTTAACAGAATGCTTATCTTGACTAACTTATACCATCATTTGGTTTTAATCACAGCTGTTGTTTGGGATCCTCCATTTTTGTGATAGCATAAATGCTCACTTCTGAGACAATGAGAAAATATAACATTTTCCAATAATTCTTGTAATCACATTCCTGAAAATGTGATTTTATCTCAAAAGTAAAAGTTATTTGTAATAGTTACTGGAGAAGTACTTAAGAACCCACTACTACAAACAGAACATAACATTACACATCTAAACAAAAATCTAGCAAACAATGAGAATGACCTACTCTCTTAATAACTGATAGCAATTTCTTTAGCAAGATTTCTCTGCTTTGCAAAATTATTCAACTTTAAAGAAAAAAGAGGCTCAGTAAGGTGCTGAATTTTAAAGTATGTCTTTGTTGATTCCCTCATCCACTCCTCTGCAAAGAAAACAAACAAAAGACTTCAAAAGAAGGGTCAGGTTCCTCCTAAAATTTGAGTGCTTTAAACTTTAACAGAATTTGTTCTTTACATTAACTTTTGATCTCTGTTCAGAATTCATATGCACATTCACAGAGTATCCAAATTACAGACTGAAACCATCCTTTGCCACCATCTTTCTCAACAACTCAAATATTTAAAGCCAAGTTCAAAGAAGACGACACATTTATCCTTTCCTCCCCCATCCCAGTGATAAAACAGTGTTTATTTAACAAAACCTAAAGTTGTCTTGATTCACCTTTATATAATTTATACAACCCTGTTTACTGTAAGTATGTAGTACTTTAAACTAAATAGATGCATATATCTGCTCCCACTACATGAAAGCCATGTTTCTGCTGTGCACTATGCACACCATTTCAATTCTTCATTCTTAGAGAAATAAAAACTTGGAAGCAAGTAGGATGACCCTCAAGAAAAAAAAAAAAAGGCATACTAGTATAGAAACAAAAAAGGTCTGGGTAACCTTGCCCTTAGTTTGTCTTCTGTTCTTATTACTGCCTCAGTAAAGGAAGAGAACTTCCCTCACTCCACTTTGACCCAGAAGTCAAACATGAAAAGATGAAGCAGCAAACACTAAATTCAGCACTGAATATATTTTTCTAGGGCAGGAACTGCAATCTGATTGCTCCTAAAATTACCAAACACAGTTCACAAAAGAAGTTGCAAAGGACTTCATGGCAGTTTTTACTTGCTGAGGTCCATTTTTGCCAGCTTGCAATATCTAAGCTGCCTGGTACGGTCAGAGAGGGGCCTGCTTTTCTAGAGGCAGACTGTTAATACCATCAATGTAAATCTCTCATGATACTCCAGAAATAAAAAGAGCATGTCAATAAAAAAAAACACCTGTGTTTTATGCAGTTTATTGACAAGATGGAATAATACTCATCTGCCTTCCTAAGCACATACTTGGAGGAGCAGGGGATGAAACATTCATGCAGTTAGAGTTAAGCACCAATCTCAAGTCTGTTCTGAGTTTGGAAGCTGAGAAAAGCAACATTCAGTTCTGTGGAGAAGAACTAATCTGTAGCAATTTACACTCCAGACATCCCTGCCCTTTTTCCTCTAGCCATCAGTACTCTGTTACCTTGTAGTTCAGATCTAACAAAACACCAAACCAAACCAAGCAAAGCCAACAACCACAATAAAAAAAGGCAAACAAACCCCTGTCCGCCACAGCAAACCCAAATTTTTCTTCAAAAGAAATTTTCCTTTTTTCTAAACAAGCCTGGATGTTCATAATTTCAAATTCTTCATTTTGTGTAGTTTATTCTATATACCATTACTTAAAACCTCATTATTTTATGTCATCACAGAACATTGGAAGAAGTTCCTCATGAAAAATTCACCATAGGAATTAGATATGCAACCATTTCTGGCATCTCCATGAATATCCTGCCACCTTTTCTCTATTTCAGAGGCTTAATTCTTCCTAGGATTAATGAGAGATAATTACCCATTAAGATAATTATACTGGGTCAATGATTTTTGATTATTTTTTCTTAAAAAATTATAGGATTGTTCTGTGAATTATCAATAAATACACTAAAATCACCACAGATTGTAAATTTACACAAATAGAAACTTCAAAAAGCAGCATGGATTTAACAGTAAATTATAATGTAGCACTCAAGAATTCTTATATTTGGAAATTAGAGCATGCTTACTACTCTAAATGGACATTTTTCAAACTGGCTTTACTTTGCAGGCCTTTTTTCAAAAGCTTTATTGTATTACATATGTTACTGGCCTAACTTTGCTCTAGGAGTAGGCAAATTACTGAAGAGACTTAAAAAATAAAGACATATCAAAACATTACTCACACAATTAGCTGTTTTTCCTGACTAAAAAATGTGTATTTACTTATGACAAAACTACTCAGTTTGACAAACATCTGTATTTTTGTTTGGCAAAAGTATCTGTCATCTGTGCAGATGCACTTACTATAAGACACATTCTGCTCAGGCAGCACAATTTGCAACTTCACTGTGCAGCACTCACACAAGTATGAGTGGAATTTTGGGAAAAATGTCTGTACGATAACTCTTGCAACATCGGAGAAAATTTATAATTACACTTCTATTTCCTGACATTGGTGGTGGTACCACTGTACATGCACACAAACATCATATACAGAGCTTCTTGTCTCCCACTGCTGCCCATGCCAGTAAACATGACTGCATCTCAGGAACGTGTATTCCAGCAGCACGCAACCACGCTCATGAAAAATTCATGCCTGAGCACACCAGTTTAGGATGTCAGTGTTGGCAGGGGGTTGAATGTTTAAATACCACACTGCACAGGAGATTTTGTACTTGCTCATCTTGATAGCTGACAGACCATTTAAAGACTGCCTGTATTGACATCCTGAAAAAAGTCAGTAACAGGGCAAGGAATTTGAGTATTTTGTGGAACCCACAAAATCCTGTCTGTGTTATTAATAAATGTGATGCAACAGATGCTTTTCTTTCAGAGAAGACACATCTTAAAAGCCTAACACCGAAGCATGCAAGAGCTGAGAGCAAAGCAGTATTTTAAACTACTGTTTAATAGTCCTAACAATTTTCCACAGGTATGTTCTTATGACCACATTCAGGGAAAAAGCAACATGGTTTTCTGTAGAGCCTACCCACTGCCAGCAGTAGTTCCATTCAAAACTTGCTTTTTCTTCTCAAGCTTGTCACCACAACCTGCCTTTCTTCAAAAGCATGTTCTGAGCAGAGACCTGATTTTTCAAAGGGTAGAAGTACAAAGAACCCCCTAGACAAAAACACTGAATTTTGTTTTATGCTTAAGAGATATGCATGTAGGCTGAGACTGAATTATAAACTAGGAATAGTACAGGATTTAGCTACATCTTAAGTTCTAGAAAGATATCAATCACTAAAAACATCAGAGAAACAATCTATTTTTCTGAATGATAAAAATTTCAATCACATACTATAGTACATTGTATGCAACAACAGTGACATACTGAAAAATTTTGTTTGTACTGTATTTAAATTATCTGCCAAATCAGTAATTTTTATGCTCCAAATTGCAATGAAACATTTTAATAAAATTTTATTTATCATACTAAAAAGAAAGTTGAAGGCTTGACTAAAGCAGCAACAGGGGAACCTTCCGCTGACTCTCCCCTCTGAATTAACCTGGGAGAATTTGGACTGTTTCTCTGTACAGATGTTCATACTGAAATACTCCTTTAAATAGCTCCTTGCTTAACAGGGAGGTTTCTGGATTACCTATTTGAAGCACTTAATTACTATAAAACTGCATATCCATTTCTAGGAACTAAACATCAGGCACTATAATGACCAATTTGTAAACCTCTGGAGTTACTTGTTCAGCTAGCTATGGACCTGGAGACCAATTAATGAATTATTTTGAAGTATGTGTCCAGTCTCAGCTCCTGATGATGAACCTTGCTATCTTTACTAATAATTGTAAATCTCCTTTTAACATAAAAAATAAATTCTATTCCTAAAAGTAGACTTGGAACTTTTGCTTTTATTTTAGTATTAAAAGGGTGTATTATCAATACATAAACATTAAGGACTGTTGAGATTAAGAATGTATTGCAAGCCTTTTACTAAGCAGGTCAGTTAGTACAAATCCAACGTGTTTTTACTAGACAGCTACTCCTATACTTCCTGTGTTGCTGTTTGTTTCTTTACCTCAAGAACTATTAAGCAGTATGAGAAGCCTGAATTCCCATGTCTCAGTTCCTACTGTTTATGTTCATCTCGTGTTTCAGAAACAAGGGTCTGTACCTTCACAAGCACTTGAAAAACACTACACAGATACACCAGAAAGACATGCAGCTGATAGGAACTTTGGAGGAAAGTTGCACTTGTGTTCTTAGATTTTTCTTGTCTGATGGAGGTGCAAATGCACCTTTTGGGAGCCCATCCCAAAACTCTCAGCTGCCTCCCACTAAGGTGAACACTTAATTTCTAGTGAACTGTGGAGAACAACACACGTGTTCCTGCCAAGATACAGGAAAGCAGAGATGGGCTACTAATAGTCTGTTTAAATTGGTCTGGCTCCACACCACATAGCTAGATATTAGCAGCTGTGATATTGTGCTGCTGTGGGCTGAGGTTGATACCTCTTGAGTCACTCAAGAGAGGGAAGAATCACAGCTTTTTACATTAGGGAGTTTCCAGAGTGTGAGTAAGACTGAAGTGCAGGA
Source organism: Pseudopodoces humilis (assembly GCF_049639895.1). Lineage (NCBI taxonomy): Eukaryota > Metazoa > Chordata > Aves > Passeriformes > Paridae > Pseudopodoces > Pseudopodoces humilis. The sequence continues at coordinate 19,666,159 of NC_142201.1, forward strand.
AGTTAGACAACTCCGCAGTAAAAGACCTAGAATTCCCATTTTGTTATTTGAGGAAAGCTGTGGAGACTCCTGTTGCGTTCACATATTTTCTGAGCTGTGTGAAGTAACTCTAAGTAAAAACATTTCATTAAGATCTCTCAAGTGCATGGACAGTATCAGTTAAAGCAAGCATGGGGTATCTGCTAGACAGTACCTCTTCCTTCCTTCCTTCCATCTCTAAGCATTGGTTTATGCTCCTGTGCAGAATATGCAGGAATTTTCTTACTTTGAAATATTAACTAGTTACTTGGAGAGACAGGTTGGCTACATACAGGATTAGAGCTAAAACAGATCCATAACTGTTATCAGTCATAGGTTTTTCCTTGCCTGGGCATCATCCAATTTAAGTTTACAGATAAAATTTCACTTCATTTTCCATATGGTTATCCAAACCACAAGTTTCTGTCTTGCATTCATAGTTCTCATTTCAAATGCAAATCTCTTCCCCCTTTTATCAATTATCTACTATAATTATTATTTGTATTTCAATGTTATTTCAAAATTTGAATTAATTTTCTGAAAGCATTATACTTTTGGTACATAATATTTGAAGTCTTCAGTTTTACCATTCCTATTTTTGAACTTTTTTGGTATGGTGGTTCTTCTATGAAGTTTAAAGGCTGTGATCCAGAGAAATATTCACACACTAATTCTGAAATACTGTTGCACTACATTTCATATTGGAACTGCGATATTTCCTATTTATCAGTGAGGCCCAACGTGCAATAAAAAGACCTTTTAGTTGGGAGACTTTTGTTATTGACAAAAGTGAATGAAGCACTTTTGGGGTCCAATACACAGCTATGTTGTTCAGCAACTTTGTGGGACTAAAACAGGAACTCTGTACAGAGAGTATTCACTCTGCTTTGGAAGTTCACCCTCTCAGCACTACCTGGCAGAGCCACTAGAGTGGCATTAAATGCTACTAATTTTCCCAATTCATTACTTCACTGTAAGCAAATCTCCAGAGGAATACAAGGAGCATAAATTCTATTGGACATAAGTTCTCTACAGTGATCTTCTAAAAGATACAGGACCAGACAGTGTGCTGCCACAGAGCCAGCTGTATCATCGGCTGTCACAACTACTGCTTGCTACCTCAGTATCAATTTTTCCAAGAGCTTAGCACAAAACAGTGAACAAACCACTAAGTTAGTGTACTTAATAGGGCTACAATGTACTCACTAAAATGGCTTAAAGCCGTAAAAGTGTAATTTTAAAAGTTTTCCACAAACTTGAAACTAAGACTCAACCCTGGATAAAAACATTGCCTATTTCACTCTAAACCAAAAATGCATTTTCAGGATTCTTACAGTGACATGTTTGCAAGTGCAAGCAAGGTAAAATTGGCTGAGTTTCACAAATTGTGCAACTTTAAAAATGGTCTTGTGATAAGGAACACAATACTACTTCTCCTGATAAGTGTTATTAATTGGTAATGCTTTCCTCCATGCTGGTATTATGTTGCACCTCTGCCTTTCACCATTCCTTTTGCGAAAGGAACACACATTTTTTTCTTCAGGATGATAATTTAAATTAGGAGGGAATATAATCAGCCTCTTAATTATATATATGCAGAAGGAGCACAACAGTTGCTCTGCTTGTCAAGAGGATTTAAGATGTAAGCAGCACAGGGCCAGAAAAAAACCCCATTCATTTAGAAACTTAGTCTTCTATCAGAAGAGACAAGTAAAAAAAGGCTTCTCATTTGCTGATAAAAAAAAATTATACATAAGATTTATCAGCACAAACTCCATGCAAAATGAAACTAATAGGAAAAGTCACTTTTTAGTCAATTTCAACATTACAGATATTTTCAGTACAGTAAATGATATATTTAAAAAGCACTTTTAAGGTAACTTCATTTTGCAACATGCCAGTTTTCTGAAGAACACAGTGGAAGAAGTTACTTTAACTCCAAAACCCTAACAGTCAACTTTCTTCCACAGAGTAGCATCACCTGTAACCTACAACACTATGAGCTGTTCCAGAAGTTAGTTTTTCATTTTAATAAGGGGAAAAAATAAAATAGAAAAATAAAAAGGGAAATAGAATGTTAAATAAAAATATTTCCTTACCTGACAGTTTTATTTTACTTTTATGTTGGCCTGTTACCAAAGGCAGAAAAACAAAGTGCAATTCCATCAATGTACAACTCAAAGCAGTCTCCTGGCACTGGACCAGAAAGCAAAGCTGCACCGGCCCTAGTGAGAGGCCATGGTGTGGTTTGCTGGCCACAGCCACCTCCCTCCTTCCCAGAGCTCCTGCCCACCGGCCCATGGGAGGCAGCAGGGGAGGCTGCTCGAGCAGCCCGGAGGTCCCAGGGGAACTTGGGACTCCTGCTTGAGCAGACAAGATGCTGAGCAGGTGGTGCTAACGTGGCCTTTGCCACCCCACCCCATTCCCCTTGTCAAACACAGCCCTAGCATCAGGAAATTACAATGTAGAAAAACTAAAGAACATATAAGGTCACAGTTTTTCTCTTTCACCCTAAAATAAAGACCCTTCCCTTTGCTTTCAAGCATAAAGTTTCTACACTGGACTGTCACTCTGCACTGTACTGAATATTACCTTTTTCTGAAGTATCTCAAGTATAAATTGCACTGAAATATTTACAGCATTGCAATGCTAATAATGTTAAAACGTGGGGTTTTGCCTAAGCTAATCAAATATGCAGCTTGTCTTGGGGGGAGGGGTTAAGTTACAATGTATAAAATTTGAGTTAGGTATTCTCTCTGTTGGTTTGCAGTTGACAAATTTACCATGCCTTGTAATGGCTGTGCATTGTTTGCCAAGGATCACATCCCAGAGGCTGAACAAACTGATAGATGGAAGGGATGAAATACAGAATCTAGCCTTCAAAGTCTGCCTGTCTGCTTGGTCAATGGCAGGAAAGTGCAAAAGAGCATTTTTAAAGAGCTTTGCAGAAAAAAAAAAAGCCAGCTTTTTCATGGCATGAAAAAAAAATGACTGTATGAACATGACTGTACACCCATTCGCACTTGAGTACTGGGCCAAGAAAAAAAAAAGATCCAAATCAATGAATCAACTGGGGAAAATGAAAGAAAGCAAAAAAACCAAGTCAGACGAGGTGCACTCGTCAGCAGCTGTCCTGTGGCTGAAGACACAAAACACCTCTTTGTTAAATGAGCACACTGGTAACATTTGAGAGCATTAAGGAATTATTTTAGGGCAATGCCTAAACATGCAGACCTTTAACAGGTTTTCATTCAGACTCAGGGCAACTGCTACACAACACCAACCAAAATTTTTTTTTAACTATTTTTAGAAGTTGTTCAGATTGTACGTAGGGATAAATAAGCAACACTGCTGCAGGTTATCATAACCAGCTATGTCCCAAAGTATGAAATAACCACAAATATTAGTTATTGCTTTAATTGTCATGAAAGCAATACTGTGAAATATTTACTATTTCTTTATTGCATTGAGCAACACCAAAGTAGGATCATTGCCAAAATATTTAATGCTAAAGCACATTTCTATTAATTCATCATTTGCCAAGATTCAGGGCAGGCAGAGTTGAGACACAGCAAGACTTTACCAGTTCATTTCTCTGGACTCAAGGAGAGTTTTAAGAGAATGCTTGAAGAATGACGAGGCTAGATAAGAAACTCCTCAGCTAATTTTGGCCAACTCCCAAACTAAAATATTGGAATTTAATTTGGAAGTGGTTAAAAAAAAAAGAAAAGCTATCTGGACATTTAACATCTGACTCATGTAAAAACTGAACAAAAAGTAATTCTGTTAAATATTTTCACTTTTAAGACAGAATATATTAACTGAGGAAAGTAGAGGACAAATAAATGTGCTTGAACTCTCTAGCAGCATGCCTAAAGCTCAAGGTTGAAGTACAACTGACCCCACACAGAGCCATTTGAACATGTGCCAAATGCATGAACCTCTGAAGTTTCATGCTCTGCTAAGGCAACTTTCACATCACTCACTGGCTTCATCTCAGATCAAAAGCACTAAAGGAAAAACTGTGCAGAGAATCTGATTACAGATGGCTTTTACTGATGCTTTCTACTTAATCTCCTCTGGAATGCGAGGTCATAGCCCTCCCATATTTTAAAAGGGATCTATATACTATATGCACACTCAACTATTGTCACTGTACTATATTTTGCTTTCTTATCTGAGCAACATAACTTAAGAAGTTTACTGCAGCCCAGATTCCTACCCACAAAACACATACATGGGCTGTATGGTTTCAGAGGAGATTGCACTTCCCGCAGTGCTCATTGCTTTGTAAATGCAAAAATATTTTTTAAGTTGCAGTTACCTGTATTGCAGCCTGTAAAAGATGCAAGGGCTGGAGTGGAACTCAGTGCTGTAAACACTCTACTTTCTGTTTTGCCCATGGAGCAAAATCTATCTTCACACATCCTATGTGTCTAAGGACAGGTTTCAACCAACAAAATCCAGAGAATTCAAGGCCTAGCCACACTGGACAGAAGCCTCATTCTTCTCTTAAGTCTAAATCTCCAAACTTTTAACAAGAGATAAGACTTCCTTGTTTTAACCTCAGTTTTCTCGCAGAGATATTCTCCTTATTAAAAGCTTATTAAAACCCTATTGATTTGAAATCTGTTTTAACTATCCTTAAAATTCTCAACAACTATGAAAGCGTAAAACTGAAGCTGTTCAAAATATTCTACTTGAAAAACATACCCAAAAGCAAACATTCTTTGAAAATAGAAAGTATTTGAGAACTAATTCAAAAACCTTTCCTTGCTGTTCATTGGAGCATTGATCTCCTCTTTCTTTTTAAGCAGTCAAATTAAAAAGTGAAGAGAGAGAAAAAGGTTTTTTCCTTCCTGTTCTCAACCTCCACCTAAGTTTAACCTCCAGTTTTCAGTGAGTGTCTTGTGTCTTCCAATCAGCACTTTTAAAAATCATAACGAAGTAAACTGTGCCACATAAAAGATGTTAAATTTCTTCTTAGTACAAGCTGTAGTTGTAATACAAGATGCAGTGTTGATGCTTCAAACAAAATTTAAACTGTAGTCAATGACTTTAAACAAAGTCTTACAAATTCTCACATGGCAAATTACATTGCATGAAAGTAGATCAATAATCCTAGAAAAATCAGCTGCATAGCTCCTTTCTTCTGTAGTTTTTGTAGTGGTCAGGCTCCTCAACACTGAGACCTCATGTTTTTCTATTTGTTTATTTGGCCAGAATTCTCTAAGTAATTGTTTGTTTCACATTTTGAAACACAAAGGGAAAATGGAGATTACCTTTATGTGAATATCTTCACCTGGGAGCCCCTTCTCCCCCATTTCAAACTATGTGCATGTGCTTATAGGCACCTCAAGTGTAGCAAACTGAAACAGAAGTAGTATCTTCAGGTTCAAAAGTTAGTTCTACCAAAGATAAGAAACACAGACCCACAGTTAACTATACAAACAATGAAAAGCTTGCACCAGGGTCTTTCAGACACCCACTCAAATATGAAAACCTGCTATGCACAACATAGCTGAATGTGACTTTCTCCACCCAGAGAAATTAGAATTGAAGGGCACAATAAAATGCAGTGACTCATCTGAACTCTAATCACTGATTCCATCCTTTATAGGGAGCATCTACTACAGGCTAAGTACAATACAAGCAAACATTTTTGCTAAATCTTAGAATAAGCATGAAACTGAAATTAGAACTGCAGGTGAAGTACAAATAACTCAGTAGCAGGTTAGAGAAGGTATGCTCCATACCTTTCATGCAAGAGCAGTGTAAAAATAAAAGTGTAGAGAGGGAGTCTTACTCCAAGTAATGGTGCTTTCAGCCACTTTACACCCGTCCTGACTTCCTCTAAACATCAATCCAAAGAATCAACTGTCAGATCTGTACTGCAACGCTTCCTCTGCTACCCCCATCAGCTGTGAAAGGGCTCCCAAGCATGGATGCACATACAGGTCAGCAACATTTTCAGGCATCTCTGTAATTTTTTGGGGTCTTCAAAGGATGCCACACAATCCCAATTTACAGGAGGTGCCAAATGAACTTGTGGCCAACTTCAATTCAACTGAGTAATAGTGGCTAGCCTGAATTATTTCCCCTAGTCTTATCCTAACCTAATTCAGGCTTGAGTTTCTATCTTACTGTCTCCTTCAAACAAATGTTGACACAGAGGAAACAGGCAGAACAATAAGACAGCTTTCCTGAAAGGGATTTATTTCCAACACCCCAGCTTCCACTGCCTTGCTTACCTGTTTCATGGGAAGTAAATCCATCATTGTTTGCATATATTATATCACCTCTAAAGTAGCTCCAAAACTAGAGCAATGTGAACAAATGCTTTCATAAAATTAAAAAAGAGCATGTCTACCACTACAACAGTGCCACCCTCAAGCCCCAAGATGATGCACCATTCCCACTAAACAACAAACACAAGCAAAACAACCTAAATGCAGGGAAAGAAACTCATGCTCTGATAATCAATTCATATCCAACAACAAGTTCAGGAGGGCTTCTCAACTCAAGTATTTAACTTAGCAGTAAATATAAATAACAATGCACAAGCAATGCATACCAGCTTTTAAGAAATAAATCCAAGCAATCCAAACTTTTAAAAATGCATAGTCTCTTCTTATCTTGATGTTTACATGTACAGGTGGACAATAGGAAATTAAAGCTCCTTGACTCTCAACTGCTTTGAGTCAATTACTCCTCAGTAATCAGATTAACATTAGAAGGAAGATGTTCTTCCTTATCACTAGTAAGTGCTTCCTTTGCAAGATATGTTATTTGCAATCTCGTTCAGCCAACTGAAAACTGAGGCCAAGAATTCAACATGTATGAAAGCAGAAGTCTGGCAATTGCTCGCCCTTGGGAACTAAAGAACCCTAGGGCTCTAAAGGGCAGGTTTAAGACATGTTTAGCAGCACTGCACGAGGAAATTTGACAGCTTTCTCATCATGATGATAGTGAACCGATCACCAAGGTTGTCAAAATAGCAAATTTTTCATTAACCCTGATTTCAAACATGAATGGGGTACATGAAAATGGAGATGGGAAGGTAAGCTAAGCAGCTCCTAAACCTTCTTCAACAAGAAGGCCAGAGTGCCTATTATAGGTTAGGGGGCCTGGGGGTGTGTTCAACCCAAGCCTTCGGCGCAGCTGTTAAGACACAGCAGGAGGGATCTGGATATTGTACTTAGTGAATCAGCTAAAGAAGTCTAAGCAAACTGATGTTCATAATGAGAACTGTAGAATTCCATTCATACAATGGGTGGCAATGGGCCAAGGATAACTTGCTAAAAATAAGAGACCTAGAAAGATTAAAAAGCAAAAACATTTCTTGCAATATAGAATTAAAAAAGGGCCAGATAATACTGCACATTTAAAATACTCCCTCTTCCTGAAGGGCCTTCCAAGAATATAACATTTCCAATGATAAAAAAGAAAGGAAAAAAAATGGAGTAATCCTTCATAGCTGAATGAAAAAGATAAAACTTGACCATTTGGGAGTATTAGGAATATGGTAGAAGACTTGTTTTAAATTAACACTTGAACATAATCACTAGTCAACTTGATAAAATTCGATAAGAACGTGTAAGAATGAAAAGGCCAATTTGATTGAGTCTTTGTTCAACTCACCTAGATGCTAAATAAAGATACTATTTGTGTATTTGTTTTCCCTTGATTTTTTTTTCTACATTTTAAAGATCAAAGTGATAAAACCTCAAAAATGAAGATACCTAGCACTGAGAACAAAAGTGTTTTTTTTTAATTACAACAGCACGGGTAGAAGTTTATATCAATTTTTTTCCATATCCTTCATCCACATAGGTAAGCTACTGCTGAAGATGCAAGATGAAACAAGAGGTTCTCATGAGTGCAAAATGGTTTGCTTGCCCATGAAAAGCAGTTCCTCGCTATTCTCTGCATTAAGAGTAACTGGCTAACAGCAAAGAACACATTCTGCTCCTACTCTGCTCCTACCCCCCCACACCCCACACAAAGCTAAAATCCCATTGATATTGAGTCTTTGGGTGGAGTAACCAAACTGTTACAAAGCAGCTTGCCTTTCCCCAGACAAATTACTTGGCTGAACTTAAGAAACTCCTTTTGCTATTAAAAAATTCCACAATAACTGCAGTTCTAAGAAGAATCCCAGAATCTAGAGTGGAAAACCCCTACTGAACTAGGCTTCCAAGAGTCAGCAAGTCTTAAGAGTTTATTTAAACAGAATTGTCACTCAAATACCAGCAAACTGCATGGACCACACTGAAAGGGAACTAAACAACATAAATCAGGTGACTATTGCAGCTTCCCCAACAAAATCTTAGCTCTTTGCGAAATGTCAAGACAGCTGAATCTTAGCCGAGTTCTTAAAGACGGCTGCATGCATTTAATTAAGTCAAAATCGAAGCCAGATGGCACATGATGCTTTTCCAATAGACTGGATGCTGTCACAAGAGGCACTACTTAAGCATTCCTTGATGATTCCTGGCACCAGTGGCTACAAAAATCTCTTTTTACAATCTACCATACACCCCTCCTTTTTTTTTCCAGTCACCGAGCCTTTAAAGAGGGTGGGAAGGAGGAAAAAGAGAGCCCCTGAGATAAATTGACTCAGTGTGTGGAATGCAAGGGAAACATTCCTGTACAAATTCAGATTTGATTTATTTTCTTTAGAAAACTTCGGTTCAGGAAAAAACCCCAATTGTCAGTCTTTGCTTTATACTCACTAAGGTTATCACCTGTCTTAAAGGGAGAAAATTAAAATATGTAACCATAGTTCCAAAGTACTGCACAGAAGAGGATGATGCTTACACTTTAGCCAGCAATAAATGAAAGTGAGCTGGCTAAAAAAGTTTTCAAGAATTTGGAAATATATGGCTGAAACATTAACATTTAATCTCTGGACTGCATAATCTCTCAGTGAAAAATGACAGTGGATGATTCTGTGGTCAGCACACATGTAGTGAACTCCTACACACAGGAAGGCTAGCAAGTTATTGCCTGTTGTAGTCAGCCAAAGTTATAAAGGGTTGAGCCAGAACAGACAGGCAATACCATATTTTACTTCCAGTACTGTACACTGTACATGGAATTAAACAGAGAGGGCATGAGCCATGCTGCTGATCATGCTTCTCAAGGCTGGTACAAGCCAAACTGAATGCCCACCAAGGTGTGTCTCCAAGGAGATGGGGAATAAAAAGCATCACAAGTTAATATAAAGGAATAATATACTGCTGACAAAACACCTCTGCTTGATTTTTACTTAAGAGATTTTTCTGTTCCATAATTACTTAAGCAGCTGCAATATTGCCCCCAAAAGAATTCCTGAAGAAGTTTAGAGCAAAAGGTGGGAACCATTATGTCTTTTTAATAGACAAGGAAGGCTCAGAGCCCTTCCTTGCATTCTCTCTCCATGTTTCCATTAAAATCATACAGATTATGGTTCACTTTTTCAAGTACCTCATTATTAGAGCAATCAGACATAAATCATACACATGGACAAAGGCATAGGACTAGAAATTTAGGTTATTTCTAACTAAATTATCTCCTACTAAGCACTACTATGAACTAGGGTCTACTTAAGTTTTAATTGTGATTGTCACATTTCTACATATTCAATCTCACTTAATTTAAAAATGGAACTGTGCACTTGCACTGAATATCTTACTGCTCATGCAATCTGTTGAAAACTTATTTCCAGCACTACTGAGGACAAAAACCTGTCTGCTGAAAAGGGTGGATGTGTTTAATAATTTCAGCAGAACAATTCTTCTCTCCTAGTTAGTTTAAAGCTCCATTAATCTTAATGCAAAACAAAACAGTTTCCTTTAACAGCCAAATTCTTGACCTTGAGCCGTTTCAGTGTTGGGAGTTGGGGGCTGGGAAGAAAGGACATGGACTGACTGCAACTAAGAGATGAAGAATAAAAACACTTAGGAAAAAAAACAGGGGGGAAAAAAAGAAAAAACTAATGTCACAAAACTAAACTAAAATTATCTCTGCGAAAGATTAACACCTTCATTCCTGTCACTGAAACCTGGACATCATCTCATTTTTTGTTACCCATTTTCAGATAGATTTTTAGATATAAGGAGTGATGAAAATTATGAAAAGACAAGCAGGAATGCACAAGCTAATGGCTTTTAAATCACCCATCCTAGCATTGACCCACATCACTAGCCACTAAAGTATTTTCTGACTAATGTTGCAAAAGAAGTCCAGTTTAACTAGGCAGCATTATTTTCAGTGTGAAAAAATATGAGCTACAGGTCCTATCTTTGTGGAAACTGAAGATACCTCTTATTTAGATCTGTTAATTTTTTTGATTCAAGATGGATTTACTCAAACTATCATTCCTATATGAACCCAGCTAAGAGTTGGACAAAGTAAGACTTTTGAATCTAAAAATATTCTCAACAGTCAACATTCACAGGGCTTCTTACATACAGGTTTTATTTTATATTCTCTTTACCCACTGCTTTTCCATTACTAAGTGCTCAGTGCAGTGCTTTTGTTACCAGGATGTTACAACATAAGTGACAGACTCAGGTGGCAGAAGGCATTTGAGTAGCCTCTAAAATAGCATTAAATTGCCTGCGATTCATCTTAATACTTTAAGTTGTATTAAAGCATAATATCCTCACTACATCTTGAAAGGGGCAAACTTCATCAATTCATAGTACTTGCCCAGCATTAACTGTGGCTAAGAGGGCACACAGCAGTTCCCATAGGATGATTTCTGGATCTCCCACATGGACACCACCTTACCCTGGAGAACAACTCCTCGAGGCAGTTTTTGTTTGAAATGCTGCTAGAAGGAAGCTTTTTAAATGGCTCAAACATCAATGAGTCATCCTATATCAGTACTTAAAAAGATTTGAGGGGCTTTGTTTTACAGAGAACTGGACAAAGGGTAAGACCTAACTTTGCTTATGAACTCTGGAGGCTCTTATTTGACTACACTTTTGGTCTAATCGACAGTCACATACAGTACAGAGAAAATGAAATAACTTGGAATACATTCACAGATCTGATTTTCTTCCACAGGTACACAAAGCTGTTTGTGAAACTAGGAGTAAGCTGATCAGTACTGTCCTTTCAGTACAAGAAAAGTCCTTTGAAGAAAAGTTTCCCACTCAACACAAAGGAATTTTTCTCATCATCTGCCATGCTGACTCAGATGCTTTTTGTTTTTACCATACAGTTCTGCATGGTTTACCTAAAGTTCTATAACAGAGTGCCCACTATTCCTGCAAGACTTACATAAAGACACTTACAAAACCTGAAGAATTTACCATTCTTAAAATTTTCATTAACCAGCTATGACTAGAGTGACAGAGCTAGCCTCATACACAGCCTCAACAGCTACTTCAGTGTTAAAACCTGAGAATAAATATGCACAAAATGCCAGTTGGTTGAATGCACATAAAGAAGGATCCATCATTCTGTGGATCCAGAAGACTTAGAAGTCATCTGTATAAAACGTTTTGTTCCCAAATGAGGAAAATGGTGACCAGCACAAACACTTACAGCCAAGTAATACTTCAACCAAGTGGCCTCCTCCATCTTCCTCAACTTGCAACAGAAGAAATTGCGTAACAGAGCAATTGAAACAGCCAAGCAAACACAGCAGGTGGTCCCGTTTTACAAGACTTCCACCAATAGGTTTTGAAATTTTACACTTAGCCTGGTTTGCACCCACATACATAAAAGAGCCTAAAATGTTAAACATCAGAGGCAAACCAAACATTTACAAAATACAAACCCTATTATTTTGGACAAACCTTGCTGCAATCACAGAGGAATGTTTCCTTTGGCTGCTATTATGCTCACTTCCATTTATTTATATAGAAAAAAAAAGCAAGCAATATTTTCTTACTTTTTTTTTAATTGGCTACATATGGCACAAAATAGTAAATGATAAGGCTGGAGAGCAAATTTCTGCCTTTTAATGAACAGACTGATATGCAAATGTTGCTAGTATGAGATTTTTAGCACTTGTCTCAGTTACAGAAGAGAGGTCCTGCAACTAGAAAATTCTTGAAAAGTTTTTTCTATCCTTCAAGTAGGGAAAAAAAATCAAATACCAAAAGATAGTGGGTTTATAATGACACCCTTAAGACAGCCCAATTTACCTTAATCACAGTAATAACAAACTGCTGCTCTATTCTTTCTTCAAAAGTACCAGAATACTTAGTTTAAGTCTCTCTGCATGAAAGGGTTAAAAAGCACAGTCCTTCCATTAATTAATCTTTATTAAGACACTCCAGAACAAATCCCAGTTCAGTTATTTAATATCCAAACACAAAAATCTGAACTAGTATTATATTTTACAAACAGCCAGAAATACTGAAGACAAGCTGAGGAGTTCACTAAACAATTGTCCTACCTATTTTTCTGCATTTTATTTCAAGCTTTGTTTCATGACTATTACCTCTTTATATCTAACTACAACAAATCAATTGACAGAAACAGAAAACTATAAGCAACTCAGGTTTACCCATATGTAGCTTCCCTACACACATACACAGCAGTATGGCACTTCATGGTTAATTAGCCCATTTACAGTAAATCAAGCCCACAGCTGAGCTAAGATGCCAGCTTGCTGTATTCCCCAACCAGCCAGCCCACACAGTACGTTGGGAGCAATATTTTCTCCTAAGTACAGCTGAGTTCATGTAAGTGAACAAGGGTGCGACAAAATAACAGAAAAAGGAGATTACAAAGAACGCCTGAATCTCACACTGAAGTTTCTTTTGCCAGAATGAGATATGAAGAAAGAAGTGAGGGTTTTTTAACGTATCCTGAAACAGGATCCAGGCCCCTGGGTAATATCTAGTTCACAACATAACCTTACATGCCCTTATTTTCCAATAATCTCTATTTTGGTACAAGTTGCCTTGAAAAAAAGCGTAATTTATGCAAAGACTTGTCATTTCAAAAAGCTCACTCACAGCTCAGAACTCTTCTTTAAATAAGGGAAGCAATACTGTAACTCTGGATTCAACACAGAACAAAAGACATGCTGCTTCCTTGCGCCTGAGAAAAGCAAATTATGTTCATACCAGTCAATGCCAGATAAGTGAATTATGCTCTCCAAACACTTAGATAAATGAAAGAAAACAAGTATAGCCAGGCAATTCTACACCACAGACAGAAAATGAACATACTGAAGAAACACAGAAAGCATTATCAATACATGCAAGTGGGTTTGGGCCCAGTGATTATCAAATGTCAAGCCTCAGAATATGATCTGAAAAAGCTCTTAGGACAGGACTGTCCAACAAATCCAGGACTGCTTGGACAGAAGTCTAACAAATAGGACTGTTTTACTGAGAAACAGCTTCCTCCTAGAAAGACAAGGTCAATTATCCAATTAAGAAATAAAGAACACTTAATAATTAATAAAAAAAATAACAGGCCTGTTATTCCATGAGACTATACATACACAAAAGCCCCAAATCCTGAAGTAAAGGATACTAAAATTTTGCTGGTAAATATCCCTGACCATAAAATGGATTAGGCTCACGTCTTACAAACAAGGTATAGGAGCATTTACAGAATGAAAATACAGCTGCTTGAAAATCTGTTTTTGGCCAGGCATCTGTGAGCACAAACCCATTACTCACACTCCAAGACAGGTTTTACTTCAGGTCATTCTCTAAAAAACATCAGGACCATGTAACTTCATTTTGTATACAGTCTTTCCTGCTCCCTTAAAGTCACAATGCTGCTATTCTAACACATGTCAAGAACTGAACTAGAGAATTTTGGAGATCAAGAGAGGAGCCTCAGTAAAGTCAAAATAAATAATTTAGATCTGCATTCACAATCTCTGCAAATCCTGAGTAACAATTTATGTGCAATAAACACACTCAGCAAGATGCTGCATTGCCACTAACAGTTAAGTGGAGCATTCTGTAAAATTTTAAAGAAAAAGACGTTTCAGAGAGAAACCTAGAAATTCCCTTATACCAGAGTAATTTCTTACAAAGTGGAGAATCAGTAGGACAGTCACAAACTGATTCAACAGCAAGAGGGAGGAATAAAAAAAAAAACCACCACAATCTTCAAAAAAAATCAAGACCAGGCTACATTTTAAAGCAACTCCTACTGCAGAGTATGACCCCTCATTAAAAACAACCTTGCTACCTCACAAAATAAAGGCAACATATTAATGGCTACAGTAGCCCCACAAAAGCGCAGAGAAAATGAAGGCAAGTCGGTGACTACTAGTTTTTACCGACTTACACACTACAGAAGATAAGGCATTAGTAAAACACAAGCAGCAACAGCAAAGGTTCATTTGTGCAGGCTTCTATCTTGTAGTTGAGCAATATTCTCTGCAGCTCAACAGAAAGAATTACCTGAATAACACACTATACTTTTTTTCTCCCCAGAGAGGGTTTCTTACTTTTTTGATGGTGTTTCTTCCCAAAACTTTTACAAGAAAATGTGCTGTCACAGGATTAAAAATAATTCCTCTCTAAAAGCCCAGTCAGGAGAAAACAAGCAATTGAAATAAAAGGCCAGTTTCACAATACTGAAAGGATACCAAAAGCATCACACTGGCATCTACACTATGGACCATGCTGTTCAGTATTTCTGGTTTTAGGAGTTTTGGTTCTGGATTTTGTTCATGTTGTTTTTAGTAATATTTTTTAATTGATCTGCAAGAGGATGAACAAAGTTTGTCAGTGATGTAATACTACCTGGTTTAGTCAAAGCTGCACTGGCTGCAAAGAGCCATGCAATGAAGACTGAGTTGCTTAAAGTAGATAAGGGAACAGACACACAAAACTCGACACACACCCACACACAACAAACACGACCTAAGGCAAGCTCTGGGCATGCCAGAGATCATCACTTGCATCATGTGCTCTGCTCATGCTCTGAAAAAAGCAGGTCAGTGGTCACCACCAAACAAGTAAATAAAACATCTGGAATGACTAGAAAGGGAATAGCTTGCTCTTTTTCACTCACATGATGGTCCTGTGTCACTCAATTCCCTATGTTATTGTAAACTGAAAGTTTCATGTAATCCCACCCAAACTAGAATCCAGTAGAATTTAGAACATAAGAGCGCAGAGAAGGCTAAAGTTCAAAAATATAGTGTGTTTTATAAAAAAAATTAAAATCTGTCCTGACATGAATTTACAAATTAATTTAAACACAAATAATTCAGACGTTCCAATTTTTCTACTAAAAAACTGTATCAAAAGTAAAGGAAAGAAGGGAAATAATAATTTTTAAATTACATTATACTACTCCTGCTTCTTAGAACTATTCTTCAGTTATTATTAAAACTATTCCTCAGCTACTTCCACAATGGGAAGCAAGGTCCAGTAGACTTTGTTCCTGCTTGGTACAGCTGTCCTCATGTTCCTAGATATAGCAGACATGCCCACCCAGACAATACTCTTGTCTCGTGATGCTAAGGAGGAAGATGGAGGAAATCAATCTGTAACACAGAGCACGTTAAGCTGGCTATACAGCAGCTACTAAAAAATGAATGCTAGCAAGTCAAGAAGAACAAAAAATAATTTCTTTTTTTATTTAAAAGTACAGGCTACTGTCATCAATTACAGGTCAGGCATTTTCAGAAAGAGGTATAAGGTCATGATGTCTCTAAGCAACATTGAGATGTTGTTTTCAGGACTAAACCACTCTAGAAAAACAGTACCGGAATCGATAGAACAGATATTCATAGGATGGTAATATCAAATGAAGGAGCTACAAAAACAACAGAGGTCTAACTCTGAAGACAAGAAGCAACATTGAATAATGAAGGCAATATAAAGGCCAAGAAATAAAGGCAATATACAAAATTCTTTAAACTGTGTGGTAAAAATTAGCCTGTGATATTCATGGCAACATTGTATGTGGAACACCAAGAGTATAATATACTAAGAGTATTATGAGTGTACTTACAAGCCAAAGTCAAACAGAAGCTTTTGAAAAATGCAATGAATTTTATACAAATCTGTATTGCTCTTTATTATATTTATTACAAATAAAAAGGAAATATTACTAACTAGAAAGCACTGCTAACTTATCAGGCTCTCTGGTTTGGACTGGACAGTAGATACATCACCATTTTGTCAGCACATACAGACAGAAGCTCATCGTAAACAGATTCTACCAGTGCCAACAGTTACTATTTATGAAAGAAAATATTTTCAGCTGAAAATTTAAAAGCTTCATGAGGAAATTGCAATTCCAATCCCTAAATAAAACTGACAAATACTAAATTTTTGCAAAATGTCAGAATACCAAGGCCAAGTTGTGGCAAAACAAAATTACATAAACTTATGACTAAATAAAAATAATTCTCAAGTTTTCTCCTTACTTGCAGCGAATCCATAAATGCACACATAAATAAAATTAAAATAAATATTCCTAGGCAACATATCTTCAACTGGTCTCCTAACTTTTCCAGAAGTACCCTATAACTACTTTTTCCTTCTGTGAACCTGTGTTCTTTTAGACCTGATAATAGTGGTTGTCTCTAAATGAAATTTTATGAAATTTTAAATGAAGAACGAAGAAGAGCTGCTCTCTGAGAATACAGAGATGTTTCTGCAACAATTGTTACACAGAGACTGCCAAAAATCAGGAAAAAAATATGTCTAGCCCTCAATCTTTGGCAAAACCAAGATGTTTTCCTCATCAGTGGGGTGGCCAGGTTATTGTTTATGACCTGCATGTTAAGAGCTCAACACATTTGCAAATGTATTAGCCACATTTATTTCCAGCAGATCTTTCCCTCTGAAACTATCAAGCAACCAGAAACTATGCCCTGACACAAATCCCACGCTCAAGGAGTCACAAGCTGGCTCCAGCCAGGTTACAACAGAGAGGCCGTACATCCGTGTGACGCAGCCTCCCGTAGGAAGTTTTCCTTGTGAGAATTACAAGCACAAAACTGATACAGCCACAGAGATAACCACAAATTGCTGCTATTGTCATCTTGTATAATTACCTCCAGTGCTGCTGCACACCCTCAGGTCTCCACCCAAATGCAAACCCAAGCAACAAGAGCATCTTGGAGAAATAATCACTGAGGCTTGTTATACCCTTAGCACCAAAGAACTTTTAAGCTTTTTCCTACCTAGTGCACAGCACATCACAGAATCACAGACTAGTTTGGGTTGGGAAGGGCTAGTTCCTCCCTCGCGCCAAGGGTTCAGACACCTTCCACCAGAACAGGTTGTTCAATCTTTTGTTTTCATTAAAAACAGGTTATGATTAAGATATATTTACACACCATCAGACAGACTGCATCTAACCCTATGAGAAGGAATTAAAAACACTACAGTAATGAGAAAAGTAGGGAACCCAAATTAAAAAGCAAATGCTATTTTGGTTTCAACCCTAAAGATGTTAAGGAGTATTTTTTACTGCTAAGGCAGTCCTTATGAAGAGAATAGATAGTTTTAAGAATACTTCTACATCACAGAGAAGCTCAGACAAAGGAAGTTTTATCTCCAAACACTACTATGACACTTAACATAAGACAAAGAATCACTGAGAAGAGCAGGAAATAAAACAGTACTCAAAACCACAGAGATATGACATTAAGTACAAGCATTTAATAAGTTGCATCTAAGAAATCTAATTAATTTTTTCCAGAGCTACTGAAGCTATAGCTAAGTCCTTTAAAAAAAGAAAATAGGGATAAAATATAAAGAATGATGGAAGAAGTTTCAACACTATCCACTATAATCTCAAAAGTCACCAGGAGTTTAACTGATAAATGAAAATACTGTACTATTTTAGAGTAGGACTTGACCTCATATCTTATATAAACAATCTTATGATCATGAGAAACAGGGATTCAAAGCTGTGTTTAACTATCAACAAAGCCACATATTTTCATTTGATTATCCAGCAAACACAATACAATATAAAACAAAACCCATTTTTTTCCTGAATGGTGTCAGTCAAAACTTTCACTGTTCAGTTGCCCTGTGACTAATCAACAAATTGATAGATTACAGATCCTATGATTTACTAGAATTTACTCTGCCACCATACAGTTCAAAGCTTTTTGGGTTTGAATCCCAATGTAGTTTTCTGTTTCTTCAGAAACTGTGAATGGACAACTAAGAGTCCATCAGTTCACAATTCATCTTTATTTCTGATCTGCTTTCTTCCAGGTACATTGACACTGAGCCAATAATTTCTTTCACATTGAGCAAGTATCTGTCAAAAAAATCCCACAAAAAAAACAATAAGCCACCATGCAAGAGTAAACATAAGAACAAAGTTCCAAGACATACTGCTTAAAGGTTAGGAACTATTACTATTATTTCAAACATGGTCAAGTCTTCAAGTTTGTTAAGATTGAAAATCCATTGAATTTTGGTCTGTGTTTCAATTTCCTTGAGTAAAATACATTTTGTCAGTTTTTAAGTAACTTGGGCTGTTCTCCAGCACCATACTAGATTTTCAACATACTTTTAATAAATTGGAAGCTTGTGTTAATTGTCACCACCAGGATTAAAAAACCTGCCAATTTATGGTGACTGCAACCTTGGCTGTAACACCCAAGACCCTGCACTATCCCTTTTATTGCAACTGAATTGTCAACTTCACATTAAAAACCTTGGGTCTCTTCTTGCCTTGGGGGGAAGTCGCCATCTCACGTGCACAACCTCCACTGCATTACCTATAACTGAGGTAACTGCTTACAGTTTGGGTTTTTTCCCATTCCTTTGAGAATGAGCTCCAGCATTCAGTAAGCAAAGGTTATGAACTTCAAGATTTAATTTCAATACATAACTTGGAAACCTTTGAAGAAAGATTTCATCCATCATCAGATTTTTGGTCAGTTCAGGAAATGGATCTGTGAACATAAATCAGATACGAACAAAACACATTTGAACTGTCACATTTTTTTTTAAAGAAAAATACACTCAAAACTAAAGCCCTGAATATGCGAGGTCATAAGGTGTTCCTACTTTCCTTCCAAAACCGCAAGCTTTGTACTTGTACATGTACTCACGAATGGAAAATTCCTTTTCTGACACTGTACATTAAAGCTAGCTCTGCTGTTTAAAATGCCTAACTACTACGTCATGACCCTTCTACCTCAACTCACAGCCTAATCAGAAAGGGGAAGAACTCCCACAATATCTCAGAAAGGAGACACGTTTCCAATGCTTTACTACAATTTAATCAGCACCTGGACAACTATCATCAAATATCCCCTAACCCTGCTAGGTACTCTTGTCTTCAAAACTAAAGCTGGATGAGATGTTTTAGCTGCATGCGTCACAGAGATAGAGGAAAAACAATGTGCTCTACTGCGTACAAAACTTCACAGGATACTTTTTCAGGTCACAGTTTGTTATGTATATTCTGGCTTTGAATTAAAAAAAACAGACTGATTAACTTCAAATACAACTACAAAAACATAAAAATCACTGCTCTTCCTGCCAGCTCTGGAGTTCCTGTTTGTTTGTATTTAAATTTATGGTACAGGAAGTACAGACATCTTTTTCTTGCTCTTATTTACATATTACACCTTCCTAATAAAGTAGTATCTAAGCCATGCTTTTACAAAAATCATCTTGTGTCTCATCTTCAAGATCTATTTCATTAATTAGCCACAGATGGTATTAACCACTTCACTAATCAAAGCTGTTCAATGCTTTCATTATGAGATCATATTTTCTTTAAGTGGTTGATGAATTTGCCATACTTCAATTAGTTAGGCAGAAACTCTCCATTGTACATGTAAGGCTCAAACACTGATTTTTCTTACATTTCAACTGGAATGGCTCATCCTGTTCCAGGAAACAAATGAATAAACAAAATTAAGAAAATAAATCCTTATGTTAGGAAATAACACTGGAAACTATATTTGAAACACTCTAGTGACCACTGCTTCAGAAAAAGGAGTAATCAGAGAGCATCCTCAACATCATGCCTTATGTCACCTGACCTTTAAAAACACGCAGCTATTAGAAGTCTCGATCAACTGCAAGTCCTGAGAGAAGATCCTTCATGTTAAATATTTTGTAGACTTGGGGTTTTAAAGGCAAAACAAGCTTATGAACTAGGGAAAGAAATAGCATAGTGAAAGAAACTGGTGAAGAAAGAAGATTTTGAGTATTTAATTGAATCCAGAATCACTTATGTGGAGAAAGATAAGGGAAGATGATCTTTGGATAGTGAGAAGTAACACTCAAATGGGTTAAAGGAAATTCATAAAAGTCTGGGCCCAAGCACCAGAAAGAAGAGGAAATTAGAACACACCTCCTCCAGAGCCATGTTCCTGAATTCAAACATTCCTCTGGTGAAGGAGAAACCTAAACCCAGTGTACAAGGTACCCCAATCACTTTCTAACACTGACTCCCATAGGAAAATTTGTTTGGAAAAAGCAGTTCAGCAGATAAAATTACACGGACACCACTAGAATGCAACTTTTCTTTTGCTTTCTCCTAAAAAAAACAAACAAGTAAAAGCAAAAAAACCCTAAAAACTATTACAAGAATATAAAATGTAAAGACCAAATTACTCTGTAAAATTATTTCAGACTTCTGTAATTGTTACACATATACAACCCTAGCCACCCTACGGGATAACAATCTAATGCTAAATTTCATGGACAAATAGAATCAAAGAATGGTTTGGAAGACACCTGAAAGATCATCTAATTCCAAACCCCTGGCCATGAGCAGGGACACTTTTCATTAGATCACACTGCTCAAAGACCCACCCAACCTAGCCTTGAACACTCCCAGGAATGGGGCATCCAGAGTAAACAGAATTAAACAAAACAGGAAAATAAAATAAAAAAAAAAATTCAGTGCAAAGTTCAAAAACATTTTTTAAAAGCAGTAATTACTAGCAGCATGGTATTGAAAGGTATACAACCAATTTTATTTAGTACCAAAACAAGAGGCACAAAAAAAAAATCTTCATAGAAATTTCTTCAAATTCAGACAAAACCTTGGCCATAAAAAACTGCAGCCAGCATCAATCAAATGAACAGAAAATTCCAAGATTTTAGGCAAATAACTCCCTATAAGAGATGCAGACCCAGCTATAACTGTCATGACTTAATGACTGATTTATGCAAATTTAGTGATTTAGCTAAATCATGCTGATTTAGTGAACGTGCTCTCCTAGATAGTCAAATGTCAAGTATTTTTTGGTAGCCAAAAATAAAAACAAGCAAAACAGTTTTCTTTTTACTCTGATATTAATAATAATGACCATTTTGTCCTCAGAAGAGAGGCGAACATGTTTTAGATTAAGACTGCTCGTTTATGAAAATTCAAAAGTTAGAAAACACTAGATAAGCATTTTCAAAATTATTTTAATACTTGAATTTAAGCCTGTAAGTCATTGCAGAGCATGTGACTGTATACTATGATGTTGCCACTCCCTGCTGCTCATCTCCACTCCCTCTAATCAGATAATTAAATTGCTCATGCAACATTTCCCCAGTTAGCTTTCAGCAAAATAAACCAGGTTGCTAAAGACTTGATGTTTGCAGCACTGGATTTAAGGTGGAGCCTACAATAGCCCAACACCTTTAGGATGAAATGCAGTGATGTTACCAACTGACACAATACAGACAGTAGCCTCCAATTACTGCTGGTATTGTGCAGATCAACTAAATTTTTTATTTTGTCTGCACTTAGAAGAAAACATGCACATGCTCCCCTCATTATGCTGAAACATGTATGCTATGCTGTCACCTTAGACAACTGATGAAATCATCACCAATCATTGACAATATCTTTCTATCATAGAGCTGTAAGTGGTTCATAATCATTAAAAATTGAAGGAAATTCAAGTGGTCAGCAAGGATGCCTTTCGGCTACAAAAATTTATTTCCTTATAAAGTTTTATTACCAACAAATGCTTCAAATGGCTGGCTGACCTACTATATAAGAAGTCCACGCTCTGGGTTTTTTTGCCTCACTCAGGTGCTGACTCACCACACTCCTCTCATCTCTCCTACTTTTCTGAAGCTCCAAAAACATCTGTGTATTTTCAGTAGGTACTGGGTTTAATTTTGTAAACAGACATCTAACTGTACACTTCAGTACATTACTTATGATGAACACTGTAGATAAAACAATACTTTGTGCTTGTGTCTGCTGTGAAGAAAAATGTACAGAATCACATAGCTATAGCCTTTTGACAAAAATCTGTGTACCGCAAGGGTTTTCAAATACCTGTGTTCTGGGTTTTACTAGAAAGACTATAAAGTTTTTGTCACTGTAATATTTCAGCCCTTCTGCATCAGGTTTGTTTCATGAGAAACAAGACTTCCGCGAAATAGTATTAGTTCTGTTCATCACCAGAGGCAAAGCAGGCACCATTTCACAGAGGTACACAAGCAAACCATGGCAAAAGAGGTAATTAATTTACTAGATCTCCCAATTTTTAGTGCAGTAAATTTCCAGTTTTTTGCTTCTGATAGGCGTCTGTGGTGAAGCTTTGCCAACTCAGACCCTTTACTGGCTTCAAGGGAGCAAACACCACCAAAGAGCCACATGCATCTTCACTTGCATATTCTAATCACCAACGTCTTTGACATTACAGATCGTGTCTACAATATTTAAGATGACAATTTCCTGAATCAGACAGAAAAAATTCAGTTGAGCAACAAAAGACTTTGTCTTACACCCCTCCCTAATAAGAGACTAGAGTAATCACAGAAACTCCTCAGGTGTCCAAGGTGTCAGAAAAGGCACAGCCCTACTCCCTGCTTGTGATAACAATCTTCCCCAGCAGTCAGGAAAAACATCAAGTTTCCAGAAGGTAAAAAGTGTAGGAAAAAACTTATTTTACTAATATATCACTGAAGTTTCCATTTTATAAGCAGGGAAGCAAATTGTTCAGTGTTACCTTCTACAAAACAGGATAAAGGGACAAGAGTAAGAAGTACAAAAGTTCTTACACATACTAAGAATACATAGTTTAAAAGGGGAAAAAATTGCCTCAGAACTTTAAAGTTGTGTTCTACCAATTTCTTGAAATTTAGGAGAAGCATTATGACATTAGAGTTGCATTTCAGAGTATTCAGTATTTATATTAGTAAATATTCAGGATTTTATTCTAGACTCAGAACAAAACACTTTTTTCATTTTACAGTAGCCTTTCTATTTAGAAATTAAGGCATTTAACTAAAATAGTCACGTAAGACGAATATTAAAAACTGTTTATAAAAGCTCTTTTTTAAAGTATACAGTTCTTTTAAGTCTTGAATTAACTATTCAAAACATTAATCATGCCTAACAGACACATGAAGCTTCAAGTTTTCCCTGTTATCCTAAAATTCTTTCCACATACAAACACCCAATAAAACACTCCTTTATGTCAACACAGTATGTTTGCATCTTTCTTTTACTTGAATGAATGGCTGCAAAATGGATGTTTTGCTATTCCATTTAAAAAAAAAAAGGAAAAGGAGACAACTGCAAATGTTTCTGCTGAAAATCCAATGTTCTGCTTTCTTCTGGGTCAACAAAATATGCATTTGTAGAGAAAAGAAAAAAATTTGCAATACTGCAATTATTGCATTATCCAGAATCCAAATACTCATCAGGAGTTGTAAAATTCACTACATCAGATATCAGTTAGCTAAACACCCACAAACTCATTTTTGCATGTAATTTGTTTAAGAAAACTACCACACTGATGACTGACACTGTGTAGGAAGCACTTTCTTTGTCATTAAATCATGTTTCTATGATACTATATTAAAATACTGGTGATACTAGAGTATTTTACTTTAAAAGCTTCCAAATAAAGTATTGCTATCCCTATGCAGTATTCACTGAATCAAATCAGAAGCCTGTTTCCTAAAGAATGCTGACTAGTTTATATGTATTTGGTAAACTAGGAGACACTAGTTTATTTTATAATTTATGTTGGAAACTTTCAAAGCAACTGTGTAGTAGAGCATGTTTTACCTCAAGAGAGAGAAAAAAATCCAAAATAATCTGTTTGTATAATTTTTGTGAAGGTTTTTTGAGAAGAAGCACATATTTTACTGAAGAGGAAAAGTACTGAAACTGCAATTTTGAGTACAGCAGTGTGTACCCGTGCATCACTTCTAAACAAATTTACTGTACTTTCACGCTCCCCACTGACAGATCCCTCCCTTCTTCAGCTATCCAGACTTGACTGCAAGTCCATTATAGAGAGAATACGCTAAAAGGACTGAGGATGAAGAACTTGTTACTCTAAAATTAAAAAGCTTGGCCATTTAAAAAGGCTCTGGGTACTTTTTCAAGTAAGTTTCACTTACTTGATCTTTTTCCATTAAAAAAAAAAATGACCAAACAATCAAAGTACAACTTAGAATGAAGTTCATGCATTTCCATTATAAAAAAAAGCTTAGTTTCAGTAGGTTATGCTACAGTTTCCACAAAACCAAATTGAATTCACCTTCACACACCAGCAAAAGCATTCTAAGACTCTCTACCAAACTGCTCAGAGATAACTCAGAGATGCTTCTCTGCTATTACCAGAACATTAAACACCTTGTTGTTGTAGATGACACAAACGCATGGCAGAAGTCTAGAGTATTTTCTGTACTGTAAGAAATAATCTAGAACTCAGAAATGTGACAGACAGAGTAACAAAGAGCCTGGAACAAAAAGATCCAATAAAGCCACCTACAATCACAATAACACGAACACCCTTGATCATGATCCATTTTCCTTCTGAAAGGTCATTCAGCTGGAGAAATGACTGCAAGAATGGATGAACCTGCACTGTTATTAGCCATCCAAAGGGTTACACCCTCGCAAGCACTGAAGTATATTTTCCTACTACGTTACCCATTTCTAGCTTTCAGACACCGAGTTTTGTCCCACCTTTTTTTGTACCACCTTGAAAAACAGGCCACTCTACATCTTTTAAAAAAATCATCATTACTAAGTACAGTTCTTCAGAAAATTTGTATCTAAAATATATGACAACATATTTCCTAGCTCATATATCAGCCAATAGGTGTTTCTAAGTAAGTACGAGGAATTTAAGCATTTCAAAGAATCTAACAATTTAGAAATGGACAGATTTAAATGGAGAGAAAGCAGGGCTGGTGGCAGAGGGGAAGTCTTCCTTTCTGTATGGGGTGAGGTAGGAGAGGTACAGGCACAGGATATGAGGCATTCCCCGCAGCGCCAATGCTACTGAGCTTTTGACTAAACAGCTCAAAGCTTTCAGTAGATTTTGGCATTTCATCAGGGTTTGAAGGAACTTTGAAATAACCACCTCTTTTCTATCATCAAACACTCAAATCCATCTGTTTCTATTCTAAGAGTCAACCCAAGAATTATGTACCTGACAAAATGTATTCAAAGCTGCAATTTGCTGCATTTCCAGCAAGTTGGCTCTCTCTGCCTGGGGGAGTCCAGCACACCACAATACATCAGATACACATGAAGGCCACTAAAAAAAACCCAAGAAATTGTTATGTGGCAGATGCCATTCTCTTATCTGCAATAAGAGATCTGTACTTACCAAAAATGCCCTGAATTAATAAGAGACTGAACACTAATACTGTATAAATTTATGGAGAGGGGAAGGAAGTTCTCTCCTAAGTTCATGAATGTTGCTGTCCTTGGTAGGTAACACCTCTCCCCTGATCAGCTTGATAAATCAAACTGAAAAGATGCTCAGAAACAATCATAGAAATAATTTTTTTAAAAATATTTTGGGTATAGGTGCACTGCAAATACAGAGACAGTCTTGCTCAGTAATATTTCACCTTACTACAGGTACCCATGGAAGATCTAGGTATGTGTTGAGGAACCAGGGGTTTCCTCAGCTTCTCACACAGTTGACAGCAAGTGGCAGGCACCTCCAGAAAGCAATTCAGAGCACTTAAGTCCTGTCTAATTTAAATACTACAGAACACTATTCAAAACTATCTCCCTTCTATTAAACATTCATCTTAAACCTGGATGAACACCAGCGGAAGTGTGCTGCCGCTTGGCAAAACATATAGGGAGGGTACAAACACATTCAGAAGTCCATCAAGTTGATTTTCAAAAACTGTTTCCAGTTAAAAACTTTGTAGACTATTCCTGTCACTGAATGAATGCATTTAAATACAAAACATTCAGTTACCCATTCCATAAGCCTTACATTCGATCTTGCTTGTATATGACCATATCTGTAAAGTCAGAAGTAGTACAAAAACTACAACTCCCAATAATTTCCCCCCAGAGTAGTGATAATATTCTTGGAGAGGGTATGAACAGATAAGGAGAGTACACCATACCTCCTGCATAAACTTTAAGGAACTGAAAATACTATGCTATGTGGAATTTGAAAGCTTCCGAGATTGTTTCTTATCTTAAAGATAAGCAAACACACATCTCCCCCCTCCAAAAAAAACCCAAACAAAAAAACAAGCCCAAACCCAAAAGTCCAGAATTACGTTAAGTTTTATAGACATCAATAGCAAATAGGTTCAAAATACAGAGCTGAAAGCAAGTCCTCATAAATTAAATGAAGTCTCAGTATAACTGCATTAATTTCACCTGTGAAAATCTTCATGCACTGTATCTCTTAAATACACAGCAAATAAAAAATCTCCTTAATATCTAGGACCTGTCTCAAACTTCTATGACAAACTGACCCACAGAAGTAAAGCCATGTAAATATTAGGTATTCTATGTATACACTACAAATGCATATGAAGACTAAATACAAATAGCTTTTCTTGTAAAGAAATAAGCTCACATGTAATAAAATACTGGCTTTGTTACTACCAAACAGTTGTTTCCTCTAATCTATTCACAACCATGTTTCAATTCCCATTTACCTTATTTTTTCCACATTCCTATACTTTAAATACTCATTAAAGCAGGAGAACATACAATGAATTAAGGTCTGCAGATAAAAATAAGTACAGTCTATTGAGTAACTGAGTAAAGCATGTGTAGCATATGCATAAACACCACACATACCCACACTGGTTTTCCTCTTAAAAAAGAAACAAACAAAACCATAAACGTGATGGGTATCTTGATAATAAATTGCATTACTGGCAAACCTCTGACAACTGCAAGCAATAACTAGAGGTGTCTTGTAGATCTCTTATTTCCATGTTAATGCCTATGATAGCATCCCAAATTCACACTGAAAAGTACAAATTAACATATGTATGAACTAACAACCAGAGAAGTTTAAACTGTCCTTTAAATAGACCAAGCATTCAAACTATCTTCTTCCTATTGCAGTTACTATTCCCAAAAAACACAATTCCTCTGGCAGACTCCACAGACATGAATGATTTTGTGTTTCTTTCAAATTAAAAAAATCATGATAAATTTGACAGTTTTTGCCCAAGTAGCTGAAAGAGGGGAATGCAGAGGAGTTAAAAAACAAAAATTTGGAAACAATCAGTATATCCAAAAGTTAGAAATTTGCTTGTTGTAAGGAAGTTTCTTAGTTCTGATTTTAGACAGAGAACTCTGAGTCCTCTGGAAGATTTTTCTCCTGAAATGTAGTGTGAAATGCACAAAGGAAGACTGCAATTTCAGTACCCCAGTCTCACACTGTTGACTGCTAAGCACCTAAGCCTTTAAACCATCCTTTCAACTCCTTACAGTTTTTAGATCACATGTGGCAATATCCAAGATAAATTTTAAATGCAACTTCCAAAACTGATGCCAATTCAACACTTAAAGCCCTTGGAAAAGCAAAAAACAAACAAAAACAAAAACCAACCCCCCCCACCAAAAAAACAACCAAACAAAAAAAACAACGCTGCAAACCCAACCTCCCAACTTCCAAAGTCAGATCATTTACACTACATGAGCATGGTGGGCTTCATTCTCCCAGTAAATTAATAGTCATAATAAAGAGGTTATTCACCAGCCATTGAAGCACTAAAATTGAGAGCATTCCTTCCATCGATTAGCTTACCAAATTAAAAGCAGTAAGATCTTCCTGCATCAAAGCAAGCCAAAGCCAACTCCTCTCTTCTAATAATAGAAACCTGGGGTCTAACAACCAAACTCCAAGGAAAACACCACTCAGAACAGTTTCAATAGCACTGAAATAAAAGGCCAGTTTTTAACATATTTGGCAGGGGGGAAAAAATATAAACTACATTATACTATTTCAAGCCTAAACAAACATCCATTAAAACATTCATTTTAATGTATACACATTTCCTAATATTTCTCAGCTATCAAACTGAACAACACAAAATGGTCCAACTCAGACCATAAGCCCCTCCTGCAAGATAAGAAGTTGAATAAAGGTTTCAAAAGCAACACATAATATGATCTGATACATTCTTTCAAAATTGTTCACTAATATACTTGTTAAAATTCTGACCCATACAGGTTAGTAATTCTACCTGGATTTGATGACCAAGAGAAAATGAATAGAAAACAAAACAGAATGAATAATCCTCTGTGTATTATCTTTCTAGAACTGAAGGAAGTAAACAAAATTTGTTGGGATATGGAGATTAGAATTCTTTCTTGGCCACAACACAATGACTCCTCAGAACTTATAAATCAGCTATTTACACGAATGGCTGCATTTAAGTTGAAGCAGTCAGGAATTTCAGAGGATTACTGCTAAATGCTGATTTTCTGGACATCAAACCTCACAGCCAAGTTTAAGAATTGTTAATGTCTACGAACAATTCAGCTCACCTCAAACACCTAACATGGGGGAAGAAACTGGTATTTGTGTTTGTCTTTTTTATTATTATTCATTTGTATATAGCATCAATAAAGCTTTTCTTCCACCCTAAATATTGCTGCAGTACGGTGATGCAAGTAATTCCTTTTAGTTACACATTTGAGGCCAAAGAATAAAAATTACCTAACTAAAACAGTAATCAATTACTACTGCAACAGCAAATTAATACAAGTCACATGGAGAAGTCTAGCAGCCAATTAATAAAGAAACATTTCTTTATACAACTTAAATGATTGTTAGGTTAAACAAATTACAATTCACACCTAACCACAGACAGAAGCACATCAGGAAAGTGCAGTGGAATAAAGAAAATAAAAGTTCCGAGTTTGCCTGATACTCCTTTTTAAAAGACAGCACCTCCAGCTGGGGCATGAATTCAGCACTGATTCAGGAGACAAGAACTCTATCTACTAAATCAACAACAAAACTTCTTGCAACAGTCCAGGTTTCACTTGGAAATCTTGTTGAAATACCAGCCAAGCCCAGCCTTGATTAGACTGCAATGAGATCATAGCTTGAGGAGGTATAGCTGTAGGCTCTTGTAAAGCTGATACTTAAGAGAAACTTATTTAAATGATATATCAATCTTTCCTTAAATGTATGAACTAGAATGTTCTCATATCTATTAATGTAATATGGATAAAGCTGACTCTAGAACAACTTCAGAGTTCCTAAGGATAATGTTAGTACAGGAAGTAAAGTGACTTTTATCCACCATCCACAATCAATAGTACGTTTGACACTGCAAGCTGGGCATCTGAGATAAGAGCACTTTTAAAGTAAAAGTAATCAAGATAATGCAGCTATGGGAGATTTTCATGAGATTCACACTTGAGCACTCTGACTTTCCATTTTCATTATTTCCAATTAGATCTCCCTCTTCAGATGTTGTTTTTTTAAAAAAGATAAAAATACAAACTGAGGCTCCTGAGACTTCCAATTATTGTCCTCAAAGCTCCCATTTCACCTTTTGTTGAAATATGCACGTTGCTATAAAAAGCAAGTCCTTTTTTTCAAGATGTCAAATTAGGCAAGAACAAGCTGCCTTTGGGCAATTTTTTTGGAATGTTATTACACACACATGCAGAGATCAGAAAAAATGTAAAGCATCTTTTTAAAGGGACATTAAAAAATAATGGTATGCAACACAGTGACAATGCTAAAAGCCTTTTTTCTTAAATATTAGCAACACCATTTGCACTTAGGTGGGGCAAGTTTTAGATGACCAGCTATGTTTAAAGATTGAACAAGCTGTATCATGCACCATTTCTCTACCTATTGCAGCAATAACGAAAAAGGAAAGGGGGAAAAAATTTTAAAAAAGGGCTTGTACCTGGCAGGTGAACTTGATACTCTGCCTACCTGGTTCTATTTCTGGACTATTTCTCCAAGTCTTCTTTCAGATACAGAAAGAAATGCTACTGTGAAATGGGGAAACCTACCCACCCCAAACATGCTGGGCCCACTGCTGGGCACTGCAGTGTGACTGTGCACTGACCTCTCCCGGGGCAAAGCACTTCCCTCACAGCATCAATCATGAAATGGTTTGGCTTGGAAGGCACCTTTAAAGGTCATCCAGTGCAACCCTGCTGCAATGAGCAGAGACAAAACTCCAGCAGCTGAGCACACACACCCTTCGTAAGGCTGAACACATTTTCTCCTCTTTAGCATGCCTTCCCTTCTCTGATTATTGGCAATTTGGGGAATCAAAAGACACTCTTGCTTTAACTGACTTAATTTCCAGCTAAAAAATCCCCAAATAGTATTTGCAGCCAGTATTTGCCCTAGACTCTCCCTATGACATTTGTAACAAAAAAATTCCCTTCCTATCAACAAGTGAAATAGCCACACAACCAGAGAAATTGAGAAGTGTATTACACAGACAACGCTGAAAAGTGAACACCATATACTTGCTCATGAATTTTTCAATTACATTAGTTTTTAGTGCTACTTCTCTGGCAGTTGTGCCATATATGCTAAAGAAAGCGGGAAATATTTACAAACACAGACTTCCCAGCATTTACATAAATGTGCAACTTTCTTCAAAGGCTGATCTTGCTATCGAGACTGTAAAAGCAGAGACAGGCAGAATTTTAGAAATCCCCCTTAAGCAGCTGCTATCTGAGACTCCATTCACACCTTGTCACATTCCTCTCAGAGTTGGCAGCTGTCGTCATCCACCCTCACTTCCCCAGAGATGCTCTGGACTAGAGTGAGACAGAGCTTCAGAGCCAGCTAATGCTTAAGCACAGTTTGAATCCACAAAACCAGGAGTTTTTCCACAGGTGTCCTGAAGGATTTAGTCCACACGGTTTTCTTGGGTCTCCCACTGACCAGCCATCAGTCTACCTGAGAAGGAAGGACACATTCCACAGAGAGAAGCACTGGTGAAATGGCATCCCCTCATCCATGGCAGTCCAATGATCCCCACTCAGGAACAGGGTAAGAACAGGGTAACTGAAGTACAGCGCTCTCTTCAGCTGAGAGGAGACAAACCTTACATCTCCTGCAAGGAGGGACTGTTTCAACCACTTTGTATTAAATTATTCCTCCCACCACGAGAAGCAGTACAGTAAAAAAACAAAACAGTACAGTAAAAAAAACAAAACCCATCATGGGTGGGCCAAATCAAGACGGAACATTTTGCAGCTAAAGAATTGTAGTCCTGGGCACACAAGTTTCAGTCCCTGGTTTCTACACTAGTTTTATACCACTATATCCACTGTAACAACGGCAAATAAAAACATACTCCCAAATTTTAGACCCAAAGATCCAGGTTCTCTCTTACTCCTAGGTCTGTACGGATGGACCCGGATTGCTCTTCCACACAGCAGCACAGCTGTGTGGTTCCACTTAATTATTCCCTTGCAACAGACCCAGTTTAAAAGGTTCCCAGGCACAGACACTTCTCTCCACATACCACAGCCACATCCTCATGCCACAAATACTCAACGCCTGTTACTTAATACCGAGGTAACATTATGAATAAGTATCGCTGATCAGTCTTCAGACGTAGCACTTACTTGCCATTACCAGAAAGGTGGAATTATTTGAATTGGTACTTAATAGCTAGTATGTACATAGTAAAATAGCTATTTTCTCCTTTCCTCAAATGCTCCCAGGTTTGCTGTTCTGTAATTGAGGACACTGGTAAGCGGCCAAAAGTCATGCAGTCATTTTTCAGCCTATACATCTGACACTGACTGTTGTTCCTTGAAAAACATCACTAGGAAAGTGATCTAGAAACAGATGGTTTGAAAAGTCTTCACTTGGAAAGTTTGTAACACAGTTGTTTCAAGGTTGGGAGAAGGGAACCAACTAGAAAATTCACACACAAAAAAAAAAACAGATGAAAAATAAGACTATTATTATTTCTGCTGTGGATGAAAAAGGATTTGTTGACCTCTGACACTCTCTGGCACCTTCAAAATGTGAACAGGCAGAGTCCAGAGGACTCGCAGACAAAAGCATATACATAACTTTCTGACAGATCTTGAGCAAAATGTGCTTTGCTAATGTGATTTTTTTTTTCACTACAACATATGGATCTATTTTAACGTGCTTTCACTGTGCAACATGAAAGCTGTCTTAACTGCAAAAACCAACAATTACTGAGAATGGGGGCTCTTAAGTCAAAACACATCCAGATGAAAAAAAAAAAAATTCTACAAAACGTGATGCATTTCTTTAACTCGTGTCCAGTACACTGAGATTAAAGCGGCGATCCTACAAGGACAAAAAAGAAAAAAAAAAAAAAAAAAAAAAAGGCAACCAGAAAGTTCATATATACACAAGCACGAACCCCTCCCCCGTCTTCGGTGCATAGATTTGGTCACTATCCACAAGACTTTTCTGTTTAAAGAAAAAGGGACAAACAAAAGGCTACCCTAATTACTTATCATTTGCAAGTGCAACGGCAGCGGAGAAAATTCAGCCTCTGAGCCGCGAGTTTCAGCCCCCATACCCTCCTGCGCCAGGAGCCCGGAGGGGAATGAGGGAGGGAGCAGCCCAGCAGAAGGTTTCGGGTCTCCCAGCCAGTTACCAGCGCCCACAAGGACGGCGCCGGCTTTTTACCGGAGCGTACGAGCGGCCAGAAGCGGCAGCTCGGAGCCGCCGGGCTGCCTGCGCCCACCAGCAACCTGTTGCCCCCAGAGCTGCTGCGATCAGCCCCGCACCCTCCGGTACCGCTCCCCGGGCGCTGGCGGCGGCCGTGTGGCCCCGGAGCACCCCCGGGCCGGCGGCACCTGCGCTGGGCGCGCTGCCCCGCGGTACCTGCGCCCCGGGCTGCGGGCAGGCGGCGCGGCCGGGCTGTCACCGCCGCGGGCACGGCAAAATGGAGCCGGCCGGACCCACCTCCCCCGCGCCCCGGCGCCGCTCACCTTGGTGATGATGAGGGGCTCCCCGTGCTCCCGTCCGCCCTTCAGGGTGAAGCCCCAGGGAGCCCCGCCGGTCAGCTGCACCTCCACCAGCTTGTAGCCCTCAGCTGCCCGCGGCTCCACCATCACCATGACGGGCCCCGGTTCCACCAGCCCGGCGCTGAGCCGAGGGTCGCCGATGGCCAGACGCTCCCGCCCGCCCCGCAGCCCCACCTCCTCCATGGAGCGCCCGTCGCCGCCGGGGCTGGCTCGCCTCTGCCGGCCGCTCCCCGGTGCGCGCCCGCCGGCGGCCGCCCGCGGAGCCACCTACCCGCCCCGCAGCGCCGGCCGGTCCGGCCCCATCGGCAGCAAGAGAGGGCTGCTCCGCCCGCCCCCTCCTCTTCCTCCTCCCCCACAGCTCGCGGTATTGTCTCACGCCGAGGCCGGAGCCCGGCGGCGGGGGGGCGGCACCAACTTGTGGCAACTTGGCGGCGGGGCAAATGCCGCCGAGCAATGCGGAGTGTGGGGAGGAGCGCAGCGGGGAGAGGTGCCCCCGCCTCCCCTTCGCCTCGAAAAGAGGGCGAAACCCGCGTTTCACCAGCGGGGCAGCCGCTTGCCCCTCCCGGAGAGCGGCAGCCCCGCAGCGCGATCCCCCGGCCTAGGAGGAGGGGGAGAGGGGAACAGCCCCGGCCGGCCGGCCGGCCGCCAGACAAAGGCAACGGCGAGAACGTCCGTGAGCCCCGAGTCACCCCGCGGCCGTAGCCGTGCCACCCCCGCCCCACCACACGCAGGAGCCACCGCGCCTCCCCTCCGGCCCCGCTCCCAAACAAAAGCGACGAGCAGGTGGAGGGTGGGGTAAGAGGGCAGCCGGAGGCTGTGGCCGGCCCCGGGGCAGAGACGCCCCGCCTTCGCCTTGCCAGGCGGCAGGGGGCCGGGGCGAGGAGCGCAAGGGGGCCGGCTCTTGCCGGTTCTTCCCGTCTCGCTGCGGCTTTCGGGGAGGGGAGAACCGGGCAAGGCCGGGGGCAGGTCAGGGGGCAGCCGCGGCGGGAGTCGAGGGAAGGAAGGCGGAGCTTTCCGCCGGCCCCTCCCGGCCCGCGCTGCCTCCACCACCTGTGGGGCGGGAGGGGCCGCGGGCGCAGGGCCGCGCTCTCCCGCCCGGCCCCTCTAGCGGCAGCGCCGCGGCACCGCCCGGCCAGGCCCGGCTCGGCTCGGCCCGGCCCTCCGCCGCCACAACCGACGGGACGGGCACCGGCGGGAAGCACAGGTGAACCCTTCAGCCAAGAGATCCAATGAAAAAGAGATTTGGAGTCCCAGACTTAAAAAAAAAATAAATAAATAAATGAACTCATCACACATTGATGGCAGAGTGCGAGGCAGGACTAAAAGTGCTAATCTGAAGGCAAATCTTATGGATGGGAAATAAATCCTGGGTTTGGGTTTGCCTGACACCTTCACTGAGTTAGTGGTGAAGCTGGGAGTGAAATACTTATTTTTGCATTTCTCGCGGTTTAATTGAATCACTTTATAGGAGGTTTCAGTGTCTTAAATCAGGACCAGACTTGGCCTGGAGTAGCAGTGTGCTAGCACACAATCCTCCTTGGCATTTCCCTGCCAAGCAGGCAAAGTATTGCTTGATCTAAGACAGAGGGAAATATCTACTTTCATTTCTGAAAGACTAGTGAACTTCAAGGTGCTTTTTCATGTGACAAGCTGTCTCCTGGAGGTGCCTGGTATATGTAGTAGGATTTTAAGGTTTTTGTATATTGATATTACAGGTTTTATTTTGCTTTCTGAAAGTGACCATTGGGCCATTCTGATTATGTAGTCTGTTCCTCTAACTCCTGTTTCAGTTGGTTTATTTCTCATAAAACTCTCCCGCCTTGAACTAAACTTTTGTTGGTTGGTTGGTTGTTTTTTTTTCCCCTACAATACTTACAGGATTAGCTACAGGATGTTTCTTCAATACCTAAGGAAAACTTTGGGCTCAGGATTGAGAACATCTGAGTCGTCAATCCCAGCAGCATATTGGAGGACATCTAGAAACAAGAAAAATATATGGTTGGGATGATTGTTGTTCCCTTGTGATTAAGGGACAGAAGGAACAGTGGAAGGGGTACTCAAACTTATACATCCTTTTATGAGAATGCTGCAAAATACAAACCTTATACCAAACCTAGATATTGCATCAAGATATTTAAGGCCTCTAATGACTCACAGATCCTCAGTAAGATTTCTTCTGCAATTATTTTCTGTTGTATGGACAAGCAGAAATAGAAGTAGTTTTCTCCATGTCTTGTTTCCAGCTCTTGGAATCTGAGACAGAGTCTTCAGTTATGTTTGTGTAACACATATCAGGTTGTCTTCACAGCAATGAAGTATACTCAGTAATGTATAGCTGGAAGTTTTAAGGAGCTGCAGTATGCAATTTGTTTTCTGTAAGTGTGATAATGAAAGGAAGATGTAGAATAATTATTTAAACTTTAGTTTAAACTTTATACTCCCCAGGTATGCACATTGAAATGAAAATAAAATAAAATAGCTCATATCACTAATGAGAAGACTAAATATTGCTTCCAAAAATGCCTTCTCTGTTTATATTCCCCCCTTTTTCAACTGCCAAACATTCATTCTTCATCTTGAACGTTTTGTTGCCCACAGAAATTCAAGATTTACATTATTTTCTGGCTTCTAGAATTGGTCTTAAAAATTCGGTATTGAACCATGATGATGAAATCAGATTTTAAAACTGGAAAATCTAGAGCAATGGCGGCCATTGAAAACTGTCAAACTGTGCTATTGTAATTACATCACTGGATGATGTGGACATGTAGCTCTTGGGAAAGCAGTTGTCTAAAGAAGGAGCATCTGAAAGCTTTCACACTCCTGATTAAGAGAGACCTCAATAAAGAAGTTTCTAGCTAATG
This sequence comes from Pseudopodoces humilis, assembly GCF_049639895.1. Taxonomy (NCBI): domain Eukaryota; kingdom Metazoa; phylum Chordata; class Aves; order Passeriformes; family Paridae; genus Pseudopodoces; species Pseudopodoces humilis. The sequence continues at coordinate 19,702,170 of NC_142201.1, forward strand.
CTTGCTTAGAACCTGTTAGTCTGACACAGTTGTCAAGCAGATCCTCAGTTTGTGGCTGACAGTTCAGAAATCAGATTTCCATATCTTGAATGACATATTTTTTGTCTTTTATCCTTTGATGTTGTCAATGTTACTAAGAGACCACAAAGTAAAGTTCTTTATACATGTAAGTTTGACCAGCCAAAGCAGTAAAGGAATTATTTTTTGTCATATTGGAAATTTCTCTCCATTTCTTTTATATCCTCCCTCTCGGTGAAATCTGAAGCTTGTTCAGAACTCAGCTGGAGACTTGTACTTTTGTTCTTCTTAAAACATTTTGATAATTTTATTACTTGAATTTCTGCAGCTTCTGCCAGCCTTCATAAGGTTTCAAATAGTCATAAAGAACAAAGGATTCATTGAATGGATTCTAAAATATTACTTTTCATTTGTGTGATAAGAGAACCAATGATAACTGTATTTGTCTAACAAAAGCCTTGGTGACCAAATCCTCAGCTTTCTCCTTTGTCAAATGTTTTCTGAGAACACAGAAGTTACCAATAGAAGGTAGAAGTGCAAGATGGTGCCATAAATATATCAGAGGAAGTAACAGACCACTTTTTCACAGTGAGGGCAGAAAATGATGCTGCTATTACCAACCAGGTATGAAAGGGATCCCTTTGTGTAAAGATGTGTGCCAAAGATACATGTATCAAAAATACTTCACAGTGATACACAAAAGTACCCAAAAGCCTTCTCCTGCTGTGCAAAAGGAGCTGTCAGACTTATATTAAGGGATGGTTCCCACATGCCTAGATTGTGCATCCCTTCCCTGTGAAACAAAACCCTTCTGCAGTAAACCAGTCTCCTCCCATAGTACCTTATCTGTTATCCTACTTTGGTACTTAATTAACAATTTCAAGTGAAATTTTGTTTTACAGAAATTATTCAACCTCCATTCTTTCTGTTGCACATATTGCTTATCTGTTCCCTGTTTAGTCACCAAGATTACAAAAACTGTGATGCTTTATGGTAGGATTTTATTTGAACAGTATAATGTTAAGGCACAGCCTGTTTCACTTTTGTGGCTGTACAAAACATATCTTTTCCTTAAGGCATGGCACCTTGCAGTGAATTGCACAGGATACCTGCAGGATGGCTCTAGAATAGGCTGGTTTACTCTCAGTCCTGAGGCCATTCATTGTGCTGGGCATTGCAATGTCAGGAGCGCTTTCTTTTCCCCCCAGAAGCCAAGAAATTTGGGATGTAGAGGCTCCTGACTCATAGTTACAGAGTAAAGAGCTGAGGTGAGGTAAGGCTTTACAACCTCCCACTTTGTTACCAGCCCTTCCAGGAGCTAACCACCAAACATCCACAGGCTGGTGAAGAGACAAAGTCCTTCTGCCTCAGCCATACAAAATCAAAGGTTCATGCCCTGGAGCATGCATAGTTTGTTGACAATTTACGTTCAGATGCCAAAAGAGAAAAGGTGATCCATGGTATGTATTCTGAGAGAAATACGGGATCATAGAATGGTTGGAAGGGTTGGAAGGGACTTTAAAAGGTTATTTAATCCAATGTCATGTGGGTGGGGACATTTTTCACTAGATTAGGTTGCTTAAAGCTACATCTAAGCCAGCCTAGAACACTTCCAATGATGGGGCATCCAGAGCTTCTCTGGGTAATCTGTTTTAGTGCCTTACTATCCTCACTGTAGCTTCTTTGTAATATTTACTACCTCTTCCTTGCCTCTCCCTTCTGAACAGTTTATAGCCACTGATGGCAGCTCTCCAGTTATGCAATTCACACCACCACATTTCAGTAATTGTGATTAGACTATAGCTTTCTAGTTGCACAGTGGCTTGAAGCTCTCTCCTGTTTCCAGCTCTAATGTCTTTGAAAATTACCATCACAAAGACCAAAACAACTGAAATAGTGATAAGAAGTTCCTGCAACAGAAGTGGATGGATTTTTTGATCAAGTAGTTCAAGGTTTGTCAAGCTGCTGGCAGTCTATTGTGGAGTCTGAAAGTCCTGAGAACCTGGAGAAACAGGTTGGGTAGCAGCCCAACAGACAGACATCCTGGCATAACTGGGAACCAAGAGTCTTTCCTTTGGAAACCTGCCATGCTGCTTCTGATGGATTCAGCATAATCATGCTCTTCTGCAAAACACTTTGATTCCAACAAATTACCCATTTTCCCAGAATGAAAAATACCATGTTGTAAAACTCCACCAGGATGTCTCTGATTTAGGTACCTTAAAAAGCTTTCCCAAGTGTGTCTTGTTTCTCCTGTATTGCAAGTAAGGTTTCATCAGCACATAATTAGTGCTGGAGAAAACCTTAGAAGTTCTCAACCTTTCAGTTATATATAATTCAAATACTTGTTGCACTCTTCATTTCTTTACAATTAAAATCTGTGTTCTTTATCTAAAGCTTTTTATAAAGCTGAAATTCATGCAAGAATAGCAGTTCAGATGATACTCAGATATTTGTCTGCCATGATGATATTGATTCAAACTTTGTTCAATTCTCCCTTATTCTCATAGCACATATGCTTTGTACCTCAGAGCAATTTTCTGAGGGTGACAACATGAACTGTGTAACAAACTGAGGCTGTGAGTGGCCAAGAGAAAAAAATGTGATGATTTCTTAAGGATAATATTCTTGCCTCAGATCTTGAGACTTATTTGACCTGTAGACAAGAAAAGGGAGATTGGTCCAATACAGACTCCTATATCTGTAGCCTGCTAAAGGATTTATAATTTTCACAATGCTGCATGATAAAAAGATTGAAAATCAAAGAAAAGGGCAACTCCTCATTTGGTTGCAGAGCCAGAAGGCAGCATACACCTAGCAAGAGGAGGTGAATAAGTAACCAGTTTTCCCTGGAGATGTAATTTTCAGCTTGTAGTCAAGTTCAGGCACATGTTAAATCCTGCCTTGGGCCATAGTCCCTCTGGTATCAGTATATCTGTTTCTTTTCCAGTTCCTACATTAGGGCCCTTAATCAAATTGTATTACAACATCTCTGACTACCACTTTACAGAGAAACCAAATAGCAAAGTGAGAGCACAGAGGTTGAAATACCAGTGCATGGTAGTCCATACTGTTTCATTGTCAGCAGGCTGACTAGGCAGCACTACAGTTTGGGGGATAATATAGGATAATATAGGCCAGGGACCATTACTATGAGGCCCTAAGGACGAAGCCATGCTTTTCTAGTTGTGGAAGAGAGTCCAGCAGTGTATGTATACATACACTATATAGCTGTATTTGATTGTATGTATTTGCATTGCAGCTTAATTAACTGGGGGATTTTTTTTTTCTTCATGAAGTTTCATCATTTCAGTGAAGCATCAATTGTAATATTTATTCTTGCTGCCGAGTTTCTGATCATGCTACATTAGGGAGTGCATTTCATTGTCCATCTTCTTTGATAACACACGTTACATGATAACATTCTCTGTACAAACTCTGCTGTGCCACTTGCTCTTATGTGCCATAAAACACTGACCCATTTTAAATACATGAGGGATAGTCTCAGAAGCTAACAAGAATCTTTAATGTATTTAAACTCTGATATCACAGTATGCTGTATCTGAATTCTGTGCTTCATGAAGATGGTCACTGGAGCCAAGATGGTCATGGAAAATGCAAAGGAAAGGTTTCAAATGCTCTTTGTGCAGAGAATGCTGTGAAGGCTTTTAAAAGGGAAGATAAATAGCAAGAGGCCAGAGTATGCATGAGAGCAGACAAAAGCCTTGAAATCTGTTATTTTTCACTTGGACTTTGTCTTCATTTGCTAGCTACTGCCAAACAGACTTTTTTCTGACTATCAGCCATGTATAAATAAATCTCTCAGTGCTTTCTATAAACAGACACAGTTTCTGCATTACAGCTGACCTTTCTACTCTCAGCTTGGTTACACAGAACATGAACCACGTTCAGGTGAAGGTCATAGGACGTAGAACTTTGTGAGAGTCCATCTAAGCATACATGAGACATGAAGTATGTGTTCTTTTTTTTTGTTGCAGTGCCATAGGAATTTGCCCTAAAGTATCAGGTGTGCTTAAGAGGCTGTGGTCCGGCAGTGGCAGATGTAGAATATTGCATGAATGTGGTGATATTAAGGATGATGTAAGGCTGGTTTGGGCATGCCCAGGAGTCCAAGCGGCAGAAGTTCTTCCTGTGCATGCCACCTCCCCACAGACTGCTATGCCCCTTTTTGCTAAAGGTATAAGTGTGGTCTCCTCTCAGTTCTGCCAACAGAACAGTTCTGTTATCAACAAGCAGTTGATAGGATATTTGAGGGAATCTTTCTGAGTCACACACATGAGAAAAAGTGCAACATTCAGATTAGCTTTCCCTGACTCATGTTTGGCTTAGAAAGGATAAGGCTTTGCAAGGTAGTGTTTCCTTAGCCTGAATTTTGTGTAAGGCAGACTCATGCCAGTGGAGCATTGTTAATAAAGTCCTGAGGAATCAGCTTCGGGATGGGGGGACTATTGCCCATCTTCTATGTTAACATAGATCCTGTAAGAACCCCAAAATTTAATTTCTTTTGAAGGTCTGAATTTGTGGAGTATTAAAGGTACACAGAGGATTACTCTCAGAACACTGATTTTCTGAAGCAGTTTTAGCAACCAATTTATTGGAGTTGTGCTTGCAGGAAGTTGACTAACAGAAGTAGCTGATGTAGCCAATCTGTAATGTAAAAGTATAGTGTAGCCATATTACTCACCTGAAAGGTGCATCCAGTAAACTACATTTGATGCTCATTACTTTTTCCACCCTGAACTGTGAAGTCCACCTCTGACAATGAAGTTGTGGTCTTTAATCCTGAAGAACAGAAAAGTAAAAAGAGTACATCACAAATCCTTTCTGCACTACAATGTTTCTGCTGCTATTACTGCATTTCCCCTGGATTCTCTGAGCAAGCTGAACTGTGTTTTTTAGCTATCAGCACATTTCAGAGATTTCAAGACAACAATTTGTGGAATAGAAGGTTGCAACTTTCCTTCACCCATTCCCAAGGTGCTGCAGATCTGACTGCTGGCCATGCAACCACTGCTGAGTTAAAAAACCCAGTGATGCTCATAGGATTTCCAAGAGGAACATTGGCTGCTGTCTGTGGTCTGGACCTGGACTGTACATTTTGTCTGAATTCCCTGCAGTTACACTTGCTTACAGTGTCCAACAAGACCATCTAATTGGCTATGGCACGCTGACATTTTTGTCAATTTAATAGAGCCCTGGAGAGTTTTTGCACTGTAAGAGCAGTGAAGTTAATGCTGAAGTATATTTTGATTAGGTTAAACAGACTGGTCTGAGGACCATGGACTGGTCTGAGGACACAGGTTTTATAAGTTTTTTGTGCTAAAGGGCTTTGAAAATATACTACTGGGTGGTGGGAGGTGTAATCTAACAAGATCCCACCATCTAGCAATTGTAACAAGGCTGTAAGAGAGTCCTACCTAATTTCTCCCTAGGGAGCTAACTAACATCACCTTTAGAATGCAGAAGTAGTGCACCCTAGGATTCCTTTGGAAAACACTGAGGACAGGATAGAGACTCAACTTTTGTAGATTGGGGTACATGCCTACAAACATTATTATCAAATTTTCAGTAGAGAATTGGAGTGTATGAGAGATAACGTTCTTTCTTTTCACAGTCCTTTTCATCAATCAGTTCCTATTCAAACTGTGTCTTGTAGTGTGTGTAGGTGTGGGACAAGGTCTCTTTATTACACATGTACTGAAACTGAGGTATCGTTTTTTTCTGTGAAATAAAATAATGATGACAATGACTAAGGGTGGAATTCGTCCAGAAATGAGACTGGCCACAAAAATCCGTCTTAATGCAAGTTCAAAGACTGTAATATTCTCAGCATTGGCATAGAGAATCAGGGATTTTTTACTTCTAATCTCTAAGCCAAAATAATTTTCTTCAGTTTTATGGATACGTTTTTCTACTCAGTTATTTTGTACTTCATCTGTATGAATCTTGTTTACTACTTTAAATGCATTAAAGGCACAGTTTCAAAAACTAATTTGTGTATGATTCTTCACAAAAGCCAGGTAGGTAAGATAACATTTCCCTGGAGAAAGTATATAATAAAGTCAATAAAATACAAAACAAGTAATTTGATTGCATCAGTCAAATATACTCAGTTACTGAGCTGTTCAAATGTACACTAATGTCATGTATTTATGTTTTTATTCTTTGAGAAAACAAAAAGAACTCAAAGATTATTGCTTTTATACAAATGAGATGCATTTATCCTGAGCCTGAAATTAATATTCACCATCCTTAAAAGCAAATTATTATTTTAAAATTCTATAATTATATTTAAAACACTGAGGGAAGGGAAGTGATACTTCTGTTTTTCTTTCAGTAGTTTTTAATGGAGCTGTTATAATCATGATAGATGTTACACCTTGAATATCACTATTGTTCTAAGATACCTAATTTTACAGAAAACTAGAAATATGAAGAATGGAGTGTGAATTTCTCCATTTCAGTAATGCATTAAGTTAAAGGTTTAAAATTAGCTTTTAAAAAACTAGTACTGCTAAGTATGGGAAGGACATGTCTCACAGTTTCTTCCAAATTAAATCTAATTGCAAAAGGTCTGGATAGATGAAATAAAGAAGGCTGTTAAATCATATAGAAGATTTGTTTGCCAAGGCCTTAAGGAACATATTGCAGGATGTGTTGGAGAGATAATAACTGCATGCATTGAGCCTCAAGACAGACCTAGCTTTCTTCAGTTTGGGAAATGTTATGTCAGGTAATGTGTAAAAGACTATGAGACCCTGAACTTTGACAAAATATAGCTTTTACCTTTGTGAGGTAGCTAAGATCTTCACTGGGATCTGTCAGGCAGTGATGAGTTGAACTGTACACATAAACAAAACCAAAGTATCCTTTGTCCCTATATCCACAAATTTCCTTGTCCTTTGTAAACCAGTGCTGTAGTACCAGACTTAATTAAAACAGTGATTAAAGTATGTGCAGCTGCACACTCAAACATGAGCCATACCCACACTCCTTAACAACAGAAGTGCATGCCTGTCATATTTTTGTAAACCTATTGCTTTCCCTTAGAAGCAGGCAAGCCAGTGTTTCATCTTAAAGATGATCACAAACTGGGATCCAAGAAGAGAGTGAGTAGGTATTTCTAAAAGTATGGAGCACATAGCTGTTTCCAAAGGAACACAGTATTGTTCTCATCCTTGAGCACACTCTTGCCAATGTCCAAATTCGTGACTGGAATTTTCAGTGTTGTGCAATGTTGTACTTATGCTGTGAGTGTGAGTGATTGCTGTTTGCAATGCCAGGAGGGTTTTTTTCAGCATTTCTTCTATGTATGCTAATGGTTGTCTCCAAGCTATACCATTTGCTTAGCTGAGATCCTGTCTTGGTGCAGAAATGAGACATACAATGTCTGTCTTTTTTATACACTGGCAGAAGTAAGAATTGTGTCAATAAAGTCAGACAGAAGGGAATTAGGAGCTCTAGAACAGTGTAAATTTTATAGAATACTAAATAAAGGTCCTTAACAAGACAAAATAATGATTCTCATATTTCTTTCACTATTTTTGCCTTTGTCCCCAGCTTTTTTCCTCTTATTTTCATAATCACAAGAAGCCAAATTAATCTTGAGTGTAAGACTGCCAAACCAGCTTTGAATTTCTTTGACTGTTCTAACTCTCGATACTTTGAGCCCAGCAATGAGAACCAGAGACTACCTGGCTCTTACCAGCTGAGGTGTTGCCTGCCTCATTAGTTTAGATGCATCTCCTACTCAGCCTCTAATGCTGGCACATTTTAGATACCTCTACTTCTATCACAGTAAGTATCAGTTCATTCATGGGTCACTTAATTTTCTTTTATGCATTAGGTATGCTACAGGTCATGTGCTTTGCTTCCAATAAAAACCACATACTCCCTCTGAAGTAACTATGGAATCAAATCCTGAGAAATTACAGGAGGGAAGGAATCCAGAAGAAAAGATTAAAAACCACCGCTCCACTCAGAGAAGTAAAGCAATAAAAGGAGGGGGCACAGCTGGCAAAACTGTTGTGAGAAAAGAATGGACATATAAAAAAAATAATCTCCAGAGTATAGGAGTACAATTGAGGAATGAAGGTAGTTTCAAAGTGGCTGAAAAAAAAAGGAGAGAGAAGTTATAATAAAATGGTAAATCCACATGGGCAAACTAGAAGATCACAGTCAAGATCAATGAAAACAAACAATAAGCAGAAAAAGCAAAATACACAAACCATTCTTATCTGTAAGCCAGAACAAACAGTCAGGATAATGACTTGACATGCTTTTCAAATTTTTGAAAGAAAGAAAATGGCAACAGAAATAGTGAAGGGAACAATTTTAAAAACTGACAGTGAGAATGAAAGGCTTCTATTAAACAGTTTCTGTCTAGTATTTTAAAGTTTTGCTCTTCTAAGTATAAGCCAGGCAATATAATTTTTTCTTCAAATCAGAGCAAACTTTTTTCGTTTATATGTCTTTGAGTTGTATATGTGGCATACAATGTCTTAATTTGAACTAATAATCCGTCTCTGTGAATTGTAATAGTTCTTTAGTAGCCAGGTAAGTTTCAATGCAGTATCTTGACAGAAATGTGGCAACTCCATGCACCCTTGCTCTAGCAGAGGTGGAATAAGGTTTGAGGAGTCCCAGACTTGTACTGATGATAGAGGCTTGTATTGACAACCTCAGCATGAGTTTGTATTTTTGGAACAGAGCAATCTGATTTTGCAGCCTTGCTGTCCCCAGTATGTTTTTGTATACATGGTAGCAACAAACTGTAGGATTGCAACATTCAGGTCACTCACCTGTCCTCACCCAAGGAGCAGGGAAATCTATGCTGGAAAGCAGCAAAAACACTTGGCAAAACATTCAGCTCAACCACTTGTGTTACAGAGTCTTTGATGACGCATATGCCTAAATTCATATTATGGTCACAGGAGCCTCCTCAGCTCACTCTGTGCATTTATTTTCTGAAGACCTGAATAGCTCTCTAGACACAGTCTGGACTGTAAGCTTGGCTGCCTAAGACCTCAGTTGACTGTAGCAAGAGTTCAAACCCTTTGTTGATGTATGGCCATCCATTTTAGGAGTGTAGGAGTCTGGCTTTGCAGGCTGACATCCTGTTCTTCAAGTGCCATAGCCCAAGCAGAGCCTGGGGAGTCCCATGGCAGCAGGGTGGGTGGACACACATCAGGCCAGGCAGCTTGGGCTCCAGCTGCTCCCTCAGCCCTGGCACCACTGTCTAGCACTGGAAGGCTGCACAGACCCCACCAGCAGGCTGACGAACTTGGTGGAGTTTGTTCTTTTGCTGGGATCAAGTGTATGAGGTATCTTGGCTAATGAGGGCAGCAGGCACCATTTCACCCAAGGCTTCAGCTGTTTTCCCTACTGAGGGCAAACACACTGTGTTCATAAACACTGCACACAAAACATTCCATCTCATTCAGTTGCCCCTCATAATTTCTGCAAAAAAAATAAGCTAGACTGTTGGGGGAAAAAAAAGGCTAGGTAATTTGTTCTTATAGGGACTAATTATAAAATCCATGGCTGTGTTATTTAACATTCTGGTGACTTTGAGTCTTTTGGCAATGTTCCCTCCTGTATTTGCTGAATATGTTCCTATAAACAAATTTTCTTGAAGGATGAGGGCTGATACAGGGAGCTTGAGACTTTTAGTTTAAAGGGAAGAATTACTTTTTGTGTTTATGATAGTGTTTATTTGATGCTATATGTAGCAGGACCCCTGTCTTAAAAGATATTGTCTAGCTTATGAAGCAAAAAGAAATATTACAGGTCTAGTTCTTGTTTTCATATTAAATCCTTACCAAATTTAAAAAAGAGAGAGAGATAGAGAAATAAGCTATTGAGAAATCCTGAGTCCTGGAATTTTCCCTGTCAAGCTGATCAAATGCAGAGAGTACTGACTAAAGAGAGGATTTTTTGTGCTTGCAGTTTAAATAGGATGAGGTTAATATTTTTTTTCCCCATCTAATCTCTTTCTACAGTGACAGGGTATCGTGTTTCTAATTTTATTTACAGAGATGGATGGGTTGGATCACTAAAACTGAGATTTAGGTTAGGGAGTGGATTTATATCCCTGCTCCTCCCTGTTAGGACTGGGACTGCTTGTGTCTGGACTCATCTTTTCAATTAATTTGCAGTAATTAAAGGATGCTGTGTGGGATGGGGCTAAAGAGAAACACAATTAAATTGTAATGCTTCTGCTATGGTATCTGCATCCTTATTTATTTTAAACCATCTTCAATGCTCTGATGAGTTTAAGTCTTCCTGTATCACATACCGTGCAAGCAGAAATATGTGAGTGAACTGTTGCCAATGGCTCTGAGCAAGCATGGGACATGTTTCAGATTACACTGTGTTTTCTTGTTCAGATCTGATCTCCTTGCTAGGAGAGGCTAAGAAAGGCAGCTCTAGGGGATTTACTTCCAGCAGCAGCAGCAGCAGCAGCAGCAGCAGCACATGATCCATCAATCGCGTGATTCTCACCACCGAGGACTAATGGGGAGGGTGAAGAAAAAGTGAATGCTGCCTTGGTGGAGCAACAGCATTTTCTTCTGCTCGTGAGGCACCTCCACCAGTCGGACGTTTCATGGCTTCTCCAAGGTTAGAAACCTACTGCTGCCCAAACCGGGATGCAGCTACACAGCTGGTGATGAACTTCCAGCCTGAAGTCTTCTGCGGAGTCTGCATTGGCAGTGCCTCCATCAGCCTGCTACTGACCATCCTGCAGCTCCTGCCAAAGAAAGGACAGAGTCCACGGAAGATGCCCAAAGCCTCCTCCTCCTCCACCATCCTTCTCCTTATCTCTATTTGTGACATCCTTGGAAGCTTGGGTAAGTGCCACCTTGATGTCCTTGATGTTCTTGATGTTCTTGCCATTGCTGTAACAGGTTCTTTTTTCTCTGTGGTACCACAGACAAAAGGAGCTGGTGAGTGGACAGCAGAGATTTCTGAGAGAAGCATGCTGTTTTTGTTCACAGGAAGATTTGCACTAAGTGAGATCAGGAAATTATGGGGCTTGGGGGGGTAAAGTTTAATAGTTATACCATGGAAGACCTTGACAAATCTACACCAAAATCCCTGCTTTAAAACAAATTAAAATCTAGAATGGCAACTAGTTCTCAGAGTAAGGCATAAAAGTGGAGGTGAGGCAGCACATTACATCAAACATTTAGCTAATCCATAGGACTGAATTTTAAAACCACTCTCCTCTATGCCTCCGAATCCTTTTGGACCAAGTGTGCCTCTTGCTCATGTGCCAGTTGTTTCTCTGGGCACATCACATTGACAGAAAATTAGTTTGGCTTGCAGCTGCAGAGAGATGGACACAGGCTTTTGAAATGTGAGTAAAGCTACCTTATTAAGGTAGACCCTGCCTAGACCCTGGCTGATAGTCTAGAGGAATAAACCAGTGGAGACTAAAACAGAATAAATGAGTCAAAATGAAACTAGTGTGTCTTGAGCTGTCCTATCAGTCATTTGGTAATTTTTCTCATTGGTCATTTACTGTCAAATTTGGTATAAATTATCATGACACGTGCTATGAAAATACAGGACAAATTTGTTTCTACAGTAGCATTTTCCCCCCCTCACATTAGGTAATAGTGCTGTTTTGTCTCACTGCTGGGGGCTGTTTTTGTGTCTGTGTATCTGTGTGTCTTTGTGTTTCAGGTCTTTTCTCCTTTCAAACCCAGCCAGGTTCTCTCCCACCTAATAAGTACCAATACTAAACCAAAGATTATAAAGGAAGTAAAGAGATACGGAAAAGACATATGTACATGCACCTGGAAAAGGTCCTTTCAATCAGATGAAGCCAACAATAGATAAAGTTTTTTTATTTCTGCCTTCCTCTTTCACTGGCAAACTCAAACTAGTTATCCATTTTTATTTTTTTTTATTAGACTTACTTTGGTGGGTAGAAAACAGTTTGTTCTTGGTGGGAAACTTGGTAATTTTGTTCTGTTTCCTGTTGATGCTTTATTTCAAGCAAACTCAGAAAACCTCACTAACAACCTCTAAGCTAATTTTTAAAAAGGGCATTGTTGTTACCTAATTCAGAAGTGTTGCTTTGCTCAGTCATGTGACAGAGGAAAAGGGCTGCTTGTAAAATGAAGGCAGAGAAAAGTGAAAAATAACTTTTTTTCTTCAATGGCCAATTGTATATAGAAGCGAATATCAGTGGATGAATATATGCTGGTAAATAAAATCCAGTGTTTTATGTCACTGTATTAAATGCTTCCCAGTTTATGTTAGGGAAGCATGTGACAGCATCTCTAAATAAGTGAGATTCTAATCAATGTAACAGTTTAAGTCACAGCAGTTTCCAGCTCTTGGGGCTACTTTCCCTGAATGATAACACTGACATTTAAATAGCACAGTTGTCCCTGCTGCGCTCCTCTGCAGCCGTCGCCTTCCTGCACAAAATCTGGGCTGCGATGTAAAATATGTGGCCATGGAAAAGCATGTGACTCAAATCACACCAGCAGATTCAAAGAATTAATACATTTTTTTTTCTTTAGGTATGATCTTCAGGTCAAGCGTATGGCTGGGCTTCCCGGCCTTCATAGCTAACATTTCTGTGGCCAACGGGACTGACGTGTGGCCTTCCACTTTCTGTGTGGGGAGCGCGGTAGGTACAGAGATCACCCCCCCTTTCTTCTGCTCCCAGTGAAGAGTCCCTCCGGGGGGGAATCTGAAAGGAAAACTGCTGTGTCCAAAAGGAAATGTGGCTGTGAGTCAGAGCCTGGATATGACGGTTTCAGCCTCTGCCACACCCCTGCAAGTGCATTCATGCCTCCCTCTGGGTCGGGGAGGCAGGTGCTGCTGCAGGGTGTAAGGATGTGGGGCAGCGCGGGTCCGACTGAGCCCGGAGATGTTCACTCCTCACAGGACTGCCAGCAGTACACCAGAGTCAGGGACATGCAACCAAAAGGATACAAGCAAGCCCAAAAGGGCTGTGAACCACAGTCTGGGTTTGTGCTGGCACAGCACCACGAATGCCCCAGTGCTACGCTGCACCGGCAGTGCGAATTTATCTGTCCTTCTCTGTCAGAAACTACAGCCTGTGTGGTGGCAGCAGGGACCTCCTAAAACAGCAACTTGGGTAGCTCAAATTAGCTTTTGTGCCATGAGAGTGTGTGTTTTAGACACAGAGGGACAACAAGATAAATATACTCAAAGCCACAAATCTGCTGGCAGCAGGTCTGTCCCTGCCATTTGGGATTTCGGCTCAGATTGCTGGGCTGCATCTCAATGACTGCATCTGGCCAAGTCTAGTTAAATATCTTCTGGATTAAAATGTAAAAATAAGAAAATGTAAATGCATTCCAAAAGTATGGATTGAAACTCAGTTCCAAATTTTACAATCAAAATACTGGGAAATATAATTTGAGCTTTACTGTACAAGAATAAAGGTCACAATTTTTAACAAAACATTGAGAATGACAAGTAAGACAGATCATCACTTTACCCAGATGCAACAGAAATGCAGGGTCTCCAATGAATTAATGCATGAGCATTAGCAGTATTAGCTTTGCAATTTAAAGTTTGCAACGTAGAAAGGTATAGGTTGCATGTAAAGAAAATTATTCAGCTCAAATAGTTTTAAAATAAAGCAATATGTGCCAAATTGAGCTCACTGTGCTTTATATGCCTATATAAAAGTAGTTTCAAACAGGATAGTTTTGTGCCACGAGCACAGATATAAATTGTATACATCTATCAATTCTCAACTCTATCATACATCTTTAAGTTTTGCTTATTAGATGCAAATGCTGTTGTTTTTTTTTTTGAGAAAGAACCAATGATTTCAATATCTTGCAGCAAGAATGTCCTACTCATAACCTGATCTTCTTCATGTTTCACTTTCTGGTCCATAACACATAAAAATGTATTTTTAAACATGACAGGGTACTATATGCAGACTGTTTTTCATTTGAGTTTCAGGTTAGATGGTAAGCAGCATAGTGGTCTACCACAATTTTTATTTTCCCTTACTTGTGCTCCAGGAAAATGCTGTAATTTGAGTAATTTTAAATTTAGATTCAACTATATTGGAATGAAAAATAGCCCTTCTTCCACTCATTTCCCCTCACATATTCTCTTGTGAGTTAACAAAATGTTTCCGATTCTATTTTATTTTGGTTTTAGTATTATTGTGTTATTTCTGTTAATCACAGACCTATACAAACTCCAAATAGTGAAGCTTTTAGACATCTCCCTTGAATGGTTTGCAGAGGGGTACCCTTTCAGGCACTGCAGCAAGGTGTGTCATTTTGCTAAAACGTAAGATGTCATATGAAGCTTCAGGGTTTAAGTGCATTTGATTTATATTATTTTCGGAGATATTTTTTTCTGTGTTGGATTTTCTGGAAAGATGCTGCAGTTTATTTTTGTATATGTGTGTGTATGGGTAGTAAATTGCGCATTTTTCAACTGCAGCAAATATGTAAATGTAATTATGAAGTTGCATGTTGAGTGCTGTGGGTAAAGTGTATTAGAAGGAAGACTGGGATTTTATTTTCTGCCTCCTGTGCACTAGGAAAATATCATGGTGTTTGAATTAAGTACTGAATAATTCATGCCACAAATTACTAGAAGCAGGGTCTACACCCATGGTGAAAGGAAATATTTCCCAGCTTGATTTGCCTTTTGGAGGAAGGAGTGCTAGATCTCTATTCACCAATGTTTGGCTTAGTAACAAGTATGCTGATTTCCAGATGTAAAATGATGCTACTAAAGAGCTGTGATGAAGGATATTCAGATAAGAACTGAAAAATGGCTTGGAGGGAAGACAACATGAATATTAAAACACTCCCAGACTATTAAAAAGAATCAGCTCCTGTGGGGAAGAAATGTGGAATTTATATAGAGTGGCAAAGAAAGGTCACTTTTCTTATATAAGCTCATGGGAAAAATGCATAGGGTCAACTTAAGAATGCTGTGGAATTTAGCTTGACTTGAACCTGTTTCCTTTGTATTTTTATTGAAGAAATCACTCAGGGAGTTCAGTAGGGGTATTCCTCCAAAGGGTAAATTATTTTCTCATTAATGAGGTTTTTTTTTGATGACCACCTTCTGTGTGGAGAAAACACCCATCACGTGCAGAACCCACAAATGCATAGGCACACTGTGGTTATGACTGACCTCAGTTATATTTTTGTGCCTCAGCTGCTGAGAAACAACTGAAATTTTAACCTAAAATTAAAATGTCCTCGCTATAAATTTCTTTGGGCTTCACTTACCACTTTCAGGTTAGGAACAGAGAGGTAAATGACAGGTTTTCTAAATCAGAAAATAAGCTGTGAAAACAAATACAGTTCAATTTACCTACAATTTGGCCCATAGGCTACAACAATGCTGTTCCTGTGATTTTGAGTAAGATTTCTTGCTTCATAATCTCATCTGGAAAATACACACATTTAAAGAACAAATCACCCGGCCAAAGGTTTGAGTCCCTTCCCTGCCCCAGTGGTACTGGAGAAGCAGCTGTGACATTTGGCACTTCTTTCCCCTCTAGATGTGGATCCAGCTGTTATATAGCGCTGGCTTCTGGTGGTTGTTTTGCTATGCTGTTGATTCTTACTTGGTGGTGAGAAGATCAGCTGGACTGAGGTACCAGAGCTAAAGCTCTGAATTTGTTTTTTCCCCTCCAACACTGTGTGTCTCTGTTTGCAGCTGCCTAAGAGTATAAGTGAGTCTTGTACAACCATCTGATGCTCATATAGTTACCGGGTAATGATAGGGAAGAGTGGTGTTCTACGCGCTTAAATTTCCAGGGCTATGCTCAGATACTGATTTATGTCCATCTTGAATTTAA
Organism: Pseudopodoces humilis; assembly: GCF_049639895.1. Taxonomy (NCBI): domain Eukaryota; kingdom Metazoa; phylum Chordata; class Aves; order Passeriformes; family Paridae; genus Pseudopodoces; species Pseudopodoces humilis. The sequence continues at coordinate 19,718,044 of NC_142201.1, forward strand.
AAGTAACTGAATTCATTTAACCTTTGGAAAAATATGGAGCAAATTGTGGTCTATAAACTTTATGGCAATGTGATGACTATTTTTGTCCCTACCCTGTGTCTGAAATTGATTCTTGCAGGAAAAATATTGTGTTATCCTGAAAATGGAAAATCTGGAGGAGGAAAGTGCAGAAGTTCATACAGCTAATTTCACATAGTTAATTCCCTTTTTTTATTTTTTCTGATTTTTTTCATTTTATCTATTTCTCAGTGAGTGTGGTCATTATTGCCCTTCTGATCACACTTTTAAAATCCCTCAGAAGAAGAAGGTGCCTTTATCATATATTTTTCTGCAATGCTCGTGACAGAAATGCTAAACCCTTTGGAAAGTACCATGCTTTAATGCCAGACAGAAAATAAAAGATGTTTCTAAGTTGGTTGTTAGAAGAGCAAAATAGCCTTCAGTTGCTACTGATAAAAGTGGAATTACGTGACTCTGTTCCCAGATGATACAGAGCAGTCAGGTACTAAGGATGTGGTTCTTCTGCAGATGTAACCAAAATGAAGCTTTTTGAATTAACTTTAGACTGTTGAGGATAAACCTGATTTTGTAAAGTCTCATAGTTCTAGTCAAACAGCTGGGAACTGCCTCCTTCCCCCGTATCTGTTAACCAAAAAACTCATGTGTATTGAGCTTGAATCTGAGATCAGAGTAAACACCGAAAGACTTTCTACAAACAGATCTGAATCTCACTAAGACAGGAGCAGTATCCAGCTCTGAAAGTTAAACATTATTTTCTTCAAATCATGAAAGGATGGTTTATTTGACTGTTCAGCTCCATTCTTAAATTTTAATCTGCTAATTTGCTCTCTGCAGGAGAAATAAAAGATGCAGGGGTTCCTTCTCAATAATAAGGCTAGGGAAGAAGACTTGTCCCCTCCACCCTACAGGTTTGAGGGGACAGGACTTCCATGTGCAAGCTGGAATAACTGCTTTGGCTCATTCTTTTTCTGAAGGACTGCCCCCACCCACCTGCTTTCCTTAGTTTAACACACTGCCAATGTTGTTCTGCACCATTTCCTGTCTGTAAAGCTCTTTTTCAGTGAGGGTCTTATTTTTACCTTGCAATGTGGGAAGTGTAACATTTCATATTAAATTGATATAAAATTTTTATTTGATTAATAAAAGTAGTATAAATGATCTTTAATTGTGCCTGTGGTGTTTGGTGCTTGCAGTACAATTGTTCTGTACCACATGATGACATGGGGCCTTGCAGTGATGCTCTGCGTGGAGGGGATTGCTCTGCTTTACTACCCTTCTCTCTCCAGGTAAGCAGGCTCTGGAAACAGAATGTGAAATCATGGCACTCTCTGGTCATTTGAATGTCTTTTGGTCAGCTTTAGAGGCAGACATTCAAAAGTTGAGCATTTTGATCTTTGCCAGGGATGTCCCACTGAGTCAGCGATTATGTTTGAAATACCTGCCTGGGCTTCAGGGAGCCCTGAAGAAATATGCCAGGCAATACAAGCTTGGCTGTGCTGTGATACAGCTTCTGCTATGAGACACCCTTCTCCCACTCCTGGTTTTAGCTTTCTTTTCAGTTTGAGAAAAATCCACAGATAGTGTATGTTTAAAATCAACTCTATGTCCTATGTGAACTGGTGCTAAAGGTCTATGAATTAAAATTTTTGCATCAATTGCTTCATTCTCTCTTTTTTTTTTTTTTTAAAGTTAAAGGTGGCATAGATAGAAAACCAGAAAAGTGAGCTGTGGGGAAAAAAAAGCATAATCTTTAAATGATTTCTTCTCAGCTGTGAAAATGGCTTGGAACATGCAATCCCACATTACATCACAACCTATGTCCCACTCCTGCTAGTGCTTGTGGCCAACCCAATCCTGTTTAGGAGGACAGTATCAGCAGGTATGTTCCTAATGGCCAGCATCAGACTGTGCTATTCAGCAACATAATACTGTAGAAAGTAGTGGCTTTGTACTCAGTGATGTGTGACAGCTCCTTGTTAAATCACAGAGATACAGCAAATCAGGTGGGAAGCAGCTGCCTGTTGAAATGAAGACAACATTTTGATGGGGAATTTGCCCTAGAGACACACTCTGGTGACACACAAGCTATTCTGTTATTAACCTTAACTGCAGATGGGGAAAAAAAAGGATGTTTCCATGTAACTTGATTTAAAGCTTTTGAGGCAATGTACACTGGATGCTTTACTGTAGTTTTGGTACCAACCTCTACTTTGGAATGTAATTTATTCTAGTTGGTGAGATCTGAGAGTTGATTTAACTTCTTGGCAGCCCTAGAGCAAAAAATATAATAAAATGTGATCATAATTTTGTCACTTCTGATTCTGAGATTATGAAACAACTCAGATGGGATCTTGACATTCCAGTTCAATTTATTATCCAGTGCTTGGAAGAAAGTGAGACTGAAAAAAAGCTACAGATTCAATGCATTCTTTGCATGTAATATGATCATTGCTAGCTGTTTGCAGCACCTGAATTTATCTACACATGGATTAATAAAAAAGCTGGAGAAAATCAAGGATTATTAGTTTAGTGTTTATCCTATCCATCCTCTGTCCCTCTGTCATACTGATTTTCAAAGAAGCAGCAGTTCTTTTAAAAAATTGTTCCCATAAAAAGTTGTTCTTTGCATATTTGGTTTTGCATTTGTATATTCCTTGTGACATCTAAATAGCATATGGCATAAATTTATTTTGCTGAATTTTAGAGGTGTAGCTAGTGTTGTATCAATGACACAATGAAAAACAATGTGCATAATAGGATAGAAGATTCTATTTAAACATCATGTAATAAATGTATAATTATATCACACATTCTATAGAATGTTCATGCTACCTTTTGTTATAAAATAGAATTATGTTGATCATACTATTTCATATTTTCAGTGGGATTGAGAGAAAAAAAAAATTAAGTGGGATTTCTTTCATTTTAGGAATCCAGCTGTGTGTAATTATTTTCCTTTAGTACTAGGCTATATGTGAGATTCCTTGAAAATGGTCCTTCCAGCTTCTGAACAGCTGCTGGAAACAAATCCATCCATTCCTTTGTTTCCTCTTTCAGGCCTCTATCTTGTGGATTTTGTGCCTAAACTAACAAGATGTGCGTATATTAATGAACACAATTGTATACTTTTCAGTTGCCTCCTTACTGAAAGGGAGACAAGGGATTTACACAGAGAATGAAAGACGTCTGGGGACAGAGATCCAGATGCGCTTCTTCAAAATTATGCTGGTATTTGTTATTTGGTAAGAGGTGCATTATTTTGTTTCAAAGTGCATTTTTCCCAGAGGGAGAGAGTCAGGGACAGGAGTAAAGATGGTTTGCTTAATTTGTTTTTCTTTATGCTTGGAAGGGAAGGTATCTAAGGAAGAAGCAGTTCTAAACTAGTTCACAAAGGAGCTGAATCACTCCTGTAACATCACAAGGCTGTGAGGAAATGATAAAACGTTTAACCAGCAGAAAAGCAAAAGCAACAAGAAACAATAGCAAAAAATTCCCAGTAGGTTGGGCATCGGCTGAAGCTGTCTGGTACAGCAGGCTCCCAGCTCTGTGGGCTGATAAATGGCTTTCTGTAATGAACATTTCTCAGAGCCTCTTGGCACAAAACACATCACTGTGGACCTACAGTAAATATGCTTCTAAATCTGGCTTCATGGCTCTGACTATGATCATACAGTGCAGTCACCTCTGTGCTTTGCAGTTTTCAAGTGCCTAAAAAAAAGCATGGATAGTGTCTGGAAAATAAGGAAATGCCAGAAAAGAATGATTGTGTGTAAAATTTCTTATTATTTAAATTTTATTATTTTTTTAACATTCTATCTTCCCACATGAAAATAGTACTTTGGCATAGGACAGAAAAGAGATAGGGAGGAGAAGAGTGGGACAACAAGAAATGGTTCTGGAGCAGTGAAATGGGTGGGTCAAATTTAGCAGTCTCTAACACTAGTTAACTTTTTTATGCACGGATGCATTAATGCATGTTAGATTGCTTTAAAAGGCTGAGTGGGGAGAAAGGCTGCCTCTTTTATCTTCTCTTTGCTGCTGTCTGCTGGAGTGCTCTGAAAGGAAATGATTGTCTTTTTTGGGGGAACAACAGTCCGCTTGGCTTGGAAGTGAAGTTTCCAATGTGAAGGGTGGGGTAGCCAGCAGAGGAGGGAGTGAGAGACAGCAGCGAAGGATCCTGCAGCATGGCTTCCTGGAAACTGCTGAAATAATAAGGAGCAGAGATTCAGCCAAGCTCACAGGGCTGTGGAAAGAAAGAGCCCAGAGGCACCACAGAAGTGAGTTGCAACCTAAGGGATGGTGGCCAGCTTGATTATCTGGGAACAAGCATGAAAGCAAAGGCCAATTTCTCATGGCCATCGTGGGGACATTTGTTTATTTCCATTATGTCTCCTCCTGGACTTTCCTAATAAAAAATAAAATCACAGCTCTGGTTTAGGATTTTTCTCTAATAAAACATAAGCTCTGGAGTGTAAGAGCTTTCTCAAAGGTTACAGGGGGGAAAGACTGAGGCAGTCTCATCTCAGAAGCATAGGGAAGATTTTCCTCCATCCGAGAAGTCAAATATGGAATGCTTCAGTCAAAGACAGCAGGTTGGGGCAACACAAGATAGAAGAGATGCCTACAGATTTGGGAGGGGAGTGCAGGAGGCTTTACATTATGATAAAAATATAATTGTGCAAAGGACATATATAAAAGCCCTTAGAAAGTATGACATGAATGCTGATGGTTTCTTTTCTGAAGCTGCAGGACAGATATCAAGAAATGCTTCTCTCACTGTTTAGATGTCATAGGGACTTACAGCCATTTGCTATAATCTCTGCTTAGTGTAGAACATACTCGGTTTCTTTCGATGAATGAGGCTTGATTATGCTCATCCTTATTTGGAAACAGATACTACCTTTATTCAAAATAATTGTTAGCATTTTCAAGGACTTAAAAGTCAACTTTTGTGTTGCTTTTTGGTGTTTTTTAATGGACATTTTGGAAGTCTTTAATCTAACCCTGAAATTCCAACTCCAGATGGAAATCCTGCAGCCTTTCACAACAGCATGTGCATATATTTGGTTCCTTGTCTGTGAGCACAACTCTTCTAAGGCACAAGCGAAAAAGTCAGCATGCATGATATTCCCATTATTGATCACAGGTCCTTCTCATCTCAATTTTATTTTGCAATTTACTGTTCTGCAGCAAATTAAAATTATCAGATCTTTTCTTATATTGATATATATTGTCTAGGCCTGGGTGAGTAGGTAGGTGTGCGGACCTTGATCATGATCTCACAGACCTACTGGTCCCTTCCGATTGAGATTTAACAAGAAATCCAAACATCTTGGACTTGATCCTAGAGATTTTTTCTACCCTTAATGATTTTATGATTAAAAAAAAATGTACTGTCCCTAAAGTGATTTTAATTTCTATAATTTGAAGGTAAAGCATATTTTACATGTACATCCTTATGTAACTGCTCTTTTGTTCTTTGCTCCTCCCATAGCTGGTCATCCAATATCATCAACGAGACCCTTTTGTTCTATCTTGAAATGCAGCCAGATATCAATGAAATGCCCCTGAAAAACATCAGAAGTGCTGCACTGATCACCTGGATTATAATGGTGGGTCAGCTGTGACATTGCTTAGTCTTAGAAATCACTGTTGTAAGACTGGTGAACAACACCAGTATAGTGTTGGGGTTTTGATTTTGAGGGATATAAACACTATACTATAAATCAAGGAAGAAAAGTAGAAAGTAAAAGAAAGGAATGAGCAGTCCATGGGAGTGCTTTTCACATGTAAACTTTGCCAAAAATGTCCTAGAGGCCAGCTTTTTCTCCCATTTACTGGAGTATGCATTCTCTCTGTGAGAGATCAGTACCCATTTTAAGATCCAGAACAGATAACTATAATGATTTCTAGCCTAACCTTGCTAAACTCTGCCATAATGCAAGCTGCAAAGTTATAGCTCACAGTTCCTGAAGGTTTCTCAATTAAATGGGCATTTCATGGAAATTCTCTCTGCAGCTAGTGTGTTCTTTTAAAAAAAATTATAAAGAATGATTGCATCTTTTGTCGTGACATTTGGATCATTATTTGGGCACAAACAGGTGAAAAATCTTTCACACAAGTTGCCAAAAATAGCTGTGAGATGCTGGTCTCTTACTGTAGCCTCTTTTCTCCAATTAGAATATTTGACAGGGGATTTTTCAGAGGTGACAGTGCAGATTCATTTTTCTAGAGCATTTATTCTGGAGTTGTTAAATAGGTGTAAGGCCTGAGCATGATTTGTATAATTAAGGGTTTGAGCAGTTTGGTATTGAAGGATTAAGCAATGCAACTGATGTGATACAACCTTCTCCTCTGACAAGGATTGAACACATTCACGTGACAAGGACTTGCTCCTGCTCACCTGAAGAACAAGAGGTCAAGTCTGGGGACTGACCTATGTTTTAAATTGTCTGTAAAAATAATTTCATTCTTTTCCTATGAGAAAAATAGAAGCATCAAAAGCCATTAATTTGTTAAGCCTCTCAGGGCACTGGGAACAGAGACAATTTTTTTGGCAATCACTTGGGATTTTCTTTTTCAGTGCCTCTCCCCATTTTTTCAATCCCACTTTGATGGACGTTTTCACTGGCTCAAGAATCCAAAGCAATTCCAGACAGATCAATTCCTGCTATTTTTAAAAGCTTGACTGTCTATGCTAGTGTCTCCTCTCATATATTTGACTTGGCTTGTAATGAAAAATATATGTGATTTTGTGCATAAAAAAGTCTAGAGCTTCTGGGGAAAGTTAAAAACACACCAAGGGATTGACTGGCGAAACTTCATGCTAGAAAATAATTTTGTGCTTACTGCTCACTGTTATGGCCTCCACATTTTGGAAAACACGTCATGGTACTTATCTCTGATTTGTGTCTGTGAAGGCTAAGTTTTTATTTGCATGCAAATAGTATTTTAAAGTCAGCAATCATTCATTGAGAGGGAAGTTTTTAATACATGCAAAGCATTTTGCTGGAGTTGAGGATGAAGCCTTCCTTGCTGGTGTAACTCCTGTTGCACTTCTCTTTCCTAGGGGGTTCTTAATCCCATGCAGGGCTTTCTCTTCACATTAGCTTTCTATGGCTGGACAGGATGCAGAGTGGACCTGAAATGGCGAAAAAGAGAAATACCCTGGGAATCTTTGTCCTCATCAACTGTGGGGGAAAATGCCTATCCCTCACCAGTGAACTACCAAAGCAACATCCATGATTCCAAGAAGATCTCGACAACTGACAGCCAGCAGACTGATGAGGCCATAAGCATGTTGTCTGAAGGCAACACCAGCAGTGACGAGAGATTAACCAGAAGCTCTCCCATCTACCAGGGCTGGTAGTTTTTATGTGCAGAGCTGGATCTAACTTTTCCTGGATCTAACTTTTCACATTGTCAATACTCACAAAACCACGTCAATGTGTGAATCATTGTGTACTCTGGAATTAGGTTTGTGCTCAATGGCTTGATGTCATTTCCTGTAACTTGTGAGACTGTGTGAGAGCGTGTGAGACAGAGAGATATGGTTTATGTCTTCATTTGCCTTCTAGGAGACGTGTGAGAAGGCATAAACCTTTTTTCAGCAAGAGTATATCTCTGCGAAGATATTTGTTACTTATGATTAATTTTCATTCATTTTGTTTTAATCTCTCTTGTAACTTCCTTATGGTAGAAGAGTCTTTTGTTTAAATAAATGGACTATTCACATGTTGGGTTTTTAAATGTGTTGTCTTACTTGTGTTGCTCAGCATAAAATTCCTCACCCAGAATTACAGCTCTAGAATTTCAGGGGCACCATCATTTCCAGCCTTTGCTGTCTGGTAAAGCATTAGTGACAGCAGACTCTGACTTAAGCACAAATATTTCCTGTCTGTATAGACACTCACTGACATAGTCTTCTTTAAACCTGTGTATGTGAATTTTTGGTGTGGTTTTATCTAGGGAGATGAAAGGCTTTATTTAAAAAAAATTGTGCCCAGCACAGGCTCCACAAACACTTCAGAACAAAGGTTCTGCCAGGTTCAATAAAAAATAAACCTTAAAACTATTTTTTAGTACAGATTCAGTCTGATCTTTACGTGTACTTACCTAACAGGGCTGTGGCTGTTGGGGCAGGCGCATTTAGAAATAACATTTTCATAAAACACTTCCACGCTCTGAGTGCTCATCATAAAACAGAACAAGTAGAACCAATAATCCCTTCTCTGAGGAGTACTCTGTTTTACACCTTCATGTGCTGAATGAACAGACATTAAATCCATTTTCCTTATCTTCTCAGATACATCTTTTTGTGCAGTGCCCTAGGTACCTACATCCAAACAATTCCCCAGATTGGTTGAAAGTTAAGAAACAATGATGACCATGTCTACAATAAGCTTTTGACTTAGTATCAAAAGTAGAAGTAATATGATTTGTCTGGTTGTGCTGGAAGCAGTTTACAGAGCAGTTGGAATGGTGGCATGGTGGGAGCCCCTTGAGCCAAGTAACTGCCCTCCTCTTCTTCAGCATGTGACCAGGGCTGGGCTTTAAATCCTGCTCAGATCCACTTTGGCTGAACTTTCTTGGCTGTTTCCACCTTTCTTTTCCAACATAGTTCTGTTTCAGCTATTGTAAAAAAAAAAAAATAAAAAATAAAAAATTAAGACACGTGAAAGATTAATGCAAAAATAACATGAAGTTTCCTGGGTTACTCAGGGAAGTCTCAGGAAGGTTAGAAATTCAGGATCAACAGAAAAAATACTGAAAAATATTGATTGGCTAATTAAAATAAACCAGCTTCTTGAGCTAATTGTTTGATACAAAAGTGTTAAACAATGATTGGACAGCTATTTAGGCAGATCATTACAGAGTTGTGGTTGGTTTGTAGTAAGGATTTTACACCATGCCCTTTGGAAACCTTTGTGGTTTATGGCTCTTTATTGCTGCTCTCCTTGTCAGAACTACTGGCAGATCACCAGATCCTTTCCTTTCATCACAGTCATTTGTTACCTACCAAAGAACGAAGAGACAGCACATGGACTTATGATCAGATTAACTGAGCCTTTTGAAACAGAGACCATTTTTCAGTGCAATATTCATCACAGCTGGGGTCAAAAGAGCAGGAAAAAGGTGGAGGTGGAATTGTTAGTAAACCTTTTCATACTTTGTGGTGTGGACCAAGCTGCAAAACTTTAAACCAAAATAAACAATCTCTGTCTTCACTGGAATAATTATGTGGCAGGAAAGCACCTGGGAGGTGACAGGATGTAGCAAGATGTGAGATGACTGAATGACTAATCCCTCCCTCCCTTCACTGCCTCAGGCCTTTGTGTGGCACAGGGACAGATGGGATGCCCCAGTCCTGGCCCCCCAAAGCTGTGAGCAACCCCTGAGCAGTGCCAGGTGGCTGCTGGCACTGGAGCACTCCTGTTCTGGGACAGCCTTCTGCAAGGGCTGGGCTTTGCTCCTCTCCTTTTCTTGTTCTTTCAAGGCTGTGGTTGGGGTGAGTATGGTGTGTCTGTGTATTAGTAATCTAGTGGGATGTCATCAGGAAAAATCAGGACTCATCTGAGAGCCCAAGAAACAAAACTGACCTAATTTTGATATATCTAGAAATTGATATGGAGCATTGCAGAGCACACTGACAGTGGGTTTTGACATATAAAAGAAGTATGTGTGAGGAGAGTCTCCTTACCTGCTGTTCCTAGCCTCCAGTGGAGGTTCAGGGGGCATTCCTTCACAGCTTAAAATTGGATGATAATTGATCCTACTCATGTGTAACCATGACCACATTTGATTTCACCTTACACAAACCTTTTTCTTGCCTCACTATTCAACAAATCAGGCAAAGCATTGCCTTCTTCAAGGATTGCAGCAGATGCCACTCCCTTCCCACCGGGAATGTATTTCTGAGGTCCATCTCCTGACTGTCCCCACTCCATGTGCTTGCTGCACGTATGTGAGGGAGAAGCCAGAGGCCACCACAGCCAGCTTCATCTTGAGGGAAATTGTGTCCTCCATGGGTCAGCAAGGGCAAACTACAGACAACACATCCTGGAGAGCACAGCTCTGACACCAACACAAGCAGTGCCTTCTTGAGTGTGCTGCCCACTGCTGAGAGACCCTTGTGCTTATTAGCACGCAGAAAAACATCCTAGCTTTCATTCTGATGATGATTTGTATCTGATTAGTTGTCATGAGGGCTGCCCTGGTGAATACAGGAAGTGCTTGTCTCTGGCCTGCATATTTGCTTTCTAAGATGTGTTTCAAGCATGGCTTGGGTTAACAAGGGAGAGCTCTTGTGAATACTGAAGTCCATCGGTACAGTCAGAGTCTGTGGTCTCCATCTGACACCGAGGGAGGGACTCACTTCCACAGTCACACAGCTCTTCCCTCCTTGAGCAGGAGGGCAGCTGTTCCTCTGGGACAGCAAGGTGTGACTCAGAGAAGTAAACAGAAGTAAAACTGGAGCAGATACTGTCTGAAAAAATAGATGTAGCTAAAATGTTTCATGAGTGCAGCAGTTGTCAGCTATATTGCTTCTTGTAATTTGGGTGTATTAGAGTACAACAAAACCTCCCTAAATTTATCAAAGGGAGAAAATGTTAATTAAAATCAAAAGGTAGTTGAATCCATGCACTGAAATATAATTAGTGTAGTAGAATCGCATAAAGAGGATATCTGTACATACAGGGAGTATTGCCTCTGTTAAACGCTTCCTTGGCCACCCAGACAACTTATCAAATCCAACCACACACAGTAAGTTCTCTCTGTATTCAACAGAACTTATTTTTAAGCACGAAGATAAAATTAAAACTTCTGGGAGAAGTGCCTTCTCACATCCTGCAGTACTTTCTTAAACACTCCTGGTTGTTTTCTGTTGGTGGAAGAGGACATATGGAAGTGTATTTGACCTGCCAGCCTCATACATTTAATTACTATTTTATTTGGCCAGATGTTTAGGCTAATTGCAAAGCTGAAATATGAGCACTAATAAAATAATAAACAACATGATTAGGCAGATTTCTTGCATACCACAGCTCTGCATTTATGAGGTGCACCACATGTCTGAATAACAAAATCCTAACTACGTCTTTCATTAAGCCCTTCTTCTGGTAGACCAAAGACATGGAGCTAGAAAGTGAAATGTTAAATGTGATTCCCCATCCCCTCGATAACATATTTGACTTCAGTGTTTGCCTCTGTGTATCCATGATAACAAGTTATCTAATCTCCAAAAATTTTTTAATTTTCATGGAATCTTAAGTTTGCAGAAATCCCAGAGGAAGATCACTAAACCACATGGTGGTTGACATAAGACAGGTCACATGATGTCTGGTTATTAATTTTTTAAGGAACAGACATGCACATGTGTGGACATTGAAACTGTCAGCTGAAGAACATGCAATGCAGCTGAAAGGGAAGTAAGGCACAGAGCCGAGTCCAGGAATGCAGGCATGAATCCGTTTTCCTGGTTAATATTCCCTAGGATATGCTGTGAGCTGTATGGAAAGTTGGTTCTCTTGCTGCACCTTTCTAATCAAACTCTTAATCATTCAGAGCACTAGAGTCACATGGGGTTGTGTAGGCAAAGTTTTCAATGGGCTGACAAAATTTGAGCATGCAGCTATAGGGAAAGTATTCAGTGATGAAAGTGATGGGAAGGCTTCTTGCTGCTCCAGCATCTCTTTGTTGATGGGTTTCATCACATTTTGGGGCAGCAAGAAGCTTTTGAGGCTTTCAGGCTTCTCCACAGGGAACATTTATGTCCTTGCAAAACTAGTGCCTGGAGATGAGAAGGCTGGCAAGGTGGTGGCTCATGATTGCCCTGGGCTCTATCCTGTGGCATGTGGCAGAACCAAGGGCACCGTGGGTCTCTGTGCCCCGGTGTCCCACTGGGATGAAATTCAGGCCCTCAATTCTGTGGGTAGGAAATTGGGTCTTAAGGGCTGGAGAAGAACCATGAGGGATTGAGGTGTGTTCTTCCCTCTGGAGAGTGGGAGAATGACAAGTCTTTTAATAAAGACAACCTTTGTTGATGAAGCCTTGTCCTATCCTAGTTTTTCACCAGCTTTTCCATAGCTGAGAGGGACTTAGAGGGTAATTGGAGGCCTTGGATCCTTGTCCTCCAGCAGGCTCCACAGAGGTACCCACCCACTTGTGCCTCCTGGAAAGTCCTGAGAGCGTGCAGAACCAGACACATGGTGGGTTTACTGTGCTTACTGAAAAAGGCACATTTTAAAGACATGGGTGTAAAACAGCACAGTGGGCTTGGTTTCGTGCCGTGTGAGGAGCCAGCTGTGTTGGGTGGGGTGTCCTTGCAGCATCCTCCCCCCTCAGAGGGCACCAAGACTCAGGACAGCATGAAAACACTGGCAGCCATTCATTGCAGCTGTGGCCACGTGATAGCATCTGGCCTGGTTTGCTGCTACAGCAGATCTCGAGTGAAGTTCCTGGAGGAGAAGAGAAAAAAAAAGACAACACAAGTCCCTCCTTAGGCAAAAGCACTCAACTGAGCACCACATTTGACGTGGCAATGAAACGTCCTTCCACCCTGCCTCTGGTCATGTGGCAGCATGTGACAGGGAGCACAGCGTTCTTCTCACCAGCCCTTTCCTCAAGACTTGCCAAGGATCATTCCCCCAGCCACACTAAGTGCTCTGGGTAACAACCCTGCTCTGCTAATGCCCCATGTCAGGCAGCCAGCCATTCCCTAGGAATGCAATCACGCTCAGAACAATACAGGGGAGGCTAGGTAAGGCAGCTTTTCCTTAGTTCCCAGGGGGTTTATAGTCTCAAAGCTGCTATACGCAGATTCCTTCAATTTAATATCTGAACTTAAAATGAAAAAAATAATGTCTACCTTAACAAAATACATTTTACCAGAGACAAGAGACTTTTTCATAAAGTATCTTCAAGTGTAATAGAGGCCTTTTACCCTTGTTTGCAGGGCTCTGTCACTGAGGAGTTCCACGACTACACTGGAAATGAGGCCAATGTTGAGTAACTGGAAACCTGTGAAAGGCATGAATGGGTGAGCTGAAGACACAGAGGCAGCCACAAGGCTCCACAAGGAGAATTATTCCTCTCTTCCAGAGGTCTTTATCATCTCACAGGGAATGGGGTAGTGGGAGCTGCTGCTTGTGCCTGAGCTGCTGCCCTTCCACTGTGCTCACAGAATTCATTCCTCACTGGGCCAAAAGAAGGGAGAAATGCAAGTGAGAGTGGCCTTGGTGGCAGGACATCCCCTGCTCGAGTTTGGCAGTGTTTTTACAGGGGAAGCCCAGGGAGCTGCAGCCCTGTGCTCAGGGCTCCCAGTGGGGCTGTGAAAGATGGTCTGGGTGCTGCCTGCCCCTGGCATCAGCTCCTGTCAGCAGAGCTGCCCGAGTACCAGCCTGTTAGCTTTGGGTCTGTAAAACCTTAAAAAAAATAAGTGTTTGTTTGTTTGTTTCATAGCAACATCCTCAAATATTAGTTTTATTGGTACATTACCGGGAGACAAAAATGGTATGTACTGTCTTTGCATATTTTCTGAAGTTTTCATACTGTAGATAGTCAATGGATTCACTTTATTCCAGATGAGATTCTAATCACACCTATGAAACTGTGGGATGGCCTCTTGCCTTCCTTCTGCAGACACTTGTGAAAGGAACCGGTAAATACTCAGCAACAGCTACACAAAAACTCAGATGTCAGTGCACACACACACATCACAACACACACATGTAAGTACTCCCCAGCTTTTGGATTCAAAGGAACATAGATTCTGCTGATGGATAAGCAATAAATTAATTTGTTTTCTTCTAGAAATTTTTTGTTGTTTTTCTCCAAATGTTATTGCATTTTATTAAAAAATAAGCACCCCAGAAGATACTACCCGAAGTGATGAACAAATATTCAGTTTAAGAAAACTTAAATTTTCATAAAAATAGAATCTTAACACGGTTCACTGCTCACAAATATCCTTCAAAAACACTATCAAAAATTCCAGCAACATTTTCTCATAAAATTGATGATGCTTTGCCTTCTCTAATTTTTTTTCAGGGCTATTTTCCAATGAAGTTGGGATGTTTGGTTAATTTTTTTTTATTTCAACCAACTAAAGCAATGATTTACTATATGGGCCTCCAAGAGGCTGCTGTATAATATTTGTTTCAGAAGGCAAGTCCAAACATGACACCTTCTATCTCATAAAAAAATCCAGAAACTCGGCACTTGCTGGGCAATAGTATCTTTTTCAGCCCAAAGCATGCAGGATATAGCACAGGGAAAGAAAATATTAATGAATTAGGCCCACATAGGGCAGGAGAAAGCAAAATGGTTTTCATTCTCTCAAATTAATTTCTTTTTGGGAGCTGATCAGCTTATCATTCCACCGAAGGAGGAATGAGCACCAACCTTTTTGTGGTTCAGACATAGGAAGGAGTGGTTCAAGTGGCACTATGTAATAAAATTAAATTTCTTCTTTTCTGCTAGAGGTGCTGCTGTTTGGCTCCTACTAGGATAGACTTGGCTCAAGAAATAGATCAGGCTGTTGGTGGTAGTTTTTAAAATAAATTTTTTGTGAGGTTTGGTGATAAAAGCTGTGGGACAAGTTCTCAGGTAGAGCTGTGCACAGACTATTCCCTCTCTCCCCACCTGCTTGGTTCTCTGCAGAAATCAAAAAGCAGGCAGAAACGTGCTGATTCGTACAGACAGGAGTGTTGGGTTTTTTTGTTGGTAAAGGGTCTTGAGTGATGTATACAGTTAATCTATTGCTCCCTCCATCTCCTGGGGGCTGGTGTACAGTTCTTGTACAGTGAGGAGAAATGCTGGTTTTTCCCATAACAACACTTTCAGTTTCCAAATTTGCATCTGGAGAAATACAGCTCAATTTATTAATCTTTTGCAGACTCTGGTACAGAGTCCAGAGCACTTTTTAAAAAATATTTTGTACCAACACATTTTTTACCACTCTATGTAGGAGATCTAGGTTTTTATCTTAAAAACTTATGTTGCTTGTATGTGAAAATATTTTTATAGCTCTTACTACAGTCTTCATCAATGTCTGTACTGAAGCAGACCTAAGTCAGGATGCCACTGTAGATGGTGGTGGATTAGAAAGGTTACATGTTTTTAAATCACTTTGATATGTATTCTTTGATTGAGTCATGAGACCTGGACCTTTAATGGGGATATTAAAAAAAAGAAGGATGTCTGTGTGAACTGACTGAAGCACAGGCTCTCTGCCTTTGCCATCCTCTGTGGAGGAAGGTGAGTGGGTGAATGATTAGACACGGTCATTTAATTGCGCACAAATTTCTCATGATTCTCCCCAAACCAGCCTCTGGGAAAGAAGCTGACAAGCAGCCACTGTCCAGGGCCTCGAGGAAGGAAACATCATGCTGAGGGCTTTTCCCATCAGATCTCTATCTTGGCAGTCTAGGTTGCCTGTTATTCGAAAAGGGGAGATTTTCTCAAACCCTTAACGTTTGATTAGTCTGTGAATGCCCTCGAAGGACTCACATTAACAGGTTACAGAATAACTCTTTATTAATGAAGCTCTGACAAATCAGGGTTCAAGGATTGATGGGGATAGTGTCTGACTGGAAAAACATATTCAAAGCAACATATATTTCAAAGCAACACAGTGACAAGCTCCAATCCTAACAAAACAACTTGAGAAAATCATTCCAGGCACATGGAATACAGATCTTGCCCAACAGGAGTTCCCTGTCAGGGAGAAGACAGGTTCACCCCGTCAACTGACCCCAGAAGTTACTCTGGAGACTTCCCTGACTTCTTCCCATTCTTAACTTAGTTTTACACTATTTCTTTATATTTAGGTGGTGATTGAGTGACTTCAGCCACACACCTTACTCACCTTGGGGGTGGGTATGTCAGCAGAGTACCTGAGATAACCCTGGGATGGGGATGTGTCAATCCAAGGAGAAGAATTTTTCCATGGCTGCTAATTCAAGGGCTTCCTTTATCTCCCTTGTCATGTGCTATGTGTTTTTTCAGCTAGAAAGTACCACTGAGTTCTCCCCTCTGCAGAAGTTTGGACAAATCCTGGCTGTGGTCATTCCTCTGCTCCATCCTCCATTTAGTACCCCTCAGATTGTGTTGTGTGTGGGAGGTCAGATACGCTCACCCTGCTCCATCCAGGGAGTAGCAGCTGGATTTACCCTGTAACTTCTGCACTTTTTACCCTCAGTCATCTTCCCACAGTGCCCTCACTGACAGTAGAGTCTGCAGACAGCTTTTTCAGTCCAGCTGGCAGTACCATGGCTGGAAGGCCTGCAGGATGTCTCAAATGCCCTCCTAAGAGTCTGACATTTCTGTGTTTCCCTTCAAGAAAATATTCAGAATTTTTCAGGAACTGCAACACATGTAGGGATGTCATGCTCATTTGACACCAAGGGTTTTCAGAAGCCTAGAGAGGTAATTCTCAGTTTTGGAACTGCAGAATGTCAGGGCTTTGCAACCAAATCCATTTCTGTCTGTTGTGCATTTGACTGTGATGAACTACTCTAGTGAAGGACGAGGATGTCAACTTTGTCCCAGTATTTAATGGGAAGGATGGGAAAGTGATAAGCAGAATCTTTTTTTGATCTCTTATATTGAAATGATGACTAATGAATTACATGGTGAAGTCAAGGCTTCTTTGGAAGTAAAAAATGTTAGACCTTGCAGCCATAAAAGAGGATATAGCTGCTTTCCTGCAGCTATTGGGTTTTGTATTCTTTTGGTTTTTTGAATATATTCAAAAGGAAATGGGAAAAAAACTATCTCTAAGGAAACAAAGATCTTCCTTCCTCTTGGGAGTCAGCAATGATGATAAAATCCCTGCCAAGTGAGTAATTTCTTCACTTAAAAGACTCCAAAATTACTTTTTATGCCACAGAGTTTCAGTATGAAATTACATGTGCTCTTAATGGTCAGTGCTGATCTCACCCTTGGCCGGAAATGATACACAGAATGATGGCAGGGAAGGGAGTTGTTCTGAGTGAGATGCTGCAATATTACATCTTCCCAAAATAGCTCTAGAAGTACCCTTAATTGTACTGCACACTGACAGAAGTGAGAAGCAAGTGTTTAGGACTGCTTGATGCTTCCAGTGTTAGTTGTCACATAATTTTCAGGCTAAGTAAATATATATATAGGATAAATGCAGAAAAACTAAACTAGAATCTTAATTTGACAGTCATACCCTGTTTGAAAACATGCCTGAAAATAACATGACTAGAGATAGGACCATCATAGTGTTTATTTAAGAAGCAGGTAAAGTGAGAACTTTCATATAAGCACTACCCCTGAGCTCCAGCCCCACTACAGCTGTCTCCTTAGCTCTCATATTTTTTGAGAAGCTGTTACAAAGACATTAGTGCTGTGCAAATGTCAGAACATGAACTGACACAAGTGTCATGAAAGTGAATTGCATTCTCTTTTTTTGAATATATGATGTGTTGAGGTGCTCATCATCAGCAAACCAGCTTTTCTAGCCCCTGTGTCTTTCCAAATGTTATATATTAATCCTAACTTAGTGCTCTGGGTCCTTAAACGCCTCAGACCTCAGAACTAGATGGTGTGACTGACACACAGGACTGTGTTTGCTCTGAGCACTACTTCCTTTTGAAGGCTTTGGACGATCAGCCTTAGCTCAGGTCAGTGGTTCAGCCTCTTACATGGTCACAAAGCAAGAACCCCATTTCATGATGAATCCCCCCCAAGTACCATGGAAACCATTTCATGGAATAAAACCCAACCAAAATCCAAACAACATTCACCTGTTAATGCTAAGCAATCCCCTCCCCTTGCATCCTTTGAGGTCAGTGTCTTGAGACCTAAGCAGAGAAAGGAGCCCATGGGAGCTCCTGAAGAGGGGATGGCTGTGACAACTTCACATGAGTGGAATATTCTGAAGTTCTTTAAAAACTTCCAACTGCTCAAACAAGGTTGAATTTTAGCCCGGCTAGCTTAAAGAAAAATTAACAATTTACCTTGATTAGAACTAGAGTCCAAGTTATTTCATATGGAGAAACTTCCTTTTCAGGAAACTTTAAAAAGTATTTCAACCCAATCTTACTCAAATTGGTTCCTTACCAGCTGTATAAACTTCCAATAAATACAGCATGGGAGGCAGTAAAATCAAACAGTAAACGTGATGTGAGCAGCCATAAAGGTGACCTGATTCAAAGGGAAAAAGTACTCAACAGAAGTCTGCCAAAATTCTGGGAGAGAAATTGCTGACCAGTCTGGGAGCTATAAGCCTGGGGACCAGAAGCATTCTTGAGAAGCACAGCCATCATCTCTGAAATGCAGCTGGGTACCAGAGACATCCTGAGATACCCTCAGAAAGTGCAACTCCAAGTTGCAAGTGGAACTGTAATAGTAACATCATCCAAAAAGCTGAAAAATAGTCTGGAAAAAGGAGATGATATCCTGAGGAAGAATGTATTGGTAACTTCCATTAGCTGTTTCAACTGCAAGAGCAGGATAAGTCCCAAAATAGAACTGAAATCATCGTATTTTGGGTGTCCCAGGTGAGAAACAGTAAATAACTGCATCCATTGGCTGCTTGAAGTGGTGGTGTCCTGTACTCTCCTATGCCTCTATGATAAAAGATTCTCTATCCAAATCAGCTTCTCTCTCTCCTCCTGCACTGCACATCCTTGGCCCTTTCCTACACAGGTCTGCAAGACCTTGGACCATTGTTGGGGAAGCCTTGCTGACTCCAAACTCTGTAACATGGATTGCATCTGAAGGGAGATCCTGCCTGTTCTACTGTTCCCTCACGCAGCCCAAGTCCAGGGCTGGCCCATTTTATCCTCCCATCTCTGGGATGTCTGGGCCCCTTCTGAGATCTACAGCTTGGTGTCTCATCTACACAGGTAACTAACCTATCCTAAGTGTTCTGCTGTTGTATTACTGCCAAGTTTGCTTCAGTAGTAACAACTCAGTAACCTGTAATTTATATATATATACACTTCATGACTACTGTTATTGGGTGCTGCTATATTTGATTGTTGCTATACCAATGCTGCAGATATTGCTCTGTAATAGCTATATATACATACATATGCATATATATATATATATGCTTGATTTATTAGAGGTGTACTTGCTAATGATAAATTGTGTGGCGTTTCTGATAATCTGTAATAAAGTAAAGAAAATCAGAGGCAAAAGTGTCCGTGCCCTGTTTTTCACAAAATCCTGCGAACCCATTCTCAAGGTCTTCAAACACCCACAAGCCAGTGACACCACATCACAGTCACTCAACCCCATTTCTTCTGCACAGGATGCAAAACAACCAGAAAAGAATAAGGAACAACACGCACAGAATTCTCTAATATCAAAATATAGCAATTTATTCAAGACACTGAATATGATCTGTTGATTCTCTCCTTAAAACAAATGAGCTACAATACACAAGGTGAATTTGAAGAAAGTGTGGGTGGGGGAGAAACAAAATAAGGGTTGATGTTGTTTCAACAGAACCTGGGAAATGCTTAAATGAGAACCAAGTCTGGCTGCAAGTCTGACACAGACAATAAAAACTGCAGAAGCCAGAATTCAGAATTTCATTGAGTGGCTGAAAGAACATTTCTGCAATTGACAAAGAACCACATCTTTTAAAAAGGCAGTAAGAGGAAAAAAAAAAGGAGGAAAAATTAAAAAGGGAAAAAGAAAAAGAAACCCAAAAACAAAGCAGACCCTTACATTTGACAAAGTGCACTTCACTTGGCTCTAAAATTAGCTATTTTTTTCTTTTTTTTTTCTTTTTTTTTTTTTAAACAAATTAAAAGGAAATTTCTAAGATGTAGCATGGGGTTAATGTGTGTATAACCCTGTAAGTCAGGCCCTTTATTGCCCCATAAGGGACCCAGTGTTTTCTACATAAAAGATTCAGTATCCTTCTAACCCACAGAGTATAGTGGTTTTTCAGAAACTGGGTTTTTTTTTTCACTTCCAGGCCAGTTCCAGACAGCCAGCAATAATAAAAATCCAGCAAGTCTCTGGATGGTTTCACAATCCTGTTTGGTCACTTAGGCTTTTCCATTTTCTCTTCTGTTACAAAGAACTATAAAACAAAATTCTAGGAAGAAATCTTATTACGTCCCCATGGCTGTTGCTTTGTGCAGTTCTGTTGCAGGGGAGTCACAGAGAGGCTCTGCCAGCTCGGGAATGCACCGCTGCTGGAGGGGAGGGAGAGCTCCCAGGAGCTCAGTGCTGCAGGTCTAGGCTGAGACATCCACCCTGAACTACAGCCTGGAAAAGCCTCTCTCTCCCCACTGTCCGTGTCTTGAAGAAACCACATCCTTAGGTTAAGATTAACCTTTGCAACTGCACCTCCTGCCTTCTTAACAGCTCTCATTTCAGCTGAAAACTGTCTGCTACAGCATCTTCCAGGAGTTTCCAGTCTTTAGGATCTTGTGGAAGGTAAGAAAAGTGAATTTTCTTAGCTCCTTGCATACACTGCTTTTAACTCTGACAGCCCATATAAAAACTTTCTGGAGCAGCAGCTTCTCTCACACAAGCTTTGCAAACCAATTGATATTCTAATTTTGTTTCTCTTGGCTTCTTACCTCCATGTAGGAAAGTAAAATGGTGTTATGACAAATTAAAAAAAATGGGAAAAAAACAACAGGCGTCACGGACACTGCCCTGTTATCTACAGTAGCTGTCCTGGGAACAACTATGAATCACAGGCTGTGGAGACAGCCAGTCATGCAGCATTCAGCAAATTAATCTCTTCAAATCCTGAGGTCTGGCCTATTCAGGTGTCACTCAAGGGACAGAGGCAAGGCCAGAGCCCCATAAGTGCTGCCCTCCCACAGACCAGCAACTTCTGCTTGTTATTCTCAGAAATGCCACCAAAAAGCAGGGTAGGAATTTAACCGTTTACATGCAATGACTGCAACCAAATCACTGTCCAAACCGTGCTTCATAATACCACATCACGCCTTTGTATTCAAGTTCAAGACTCTTGGAGCAAGTCCTCTTGTTTTTTTTAAAAAGTGGTAACTTTAAATTAGCAGGTACATATGGTTATTAGAAAAAAGTGCAAAACTTCCACATGGTGATCTACAGTCATGCTCTTGGTGCAAAAAACTAAAACCAACACATAAAAGCATTTAACACCAAAAACAATCCTTGATACTGCCTGGCATCCAATTATTTGAGATAGATTACAAACAAGCCTAACTATCACTAGTAACCAAAATCCCACAGAACTGTTTTTACCTCAGAACTAACACTTTTAAGTAGTTACTTCTTTCCATTATTTTCTCCATTCCAAAAGTGTATCTTTCAGAAATGCAGCTGAAGCTGGCTGTGACTACTTCCACTAGAAGGACTAGGATACTCTACAGATCCAAGCATACAGAGAAGAAAACTCCAGAGAAAAGATGGTGTTCAGATTCCACAATGATGCCCTGGAGCTCACCAGCTCTCACACCACCAGTTCAGCCCAAGGGCTTTGGGTTTGCTCAGATTAAATCACACCTTCAGCAGCTGTAGTCAAACCAAGGGGAAGATGCCATGTTACAGTGACTTTGGGCAGGAAGGTTCTATCTACATCTGTGAAGAGGTTTGTGGCCTGTTTACTCTCCTACAGATCCTAGCCTAGGCTGTAGAGAGGACAGTCTCAGCCAGTTCTGAGGATCTGTCAAGTCATGTCTTACACCACCCCAAGGCTGCCTTGTAGTTTACAGCACTTTCAGTAAACTGTGCCTGTGTGTACTTCTTGGCATTTGTCATTTCCTCAATTAGAGGAATGCAGCCTTCAGCTGGCACCCGTGCGGGTGTCACAGCTGCAGTAAGGAAATCTTGTCCAAAGTGGATAGTGGAACTCTCATCGTCATTCTGATCATTTCACACTCCACAACTTCACAGGGGTGTATACTATGAGACAGAACTTACATATGATGTCATCATCTAATGAATTCACTGTCTTCTGAGCACCACACTGAGGACACCCTCAAGGCTAAAGCTGTCTGGGCAGACAGAGATCCTCCAAGGACAGACCCAGAGCTTTTCCTGCAGGATGCAGCACACACATGGTGACAGCAGCACCACCCACTGCAATGGCAGAACCTTCTTCTTGGTGTGTGTGGTCCGTGGATGGACAGGAGCCTGGCGAGGGTCTATCCTTCAGCAGTGACAGATGCAGTCAATATATTTCAGTTCACCTGGTCTCATAAAGTCAGTGGTGAAACCCCACTGACTGACTGGAATAATGAACAGTGGAAGACAGCACTGCTCAAGCAAGGCCACAGGCAGCCAAACCCATATTGTGTCAAAATCTGAACTATCTCTAGAGACAAGAAGATACACAAACATTTTCTGCTGGTTACTGAAAACAAACAAAAATACAGACTAAAGAAAATGAATGCTATATTTATAGTCTCAGGCTTCTGAATCTCTTTGAATAAGTTTACATCATCAAACAGCCACAAAAATGGAATGAGACTGAGTAAATGGCTGGCTGCTGGAAAAGGACTTTAGTAAAGGACTGGTATTTCTTGTATCAAACATTGTTTTTTCTTACAGCACTTTCTGAGAGAGGAGAGAAAAAGGATACTGTGCCTTTCATGTTCCCTGTCTGTCATTCCTTTCGCTTGAATTACACAACTGGTCTACATTTTGTGGCCATTTTAGGCTTTTAAAACTGCTTAACATAAAAAATATTTTTTTTTCAAAAATACACTGGGTTCTTTCTGTTAAAATTCATCTTTCTCCTGTAAAAATCTTCCCCAGCACTGCATTCTTATATAAAGCACTTATTACACAATTTGCTGAAAGTGCCCTTGAGACGCTAAGATCTGAAGCATGGAGGATTTTTTTTTCTTTTAAATGGAGAGAAAGAAAGGAAAAGGAAGATATAGAAGAGAGGAGAAGCAGTCTGTCAAAAATTTTCATTGTCATGTCCACCTGGCTGCATCTACTATGGGCATACAGAGAAAAGAAAAAAAAAAGGGGGGGGGGGGCTAAAAGAAAGAGGAGAAAATAAAAAAGGAAGGAAAAGTTGGGAGTGGAAGGGAGAAATAAAAGGAAAACAAAAGTTTCATCCTAAGCCTGGGATCCTCCAGGCTGTAATATTCCAGCTGATAGAAAAACCACTGAACAAAAAAAGTAGTCTAGAAAATAGAAAGTGTTGTGATTACAAAGTTGAGCATTTCATCAGTACAAACTGGTCTTTGAACGTCCTTTGGGAGAGCAACTGTAGTGTCCAAATTGGAAGGAAAAAATACAACACCGCATGGAGGAGGATTTTTTTTCCCTTTTGGTTTATCACAGCATTTTTCTTTTTTTTTCTCTCTTTTTTTTTTTTTTTTCCTTTTTATTAATTTTTTTGGCACAGCTTTTTTTTTTTCCCCAGCCATCAGAGCAAGTTCTCAGATGCAAACCAAACAGTGCAATGCCTAGCTGGTGGCTTCATGCTTCCAAGGCTGAATGTTCCAGGTGGAAACCATTCCCTCCCCCTCTGAAGTGACTGTTTTTACTCCTTGATGAAGGTTACGGACAAAATACAAGTCACCTGTGGCCAGGGAGAGTCGGTTTCATGGTACACTCTAACTTTGTTCAAGTTTGTACAGTTCTGGAGCTGTTAAGAATAGTTTTGAAGAGTGCTTCTCCCCACACATTCACTGCTGGTCCATTTGAAATTTCTTCTAAAACATTTCACGTTTACTTCCGCAGATCTAGAACACAAACCTGCAGAGAGAAGACCCTGTGTTAAGAACCCCTTGTGACGGTGATGAGGAAATCCTGTACACAGCCAGCTGGATGTTACACTCCCTAGCTTCAAATCAGCCTCACTCAAGTACTGGTTTACAGGCACACAAGTAAAGAAACAAACTGACACAGCAGAAAGCCCAAGTGAAACCCACACATTTAACATTTAGCTGGGTTTTCATTGGTTTACAAACATTTTGGTAGCACATCTGTAAGATTATGGGAGCTATTCAGTTGCCTAAATATCATGTCCCCTTCTGAAATACATCCAAAACAGATGTAGGTGTGGCAGGCATGACAGTGGGCATGTGCCCATCTGGAGCAGATGCTGGGAGCCAGGCTGAGATGTCACAACTAAGCTCAAACAACTGAATCATGTCATAGGTGTTCCCTTTGTTAAAACCAGTTGAAAAATACTGCTTCAAAGTAGTTATGTCAGCCAGCCATATGTGTTCTGTACAAGCTGATCATGCTACAATGGAATTTTTTAGAAGTAGTATTAACAGCAAAAAATAGTTAGGAATAACCAGGATCTCCACACCAATATTTCTCCTTTATAACAGGACAAAATCTTTGGTTATCATGCTCAAAATTTCCTTCTTTAGCTATTCCTGTTCAAGGGAACAGGAATATTCTTCTGTGGAATCAAACTCTGAAAGCCCCAGGGTAACTGCTTGTTACGGAGTTGACTGCTGCAATCTGCTGTTCCTTAAAACTGACAGATAATGACAGAAACAACATTATTGTTGTTCTTGTCAAATATATATTTAAAAGTCATTCTCATCTTCAGCAATGTTCACCTATTGCACAAGCATTCTTCATTTCCGACAGGAACACCACCTCCTAGTATTCAAAACCTTTCAAAGCAGGGAACATTTTTAATACGCTACACAGAGCTACTTATTTGTGTCTTGAGCCTTTGGCTCTGTCCCCAGGAGGCAAATATAGCATCCTGTTTTTTGTTGATGCTCCCCAGAAAAGAAATTTCCACCCAACCTTTGCAATGTTTGATGATCCTTACCGATCCGTCTGATGCGCTTGCTCCCACTTTGTCGCCTCTAGCATTCCAGCAGACTTCAAAGATGCCCCCGGTGCCTCTGTAGCTATGTACTAGAGTTCCACTCTACAAAGCAAAACAGCATGCAGACATTGGATATAAAAGTTCCCCTTCTTTGTCTCTCATGTGGCACTGTGTTAAAACGGGGAGCTATTCAGATCACCCAGCTATGGCCACCTCCATACTGTGATGGAAACTGCTTAGGAAACTGTTAGGAAACCTGTCTTTGTAATGAAGAGCAACAGGCTCCTCCAGAAACCGCAGGACTCTCAAGACATCCATTTTTGTCAACTCTGTATCAGTAAAGGCCTGGAGAGTTAGGTTGATGTGCTCTTCCCTGGAGTTTGTTGCTAATTCAGGTTGTGAGGCACCAGTATCCAGAATTACATCTGTGGAACTATGATGTTCCACTTTTCTCCAGAATATCACCAGTCCCCTGCTTGTACATATTTTATCTATATCTCCTCTTCACAATATCTAAGCCATCAGATTCACAGCTGAACGCAGTTTGTAACTAAATAAAAGCATCCCTTATTTCTCATCTACACCTTTGCTTCACAAAGCTGATGACCCAAAACAATGTACCTATTTTCATGCATGCTACTTGTTTTAGCATACAAAGCAGACTGAGCAGAACTGCTCTGGGCAGTCACCTCACTGCACCTGAGTGACTCAGCTGCCATGGATTTGTGCCAGCCAATACAATCAGGTTTCACCCTGGCAGGCAGGTCATGCATGACCTAGGTACACACATTTTCCATTTAAGCTTTTGCTATTAATGTGTCATCTAAACCAGATGTGCTTCACATGAGGCAAAACAGTACCTGAGTATTCCATATATGGACACATTTGTCAAAGGACCCGCTGGCTAGATATTTTCCATCAGGACTAAAAGCTACACTGTAGACGGGCTCTTGATGCTTTGTTAACGTATGGATGCAGACTCCTCGGTCAACGTCCCACAGCCGAACCGTGGAATCAAACGAAGCACTGCAAGAAGCATTCAAACAAATTAGGTGTTAATCAATTTGCACAGTGATACTGTAAATGTTATAAGAGAATACCACAGTTTTGATTTTTTTCCCCTTGGCTAAGCAAGAGGTAATGTTGCAAACAGAAAAGCTAAAATGTACCACAGCCTGTATGTTTTTTATCTTAAGAACTACAGCTATAGAACTGAATTCTTGTATGAGGACTCTTAGGGTCTATCTAGGTGTGCTCTATGGAGCCCTAAGAAAGCCAAGCTCCCCATTTTTGAGATTCTACCTCCTGTTACTCAGGAAAGTCAAATATATATTGTCATTAATAGTGTAAATGGGTCCAGAGAGATCATACTCATAATGGATTCACCCTATTTAGTGAATTAGCATTTTGTAATTCTCTGTGGTTTTTTTCACTTGGTTTTAGTGATGCTTTTAGCTACATTCCATTTAAATCCCAAACTGTGGGCTTGGAGAAAGGCAGGGGAAATAATCTGCACTAAAAATAATAATAAAAGAGTAACTCCAAGAAAGTGAAGTTCTTCCACGTCCACTCCCAAACTAAGGAGTAAAAGAAACCAGTTTCCATACAACTTCTCCCCACACTGCACACCCCATGAGCTGACCTGATAAACCCATGATAAAGCTTTTCTCTATTAGCTAACAAGGTTACAAAAATTTTCTCTAACTTCCCAGATGAGTTGCATGACCCCAGTTAGAAACCATTCCAACTGCCTGAATCTTGAGAGCACCTGCCCCAAGATTTTCACTCCTAACAACTTGATGCTGAATGTGAAAGTGCAATGCCAATTTACAACCATTTTATCAAGGCAGCTGAAAAGTTAAATACCACGACTCAATTTTTTTTCTTTGTTCCCATTCTTTCGTCAAATACAATCCTTTGCCTTGGTATCCATCCCCCTGAGTTACATACACAGATACTTTTTAGTGGAATCGTCTGCAGGAAGGCTGATGGCAAAGTGACAATAGGGTTACATGTCAGAAAGATGATCCTTCTTCCTAGCAGCCAAGAAAAAGGTGTTTTTTTTACCTTGCTAACATGATGTTGGAGTTTGGGTTGCTGGTGCCTGGTCCTGTAGGGCTCCATTTGATAGTGTAAATCTCTTTGCTGTGAGCCTGAAGATCATGTACACAGGTATCTTGCTTCATACTCCATATCTGAGTCAGAGAAATAATGAAGGGGGAAAATGGCAACATTATTAATCTCTTCTCAGCTGAATTATTTCAGTTCTATGTTATTCTTGCCATTTGTTTATTTGAGATCTTGATACCTGAATACACATAAATATAATTTATTAATGCAGCAACTTGGCACATAGATTAAAATAATTCCAGCTGGGGAAGGAGTTACACATTTAATAGTATTTATTCAATAGATAAGAACTAAAGAATTGCTGTACTTCCAAGAGCCTGTAACTATTTTCATACAGAAGTTTATCTATTTGAAGAAGTTTAACCTGAATTTTATTTACACATTGCAACAGCAGTAATTTTAAAGAAGGAGAAGAAAATTGCAGCAACTGCTTAGAATGCAGCAATTTTCTCTTACGCTAGTAAAATTTTCCTTTTCCTCTGGAACTCCATTTGTCTCCCTCATGTTTTTAACAGTACAGAAGATGGAAGACAGTCAGCTATTTCTGCAGTGTTACATGGCCAAATACCTCAGTGTAAAATGAAGGAATTCACAGCAGGGAAAATAACTCAAATTCAGTCAGTCAGTTTCAGAGAGATACCAAAAACATAGTAATGATTTAACTCAGTTGTTGTAAGTCTGCACCATGAGAAGGATGTACTCTTATGCTGAATCAGTGTACCTGAGACCGCTCTTGGAAATACTACACAAAGCTCAGCCATGTTCTTCGGCTGACAGGCAGCATGTTCCAAGAATTTATAGGAAAAGCTCGTTAATTCCAAAAATAAAGAAGAAAAAAGTTGGAGAGGACTGATTTACAAAGGAAAAGGAAGAAGAATAATTGCTTTAATTTAGAGTATTTGCTGTCTCCATCACTGAAGGTTTTTATAAACAGGTGAGGCCAAGGATAGCAAACTACTAGCTCTGCCAAATTCAGTGGTCAGGAATTTGAACAGGTAACAACAACACCGAACCATGGTGGTTTTTAAAACACAGCAAGAACAGTTATGCAATTCTGCTTTGTGGCAGTGCAACAGGCAAGGTGCTCCCTTTGTCCCTGTTTTCTGTAAATTTCCAGCTCTGTCACTAGCCTGAATCATCACCAGCCTCACATCTGGAATCCAGATTGATGAAAACCTCTGTGGGTATGTGGCAAAGACAGAGCAGAAGTCAGTCTACCTATGAAGAGGAAATAATCATAACTGACATTCACTTAGCTCATCTGCAAATTCTGCTGCTGATGCCTCAGTTTCATGCTTGAAACGTCCCAAGCTGTGTCAATCAGCAGTGCAAAGAGATCCGAGTCTGAATTAACACAACCATACTGCAAAGAAACTCTTTCCAGTACTGTCCTATCCACAAAACCAAATCTTTCCTGGGATATTTGCCTTCTTCAAGGAACCATCATAAATCAAGAGTCCAGCAGTAGGGCTTTGCTTAAACAACACACAGCTACACCTACACAGACAGCCTTCATTTGATGTGGCTGGAAAAGAAATATGAGAAAGGGTTTTGGGCTGCTGAAGTTCTACATTATCTATACTTAAACTATGACATTTTTGTGACAATGGCGTATCAGTCACATAACACTTATTTGGATAGAATGCCTCAATTTCCCCAGTATTTGCTTCACGGTCTTCAATCTTTCAGATTTGCTTCAAGAAACATGGGACAAAATGGAAACTACTGTTCATGCAGAGTTTGAAGTGATACAGTACCATCATTCTGGAGAAGACTGAAAAAGAGAAATAATTTTTTGTCTTTACTTTTTGAAGAACAGGAACAGAAATCGTTTTACCTTTAATGTCATGTCATCGGAGCAAGATGCTAGTAGCATGCCAGATGGGTCCCATTTGATTGCATTCACCTCGTTCTGAAATCAAGAGTGATTTTATTAAGCAAATATTCCAGTTACTGCATCGTACTGGGCACTCAGCAGAGGGCACTCAAGGTTTATGCATGGAACAAGCTCACCCACAAATTACACTGCTGGGTGTTTTTAGGTGTTAACAAAAGCAGTGCTGCCTCCCCAACATGCTATTTAAGTAGCATTTTGGATGGAACCATTCTGTGCTTGTGAACAATACACAAAAACAATCTTCTGATGTGTCTTCTGGCACAAAGTTGCTCCTATCCTTTTGTCATATCCTAGGATTTAAATAAACCCAGACAGATTGATGATACAGCATTAGCTTCTTTTTAAAACTGGAGCATTTCTTTCATTAATGTTCTGTAGACTTGGTGATAGAAGTTTTTTCAAAAGAAAATACTGATACTGGTGAGGTGTAATTTGATAATTCTTCATATTGTAGCTCTACAACAGTGCTGGTCTCTCTAAAGACAGGTTTATATGTAAATTAATTCCATGATGGAATATTAATCAGTTTAGGATGCTTTATCAGTCTTTCTAGCACTTTGAAATTAACTAAGCCTAGTGTATCCCCTTGGTAATGATAAGTTTACCATGCTCTTAGACAGATATAGGTAAAGAGAAAAAAAGCATTTTATAAAAAGGGAAAGACTGTTTTCTTAAATTTCATAAACTGGCCCAGGGTCTCAGTGAAAACAATGCCGGAAAATATTTAAATTTTGCTTTATATATTTTACATGTTTCAGTAATAACCAAGAGAAGGTATAGATGTATTTGATGTGAAAAACAGGATCATGTACAAAATGGTGCATTTCATATAATTATAAAAATCACCAGTTTATTGTTAGGAATGTACAACCTGTCATGAAATATTAGTTTAACCACAGACTAAGACAAAGGTCTTAAATGCATAGTTTTGGAAGCTAACATCTAAATTATGGGTCAGTAAATGATTACAGTTTTTCTCACAAATGAAACCTAGAAAAAGTAACCTTTGACAGTCATTAAATACCACCAAGAAAAGAGTGGGGAAATACATATTTAATATATTTTATTAGATTAAATTGATTCTAAAATTGAACAATGACTGGAAGTAAACTGTTCTCCCCTTATTCATAGCTCTCGTTTAGTAAGGGAAATTAGGCCAGCGTGAAACAGAATCATATTTATGAATCTGCCTTTAGTCTGCAGCTCATGGTACACAGAAATACTCTCACTATTTAAGCTGGAGGTGTTGCCTCCTATGGTGATTTAGAACACTTTATCCCTTCTCATAGGCAGTGAATCACTCACTCCCAAGGAATATGCTTTTAGGGAAATAATGGGGTTTAACACCTTTGCTGCTAGAACATACCCAGCAAACACATCATCTGCCATCATGGTAACATGTTGCTGTGACGTTATCAATAACATTTTGAACTTGTTAAACTTACTGTGTGTCCTTGAAAGGTTTTAACAGGACGATCACAGCCAAGTCTGCATACATGGATGCACATGTCAGTACTGCAGGAGGCAAAAGTAGTGTTGTTTTGCCAGTCTACATCCAGAGCAGGAGCTGTGAATACAAACAACAGAAGGAATATCAGGGATCACGACAAAGAAACAGCTATCCCAAATAATTTTCCTCCCATCACCTACCTGGATGAAACAGACTACAGGCTAGTTCTTGGTCTGTCACCTGCTGCCAGTTATAAGGGCTGATAGGGACTGTCTGAAGAGCACAAATTATTTATTCTATTCCAGTGGATAATCTGGATACTTTGCAAGACATCTGCTTACAAGAATCTTTTAAGTTACATAAGAGGGGGAAAAATACTACCTCCACCCTCTCTGCTCCCAGCTATGCATATCACGGGTTTATATCTAGCATTTATCCCTCTGTAACCCAGTTCAGTGAAGAAACTGAAAGAAAACTAACCCAGAAGATACACGGATAATTTCAATCTGGGTTAGACAAGCATGTTCCTGTGAATGCCAGGCACAACACATGGGAAGGTGCAGAAGCAGGTGGCTGTGTCCCTTTGCACTAGAGCTTTATGCAATCTTTGATACAAACCTATCATTCTGTGCAGGCACATGGATTAATGAGACTAAAAGTAAGACTAAAAATCAGTTTAATTTGCTTGGGGACTGTTTTTAGGCAGGTATATTGATCAGCCTGATCTGAAATATGAGTTTCTGTAAAGGGTTTGGCATTAACTAGCACTGAGGTAACAAAACTCTGCACACAGAGAGCACGTGAGCATATAAGCAGTGCCTGAGTGTGCAACACAAACACACACAAACACTTTGCAAAAAGAATGGGAAAAAAATCCCCTAACAACTCTTACAGCATGTGACTGCAGAGTGCAGGCAGGAGCAGGAGGGAGCTCCTGACTAACAGCTTGCTTGTGTTTCTATGACTGTTGCTTGGGCTTTTTCCCTCAGGATAGAGTTTAGCTGCCCTCCAGAGGATGACATAAGACTTGCTAAAATATAGAAATCTTCATTCTCAGCACACTCTTGTGAGAAGCAAGTGTGCTAGAATGAGACCAGCATATAGGAAACAAAGTTGAATCTCTTCCTGGCAAAGATACAATGCAAATTTATCATTAAAATGAAACCAAGAAATTCCTTACTCAAACATGTTTAGAAAGATAACTTTGGTAATCCAGAGGTGAAAAGATATCTGTTCTGACAAGCCTGTTACATTTAAATATGTTTTTCCTATCATAATTTTTATAAACTTCAAAACAAAATGGATCTGTATCACCGTCTGAATCATCAGGTAGCTCTCTAAATGAGAATGGAGGGCTGACATTGTTTTGTAGACAAGGGTTTTTTTCAGTATTAATGAAAAAAAAAAAGCTTAATTATTCTGTATGACAGGTAAGGAATATTTTTGCAGAAATATAAAGGAAATACGTGTGAGGAAAACAGACTATTCTGTATTTTCCAGTGAACATGAATGAGGATCAGGAAACAATGAAAGACCTTTCTTTAACTGCCTGTTTGTCTTTCTTCTTATGCTACAAGCTTTCTATTACTATTTCAAAGCAAACAAAAAAAATTTATCATCATTAATAGCAATATGCCTTCAGGGCTAATATCTAGTATAATATGTATGAGTCAAAAACTAATTTTCAGAGAGCTACTGGCACCTAAAGCTATGGATTTACACTGCAGCATAATGTGAATCATAAAGTGCTGATAATTAATACTGATTAATTTATTGGTCTACTCAATCATATGTTTACTGGATAATTAACTACACAAAAAGGTGTGAAAAAATCAACCAAACATGGTTCTTGATGCAAATAATCAAATTGCCAAAGTATTTCCAAAACCACAGGATACCAGCCAACTGCATAAAAACAATTAGAATATCACAATAAAAGCAGCAACAAATCCTTAAAAAATGCAGCTAAATTAAAAACCAAAAATAATAGTGTTATAATTATCTGGTAATTTAGGCTTTTTCAGAACAAATTTAAGTGTGATTCAGAGCACTCAGATCACAGAATCATAGAATGGGTTAGCTTGGAAGGGACCCTAAGGAACACCTAGTTCCAGCCCCCCTGCCATGGGGACACCTTTTACTAGAGCAGGTTACTCAGAGCTCCATCCAACCTGGGCTTCTCTGGGCAGCCTGGTCCAGTGCCTCACCACCCTCACAGTAAAGAATTTCTTCCTGATATCAAATCTAAACCTTCTGTCTTTCAGTTTGAATCCATTCACCCTTTCTCCTGTCACTGCACAACTAGATGGTTAAAACTGGCTCACACAAATATCTCTTTTGGTGTCAATTTAACAGCTTACTCCTGCAAGCAAAGACATCAGTCTGTATCTATTAGTAGATGTAAAAATTGGATTATTTAGCTCCTTTTTAAAGAGATAAGTTTTGTGAATATGTATTTTGATCAAATGTACTATGATGATTCATAGTTTTGCAAAAAAGAATGAAACCCCTAGAAGCTACTTACCTGCACAGTTACATGTTTTGACCAAAAAACCTAAAAATTACATGGGAACACCAATGACATGGAGGCCTTCAACACCTGGACAAAGGACTTTTCCTTGTGTATTTTAAGATGACAGTTTTGTCCATGTGGTGTAAACTAAACTAGTTGTAAAGAAGCACAGAGTATAAAAACCTTATATTATTCCCAGGCCAGCTACCTCTAGACTTCAAAGAAGTACATGTTAAAGGAAGTGCACCCTGCCTAGACCAGACTCCTAATTGTTAAAACATCACCTTTAATCCTAGTGTAGACAAGGTTTTTGGACACCAGATATGGAAAGGAATTTGCTGTTAGCTTGTCCTGGTGACGCAAAGAGGACAAGGTGAGGTCTTTGTGGCTTCAGACTTGTGAGAACAAAGTGAGTACAGAGTCTGAAGGTTTTGCATGATATATGCTTTCTCCTATCAAAAATTTCCTTAACAGCATTTCCTTAATAACTGCTTTACTTCCCTAAGAAAACATATATGAAATAGTGAAAAAAATAATTAAAAATATTAGCTTCTCCACATCTACACTTTAGTTGTGTCTCATGTTCCAAAGACAAACAGCATGTTCAGTAAGAACTTTAAAAAAAATTATTTTTACACACATGGACATATTACATTGGTATATACAGCTGAGTTTTCAACTTGCTAAAAAGGGGATTGAATGATTTGTCCTTGATGCACATCACTGCTTACATGGCAGTGAACATGATCCTGAAGAGGCAACCAAGTTCTGAATCCGCAACTATTTAGATTAATAGCTACGGATCAGAGGATTAGGAGTCTTGCTAACTAAATCACTCTATGTGCACAGTTTGCTGCTATGGAACAGTTATGGTAGATAAATAAATGCCACAGTGAGAAAATCTGTCAGCAGACACCAACTCCTTGAAACCAACAGCTGCATTAATAAATGAGGAGATGAGTGACAAAAATGCAGAGTATGGATTTGCTGTGTCCATGGACATACTTTTTGTCTACTGTTGCATAACCATTTAGATTACTACTGCATATTATTCACATCAGTGTAAATATGAGAATAAGAATGATTTGAGTTGAAAAGTATGTGCAAAATAATGTTTTAAAATTAGTATTGAAATACATTTTTCAACACCATTAAGAACCTTGTGAAAGCTTGTTGTATTTAAAAATTGATTAGCTACAGCGAACTAGAAAGATGAACACCTCTAGCATCAGAATCCACAATGTTCTCATTGTTTTAAACATGTTTTTAAACATGTTTTTAACATGTTTTAAACACTTTACTACATCCCTTAAAATTCTTTACTATGACAATGCAGCCACTTCCGATCATGAATTCAGCCATCATATTACAAGTCAGGTGAATTTCAGATTATGTCAATGACTCTCTGTTATTCAAAATTATTTAGAATCTGTGACATCTCCTGTCTCTTCAAACAGATCTACAGATCCAAGTTGTGTTTTGGTGCAGCAAGGATTGAAGAACTTCAAGTTAAAATAAAAGCTACGAAATTCTGAGGATTTTCGTGAGTGCAGTGGTGAATGCAAGGTGCATGAGACATCTGCCTGCTTCTGTCTCAAATCAGCTTCACTGAAACAGAAGCAGAGAGAATGGAAAAGATCCCAGACACCTCCACTGAAAGTTCTCTTCATGAGTCACCACCTGGTACTATTCAAGCACATAGGTAACAACAGGACTGCTCAGTTTGGTGGATGGGGCTGGTGTATGAACCCTCTCCTAGAATCAGTTTGACTTTCAAAGTTAATTCTCACAGAACTGTGTCTTTCTGAAATGAGAATAAACCCACAAGCCATGATACTCAGGATAGTTAAAGCACAAAAAAACTTGCTTGAGACTTTTCTCTGGCAGATATGGATGAAGTACATTGACAGAATTAAAAACTGCATTTCATTTTCCTAAAAAGAGTTATGCAAAAAGTACCTGAATGGAAAGGAAATTGCTGTTTAGCTTCTCCCGTGTGGGCATCCCAAATTATTGTTGTCTGCATCCAAAGAAAAGGTAGGAAAAAAATTAGTGACTGTTCAGCTCAGAGAAAAAAAAACACCAAAGAGCACCCTCACTAAGTAGCAATTCTAAATGATGAACAGATAAAATTACTGACTACAGTAAGTAGTCAGCCTTGCATGCTAAACAGTGGGAAAAATAGAAATTACTTCCAGGTATTACAGAATAATAATCTAAGTGTAGATACAGAAGTATCAGGCCTACAAAAGCAGCAATATAACTATGAAGAACAAGCATACTCTCTCTGAACAGCACTAGAACACAACACTATACATTTTTAATAAGCAGATTGAAAAAAATGTTTCAGTTACGATTTTTAAAGCATACTTTTTCCCTTTTCAAAAGATGCAAGTTGAATTCTACTCTGAAACAATGCTGAACGCCATTTGTAACAAACCAACAAGTGAAATGCTTTTCTATCAGCAGAGTACACAACACTTCTTGCCACTGAGGTGGGAGAGACTCAAGTGTGATTGGCTTAGTACAGGTTTAATCCATATAGCACATGTGAGTGTGTCCCCTGTAGAGCTCAATACCACCTTCTGAGTCAACTGTCAATTTGGTGGGAGTATATACTTCCAGAAAATTAATTAAGGATACATCATCTTGCTGATAATGGATCACCTAAAGAAATGCTGCTTTTATTGAGAATGTAAGTTTGCCACAGTATGGAATTACCATTGGGAGATCAGTGTAGCTGAATATAAACCAGTACTAAAGGGAATAAGTTTCTATTTTCACAAGGATATGAAAATACAGGGATTCACTGAGCTTACAAATGTACAAACCTCAGCTAGACTCCCTCTGCCAGTTGCTGGAGAGAAGCACTGTCAGTGCATCTCACTGGAACACAGGCCACGCAGCCTATCCCTTGGAAGTGCCATCCTTCTTTTCGGATTTTATAAAGGAAGGATGACACATGCATCTAATTTTTAGACACTGAAAGTTAGGCAAGATGAATGCTGTGTACTTTCCAGTTTCAGTTTTAATGGATAGTCAGTCATCTGTTCATTTTAATCTCTAATGTGCACTCAGCTGTAACTACTATGTTTTGCTTAATTTTCAGTTCAGAACCATATTTTTTGGGCATATTTCCAGAGGAAGCTATATATATTTTATTCAAATAAAACTGTTTCAACAATCAGATGAGCTAAAAAGTGTGTTATCTTTAAGATCACTTTCTTCCTATAAATAGTTAGCTGATAAAACTACAAATATAAGTACTGCAAGCTGTTCTTTCCTTAACAGAGACACACTTAAGATGCAATTTTACACAATTTTTTTTTTAAAGTTAGGTATTTTCCATGAAAATAGTATACATTTATGCAGCCTCAAAAATGTAATCAACATTGTATGAAAATATATTAAAGAAATGTAAACTCTCCAGGATGCCTGGAGAAGAAGAAAATAATCTTAAGGAATCTAGCAGCACAAGCTCACTCATCAGCATACTTATATGTTAGAATAATGTATTTTTAAAACTCACTTTATCAACACCAGCACTTAAAATATAATTCCCCTTTTTGTTCCATTTCAGGGCAAATATTGGACCTTTATGTTGACCTAAGGTGCTTGCAAGGTTACCTGGAATAAAGAACAGGTTATTATTACAATTTCTTTACAAACTGGTCAAATCACAGCTCACTGCTGTTTGATGCTTAAGAACAATAAATGTTTGACTTACCATCTTCTGTCCATATTCTTGCAAAACCATCATATGAGCCTGTAGCCAATAGTGTTCCATCACTCTGTTGGAATATATATAAATGGCAAAGGTGGATACAAGATAAAATCTGTTTGAACCAACCTTTTTCTTTCTTTTTTAAGGTTTGCTAATTGTGATTTATGGGAAGTCTGAGTCCACTTGTTGAGACAGTTTATGCTATGATTTGAACTAAAGGTTATTACCTCAGACAGCACAGAGGAAATAAAATCCTCTAGCATGCAGTGAAATACTGGGCTATACCATCAGATAGAAGCAATTTAATCAGAAAGATTAGAAAAAGAAAACAAGATATAACAAGTTCTAAGGGCTTCTTCCAGGTAACAAATAGATACTACTTATTAGACATGAAGGACCTACAAAACATTAACAGATGACCTAAACCCAGACTAATTCCCAATTCAGTGAAACTCAGGCACCTCTACCTGAAAGAAGGCCCTAAGCCACATACACTCCAGTGTTATCTACCACCAAGGAACTGCTTTCTACTTGTCTGAATACATACTCCCACATATGCTCACGGGAACAGTACCATGATGGACAGCCTGAGAAAAGCTGGGTTCACAGGTCCCACTTAGGAAGAAAAAAGCCCATGAACATAATCAGCAAGTTGCATGTATTGTGGAAGGAACCCCTCACAAAAGAATATGTCCTATGCAGCCAGTGATGCTGGTGTGATTGGGCCAGAATGAGAATAATTAGAACCGAACTTGACTCTGCCATCTGGTGTGATGGACACTGTTGAAGCAGGGTATTTAGTCTTTCAACATTTCAGCATCTGGATTAAGAGTGAGATTCATCCCATTTATCTCCAAACATGCAGAAAGAAGTTATGAGTTAGTTTAAGAGTGTCATTTAGTCCCTCTCCATAACTAACATCATAATGTAAGTACAACTCTGAAGTGTAATTCATGAACTCATTTGCTTTGGATTGTGCCCAGCCCAATATGAAAACAAGTGTTTCTGTTTCTGCTGACTTAAGGTGAGTCTAGTGGACTAGCTTAGATGGTTAAACCTACAGGAGACAAATCCTACCCATGGTATCAAAGGGCATGATCTGAAGATGCTCTCCAGAAATAACCTTTCTTATAACCTTTATGTAATGTAAATCACGAAAAACTAATTCAATACTCACCAGTGTGAGTATTTCACAGGGAAATATGATTAATATTGTGGTTCTAACTAAACAATAAAGGCAGATGGCATTTCTAGCTTGATGAATGAAAAATTAGGAAAAGGCATTAAATAATCCTTTGAAACATATGCCCACTCCAACCCTCCAAAAACATTGACTCAGAGCAGTTGTAGATTTAACTTGAATATATAATAATGTAGGGGGAATCATAACCTAAGTGAAGGTTAGGTTATATATTACTGTGATGTACACTTCTCTGGACCAGTGATGAGAAAAAAGGTGATAAATGGCAAAAAGAGAAAAACTCAGGAACTAAGATGTAGAGTTTATCCAAATTTGTTGGTGGTAATTCACATTCTTTTGGAAGCCCAAAGTAAGTCAGAAGCACTTGAAATGTTTGAATTAGGAACATTTCCCTGCCTTAAGTAGTAGCACAATGCAAGTGAAGTACCAATGAAGTCTCGAAGGTAAGGAACTACTACAGGAAATACTAGAGGATGCCCTATGTTTTGGACAAATTCTCCCCTAATTGTTCTCCCCTCATTGCATGCCATCCTCTTTAAATTTCTCTTTTCTTACTCCTCGATTAATTTTTTTTCACAACTGTTTTTCTTCACTCTAATTTCCACCAGAAACAAGTAATGAACATAAGCTTGAGCTTGATTTGCTTCCTTGACCTACCTCTACTTTCTGTACTATTCACCGACTTCTTCCATTATGCAAATATAAAGTACACAGGGGAAAGGTGACTTGTGCAGTGGCCTTATCTTTTACTTTGTGAAGCACCAAGCTCACCTGAAGGACAATACTGCAGTAAAGATTAATCAAAAACTGGTCTCTGGCCAGCAACTGAGACTGTATGGAACTACTGAAAATCCTTTCTGGTACTTAATTAATCTGTTTTCCTATGAAAACAAGATTAATGTGATCACTCTGCCTGTACTAATATCAGCAAAACATACAGAATGAAAATTATCTCTAAGTAACTAAGGTTCCTGCAGGGCCTTTTAAGTTCTTTTGGCAAAAATGAGACATGAAGCAGCCTTAGAGCTGCCCAAAGACACTGCCTGGACACTGGGGATTCTCAACAATACCTGTCCTCTCTGCTCACCTTGGTATTCTCTGTGCAGGAGCACATTATCTAAGACAGGAGGTTTTGCAGGAAGAAAGTAAAAAAGGCAAGACAGTTTCATCTGGAAGGTGGATAAGTAAGTACAGAACAACTACACATGCTCCTAACAAGACAAAGAAAATAATGTGAACACATTTTGCTGTGCACAGCATAATTCAAATAAGAGAGTCTGGAGAGTCCAACCTCAGAAAAAGCTTCACTGGTGCTTTTATCTCCTTACATGCCAAAATAAAGTAACTATGAGATGGCAATACATTATTAATGAGGCTTCAGTATTACATAGACTGCTTGTTTAATCTTTGCTCTTAAAGCTAGATAAGTTTATTTTTACCCATGCTCCTAAAATAGAGATATAAATATATCATTGTTAAGCTTGAAGATGGCAACAGTCCTGGAAAATTACAGCATGTAGGAGAAAGTTCAGCCTGTTATGAGTATTTGAAACAAGAGGTCAGTAGGTTAGGACAGAGCTTCTGGTCACCTCAGATATTAAAGATATGGAGCAGCAACAGTAATTGCCTTGGAATTAAATTTAGACAGTTAAAAACCATGCACAGTCTTAGAAGTTAGCTTACATTCCAGTCCAATGAAGTCACATCCTTATTGCTGGGGACATCATGTCCTCCTTCTCTTATGCAGTGCCTCAAAACTAGTTGAGTGGAACCGCTGTTGCTGTTTTCATTGAGATTCCATATCCTGGCCGTTGAATCTCCGGATCTATAAAGCAATTATGCAAATAAGTTGAAATCTCCTCATATTGACCCAGCAAACAGTGTAAGAGCCTGTATTTCTGTTTTCATTGAGACAATATTACAGCCTTGCAGGACACTGGAGGAACAAGAGCTGCTGGCCTGTAGTGTAATGGGAGGGTCTGACTGCACGGTGCTGGCTCTGTGCAAAACACAGCTGTGAGACCTCGGTGCTGAAATCAGCAGGAGCTCACCTAGGGGAGGGCCCTATTCTATTGAAATGTTCCAAATGTTGCAAGCAGAAGTTGTTTTGAACCTTCTGAGAATTTTGTTGTTTCTCCTGTGCCCAGAGTAGAGTATTTCTACTGCCCAGACCAGATCCAACCACCTTTCCCTAAACCTGCTAAATGGATCAAGGCATTAAAAACCTTTAAGAAGTAATTTTTTCTTTCCAACTCTTTCTGTACTCTGTGTACTTTTCTAAAAATGCTAACACATATTTAAATTTTACCTGTTATAGTAATTTGGTTTATTCAGAGGAGTTTTACCTGAAACACATACACATGCTGTCTATATTCTGCACTATGTACCTAAAGGTGGTATCACCATAACTGAGATAGTCTGGGGCAATTTACTGTAACTGTCTGTAGCTTGGCTGCTTATATCATGCTGTCTGAAAAAGTCACAAAGTAAGTACTGACATAACAGAATAAGACAGAGACAGCATCAGCATTTTGATCTATTTTATAGACAATTATTTTCTACAGAGGTGTTTTTAATGCAGGCTGAAACCCCGATTTTGCTTAGAAAAGGTTTTGAGGAGGAAGAGTTTATCATTATCTTCTTGTAAGTAATATATTTATTTTGACTTTGCATGAAAAATGTCTCTGAGGTTCAGAGATCAATTTGCCATGGAGTGGAAGATATTACACTTTAAAAGTTTATTGGGATATTTTTTTCAAACTCCCCTTCCTCCATTTCTTAAAACAACAACAATCAAAACCAAGTACCCTGGATTGCTTGTTTCATCCAGAAAAGAGTTTTCATTTACATGCAGTAAGTAGAAACTTGGAGCAAAGTTAGCATCTCTCTTACATTTTCAAGAATTGATATAGTCTAGATGAAATTTCACTGCTGAGATATCTGATGTATTGGCTTTTCCTTTTTTTAAAGTAATGACAAAAAACTTTCTTTCCTATACACAATCAAGGAGAAAAAGTCTTTCTTCAAAGCCTAAAAACCCGAGATCCATTTTTGCTTCAATAAGCCATGTTTTACTGAAAAAGAAATCTATCACAAGAGAATACTATATTCTCTTTTGGTCTACTAGTAAAGCATTTTAATTACTGATACAAAGAATACCAGGCAAATTTTCAACACTTGACATGTCTTCAAACACAAATATAGACCAAGCAATTATCAAACTCCATTGATCTCTGTGTATTATTTTACCAATAATTTAGCCTAATTTTACACAAACAATTCAACTGTAAAAGCAAACCCCTGTATCAGTATCTCTGCCTGTATCAGTAGCTCTGAGCTCTTCTGCGTTATGGCATGCCTGGGGAATGTGCCCAATCTCCTGTGAACCTTTTGTGCCAAGCTGAGATGTGATGGCTGGCCAGGGTTTTTAACCCAGCTAGTCCTGTATAGCCACTCTTTAATTTTCTAGACATATCTTTCACATTAATGATGAAGAAATAGTTCAGATCAGGGTAATTTTTGCCACCACACAGCTGTGACTGTAACATACACCCTTATTTCTTCAGATGTCTGGAAAACTGACAATTTTGCATATGTTGGCTGGAAAATTAACAAAGTTAATTATGAGGCTCAGAATTTAAGGAACATTTTTAACTGTGATAATTAACAATGAACAATACTGGGAACATAAGTCTTTAAAGGACTGCTTCA
The DNA here is from genome assembly GCF_049639895.1 of Pseudopodoces humilis. Lineage (NCBI taxonomy): Eukaryota > Metazoa > Chordata > Aves > Passeriformes > Paridae > Pseudopodoces > Pseudopodoces humilis. The sequence continues at coordinate 19,759,438 of NC_142201.1, forward strand.
CTGGTTAACATGCTAAGTAGGAAATTCCTTCAGATCTGGCTTCTCTCCTGTGTAAGACTCCAGGACTGTCCTGCCTTCACTGTAATAATTCAGTTTGTTATTGGACCCTGTGAATAAAGTACTCAGTCACTTGGCTATCAAATACAATATCCTATTTGCTAGTTCTAAAGGGGTTATGTTTTGTTTTTCAACAGTTTTATTTAGTTGGTTTTCTGGCAAGGCCCGGGCAATATTATTTTCCAGTATTTTAATTTTGTTTTTCCCTTTTCTTCTTCCTAAGGCTACATAAGCTATTATGTGTCCCTGCAGAGAGGCTCTATAAGCCTACCAGTGTGCAGCAAGGGTATTTGTGTGTCTTCCCTTTTGTTGCTGGGGAAAAAAAAAAAGAGTCCAGAGAATGCTCTGGAAAGTATTCTGATTTCTGTTGAATGATTCAGTGAACCCTGCCTTATTAGAGCAGCACAGTTCAAGAACAATTTAGAAAGATATTTAATCTCCTTAGCCCACAGAAGCATTTCTATCTACATGATAAAGCAGCTCATTCCAACATGCAAGTCATGAACACTTGAGTAATAGGTAAACTCCTCTGCACTCTGGTAGACTACTGCCAAATTTTAGGAAGGCTAGCTCTGAAAGGATTTTATTTCATGCTCTCCTGCCCCAGTATGTCCATGAATCAGGGTGGACAAATGTTTGTGGAATTTAATTTGTGACATATAAAATCACCATTCTGTAACTGGGAACACAGAGGTTGAAAGTGCTGCAGCTGGGTAAAGAATTTTGCAAGATGGTTGTTGAACCTTGGCATTTCTAATCTTCATCTGTAAGTCTTAAAATCACCATTATTTTGAGATGCAATATTGCTAATGTGTATTTACTATTTCTGGCTCCAACAGGTTAAGAGTTTTTATTATTTTATTTTAAGAGATATTATTAAAAGCATTATGGGAAAGAAATTCCTCTTTTTTTTTGACACCTAACATTTCCTTAATAAAGCAGGTCTCTTAAACTAAGTGCTCACTCTTCCCAGGCAGTCAGTAGAGGAAAGTGCCTCACAGATGTCCTGATTAAGATCTCTGCCCCACTGATTCTACAACATTATTTCCTGCTACAGGTTATTCAAGTTGACCTCCCCTAATAGCTCACCACTTTGCATTAACAGACTTGATGCACTCAGGTAACCAATCCAAATAGTCCCCTGCTAATGAAAAAGCACTTAGGAGTTAGCAGAATTAATATCTGGCACTGACATAGAGGGGTGGTGTCTGAAATCAACACCCTCAACCTGGTACGTCAAAAGGATTATTCTGAAAGGTAATTTACAGTGGATGCTAAACCACTGATATGAGGAGTACAGTAACCTGAAGTACTATATAACACCCAGAAACAATGACAGCAGATGGCCTAGAAACATCTTTTCTTGTTTCCGAGAGACACAGCCAGAACGGAAAGATCTTGGACAGCAAGATCCATATTTTACTGATAATTACTTTTCTGACTAGGGAGGACAAAAGGTGCACAGAGTGGTTTGGAAGAGGCAAGTCACAGACCTTCTGTGTGAGAGAGGCTGGCATAGATTAGCTGATAAGCAAAGAAACCTACTGTTGGTTTTGGGACTGAGGCCCAAAAACACTGCTTCACGGATATGTGAATTACTTGAAGGGCATGGCTGGATGTCACGGAACAGAACACACTCTTGGAAGCGGCAGTGGAACACGATGACAGAAACATCCTAAGTTCAACTGGAAAAGGTTCTGGAGTTCAAGGCTCTAGCAGCCTTGACATTCACAGTCTATCCACTTCCACACTGGGAAATTCAAGCGTGTTCAGAGCACTCTGTGTCACCAGACCATGATGACCTGTGCAAGCAAACTGACAGGTTATTCCCTGGCCAGATTTTGGTTTGTTTTAAATAGCACTCTTGCTCGGGGCTCTGACGTTCTCTCTGAATAACTCCCGGGCATGGCCTGGTGGTTACAGTGTCCAGAGATGATTCCCAGTGTGCAGTTTGTTTGGCAGCCAGGGCAGTTTGCTAGCACGGACACCAGCCATTCCGTGCCAGCTGGCCTCAGTGCCTAGGAATATTCCCAGGCACCGTCAGTTTACTAATGTGGATGCAGCTGTAATGGATTTCTGCACTACACAGGGAATGTAACCATCTGCAACAATTTAAATGTGTCATGAAATTAAACTTAAATAATGAAAGATAACTAGTGGAAGATATCAGTTTTTGGGTTTATGGCTGGGAATGGCCAAATCTTGAGATTTAACCAAACACCTCTTTTTTTGGTATTTTTTCACCTGTCCAAAACACTCTATGCAATTATTTGCTTTGAAATGTTGACTTCCTTCATAAAGTGTAGTCAATCATCTTACATGGCTGTATGCACACACTCCACTCTATTATTATAATGCTTCTGTTCGTGACATCTAAGCATTCTTCTTGTAGGCATCTGGTGACAGTCACGCCTTTGATAGCCTTTACTGGTATTTCTAGTCTCCCCCATCCTCAGCTTTAAGGGTTACATGTGTGGTGGAGAGGGAAGAGCAACTGCAGAATATATTTTTCTAGCTATTTGATCAGAGAAATTCCTCTGTTATACTTTGAAATAGCTGTTTGCAAAGCCCAGAGAATATTTATTACCATGCTAGCCTTCACACACTAGAAAAACAGCAGCTGAGTAGATGTAACATTAAATATCAAAATCCCTTTCTCTCAATGGGATAGTCACTAAATCTGGAAACCAATGCTCTAGTTTTGGGTAATTCATTCTACATTTCTTTTAAACAGCTTGCTTCAGATTAGGTTCTGAACCTGTATTATTATTTTAGTTGAGGATTACATCAGGTTGCTGTCTAAACTGCTGCTGCTGCTAGTTGTGAGAAAAATCTACTGCCGGTGTAACAAGGCTTTGGGAAAATACTTTGTCATCAATTGAGATTCAGTTAGTCATTTTATAAACAAAACAAATATGTTATAATTTCCTCTAATAGCTAGGTTTTGAAATGTATTTTTTAAGATGCGTACAATCAAGCAGATGGGAAACCCAAAGAAAAGTATTGACTGGGCAGCACAATATGGCTGTTATAGAATCTAACAATTTGATGCTCACACATCAGACTAACTGCAATCTTCTTTTTTGAATCATTACTTTGTAAACGGGAAACAGAACTGCAACATTCTGCGGATCTCAGGGAATTTCTCTCCCTTGCTTAACTGGTGCTATAACACAAAGTTTACCTGTAGATAGAAGTTATTATACCAGACATCTCCAAGACTTCTTTGTGCAGTGGCATAACACTCACTCAGCTCTCTTCCTCCAGTTTCCCTTTCTTCTGTGCATTTTATGCCATTTCAGTCTCTAAGCCTTGCCAGGCACTGGCGGCTGTGTTACCCTACCTTGTTTCTTACAAACAGGCTAAAATCTGACCAAGATGCACAAGGATCTAAATTATTTGCATTGTCATTGCACTGCTATTAGTCTGACTAAAGCACATGATTGTACCTGGTAACCACATGTGTACTTATGTACATTATGGTCACTAGCAAAGCTCATTATGAAAGACCTATTACACTGAATGAATGGCTAGTGAGAGGGTATTCCTCTGGCTCAGATATCTGACTAATGGTTCTGATTATCATCCTCCAGGTTTACATGAAGCCACAGGTTTACCTGTAAGATATCATGATCCAGGGATCCATCTACCAATGCTTAGCACCCTGAGGCAAAGTTAAACACACACTGAAACACATACTCTAGTTTATGAAATGCTCCACCATTTAAATTATGCACACTAGGACTGTGCACCATGTATCCTAGCAAAGCAGTCCACTATGGCAAGCACTGACTTGCTTAAAATTGATAAATGAAGATGCTTGGTACTACAGATGCCAAAAGTAGTAGCAGACCTGGACATTCCAGAAACAGAGCATACTCAGCAGGATTCTGGTTTCCAAAATCCAAGTCTGAAATTATTTTTTTGAAATTTTTATCTTCACTCTCTTGGAGCTCTCTGCTGTTCATCCAACATGGAATTTATTTTATTTTTCTTTCCTATTTATACTGTAATTCCTTGTTTTCATGTACTTAGTGAACAAAGGTAAGAAGACTATTCTGATAATCTTGCAAAAAAGCCAGAAATAGAGTAAGGACTCTCCTCTTCCTTGTGAGGAAAGTATTCTAATACTGCTAAGTAACTCTGAGTTACCTCCTCAGACTCTGATCAGCTTTACTCCATGTTCCCACTTAGACTTCTTAAATTTAATCTTCATGTTACGGTTTAACTTTACGCATGAACACAGATTCCACCAGTGCCTGCACACAGCTCTTGGGGTATGTTTGCAATTGTGATTTTATTTGGATCAAAAGTGCTTTTGTAAGTCAGTCTCCTGATTGTTCCACTTATGAAGCTGTGGTGGACACTGCAGAGCAGTCCTGTAGAGGGTAAAATGGACTCCCCTCCAATGACACCGAACCACAACATTCTTTTAAACCACTACTTACTGTTCAGCTCACTAAACAAACTTAGCACCCCCATCTCCATACTTTTGAAAAAATCCAGTGGATGCCAACAACTTTCTGAGACCCCAGTGTGAATCAATAACTAAGAGCAGTAGATTACAGAAATTCTCAAATATTCTGAGAATTATCCAAAATTATTAAAAAAATATTTCTAAAAATATGTGTTTGGGGCCACAGACTTTACATCTTAAATGTATAAATTCCTATATATTTGGTGCCACCTCATAATTACTTAGCTGTTATACAGGTATGATACTGCTGAAAAAAACCACTACTGCAGGCTGATAAAACAGCCCAGAGAATACTCATTCACATCCCAAACACACTTGCAAGTTCTTGCATCTCTAAATATTCTCTAATTGCAGCAGCTGGTTTCAGTCACTGTCTTACCCAGACGCTAGCAGGTCACTGACAGGGTTCCAGGCACAGATGAACACTTCTGATTCATGGCCCCGAAGGACTGTTGCTTTGTTAGGAGGAATTTCAACATCCCCGTCAATTTCCATTGGCTTTGAATGATTATCTGTAGAGATATATCAGAACAGTTCACAAGATGCAGTTAGGTCTGTTTTAAAAACGTGTTAGCTATCCAAGGCCTAAAGCTTGCAGCAGCATATACACCACAATTAATTCTCTGTGCTGTGTCATTGACAGTATCACTCTGTTTGCTTCTCTCTGGCCATTCAAATTTATGACATTTCCTCAAAACGTAGAGCTTTCCAAAACATTTTGTTTAAGTCTACATACCTTTTCATCTCCCAAATACTCAGCATTTAGTTCAGCATAGTTTTTCTTTTGAAGCTGGCCTCATTAAAAATGACTTATACATTTATTAAAATAATTTTTTAAAATAACATAAAGCATTTTTATTTTCTTACTCAGTCTCCTGTAAGTAACACCTGTGCTACTCAAAGACAAAAAATATACTGAGTAGGGGCTTCATTCCTGGAGCACATCAGGGAAATGGTGAGTGATCGTAAGGATCTCATAATACATACAAAGGTACCAAATGAGTCATAGCTATACTTAACCTGCATGCTGTAACTCTCTTGTTCTTTAGACTGCAGTCTAAGTAACTTTGTTTTTATAAAGTTCTTTTATTGCCTTAAGCAAAAAAAAAAGTGAATTTAAAATGATGGATTTCCTCTTAGTAACAACAATTCATTTCAACTTGCATCATGAACCACGTTTTTACTCCAGATTTCCTCTGCTTCTGTATCAATATTCCTCATTAAGCTCTAGCTACACTTCCTGGCAGCATTACAAGACTATTATCCTCTACAAACAAGACACCATCCAAGGACAGGTGACACACTGAAACAGCAGACAGCAGATGCTATGCAGACAAGTGTGGCCCATTTTGCAGAAAGCACATCCAAGAGTGGGTAGCTGGCAGCCTCCTGTTACCTAACCAATGCCTTGGCCAGCTGATCTGATCTGACTGATCAAAATGCAAGTTCTCTTTCTGGGTTAAGTCTCTCAGTTAGTCATTCTTTAATCACATATGGAGATCCATAGGTTTGCAAGCAGAATAATTATGCTCCCTTACTGCTGCATGTTTATGGCATTTAAAATCAGCCATCTGTCCTGATTCTCTAGCTCTGCTAAGCTATTGCCCATCAACTGGTGAAACAGACTGTGACACTGCACAAGTGCCATAGGGAGGAAGATCTCCAGATTTCTACCCTTACCTGGGCTTTCACATACCTGGTTTGGCTCTGTCTAACTTATGCCGAGTCACACAAACAGCATTTCTCACTGCTTATCTGGTTAGCACCCTAAAACTGTGCCACATCTACACCACAGATGGAATGGAATCTACATGAGTTACACAGAATCAAGTATTAAAATCAGGAAACTACTAACAGTAGTTTCACAGCATATTACTAATTAAAAATATCTATATTTTTGACTACACTAATTACTTACCGACTTGCTGCATAAGCATTGGAAATGCCTATTTGTAAAATCTGTACCTATGCTAAGTCCCTATGTTAAGCATTGCCCTTAGATAATTCCCTATGTGTATGACTACTAAACTGAATACTGTTGAGATATACCCATAATCAAGATTTAGTCTGACACCAGCAGCTGGGATCTTTGATATTCAGAGCAGTCAGCCTCTGAAGAGTGAAGCACTATTAAAACCCACCAGAAGATACAAGCCTAGAACTCATAATCCTCTATTGCTCAGCACAGCACAAATTCACTGTGCTTAAAGCATATTTTCATGAGAAAAACAGCAGCATGACAATGGCTATACATTCATCTGCGTCCTGCTCACAGCGTGAGCTGGAAGCTGGGGTTAAATCAAGAAGATATTTCAAGCACTTTAATTTGAAAAATTTAAATGAGATGCTATGCTTACGACATAGGATCCTACTGTTACCTGCCTGGCTCTAAAGGCAGGGCTGCTTTTCACTCTCAATTAAAACCAAGTGACAGCTGGGAAGCAGCATTACTCCAAGGTCCCAGAGTCAAGAGGTGCTACCAGAGCAAAGCCATCTGATACTCAGGAATATTTTTTGTTTGTATGTGGCCAGATGGAAAAACCTAGACACACACTCTGAATGTTATTAACTGCTGTGAAAAAAAACCCCACAAATAATCATGCTGTGAGAAAGAAACCTTGATTAGCTGATACCTGCATAAGTACATGCAAGACCAACTGGCCTCGGGGAGAAATGAAATACCTACAGAATTATTTTGCATTGTATCTTCCAGTAATGATTTCTGCAATATAGCTTTGGCGTTTTAGGAGAAAAGAGAGGGAAGGATGACAAGTCTCTCCTAAATAATTTGCAAATGCTCACATTTTATGTGCTTCCTTCCTATTTGCATCAGGAGTCAGGAACACTCATATTTAGAGTGTTACTGTTCAGCACAAAACTTATAATGCCCCACTGAACACACAGGACAGCTCATGCCTCTGTGATAGTGCCTCAGGCTCCTATCAGATTCAGACAGACACTTGCAATATATGACTGATACGATTAGGATAACAAAAAACTGCAGAAACCCCTGAGCACAAACCGGCACCCTCTTAAGAGTGATGAGTTCCTTATGTAGCACCAGCTCTTGGGAGCCCTGGTTTCACCTGAATATTTGGCTTTCCTATGGATGCAGCTACAGTGTGTGCACAGGGAATGAGAATAAATAGATAAGTGAGATGCAGTAACCATGAAGAACAGGCTTCTTTTGTTTCAAAGTATCTTCCAAGCATAAAGCCTTCGGTTAAGATCTTATTTGCACAATGCAAATGCACCAGAGCCTCAGGTGAAAAATGGAACTCTGCAGGTCAGATAGCGAAAGACTCTGTCCAAATGTTAACACAAAACATTTTCTAAAGGCCAGGAGATCTTTGGTTATAGTCAACATTATATTATAATGCTTTTCCTCATATGTATTAAAAATCCCAAATGACTGGAAATTAGAAGTCATATGACCCCGAAGTATTAAGACTGAGAGTTTTTTACTTTAGTGTAAAAATAAAAATTCTAACACACTGGTAAGTAATATTAATTGTTTACTCCAAAGAAAAAAAATAGATATTTTTGACATCTTATGAGGGCTAACCCTGCCTTTTCTCAGGAAATATATATATATATATATATATATATATATTTTTTTTTTTTTTAACTTAAATCTTTAAGAGGCTTTTCACAGAAGTTGTTCTTTATGGCTATAGTTTTAATAAAGGAACAGGGCTTAGTTCTCCTTCTAGAGCTTTATTTTTCTTAAATCTAAGCCAATCCTTGCAAATATAATGAAACAAATTACACTAAAAATATTTGAGTTGGAAAACAATCCAAAGTTTGGCTCTATTTCTACATGCTGACTTTTATTTTTTCCTGTAACATTTAAAGAGACTTAAAACTGAGAACATTACTTGGGGAGCAACAAGACAAGGCAGAAACTTTTTTTATTTAGTATTTGAATCTGCACCTCAAACTATTGTTATTGTTTCCTGTCTCCTCTCTTTATTAAATCTATTGTATTATATTGGTAATGTCACATACAACACCGTATCGTATTATAGTAAATATTTTAAAACTGTTTTGGAAAGACTTAAGAGTGTCAGGGAGAACTCCATGCCAGAATAAATGCAAACTAGGTAATTTCTCAAAGACATCTCTTCCTCCCGCTCCACCCATCCTGCCTTTTTTGAAAGGCTGATATTTGGGTGACTTCCAGGTTATGACTAAGGACTAGCACATTATTTAAACCTGTGCCAATATATGCCCCATCTCTTTTCTCCCAAGGAAAGTCCTTCTCAACATTCCAAGGAAAGGTCTGCAACTGTTTGTAAAAATTCTTCTATTAAAAATAGTTGTGAGAATAATTACTTTTTTCATTAGAAAATGTCAGATTTGAGACATCAAGGCTTACAGTATGGCTATAAACATGAATTGATCTTTAAGACTTTCCTTTCGTTATTGCAATAGTACACATACTTCTTTGGATCAGAAGGAAATACATCTGAGTGGTTCTCTTTTACTGATGAACCAATGATCAATTTTCTACCTTAAGAGTATGGTTTTGTCTGGCCCTGAGACAGCAAGACATTCCCCTAAAATTTTCATATGTCAGCTGAAGACGTGTCAACAAAAAAAAAGTCAGTGTTTGATACATTTCACAGTACTTTAATTTCTATTTGCACCCCTTTACATATGAAATAAGTTTCAAAGCAGAGGGTTAGTTGAAAGTAAAACATATGCAATCCACAGTCTAAGAACAGATTCATATTTTTAAAATGTTCAGATCTTTTTTACATTTGCTTTCTCAAATAAAAATATTATTTAAGTAACTGCAGTTTTACTGGGGGAAATGAACCCATCTAACTGGAATTCTCTGAAAGAAAATCTGTTTTGAAAGTGTTTTTTTCACTGGCCCACAGAGGAATCTATTCAGATGAAAGAGAAGGTGGAGACTGATAAAGGTATCTGCACTGCTGAACTAATAAAATCTGTTACACGACTACAGTCCTGACCTTGTCTAAGCCAAAGAGCTGTTAGGGCTTCCTACAAAACCTACCATGCATGTGCCTCTAGAATTTTCTTGGAAGACAACTGGGGAGTAAGAGCTGGCTTCAGAACTCAGCCAGCAATGGGCCCTGCACACAGAAACCAGAACCAGTAATCCCATGTACCCCAGTGTTTGCACAATCATCAGGATCTAGTTACACAGGGAGGTAGGTCCCACTCCATGTTGGGTATGTCTGACTTTGGATGATTAATTTATAAATGCAGTCTCCCTTAGTCACCCATGAACAAAGGTGAATTCAGCGCTCTTGAGAACTGACTGTTCCCAAAGACTAAGGAAACCTCAGGAAGGTAGGACCTTCAGCTGGATATTTGCTGTATGAATATGCATGAATATGACTGTATGAATAAGCACATGCTATTAAATAAAAGGCCGAGGAATAATTTTCCTCTGTGCCTTCAAGACAGGTTGGCTGCATCCAAGCTGTTTGCTGGGAATGGTCCTCGGGCACACGTGCTTGGCAGCGATGTTCAGGAAGGGACAGTTGGTATAGCCCAAACTGGGCTAATGAACATGACAGTAAGTTTATGGCTGCTCCTGTGCTTGGTCACACCATACAAGAATGGTGCCAAACTGGGCCAAGGGCCATGCCAGGGCTATGGATGATCACAGGACTGCTACTGCACAAGGCTATGCACTGGTCACACAACAGTCACACAGATAGGGCTTGTAGGTCTGTTGGAGGTTTGGATTACTCCTTTCCTTTTCTTTCTCTCAGGGAAATTTCTCCCATATATTGCTAAGAGACAATAACAACAGGTACTTAAGAGAGACAAATGGAAGGGTGTGGCTGGCTACTCTCTTAGCTGAGGGGCTTCTCTAGGAGGGGCAGAGATGCTGGAAGATTTGGGCTGGGAGAAGGGGCTGAGAGCAGCTCCTAGCGCTCTCTCACGTGTCTGCATCAGAGGGGAAAGAGGAGGCAGTCACGGTGGGGAGAATTCACCACCACTGTTAGTCTCCATCTCCTGCTGTCTTCTCCTACCATAGCTGCTTCCAAGGTTGCTGTTACAGCTCATTTTGCTCTCTAGAGAAGCACAAGGACCTCCTGCTCCTGTGGGTTTGCAAAGCAAGCCCCTTTTTCCATCCCTTCCACAGGCTGAGCTGCCAATTACCGTGAAGAGAGGCGGCTGAGCCCGCGCCACAGCGCCCCCTGCAGTCACGGAGGAATCATCGGCCCCACCCTGCCCGGAGCCTGCAGCGCCCCTGCCGGCTGTGCCTGGAACTCCACTGAAAGGGAGGGTGCCACAGCTGGGAGAGGCTGCTTGAGGCTGTTCCTGGGTTTGTGGTTCTGTCTGTTGTTGCTGCCACTGCTGTTTGTTTTGCCTTGTTACACATATACATACTAGCAAAGAACTATTGTTTCTTTTCCCGTATCTTTGCCTGAAAGCTGCTTAATTTAGAAGTTATAATAATTTGGAGGGAAGGGAGCTATATTCTCCATTCCAAGGGAGGTCCCTGTCTCCCTTGGCAGACATATGTCTTTCAAATCAAGACTAAGTCCCAGCCTCTCAACCCAACTCTCTCCTAGCCTGGCCAAAATGACAAGCCTTGGCTACAGCCCAGTTTTTATCCAATATCTAAAAGCATCTAGAAAGCTATAATAAAGTCTGGGTAGCCTGCTCCAAAGAGAGAGCATACAGCTCCACTTCTTGATGCTGTCTTCAACTTGCAATTCTGAACATATCTGAAGTTTTCAGATTGTCAGAGACAGGTAAAACACAGCACTGTGATGTGAAACATCATTTTTACTCAGCAGCCTTTTTAGAAATGCCCCACCCTCCTGGAATGATTGCCCTTAGTTCTAGCACCTAGCAGAAAGCACACCTTGCCCCTCACCTTGCAACTACGTACAAGAATATTACTGAAACACAAACTGCCCAGCAGTGGCAGGCAGCTGGCTGTTGACTTACTTATTGCATGTGCCCCATTCTCCTCTCCATTCACAGTGGCTTCTCCGTTCTTTGGTGTGTTCTGCTGCGAAACAGCAGTCGTCGTGGCTCCCGCTGTGGCCGCCGTGGCTGCCGCTGCTGCCGCAGCGCTGGCTTGTTGCTGCGCTAGCTTCTCTCTGAATGCTTGCTGTCGGGTCTGAACAACATCAGGCATCACCGCGTCTATCAGAGACAGGGACTCTATTGGCCTGCCATCAAATACTGTACCATCCTGCAGGGAAAACAAGCAGAAGGGAAACCTCAAGTTTAGGATCTTCACCACTCAGGTCGGCAAAGAATCACAAAAGAAGATGTGAAGATACTACACTTTGACTTAACGAATAGTGCCACAGGACTATGGACTGCCTCTCCCTCAGATCCGAGATGGCGGCACTCATGGTCCACTCAGAAATCTGATCAGTGAAAAAGGAATTTTATAGAAAGTTCTACCATATAAATGCTTTATAGATGTAAAAAAAATTAAGCTGAGTTAAAAAGTATGTCTGACCAATGACAGAAAGCTTCTCTTTGTTTTCTGTTTGAAAAAGCAGAGTCATGGCTAAAGCCATGACAAAGGCAAACAGACTTTGGTTAAACTGTTTGCCTTCCTACACTTGCAGGAGCATGGGAATGGAATGAAAGCAGATTATGCATAATGAACCTCAACCAAAACATGATGTATGCGCAAATTCAGTAGTTACTTAGGCAGTGTTCTTCAGCCCAGCAACACCAGTTGTAGCTGATCACACAAGACAGCCTTACCATTATTTTTCTTTTATTCCACTGTATTATTCATAATAGTTATGGCTTTCATTTTGATTTCTGTAAATTAAACTTCAGCTTCAAGAACCCATTGAGTAAACTTTTAAGGGCTGTTGACTTAATACAGACTGTATTGACTTAGCTTTTCTTCACTTTCATTTTCCTATTATCTTAAATATAGGGGAAATATTTTAGTAGTCTTTGTAAAGTGCCATTTTGCCAATTTTCTACAAACTCCCTTTAATTCTTTGAAATAATAATGATGCAGCGGTGAAAGATTTTTCTTGAGAAAGAGCAAGTAAGAATAGGATATGGATAGATAATGTAGCTGGTGAGCAATATCATCTTCCATATGTGAGAACAATTAATAAAGAAAGAGTTGCTTGCCCGATTGGTATGTTTCTGCTGAACTAATTGTTGAATTACCCCTTATAATTATAATATAAAGATAATACATATTTTTTTTTTCTCACGGGGAAGAAAAAGTAGGAGACAGTCATTAGAGAAGAAACCGTAATCTCTTTTTCTCCTCAACATTTTTTATGTATTGACTCAAATTCTTGCTAGACAATAAACAAAATGTTTGCGAACAGATCCTGACATCTTACATTTTCATCTGTAAATATGCTCACTGGACTATTTACATGACTGCCCTTTAATAGATCACAAACAATAATTTTACACACACTAGTTTATGGACTCACTGATTACTTGTTGTTACTTGTCACTCTTAAGTAACACACATAGAAAAGTAACACACAGTGAAGCATCCATGGTAGCCCTTACTGGGATTCAGGTGTAACCAGAATGGCCTTTGTTTTGCTGTAACATACTTAACAGTATATATTTGAATGGAATCATAGAACGGCTTGGGTTGGAAAGCACCTTAAAGGTCACAGAGTTCCAACATCACCGCCATGGGCAAGGACACCTTCCATTAGACCAGGCCCTGTTCAGCCTGACTCAAACCATGGTGAGAGCATCATAAATCTTAATGGTGACAACAGGCATATTTTCAGATTATTCTCTGCTTTTAGGGAAAGCCTTGAAGCTCAGTAAGCGCAGGCCCCTACCAACCCAACCTGATCTAATATGGGTGCTTCAGAGCTGGAACTTTCTAACTGTGTAGCTCCAATTTCAGGCATGGGGAAAAATGTTAAGTAGCAGCAAATTGAGACAGCTTCCTAACACTGGTTTGCTCAAACACTGTTTGCATCAAAGTGCAGCTTGGCATGAATGTCAAATGTCATTGCCCCAATAACAAAATAACACATATACAAATCTTATACATGGTATTGAGTCATAAAAAGAAAAAAACACACAGAATGTTTGGATAAAACCAGAAGTTTCCAAACTACGCACTGCAAACAACACAGCCTTTTCTCTATTTTATATTCCTTTGTTCTCACCCATGCTGTTCACATGCTACATTCAGGTACAGAGGAAAAAGCAGTAGTTTCTTTGTATTAATATCCATTACAGATGTTTGTCAATCGGAAATATCTATCGTAAAAATCTTGTAATGCAGCACTTGCTTATCTGTCACGCTTCCATTCCCTCTCAAAGCACCACATCTTTAAGGTTGGTAGGGCAAATACACTGGCTTTTCCCACATCCCTTCTTTGTTTCCACTGGCAGTTCAAAGAGAACAGACAGTTTGTGGCTGTCCATACAATCTCTACAGAAAACCTGCACCCCAGCCACATTCAGAATTTACACTCACTTGTTTCACCACGTACATGATGCCTCATCTCATATGATCTAGAACAAAGTCACTGAAATCACTCTCCAGTGACCTCTGTGGATTTTTGCAGGCTTCTCATGGCTTGGTATCCGTGTTGCCTGCTAGGACGTGTCAGGGAGGGACATTTTAACCTATGCTGCAGGGCTTTCCTGCCAAATTCTGCTATGACCTTGAAAACGCCAGACTGTAAGCACAGGTGCCTTTTCTTGTTTGCTGCAAGAACCTGTAAACCCTGGATTTGTTGGCTGGGGTAGCAGAAACACCAAAAACGTCCATCTAAGCAGCGCACGGAACGCCTCCCTGCCACAGCTAAGAAAACCGAAACATATCTCCATCTCAGAGCTTTCTGGTCCTCTGCTGGGATGGGGCAAAGTATGAGGAATAAGATTAAACCAGATGAGGAGGAGAGCTGGGGAGTGGCTTGTGTTGGGGCTGCTGGGGTGTGCTGCTCGGCACGTCTCAGCGTGCGGCGGTGGCAGCAGTGGTACTTACTTCGTTGATGCTGATCTCGGCCTCCACATACTGGAGCCCCTTCTGGAGGATGGAGATGAGTGCGGCAGGTGGCACTAGTGTTCCGTTGATGTTGGACTGGCTGATGTGGCTCTCGATACCAAAGGTAAAGGCCGAGTGGGAGAAACCTGAGAGCAGGAAAAGGAAGCCATGATATGAAATCTCAATGCACCAGTCAGATACAACTTCATGGTCTAAAAATAATTCTGTCCTGAGATCTAAGAGATGCTGCCGTGTAAGCAGAAGGGTGTGGGCTGGCAGCTCAGAGCTGAGGGGCTCAACCCGAGCCACCCTGACTGCCCATCCCCCCCTGCACATACAGAGGAAGCCATATAGAAATGGAAATGCATGCAGAGAAAAATAACTGTACTAAACGAAACAAAACCCCCCAAAACACATAAACACCAGAAATTGCCACATGAGCAGGTCCAGCTAAAAAAAGTGCCTCAAATCTCCATTTCTCTTGCTGAATTTCAGTGTTGGGTGTTTGCTGAAGCTGCACACTTAAATCCCTACCAGCATGCAAGTTGTATAAAATTAAGGCACAGATGCAGATAAAACAGGGGAGCTGTTCCCTTATACAGAAAGGGAAGAGATTTCAAATCCTCTGTTCATTTATTGTTTAGTACAATATGATGGGCAGAGCACTGCCGTTAAAATGTGAAACTACAAAAAGGCCACCTCTGTAAACCTATTTTCTGTATGTGAACAGCAATAGTGAAAGTAATTAACTGGGATCTGCCACACAGCAGATGACAAGCCAGTGAGGTGGCCTGTACTTCAGCCAGAAGTCTTTCTCTTCCCTGTTTCGTTTTTGTCATTGTCTGAGTAAGTGGCAAGGAAGGTGACAGCACTGAAAATTGAAGAATTTTGGCAGACAAATTTTAAAGAGTGCTGCCTTAAATCCTGGCTGAAGCTGCTCAGAACTGTTGCTGGGTATGGAGGCAAGCACTGCAGAGAGACTGTACAGAGGGGCAGCTGCGGGAGGGGGAAGGGGGAACAGGATGTAGATATAACTGTAGGAACCCATTTATCATCACACTGTCTCCAGAGCATTAATCTAACATTAAAAGCCTTGGGGAAACCACCCATGCACTGTCTCAAACAGGAAGAGCCCTCATGGTCTCCACCAAGTAGACAAGAAAAAACCAACAAACAACAACCCTCCCACCCCCCACCAAAAAAAAAAAAAGAAAAAGAAAGCAGCTTTCAAATGAAAATACTTTCGTTAAATATAGCTGTGCCTCTTCCCCTTGTCAACACTAGTTTCATTTATAGTTTTATCCGTTAAGGGATTTCCCCTATATCACTGCAATGTCCAATCATGTGCAGGCTGGGGATGTGATTTTGGGCTCACTCGATAGTAATGCTTTCTTTCTCCCTTTTCAAGATGCTTTTTCCAGCTAGTTCAATTATTAACATAGATAGCTAGCAAAAACAAGCTGAGAAACAGAGTGCCTCCCACATCTGAAACCAAGGTATGTATTTCTCTGATTCTCCCCCTCCCCCTACACATTTTATTTTACTGCTGCTTTTCTCTTTTTCCTGCTAACAGCTCCCACTCTCTCCACTCCAAACCCTAATTTCCCTTCCCGTCACTCTCCCAGTTTTGGGGGATATTTTGGACACTTTTTAGGAAACGGCAGGTCCACCCATGAACAGAATTCCATAGGTATAAAAAAAAAAATTCACAAGGCATAAAAAAAGGACAGATAAAAAAACCCACTGAAAAGCTGCGGTATCATTTATGTAACCCCTAGTCCAATTTGTTATTCTGTATTGCTCTTTATGTCCTGGTCCATTTTATGAGCTGCTGGACCTCCTGCTGCGAAATAGACTGTAAGATCTGCAGGGCAGTGTTTTTTCCCTGGTTTATTAGTTTTGTAGGACATCTAAGCACATTACTGGGAACCACAATGAGGAAGAAATTAAGCACTGAGCATACATGCACTTGAGAGGTCTAGGGCCTAATCACTGAACACTGAAATCTCTGTGTATCCATAAATACATGGCATAAAACTAACCAATTTATATTAATAAATTAATTTATAATAAATTAATTTATATTTATGTGTATTTGAATTAATCAACAATTGCAATGCAACTTTCTTGAAACAGAATGTACTTAAAAATACATGACAGATAAATCAGTAAATCTATGTAAGAATGAGAAAATCGAACTGTTGTCCAAGAGCACTGAAAGTGACTAAAGCTGAAAAACCCAGCAGCTAGTTTGCAAGTCAACAGCTCAGAAAAAGGGAACATGGACTCCGATTAAACAGGTGGATGACATAAAAATGGCAAACAACAAACACGAGGAAAAGTAAAAAAGTGGAAAACCATGACTGTGGATCTATGGCGGACATAATCTTAAATATGATATTTTACATTGCATTATTGCATTTTGTCTCTTTAGCAGGAGACAGACGATTGTGCACACAGCTCAACCTCTTTGTTCAGTCCTGATCCCCAGAGAGCAACACATCTCATAGCATGTGAGAGAAGAAACTTCTCAGTACGAAACTCAGTTGTGTTTTTGTAATGAAACTGACAAACTATTACCAAAGTACCTGTTAGATGAAGAAACACTAAACTCCTGGTACACTGTCACTGAAGAGCAATCTAACTCACACACCTCCAGCAGCTGTGAGAAACTTTCCTCAGATTTTCAGACAAGATCCGATCAACAAAAATCAGCAGAGCAAAACTGTTTAAGTGGGTGCTGCTGGACATGCTGCTCCTCACCCCTCTTGAAAAAATCCACCTATACAATTGTAAAAAAAAAGACAACAAACCCAACAGAAACATGCCAATCAGTCCTCCAACAGATAGCTAATTCCCTCCTGAATTCTTGTCTTCCCATGGCAGTTACATAAGGCTCATATGAAAATAGACTGGTTTTAAAACTACTTCACACAGTCAACAAAATCTTCACTGAAGCTGTACCTACATCAGGTTTCTGATAACACTGAAGAATCACCTGAGCTTTAATAGTTACCAGATGTCATCAGTTCTTTTCAGGGTTCTGCATTCAAGTACACGAAATTACATAGCAAAGTTGCAGCTCCTTAGCTCAGCCTTATGAAAAGGTGATTTCTATCAAACATCTTCTATCAAAATTTAAAAAAAATGTCAGCTTGTTAACCTGGCCCTCCTTCTAAGATCATGCAACTACACTGAGGATGCAAAGCCAAGACACAAGAACCACCCCCACCTCCAGTCTGTCAGTGCAGTTGGGGAGCGTGAGCAGAGACAGAAGGTGCTCTGCAAGTGGGGATCTGAAGGAAGGATGTGGTGGGGATGACATGAAATTACAGCAGACACAAACTCAAAATGCCGTGGCAGCAGTGAAATGAATGAAAGTTGCAAATCTGTGTCCGTATGGATCTTTTCTCATAAATTCTGTCACTCTGGTGACTGCAATAATCACTCTATAAAACAGTAATTTCTGTCCAAATAGCACCAGTAAACAAAATCTTAGTGCAATAAACCCTTCGAAGACACATGCAGTGAGACTATGAGCTTTTAAAGTTAAAAGCATGAACACAAAGGGCTGAAGAGGAGAAAGCATTGCCACACACTGAACAGCTTCATAACACTGAACCAGCTGCTTTTGCTGTGACATGACCAGTGCCCTAAATAACATCTTTCAGCAGTCTTGAGAGAATGGCTTCCAGGTTTTTTCTGCCTCAAAAAAGAAGGGAAAACAGAAACCATCAAGCTATGCATAATCTGTAACTACATTATCATATATGAAAAGATATACCCAAATGAACAGTGCAGATCTTGGGATGATCTTGGTATGAATGGAGGTGAATTATCAACTGTGGAATAACTGGATTTGAAGTATTTTACAGTGCATAAAAGCAGAGAGGAAATAACAAATGCAGAAAACAATTGCTTAAATGATGCCCCAATCTAAAAAATTGTTACACAAGTCAAAAAACAGACTTGAAAACTGACTGAAATTCCTAATCAAGAGATTCCCACTCTTTTTTTGTACTGACAGTGGTAACAGGTCCTGGTTCTGTGCTGTATCTTTTCCCACACTGAGGTGTCTGTATATACTCTCAGTGGTACATACACAGCCATTTGGGAATTCTTGCCCCAGGCAGTGCCAAAAAATGCATATGTAGGGCTGTGTTTTGCAAAATTTCACTGATAGGTTTTGCTACAACTGCAAAAACAGAGATGATGGAGGGTTTTTCCTTTGGCTGCTCCTTTTTCAGTTAAAAATGGCTTCCCTTTGAAGACAGATTTGTCATTGATCATAAAATGACAAGGTTTTTACTTAATGAACATAATGCTTGTTGCATGCTTGTTTCATCTGAAGGTTACCTAGTTTCAATTGTTTACAATATACCTGGCTCACATCAGAAATGCCTGTCAAACGTAGGTGTAGAAAAGACAACTGAAGAGCCACACAGCCCGGGGAATGGCTTCTCTTCTCCAGAGATGTGTCTCACCTCTTCTGAGAGCAAAGCTTTCCTCCTTTTAGACTTGCAGCTGGGGTGATGCTGAGTATTCCCCATGCTGCTCATCTGCACTCATAGCTCCAGCTAAAATTGACATCTACCAAGTGTTCCTTTCATTTCCCAATCTCTTTAGCACCACAAAAAGCATGTCTTTGTAAAACTGCAACCTTGAACTGTAGCAGCTACAGTACCCAATGCTGTATTTGTACAGGTGAGGGGAAGGACAAAGAGGGGTCTGTGGAAGCAACGACTTTTGAACTGTTTCAGTCCTTGCTGGTTCCTCGGGAGTTACTTTGGGGATGCCCTGATGAGCAATAGAGAGGTGATCTGTTGAACAAAGTCTTCTCTTTGTGAGCTGAGTGGACTTAGTTTTCTCTGGTTAACCTAAGTAGTTTGCTGTACAAATAATTTTTAAAACCCAGGCGTTTTACAGGTATTTATGAATTACTTTGTTCAATTACTCACATATAAGATTCTTCTTGAAACATTTGATACTGTACGATGAAACAGAGAATAAAGAATTGCCTTTTACACACACCTAGGACATCTTGATGATGAACAGCCTTTATCCCAATCCTGAGTACAAGTAACAAGCCATTCCTACAAATCTTTATATAATTAGTGCCCAGCGTGGCCCTCTTTTCTGGAAAATAGTGAGATTTCATATGGAGATCTGTGTCATTTCCTTTAATAAATTTTCCTATTTCTTTAACTCAAGCAGTCCAGACTGAGGTTTGCATATACAGAGATCTTAAGTTCAGTTCCTGGAAATCACTAAATTAGTGATGTTATTACTTTAAAAGAAAGAGAAAAGAAAAACAAAATAAAAGGAATAAACTATCTGACAGTCTCTTCTTTTTCTCCAACAATTTAACCATCTCCACATGGAAATAAACAACACTTCTTGGTTAATTGATTTCTCCAACATTGGGTTGTCTTTCTTTTTTGAAATTTCCAATACAAGCTCATCCAATCCTCACCTCTGAAGTGACATAGCGCTCATCTTCAAAGTATTTGGCAGGTAGAGGAAACAAAAATGAGCAAGACTTTAGAAATTATTAAAACTACTGGCTCAGCAGAATCAGCCCGAAGCTGCTAAACGGGATCCACAGCAATCTCAAGTTTTCTGTCTGCACAAGTGCTTGTTTTCTTTAAGGCAAGTCTTACACCTGGCACTACTGCTGAGATTTTGACCAAAGTACAATTCATACATACAAGAATGGAAGACCTGTAAGAGCTGATTACAGCTACACAGACTGCAAGGAAAAAAAAAAAAAAAAATGGTTGCAAGGGGCAAAGAAATGTCATGTTTATGACCATAAATGGGTATATGGGCAGAATTCCTGGGAGATTCAGACACATCAAGTAGAAACATTCCACTGCATCATGAGTCAAAAGAAAATCATGTGCAGGAGGAGCAGACATTCACACACAATCCCATCAGCTGCTTTACCGTGTTACCAAACCCAAGTAACTCCAAAGCTGCCCTTACAACTGCTTGCCAGAGAAACCAGATGCAAGTAGTGGAAAAAGATTCATCCCAAGTTTGACGTCTGGGTCCTGGGAGTGCCATGTAAGCAGGAAGGCAAGAAGGGCAGAGTGGTGCAATGTGGTGTTCTGAAATATATTAGAGCCCCATCACAGCAGTTAAAATAAAGTCCACAAAAACCCCCTGGTGAAATATGACCACAAACAAAATAATTTCCTCCAAAAACTAATGATGTACAAACAATACAGTCTATGTTAAATGAAGACTTTTATAGGTCTAGATTTATCAGTGTAGAGAAGCAAGGCACATGTATCACTAAGGGCAGATTTGAATACAATTTCTACATGCAAAATCAGGAGGAAACAAGTTAGAGCAACTGTATTTTCTTAATCTGGGGCAAAGCACATGCTAATCTAGTTCCTAAGGCAAATGATGTAATTTCTTGCCATTGCCTGAGAGAATACAGTGATGCTTTTCACTGTACTTGACTGCAGCTGCCACCTTAGCCTAGTATTTCCTCTCCTATATGATGCAGTGTGTGAGAACTGAGAATGCAATATGGATCCCCATCCTTGCTTATCCTTAAATTTTTGTCTGAACTGAATTATGTATCCATAAAAATATGGTCATAAACTCCCAGTGCACACATATGCAAAGGCTTCACAAAAAGGACAACTGCTTTCTTTGAAATATATTTGGTCACAGTGTCTGGTGCCTTAAGCCACTGGTTAAGATTCTGCTAACAATTACAAAAAATAATGGTGAACAAGAATCCTCCACCAGATCTTGTTTATTATTCACAGCAGACTGAGATCCTTCTCTTAGCTGAGATTTTTGTTTCTCAGTAATACATCCTAGAGTACCTCTCTGGTTTTGGCAGTGTCTGCTTATTTTGAAGACTTACCTTCGCAATTACATAAAGGGCTTAACAAGGACACACATTAGCAATTTAAAATAGAGAACTGCAGTTGGAATATATTTTTAGAAAAATCAGCTGAACAATAGGGCTTGCACATTTGTTTCAAGATTAGGATTGCTAAATGATCAAAATTATTTCCAGAACTCTGGGAAATGCATTCAGTATTACAAGCTCTTTCACAGACACTGGGAAATATAAAGAAAGGATTCCTAGCTGTAGGTAAAATTACAGTATGTCTAGTTACCCAAAGTTTTGTAGAAGTGATTATTCACTAATATTAAATGTTACGCCCTTTTTTCTTGGATATTGGGCCTGTTCACCTTCTGCCAAGAATTCAGAGTAAATGTCTGCTACCCAAAATTATTTTATTATGTGCCAAAGAATGTTTCTGGCAGGTATTTTTTTTCTTTTTCATGTGGGAAAGTATGTTGGAAAAGATTAATACAACTTGGAAATGATCTTTTGATGAGTGGTACTTGGCACTCACTGTTTAAGCCTTTCTGAGGGCTGCAAATTAACAAAGAGAGAAATACGATACAGACAGAAAACAGAGCACAAGCAATGGAAAGAGTAACTTATAAAAATCTCTTGGAAACAACATCTGAAATAAACCCCTTTTTCACTCACTCTGTGTAAATGAGAATGACAATTGCAAAGAAATATCAGTACAGATCTAGCAATTTATTGCAACTATGGGCAAAGTTTGAAACAGCTTATGAAGGCCACAAGGACAAAAATAATCTTTTCCTTCTGAATAATGGGATGCAGTTATCTTTTAGCCCTGCCTGCGCAACCAAACATCCAAAGAAAGAGACATGCATAATTTTAAGGATCATGTTTGCAGAACAGACTTTCACAGTTGTATATGCTTTCCTTAAGCTGTGTTCATCTCTCTGTTCTAACCACACCTCTATGTGGTGGCAAGTAGGACACCACAGCTGACACTCAGGGGACATTCAGGAACCAAACACCAGGAAGGTTTCTGTGGATGGTGACTACAAACAGAGCCCTAACACAGGATGGGTGTGAGGAGGGGTGGTCTGTAAGCGCCATGGCTGTGCAGGCAGAACATTCTCAGCACAGAGATTATCAGCAAAACTTGCAAAGCTCCACTGGGTCTGGAGACTCAAACTGAAAAGCAGTGAAGTGAGGAAATGTGTAGGACTGCACTGGTTTTACCAGCAAAGTCATCCTGACCTTCAGACATCTGTCTTCTACCCAACATGCTATTTTCTTAATACCCTAAAAATACTGTGTTTTTGCTAGCTTTAAAAAACAGGACATGAAGCAACTAGAACCAAAATTTGTGCCATGGAATAAATTTGTAAAGGTGTAATTGTTTATGTTTGTGTAACTTAAAAATCACTGTGTTTGCTCAGTGTCCAAGATCCAACACTGTACGGCAACTTTCAGGCCAAAGAAAAATTGAAATTGCCAAGTTTAGAAAACTGTGAAGAGACCTAGAAGGAAATATGTGGTAAGAAGGCTTTTGAAAATGGCAAAACCCCAAAATACTCAGCGTATTTCTTTCCTTCACACAAACTTAAAAATTCTGCACCAATTATGAAACAGGGTAACTAGAAAGAAATTTTCAAACAGACCTCTTGAACTGCACCACAAAACATTTGAAAATATTGTTTATACATTTGTATATAAAGAGATACCTGGTCACAAAAGTCACAAGTCTGTGCATATAAAACCATAAAAATGGGTCTCATACAGCCTATTAAATTATTTTAAAAGTTCCCCAGAACAAAGTAGGACAAACCCATTAACCTCTTTACCTGTAAGAATATCTTTTCCTTACCATCATAGATTGTGCGGATTTTGTGAAGCCAACCATCAAATATTGCTAGTACATATTCACTGCTCTATTAAAAAAGTGTCCAATTTGGTTTTGACTTGCACAGGTGCTCAGCTTCATCCTTTCCAAGATCTGTAGCTTTGTTAAGTTTAAACAAAAATGCTTTGGGAACTGCAGCCCAACAAAGCTTGCTGTCTTCTAATCTTGACCCTGATTTTCTTAAAACATATTGATTGTTTACGAAGAGAATAAATCTTTACTAGCACAGACAGAAACTGTGCATAATAATACAGTTCTCATTTTAGAAATGGATTTGTCTTTTCAGCATAATCCATTCTCAAACAATGAAGTGTAATTTCAAATCCAGAGTCAGGCCCACTGTTTCTGGAATCATACAGACACTACCTTCCCTGTTTAAAAGAAATACAGGAAAGTAGAGGCAATATTAGAAGAAAGGACTTGTGGTTTATTAAAATCCCTTATATACCCTTTTGATAATACACTATTTTACTACAGAAATATAATGCTGGAGGCATTATATGTATATATATATATGTTATATGAAATATGTGTTGCTACAGATGGTTTCATGTTATATAGGAACATTCATTCTGAGGTGACTTTTATGAAGTACTTTGATTTAAAGCAAACCATTTTTTGGTTCCAATTTCTTAAGTGTTCTTATCCAGTGGTCACTTTAACACATATTGCACTCCTAGAACAACACTGTGGCCTTATTTATCTACAGTAATTCATGAAAATTCTTGTGACTTTTGGTTCTATGGTTCATGGCTGGTTCTATAGCCAACTTTCAATAAATCAGCGATCTGGATCAAAACCTTAAGTTATTTTATTTTAATTGAGTAGGCCGGCCCTAGAAAGCATAATACATCATATAAATAGGACTGCATGCCCACAAATCAGGTCTGTGCTAAACCATGAGAATTAAAAGTAGAGTTTGTTTTGCTCTTAAGTCTCACTATTGTACAGCTGAAAAGCTGAAAGAATCTCTGCCTTCAGTCTTAACACCAGCTCCTGAAAAGTACAGTTAGCATCTCATTCATCTTGCTTTTAGGGATATATATTCACCCATAAATTCATAAACAGTACTCTGAAATAATTGAAAAAGAATGTTAAGTATTGTCCCAGAACCCACGTAATACTTTTTACTCAGAGGATTTCAAAATATTTTAGGACTATAAACATTCAACATTTGCTTTGAGGTACTGTTCACGGTATTAACTTTGCTTTCAAACAGGAAAATTGAGGGACAGAAACTTTAGGGTGAGGTATAAATATTCAGTTTTTATGTATGCCTTTGAAAAATGTATCACTTTATTTATTCAGTAATACCTGGTCAGCACCCAGTTACACCAGCACAGAAGTAGCTGTGCAAAGAGAAGGTCAGAAGTGTCCTTACTCCAGTGCAGCTGAGGTTGGTCTATGAGCTACAGTCACTCTGTGCTGCTGGCAGGACACACGAGGCCCAGGAGGCTGTGGTAACACGCATGTCCACACAAATAATGCAGCCACAGATTGTTACTGAATCAACACTAAAATGTGTGTTTTATCTTTGCCTGGCAGGCTGTCATTTCAAGGATGCATTTTTCCCTCAGCAAACAAAAGGTCTCCATCATCCCTGCCTTTAGAGCACAGCTGCGTACAGGGAACACTGCAGTGACTGCCCTGCAGACCTTTCTGTATAGGTTGTTTAAAGGATCTTTGAGGCTCTCTGGTGATGAGCAGGAGGTTGGACTACTTGAACACGAGCCAGCAGCGCACCCTTGCAGCATGGAAAGCCAAGAGCATCCTGAGCTGTACTACAAAAAGCACTGCCTGAAGGTCAGTGGAGGGGATCCTTGCCTGCTACTCAGCACTGGTGAGACGGGCCTGGAAGCTGTATCCAAATCTGGGCTCCCCAGTATGAGAGGGACAGGGATGCACTGGAGAGAGCCCAGTGAAAGACCATAAAGAATCAATGGACTGGTGCATCTGCCATACAAGGAGAGGCTGAGAGAGCTGGGACTGCTCAGCCTGGAGAAGAGATGGCTCACAGAGGACCTTATCCACTTGCAAAAATACCCGAGGGAGGAGCAAAGAGGATGGACACTTATTCCAGTTGTGCCCTGTGACAGGAGGCAATTGGCACAAAATGAAACACATGAAATTCCAATGAAACAAAATAAACCATTTTTTACTGTGGGGGTGATAAAAGTATTGGATAAAGTCCAGTGAGGCTGTGGAGTCTTGATCCTTAGGAGGTACTCAAAACCCAACCAGACACCAGCCGTGGGCAACCTGCTGCAGCTGACCCTGCTGTGAGCAGGGCAGATGGATTAGATGATTTCCAATGGCCCCTGCCAACCTGAACTATTCTCTGATTCTGTCATCTCCTGAGAATTACTATCCAGACTGAGCCCTCCTACAATCCTAATGAGCCAAATTGAAGTAAACAGAAAAAAAGGCAAAAGAAAAAATCATTATCCAGTGACTGCGCCATCAGTGCACACTATTGTTTTTACTGCCACACTGGACAATTGCCGTTATTGACCAAGTGATTCATTCTTCTAATGAATTATTCTTCAAGGTATAAATTTTAATAATTTAAGAAAAAAACATGCACTGTACATTCCTCTTCTACCTCACAGCAGTCTTCCTACACAAAGGAAGCAGTTAGCTTTGAAGCAAATTTAGCTGACCTATATATGCCAATCTTTTATGCTTTGCTTAATCTGACTTATTTTCAACACGCATGTCTCTCGTCTGTGACTCAGGGACTCTGTGCCATACACAGTTGTTCAAAAAATACTCTAAACATACCTCATGCAGGTAAAGTATGGACTTCAGAGAAATATTACACAGGCTTATGTAAGTAAAGACTGTTGCATCAGGCACCAACTCAAAAGAACAGAATACTGATCTTCAGTCATTCCCTACCACCTGAAAACTTACTCAAGCAAACTGTGATATTTACATTTTCTGTAAAATTTCTATGTTGAAAAAGAGAATTATGCAATAAAAAAGGTAGTTTACTTCAAATTTTTGTTGCTTCCTTTTCAAAAAAATTACAACTGTCATTGAGAAAAAAATATAATTTAGTACTACTCCAACTATTAGTATTTAGCTTCATCACAAGGATGAAATCCCAGGAACATCACGATATCCACATTTTGGATTCTCTCATAATTTCCAAAGGCAAAGTGACAGCAAAATGCCTTGGATGTGGTTAAAGGCCCACATTTGTACATGCATAACTACAAAGGGTTTTGTGATTCACAGAAACCCTTTGCTGTATGTCCTTGAATTGATGCTTAAAACCTGAGAGAAAATCTCTTTTTTTAGGAAAAAAAGGAAAATCTGTCAACTACAAACCAGGCAGACCAATGTGCTGCTATAATCCTGAATTTACACAGGGGGAAAAAACCTTTTTTATTTCATTTTTATGGTTGGGAAGAAAACAAATGAAAATTCTAAAGTAAAATGGTAAATTGTCCCAAGTCAGCATCTAAAAATGTCATTGTCATCTTTTTTAGCAAAAGCACCTAGCTACTATTTTTATCTTAGATGTGGTACAGATTGTACATGGTGCAGATTATACACTGGGGAACAGTTTTCAAGGGTGTGTCATAAAACACGGAAAAATTAAAATAAAAAAGTAAAAATTTGAGTGAAAATGGAAACTTACACAATCTTAACTCTAACTAGTCATTGCAAGACATTCATTATAATAAATGTTCTACTAGAGAACAGTGTAAGCCACAGGCAACTGGGGAGCTGATTTTCAGACAAGAATTCTAGACTACAGCATGCATGTAAGTGCTAGAAAAGGAACACTATTAAATGATCAATATATCACAAATACCAAATTTGAAAAAAGCTTTAATAACTGAATTGACATGCTGGGCTGGGTAAGGGAAGGTAATTTATTGTAGCATTTGGACTGATGATAGGATTTACACTCACAACAGACGGCAACACATTTTAGATTAAAAAGTATGTGAGAGATTTGATTTCCCTTGGTTTTGCCACCCTCCCTCAATTCTTAGAAATTTCCTTGGGATCCTTATTACTCCTCATTGCATTGTACTGCTCTTTCATTCCAAAAGACAAATAATTATCTTTTTCCCTTTTGGAAAAACATAGCAGGAAAACTCTACTGTATGAATTCTGGGGTTTTTTTTCCCCAGAAACTGAAGAAACCAAATAGAAGGTCTATCTCAGCAATGAAGATGGCTGCTAGCAGAAGTAGCTTCTCAGGTGTTTGAAGATGTGCAGTTAATACAATTAATATTATTCTATTGGTATTATATTACTATTAATATTATCTGCTCTTAATTGTAATTAACATAATTTGGATGCCAGAACCATGGCTACTTTGGTATAGCTTGCTTCACTTTCATCAAGGTACCTGCTTTGTTGATATAACTACATCCACCACAGGAGAATTTTGTGTACTTCTATCTCCACACTGGTTGTACACTCTTAGCATAGATGTCCCTAACTGGGGCCAACATTTTATTTAAAAGTAGCCTTTGTATCAAGACACCTACAAATAATAATAATAATAATCTGACTTTAAGAAGTTGACTCCTGAGACAAACAATGTTTGAAAGGCCTCAGCACTTTTAAGAATGACCCTTTTAAACTGCACACCAAAAAGGTTTGTAATAAAAAAGGAGAAAACTAGACATTGCAGGACTTTGGATAGGAAGAGATAACCTTGAACTGAAAATAAACACTTGTTCTCTCTGTATCTCAAGAAAGGGGCATTCATGGTCTTACTGTGGAAGTGGTTAACACCAAGTCACCTTAGTGGTGAAATTCCTACAACAGTAAGCCATGGAACATAAATGGAAATGATGACAGACTGCTTTGATTTTCTGGGCACAGATAAACACTGAGACAGTCACCTGAGTGAAGAGGCAACTATTTACTTACTTATTTTAATACAGCTAAACATTTAGAGCCTTAATTTGTCCAAGTTCTGGGAGGGATTTGACTGCACTGCCCCTGGACCAGGCATCTTCTCCAGCCTGCTCCTCCAGCAGCAGGCAACTCAAAGCAGTCTCCCTGGCTGTACTTTTTTCTGTTAAACCCCATGATCAGTTGGTATAATTCACCAAATGCCACAACTTACTATTTCATTCCATCTGCAGATGTACTTGGTAATCATTTCATATTTCCTTCCAGGTAACCAACAAAGCTGTTGAGCAGCATTATGCCAAGAAGCGATTCCTGTGAGTTCCCGCTACAAGTAACTTGAGATGAATACTCCCCAGCTATAATCACTTTTCAAGATGTTTCTATTATCCCATTTTTAATCCATTTGGTAACTCTGGATTACACTGATTTTACTCACTGTTATTTTGGTTTTAACCACTGTGTCAGCAAGACTAAATAAATGTCATAAAGTATATAATAAATGTATACAGTCTAAGTGTATTAATGTCAGCACAGCTATCTCTGTCAACTTAATTTCTGATCTCGGAAAAAGCAGTATCAAGTATGTTTGACAAGATCTACTATCCACAGAAACTTGCTGGCTGGCATTTAGCATGATGTCATCTCTTCAGATTTGCTGGAGATATTTAGTCTCAGCCTTCCAATGATTGTCCTTGACCTATAGTTACCTGGATGATCTTGTTTAACCTTTAAAAATTCTGGCACAACATTTGCTTTTTCCACTTCACTGAAACTCCTCTCAGTATGCCAAGTTTTGTTAAAAAGCAACAATAATGGTTTAGACAGTTCAACTCTATTAACACTCTCCTGTGCAAGGTTTCTGGTCTGACAGAAAATTAAGGAGGAAATATATAGTTACTGAATTTAATTTCTAACTTCACGTTTACAAGAGCTGAACTCCTACTAGAATCACCTGCCAGCATTTTTATAATGAAGTGTAGAGCCCCCTTCAGCATCTTTGCTACAATGCTTCAAAGAATCTCAAGTGTTTCTGTACCTCACAGACGCAAAATACATGAAATATTATAGGGACATTTTGCTTTTTATATACTTATTCTGCCATATGTATCTCCTTTGTTATTTCTCTCTTCCTCCCACCATTTGCCTACATTTTATGGGAAAACCTGAAAGCTCGACATGGTAAGATTAAAGGACAGATACATGAAAAAAAAGAAGTGAACTTTTGCATGGTCTTGTAAACAACATTCATGGTTTTGTCTGATAAAATTTTTAGAAGCTTTGCATTAGGCTAATGTTAACAAACAATCAATAATAAGCCTATTTTTGGCAAACTCCTTAAACTGTAGGGGTTTGAACTCAAGACTGTATTTAAACACTAGCCCTTTAAATCTGGCCTGCATTATTTCTGAAGCTATGGATTAATTTCATTTTCTGTTGCATCTTACGGCATTTATAGTAGCAGGTGGAAAGCCAAAATGCTGGAAAAAAACCAGTGACTGAAAAAAAAAGTTTCAAACTAAATGTAAGAAGCTTTTTTAGCAGATTAGTGGATTCATCATTGGTTACAGCTCTAGTCTGCTGAATGGAATTCCTAACAAACTGTCAGGTGTATCTACTACATCCATATCTAGCATCCTGATTTCAATATGCTTAGTTTGAAACATATTTGAATATTTCTTCAAATATTTAACCTCAATTTCAACTCTCTTATATGTGTAAAATACAACGGAACAGTGGAAATACGATGTCTTTGTGAATGCCTTCAGTGTGGATTAAATAATAAAAATTTTTGACCCTCTAGGTAAGAATGTAAGAGCTTTACTAAAAATATATAAATCTGCATGTAAACTTCCCTGTAAAATGGCAAAGTGATTGCTTGCTTGTGGGAGATGTTAGCTAGAGTAACTTTTTCCTGACATTTGGTTGATCCCACCATTCTTGATTGACTTTATAAAGCCTCCTCAATCACTGCACAACATAACTCACCTCCTGATGTATCAAGAGGAATAAAAAAAGTTGTTTTTTCTTCATATCAGGAAAAGCTGCTGTATTAATACACTGTTAAGTGTATTAATAAAACATAACAATTAATAAAACATAACAATGTAAAATAACTTCAGGATTCTTTATGCTTTGATTATATCCATTGGTGCACTGCTCTAATGTCTAAAAGCTCTTTCCAGTGCAGAACACAATGGCTTATTTTTAAAAATAAACTTTGTCTGGGTGAAATTTTAGTTTTGTTAGTTCCTCTTTTTCTTTCATCTCTTTGCACACCAGATCTAGACAACTTTTTGTAAGCTCCCTTATTAGAGCGTGTGAGACAACAGGTAACACAGGCCAACTATGGAC
The DNA here is from genome assembly GCF_049639895.1 of Pseudopodoces humilis. Lineage (NCBI taxonomy): Eukaryota > Metazoa > Chordata > Aves > Passeriformes > Paridae > Pseudopodoces > Pseudopodoces humilis. The sequence continues at coordinate 19,789,910 of NC_142201.1, forward strand.
TCTCAACTGTTTTAAAAAACCAAACCCTAAAAAAGTATGATAAACCTTAATTTAAGTGGAAATTCTTTGCATAGGGATTTAGTTTCCTGGTATTGAAATAGTCTTGCAAACGGAAGAAACAACTCAAAATAATGTATCTAATGAATACCAGTTACAGTGACCACCCAAGCAGGCTAAGGCAGTATCTTCTACCTGCTGGGATTCTGGTTCTCTGTACAAGACATCCCTTGGGTCTTGAGGGTTTATTCTAAAACTGGCTTCAAGTCTTTTGACAAGATGACATCTATTTTCCACAGATTTTTTTCTTTTTGTTTATTTCAGCATGTGAAACATAGAATCTTTTTAGTGAATTCTACTTTTACTAATACAAAACATAGGGTCAGTACCAAGTAAACTGTGATGATGGTTACAAATCCTTTGTCAATGTTTATCAGCTCCCCATCATCTCTACAGAAACAGAATGTTTTGAATTAGCTAAGAAACTTTCTACTTCTTGTAGTCAAAGAGTGGAAAGAAGACTATGAATATAAAATAAACCCCAAATATAAGTTTCAATTTAATTTTTTTAGAAGATTTTAAAGCCCCATGGCATTTTCCAGTATGAAAACAGGTAGAGGTGGAAGCGGTATGGAGACAGAGCCATGATGACAATTGTGCAGCTCAGTTTACATACATAATTACCCTAAGAATGATCTAAAACATCAGAAACTTGCACCCAATTTTCTCTTTAGAGCCAACATAAACCAAATGTAAACAATTTCAAGCTAGCTAAGAAAAAAGATACAACATATATGTACTTTTTGCCTGTGCTGCCAAAAATTACTTTGGCTGACGTAACTACCTAAGCATTTATTAACATAACGTTATTTACTTCTTGTTTTGCCGAACTGCAATGTTTATTTTGTACCTGTGCATGTTTGCACTTTCATTATTTTCTAGACCACAATTTCAAAGAAATAGGGGTTTGTGCAAGAAATATTTAGTCTATCAGTCTGAAACACTCAAGGCAACATTCCTAGAGCAGTATCAAGCAAAAAGGCAATTTCCCCATTTCATTTATGACCAGAAGTTATGAAGAAAGACAAGGAATTTACCCGATTCCTGGAGATAGCGATACACCAAGAAATTCACTTCGTCACTGGTTATGCTCATCTTAGCCCAACCTCAATATTATGAGGTTTACGAGAAGTGTGATCCACGCTCTGTTCAAAGGGAGAGAAAAGAACAGGTTTTTTTTTATCTTAATTTACTATGAAATATGTTATCAAAACAAAAGTGGGAATTGTTAAGGTATTTAAAGATGTCATTAAGTTATTAGAGCTGTAAAGTCCCAATGTGAGGCATCTGTTAAATATTGTGAATCAAATACTCAAGCTGTACTGCACCTTTTAGAACAATTCAGGAGCAGTATTTAAAATACATGAGAAAGTCAGAGGGAACATTTTAAATATTGGATGACTTTTCTAATGTCAACTCCTTTACTTGTACAGCTTCACTACAGGTTCTTCGAGACTCCTCTTTACTATGTGTTTTCAGAATTGCTGGCAATTACAGTAATGTATAACACACCAAATGATAATATTTTTGCACCTCTGAATTTGTAATCCAGTTTTTTGTCCAGTTGTTCATCCACTGATGACAGATTCTTTCCTTACAAAACCATGTTATGCAACGAATGGGGCAGGAGGGGAAGAGAAAGAGAGAGAACACCATATACCCTGAGCCAAGGAAGACAAATATCCTTGCATTATATAAAGCTGTAATATTATAATGTCTCTGTTGATTAATGTTGAGCAAAAATTAAACTCCAATTTTTCATTTAAGTAATTGCAACCTTTAGGATGACGGTTTTACATTACTATTTTGGGCATACACTGGTAATAAAAACACTGGGTTTAGAAGATAAATTTGTCTTGAGCGCTTTCCATTAAATCTTGATGATTCATTCCTGTTTGGGAATCTGACTTAAGTAGTTTGGTTTTAAAAGACCAGAGTACTCCTCAGACATAAACTCTGCTGCTGTGTCAGCCACACCATACCTGTAAGTGATCACATACAGCTTTGGCCGCAGAGGCGCACGCTGGGCTTGTACCGCGCGCTACAAATGAAAGAGCCTGGGCATGTGCCGGGTGTTCTGACTTCCCGTGTGTCTCTTCTTGGCAAGTGGAAAGGTCGTCTTTGTTCATGGGAAACCTCTTCAGTAATTCCTGCTGCCTAAAGTAGCACCTGCTACTGCAGGCAATGGTGATCGACGACACTTCCCCTGCTGATGGTTTAAACCAGCAGGTCACTCATGACTGTAACAGATGTCTCGGCATATTTATGTAAATGGAGGTCTTTGGAACCCTGGTGAGCCTTTTATTATCCCAGGCTATATTTCATCAATAGCTTGGAAGCTGGTTTTCCATCTGAAACCATAGCTTGCTAATTTGGCAGACATCTTCCTCAAATACTTGAGTCTTAATTGTCACAGTCATGTCTTAATTGTTACAGTGTGCATTTCATGGAGAACAAGAAGAAACAAAGTACTGGAAACCATTTGGTCTCCCTTAGGAAAATTTCATCTCCTCTGGAAAGAATGAATGCTTTCTGGCTGAGGACAGCATCGGCTGTATCCAACATCCATTCCTGTCACACGTGCCATGTATTGCCCTGGGAAGCCACTTGGGCTCTTTTCTCTTCAATCCCTCATCTGTAAAATGGGCTCAAACTTCACTGCCCTATGACTAGGAGACTGGAAGCACTGAAAGTGGTCAAGACTGAAGTTATCATGACAGGCTGCGAAAGCATCACTTCCAGTATAACTTTATACACCTTTCTTCCAGATAAACAGGCTTGGACCTGAATAATTAATAACCTCCTGTGCCCTTTTTGCATAATCATTGCCACACAATGAAGAACAGGACAGACATTCACAGCAACAGTTAAGGCCAATTTCATCTCCGAGTGCTTAAAATACATCTGTATCGTTGCTATGGCCATGATAGTAATAAATCAAGAGAATTTGATAGCTGTGGGTTGAAAAAAAACAACCCACTTTTTAAAGCATTTTAAAAATAGCTGCTTCAGTGTTTGGTGGTAGGAAAGTTGGTAAAGATGAAACCACTTACAAAAATTCAGTTTCAGCAATGACGTACTCTGTGGTAAGATGAACTTTATTTAAAAAAAAAATCAAAAAACATAAAATGCCGTTTGGGTGCATCCTGACAATTTTAGACATTAACACTGTATTTCCCACATACACGGGGTTGCTTTGGGAAAGAGGAGACAAGGGAAAGGAAGAATTCTAGGTTTTCCTTGTTTTTCTAAAGATGACTTTTCTTAATTAAAATCAGAGAAAATCAGTTTGATTGCAAAATAGTCTCCCAGTTCCAGAAATAAAATCCCTCTATAGAAGCTACCTTTGTATCAGAATCCCAAGTACACCCAGTAACAGTTGGATTTACAATGCATTTTCTCTGAAGTCAGTCAACAGGAATTACTATGACATGTGTCAGATCATATCTTTATATATACATTGTTACCAATGCCACAATCTCCACTCATGCATTTAAGGTTCCTTCTCTCCCACAGATGCCAGTGTAGTAATCAAGACACACAACTGTAAAGCTTTTACTTGTCCAAATCAAGACACAGAATTTTGGCTTTTACCCAGAGAAATCTATTCATTAGAAATTTGGCTGACCAAACTCAATTTCATTAATGCTCTTTCTGATTCCTTTCTTCTCTGCAAATAAACAGTCCAAATAAAAGTAGCTAAAAAAGACATGATGGGGAGGAGAGGAATATCCTTGTCTTTTGTGTATCTCCAAGACTGATTCATACAGAACAAACAACTAGCCTCCCCCTCAATATATTTTTTTAAACATAGAAATGTAAACGCCTGTAGGAAATCACAGAAACTTTCAGTCACCACTGTGATAGATTTATTCCTGCTAATTGATGGCCTCCTTTTGTTACTGACAACTGATATTACCTAGATTAATAGTTTTTTAAAATATATGAAGTGCAGTTTATAAACAGTACTGATGTGGCTTTGGAGACATTTCACATTTAAACCAGCAATAACATCTTAATTCTTCAAAATGTCAAGAGGATTAACAAAAAGCATTCAAACGTGTTTGAACTTTCTTTACTTGAAACACTTTCTCCTGCAGCCAATTACACGTAATGGGAAGTACTATTTACTTCAACCTCACTTTAAAAATCTGGCTTGTGATCCTGCAGATATTTAAGAATGTCCAAACATGTGACTTGAGCCAATTACGACTTCCCAAAGTAAAATGGATGAAAAACATACAAATCCCATGAGTGGATGGGATGGTTTGTCAAGATCATTCAAAATTAAATGTAACACTTATTTTAAATAAACACTCAGCTCTTAGCTCTAGCGGGACAGGTTTGCAGAAATGCTTAACATATAGGGTTAAGAATTTGGGACGTTACTCCAACACCACCATTGTGCTCCTAGGGCTGCTTGTCTTTTGCTGAACCAAATGGCTCACCTGGTGTTCAATGGTTCCAGTGAAGCTAAAACTGCAGCACACCTCCCTGTGCTCCATGCAGCCAGGACAGCCTGCTTCCCAGAGTAACCACAGGACCTGATTTGTGCACCAACATATCACTGTTCTCAAATTAAACCTCCCTGGAGCACTGGGAATCCTGCTAATGGGCCATGCACGTGGCTCTGGAGAAGGCAGCCTCACTTATAACCATGGTTCAGCACAGTGATAGCCAGGTCAGCTGAGAATAGTTTATTTACATACCATCATCCCTTTACTCAAAAGGATTGCTCTTCCTTTGCCAGGCACATTTTAGCACTGCTGCCATAAATTAGGGAGAGCTGGCTGAAGAATCAAGGGAAGATGGTATTTTCAATTTTGAAATATCGTCTGAAGACTCAGCTCCTCTGCCTCTTTTCTAAATGATGGTCACTGGTCCCTCCAGGGCCATGTCCTGCCCTCCAGGCCAACCCCAGGGAAGGGGACAGCCAAGGTTATTTTGGGAAACAAGTTTACATTTGCTATTTGAACCAGCATGCCATCCATAGAGACTGGGAATTACCAATCTCCCCTCAGGAAAGGAAACAGGTCAGACATTCAGGGAAAACACCTAAACTAAAACCTAAACCTGAGACCTAAATAGGAACTTGGGTACTTCCCATTTGTGCATCCAACCCCACTGACAGAAATTTATCAGATGGCTGGTCATGACCTCATCTTACACCTTGAAAAATTTTGCAAGCTCCAGTCTGCTTTAACTGAGTGCTGAGCAGTTGTCAGCTTCTTGGGAGGGTTTTTTTTTGGGTCACTATGGCATAATAAACACTTTCCCTTTCTTCCCCTTATGCCCCCCTTGCCTCCAAGCCCTAGCTGAAACACTCAGATTTTCATGTATCTCCTGCAGGGGCCAAAATGTCTTTTCACAACTGGAACATGACAACAACATTGTCATTAAAATTATAAGAAGGTGTGAAGGGAAATTGTGTATTTGCTTTTGGTAAAAAAAGGCAAAAAGCAGAGGTTTCATAAAAATGAAAACATTCCTGAAAGTTCACACATTTAATGCTGTTGACTTGATGCCCTGCTGCATGGGGAACAGAGCTCACACTTATGATCCCATTTTCTCATCCAAGATGGATCTGTGCACCAAAGCGTATCTCTCAGGACCCAATACAGTCTCCCCATCTCAGAGAAGAGAATGTGAACATAATTACCAAAACAGACTCTAGGAAGGCACCGTGACAGCACAGCCAAATCAATGTGTAACTGTTTTGTATATACTCTGTAGCTTAATGAAAAACACTTCCCAAAGCCAGAAGCCACTTCTCACAAAATGAGTAATTTAAGCGATCTCTGTATTTTCTGTTGAAAAATACTTTCATCAGAAGCTTTCAATGAGTCCTACGCTTCTGTATTTCTTGCATGTGTCGTACCATAGAGCCAGAACAGTCAGTAGCCAGCAGCTCTTCCCCAAAGGCTACCGAGCTCTGCTTGGCCCTCACCAATGCATTCCTCAGTCTTGGCTTTTATCACAGCTGCCTCTTCTCGTGGAGAAATTCCAGCATGCTGCTTTCTCAAAATGCCAAACCAAACATCTGGGAGAGGAAAAGAGCACACTCTGCCTCTTCTTCCCTCACAGTCTCTCCTGCCATTTCATGAACCTAAAGACCAAAACATCCTTTCTTCACAAGTATCCTGACAAGGGAATTGAGACCATCACACTCATTCTGATTACAAGGCATAAAGCATGGAAGAAGGGCTCTTTCTTAACTTATGTCAGTGACCAAATTAACAGTGAACCCTGTTCAAAAGGCAGCTTAAGCAAGCACGACTTCCCGATTCCTCCTTGTAAGGAAGATCAAGACACCTTGCTTCAAAAGCACCTAAATCTAAAACATAAACAGCTGTCCATTCTAGAGACCTTGCACTTATGAAAGCAAATCAAGATGTGCTCTCTATAGGAGTTGCACCATATTTCCTTGGCCTATCTTAATGAGGATAAGTATGTTAACTATCTTCACTCTGTAAATGATCACCACGCCACCCAAACCATTCAGTGACAAAAATGAGGCAATTCAAATATCTCAGATCTATTGTTCTACACTTGTTACAGATGCTCACAGATGTCTTTGCATCACTTATACTGTTAATATTGTGAAGCTTTCTTTGTAAGAGCAGTAGCAAATTTGTTGTTTTGGGGAAAACAAAAGCTGAGATTCCCCAGAACAGAGTGATTTCCTTTGGGAATGGTTATTGAGTTGTACAGTATGTACTATCTCACTTTGATGTCTGTCACCCATGTTGATAGCACATCAGTAAGGACAGGGACTTCAGTAACAGAAGGCAATAGGCTTGTCAGAAATCCTACACTGCCAAATGTTAAGCCTGGCTCTTATGTTAGTTTTAAGTCTATTTATTTACAGTGACCTTCTGATTTTTAGAAGACCACACTAAACCAACACAAACCCGGGGAGCCACAGCTCATTCCCGTTCTCACTGCTACCTGTAAGACACATTCAGATGAAAAGCTGACTGACAATACAACTGAATCTGTACCTGAGAGCTTCAGAAAAAAAAGGAATGGATAAAATAAAAGTCTTCCTTGGATCCTGAAACATTGGGGTATCTCATACTATTAGCCAGTGAGCTCAACCATATCAGTGTTCCAAATCTGGTGCCAAACAGAGAAAAAGGAGGAATACCACCTACAGACATGTGGTAGTGATCAATTAACCTGCAATTCTGTCTTCAAGAGGTCACTCTCAGTAAATCAAATGCTGTATGCGCAAACCTGGCAAAAATGAGGTTTCCATTTAGATAAAATCAAAATGTTGTTCAGGGAGAAGGTTGGTTTGCTATGCAATATCTATAAAGATGAGCTGCCTTTGAACAGCTGCATCTTTTTTTAAATCTTAACTGTTCCTACTGTATTTAGCATTTTAAAAATCTGCAATGAATTATCAAAATGGTTATTCTGAAAAAACTGTTAACAAAATAATACATCATCCACTATCAAACTATTTAAACCATAAAAAAATAAAGGAAAAAAAAAGTATTACAAAGGTATTTATAAAAATAATTTGGCCAGTTAAACACTTCGGTGGACATAACTGCAGAAAGCTTTATTTCTGCATGAATACTACTCTTCATTAAATTATAAATTACATTTCAAACTGAAGAGCCACTTGGAACCAAACACACATCTATTTATTTAAAGAAAGGGCAACACTAGATAGTGCAACAATTTCTAAGTGCTATTCAAACATTTTTCAATTAATCAACAATTCCCAGAGCAAAATAACTGATCATCAACAGAAGACAAGCCTTTAATCACCAAATTCCAAGCAAACTTTACTTCCTCTATCAAAAGATTCTGAACCATGCATCAGATCTTTCATACTTATAATCCCTTGGTTTGATCAGGTTGTTTTTCAGTTCTCAGCTGGTTTACTTAATTATACTTCCAGCATTTCAGTTCTAAGAGTTCAAGTGGACCTTTTCCAACTGCCTCTGCTGAAGAATGAAATGGGTTTTCCAGTATTGATTTTTCTTTTTGTCTCTTTGCTAAGGGGAAAAAAAGGAAAAAGCCCCACAAGCGCTCTTCCTAATTAGTGCATTTGTGCTATACCTCTTTCATAGCTTTGTTCTAAGAGGCACCTTCAATTTTTTTTAATAAACAGAAATATTATTTACACTAATATATTATATGGAAAGCTCTGGGAAGCCAAAAAGACTACTGGGAAAGTAATGGTTGACAGTAGATCTATACCTTGCAAATGAAATTAAAATAATTGTTTTAAAATAAAAAAAGAAGGAATTACAGAGGCTTGAGAAATCAAAACACATGATTTGATTTAGTTTGAGAACCAAGATTCCTCATCAGTCTTGGAACAACTTAAGTCAATTGGGAATGCTGCCACTAAACAGAACCAAGGATTTTCTTCCTTACATGAGCACAAAATTGCAATTAGGACAAACCCAGGGACAATGGTATGTGTCCACTCATTTCAAACCAATTAGGACAAAATACATGATTGTCTGATGGTGTAGTAACCGACTGTCTGTGTGCGCGTGCGTTTCCAGGCACGTAATACAACAAAAATGTGATTTAAATCATACAAATAGTGCTATGTGCTCAAAAACGTTAAGGAAGATTGCAACTTTAAAAAGATGGCACAATTGCTCTAGCGATATCCCATTTTCTATAATTTTGGTGAGAGGGCAAATATATTATCTCAAATTTAACTTTTCACTTAATATACCTGGATTTTGGGTAAAATCTTGACAAAACAAAACATTAGCATTTAAATTTTTCATCCGTGCTTCACATTCAGAGTTTTGAGGTGAAACGAATGTGATGGAATGAGTTCCTACCAGAACTGGCCATACCTGACCCAGATATGAGTAAAGTAACACAGCTGAACTTTTAGAATGAACATTCCCCCCAAAAAGTAGAAAATAAAGTGCAGTTTTTTTCAGCTGACACTTAATAGTAAATATACATTAAAATAAATGTGAAGTAGCTTCAGTCCTGAGCTTGTCTGTAAGAATGGACACTGGCAGGCACCTACTGTGATGAGACAGGCCATGGTCTAGTAGACAAAACACTGGCTTTGAGGTGATATCGTGTTTCTGGGACAAAAAAGGAGCTTCCAGAAACCTCCAAAAGGCTCAGAGCCATCTGCTATATGGCCAGTGGGGATTAACAGCCATGACACTCATTTTGAATGAGGCAATTGCAGGGAAAGGAACACAAGCGTGATGGGCCTGAAAGGACCAGCGAGATACAGCCTGAAGGATTTGCCCAAAAGAGAGAATATCTGAATAAGGCTTTTTTGATTATTTCTGCTTTTTATCTTTGCTGCTAAAAATGGTAAAACTGGTAGCTGGGGTAAAAATCCTGATTTTTCCAAACACATCTGAGTGCTTAACTGCAGAACTGGGTTATGTCTTGATTGTGCACCTTATTTTTGAAGAGCAACGTAAGGATAAAACATCCGTGTGTGTTTTTTCCCCTTGTTCCTTACACAAACTGTTTCCTAAGCCACCCTGAGGGTAAATCCTCATTATAAAAACCAGACCACTACCACTGCAGAGGTGTCAGTGCCCAGAACAGGTACTTCAGTACCCACCATGCTACAGACAGGTCACCTGAGACCACTGAAGTGCCATGCAGAAGAGTGAGCGCAAAGGGCTTTGAGACTTGATCTTGCACCTTGTCCCTTTGTCCCAGAGCTGTGAGGCTCCCCCAAAGCTCTCCAGGCAAGTGGCAGCACAGACACAGCACCATGCAGGAGGGCCTGTTTGTGCACATACCTGCAGGTTTGTGTGCTACATCCCTCCACAGGACCTAGATACCCAGTAAAACCTGTTTCAATTCCATACATATATGAATTGCATCCTGGCTTAGTATCTTTTAGGACAGCTTGACACAAGTACACCTGGAGAAAAACTAGGATTGAAAACCATTCTAGTACTACCCATGACAACACTGGTAACTTGTGTGATAAAGTCTTGCCTTGGATAGCAAGGCTCTGCTTTAGATAAACCATCACAAATCCGTGCTAGGCTAACCAGCCTACAGTTTTCCAGCCATGCAGGTTGGCCCCACACAGCTGCAGGTTCCTAGAAGTAAATGACAGAAGGACCAGAGTTGTTCATCGCATGGATGTGGAGATGGGCACGTGTCTGACACCTCACAGTCTGGGATCTGCCCAGTAAGTGAGAGCCACCAAGGTGTAGAGAGCAGCAGCGAGCTGCAGCAGCTCAGCTCGTTCATGCCTGGATGGCCTCAGGCAAAGGGAATGTGCAGCAATGTCATTAAGGGGGTGTGTTTTTATTACTTTCTGCTAATAAGCTCAGCAGATGTTACTGGAAACAGTTTGATGTTATTTTTCCATCATTTTCAACGGTTTTTTTCCCCCTCAGAAAGCAAAGGGAGAAGATCTTGCCACATATTTCAACCTTCAGTTGTTCCCCCTGTAGTATTGTTAAAAATGTATCTTAAGATTTTCTTTATTTTTATTATTATTACTCTACAAAAGGAAAAAGCTTTATCCCCATTTGTCTATAATTCTAAAATAGCTAAAAGTATTGTACTCCAAATTAATGAGGCAAAATACTTCTCAGACTCACAGCATGGAAAATTTCACCCCCAAAACAAGTATTCTGTAAATTTTAGAATGTATAAAAACAAAGAACTATAATGGAAACTATTTCAAACTTTTATTATGGCAGTTCCTATTATAAACTATTTATAAAGATTTTAACTATGGCTATAAATACTTCATGTTTTCCCTTGAATAATCCTAAGAGAACGTCAATGTTAAAAGCTGTAAGGACAAAGATTACATAGGGTAGAACCGAGGAACAGAAAAATATATACATAAATTCAGCATATTTCACTGCTGTGTATTTAGTTCTTAGTGGAAATCTGTTGCAGCATTTTTTTTGTGTCTGTGTGTTCATTTTATTATATATATTTTTTAACATAACCATCCGGCTTATATTGGTTGAGCTCTGGAGAAGGGTTATTAAATGTCTCCATTTTATGGAAGGTATAGAACTACTCTCCTTGTTGGAAGGTGGAGAGGGAAGGAAGATGGATGGAGGGAAATAATTTGCTTTTAAAGAATGCCTGCAGAAACTTCTGAGCAATCACAAAGCTTGTCTCTATGTTATTTTTCTGCACTCACATTACTAAATATTTTATAGAGAAACTTCTCATTAAAAATCAATACACAGAATTAATGATGAGAAATTTCCGTTTAATAAAAACTACCTCAACCTCTAACTTCAGATACTGATTTACCTTTCTCTCAACTTTTCCTCTTGATGCTCTCTAGCCAGCATTTAAATAGCTAAGAAAAATTCACAGTGTATCCAGTAATATAAACCAATATCATTGGATATATAATATGGATTATATAATATATAATCCATATTATCTGCCTTTTCATCCATCTATCCCCCTTTACATGCTGAATAGTCCAAGAGGGATGAGGCAGTCTCTGTCATTTCAGACTTTCCTGGCTTTTTGTGGGTGAAGAGTGAACAACACAAATGATAGAGATTCACATATCTGGTGGCAGCATCATGAAGTCCTACATAGCCCTAATATAAATAGCAAAATCTATAGATTAAAAGGCAATGCTAAGAGGAAAGCTTTTTAACCTCCTTTTGGAAAAAGCTGAATAGCCTAGAAACTAAGATGAGCTAAAAAATCCTTTGGGAGTCAGACACAGACATGACATAATCTAAGGTTTTCATAAAAAATTTCAGTAAAATACTTCTAAGGAAGGATTTTAATATATTATGACACAGCTATTAGTTAGCTCAGATTAAATAAAAAAAGCACACCCCTGCTTTAAAAAATCAAGATACAGAGAACTGAAGCCTTAAATTCATACATACACAGTTTGAGAAGCTTTTAAAGGTTTTAATCCCTGGACAAGAATCACTTTCTCAGAGAATAAAACGATTCTATGTTTTTGGCCTTCCCTGTAAGGAGGACTTCAGGGAAGCTAGAGGTGATCAGAAATGTCAAAGCAGATGTCAATCATATGGTTGTTATTACAGAAATATTATAAAAACTGCTGAACACCAGTAGGATTTTGCGTACCTACAGGCTTTAGGGTCGTATGGAGGGGATCTCAGGAGGTCTCTAGTCCTGTCCCCTGCCCAAAGAAGGGCCAGCTCTGAGGTCAGGATGCTCACAGCTTGCAGCCTTCAGAGCTTGAAACCCTCCTCAGCCAGGGATGGCACAGACTCTTGGGGTGGCCTGCTCCTCTGCCTCACTCCCCATGGGAACACCTCTGGAAAAGCTTCTCCTTAAACCCAGTCCAAACCCACTGCAACTTGTACCTCTTGTCTCTCACCCTGCCAGCCTGCAGTACTGGAACAATCTTACTCATTGTCCTCTTTACTAATTTTTTTGGGAAAAATAAATTTTTTTTGGGAAAAAGAAATTTTATTTGGAAAAGACATGCAGGAAGGTAGATAGGGTACCACTCCATATTGTCATGCCTATCAGATCTTCTAAGGGTATTTTAGTCATCCAGCTCCTAGAACATAGTTCTCAAAGGCTAGTTAGCTATGAAATTCCCTCTACAAGGAATAGGGAGAGTTATGTGCCTGTTTCAAAGATTTATGTGTTTTCCTGTAGACGTGGATTAGACGCTTGTCTGAGACTGGGATTCATTGCTTCAAATTTCCGCTCCAAATCCAGGCTCCAATTTGTATTTTTGGCTGTGGAGAACTGACTCAGAACTTTTATTTGAAAAGGGAAAAAAAAAAAAAGGAGAAAGGTGGCAGTGGAAATGGTATAACAGATTTAAGAGACTGAAGATTAAAGTATTCACTTAAGAATTAGCAGGTTCAAACTTGCATTTTCCAGCTCCCAGGGGAGCATGCTTTACACCTGGTTACAGGTTGCTGAAACAAAACCACAATGGAGCAAAGAATTGAGACTTGCAAGGACCAGGAAAAGCAGCAAGGATTTGTATCCACTCTTAATTAATAAATCACTTGTTTATTGCAAGTATCTGGCTGCTGAATCATGAATCATACATTTCAATATTTTTCAGCATCAATGAAAAAATTATTTAAATATGAGCATTTGTCCAAAGAAAAATTTTCTTTCATTTTTCCACTCTTCAGCACTCTTTTTTACATATGTTTCACATTTCCTCATTAAGAGAAGATAAAATTGGTCTCATTTCTACAGAAACTCAAAAGCCTTTGTAGTATTATGCAAGGAGCAGACATCAACATCTATATTTAAGCATGACATATTATAAGCTTGTATTATCATTTATAATTTGACTCCATTTTAACTATTTGGACTGTAAAGTTCCACAGTGAGTCTTTGCCTCAGGCAAAGTTTTTTTTTTTTCTGGAAGGCATAAGCAAAAATAGTTCAGTCATTTCAGAGTGAAGGTGGGGAAAACCCAATTTTGCCAGTATTTATACAGTTTCAGTGTTTCAATGAGAATTTCCGGTGCCTCTATATTTTGGAGCAGGGATTTGACGACTGGCAGAGAGGCTGCTCTCCATGGCAGAGCCTTTGCTGTCACACTGAAAATCCATGCAGATTTGATTCAAATAAAGCCTTCTGAAAATACTACTTGCATACACGTTGCACAGGTTTGTTAGAGCCTGTAATTCAATTATCAAAATATTTTCCTTGTCTTAACTTTGCTTCCTGCTCGGGAAGGCAGTGCTATCTCTGACGAAGGCTCCTGTCTCTGACAGGAGATCAGTCTTTTTACCCAGGGGAAAGCAGCCACAGGCTGATGCATGGCAAAGGGTGAGGGATGGGACAAGCACTAGGAAGGGCAAAGGGCACCACGGCTACAGGCTTATGCACAGCTGAGAAGGTAGTCTCAGGTGTCTCATCTCACCAGACAGCAGAGAATACTTTCTTCCCAGCAAGTATTTTAGAGGAAAAAAATACTATAATCAAAATGTGATTTCTAAATTTCTCTGCTGTGCTCCATACTGATTTTTATCAGTCACTTATTTATTCTTGCAGATCTAGACTGGATGATCTTTAATGCCCTGGAGCTCTGTTTATTTACATCTTGCTTGTATTATTTTAATGAGTCAAGGATTTTTCTCCTAAGCACTTGATTATAAGACTTAACTAGTTCAGGGAGTTATTAAAAAAAAAAAAAAGTATAATTTAAAAAACATACAGTAAGATTTTTCCCCCCCTCTCCCATTTGTTTCTTTCTCAGTTAAGCACAGACTTTAATAGCATAGCTGTTTACTTGGATAAAATTTAATTTTAATTTGAATTTAAATTAAATTAAAATTCAAATTTAAAATTTTAATTTGAAAATTGCTGAAATTTTTAACTCTTAATAAACTGCAAATATTTAGTCAACTCCTTTGACCAGAAAAAAAGGCCATCAAACAAAATCCACCATCAAAGAGCCATCACTTAAGTTTTTACTGACTACCGGCTTGTACAGGGCTGGCCTAGAGCTCTTGAGAAAAGGGATATAAACCCTAATGCCTGCACAGGAAACTGTAAGATTCACAATGATGCAAGAACTGATTCCTTTCTCTTCTTTTTTAATAAATGCCTCAAAATTTAACCTGATGGTTACGAATGCTTACAATCCCCTAGGTCCGAAAGACAGGTTTGCCACAACAAATACACTTATGGAGATGATCCTCCTTCCATTCACAAACCTTGTGGAAGAAATCTTAAAAACAGAAAAGTTTTACCCTTTCTACATTTCATACTAATACATCTGTTACCTGACTGGGTAATAGCTTTTTTTTTCTCTTTAGGAAACGGAAAATAAAACTGGAGCAAAGGCAAAAAGGAAAACACTACTGCAGATATTTCCTTAAGAAATTTTCCTTTTTAGCTATTAACACTTTAAGCCCTACCCTATGCACAAGTCTTCCATGATTTTTAAGACTGCAAAGTACTCCCTAAGACATGTAGTCACTAAAATGCAATGGAGACCTGTTAAATAAACAACTTTAAATGGTTTTACTTTATGTGGTCTAACTAGTAATAGGATTACAGCATGACTCTTTTTAAATTCTCAGCTTTCTCATTCTAAGACCTGACATGGACACTCCAATACAGCATTTATCATGCAACGAGATCGAGCAATTAAGACTTTTTTGGGGGAGGGCAGGAGTTAAGGCATATTTCACTGACAAAGAAAACTGCTTATAATTTTTAATGAATTTTGCATTCCTTCTGGAAGGAATAAAATATAAAATGTAGCAAAATAAAGCAATATGGGTTTTTTGTATAAAATCAATATTGATAACCATAGTCTAAGAAAAGTACAGTTTTATGCACGTGCAAATCCCAATTTTCACATTAAGAGAGTAATCTCCCACCTCAGGAGCTCATAGTGTTCACCATCAATGACTTTTTACTCTTCTGTATTTTGGAAGAACTCTTGAAACACTAACAAATACATCTTAAATGTTTCTCTGTAGGTTTTGATGTTACACAGAGGATGTGCCATCAACAGTTCAACCATTATGTTTGTCCTGGGGTGACTTTATGATAGTGGTATCCCCAATCGTCTGGTTTATGTTATATATTAAGTTCTGCACCTTTAAGACTGGCTCTGAGAGCAAGAGTGGGGGGAAGAAGCATGCAGTTTGTGTTAAGGAAAAACATCACTCCCACACATCCTGTTCCTGGACTCTGGTGTCTGCAGCACGGACAGACAACGGGACAGAGCTTCTCTCTGGATTTTAGTTAGTTTTAGCTAGCTGAGGCAGAGCAGTTCCCTGGACCATTGTGGGTTTTTTTTCCCTCCTTTTTTTTTATCTTGGATCTGTGCAAGCCTGCTCTGGACTGAACACCCAGCCAAACCCCGGGAGCTCACGCCTGTGGCCCACCGGGGCCTGGGCCTCGGCACTTTCCAGCGCCGGAGGGACTGATAAGAACCTGAGCGAGCCGAGCTACACCACATGAAAAGGACTTTTCTTCCTAGACTTGTCATCCCATTGAACAGTGAGAGGTTTTATTATTTAATATTATTCAATTTCTGTTAAATAAACAGCTTTTTCTACTTCTCTCCAAGAATTTTTTTTTTTTTTTTTTTTTTTTTTCCGGACCAGTTGGTGGGGAGGGGGCATTTCCCTGGGGAAATCCCCATTTGGAGTTTTCCTCCCTAATTTGCCCTAAACTAGGACAAATACAGTTTTTGGCGCCCAACGTGGGGCTGTTGAAGGGTGAGTGGGTTTTGCTGACCACCCCTTGGCTTTCCAGCTCTCGGATCATTTTGTGGATGGGGATCACAGCATCTCAAGTTGTTCTATATTGTCGGCGGTGCACTGTTGAGGTGGCAATTGGTACTCGCTGTTCTTCCACTTTTAGGAGTCTTACTGCAGATGGGTTCTCTGACAGTCCAGGCAAAGTGTTCAATTGCTTGATGCCCTCTGTCTCTATAGCTGCTATCCCAAATGCCTACCTAAGCCCCTTTGGGTCCTTAAAATACCCACTTCGGAGGTAGTCTATGCCCAAAATGCATGGGGCCTCTGGGCCTGTCACAATGGGGTGTTTCTTCCACTCGTTTCCAGTCAGGCGCACATCAGCTTCCACTAAAGTAAAGTCCTGTGATCCCCCTGTCACACCAGCAATAGAAACAGATTCTGCCCCTACATATCTTGATGGGATTAGGGTGCACTGTGCACCAGGACAATGTTGTAAGGCACCACATCCATTTCCTTCCAAAGTGAGGGACCACACTGCATTTGTGGCACAATGTGAGCATAAATGTGAAGTGTATTTCACAAATTCATATCTCTAGCCTCTCTGATGATTTCAACTGTTAGTAACAAGAACAAAATCATTTCTACTGTTTCCCAAAAAGCAAAACTAGTAACAGTCTTTCTAGTTACACCTCAAATTAGGCCTAATTTGCCTAATAATGCCAGTGTGTAACGGCTCTTAATGCTTCTGACATATTAAAAAAAGATCAGAAACATTCACCCATATTCACCTGCCCCCTCCAAATCCTGCTTTAACTGAACTTTCATCTCCTCCTGGTTCTGTCTTGGTTACAGCAGCAGCAACCAGCAGAGCTACATCCATCCTCTCTACTGAACTTCCACAAAGCCCTTAATTCACGCAGAGGGTGGCTGCCATCTCATGGTGATGGTTCAAGTGCTCAATCATCTTCTGATGACTGACCTCTTGACTGTGTTGCATAAGTTTTACTATAAAAATAAAGTAGAAGTGGAGAAAAGAAACGCCTGAGGACAAGAAGTTAAATATATTTCTTCGAGGTAGAAGTAAATACCAAACAAATCACTGACTTAGAATGAATTATAATGAATCCAATAGCATCATAAATGCATGCACAGTGTTGCTGTTATGTCATCAATAAATTTGCAAACAATTCTGAGATGCAATGGATACCTATTAATATCAAATTATACCCTTAGAATTATTTTAATTCATGGGAGCTAACCAGTGAGAGAATAATATCATGTCTCAACTCTTATAATCACTTTTGTAAGCAAATAGTCTGTTGCAGCAGGTGTATTTTTAAACTGGGACAATTAGCTTATATAAAGTGAAATTACAACTTTTATTTAATTTTTATGAGGATCCTTTTTGCTTATAAAGACCCCTTTATTTAATTTTTGTACTTATATGAAGTAATTTAAAAGCCAGCTGATAAAATGCCTATGAAGTGAAGCTGGAGGGGTAAGCCATTTACACTGGATGCCTACATTCAGTAATCCATATGACAGAGACCCATATAACACATGGATAACCACAGATAACACATCATCAAGTATCTTACAACAGGAATGTTAAAATTTAAATTCCAAAGGCCACCAACCAGTACGGCCTCTCCTGCCACCTGCTGCTGGAGCCACTTTTTCTCCTGCAAAGGCAAAATCCATTCCTTGAGCTTCTCCCTGGAACCAACCAGCTGAGCCTGAGGAGAGACATCATGTATTACACATGGGGCAAGGTCTGAGCCAAGCTTCAACTGTAGGGCTTAAATTCAGTAGGCTGGTGGCAAATTGCACAGTGAGAGGGCTGATGGACAGGACTGAGCACATGGAAGTGCACCCTGGGGACACGGAAGAAAAGCTTCAATGACAAGGCAAGGACACAGGGGCAGCGAGGAAAGAAGAGGCTCCCAGGTGTGGGATGTGGCCCAGTGAAAGCTGTGGTGGATGAGAATGCCAGCTAAAGAGAGGCTCCATTCCAAGAGTAAAGAAATGCTTTCCTATTTAATTCCTGCTGTTTAATTGCACCCTCTAACAGTATTTAGGAAACATCATTTACTTTGATTACAGGTGAGGCTATAAAACAGGAAAGTTGCACAATTCCTTCTGCTTCAAGTAGGTATTCCAAAGATTTCACAGCTCCTGGAACATCCACACTACATTCCCTCACTTGAAACCACTCAAGAAAACTGGGAAAAAACCCAGTTTCAATTTCTCCTTCCCTGCAAGATCACACATGAATGAAGACTTGTATTCAGCAAGTGGAATAAATGTATTACATTTTTTCACCAGGGGAACGGGTGCCTGTAACTATACCTCTTACATAAAATTATCTTTTTGCCTTCATTCAAGAAATCATCCATTTTCTTTAAGCATAAGCAGCATACTCACTCATGTCACTTTCAGAAGTAAAAGATTACTCAGAGAAAAATGAAAAACTATTGTGTAAGTAAGTATTCCCAAGACAAGATCTGAAATATAACTAATATTAAATGTGAAAACACTATTCTGAAGATTTTGCCTTCATTCAGATAGAAGCTCAAACTTTCCCTGTATGAAGGAAGAACAGATTCTTCCACACTAAATCCTCTTATACCTCTGGAAAAATAGAAATAAAAACAAATTTCTCATGGTACCAAGTATATTCCTGTATATTCTTCCACATTCAAAAGCAGTGCATCATTCCTCTTCATAAAATTATAAAAATGAAAAAAAAAACAAACAGGGGACCAAAGAGCTGTGAGTACATCTCAAATCTTGTGTTAATTCAGAAATCAAACTCCCTCTGAAGTCTGCAGCTGTTCCTATTTCCCACAGATCAGATTAAATTTTGGCTGAGTCTGGTGTAAGTTAACAAACAAAATCTGCTAGGTGCAGGCACTGGGGACACAATGGCATGGCCTTTTCAAATTTCTGATCTCAATCCAAGGTTAGCCAGAAGTGTGCAAGAAAACATAAAGGTAGTCAGCTTTTGCTTAATTAATGAGGGACAGCAGAATTCCCTGTCTGTACACACCACTCTGGTGGTAGGTAATACTGTAAAGTGGCAGAAAAAAACCTTTGGAGGACTCACAATCTAGTTAACAGAATAGCATCCAGGTCTTTCAAACTAATACATTGTCTTCAATATAAAATGGCAGTTCTGAGGTCAGAAATGTGTGGCAAAAATTAGATGTTCCATACCAAACCAGACCAGGGAGGTGGTTTACAGCTATTCTCTTAATAGCATCTCCTAGACTTCCTAACAGCATTTAAAATAGTGCCTGGACAGCCTGATGTGGCTGGAGAACACAGCTTTATCTAACATATCCATTAACAATAAAAATCAGGAGACAGACTTGTCACAGGTTACAGTGTTCAGGTTAAGGGCTTCTACAGAAGTCAGTTAGGTATGATAACCTCATTAAAACTGTGCTCAGAAGCTGCTATTGTGACACCTGTGACACATAAAATGCTTGTCAGAAAACCAGTCATCATTAATATCTCTATTTCTTCTCCTTCATGGAAAGGCTGAAATTGAGTTTCACTGTTTATAGTTATGTCTGTTGGTTTAGAATCATCCTTCCTAGACTGAGCTTAAAGAAAAAAAAAATTCTGGCCAATGTTACCCAGATTTAAGTTGTATTGCTTGCATTCCTGTAGGTCAATTAAAAAATTTCACTCCTGCTTTATAAACCATCTTCACACAAGATCATTATAGAAACCATTTGGAGATGGCTGAATAAGGCTGACGAGCACATGGTCAGCTTTTTTTTGTATGATAAACTGATATAATCTCATCTTAAAATTTAAACAAAATCCCTTTTAAAAGTGTAAAAACTTAAAAAAACCCAAAACAGGTATGAGTTATTCTCTACTATTGCTCTCAGTCTTGCTCAGATACACCAAACCTGAAATCCTGAAATACTAAGAATAATCTTAACATTTCCCACTGCCTGAAGTGAACCACTTCAGTTCACACAGACTCCTTTAGGGTATTCAGAAACAGTGTGGTTAAAGTCTGCTTGTGTATTTTGTTCCGTAAGATACCAGGCCATTCCCAAGGATGAAAATAAGCCTGGTTATTTCCCAACAAGTTTGACATTGTTTTGCCGTTTCCTGAATGAGCGTATCAGTCCTTGGCCACCACACAAATCATCCAGCCAGGACAGGCTATTTTTATAGTTCCCAGATGGTCTTTATGTACTTTCATGCATGATATGAGCTTTGCAGGATACAACCCCTCTGTCGACCTTGGTGCATGTGGAACTGTTTTCTCCAAGTACAGAAAGGTAGGAGCTGTGTTGTACACATGGGTACATCTATTCATAGTTATGTCATGCACTACATCGTTTAATTTTCACAATGTACCTTGAAATTTGTCATTGGCAGGAGTTCAATTTGTGTCATAAAAAACACTGTCTTCAGTTTCAGTTCAGTCTAGTTATCTGCTGCTTCCAAAGGAAAATGTGACGAGGCATTTGCATTCAGGAGTTGAATGGTACTTTTGACCCCAGCTCTATTTTGACAGCAAATACTCAGCCATTATCACCCATTTCTGAAATTTTGAGATACAAGTGACAGTCAGCATCTGAATAAACTCTTAAAAAAATTCTCTTGAGGCTGCCTTCACATAGTCCTGGAAGTAGTAAGAAAAAAGTCCACACTCAAAATATTTGACCTCAGTGTTATTAAAACTACCTGACTGAAACATAACAATCAAATACCTCTAGGGAAGCCAACATAAACCACGAATTATATTCCTTTTTGAGGATAACCAGCTATTCATATAGATTGCTGCTTAGCAAAATGGGTTACTTACCACCTGTACAGCAATTCACATAAGTGGACATACATGGTGTTAGTAAAGGCAATAAAACCAATTTTGACACTGCCAATATGCTCGTAGCCTCTGAAGGCTCCTTCCACAGTAAATTACAGCAAAGCACAGCTGTAGTTTGGGAGACCACAGAGAAGGTGAAGCCCATGGTACAGAAGTAAAGAGTTTATCTACTCAAGAATATCAGATTGGGAAAGAACCTGAGGTGACCTTGGTGCTTCAACTGCCCTGTTTGGCTCATTACTGTGTAGCTCCAGGCTGTAACTGAAACCAAACTACACATCAACGAGGGGCACTGACACATGACAGAAAATGCCTGAGGACCTGGACTTGCAACTAAAGCAGCAAATAACAACTTCTGTACAACAGCTATTCCAGGAACCTGCTAGACTGGTTTTCATATTCTGCTCCTGTTCTGGGCATTACATCAACTTACAGCTTAGAGAGAGGTTGGTGTTGATTACGAATGGCATGCTGGTTTCAAATACTTTTATATATGGAAGTTGAGAAACATTTTATGAAGCTGCAAATATAACAAGAAAGTGGCAGTATGCAAAAAGCCACGGGACACACACAAAAAAGATGCAACATGCCTTTTCTCTCACTTGGAACAACTTTATAACTTCAATACAGTGCTGTAGCAAAATTCACTAAACAACTTTGTTTTCTGTCTCTATTAGGGACTCATGGGAAAGCTGCTCTGTCTGAAGTCCAAATTACATCTTCCAGTATTAAACTCCTTGGTCTATACTTTGGCAGAGAAATGACATTTTCCTTCACTGTGTTTAAAACTCTCCACAATTTTAAAAACATATCTGGTACTTGATACAGTCACACATTAATCTCTCTGACCTCACAACCAAGGAAAAGAAATGCCCCTTAACATACTAAAAGAGAAAATGCCACTCCTGGATAGCTGAACTGTGCCTGTAAACCATTTACTGGAACCACAGACACATTTTTGGTTTGGTTGGCTTAGCTACAGAGACCAGGGCTGAAGGCAGAATGAAGTTCCCAGATATGTGCTCGCTCTGACTTGCAACCTGAACTTTG
Source organism: Pseudopodoces humilis (assembly GCF_049639895.1). NCBI lineage: Eukaryota > Metazoa > Chordata > Aves > Passeriformes > Paridae > Pseudopodoces > Pseudopodoces humilis. The sequence goes on from NC_142201.1 coordinate 19,812,017, forward strand.
CTCCTTCTCCTCAGCTCTGGCCTGCTTTGGGCAGGGATGGACATTGGTGTGTGGAAGCAGGCACTGCCAGGATGAGGAGCTGTGACAAGCCTTCAGTCCATCCTGGCTGGGGACTGGCATCCCCAGGAGCTCCTGGTGTCACTGCTCAGCTGCTGTCTGAGTAAACAGTATAGTCTACATAAGGTGCTACCTTACTGTAAACAGCACCAATGGACAGAACCAAATGGATAAAAATCAGGATGTCTGATTCTGCAGATTTGTTTTGTAACCTTGATTAACATCGGGAAAGTGTTTTACCAGCTTCAGTGAGCCCCAGGTAAGCTGGCTCTGCTGGGTGAAAGACGACAGGCAGGTATCACTGGCAGCCCTGGGGACTCCTGCTGTGGCTCTGTCCACTACAGCACAGCTCCTGCCACTGCAAAGTTCACACTGCTCATGTGTAAACATGGTGCACAGGCAGCAACACAGGCCTAAGTTGTATCTATTAACTAAAGAAAAAAATGGAATGATATATAAAGAGATCTAGATGCACTAAATTATTTTTCTGTACTTAAGTAAAGAGAAATCCTTTTTAAGAAAAAAAAAAATCACTAGGGTTTTCCACTCACTATTAAGCTATCATCCTAAATAATGTAGTTTGACCACACAAGTGAGTTGGGCAGTAAAGGAAATTCACAGTAAATCCAGAGAGCAATTACTTGTTAAAGTCTATTTATATAAGCTTAAAAATGTGTTGAGAAGAGATATATTTGTTTTCATGTCTTACACAATTCATCTTGCTTTAAAAGCTTGGAATATAACAAAACTCCATAACAAGCCACCAGCACTCACAGAGAAAAACAGTCTTACCCAGAGATACTGTCCTTTGCTACCAAGTTGTATGTTTGGTCTTGTACAATCTCTAAGCCATTCTTGTGCTAGAGAAAGAAAAACACCTGCAGTACTGAAAATTGTAAATAAGACTGTCATTTGAGCACCAAAATGAAGAGAAAATATTTCAAGCTTCTTTCATATTGTCCTAATGAAGTGTGTTTTGTAATTCAAAATAATGAGAAAAACTACACAGTTTAGGCTTTAGAGTGATTCCCAATGATTACATCTGATTCTCAATTCCAACTCTGCAACCTTGGGAAATACAACAATCTTTTTACTTAGATCTCACTGTAAACTGTTTTATCATAGTTCACTTAGGATTCATTCATCTCACCAGTGTTTTGTGGTAATTAGCTGGACAAAATACACAGAAAAAATGAAACAATATCCCAAAATGATAAAGCAAACCTTATCAAAGGATACAAACTACACATATCTTCACTTTCAAAATTCTCTTCAAGACACATCATCTTCACAATAAAAAAAAACAGCCTTGACTTTGAATTCAAGGTTGATTGAATTTCGTCACACTCCCAACCTTCCAGATCCTGTTAATTCAAATTATTAATTGGCAGATAGCCAGAAGAAGCAGGGGAGGAGAAATCTAATTTGTTCTTGTGCTTAGACAACCAAAAATTCCCTTTACAATTGCTTATCTCCATAGTCCCTCTGCTCATCCTCCAGGAAAGCAACAAAATAAGAACAGAAGCACTGCCTTAATACATGAGAATGAAGTGCTGAAAGTACAATCCACTTTCCAACAACTGCAGAAACACACATTCTTGACTTTTTTGCTCGCCTTGTTTTCATTGCTGATGTTAGTAGTTATTTTTTTACTGCTGCACAATATGGCAAGTCCCTCTGACAGGAGATGTGAAGCCAAAACCTCTTTCCCAAAGAACATTGATTAAAGCTCTTGGCTAAACCCATTAAATTAAAGGATGAGACTTTATGGCTCTCAAGTGAAGCAGGGGCATGACAATGATCCCGAGGTACTCAGAGAACCTCACTGCTTTCAGCTGTAAGGAAGGCACAGTTTACAAGGACAAAGAGCAGGGATGCAGGGGGCTGCATGTAAGTGCACCAAAAAATGGGTTTATCCACTTTCTAAGCTCACTTTCTTATGTCACATCCCACAACTATTTTTGCCTTTTCTCATTTCTTTGTCATGCTTTTAAAACTTGATTATTTCTCCTTAGTTTTTGGGGTATTCAGAATGAAGGTTATCTTTAGCTGAGGTGGCTGAAAATTTGCAGCTTTCTATTTACAAGACAGCTGACTAAACTTGGCAACATTTACAGTATCTGCTGAAATCAATACCTGACTTCCTCTATCCCAAGTAGCATTAATTAGATAGGTGACAGTAAAATAAAGGAATGAAAGTGAAAAAAAGATATGATGATCACTGTCCTCTGCCTACTTTTGATAGCAGTCACTTTTTACGTCTACCATTGAAAGAGTGAGTGAGTGGTTAAATTTGGAAATATTAGTAGCATAAAAAATACACAAAAATTCATACTCAGTTTTTACAGTAGGCACTAGAAGATCTGGAGTTGAAAGCAGTAGGTGAAATAAAATAATCATTTAATTTGGAAAAGACCTTTAGGATCATGAAGTCTAAGTGTACAATAATGGTATTCATATGCATTATAAGTTGTTCCTTGCTGAGACCCCTGTAGAGCCTGACAGCCAGAAGCTGGAGGCCTGGAGAGTCCCAGCTGTCACCACAGTGCAGGTGACCCCAGGAGGCTGCAGGACACTTATGGAATGGTAGAACTCCACTGTGGGGAGCTCAGCAAGATTTAATACACTGGGCTGGGCAGATTTAATACAGCACTGTGGCCTTTCTGGCCAGGTTTTGCACTTCTTGCTGTATGGCCTGCAAAGCCTTTTGAACAAAGTATTACAGACTTATGTTGCTCTTCATTATATTACCGCCATAGTCAGTAGGAATAAAATTGACTTCAGTAAACCAAAGGTCAACCTGCTGCAGCTTTTTTTCTTGCACATTACTGCTAATAAGTTGTGTCAAGGTGAAATTAACTCTAATTTGAAGGGATAAAACTTCAATACCACTTTTTGCAGTGTTGTTGCCATAGATATGAATAGCTGTATCTGACAGCTTACTCGACCATTTGTCTGTTTCACAGGGAAGGTGACTCAGATCAGACTGTCTTTTATCAGCATGGACTGTCACTCATAGTCAAAAATGCAGCACACACTCCCTTGTTACCATGTACACCAGTATTTGGGAGAGACACTCATATATGAAAGACATCTCAGCTGGAAGCTATGTTATTACTTTCCAAAATCTGTATGCAAATTCAAAGCCATAATTTAGCCTTCAATGTAATCAAATACCCTTTAAACATGAGGGGACTAAGTTCATTTTCTTATGCTCAACATTTGATCAAATCTTTCAGAAGATAACTCACCATTAAGCACAGCACACAAAAAACCATTTTGCAATTGCTCCCCTTCCTCCCAATTCTTTTATGTATTCAGAAATACTTCAATTGTCCTGCCAGCTCTGAGAGGTAAGTAATTTCAATTGGAAAAAAGAGGCACCCTGTCAACCCTTTCCAAAGCCCCAAGCTTCTGCAAAATCCAGTCCTATCTGTACTACATACAGTATGCAACTACATCTTGCTTTAAGTCTTGACCTCATATTTTTACCTCTGTTTCAGCTTGGTGGGCTTAATTTAAGTAGTGATTTACTAATTAGATGAAAAAGCATTAAAAATGCCTGCAAAACTAATCAGGAATCAAGTTCCAGTGACTACTTTACCTTCAATCACCCGATTTCCACAGCTGCCAGATCAAAGGTATTGCAGATGGCACAGACACAACAGCACAACTCAGACCTGAGGATGAATTACTGACAATTGAATATCACTCATGAGTAAACCAAAACTAAAAATGACAGCTTTTCAAATGTGCAGGGGAAGAAAGAGATTCATAAGAATTCTCCTAACAGTCCAGTTCTTTTCTGCTTCCAGGTCTGTTTAGTTAACATTCACCGTACTGATCTGGTGTAATACAACTGGGGATGGGGGAACACAGTATCAGCTGCTTTTATTCCATTACTAGGCTGAAAAGCCAATTAATTATGTAGAGATTACACACCATCCACAGGAAATGACTGTTGTTTTCAAGTGTTAAATTACTATGGGAAAAAAGGAACAGTGCTTTAAAAGCAATGCCCCAACAACTTCTTACATATTGTCTATTACCCATAAGGAAATGAGGTAATTCTAAGGGCAGAATGTTAATTTTTTACCTGCTATATTAGTTAAAAATACTACATGGTAATGAAAAGCTATTCTGCATTGTTCAAAACAAAACTGAGAGTGGCTAAATTAGTAGAAACCATTCAGATGAAAGGTACAGTATATGATAAACTGGTGTTTGTTTTAGGCTGTTTTATGCCTAGTTTTTAGGCTCAGATAATACCAAAGACAAGAGCAGGAAAACATGATCACAGATGTATGAATTTATCTGTTTTATCAGTTCAGTTCTAGTCTAAAGCAGTTTAAATGAGCTTTGGTAATGAAAGGCGATGGGAGCAGATCAAATGGTGCAAGTGATTTGATCAGCTCCCTGCTAACCATCTTGGGTAGATTTAATTTAGAACGGCGCAGTCACGTCTGACTGTGGTAAACAGCTCTGCACCTGCCTTCTGAGGTGACACCTTCAGAGGAGACTGAGAGCTGCTGTACTTACAAGGGTTTTAGGAAAATCACACATTTTAAGCTTCTGGTATCTTCTCAAGACAAAAAAAAAAAAAAAGTTCAGTGCAGAGAATGAAGCAAGTTCCAGAACACTAAGAAATCACACAATGAATAAAATCTGCTGTGTAAACTCTCTCCAGAGTGACTGAAAAGCATTATTACAATTATGTAAACAAGCCCTGGGGCTGACTTCAGCAGTTAATTCCAGCAAATGGGACAAATCCACAGCAAAAACCATACACCTGAAAGATTTCATCAACAAATCCACTCCAGGAGTAACAGACTTGCCAGAGTACCATAAATTTGATTTCCTCCATCCCTATAAAAACAGGGCCATTCCTATTTTGCTCTCTCTTTCAAAGGGACATACAATTCTTCTGCTGCATAGCAACAATGGTTTAAATCAATACAAACGCAAACTCATTTGTCTCCAATATTCTTGTGTCAAAATATTAGGAACACAAAACATAATATAATGATGCAGACCATTACCTATCAGTGAGTTCTTAATGCTCACTCTCCTGTGAAATCCTAACCCAAACCTGACTTAAGAGTCAAGAGAAAACATGTGCCAAGAGCCTGGACTCCAACAAAGCTGACACACTCTTTATGTGAGCTGCTGTATGCAAGGCAAGAACGTGCACCAGTTACAGGACAGATGACCAAAAAGAGAGCTCTGAGAGACATTGCACCACAAAAACTTCGGGGAAGGATTGAAATAATATCCACAAGATAAATGGAAACTGTGTAAGGAGATTTTGCAAATTCTCACAACACAATTTTGATGGAAGAAGTTAATATAAAGAAAGATGGTTAATTTATAGGAAAAAAATAGAAAGAAGAATTGGTAAATCTGTATTTATACAAAACTGGTAATAGGCAGTAACAGTAGGCCTAATACCAAGGTGTTTTTCCCCATCTTTTTTGATTTTGGGCACACTAGGTAATCAAACCTCTATGAAGAAGAGAAATTCAGGGGATCCCCAGGCTTAGTACCCCCAGCCAGGGTTGTCAGACCATTCCCTCCTCCTCTTTCACTTAACTTCCCAGACCCAAGCCCATCTACTGATACCATTCCTCGGAGTACAATTTTCACATGGATGGCACCATAAACAGCTTTGCTTCCTTAACTTTTGCTGCACAGGCCTAGGGTTATTGTTTTAAGAACTTATATAGTATTTGTTACTTTTTTTAATGATCTTCGAATAATTTTAAACATGTGCTTAATGGAGAGAATTTTCACTTTCTGATCTTGCAAAGACTGTATGTATCAACAGACTTCTAAAACATTATCTAACTAGGTTAAATTCAAAAGATTTGGGCCTACTCTTAAGCAGATAATTTACAAAGACATATCAGTTTCTAGGGAGAAATCAAATGCATGCATACATTACAAGGAAAAACAGCTTCTCCAGTTTACTACTAAACAATGATTTATCAACTCAAATTGTTTAAAAGAGTCATCCAGCTATGATTAACAGCTTGACATAAACCTGGTGTTCTTTAAAAGTAGGAAATGTTCCAAAATGTTCCAAAATATTGGAATGAAATAATTTATCTGGAAATGTTTGAGGTAATGTTTTGTGAAAATATGGCTGGGAAGACCTCATTTCATTACAGATACCAAGTTTAGACTTAATAATATTTTAACACAAGTGTAAAATGAGATTATTGTTCTAAAACCTGATGTAATTTATTTTTAAACATGAGATTAATTTGCATTTGAGGTCAAATTTTGAAGCAAATTATTGAGCCTTAAATGACCAAAGATATTTAATATCTGCATTCATGGAATGGAATCACAAAAGGAACAAGAAGACACACTGTTGTTTAAGGCCTTACTACAATGTTTATTCAAAAAGGTGCACTGCAACCTTCTTTTGTGCTAGTAAAAGAATTAATATTTTTGCATAATAATGCTCTATTTTTAATACAGAGGAAAAGATTAATCTCAATGTCAATTCCTTGCTATACCTTGACCTGGAACAATATTTCTAAACTACCAGTCCAGAAATTGCCAATAACTACTATGGTAGGAATATTTCTTCTTACAGACTGATGTTTTCCTAATATTATCAACTGCACTTAATAGGACATATTCTAAACACACATTTTAAGACAAACCACTGAAAACAAAGTTTCTTTGAGGCATTTTGTAGTTTCAAGAGGCAGAATTGGTTACCAAGGGCAAAACTGCACTATGAAGCTGTAAAATGCGATAGTAAATGAATGTCATGTTTTACGTATTATATATTTTTCATAATTGCCTACCTAGACAAAGGTATTACTAAATGTGTGATATACTATATACGTATAAAACTGAACTATTAAAGACACCTGATATATAGTGTAAATAGTTCAGCATAAAAGTTAAAGCATTATTTGAAGGCCAGTGACCTAAAGAGAAGTTTTAATAGTTTCAGCTTTTTCCAGCATCTCACAGGAAGCTAACCTCAGGTTTTGCTTGGCACTTGATAATTCATTGAAGAGAGAAAATGTCTAGCCAGAGCCCTGGACTCACTTCAATCAGTAAGAAAGATGCCAGTGGCCTCAAACCAGTTACTACTAAAAAAGATGAGTACACAGTACAAACTGTTCAAAGCATGCTATTATTGCCATTGTGTTTACAGAGTTCTCTGAGTCAGACTGGCATTCTTTTCTGTGTAGTGGAGAAATAAAAATATCTTATACTTTTAAAATTAGTTTTACAATGTTAAATATAATCATCCTTTAAACATACAAACTAAAAAAAAAAAAGTATTTTTTTCTATCAAGGAATGTAAAAATGATTAAGGTGAATCATTATATCCAGAAACCTTGATTACAGGGGGAACTAAGTAGGGACTAGAGAGAAATTATTCTACATTTCCTTGATCAGAGATGTACAATCATGCTATAGATGAAGGCAGCTATGATTGATTATTCTGTTTATTAGGACTGCAAGCTGGTTAGATAAAAGGGAAAATTAATTTGTGCATGCATCAGTTGAACTAAACTTATTTAAACTGATTTAGGTTGACGATAAACACAATTCATGTTATAGACATTTGGGATGCTTGCTAAATCACACTGTAGCTCGCAGAGCAGCCAATAAAAAAATGTTAACCATTTCAGATATAACAAAAATTACAAGCCCACTTTGTTCTGTCACAATGGAGATGTTTGGGAGAGTGCCTTCCCTGTTCCCCCCATATTTTCTGCGTATTATGCCATCCATATGAACCCCATCTCCAGAACCATTTATTAGAACACACAACACTATACAACCCTTGGTAGCTATGCCACATATGAAGGTCTGAACACAGCAGAGCTTATCCAAAGGCTATGGGCAAATCAATAAAATAATATTTTGAGACCTACTGCACAAATGGTGGCACTGGTGTAAAACCAGGCTTGCTGCAGCTGTTTGCCTCTGCTCCTTACCTGGAGTTTATTGTCCCTGACAGCTGCAGCAGAACTGAAGACTGACTGATCTCTCACTGCATTCCTTAAAGTTAGAACATCCTGGTCATTTTAAGAGACTTCAGCAAGAGCTGGCTGGGAATGGAGTTTGCACTAAAACAGGAGGGGGATTTGAGTGCTCTGCTTTTGCAGCTCAGGTGTGGGCCCTGTGGCACCTTAAATCACCTCAGCTTTTTCTGTGGTGATCACTCACTCTCCAAATATGCCATTACAACAACTTTACTAATCACTGTTTTCACATTTGTGGAAAAAACCAAGCTTGGACCAAGGTCTTTGATTACAAAGCCAAGTCTGTGACCTCAGTGTGTAAGTAAAAACACAGTATCAGTGACAACCATGTTTGCAAATCCATTTTGATTAATTATACCTGAAATATCTTTACACCAAAGAATTACACCTTAACTTTCACCACTACATTAAGTAAACTTTGGAGAAAAAAGTAGTAGTTTTATCTCTTCATTTTCAGCATTTAGAGTGAAGACTAGACAGTAGTCTAGTTTCAACTAGGTGAAAATGTTTACCGGCTGCTTGAAGATGGAATTTCTTCTAAAATTAACTGATGCTAATCTGTGTATTTGGTCTAATTTTTTAGCATGTACTTTCTATATAGCAGTATGTTTACCCATCAGTTATAATCATCTTCCATTAAATCAAAGCAGTCCAGATGACGAGGTCATACAAAAATATAAATGGAAATACAGATCCTGTACATCTCCAAGGCTTAATTAACAACTTACTGAAAAAACAATTATATTACCCATCCTGCTTTTGTGTGGGATGGCTGCATGAGACATTCAAATTATTCAGGAGCATGTTTAACTAGACTGCCTGTAGTAATTCCATTTCTACACCATGATGTGGTGAAAGAATTCAGTTTAAAATAAAAGCTTTTCTTGAATCAACCTTTAAAAAGCAGAAAATCCTATTTGTCTTCAGAGGAAAACTGTCCTGTCTCTGTTTGGGAAGCAGCTGATTTACTGCACATACACAGTCCCTCATTCCAGGAAGTTTGCAGAAGGCACCGTGGCTCTGGAATGTGCTACACACACAGTGTGTTCACAGTACCTGTCCAAAGAAATAAATACCTGAGCTTCCCAAGAGTGCTGCAGCCTAAGCTGAATTCACTGACCCAGGCAGATTTCTGTAGTTCTGCCCAGACAAGTTAAGCAGACTTTGGGTGGATGAAAAAGCACTGTTCACCTGTGTGAAGCCTTTGCTGGGCAAACTCAGAGGAGCAGTTTTGGGCAAGGCAGAGTTCCACCTCCCCCTCCTTGTGGCACAGTGTTTGCTCATGAAGGTATGAACCTTTAACTGCAGCTGGCACTCCTGCTGAACTAAATACATACTTATTAATGACTACAACAAAATTTGCCTTTTCCAACTTTGCATATCTCTTATGCACTTTCAAGTGACTGGCACAGTGAATGTGGTATCATAATGTGCTCTACAAATAAAACAGTAAAGTACGGGCTTATCACTGCTCAGTCCTACAAGGTCTGAGCTATGCCTTAAATAATCACCAGCTTAGTTTAAAAATCAAAGGAAAAGGCATTTTGCCACCTCATTTTGGAACGATAGCATCCCCTTTACTATCACCAAAACCTTCCTTGAAATCTTAGCTATGTTAAAGACAAGGGATTTAAAAAAAAGGCAACACAATAATTTTTATTCAACTAGCAGTAGTTTAAAACTGTACTGTGTAAGAGAAAGGCTCAAAGCAAGTATTTCAGAAGTTAGCCATGACTGGAATAGTAGTTTCATCTCTCTACCACAATGTAAAATACATAGGTTCATGTTCTAGCTACATATATTTTTTTTCTGGCTTGGTTGATAGACCAGAAAGTACTAATTAATATTTCATTAATAAAATCAGAGTTCAGTTAACCATGATTCACCAAATAGCAAGAGAAATACCAGGGAATACACAAATAAAGCTTTACTTTAGCCTTGGAACAGCTGCAAATTTAAATAATATTAATGTTATTTTAGAATATGCTTATTTTAAAAATATTATTACAACAGTTAACTATTTTTCAGTGAACAGTTATGATGCCATTAGACTTTTAAGAATAACGACTCTATGAATATTTCATACATACACCCACAGGTGCAACATTATTTGATGGCAAGACTTGAAAAACAGTGTTAGAAAACAAAATCAGTAGTTTATTAATTAAACCTCAGAATTATAAAGGATATTGTTTAAAAGCAATTTGATTTTCTAGTCCATAAATCTAACTGACCAGTAAAATTATTAGGTGGGAGCAAACAGAAACTTTAGTTAACATACAGAAAAAGTCTCTGTACCGTATGCCTGTGCAATGTCATTTATAAAGTTCTAAATAAATTTTTTAAAAATTTAAAAATTAGTAACTGTAAAAAAATAATAAAAATTGCTACAGTACAATATGCATGGGGGTATTATGGTACTTTTCTGTATCATGTATTTGCAAGCAAACTTTTTGTTTATAGTTTCTCTTCATTTTTTTCTATAAAATGCAGTGTTCTTATGCAAAAAGAAGATATATATTTCCTCAAAATAAAGTATGTCAGTGCTGACTTATGGATAATAGAACATTCTTCCCAATCACCAAATGAATGTTTCTGAAAAAATACTGTTCTGGAAACTTTTAAAAAAATAATGAACATTTTCTTATATTAATCTATGCCTCTGCACTTCTACCAACAGTCACAATTTGCACTACCACATTTCATTTGTGACACTCCTAAACTGCACTTTTTCCAAGCTCTTTGAACAACAGCAATCTGTTGATATACTGATACATTTGAAGTACCTTCCACTACATCCTATCCATCTTGCTCTTAAATTCAAAGTAACTAATTCATACAAGAAACATAAAACTAGGAAAAGGCGACCTGTTTCTTCCTAGGTATCATGTGCGTACCCTACTTTTCCTACTTTTTCAAACTGAACTTCCCCAACCTTTCATTTTTTGACATCTAATTTCATCTCATCTCTGATTTATCTTGCTTTTTACAAGGTTTTTTAGTGAAACTACTGTTATTCCCTGTGCATTCATACAACATATCCCACGTGATTATGATAAAGCTGACCTTTTACCATTGTCACACCTATCATGCCAACAATAGTTATCATTCTAACTGCTGGGGACACCTCCACTAAGAGCCAAAGGGTATAGAAGATGGCACTCTACATTATTAGTATTATTATTCCTCAAAATTACTGATAATTCAGGATGTCACGGTCTTGAATTCATACAGATAACATGCTAGCAGATCCCAGAAGGATATACTGTTGACAATTTGAGATAAAGCAAACCACTAAACTGTATCAGAGAACTGGATTATCTGCTTAAGTATGTATTTGTGAAACATGACAAGAACTGTGAAGGACATTCATCTGAGAGAAGTAAGCTAGAAATGCCACGCAGTCAGTAGTCACTCATCAGGCACTCCCAAATTTTATTGCTACAATACATATTGAGTGCACAGGCCCAGAGTGTAATTATCATTTTGGTATTTGAAACAGTTTAGTTAATAGCAAGCAAATTAATAAACGTTCATTAGCCTGGTAAACAGGGGACAAAATCTGCACTTGGGAGAAAGTACAAAGGTGAAAATGTGGAGAGCTCTCCCTACTCCACTGCCACCAGTCACCGAAGGTATTGATTAAACAGCCCAAAAAAGGCAACCTGTGGCAAAAAAAATTATACTCCCATTCTGGGTTAAGGGTGTAATTAGCCTGAAATATAGATTACACTTGAAAACCCAATGAAATTAATTCTTATAGGAAAAGATGACAAACTGAAACAGCACAAGACCTCCAACTTGGGATTCATGGTTTAAACGAATACAAACACGCTACACAAAAAACCCCAAACAAGCAACATATACTTTCTTCTAAGTAAAAGAAAAGCATTTTTAGAGATAAGGAGGCTGTTAGTAACCAAAACAAACGTTAAAAGATAACTTTAAATTAGTACGCTGCAGTAATTTGTGCCTTAAGAGTCTTAAAAGTGTTTGTGAGAGGATCATTTCAATGATGCTAATTTTCAATACATTTTGGAGCACCAGAGAAATTCAGTAAGACTGCTAGCATTTTCTGCTAATAGTTGAGGATGGTAAGCAGTATGATCTCAGTAATTACAGAGCTCTATGCCATTACTAATCTCAGGCAAAATAACCACCAAATTTATAAAGGAGAAATTCACTGGGAAATTACATGAACAAAACTGATGCCAGTCAACACCATTTTACAGAAGCTTGCTAAATAAAATAGAGAATTTATTCAACCATCTGATAAAGTTACAAACTCTGATCAGCAGACATTATTCCATAAATGAAACAGACTTCTGGACGGCATTCACCTTACAGCCACACAAAACTCAGAGTAAGAAATTATTATCAGTATCATGAAATGTGATTAAGATAAACATAGGAAAAAGTAGCTGTTAACAGGAAATAATAATTGAAAAAGTGCTCTACATTTCTCCAATAAAATCATCCAGTACTCACTCGACACTATTTAAGACTATCATCAATAACACAAAAGTAAATACTCTTGATAATAGTAATGGCACAAAAACTGTCAAACTGGTCAGTAAAGATAGTGGAATTGTTATCCAGAATAATATGGATTTCTTTGTACGATGGGAACAGTGTTACAGCCAAGTGGACTCGTGTAGCAAGCAAGAAACAATGCAGGTAATACCCAAAAAGCAGTGCACAGAAGCCATGGACTTAAAAAATACATACAATCTTAATGGCATAGAAACAACTCAATACAAATGACAGTGAAGCCTGACAACAAAAGGGAGTAATAAGCTTCCCACACACGTAAGTGGGTAAGACCAGAGATACTACCTTAGTCCACAGCATTAGTTGTACTGGAAGAGTGAATACAGCTATACAGTCCCTGCACTGTTTTCCCAAAACAGCAAAGATCTTGTTCTTTCTCCATTATTCACAAAAAAAGAGGAGGAATTCTGTACCTTCTTAAGATGTTAACCAGAACACTCCACATGCTGCTATTAGCACAGAAACTCACGTGGAAAGAGCACAGCAGCAATTCAAAAATGCAGCAGAGAACCATTGAATGTTACATGAACACAGAAGCTGTCTCTGATCCACTGCAGGAGAATAAGATTGCTCAGGCCTGAAGTTAGAGCTCGGGCAGTACTGATGGCGGTGTAGGTACACCAGCAAGACAGATCTTACTGCTGACATGTTTTGGGGTTATTTCCTACCATAGCAATTACTTAAGACCAAAGCCTTAAGAACTTAAAGAATTGTACAGTACTTCTTTGTTTTGCTTCTTCAATCTGTATCTTAAAAATCAACCCTGAACAAATGCAGACTTTTTGTCAAATGCCTCTGTTCAAGAGAGCTGGACTGCCACAGCCTTAAGTGCCAGCACTGGTAGGAATCCATCATCACACATGTGCACAGGACCTGACTGGGTGACTTCACCAAGGAAAAACCTGACAGGACAGGAAGTGGCACACCGGAGGTGAGCTCTTATGTGGTGATTCCTTTCAGCTTACCTGGTCGTGAGACCCCTGAGCTGCTGAATGCTGCTCCTCGCAGGCTGCTGTCAAGAGTCTGGGGGTTTGAGTTACCATGGAGATCACCGCATCTGCCAGCTGAGGGGGCTGCAAAGAGAGACACAGGCACCCGTCAAACCAGCATCCAGCACCTCACCAAAACACAAGCACTCGACTCCTTTTGCTTTTGGCATTCACCAAGGCTTGAGCTCCCAGATTAGGAGCTTTAGCTAAACTGTAAGGGGAAAGAAACCCAACACACATCACCAAAAGAATTAGAGAGGTGAGGGCAATCCCCAGTGACACACAGCATTTGAGAACTTTGCAAAGCCATGCACTTTTTCAGGAGCTTGGAAGGATTCAAATTATGAGTTTGACTCAACAATTTCCAGCCTCTCTGGTCAAGTATAACAACAGCAAGCAATTCACCCAGAAGCACTGCTGAGCACAGGACTGAAAGGGCAGTGCGCTGCCTCAGAACGGTGGGACACACAGAAGTGCTCCCTCAGAAAGCCTCCAGTGGGAAACTGATTGAGCACCACCCCTGTGCCAGAAATAACTAGGCAAAAGAAGTCAACTTCTTGAATGTTTTTGGGGCAATGCTGAAGGCAAGCACTTATGAAAATCAAACATGAAAGACAGGCTGGCATTCTGCAATAATAAACCTATTTGGAGACCTTTCCAAGCCTGCCAACAAGCACGATGAGTAAAGCCTTATTTCTTACCGCTTTTGCCATTCAAGCACCATGTATATTGGCTAGTTTCTTAATTCTTCCGTTTCAAGCCTTATGTCTTATGCTCAATTTTTGTCTACATAATTTAATAATTAAATGCTGTAAAGTGAAATGAGATAGTCATTGGAGACTTTTAAAATTAATTATCCTCTTCCACATGAATGTCTGACAGCTTTTAAAACTATTGTCCTGGATTTGTCTGTTCATTTTCTTCCTCGCAGCTGGCACAGTGCTGTGTTTTAAATTCAGTATGAGAGTAATGTTAGTAACAGAGTGTGATGTTTTAGCTGTTGGTGAGCAGTGCTCACACTGAGTCAGGGATTTTCAGTTTTTTGCTCTGCCAGTGAGCAGATGCACAAGAAGGCAGTGGGAGCATGGCTGGGACAGCTGTCATGGTCTGGCCCATACAATGTCACACCCAGTGTATGAACTGGTGGGAGCTAGCTGGGAGGGGCTGTTTACTGCTCGGGGCTGGGCTGAGCATCAGTCAGCAGGCGGTGAGCAATTGTACTGCGCACCACTTGTCCTTTGGGGGTTTTATTTCTCTCTCGGTTTGTTATCTTCCTTCTAATCATTATTATCTTTATTGATAATTATAATTAGCATTATATTTTGCTAACTAATTACTTATTTCCATTATTAAACTCATCTCAGCACATGGTTTTACTTTTTTCTTATTTTTCTCCCATCCCGCTGGGGTGAGTAGGAGGTTGGAGCGAGTGGCTGTGTGGTATTTAGTGACCAGCTGAAGTTAAACCACAACAGCTATACATTAAATATCATTTTATTATAGAATCAATTTAACAGATAACATATTTAAACACATCATCAGGAAAAGCTTTCAAAAGTCCAGTTCTAATTCTCGGTCTGCAGTACTGCAACATGTACTTCATTGTGACATAAATACACCATCTAACCAAATACAACTACTCACTTCAGAAAGAGTTACGTCTACCCTAATCGGAGGTGAATGACTACACAAGGGACAACACTTGCCTACTGAAGCATCACAAACTATTAGCAATACATCAGCTGGACATCCACGGCTTTTCTGAGTCTACTGAATGCATATAAATCTTCATCTATGTGGCTACATATCTAATTACCTGTCTAATTCTCAGATGGAATTCTGAGTTGACTGTTCTCATCTCTCCATCTAATCTCTTTTTTTTTTTTTTTTTTTTTTTTTTAAATTATAGAATCATTGACTAGTTGAGGTTTGAAGAGACTTAAAGATTATCTTGTTCCAACCCTCCTGCCATGGGTAGGGACACCTCCCACTAGACCAGGTTGCTCAAAGCCCCATCCAACCTGGTCTTGAACACTGCCAGGGTTGCAGCATCAACAACTTGTCTCCCATCTCATTTTTCATGTGGAGAATGTTATGTTTAAGCAAAATACAATATACTCAAGAAGCTTAACTGTGTGTAAATATAAAAACTGAAAACCCAAGCCACAATTAGAGGATTTCCCATGTCTCATGGGAAAATTGTTAAGAGTATTATTATACTAAAATTATCTCTATTTAATACCCTTACATTATGCTATACAACAGTAACTAATACATACTGAGGCTGCTCTCATGTCAAATACCAGGGAAATGACTAGCTCATCTGGAATGAAGGCTTCTGCAAAATTCATGGAGTTTAAGGGTCACTGTAGAATACCAGATACTCCTACTGTAACACTGTGGATGAAAATCAGGGTTATTGAAGAAATTCTATTAATGCTTTCTGTCATAATTATCCTCATAGACTGGTTGGGTCATGTTTTCATTTGTTCTGTTTAGTAATCTTATAAACTGGATCACTGGTGGTTTCCATCAGTGACAGGATCACTTAAAGGCTATTCATCTTGCCACAATGCTACAGAGGCAGGAGGCAGCAGTGCAGGCAGCATTGCTAACACAGGCTGGAAGAGCTAATCACATCCCTTGGTAAGACCAGCTTTGGTTACCTTGCAAGACAATTTTTTGGCAAATACTAGCTCTCTACTGAAAAAGTGAAAAGTGAAGTGAAAGAGACATTTTATTGGCAAAAAGATATGATTATTCTAATTTTATTACCTATAAGTGTCAGTGAAGCTTAAAAGTTCCGTATATTTCCCTTGTGAATCGGTGAGAGCATCCACGTATCGATGACTGCAAAAATCATATGGTATCATATGGCCCTACCCATGTTTTACTCAACATGAGTTTCTTCAAATCTGACTTCATACAGAAGTAAATACTAATATGAACTTTGAAATAAACAGTAGGCAAGACAAAAATGTTCTTTTAAACTTCCGTTTGTACTATTAGTATTACATCCCATAATTATTCGTAGTAGGATAAGGTCTTCACTATTTACAAAGAAACTGAAAAATAATCCATCATCAGAGATCACAAAATACAGCTGAAAAAGTGTAGAAAAGCTGAACAGTGTAGAAAGTACTTTAATACTAAATATCTGGGGAGTTCCACTGGTACAGTTTATTACAAAAAAAATAGTAATAAAAAAAAAAAAGACAGGTGACCTAATTACAGCACCTAAGTATTTTCATTGGGAGAATATACTAAGTACCAACTGGACTGTTAATCTAGCAAAGAGTTTGCATAAAACAAATCAGCATCTGGAAGCTGACAAGAAATTCAAATGAGAAATAAAGCACATGCTTTCCATCACCCGTGACTAGCCATTTGTGCAACTATCCAAAGGGGAATGCGGAGATTCTCCATTTGTTGATGCCAAGATTTAGTGGAACTTCCCCAGAAGATGATTTTTTGTGAAAGCACAGATATCCTGCAGCGATACAAAAGTTACTCTGTTTCATATAGACAGACCAAGTCTGCAATATAGGGAAAGGGAGATTAGGTGCTATAGTCATCCTTTCCTGCTCATAAATGAAATATACTATGATCAAAGCCAATTGTCTGGTTTTGTAACTAAAGCACTGGGTGGTGACGAGCACTGTGCATGCTGAGCTACTGGTGTTAGCAAATACTCAGTGACATACATGTGCATATATACATACACAAAGTGAGAGAGGGAGTGTGCCTTCAGGCCACAAGGAATCACACAACTACTGCCATCCTACCAGAGACAGGTGGACTGAACTCTGCTGGAATAACTCTCTGACTTCTAATTTAGGAAGCTTATTCTGTCCTCCATGAGCTGAAAGGACTTAGTCACAGGAGACTGGTGGCAGGAGCTCTCTTCACGAGGGTGACTTGGGGCATCAGTCAGATGACTGAAGGCAGGCAGTAAAAATGATGCTCTCTGAATCTGTGCATGGAGCAATAAATACAGTGCTTTGTGTTATTAACTACTTGCCAGTCCCATCCCTGTGTAAGCTTTCTGGGCAGAAAAACCTTCATATTGAGGTATTTCAGTGGGTTAACCAAGCAGTTCCCCACCTCAGCTAAAATCCAGGAGCTGCTGTAGCTCACAGCTCTCTCCCTGCAACAGCAGCCTCACTCTGGGCACAGAAGTAGCATGGGCTTCTTGCAAAGGGACAAGGGAAGAAGAAAAGGAAATAAAAACAAGTTATAGCCTAAAGGTTACATTGGTGTCACAGTGTGCAAGCTTTAAAAATTTCACCCCTTTAGCAAAGGATGAGAAAGTCACTGGATGTGTTAATTTAGCTAGCATTGGTGCTGTTGCTAATCTACGTCTTGGGTGGCTGAGTGTCAAGAAACGTAACTATCTTTAAATATCAACCAAAAATAGAAGTTAAAAAAATTCTTTTCTTATTACTAATTGTAAATCTGGTACACAAGGTTTAGCCTTGGATTTGCACCAGTTTTGAAAACACAAAAGTAAACCTATGAAAACAAGTTCACTGATGTCCTTGTCTCTCAGCTCCTCCATTGGACACAATCTCCATGAAGCAAAAACATGGAAAACCCAGTCACCAGCTCCCACGTGGGCAGTTGATGAACAAAGTAAGTTATCAACCCCCCTGTGACTGTCCCAAGTGCCAGCTTAACTTCAAGAAAGCAGTGAGGCCTTTCCTGCCCTGGCCAGGGCAGAGGACAAGCCGCGTGTCAGGGACAAACTGCACAGCACCATCTGCACTGAGAAGTCAGTGAAGGGGTTCTCCTCAAAGGAGGGCTGAATTTGGGGCTGCCCTTAGTGGGCCACAGACCAAACAGTGCCATTTATCCTCTGCTTCATATGTAGATTTCCTTTTGCCGGCACCTGAGCGACTTCAGGGAACTGAAACTGGGGGCCAGATTTATAGGAGGCACTTGAAATTACCAGCTGGACAGGCAGCTGGGGTAAGGGCACCTAAAGAGTACAGCAGTTTTCCTCTTGCTTTAAACTTGGAATAATCAGTCACATCATTTTGGAAGATGTTTTAGCAAATTCTACTCAATTCCTGTAAATACATTTAGCTGCTTAAATATTTTTTTCCAATCTGATTTCTGTTTAAGTACTATTTCTGCATAGTTTCATATAAATAATTTTATTTCTTTTTACTGAACAATACAGATGAGGAGAAACCAAACCACTACCACTAGTATCCTGTTTCAGCATGCTTCTCTTAATTCTTTCATAATGAAAAAAACATTAATTGGGTAACTAATTTATTATCCCACTCCCTTCTGGCTTTTAAAGGCACAAGAAAGTTTAAATGCTAAATAGGCCATCTTCAAAAGACAATGAATTACAAAAGCAGAGATTGCATTTTATCTCTGGAAAAGAAATGCAGGATACCAAGTGCACAATATTTTGCTTTCTTTCAAATTGATAAACAGCTTCAATATTTTCAAACTACTCCTAGTGGAGTATACTACACTATACTATATAGAAGTATACTATGACTATATAGAAGATTCTAACAGGACATCATTGATTATGCCACCCTTCTGCAAAAAATAACCTAAAATGCATTTTCTAAAGCAATTCCTAAAAAGTGTACCAGTCAGTAAAGAGAACATTCCAACGTTTGCCAAACTCCTGCTGATGTGCTGGGGTTTTAGTTTCTTTATGGATTAACAGAATGTATAATCACAGCAGAATAACCACAGCTGTGGCTCCCCTGGGGTGTGACCAGCAATTAGTCTGTACAAGGATCCTGGATAACACTGCAGACACACAGAGCAGAAAGCAGGACCATCATTTTCAGCACAACACAACATAACATGCTCGGTTTCTCTGTCATGTTTCCAATGAGTACCTATGTGCTGGAACTGCAATCTCTCTTCAGAAAAACCCACACAATCTCTGAATATTAATGAATTTGCCCTAAGGTCCTATAGAGTAAACAAACACTAATTAATGTCTTGCTATGATAAAAAATTCCTTCTGTAGACACTTGTGCATCTAATATTGCCCCACAGCTGCTTCTTCTAAAGGAAGCTGTGAGAGATTTTTATTTTAAATATACCACAGATGAATGCCCAGATTTGATGAAGAAAACAAAGTCACGAGTCAGTTAAAAATCTGAACATCAACAATGAAATAAATCTTCATTATAGTACTAGTGCAAAAAGCTCCCCCATGGTAATATCTAAGCCAAAGCAACAAAAATACCCCCAGAAATAACCTACATCTTCCCACAGAAACTTAAAATACTTAAGCCTTGAAAGCTGTCCTCAGGTGCAACTCACAGAGCCTGAGCTGCCCCTTTGAAGCAAGTCTCTCAAGGGAAAACAAAACTGAAGGTGGAAACTCTTCTTATGTTTCATCTTAAGTAACTGTCAAAGCTAGTGGACATCATGAAATTAAGAATTTCAGGAGCACTGTCTCGTTAACTTGGCTATATTATGCTACTCATTTTACACAGATCCCTCCCAAGATAGATTAACTCTTAGCAGCCCAAGCAGTGACTCAATCCAACCAGTCTTAGAGCCAGACTGGAACTGACAGCATCAGTTCTCAAAATCATTTACCACTGTCAGCACTTTGCCTGCACAGACACTTTGACAGCTTTAGCTTTCTTTCTGCCTGAGCTGTGTACTTGAGTGTAGAAGATACTCTCTCTACCATGTGTAAAAGTTTCACAGGAAGTGCACAAGTTATCAACCATTATTTAACAGGCAAGAAATTTCAGTGATAATAATGGATTTATGAAAAACTTAGCTGTCAACAACCAAACCTGGCACCAGGCTGGAAGTGCTTACTACTGTAAGAGGATTTTTTGCAGTATGTGGATGGATTCATGAGTGCTGTGGCCTACATCACAGAAATTCTGATACTTCTTTTATCAGAGAAGTATGTTAGTATCAAGTAGCACATTTATTTTACAAACTCTAAAGAAAACCAAATGCCATTTTTCTAATTAACAAGTCCAGATTTCAAAAAAAACCAAACCTCCAAACTTCTCTCTTGACAGTAACTCATGAGATTTCTGCTCAACTTTTTAAACATGAAACAAAACTCACAGCACAGCTAGGACTGTTGTGATGAAACATAACGAAAGGAGCTTAATTATTAATTTTTTGATAGTGCAGGTAGGTGGGAAAGAATTATCCCTTTCAGAAGCATTAAATTGTAATACTCTCATTTTCCTATTTAGTTCTACCTCAGGCAAAAGCACAGAGGAAGAGACAGGGAAGAAGAAATGCAGCCTCCTCTGCACTGCCCTAGCAGTCACCATTACCGGATTTAAAAGTAAGTGCAAGCTTAAAAAGAAAACCACACAATTTTGATTAATTCATGTAATTTTTTCCCTGAGTAAATCTGTCACTCTAACCTAAGAAATGAACTTTCAAGTCTTTGGCCCCCAGTTGTAGAAATACTGCATTGCTTTCAGCACGCACACCTTGGAGGTGCTCAGTTGCAGAATGCTACAGTGAAAGGATGTACCGTTTCCCACATCTGAATGACCCAAAATCTGTAGTTTTCTCAAGGTGCATCAGTAATGTGAATTGCAGCCCACAGCAAAGACAGAGCCAGCACAATTAAACAAGGTTTAACACGTGTAGCCAATACCACCGGTTTCGTTTGGGGTTAGCTGTAGTTTCCAAGAGATTTTGAAGGTGGGATACCATGAGCACCATGGTAATACAATCTCCATGTTGGGGAGGAATCAATAAACACTGCAAGGTCAGGCCTCAGGAGAAATTACTACAATCAACTTTGGAGGATCAGAGAGGGCAGGCACTTTGGACATGTGGCATGGCATTAGAGGAGCAGCTTGTCCCTAAAAGACCTTTTCAAACTTTGTCTTGGGTGAAAGCTCAGCTACACATCACTGTAACAAGATGTACATATATGTGATAATTGATACATTTAAGTCACATTTTCCCCCTTACATTATAGCAATTGTATGAAATGCTCTAGGCTAGAAGCTGCTGAATCAGGAAATGGATCAGAAGCTAACTAAAATGCCTTTCTAGTTATTGATTCCTGCTCTCTGTTTCATGTCAGTTTCCTAGAATCCATCCAACACAAGCACGAAAGGGTAATGAGTTTCTGAACCCACACACTAATAGTGCACACTGCATCAAAGCTTTCAGTAATTGCCTGGATGCTGCTTCCCAGCAGTACTAAACAACTTAAATATAATTAGCTGGAAGCCCTATGGGCTTCATTTCCCCACTGGAACACCTCTTACACTAATCCATTTATCAGGCTGACAGATGACTGAATCACTGGCGCTATGGACCCATTCTACTAACAACATTTCTCAAACCCAGATTCTGGTTTGTGCTTTATTTGGTACATTTTTGCAAAGGAAAAACTGGTGTTAAGAGTGGGGAGAAAATCAGACATATAACTCATTTCTCTCTTCCCAGTACTGACCAATGTTATTTGTTTGATTAGACCACTAAGTATAAAATGCTGGAGCTATCAGGCAGATTGATGAAAATTAAAATTATGATGAGTGAAAATTAAATGTATGCAATATACAATGCCAAAAATAATAAGGAAACACAAAAACATTGAAAAGATTTTTGGAAGTTTTTCAGCCATTCTGAAGTTTCAAGAGAAATCTGCATAAGAGGACAATTTTCAGCGTATTCTCCTGAGGATGGCCTGACTACAGCTGTCAAGCTAAAATTTCTTCATTCTGCTTACTTCTTGTACAACTTTCTGAATAGGTGAGAAAAGTTTAAAATCTGAGTTATACTGAATAGACATGAACTGAACATCATGCTGCCACAAATCTATGCACTTTGTGCATTCTCAGCCTCATCAATATGCTAAAGACTTCTCTTAGAAGTACAAAAACAATTTATTTAATTTCTTAGGCAGAATTTTCTAATGTCGTAATGAAACCCATTTTATCCCCATGACTTTTATTTCCAGACAGATTTGAATAAATGGACCTCTGCAGAGGCTGAAATTATGGGAAGCCAAGGTCTTCCAAAACGTGCCACACAGTGGAAATTAAGTAACTGTAAAGATGCTAAATTCTCATCAGATTATTTTAAATTATGAAAAAAAACCACTCTAGGATGCTATATGCTTATGCTTCCTTTCTAAGAAGTTATGGGACAGGAAACAGAAAGTGACAAAACTAGTAATCACCAGTAAGAAAGAGGGTTTTAAAAGGGGTCCTTCTTCTAGATCCATTATAATGTAGTCAGTAATCCACATTCTGGCTTGAAATCACAGGATCCAGCTAGAGTAGTAACATTGTTTCATCTTTTTATTTCCTCTGGATGTTCTCATCATGGACACAGAAAATACTGATGTTCAAAAACAATAAAACAAGAAACTAGTACTTCTTGTACTCTACATGAGCTTAAAAGATATGCTTGTATAAAGCCAACAGCCAACATTCAGAAATTCACTCAAAAGCTGTACCACGTGGACATCAGTATGAATTCAAGGAGTGACTAGAAGGCATATACCTGGACTTTTAACAGTGAAATAGATAAGTAAAATAAATTCAGTGATGTAAACTGACTTAGCTGGTGAATCAAGCAGCAGCAGCAGCAGCAGCAGCAGGATGAGATACAGCCAGCAGTTCTTGGGAGCAGCACCAACCACCTCAGAAAAAGGCCAAAAAGAACAGCAGCTACTTGGACATTACTTGATTTTCAAAACTGCAACCACAGGTCTTTACACCACCCGGTAAAGTACTGAGCAGGTTATTAAACACTGAGCTGTTTGAGATTTCTTCATGTGAACTCCAGAGCAGAAATCTCAGTTTCACATGCACTCTCCACCCACTCATTCCCTGCGGCCTGAAACCGGAAAACTCATCCCAGAGACACTGACACTCACACATCAGCCAGTCAACTTGCCTGTCACTCAAAGACAGCCTCTTCCTTTCCAGTCTCATCTTTGTTTAGTGTATTTTCTACTCCCACAAAGGGCAGACAGTATCCTGAGCAAGGGTTGCCCCAAACCATATGAACCTCAACACTTGTCAGTCACACTTTCACATGAAATGCAGAATTTCACACTCCTGTTAACACATACTCCTTTGAAATGCAGTGGTATTGAGCAGAGCAAACATCAGATCTAATCAAAAGAACATTCTGCAGTAAAAAATGTCAAAAAATCTTCTCCTGCTTTTAGTTATCTTCAATAAAACAGATCATGGTCCTGAATTTCCTAACTAGGAAACAATCTTTGCCAGGCAAAGAACGAAACATTGCCTTCATTTGTGTGCTTTATGAAGAAACTTGCTATATTGTTAGTAAAGATGAATTTCTTGGGTACTAGCTCTTGAGACAATGTTTAAACTCTTGAGCTAAACAGTACCTCTTTAAAGTGCTGTCCAAATTATTATATATACAGACTCTTCCCTGTAAATCAGGGGCTAATGTACAGCAACTTTGTATTTAAACAGCTTCACTGAATTCTCAAGGTCTTTTAATAGAAGCAGCAAAGGAGAGTTTGAGGACAAGAGAGGAATCATCTAAGAATGAAGCAGCTGGAGCCACAGTCCACTAATATCCTTACTTCGTATGGTAAGAAGTGTACACTTGGAAGGACATGGCACATTAAGCAGTCAAATGCAAAAAATGAAGAGTGTTTTAGGATTGCAAATAAATGCCTGCTCTAAAAAGCATGACAGAAATGACCTAACACATTGATCTACAAAAAGAGCACCCTTTTAAATATGCATTTCAAAAATGATTTTTATATTCAGCAATTACTGTCTTCAGCATTAGAAAGATAATGAATTTTACTGAAAGACGACTTCTGTGCAATCTCCATTTTTGGACTCCTGACTAGACCAAAACAAAATAGCCATAACTAACCCTAAAGCTGGCCCTGCTTTGACCTGGGTGTTGGACCTTCTGAAGTCCTGAATTGTCATAGGATCCTATGGTAAGAATCTCTCCATACTAAAATTACATATACATGTTGTGGTATTTACATAGAAAATAGGGAGTTTAATGAAAAACACCAGGGCATAAACTTGCATATTGAATCCAGACAGATCCAAGGTCTTAAAGATACCAAATGTGAGGCATTCCTTCTGATCATATAAAGCTTATGCTGGTTAAGCAACTATAACAAAGCTAAAACTGATGATTAAAGGTAGAAAATGCTTTTGTTACACTTTAGATTCTCTTTCAACATTACCTTCTCCTTTTACCTAAATCATTGTAAAGATATAGGAGTAAAAACTATTTATATTAAATTGAATTACCATTTAATGGTATGTATGTGAATTTTAATCTACCCACAATTAAAATGCAGGACACATTAGTAGGTTATACTGTCTGGATATGAAAAATGAGAATACTGAGAATACTGGCTACATTCTATAGAAAAACACTAAATATAAAAAAGAGAGCAGGAGCATGAAAGCATCTGCAGTACACATCGCTGTAAAAAACCTGAGCATTTCAAAAGACATGGATGAAATAACCTGTCAGAGAACATCACACAGACTTAGTGTAAAGAGCACTGGTCTGAGGAACCCAGTCCTTGGACTTGATCAGTAACACAGGTCATTTCAACATATTCAAGCTTTTTAATAAAATATTTTAATAGTCAGCAGCAGAAGTGAAATTTCAGTGAAAAAACCCTTCAAAATTACCATCTGCATCTTATAGGAAATACCTTCAATATATTTTGGTTCTGTTGATTTGTTACTCTAATTAACCTGGTGGTGGATAGTAGCTGTCTCATCATTATATGCCGTTTAGGAGTAAATGAGTATCCACACTTCTACACTGAGACAAAATTCACCTCTTTTGATAGCATAAATGACAATTTTGACCAGTATATATATTAGAAAAGCTTGTTTATGTAAAAAGATTAGGATAAATTCCTTTAATTAATTCAATAAAGGATTATCTCTTAACATACCTGTATTGTGTGTTTTAATGCAATTCTGACAACATAAATAGTAGCATCTATCCATCTTTGGTTTATTTCAAGAAAGAAAATTCTGTTGTCTTCAAGAAATTTGTAAGGTCACAAATTTATAAGGATTCTTTAGACTAGTTCATTGAAGGGACACACAGAAAGCATACTCAGTATCTTAGCATTAGCAAATGGTTATCCAAGTTTTTGAATATCCAATATTCAGTCAATACTTCGTTCGCATATAGTAAAGTTCTTAAAGTATTTTCCAAAGCCATGATGAAAAAAAATCTGCATCAAATTTCAAAACTCTAATAATCAGATCACACAACAAAACAAAACAAATGCAAAACCACACCAAATTCTGAGAGTTCAACTAATTAGTTAGTTGAGGAGGTAGAAGGACTTCTGAAATGCAGAAAACTGCAAAGCTAAGTTGCTTTCCTTCTCCCTGAAGCTTCCTCAGCCTTGCTACTCCAGCATTAGGCTCCAAAGGCACTGATCCTGCTGCAAGCATCATTTCTTGAAAACTTTCAGGGACCTTACAAGGAGCTTGAAAGTGGAAAGGGGAAAAGGCTTTTATTACTTCCATCAATGTGAAGTATCCCACAGCATTTAATGCTTACCTGTGCATTAATTTTATTAAATAAATACATTTAGGTCTGTTCAATTAATAGGTGGTCTGTTTCTTGAAATGCTAACTAATAAATTAAGAACACCTGAAAGTCATACAGATCAGGACAATAATTCGAATTGCAATGCAGACTGTTCATATTTGTACATATACATGCATGCCCTAATAATACAGCACTACACCTCCATGTACATTTTATATCAATAAATTTTATGCAGACTGTATGTGATATTACTTTTAGTCAGCATTAAAAGGTGATTTTTCCCAGGGTCTCAGAAGTACAATTGCCATTGACTTCAAAACAAAAGGGAAGAGGCCTGCAGTTCTGGAAACCCATCAGCCTTTTCATCTTGCAAGCTAAACTCTCCTTCTGCAAACTGAAAAAACTATGAAGAATGAGAACAAGTATTTGCACAGGAAGATAGCTAGTTTTATTTGCTGTATTAAATGAAAAAGATCCTTTTTATATCATGACAGAACATGCCAGGGATGTTCATGCCACTTAACTTTGATTCAAATTTATGTATATGGATGCTGATGCCTAAAGCTGGGTATGAATATTCAGTCTTCATTATAATAAGTGGTTTCCTTGTGTTACACTAGCAGGAAAAGAAGGACCTGATAGCAAAAGACTCATTGAAGTAAAATAATAATTACAGCAATGATAGAAGCAACAAGAAAAAGATCATTAGAGACCTTTTGCATCTCAGTTTACAGATTTTGTTTACATTGAAGTGCTTTAGTGAGATGCAAAGGTGTTAAGTCATTTCTTGCTCTGGCCTTTGAAATTATTTAGGAAAATTCTGCAGCATAAGCCTAGAGGCTTAGAAGCTTGGCTTAGAAATTCTAGGAGATAGGTATTAAAAAGTTAATCTTCATCAGGGTACATCTAGCTATATTCTGCATTCTATTCACTACAGTGTGCAATTTCAGTCCATCATTATGCTTCTTCACTAGAGTAGCATTATTCCCTTGTTCCTCGTGATCACTTTTCCCTTACATTCCTGCTGAACATGGCCGTCCCTCAGTGTCTGTGGAATATCTGCTCATGTCCAAATGACTCTTATTAAAGAGTTCAGAGAGTTAGTGTTAAAAAGTGTTCAAGCTAAGCTAGATTACAGTGCATGAATCAGGTTAGAGTGACTACACGATCAACCAAATCTCATGGGAGCAACACTGAACAGTTCTTAACAGTGGGGGACAGGAGCCTA
Organism: Pseudopodoces humilis; assembly: GCF_049639895.1. Classification (NCBI taxonomy): domain Eukaryota; kingdom Metazoa; phylum Chordata; class Aves; order Passeriformes; family Paridae; genus Pseudopodoces; species Pseudopodoces humilis. The sequence continues at coordinate 19,839,391 of NC_142201.1, forward strand.
TTCAGCCAGTTCAGCTGCTGTCAGAATAAAATGCGGGAGACAAAGAAATGCTTTCGCTCTTAGCCTTTCTTCCTTTCTTTGCTTTTCCCAGCATCTAGGATCCTAAAATTTTTACTCCTGGATTCAGGCTACCAAGTTTCCTCAAAACAATTTTTCTCCATGTTCAGGCCTGTAAGACACATCCACATGGTAGCTAAAAAAACCCACCCAAACTAAACGTGCCCCATTACCCTCCCGCCGACACCACCTCAGTAAACCAGCAATGACTTTAAACACAGTCATCTTGGCGTCCTCAGTTCACCTTCTTATTGCACCTCCAGTTGCTGCAGCACAGATGGGATGCAACATCTCCCACTGTTTGGGGACTGCCCCTAAAGGTGAGCCATATGTTTTGCAATACCTAGAAACAGCAGGATAAGATAAGGAAATCCCTGCAGCCTTAAGGCAGAGTTGCTTTGATTTCACTGCTTTGTGCCCTACCCCCTCCCCACCCCCTCTTTTTTTTTTTTTTTTGCCAGAGCTTTTGTAATTTAATTTATCTGGGTTAAGCCTACAGAAAAAAAAATATAATCCATGCAAATATTGTGTGTGCATGTGTGTATGTATGTGTGTCATGCCTCAGAAATCTCCTGTGTTATCTGTCTGTGTAACATTTTACCTTTCACTAGACAAATATATTTTTAAACAGTGTGGAATCAAAACAACATTCTCAGCATTCAAGACATTCTGTCATCACTGCCCATTTGTTGCCCTCTAGGTTTCTCTCAGCTGGCAAATTTCCCATTTAAGGAATTATCAGATTCATCTGCTTAGACAAGGCTGCAAAATAGAATGAAAAGCTGGATTATTCTAAAGAACTCATATTTTTCTTTCAGGGCAGAAATACCAGTGCATGCAAGCTGAACATTAACAGCAAATGGAACCAATCTCTCAGACTTCACAGTTCTACTACCCCCAGTACTCTGTGAAATCTAATTTAGATTAAGATGCTACAGTATTTATTTTACTTTTATCCTTTACTTCTTTAAATATGTTTACTGCCACTTATTATGCTAACCTGTTCTGGAGCCTTAAATATTGTGCTCATATACGATGTTTATTTTTAAACTGTAGTTCTTCTAGTAAGCATCTAGTGCATCCTGCTGCTTCTATGTGATTTGTCATAAAGATCTACCAATTGCCTTGCTACCATTTTCCCTTACAGCATATTTTTTGCAGGGTGAAAGTGTAAAAAAAATAAGGGGGGGAGAAATAGAAAAATCAATAAACTGACAGCAAGATGGCTCAGGATTTACTTGAGTGATGGAGTAGCTCTCATGACAGGAGCTGCGCTGCGAAACCATGCTTGTGTTTCTGGGCCGGCTGGCTGCAGCACCAGGATTTCTGGAGGGATATGCCATGGTTCTTAGTGCTGTAACATACTAAAACTCCACACAACCCCTTTGCACTGACATGTGAAATACTACTCTTTGCCCCCTAGGTAGCAATAAAACTGTGGTACAATCTGGGGAAATGTCTCAACACCAACCTTGCTTAGTAAGCAGGTTGGTTTTGTTTTCCTAACACAGATGAGTGAACTAACAAGAACTCCATCAAATTCCGGGAAGGGTTTCATGTGCCGAGTGCATACACAGGTGTAGGTGCACCAAATTAAGCAGAAGATGAATATTAGAGAAATCCTAAGTGATTCTAAAGTAATTAACATACCTGCAAACTCATTACTGAGCCAGAACTGCTTTATGGAGTCTACTGCCATCCAGTATTGATGCTACACCACTATCTTATGATGTCCGCCCAAGTAAAAGTCTATTTTTAGGTGTTATATTATTTTAGCACAGTGATTAATCAATTTCTTTTTAGAGCATCCTCTGAGAGCTTAAAAATTCATGATTCACATTATTAGTATTCTGTACAGCTTTCCATATTCTTTGAGTGGTATGATTAAATTTAACTGTGGTTGCTAATGGTCACAATATGAAATACGAAAGTCACCATTCCACACACACCCAAAGGGTGTCCTTAAAACATGCTGTGAATCCCGAACAAAGAGGGCTGCAAGTGACAAATCCTTTCTCTTAATTCTCACAGGCTATACACTGTTTGTGCAAAAGGCAGACAGGTTGGACTTGTAATACTGCAAATGGAACAAATATACATATCCATTATATCTGTCACATTTTGAGGCTGGAAATTAGTCCATAAACTCAGCTGAGTTCAGATCCTACTGACTCACATTTTACAAGGTAAGAACTCATCCAAGCTTTGATGTGATGATATAAAGAATACCCAAAAGCATGATGAACTTGGAAAAATGTTGCAGTTCATCACTAAATTGAAAAGATTATATACTAGGCTTGAAGAATCTTGATACTGCCTTATTTATTTAGAACACATGTTCTAGTAGTCCAGGCTTGGTCATCAAAAAGTAGTGAGAACTACACTTTGGCATTTGGGCATAAAGCATTAAAAATTTATCAAGGAAATCAAAGTGATTGTCTAACAAGATTGAATCCATTATCCATAGAAATTGCCAGACACACACAGACCTATAAATACATTTTGCGTTCACTGAATGTAGCAAAATATAATAGCACAGTCTGATTAAAAGCCAAGAGATAAATACTGAACCATCCAAAATGACAATTCTTTCTTAAACCTGACATCATGCACCAAATAATTGTGAGATACACTGTTGATACAAGCAGAGCAATATATCCCAGTATCTATCATTAAATAAGACTATTATGAGGTTCTAGCAATACACACCATGGCTGATATCTGCGTAATTTTCTGTTTTGTGCGCTGCAATGTATACTCTGTATTGCAATGAATACTCTGGAAGAACAAAAGTTCTTAATTACCCAAAAGTTAAATGATCTGCTGGTGTTGTTGTCCTTTATTATTTCTGTGAGCTGCTGAGCTGTTCAGAACTATGTAACTCTTTGTTCCAAAGGAGGCACTGGTGTGACTTTTCAGAAACACCACATTAAAAATAAACCATCATAAAAATAGCACTGTATTGACTCTGTGACCCCAAAAATGTACTCTAGACTGTCACTACCATTAAAGGCAATGAATCTGTTCTAATTAATGGGTGATCAGCTTTTTGGTACAGGAATTCCTCCATCAACGCATTTCCCTACCTTCCTATGAAAAGGGTGCTTAAATGTTATCACCAGATGACAATGCAGACCCACCACAGGGCTAGTGAAAGGGCACTTTTTTATGAGTCTGCTGACAGATGCAAACATTCTAACAAATTCTGTAAAGAAGAAGCATGCCATTAATTTCAATATTTATTACTTTTCATGAAAGATAAGTGACTCAATATTGGGACAGGCTTTACAAGGCCAATATTTCAACTCTCTCCAGTGCTTTTTTGCTTTGTGATGTGTCTGCCTATTATGAGACTAAGTTATTCTAAAGAACAAATTAAGCAGCAAGACATGACAAGCAGTGCATTTGTATGCAATTTGCTTACCACCTGAGGCATGCCAACAGCTCAAGGCCAAAGGCTGAGCAACCCCAGCCATTCAATAAGTGCCATAATAATCAAACTGAATGCACAGCACTGGGGGACTTATTTCCAGTACAGTATGGAATTTATACACAGGACCAAGTGTGTCTCTGCACTTAGTGACTGTTATTAAAGAAATTATACCACTGAGAAACTTATTCTAACTGTTGTTCTGAAAATACTATTCAATACAAATGAAATGTAGAGGTTTATATATCTTGTTCTACAACCAGACAGTGCTTGTGAAATGTTGAAATTACACCCTGGACTGTGGGTCCAGTATCAGTTCAAAAATATCCAGGCAGACCATATTTATCCATTTTTCCATGTACAAATATTAAAGGACTCGACAGCACAGGGCAGGGCAGAAAATCAGCCACTCTAGAGATTTAGCAGTCTGCGCTATCCTGATCATGTACCAATTAATTAAGGTCTAGCTGCAGAAGCAACAAAGAATTAATTTAAGATAATTTATTTTTTCTAACATCACTACCTCATCTCATTCTGAAGAGACTGTGCACAGACACAGGCTGTGCTAATTTATTTTGCTGCTCCAGCTTTAATGAGTAAAACAATGACATTATTTAGGTTCCTGATCCATTTGCCAGTCACAGTAAAGTTCATCTCTTAAATAAACACTGAGGCAAGCTGGCTTTAATTTGTACTCGCATACCAACAATTGATTTTTCCCATAAACTCACTCTCTTTTCCCTCTGCCTTGTGACCACAGTCTGATCTGATTTAACCCTGGTGCAGAGAGCTGCCTTCCATCTACATTCCTAAAACCACCAAAGAATTAACACAACTGAGAAAAAAAGATGTGAAGATCTACTAATGAGGTGGAAAGACTGGGCAATAAACTGTTTTACAAGAAAGCACAGCACTTGTTTCATTCTGACATCTTCATTCTACTACAATGAATCTTAATCTGTAAGGAGGAACTATTTTTAAAGATCAAGGTATTAATAATACTAGTAATTTCAAAACCCGAGAACAAGCTCCTCTTTTTCTGTCTTTACCCTACTTCCCCCAAAAGGGGAAAAAAATCTATCCATAACTGAAAACTGAATATGAACATAAATAAATCCCAAACCTTTTAAACATCAGCACACTGGTGTTTTTTGTGTTCATTAGCAACAAATAGAATCACATCCAAGCTCTTGTATGGTAAAGACAGAAGCGCCTGCTTTGGGCCAGGCCGCCATTTGTCCCAATTCTGAACTACAAAATGTTACTGAAAATCCAAACAAGGCTATTGTTACTTTCTGAGTTAAGAAATCACACCCTATTAAGATGTTTCCTACAGTTCAGTCCAGACAAAATACAACTCACAATCTCATATTAGAAGATGTGTTATTTATATTCTAATTTATGCATCTTATGAAGCATTTAAAGATTATGTATTTCTCACAAAACACAATTCTGCATAACATACACAATATTTAAAATTATTTTAAATACACAATGATAGTTAAACAGACTTACTACATGAAGTCAAACATCCACTTTGGCCAGTATCTCTTCTTTAATCATGACAAAAGTAGTTATTAATGAAGAATGCATGAATGAAGCATAGACACAGTGGTATTCCCCCAGCCTCAACATCCCACAGCTCTGGGACCTCCTCATGGTTCCAGTACTGAAATATACCAACACATCTTTTATAGGAACACTAAAGAATAATGTTGCAAATTTGTGGCAGGCTTCACTGGCACGTGATGGCACAAAATACCTGTGATTTTAGGGGTCTCAGCTCTATTTATTGAATACAACAGTGTCCTTAATTTTTCTATTGTTCTAAGCTTGAAAAAGATTCCATCAACTCCTTTTGAACCCAGCCCAAATCCAAAACCATACAAACATGTATATATTTCCACAATAAATTTGCACATTGAAATTATTAATGCGAACTGGGGATTTTCACAACAAACGTGAAATACTCATGTACATGCAGAGGTGATAGACCTATAAACAAAAATCTAGGAAAATGCTCTTCCTTTTTGAATACCTGACTTTAGGAATATTGTGCCTCTGGTAAAATAGTGGTTTTTTCATGTGAATACAATCACTTGGCATTGTACCTAAGAACATACCCAAAGAACAGAGCTTTCTGGAGGACAAGCCAAACATTCACACATTCTCCAAATATTCAGTCTTTAGATTCCTATGTTTTTCCTTCAAGCCAGGAGGAGAGAATTGCTGTGTTATTACTGAACAATTCTTATATTTTGGAGATGAATTACCAATGACTTATGTTACAGCTGCTGCTGCACTGTCTTCCACTTTATTGGAGCTGAATAATTAAACACCCTTTAGTCCTTGTGACAGTCCTAGACTCAGCATGGCTGTTAATCAATATCACATAAAAGGGAATTAGGCTAAGGCAACTGTTGTACAAGGCAGGATGGATAAGACAAGATGGAGAGAGATCTTCTCTTTCACACAGAAGACTAATCTTCTGTATTTTCAAGTCTTGAGAATATACAATACACATACAGATAGGGGGGAATGCAAATTAATCTCAGAGATTAGTTATACCATAATGGCAATCAACACTCACTTCTTCCATTCTTTCCTCAACTCCCTTCTTCACATGTTTTTGGGATTGAAAAAAACCTCTCAGCACCAACATATTTGAAGTACTCAGTTTATAGGGAGAATTTAACTGCATGGAACCAGTTCTGAGAGTTCCACCGTATGACTGCAGATGGAAAAAATAAACAAAAGGCATTTAATAAACACTATTTCAATTCTGCTCAGTCCAAAATACTTAGGAAGACTTATGTTTCCAACGTAAGTTTAAGGAATTTTTCTCTAATCTCTAAAAACTGTCCTAAAGTTTTGTATTTTTTCATTATGCAATGAACCAATAGGTTGTTAAGATCAACCTTAGGCTGAGAGTAACCAACAAAAGATTCACATGAAGGGGTGCAAATTTTCCCCATGCTGCTGCTTGATGCTCATCTGTTCCCAGAGAAAGGGCGACACAGTTCCCAAGTCTCTTCAGCAACGCTTCCTTTCTGATGAAATATGCCAGTATTGAATTTAGAAATACCTCAAACTTCCTACCAGGCCGGGAAATGAACTCAGAAGTCAAGCAGATCAATTTCAGGTTGTTAAATTAATTAATTAATAGTGATGATGACACTATCAAGCCACTGACATAGAGGTGGAAGACTTCATGTACTTTTTACATTCCTCTGCTACGGGTGGCCTCTTACATTTCGTGTTTAAAAGAGCTGGTATCTATAAAACACACTAATTCAACTTTAACCCATGCACATTGTAAAAAACTGAGTAAATGAGGAATAGTCAGCAATTCAAATGGAAAAAGCTTACAAAGTAACTGATTATTCTTGATAGGATACTTTCTGAAGAGATTCAATTTTGCAAAAAGCAAGAACAGTATTTTCCCTCCAATCCTACTGGTAACATGAAAAGAAAGTGCATGTTTTAGGTCTAATTTATTACTTCAATTTTTTTCTGTCTCACCAAGCTTTGCTTCAAGCTTTAGAGAAGTGTGGTGAAGTTACCATCTCCCTCAAAACCATCCAGAAACATATTCCACATAGTCCTCATTCATGAATCACGGAAAGAATCAACCTCCAACCCACCTGGGCTTTTTCAGCTTCTCCAGTGCCTTTCCTGGCAGTGCTTCCCCTCCAGGCAGGCTGGCAGCCTCTGGTTGGCAGGGGAAGCGATGCTGGAGCACCAGAGCCCCACGGCTGAGCCAGCTGTGGAAGGCAGCAGCAGGAGGGACAGGGCACCCCTGGGCAGAAGGGATGGCCACAGCTTCAGCTGAATGCCCAGCGTCACCCACCCCTTCCCAAGGGTGCAAACGGTGCCTTGCTGCTCTTATCTTCCCCTCCCAGAGCTCGCCCACTTCAATTCAGCCAACACCCTGCATGTTTTGTGGAGCTTGGCCAAAATATCCTGGAGCTGCACAGCCATTTACAACACTGGTATTTTTATTATTCTTTTCAGTGTTTCTTAGTACACACTGATTACTCTGTAATGAAATAGAATCTTTACACCAGGTCAGTACTGCAACTTGCTTACCATAAGCTGTGTCATGTACATACCTAAGGAAGAACGTGTGCTAACCTACATTTACTATTCTTACATCATTTAGTGGGAAAATAATTAGTGACCCCTTCTTACATACAGGGACATATTTTTTTTAAAATGGAAATTAAACTTCAATTAAAATGGGAAAAAAAAAGAAAAATCTGTGTTTTAAACAAAATAGGATCTTTTCAAGCAGTGTTTTACCAGTTAATAAAGGTTTATGTAAAACATGCATGACCCTGTAAACAGTTCTACATTTTATTCCAATTCAATACATACAAAAGAAATTATCTATAATTAGAGAAAACTGAGTATTTCTGGTCTCTATGCCCTCCAAGATTTCAAAACCTCAGAAAAGAAACCTTTCAAAAGATCTCAGCCCCTCTTTCTTGGTTTTCTAATGAAATTACTAATTGGTAGAAAGTAGGGGTTTTCCTGACTAGTAATCTCCCAAGTAACTACTAATCTCTCATCTTTAAGCTATTCACTAAATTGATAAGCAGAAATGAAGAAAACCTGCTGGAAGGGTTACATTTACCAGATGGGGGCTTACTACCTCGGCTACATCCAGGTACACCATCTTCTCAAAAGTGAGCTGATGACTTTCTCTAAAACTCCAGCAGCAAATACCAAGTACTACTTTCACTAGATCAATGCAAATAATAATTAATTAGTTAGTAGGTCAGAATTTATCGGTCATGATTTTGCATTTCATATTAAATTTTAAAGAAAAATCTGTTTGGTTTCTATCAAACATTCAAATATTTTCTTTCTAAGCTGTTCATACTGAGTTGTGATTCAGCAGCATCTCCTCCTGATGCAGCAACTGCACGGAGTGGAAGCCCTCTGTCAAGCAGTACTGCTAGACTTGCAGAACGCTGATTAAAAAGCATGTCCTAAAAAACTGAGAGGTAAGCACAACCATAAAGAAAGCACCCAGAGAAATCCAACCAAAAAAGAAAGATACAGAAATAAATGTATAGCTCAGTTCCTGAAATAGTTTGTATTACCAAACTAATCTATCCCTCTGTAGGGTCAGAGCCAAGTGTCCTTCTATTTGTAATTTAAACCGAAGCCAAAAACAAATATATACTGAAGTAATATTTAAAGTGCACAAGTATATATGTAATTGATTTTCTATGAATACTTTCAGAGATGTCCAAATCCAAAGTAATTTTTGGAAACTATGTTTAACAGAAATACCAATGCTTGCTTAAATTTAATTTAAATTTTTAAAGTGTAAGAATACACTTTATTTAACACAACTGACCATAATGTATAACAATTTACCTCAGTGTACAAAGAGCTTCCATCAAAACAGACTGCCACAGAAACCAGTCTGTTAAAGAGAAATCTTCAGTGCTCCAAACAAGTTCTCCTCTGACGTGTTCCTCTTTTCTGTATTACAGAGGCTCTCTCTGGGATAGAAAACTGCATGAGATGAACCTTCCTTTAATTAGGGTAGATTGCTACGCCACAAATCAACAAACATAATACCAGTGTGACCACTACAGTTGTTTTTTTCTTTAAGGTCTATTTGTTTGCCTCCAGATTCCACTAGAACTCAGCTGCCTTAATCCCCCATATGCTACTTACCCTCTCATTTCACTGTGTGTAAATTCTTCACACTAAAAGGCAGTCTACATCTATGGAATTTTTTTAAAATTATGTCCCCAACTTACCAGCTGTCAAAATCTACTTGACATTTACAATAGTGTCTGCAGAGGAACCTGTCTTTATTCCATTTTTTTCCACTATGAACTGTCCTTGCTCTTATTTTATAAGTTCACTTTCTTTGTATACTCATCCTATAAAGGTTATCCTTTTTTGTATAATACTATATTATGGCTGAATATGAAATCAGAAATAGAGAAACAGTACATTCTTTATGATGAGGATGAATTGCATAATCTGTACTGAACATTTTCATTTTGACAGGCAGAAGCCATATTCTTCCCTTGCTGTTCAGTCATTCAATCTCCACTTTGGACTTTAGGAAAAAAATCTAAGTTTTTGGTGAGTATCTGCTATATACCTCTGCTATAAAGTAAAAGCTGTATCAAGAAACCAACAACTAGCTTAAATCCCAAAGGTTTTTCATGCTTTGCATTTAAGCTTGGATGGTAACTTGGCTCTTTTCCTTAACTACAGCCTCAACAATGAGCAGTCTCAAGAGATGAAAATAATTTCTTAATCTGAAAATCATATGGAAAAAATCAACTGCCATTAAAAAAGTTATAAATGTCTGGACAAACTTTTCCCAGATTTTCCTTCTTCACTTAGTTAATGAACATATGGTTATTTATAATGTGAGTTACACTTGTAGTATTTCAAAAATTAGTTATACACATGCCTGGAGCTACTCAGCTCCTCCCTACTGACCTCTCTTAATACTCTTCAAGCATTGTTTCCTTTGGCACGTCTTTAACAGTGAACCCACGTTCTTATTTATGTGTTTTCTCTCTGCTTTAAAAAATTTACCTTAGTTTTCTTCCCTTAGCAAGTACCTTACCACAAGTTATTTTAATTTCAGAAAAATGACAACATCAGATATCAATTATGACAAGCAAAAGCCTTGGACAGAAGGCATAGCTGATTAAAAATACATATAAAATGAATGCAAGCTCAGCTATATTTTAAACCAAGTATTTGAGGGACAGTAAGGAGTAATTATTTAGATTAGTGAAATGCAGCAGAAGGTACATAGTTGGGTTAATGTCTTTTTGACAGGTACGACATAGACATGTATCCAAGGGCAGCTCCTCTGCCCTTGCACTTCTGGGGCACGATACACCTGATGGGTAGGACTGCCCCACAAGGAGAGTGCTCATGTGCTGGGAGCACCTAAGTCTGCATCAGGGGTGGCTCCAAAGTAGACAGACACCTCTGTTACCTGACATCTATGTAACATCTATGTAAAAAGTTAGGTGAGATGATCCCAACCAAAAAAAACGATGTTCTAGACTGCAAATACATGCTTCTATGTTTTTGTCTCATGTATGTATGTTGTTGGTTTTTTTTTCAAAGAAAAGGAGTTAGGCAACATTGCCCTGAAAATCCAAATTCATCTTCCATGTTTATACAGTTTACCTACAGGGTTTAATCAAACTTCTAATATAAATGCACTTATTTGTTCAAAATTTCTTCCTGTTCAACAGATTTAATTCCATCCAGTGTACCACTTAATAAATGACAAAACGACAGGCTTTTCTTTTACAATCTACAGAAACGGCAGATGTAAAATGTCTATCGGAAGACAGAAGGGTTTTTCACTCAACATGTAGCATATCCTCAAGTCCTCTAGTATACTGTTTTTTCTACTTTTGAATTCAATTCTGCAATAATGAAACCAAAAGAAACGACTGACTGAAATATGAATGGTGCGTATAGCCATGGCTTCAACTGGAAAAGAAGCTGCTCATTTTTACACTACTTCTTACCGTATATGGAATTACTTTTTGTTTTGGATGTTTCTATTCACTGATAATTGCATTTTACACCTCATTTGGGGAATCCATGGAGCTCTGTCCTTGACTCTCTTATTCTCCTTGCAAAAGGGAATCTCATTCAAAAGTGATTTTAATTATCACTTATGAAAAGATACTCTGTGCTCCAGACTTGCCTCTTCTATACTGAAGACCAGAATCCTTATCCATTTCTAATGTGATTATTCCCCAGAATTATTCTGAACACTTTCTCCCTTTGCAGCCCTTCTTGCTACACTTATATTCTTAAGTACTGTCAGCATCACAGTCACCTTCTTTGTCACAAAGACTTGAAACCTTTGAAAACATGTAACTTAACCTATACATCTGGAAAAATATCCAAATTTATGTAGGCAACTTTTTTTTTTTTTTCGATAGAATCATAGAATAGCTTGGTTTGAAGGGGATCTTCAAGATCATCTTGTTCCAAACCCCCTGCCACAGGCAGGGACACGTCCCACTAGACCAGGCTGCTCAAGGCCTTATCCAATCTGGCCTTCCACACTTTCAGGCACAGGGCATCCATAGCTTTTCTGGACCACCTGTTCCAGTGTCTATTTTATTTATTAATTGATTATTCATTTTTAAAGTCCTTTATAGCCCTTCTCAACCTTCTTCATCTGATTTCCATTTCAGTGCCCTTGTTTACTTACTACATTTCCAAATGGTAATCTCCACATTCTTTTCATGCTTTCTTTTCTACTGGGAAAATGTTTCCTATAAAAACCCATCAAGCTACTTCCCGTTCTTCAGAACTTCTAAAAATGTTTTCTATGAAAAATGTTGCTTTGGTAAGAGAACCAAAACATGATATTCTAATGAGAAAAAATCACTTTGCAAATTCAAACAGACCTTAGAGATGCTTTATTCCTTCAGGTATGCCTTCAAAAATGCATGGAAAGAATAGCCATGGTAAGGGACTCCAGTCACTTGTCACTGGATCTGTTCAGCCCACCAGTGTTATTCCAGATTCACATCTTGCAAATTCATTCAGGATTTGAAAGTCAAACAGACTTACTCTGTTGTGTCTAACCAAAGTAATTGCGATTTTCCACGTAAAATTTTTTGTCACCAGGCCTATTTTAATTCCATCAACACTACAGAGGCAGCCAGGATATGGTTTGGCTCTATCTTGGAATTTAATTAATGATCTTGTTGGTGTCTGATTCAGAAAACAATTTAGTTTACAATTCCATAAGCACTTATGCATGAATAAAAAAGCAGCAGACAGGAGCTCTGCATTAAAATATAAAGGAAGTGGGGATATGATCCACAGAATAAGATTTGAACAAATTAATCTAGAGTACAGGCTTTCAGTTTCGTAAAATAAAATTTTCAGTCTTTAACTTTTTGTACTCCATGCTCACCTGAAAACAACATGATTCCTTGCTTGTTCATGTTCCTACTGTGCCTGGTTTTACTGTATGTTGTTTAAAAAGCAAAACCTGCAACTATATCAAAGTTTTATGTCACCATGAATCTCTTTGAAAGCTTGGTCTCTCAAACACCTTCACAACTCCCTGAGCTGCTGAAATCAAATTACAGTACTCTTGGTTATTTCACATTTACACAAACTCACTACCACCAAAGAAGGAATTCCAAGGTGTGGCTGCTCTTCAAACAGTAAGTTTTTCTGACAGACGTTTTATGTTTTTATGTGCTTTCCTAAGAAAAGCTGCAGTCTTGAAAACTAGCACAGGCAGCTACAAGCCTTGGGTAGAATTTCTACAAACCCATGTGTGACTTTGTGAGAAAGCTTTTGATCATGGCCATTGGAAAAGATAATAGCCTTTCTGTCCTCTGCTGTTCCTCAAAATTAAGATCAGCTAACCAATCCTCTTCCAAAAAACAAAATAAAAAGCTACAAACAAACAAACAAAGGACAGGGAATGAGGTTCCTATCGGTTTTATTTAGGTCAGCTTTTGCAATGCTTTTAGGTCACAAGGCAAACATCAAAACAAGCTTTTAACTTTGCTTCTGTAAGCTCTTTTGACTTACTCTCAACTTTACTGCTTATTTAAAAGAACCTGGAGAGAAAGCTAAGATCAAGATTAGAATGACACCTCAGATAATACACTTAAAAATGAAATATCTCCAAAATCACAATGGATTAAGAGGACTTTCCTAATGAAGTTACTTAGTCTTCTCTTTCCTCACAGAAGTTAGGAGTTTTTCCCCCCCGTCCATCCCTTTCTCCAAATTCAGACAGAAAGGATTAAACTACAAAGGTGCGCTGTTTCTTCTACTCTTTCCTCACCATGCATATTGGTTTATTTGTAAGGTAAGAAGTGTATAACTCAACTGCCTTCTGTCTTCCTAAAATACAGTGGTCAAGATGGAGAAATAAATCCATTGAGAAGACTGACAATAAATTGAATAATTAAGAAATGTTCTGAACACTATTAAATACAAAAGCATATGACAAGATCATTATATTGTCATAACTGTAACCCAGACACTTGGTCTGCTACAGGTTATGAGAAGGCCTGTGCATGGGCAGGAGCTGTTGGATCAGGGGGAATTTTAGTTTTACTGGGGGTCAGTTAGGGAGATGACACAATGAGGAGAAGCATTGGGACACACACACACTCCCTCTCCTCCTGGGATGTTTGGGGTTTTAAACATCACTCAGAACTTACACGTATGAAGACGCAATAATTAAATGCAGAAAATTCTGCTTTAATTGAAATGAGCCCCTTCTTAATTGAGAGAAGATTATTTTTAACACGAGAGCTTAAACTTTTCTCTTAGAACCAGATTGTTTTTACTTTCTTATTTTTTTAATAAAATGTTTAAATTATAATTTATAAAAAAATTGTATTTTATTTTTTATTCTGTAACTTTACTTAAAATAATTTTTCTTTCCTCTCCTAAGAAAGTGTGTACCATATTTTCTGTTCATATATCAGACTTTGGGTAACTGAACTGAAACAGCTTTTAGCACATGAAAATCAAAGCTTTTTATGCACTGCAGTGAATTTCATACTATATGACAAACATTTACAAAATGTAAGAAAAATTACCAATTTATATCCTATATGGCCAACCAGTGGTTTCTTAATGGTACTAAGAGAAAAAGATAAAGCAAAGGTGTATCAAAACCACTGAACAGAATTGTTGTAGCCATATTGAAACAGGGAGCATCCAGAGTTGATAAAATTCTCTATTTTCCTGCTCTGTCTTCAGCTCCAGTAAAACCTGTGCATACATGTCATACTCCTGCACATACATGTCAGACTCCCTTATTCTAGAAGGGTAAGAGAAGAAATTCAACGGTGTCTCTTAGCTACGTTCTGTGAATTCACTAGAAAAAGACTATCAGGCTTCCTCCAAAAAACTGGGGGAAATGTTCCAGAACTCAAACTTGTTCTAAATACAATTTTTCTCAGGTTGAAATGGGGTTGGTACTTTGTCCTGGTCACCTCACTTCCTCACTGGTCACCAACACTTACTGTGACAGAGAGATGAGCAACATCTGAAATGGTGTCATTTTATCCTGGTACTAACAGACTCCAAGAGCATTGGTAACACCTCACACCAATTTGGGGCCATATTGTTTTGTTTATTTTGATAAAGAAAAGCACATACTCTCAAGAGCTTCCCCAGCCCAGCACTACTTCAAAACAACAACCACAATGACAAAAAAAAAACACAAGAAGAACGAAAGACTACAAAAAGACAAATACTGTAACAAAGTATCAATCAGTCTTACTCTTCAACAAAGCAAAAACTTAATCAAAAAGTAAGTAACCTAATATCTCCTTCTCCCTTAAATCCTTCCCCATTTCTTGCCAACCCCCACTTCCCTTGAAAACCAGATGGCCCCAGCAATATGCCCTGAAGGTCAACAGATGCACCACAGCTCTGGACGAAGAAAAGGTATATAATGTCTTTAATAATATTTCCAGATGATAAAACTAGGAAACACAAGATGGGAAAAAAAGCACAAAAAAAATCCACAGCAAGGAAACAAAGCAAGCACAGTTACTGTGTTAAAATAGTCAAGACAGCAATGAAAATAAAAGGGAAGTAGTGAACTCTTATTAATGCTATGAATAATAAATAACAAGTGAAAAGACTGATGTATTAAAAAAAAAGTGTAAGAAATTACATAAAGAAAGGATACTAGATAACTCTGGGGACTGGTAATGGATACAGCTGCTTATTTGTCATGGCTGTCAAAAGTTATGAATTTCAAGATTTCCTTGCTTTTATAAAATGTGCCCCTGTCTTTTGGCTTCATAGGAAACTGTGTCAATGGGTGAGTAGATGCACACGTTCATAGGTGAATAAACAGGTGAACAATTCAGCCTTGAGTGGCTTGGCTGAAGCTGCACTCAATTCCAGCAACGTATGCCTGGAGAGACTCAAATAAATTACAGATTAAGCTATTCCAGATTTCCACTGGTGAACCTGAGGTCCAAATCAAGGTCTGTGAGTCTTAATGTGAAAACTGAATTCTAGTGACATTATTGTGTCTGTTGCTTTCTGTGTTCTGCTACTTCCAGATCAAGTTTGTCCAATTTAACAATAAAAGCAATTTTTTAATTGCCAACTTTATCAGAAAGCCAGGACAATACCTTTCCTCAGAACATCCATGACAATGAATTTCATCCTGCTCTCTGTCACAGCTGGGAAATCGTAAGCGTTTTACCTTTAGTGCATGGATACGACTGTGTTTATCACTGATAATAGTATGGCTCCCTATGTCGAATCCCAAGCCAGAACTGCATTTTAAGGCTTAGTAACTGAGGTTCTGTAACTTACTACCTGTAAAAAGGAAAGAGGTGTATTTATGTAGATATTCTAAGCTCATAGCACATGAGAAGTTCAGCACTCTTTCCTGAACATGGAATAACTCTTTTAGCCCCAAGTAACATACTCATGTGTTCCTGTAGAAGATAAGGGGCTGATGTTTATTGTACGTCTGAGGCACCGATAGCTGTGGAGCCAGCCAAGGATTTGGTGTGATAACCACCAAGGACTGTTGGCAATAACACCGCAAGAAGAACAGGATGTGGCTGGAGAAACGTCCTTGTTCTGGCTTGAGGACATGAACACAACATAGTACAGCACAAACACAGGGATGAGATTGAGGAGGCATGGACAGCAGTGGGGAACAAGACAGTCAAGACCTCTGAAGCCCTCTGACACACATTTCCAGAAAGGTCTAGAAGAACAAATTGCACATGATAGCTGATTTGCATAGAAAATGAGAAACTCATCTCCAGAGTGGGGAATCCTACCATTAAAAAGGCACCCAACAAAGCCTAGGGACATATGCAGCCCAGGATCCTGGCCACACCATCAGCTGGATCAATGCTAGAATCAGGACTGGTGATCTCTATTCCTTCTTTACATCCCACGTTTCTCTCTCTCCTTTTTTATTCATCTCTGTCACTCTCTCTTCTCATGTGCCCAAACCTTTAATCCATATTCACTGCCACACATTTATACCTGGAGGTAAGGGACTAACCTTAGTCCCTTAAGATCACCAATTTCCATGCCAGGTGTGTAATTTACTAATGCTACTTTGACAGCTTTTGTGGAGCCTCTGACTTCTGTCATGCCTTTTGACCACCAAGCGTCTACTTGGTGCTCCCTTCTTAGGTGCTCCTTCCTAAGGGTGGGACACCACAGTCCTTAGTTTAAAACTCTATGACTCAGGAAAAAAAAACACAGTTCCATTTTATTTCCTCATGGATTCAGAACTAACGGAAGTACCAACCAACAAAACCTCTCCCAAGCACATGCGTTAATAAAGCACCCTGAGTATCTACATTATAAGAAAAGAGGCCTATTTTAACTTATATTTACATAGCCTTTTGAAATAGAGCTTTTTGAACTGGTACACAAATAATATCATAAAGCCTAGTCCTACCTGAAACTACAACCGTACAAACCAAAAAGCCTTCAGCTACCTGCAGCTAAACAGCACGAGGCACATATGGATATGCCACTAGGGCCAAAAGGTTTTAAGAGCCTTTAGCCTCAGAGAGGTATCAGCTGTGCAAAGTAGTTGCCACCGAAGCAAATGATGGAGATAGATGGTACTTCACTGGTAAAACAGTCAGGCCAGGATAAATAACATACCCACTTCAGCTTAAAAGTTGGGTGGCCAGAGTTTAAGTAGGTTTGGCCTTCAGAACTGAGGACCTGAGTCCATCAGAAAGCCACTTCTGGCCCAGCAGAGATGCTGTGCACACAAGGAGTTAGTGCTGCTTTGCCATCACCGGCCCATTGTTGCCCCGAACACCACTATGTACAAAAGCAGAAGCAGCCACAGTTTGGCAGACGTGGCCTCTTGCTGACATTTTTTTCTGGCCCTGATACCTTTGAAGAGGGTTTACAAGTCCTGAAGAGAGTTTTGTTTTCCTGTTTCCTCATCTATGGAAGTCTGAACACACACACAGTATACTATCACTTCAAAGCCCAGCTAACATAGAAGCCAGAGGACACACGTATTAGACTCCATCCATCCTGGAGTAGTATTACAAATGCATACTCTATTTCAAGAAAAAATAGAATAAAGTGCTGAAAAACTATTACTCTGAATAATTTTATACATTTTAATAACCCCACCATAAAGACTGAAATCTTTAGAGAAACTTCACTAGATTTTTTTTGTGTGAATAAGGAATAACCATCATTGTGTCAGTGGAGCAGCATTACAAGCCAGGAAAAGCCTATTACCGATGAAATTGAAAAATAAAGCAGCGTGCATGTCAGCCCTGAAAAGCAAGCTGCTGATTTCTAGGTATGATTGCATGGAAAGGGAGAAATTATATGAGAATAAAAGACTGTGAAAGCGCTCCATTTTTAGAGCACAGAGAATGCAGAACTGTAAACATTTTACAGTGGGTCAGGTTTGGTGCCTAACATCAGCAGCATAGCAATCACACTGTGTAACAATAATGTCAGCAGAAATCCCTCCAAAGCAGCTCCACATTATCAGTCCACTGAAATATTTATTTGGCAAGACAGAACATAAATAACATTATCTCATAAGTTTTGTATTTTAAAAATATTTGGAATTGTATTATAAGGCCTAACACTCAGACCACTTTGTTGCAACATTTTTAAAAAGATAAACAAAACCTCCTAGCTTCATGTGAATTATTTATTCTTCTCTTTAGAATTACAAGCCAGCAAATATCAGTATAGAGAAGCTCAGAAGCATTGAATAGAGCCAGCAGTTTTCACGATATAACAGGAGATAGGAAACCTTGATCAATAATAAAGTATCATTAATTGTATTAAATTGCTGCTTAGAAATGCTAATCGTGAATCTTGTATGGAAGATTATATTAAAATCTAGAAAAATCCAGATGAAAAGAGACACAAGATAGTTCTGGTCCCCAGAAGTTATAATTTAAGAATAAAATCAGAAATACAAGATGGATTCTGTTAGATGAAAAGTAGAACAAAACAATGAATGCATTTCCAGGCCAATTTGCAGAAGACATATCACAGTGGCCTGAGTATTGCAGGACATGCTACACTCCACAATTTTTCCTTTAGTAAAGTATGACTGGCCCAGGTAAAGAACTGCCCTAAAGAAACTGCACTATTTTATTAACCGTGCTAACTTGGACTGCTGCACAAAACCCCCCAGTGTGCAGTGCTGTTACAGCCAATAAACAAACACTGCTCAGCATTTTCAATGCAATAATTTGCTCTTTTTTTTTTTTTTTAAAGCAGATACCACCTAGAGTCACCTGATCAGCTGTGTCACACTCTGCCCACATTCATGTCATCACACACCTTGTGGAATCATCCAGAATAAGGGACATTATGAAAGCAACCAGTCAGGTAAAAAGCCTGCTCCAAAAAGCACTGCAGCAGAGCCTTACTCAGAGAGCTTCCATACTGGCACAGCGATATGAAACAGGTATGCTTTCCTGCAGTTATCTTTCCAGTTCCCTTTTCAGACTCTTCTGCTCCAGTTGTTAAAAAAGAAATGACAAAAGTGGCAAAAGAATAAATGTGAAGGAAACAGTAGTGTCTCCTACAAATAGCATTCCTCCTATTCCTTTGGTACAGTCACATTTTGAATGTACAGTTCTTTGAAAAAGCCTTTTTTTCCCCAGTACAAAAAAAAGAAGGCTATCTGGACAGCTCTAGAAAATACAGAGAAGATAGTGAGAGTCTGATTCACAAGAACACATCCTTTGTTTGATATTGGTACAGCTGCAATGTGAAGTGTTTTCCCTGGGCTTGCAGTGACACCGCAGCAGCACAGCTGACCTCTGGAAGAGGGAAACAGCGACATGGGCACTCCTGTGTTTCCAGCTGATGTGCAGATCACAGAAAGAGAGCTGCTCCAGAACAGGTCTGACACTGCTTAACTCAGAAACAGGGAGCCCCAACCCTGGCAGTGCTCAAGGCCAGGCTGGACAAGGCCTTCAGCAACTTAGTCTGGTGACAAGTGTCCCTACCCATGGCAGCAGGGGTTGGGACTAACTCACCTTTAAGGTCAATTCCAGCCCTTTAACAATCTATGATTCTATGACAAAATGAACAGAGTACACTACCTTTTACCTTCAGCACTAATGTGAACTGCATTAAGTTGTGATTATGCTCAAAAGCAACATTGATCCTGCAGAAAAAGCTTATTGCTTGTTGTTTTTAAGGGATGGCAGGGAAGAAGAAAAGCCTACTCAAGGAAATAAAAGAAACCTATGTACATCAATGCCACAAAACTGGTATTGCTAATAGCTACCTGAAAACAACACTTCGGAAACACTGCTTGGAAGCTGGTAGGAAAGCCCACAGTGAAAGGCAATGCGCCTGGCTCTGACTGGAATTTTTGTTTGGTTGCTTTGTAGGGTTGTTTCCCTACTCTTTTTTCCTCTCCCTTATTACCATAAACAGATGCAGATGATGAAGAGCCTAGCTGTGAAGAGCTCTGGTAGTTTCAGCCCAGAGTCCCCAAGCAGGGCTAGGCAGAAGGGGTTCTCAGGATCTCAAGACCCTGCTTCCACAGGGCTCACTGGCTGTACTGCAATTTCTTCAGCAGCTGATAAAGGATGAAGCCCAGCAGATGAGTACAGCGGGTAATTGTCACATCTTAAACCAGCACAGCTAAATCTACCAGATTTTATGAGACAGTAGTTTATGTTAAAGGTCCAAACACCAAAGAAGCTAATCACTCCTTTTAAAAGACTTTGCATTATATTCCAAATAAGTGGCTTTCTTACTCTCTTAAGAGTTTATAATTCCTTATGCCACTTCTGCCTTTTCCAACAGGATACTGAGGGAATTTATTTATTAAAACATCAAGATCATTTGAAGAATTGAAGGAAACAAACTGCTGCAGAAAGCCAGAACAATTTGCTAAAAATTGTTTTCATTATCCCACTTAATAAATGGGATAATACACTTGAACAGCAGAGAATTTTCTAGTGGGCTATTCAGGCAGAATTGTTTCATGCGGATCATTTCTGTATTAGTATTAAAACCTTTCTGACCTCGAGTTATTTCAATGTAAGGGCTGTATGCATTTCTATTCCACGGCACATAATGCCTGCTCATAATGCAATGCTGTGTCACTCAAACTGTGAGAAAATGAAGAAAGTGATTTTTAGAAGCACTAAATACTTAAGGAAACAACACTTCATTAATATAATCACTAAAAAGCAACTGATTAGATTACCTCAGAAGCCAAATTTTAAGCTTAAAGTCTCATCTTGTATATACATGCATTTATATGCATATATAAGGAGAGATACGTGTGCATGCACCTCTGTCTGGAAAGGGTTCCCTAGGAGCACTGATGAGGGTCTGGAAACGCTCCTTCCCACCCCTCCTCCCACTGCTGCAAGGACTAATGCGAGGCAGCTACCTGGAAAGAAAAGGGATCCTTCATAGCGTATTTATAAATGTTAAATGGCAGGGGAAACCGCTGAGAGATTCCTCAAGCTCGGATCCTCATTTTCTCCTGCGTGGCCATCCCCGGGACACGGCTGGAAAACAAGGCAGCCATTTTCTCATAAGCTGTTACACTCAGCAAACCAGACTGAAGTGCTCGATAAGCTGCTGTTCTCTTCCAGCAGCGACCGAGGGCAAAAACAACCCATCACCCACAAACAGGTACAACCACAGCCATCTCCGCGCTCCTGCTGTGAGCCTGAGCAGGCACGGAGGGAAGGATGGGGAGGCCTGGAGGTGAACACATCCATATTCCTGGGCTGCGCTGCCCTGCATCTGTGCAAAACCTTATGGATGTGTGACACAGTGCTGCTTGCTCACGGTTTTGTGTTTCCAAAAATAAACTGCCACTGTGAGAAAATACTTGGCTTTTACAGAACCTGTGTGTATGAGATACTGCCCCGTGTAGAAAAAGCTTCCAAACCTTGTTGGTCCTTATGGAAGAAATATTTTAATCGCATTCAGCACAGGTACACATACACCTGTATGCACACACATACGTGATGCAATTTTCATAGGCAACCTGTCTGTAAGTAACTTCTCTCACATGTAAGTAACCTCACTCAAATAATTTTTTTGGGAACCAGACTGTGAAGAACAGTGGGCAACCCAACTCTGAAAAATGTACAGATCAGGATATTCAATATAATAGCTTGAGAATAGAAAGGTCTGTCTCTAGATGTAAAGCAAGAAGTCATGGCACCTATACTTAGGTTTACTTTTGCCTTCTAATATAACCCAGTTTCCTGTAATTTTTGTAAATATCCCTATTTAACAAGAGTGTTTTGAAACTGGGCAACAAGAAATCCCGGGAGGTGCCATTTCAGATTCAGCAAAATGTGTTCAGCCGCAGCAATGCTCAAATATGATGGAAAAAAAGAGTTCCCACTTAAGTTACGTCAACAGAGACTACTAGAACCCATTTGCTGAAGTCCCCCCAACTACCCTCTGCATGCTGCCTGCCCAGCCCTGGCTCTTCTTTTCAAGACAAAGCCAGGCTGTAGCCAGACCCCAGCAGCCAGCCCCAAAGGAAGTCCAGGAAGTACGCGGTAGGAAGGGTACGTGTCCCCATTTGGCCACTTCCAATGGCTTCTGCTTGGCTGCCTTGGCTGTGCTGCACTGGGCTCCCTCCGTCTAGATCACAAACAGAAGGTGATTCCCCGAGGCCATCAGAACCCCCAAGCCTCAGGCTCAGTTCAACCCACACAGGCTCTGGTGTATGTGCCTGGCTTGGCTCTGCAGGTGCAAAGGCACATTTACGTCATTACATCCAACTCGGACATCTCTTTCCAGCGGCTGGTCCACAAGAGAGAGCAGTACAATCCCGTTACCTAAGGTAATCATTTTGGTCAGCTTCAAGCAATTTTGTCACAGGCTATCAGTGGCCAGGAATACCAAAACTAGGACTGCTGTCAAAACTATGTGTTTTTAGCACTACACCAAGGAAGTTTCCTTTCTCTACAGAAAGCAGAACAGGCAAGGAAATGACAAACAAACGAAAATGCTATTAAGACTGTAGAAAACCTAAATGTGAGAAAAGCACACCTGAGCTGCCAAAACCCAAGACACTGCCTCTGCTTCGCCTTTTCCAGACAAAAGCAGTTGTGCCCTGACCTCTCCCTTCCTACTGGCTGCCTCGCTGGGCCATCAGCAGCTCCCCCACCACCTGCTTACTGCTCACAGGCTGGGCAAACCGCAGCAGCTGAACTCAGCAACACTAACAAGATATTCTGTGCCCCAGTACTTGCTCCAGCTCTTGAGCACAACCATAAAGGTTGCCCCTGAAAACTGCATTTGGAATTTCACACATGCTCACTTAAGGCTGTTAAATAAAAATGGTTCCCAAAACCTAATTCCTAATGCTGCAAACTCTCTAACTGTTTCCCTGAGTTACTACATGGCTTTGCAACAAGCCTAATGTAAAGGAGAGCTGCATACCAGAGATGTTTCTGGCCAGTTTTTTAAGACAAAAAGTCAGAATAAACACAAGTAGGGCACCAATACTTAAAACATGTGATGCCCTCTTCAGTCATCAAAATTACTGAAACATAGCCCTGTTCTACCAGATTAGCTGGTGAAGAACATATTTGTTCTGTGGCCATTGATTTTTACTGGGTAAAGTAGTAAGTCTTGTTTTTCTGCCAACTATTCATGAACCAAGGCAATTTTTTAATCTATTTTATTTTGAAATGCAGGATAGCTTAAGTTTTAGAGTAGAAAGTCTCCTCACTCCACTAAAATTCGAAGTATGCAAAACCACAGCTCTCTCAATCATGCCATCTGTGCTAAAAATGCCTCTTTTTTTTGCTACAAGACTATTATATTATGTGCAGGTGGTAACATCTAAAAATATATCACAGAAGATATATGTAAAACCAGACTATTCGTTTTCTTGATCTAAACATTAAGTAGAAATGAACCCTTGATGATCTAGCTCACACACATCTTGGCACTGGAGGCTTCTCACTAGACCTGCAACCCTTATGCTGAAACATCATTTCCAGAAATGAAGCACACAGTTCCCTACACCTGTTTCACACCATCCAACCAGATAAAATGGCTTGATCTCTTCCAGGAAGGAAGGAGTTCAGCACTGGATTGAGGAGTCAGACAAGCACCATATGGCTAGAAGGGACAGGAAGACAAAAGTGAGGGCTGAACCACCTCTCAGTGGCAGCAAGAGTTACATTGGCTCAGCTGTGTTGTCTAATCAAGTATTCTAAATCAATTAAGAGTGAAGCCAATTTGTACACATGAATCTTTGTATTTATAAATGAACCTAAATATTCCACAGTAATATTCCATATGGTTTATTTCCTGTAGTACACGGATAAAAACCAAGGACTGATGGAGCTCATTAGCCATGAAAACACGCTGTTTTATCGGGCAAGCTTTTGTCCAGCAATACAAAAAAATGAGCAGTGAATGGATGAACCCTTCCTGCTCTATAAGACAATGCTTCCCCATGCAGGAATGTTAGTTAATTCCAGTTAAAAGTAAACATGCTCTCTCAGTTGTTTGGAGTTGTTAACAGGTTTGTAAATAATTCTCATGCATCTTCCTTCTCAGAACACCACGTATCTCACAGGTTTTAAAGGAAACAGACGCTTTCTGTGTGTGGAGAGTATTTTTCCAGGTTTTAGTTTAAGCGGTGATGCTCGAGCAGAGCAGGGTGGCTGCAGACACCTGCAGAGATGATCCTCCACAGATGCCTTCCTCGCCTCTCTACACAAATGGCTGAGTCACTCATCGTTCAATGGCCTGGGACAGTGAAGTACAGCCTGTCCTAGGCAGCCCTGATCTGGCCATGGTTTGCTTTAAAAAGGTGCACAGCAAAGTAAAGCATTTCAGCAGTGACTCAGCAGTGTGAATTAATTGCCAGCCTAAGCTCATTTAGAGCCTATGGCTGCCGTGTGCGGGGGACAGACTGTCGAGCTGGCTGGGAGCTCGCTGCACATCTTTCAGCCCTGGGCAGCAGCACAACAGGGCTGACAGTACCCTGGAATGGGAGAGCACAGCTCAAGAAGGGGAAGTAGGGCAGGAGGCTCCTTTTGATTGGCTCAGGTCAAATGCTAAGAGCTGGATTCCCTTGGTCCGCAGGAGGAAGTAGAAGCCAAGCGGTCAATGAAGCTGTGAAGCATCAGGCACCTTTATACCCTCCATGCAAAGTGAGGGGAACAGAAAGCACTGCTTAGAACAATCTTGTATAGTCATCCTGCATGCACATACACACCCATGTGCAGAAATGAAGTACATGCTTTTGGTCATACTTGAAAGCACAGGGAGGTAAGAAATAAAGAAAGTCATCATAATCTGATTAGCTGTGTAATTAAGACTAAACTGGGAGATCAATGAGGGAAACTATATGGAGGGTTTTTTCCAGCAGAGTATGCTAGAGAAAAAATAAGAAATCTGGTGGAAATCTAATGGGATAAAGTAACAGATGGTAGGTGGACACTCAAGGGACATGGAACATGCTTAAAGATGATAATGGCTAACAATATGATTAGGAGTACATGCAATCTCACAATGCACTGCATGAAACTGAAACATAAGTACTAAGGCCATAAACCCTTAATATTAAAGATTAGATTTACATACTTTTACAGACACCTACAAGACAAATAAGAATGCTTACAAAAAGGTTCTAGATGACACAAGTATTTGGGCTATTTAAGGGAATGGCTTGTGTGGCCATCTTGAGAAGCTGGCAAATAACTGTCTACAAATATGATACAGGACCACAATGAATAATTTACTCACTACAGAAAAGAACAAGTACAAACCACCATCATCTGAGCAACCTGAAGCCTACGTCACACTACATCACTCTACTGTCCTGTAAGGAGTCTGGCGGGGGGGAAAGGTAGATCAAATCCTACCCACTTTTTCAATCACAAATATACCAGAAACTTCCAATGAAACTTTCCACATAGCACACTGTTCTCACAGCTGGTACACGTGCAGGAGTAGGGACTGCAGTCTAAAAGCTGGTCACACAGCCGGTCAAGCCAAGATGGCCACTGATGCTCAGGCACTGCTTTCAATCTTTTCTTGTCCATAATCAAATTTGCTACAGCAGTCTCATTAAACTGTGGTGGTCTTGTGCCTTCTAAATATTTGCCAATAATTAAATAATACCCATAAGCAATACAGCCCAGCTGCAGAATCGCCTATTTCTCCAGAAAATAAATGAACACCAGATATGTACAGATAGATGGATACATACAGATACAAAATAGTGTTAAAATGGAGTTAATGTAAACAAATGATAAAAAATATATAAACCAATGCTGTATTATAATCCAGTTACTTATGTAGGTTTTAAAATATGTCTGATTGCACTCATAGCACTGATGAAGACAATCATAATGCACTAAATATCATTAAACACTTTAACTAAAATTCCTCCTTGATCGTCCCTACACAATCACTTTGATTTTATTTTGCCTCCGCAGGACAAGAATAACCTCATAATCAGAAGGTCAGAAAATTCTTACTCTGTTAGGAGAGCAAACTAAATAAAAAGCAGAATCCTCTCCCAGGCACAGTCCTGCTTTCAGCTCTCCCATCTCCAACTGGCACTAATTTAAATGAGGGGACTGGTAGATTTAGCACTTCAGCTGATATCAATTACTGCTGTATCACGCAAAGCACTCCCTGAAGTAATCAAGAACTAAGCTGCTTATGGAAGCAGTGTAAAAACTGCACTTGAAATTAAACAGAAGCCAGTACACAGCAGAGACATAACCATCTCCTCTGTAGGAAAAAGAGATTTAAATGGGCAGCTGCATTCTGCATCAGCAGAATTGCAACCATTTCTGTGAATGGCTTTAAGGTGCATAGAGAGGTCACTGTGTTCCATAGATTGGGTTACTGCAAAGCCAACAGATAATAACTAGATAAAAGAAGTAACTGGGCACTGGACTGCCTTAAAACAACTGAAGAGAAACAGAATAAGCCAGAACGATGCTGCTTCTGATACAGCTTCAGAATAAACATCATCCTCTAATTTACTTACAAGTAAATTATGGAAACTTCCCAGTGATTTTACAATCATAAAATCCAAAAAATGAACCCCAAAACACAGATTTTTTTTTTGATTTTTTTTTTTTTATCCTAGTGAAGGAAAATGGTGGGAGGTAATGGAAGTGGGCCCAATTAAATATGATGTAAGGAACCAGTGAGAAACAAATTCTTCAGAAGCCTAAGTGTAACAGCTCTTGCACTGCTGTACTTTTGTCTGTTCTCAGGATCCAACCTCAATAGCTTCTGCCCAAGGACAATTTTGTTTTAAGGGTGCTTAAGGCAGTACTTGTCATATAGGGCACGCTCACTCAGCTGAGGAGACAGCTCAAGTCATTGCGGCCCCCCTTGCTCCGAAAGGGCAGATATAGATAGGCGTCCTGGCACCTTTCCATCCTACAATTTCCTACTGCTATTACACTGATGATTCAAATCTAATTTTAACAAGCAAGCAAGCCTTCTGCTGTCAGCAGCCATTGTTCCAAGACAGAAGGAAAATACTTTAAGCACATTTTCGTGCCTTTCAACATCTGCATTCTTGTATTGCTTTTGTTCCTGGAGAGGGGCACAGAAAAGGAAAATAAGGGGAGCACTTCCCAAGATAAGGAGCTAAGATATCAGTGTTCTCACTTATCATATCCTAAACAAATTTAATTTTTCCAAACAATATATGGGTGGCAGAAGGGTATTCTTGATTTAAAGGACTACTACTTTGAAAATCGAAAAAACTTGCTACTGTAACAAAACAAGATTCAAACTATAGTCCCCTAAGAACACATTAAAAAAACTGTCGGTTTTTAATTTTTTCAAAAACAGAAAAATATTTTCCACATACTTTGGTGTAATTCAGTCCTACACAGCCACATTACTTATCTTTTTAAATAACTGAATATATGAATCTCTTTACAGCTATGTTTGTGTGTAAATAAAACACATTGTTTGTTGTGCTCCAGCAGTTCAGAAAGAATCTAAAAATTTCCTTGATTATATACTATCTCACAAGATGTGACCATTCACCATGTTTCTAAGTGTTGGTCTAAGAGACTGGAAAAAGGAAAGTAATTTGAATATTATTTTGAATATTTTGCATATTTTTAAGATGGCCTTCAAAAGCCAAGTCAACACATAACACGCTAAGTTCTTAGTTGTACAGCAAAAGAAATCATCCCATAAAATGCGCATTATCAGTGAAAAGTTGTAGGGATAAGATATTCACTGAATTTACTTAGTTCTGAAGATTATTGTAGAAGAAGGGCATAAACTCAGTTCCAATAACCAAGGATAAGACAACAACAAGAACAGAAAAGTCTTCCAGGCAAGGAAGAAACAGCCCAGTTTGTCCTGAGTTACAGCACAATCAAGTTAGTTGTATTACACGTCCTGATGTTCATATCATATTTTAATAAATCTACAATAGAAGATTAACTATATCTGCAGATCTCCTATATTAAACAAATGCTGTACTGTGGCTCTGAAATATGCAAGGTGTTTCCATTACCTACAGTTCATATCATAGAAGGTTATTTATACATTGGAATGGGAAAAATTTAATAGCAGTTAACACCCTAAAAGGTGCAGAAAATGTTACCTGTGCAATACACTGCTATACTGTTGTCTCAGTGGCAGTAGACAGAACACAGGGATCAAGTGTTGCAGTCCCCTTAGACAGACATTGTGTAACCTGCCCAAGGTACTAAATTTGATCTCTGTTCGAGTCACTGGCATTTGCATTCATTCACATTCAGCAAGCTATTAATCTAAGAAACCTAAGAAGTCTTTCATTTCTTCTTGTCTCCAAACTCCATTTGTTCTTCCTATAAAATTACTGCCATAAATAAAATGTTGCATTTGGACCTGCTGTGATAGTGCCAGCCAATTTTGCTGCAGATAAAGGTCAGGGAAAAAATTATTAAAAAACAAAATAACATTTTTTTTTCCAAACTCCCTATATAAAAGAACAGTGCCAAGCATTTAAATAAACCTCAACATAGGTCAAGCCTTAATGGGCTTTTAAGTGAGCTGAGTGTTTTAAGAGCTAACCTTTGGAGCATTACTAAACCATTTCTTGTACAGCAACTACCGTGTTGCAACTGCCCTCCAGAAATCTGTGACCATCATCTGAACTAAATAACCAGGATGTATGAAAGCCCAAATCCTAACTGAAGGCTTTTATAAGCATGAATCCAACAAGAGACACAAGTTATCTCCTGCCTCTACTGGGCTTCCTCAAAAATACAAGTTTTGAAACTCAAGCATGCAATTCTTGCATTAAATGCAGTGTTCAAACAAACAGTATTTTAGAAAGTCATCTGGATGACTTTGGATATGGATATAAAAATTTCAGCTAATTCCTTGTCACAACTTCAACAGTTTTGTCAGCTTTACAAATATCAGGGAAATAAAGTCTGTCTCCTGTTTGAATTTTTCTTTTTCTGATTTCCAGTGCATCTTTTTATTTCCATAACATCCAAACAGAAGGGCCTTCTCATATCATAAATCTTCACATGGTTATTAGCAGATGATGGCCAACTCATAATTTCAGTCTTCTTTTAACAAAAAAGATTGGATTTTATGTTTTCTACTAGAAAAATTAGCTCCGGCAGAACCACCGAACTATCTCTGCAGTAAACCCAAATTCTTAGAGCTCTTGGTATGAGTCCCACTCATCCATGCTGCACTCCCATACCAGCGAAATATCCCCCATTCCGTATGGACAGCAAATACACTTTATGTTAGTCTTGTAATCTGATGTCAAAACATCAAATCACTGAATGGGAGGCTTATGTGCAAGATGTACAGGATGGCCACAGCGCACCTTCAGGATACACAAATGACAACTTCTGAAGGAGCTTTAGATATTATGGGCTTGCACAGATTAGAACAAGAAGAAAGCACTTTGCTGTTCCTCATCACTGTCTTTACAACTGAGTAGGGTAACATGAAATAGTGAACCAAATAAGAGCACAATAAGAAAATAAAAAAACTAACACCTAAGACGACCTGGAGATCCAAAGCAGGGAATCAGGAAAAAGAAAAGGTGATATTTAGTTCAGGAACAGCTCAACAGCTTTTTCCAGTGACTACAACTGGAGCCAATAACTGCTGTATTTTCTTACAGATTCAGTGGGTATTTTAAGGACAGCATGCAGGACAGGCTTCTGCAAAAGCAGGCAAGTACTTGCCATGTGTTATTATCATACACTATTACCAGAGACACAGCCCTGTGCATCTGGCTTCAAAGTAGAGGAGATACTGCAGCCACTGCCGTCCCCATGGCAGGTGTACACACAAACCAACAGGCTATTTTGGATGGATGCTTCACATTGACTTGGTAGATATGAAGATGCAGACACAAGGTCTTGAGATTTAATGCAATGAAAAGCAAAAATAGAAATACAAATGGAAAGCAAAGTATGGCTTGGGACAATGCAAGATATAACATGTTTGGTATGAAAAAAATTCAAATCAGTAATAAGGCAGGGAAGGAAGTGAGAGAGTGCACTGAGATATAAATGTAGGAGGTAACATGGGCAGTCAATCTAGAGAGCAGAATTTTAAAAAAGAAAAGCATCAGGAATCATGCTAACAGGAAAAAAAACATTCTCTACAGATTTAGGAGAACCTGGACTCTTGAATCTCCTGATTTAATGAAGGAGGGTCTCTCAAAAGCAAAAAGGCAAACAACTGACATTTGAGTAAAGAAAAAGTAATTATTTTACAGGTGAAAAATGGTAAAGCGGGAAAAGAGAGTGGGGTAATTGTTTACAAATATCTAAAGAAAGAATGTGCATAGAAAAAGGATGACATTTTATAACAGCTATGGAAACTCAAGAAGGAGTACATGGAAAATGGGAGGTTTTTTGGTGTTTCATTTTTGTTGCAGTTTTTTATATAAAAATATTGAAGGACTAGAAGGAAAGGCCTTTTTGGAGGGGAACAACTGTTGGCCTGTAAAAAACTGCCAGAGGGAATACTGGAAAGATACTGCTGGGCTAAGTAACAGAAAATGAACTGATGGGAACAGTCCTGTATCAGAAGGAGGAATGCCTTGGATAATGTAAAAAAAAACACTTTCCACTCTGCTTATC
Organism: Pseudopodoces humilis; assembly: GCF_049639895.1. Taxonomy (NCBI): domain Eukaryota; kingdom Metazoa; phylum Chordata; class Aves; order Passeriformes; family Paridae; genus Pseudopodoces; species Pseudopodoces humilis. The sequence goes on from NC_142201.1 coordinate 19,870,006, forward strand.
TCTACACTATGCATACAGCTAAGATATATTACCTGAAAATTTGAGCTCCCTTTTTAATACAACAGTAATGTACTTTATTACTGATTTTAACAGGCTTTAATAGGAGGAAGCATACATTCAATTATTTTCTTACGTGCTTTGAATATAAATGGTGAGCATCTGCACTGTAGTTTACTCCTTCTGTCCTCATGCTCTCATAAAAACAGCACTGGCACATTTTAGAATTCAGAGCAGCCCTCCCCAGCCCAGATGCTTTCTTGGCTGGTTTGCTGGGATCTATATATCCAATCTAATTATTTTGATTCCCATTTCCAACCCTATCAGTGGTGCAGTGGTGCAAGAAATCAAAATGCCAGTCTCCTGAATGTGTTGGAACCTAAAAGCTAACAGCTACTCATTTGCAGAGGCATCACTGCATGGCCCAAAGCCCCTGTCACCAGGCAATTTACACTCAGCGTTCTGGATGTGACTCGAGAGGGGTTTTCCAGTGTACCAATACAGAGCATTTCATATAACATTTCAGATATGCTACAGGTTGTTGCATCATCTTATTTTGTCACAGCATAACTATCAAAAAAAACCCCCAGCAACGCTTTGTTCAAATTTTGCCTCTTTTTAAAGTCTCGAGTCTTTCTTCTTTGTTATTTCCCCTTTGATTTCTTAAAAGGCAAAAAATAGGATCATACAAGCTTAACTTTCCTTAAGTGATCAGAAGAGAGAGTCAGCAATAATCCTGCCAAAACACCTACTACCCTCTCAAATCAGGGCGATCATATGTTGCTCAGTAGCTGCATTTCCCTGTGGATCTTTCCTCTGCTTATAAGTTGTACCCCTCTTGAATTACAGTCTTACTTAGATTACTAATGCTCAGCACCACCAAAAATATTCCCATTCATTTCTCCAGCTTTTACAAACATGATAACATGACTTGTGTTTAAATATAAGTGTCACCGTTTTACTTTTTATTATGAATATCATATGTTTGGCAAGCTGTCTGACCTTCCTTACAATGATGAATGCTGCAGCAAACAATTTGCTGTATCTTTAAAGAAATGGCCAATTCAATTACATTATGCCAGAAGCTTTCAAATCCCTCTCTGCCAAATGTCTTTGCTGTATCCTGCCACAGACAGCCCATTTGTATTCCAGCACAGTAGGACACTTGTTTTGTTGAAGCACACAGCTCTAGTTAGGTACTATCAACAGAGCAGTATTTCAGCTCTCCAGCTCTGTGCTCCTTCCACCCCCTCTACCCTCGGTTATCAGGATTTTCAATTTTACTGACCAAACGTGTACGCATTACTAATTATGTGCATGAAATGCAGTAGATATCGACTGCTACAACAAAATACATTAGTGACCAATTACAGGAGCTCTTGGCAGCAATGGTTATCATTCTAGTGGATTTAATCATTGCACTTAAAGTGAAGCTTGAGATTCCCTTTGAGATTACACCACTAATTGCTTCTGTTTTGCCAGTTACTGCATGAGCTGTTTGCAAAAAGGATCACTTAATATGCCTTCTAAATATGGGAAAGCAGCAAACAGATGAAGCCTCCTGTAATGAATGTCCCCCCCCAGTAAAACCAGAGTGTCAATTTATTCATACCACAGTGCTCCTCTCCGAACCATATCCCCCCATCACCTCCTCTTCCCTCTCATTTCTTGTTATTTGGGCAGACAGCAGCAATACAGCTGCACTGCTATTCATGGGAATCGTGCCACACACTATCATTTATTTATATAGATACTGAGAATATTACACTGCAAAAATAAAAAAAAAAAGCTTCCCCCTCTCTTCTGTGTTTGCAGAGAGGATACTACTTATTATTAAGATTATGACAGAATGTTTAAATGGTCTCAGACCATAAAAGAAAAAGGAAAAAAACCCTCAACCTAGGCCAAGTACATGACTTATTACACGTCCAATACCATCCTAATAGGCTTCCACTCTCCAGGAATTCCTAAAAACAAACACTCCCCCTCCCAAGGAATTTGTAATATAATATATTGTTCTTTAAAAGCCCACATCTACTTCCAGGTCATCAGTAGTGATGAATTATCTGATTTACAGCCTCATAAAGCAAAAGTGTCTATATATTTTAATGCTGAGGCCAACCACAGGACTTTGGTACCTTTCAAATGTAATATATGTGATATACAACTTTCCAAACACCAAGAAAAGCTTCAGGTGAAACAAAGAGATGTAATTGTAATCAACATTTTAGGTCTGATCAAAATAAGTGGTCTTTCAAAGACAAAAAGAATGGGGAAGGATTACAACTACAGTTTTGTTAGTTGAGAACAAGCTATTTTAATCAATAAAATTGTTTAAATAAATTTGTTTGGCTCTTTTTCATTAAAATTCTCAGCTTCTAAAGCTTTCCATTATTCAAACACCACTTTGTGAACAAAGAAACACTCTCAAAAATATAAAGAAACCCCAACAATCTCCAAAAAAATTTTCTCAGGAGATTAGAAAAGCTCCTATATTTGTCTCAACAAATATCAACATTTTTAGGATTTCAACAGATGCTAGGTTGATAAAACTTTAATTAGAAACTTAATTGATCTCTGTGAAAGAGATACTGTAGAGAAAGAGTTTTAAATCCCCAGAGACTTCTACACTCTAAACAGTAGAGCATATGACATCTTTAAAAGCTGACAGAAACCATACACTGTGATTTACAAAAATAATAGCAATCTCTGCAAAATTAACTGCTAAAAGAATTTGAAAAGCTTCATCCTATGGTATCAACAGGCTACAGCAACAGTACCAGCTGGCTTCACTTCAGCCTCTAAATACAGCACGGACTAATACCTACCAATCCCTGGGAAAGAACAAAACGCAGCAGAATGAGAGTTACATCACAGATTTATCTTGCTTCACACCCAGATGTAGATTTGCACAAAACCCGCTGATCTTTCCATAACAGCAGGCACAAAAACTGCTACACACAGGATCCTCTCAAAACCAAGGCCAGTTCATTTTCATGCTTAATGGAGAAAATGTTGCCCCAAGGCACTCAATTTCAAGTCTGAATGAAAAAATCTGTAGGTGATGCGGTAACTACAGTAACTGGCAAATAAACTGGGTAAAACACCTAGAGATCAATCCTATATTCATGAAGGAACACACTACACAATTCAACTGGATTATCCCCATTTCTTAGTTCACCAGTTCTTGAATTCTACCTTATTAGATAACAATTAAGGACAATTTTCAAGTACAAAGTAACATAACACTGACACGGTATCTTTGTCACTGTACCTACAGGTTCTCCAGTCCAGCAGAATGACTGCCTTTCTTTTGTACAGGCAGGCTCCTGTCTCATGTACACAGGCACAAAATCTAAATTACAATTCCAAGAAGACTACAATTGTATCTGGAATACCTAGTGCTGCCTTTCAAATGAGAAAACAGGAACAAATCAGGAGAAGAAAATATTCTCAAAATGAACAGCTGAGCTTATGTAGCACCCAAAATACCAAAGGTTGGGAAATAGCTGCCTTTCATCACTGTCAAAAGCAATAGCTAAAATATGCAGAGTAGGACTGATAACATAGGAAATAAATGAAAACATTTGCTTCATGTTAGTATAGAAGTTAAAAGAAACAAGGCAAAAACCTCTCTCAAAGGTCTCTGCTGGATTTAAAACAGAGCTGTTGAGCCAACTGTGATTTCAAAACATGCCACTATCATTTAGAGAACACTGAACTTCTCTTCTTTAACAAACCTTATACCTGTTTGCTAGTCCAGACACCTGATTCCTAAAACCATGCACAGCAAGTGCAAGACAAGGAACCAGAACTTCAATGAGAACCGGTAATGCACAGGAAAGCAACCAGTTCCTTATAATACAGTCTCAGGCATTATTTGTAATTCAGTACCTAACTTACAAAGCAAAGAATGATAATGCTAAATGCTACCATTTCTTAATGAACTAAAAGTCTTATTTGTGTATAGCTCACAAAGCCTGGCAGATTTTTAGGTTACATGTTTAATTCTCTTTAATATTGAAAGCAATGAGTGATATTTTTGTCTACTACTCTACTGCAGGGATAAACACAGTAAATACTCCAGCAAAATGAAATACACTTTTTTATGCAGTGATGTGATTGATATCAATTTATAAGTTCATGTGTTAAGTACAAGAATATGAATAAACCACAGCACAGATTTGGAATGAACAGCACTCGTAACAAGTTTAGATCAGATTAAATTCAGATACTTTCAGCTGATAAGTCTTGTTTTCAAACTTTAATGTAGATACCAGTAAGGATATTCAGCTTAGTAAAGCTTTCTAAAACCAAAGATAAATCTCTGAGCATGAGAAATGCCAGCAGGAAGAAAGGCTCCAGCTCTAGCAATTGTTTCAGAAAACTCAATTAACTTGCCCATTTTTAAAAATATGTTACCAGCAGAAAGAAGTTTCATGCTATAAAAAATTTATCTGCTCATTAATATTACAGACATTTAATATATTAATATGTATGACTAAATAAATGCATTAAATAATAAGTTACGCATCAACATGATTTTTCAATATGTAAAATAATTTTTTGCAACCAGAATAATGCTTTGGTTGCCAGGGAAGAAAGCTATGTGCATAAATGGAAAATACTCTTCCTGCCTTTCAGAAAACTGTGTACCTGGGTTTGGGACTGGGGGCCTCCAGATGACAAAGAATGCCCCATCCAAGCTGGTGAAGAAATGTTGTCCCTGTCCTGTTTTAGTGAAAGCAAACCCCAACCAAGACAACAGTTTTTGTCTTAAAAAAAACCCCAAAAAACTCCTCATGAAATGAGCATTCATCCTTTCCAATACAACCTTCCATGAGGTCATTTTCTCAGCCTTCACCCTCTGATAACCTCATATTTAACCTGGCCTGACCTACAGTTCTGCTGAGTCTCAGCGCCTTACTGTGATTACAAACCAGCAAGATCAAGTTAAGCTTTAAGAAACTCAGACATTAGTCTGAAGATAAATAACTGAAAAGGCAATATATCAAAATACCAAGAAATCCTGCCTATAAGCTATGTTTCATTCTATGGAGACTTCAAGGGTAGCAATAAAAAGAAATGTACTGCAAGGCACTGAAGGCTCTACACCACATTCCCTCCCTTGCAGGTAGGTCTACTACTTCTGGTCTTTGTCAATCCAAAAGCCAAAGTACTGTCTAAAGTTACAACTTCAATTAGGCATGGAGATGCTGAAAAATATTTCACAGTTTTAACATTTTGTAAAGCTGATTTTCACTAAGTATTCACTTACTCAGGTGCAAGGTCAGTCAAGGTCCCCAGTTTCCCACAGATTTTCCCTTCAGGCCAGTTTTATCCTTAGGTACCTGAGCAGAATAAAAAATAAAATAAATAAATACATAAATTTACATTACTCCTCATAAATTCATCTCTTAATAATTACATCAACTTCTATGGCCCCAATTTAAAAATTCATCTCTTCAGCTTTTCTCACAGGATTATTTCTCATCAATACAGTTAACCAGAAGCAAACTCAAAGCTGTTTTCCCCTTGTAAAAAACCTGGGTTTTATCTGACCAGCACATATATATATATATATATATATATGTTTAGATTTACCATGGCCCGAAGTGAAAGAGCTTTCTGTCAGAAAACTCATGTACATTCAACCTAATACACGGTGGGACTGCATGATTTAAGTATCTTTCATCACTTGTTTTAAGGAGTACAAACAGAGAGCACACAGTTAAGCCTTTGTTAGCTACATATTTAAGCTACCTTAAAGCTGTTAACATGTGACAAGCAAATCCTACATATTCAATTACTGCTTTAAAAATTGAAAGAAGGTTCATGTACAGGTGCACTGTCACTTAGTTAAGGAGCATAAAAAATAGAGTTGTTCTTTCTCCTGGCACTAGTATGAATTAAAGAAACATTTTCAAAATGTGCCATTCAACCATATGGAACCAATTTTTGCAGACATATGGAGCTCCAATTAAATAAGTGTGGCTTTGCTGACACAAAAGTCCACCTGCACGTATTCAAATTTTCCAGAATTAGACCATCTAATTTAGAGCAGTCCATTTAACAGTAAGAGAGTAGAAAAGCAATGTATTTGATATGACACAACCTCTGTAACAACTCTCCTTAAACAGCAATTACAGCCTTACTTTTGACCGTGGTCAGGATATAATCAGATAAGATTGAATTTGTTCCCCTAAAACCCAGCTCCTATTACATCAGATCAAAAGAAAATAATTTTTCGTCTTCTCCATCATGCAAGTAAGTATATAATTGGGAAATTAAGCAAGGTACAATTTTTCGAAGAAGATTTTACCAGAAGTCAACGGAAATTAAAAAACTGACTGTAACCATCCTTCCTAGATTTACCTAGTTTTTTAACATGTGTTTTCCCAGAATAAATGTATGGCAAGCATGCCATTTAAAGAAATAGACGTCAGCAAGCTGTATACAAACATCAACATCCTAAAAAAATCCTAATATAAGATAGGTATCCAATGACATGGAAACTAAATTCTTCAGAAGTTGGACTTTTTTTTTCCCTTTTTGTTTTTCCCCCAAGGATTTGCAGTTAATTGGGCACTACCCTTGTTGAAATCTAGTTTGACTGACTTTGTATTAGGTGATAATGCACATTTTTCTTTCCACACGGCCCCAACCTCATTCAGTGAATACAGTAGCTAGAAGAGAGTAGTGAAACTCTACCCAGTGGCTGCATTCCATATGGTCACAGTACTCTGAGGACAGAAACGCCCATTCTTGGACAGAGCTCCTCTGTGGTGCTGTCAGGTCACAACAGACCCCTGCCAGGGGCATCGTATGATCCCAGAGGCAAGACAACTTCAGAATCAGGAGCATTACAAACTTTAGTGTTCAATCAGGTTCCTAAAACTCATTTTTCAGAGTATTTATCTTTCTTTAATAACTTAACTTATTTCCTGGAGAAGCTGTATCCACCTAGTTTCCTAGTTAAGGTGACACACGCCTCCCCTCACTTGTGAGCTGCCCCATTCACTATCTGTCTTAGGGTTTCTACAACAAATAAAAGCTCATTTCCAGAGGCCTATCCTTCTTTGCTGTAGTCTTCATACACATCTGTTCCACCTGGAAAGACCATACAATTCTGCGATCAGAGAATTTAAAACTGTATCATAATGTAAATGTCCATGGGAGCTCAGTTAATATATTTTAGATAATCTTAATTCTGCACCCTCCCAGCTTTGCAGGACTTGCTCTTTGTAGCTCTTTATTCAAGGCAGCTTTCTGAGCTTGTTTTTTTTGAAACAGTAGCCATTGAAATGGGGATGGTCCATCTTGCTCAATACAGATACTTGGTCTCCCTCAAAACTTCACCACTTCTCATCCAAGCCTTCTTATTACCAGTCCTGGGGATGCATGCTACTGTCCCCATCCACTCTTGTCTTTAGGCTGTTTCCTATTTGGGATCCCTGGACTGCCTCCCTGTCCCTTTTCAGTGACCACTTCATTCTCAACAACTTCATTACACAGTATTGCACGATTGCTGCCACCCCACAACCAGAGTCCCATCAGCCTCCAGCTCTCCCATACTAGCTGCATTCTTTTTCATCTCTCAGCTTTCTGCACCCTTCACAGATCTGTTAGTTTTTCCATATTGCTTTGCACCTTCCAGTGTTTTTCCTATTTCTTTACTCCCCCACTCATTTCCCGTGGTTCCCTCTTGCCCTTGCAGGTTCCAAATTTCTTCTCAACAACTAACTGCATGTGTTTTCCTGATTCCTACGCAATCTTTGTGATTAGCATGCCACAGCCACGGCTGCTACGCCTTGTGCAGAACTCACATCTAATGATGGGTGTTAAAGAGATCTGTACAAGAGCTAATGAGCAGGGACACATAATTTCAGGATCCCAGAAGAACTGGGGCAGAAGAAAAGCCAAACCAGCAGTGCAGAAATAGAATTTTAGGCATTTAAATACCTCACTACAGACATCTATATATTTAGATGTCAAGGCAGCTGTGTGAAGGCTTTGTGGACTGTTGCTACTTCTGTCTTGCTGTTATATTAACACCATCCACTCTTTTAAATTTAAAAACAAAATCCTTCTACAATCAACCAAAATAAAGTCACTTAGGGTCTAAGTCTCAACCTAAACTTGATCTACATCTCAGTTAACAGCAAGTTATTTACACTTTTTAAAATCATTTTTTCCAAAGATAAAACAGCCCTTCATTCAGTCAAATATATTAAGTGCAGTGGGGGAGGGAAAAGGGGTTTTAATTAAAAACAGGGTTTTCTTAGCACTATTTACCAAGGATAAGTGTTCTTACCTTTATTCTACAGAATAAAGTAGATTATAACATACCTTGTAGCATACCTTCATCTACTTTTGCCAGAAAGTAAGAGCTAACCAAAGACATCTTCCTATTCTGTTTCAAACTTCCCTGCCTTTGGTGATTGGGTGGGTTAAGAGTGCTTAGGCTGAATTTAAGTTGATTCTATAAAATCACAGAATACCAGATTGGAAGTGACCTCGTGAATCACCTGATCCAACTTTCCATGGCAAAAGCACAGGCTAGGTAAGAAGGCCCAGCACCCTGTCCAGGCAAAGCTTAGGAGTGTCCAACGCCGAGGAATCCACAGCTTCCCTGGGGGTATTCCAACAGCAACAACAATTTCACAATTGTTTCCATTGTGAAAATTTTTCCTCTTGTGTTCAGTCAGCATCCCAACAAGAGCAACTTTTAACCATTACCCTTCACCTTTTCCATAGGACTCCTTGTAAAAAGGGAGTCTCCACTGTCTTTGTAGCCAATAAGCCTTCTTTGCACAAGAGGGGACAAACTCCATTCTCTCAGCCTTTCCTCACATGGCAGGTTCCCAGTCCTTTGATCATCTTTGTGGCTCTTCCCTGGACCCTCTCCAGGCTATCCATACATTTCTGCACAGTGGGGACCAAAAGTGAGCACAGCAGTGCCGGTGTGGCCTGGCAAGCACTGAGTAGAGTGGGACAAGGACTTTTAACTCAACTCTGTGGGGGATTCCCCCGTTGATGCAGCCCAGCATCCCGCTGCCTTTCCCTGCCACAGCAGCACACTCTTACATGGAACTCGCTGTCCACCAGAACACCCATGTCCCTTTCCATGGAGCTGCTTCCCGTGTGGGTAGATGCCAGCCTGGGCTGCACTCCTGGATTACAGACAGATCCCTCCTATGCTACTATTGCATTACTGCTACTGTGGCCATTTAATAAGAGTGTACTTTAACTAATGAGCAGAGATAAATGATTCAGTGCTAGAAGTTTTCTGCTGAAATTTCTATTACATCTTGATTCTCTCAATATTCAATCTAAAAAGAAAAAATATCTCCTCGTTTTAACTGAAAAAACTCCTGTAGAATAGTTACTTTTTTATACTTAAATAGTGAATTATCAAAAATATTTAGGTACACTACAACATAATCTTCCAACAACCTTTTTGTGTGTCCAACATATAAAAATTAAATATAAATGCAATATCATTAATGAACACAGTATTTACAAATAAAACTCTTTCCTCTGTTGAGCCACACTGAGTTAAGTACACTTTAATGCTGAAAGTGGTATCTAATTATCTTTATTTGATCCCAAATGCAACAGGGAAATCAAAAACATTCAAAATACTTGGATCTTGCTGATAAGCACTCAACATTGAAAGGTATGTGTTACGATAATGTAAGATGGTATTTATTCTTATTTCTTCTGAAGAGGTCTCAAACAGTCACACGAATATATTTAATTCATACAACTGCTTGTTCTTCAACTTCTTGTATTTCCTGCAGGTGTTGAGGGCAGGAAGAGATTTAGCTATCCTGACTCCCATCCCCAGTATTGCCCTGACCCAGGAAATTCACCACTCTCACTCCCCATGGAGAAAGGACGACAGTCAACATGAATCATGCTCTGGGAACTGGGCTTCAAAACCTAACTAATGCAATGACTACAACTCATACAGAAGCCAATTATCACTTGTGATCTGAGGCATTACTCCAAAGATGGCACGCTGAGTATCCTATTAATCAGTATATTCAAATGGGTTTGCTAGCTAGGATAACAGGAAATTAATAACATAGCTATTAGTAGATTGATTCAAAATTAAATAAAGAACAAAAAAAAACAACACATACACACATGAAACCCCTCAAAATACAAAAATTTGATCACTGGTAAACTTATCAAAAAGCCATAGAACAACTGTAAGTATTTGCCACCTTTTACTTTAGGAAATATTTCTACTGATTTTTTTTTTTCCCTTCCTCACAAGTTCCTGGCATCCCTTGTACCACAATGTTTATATTCTAGTTTCCATCACCAGTGACATGAAAAATACACTTAGTTCACCCACACATATGTCCTTGCCAGAATAGTCAAGAGAATCATTTACAAATGAAGATATATCATTTTTCCCCCAAAAACACAAGTATGAAGACAAGAACCACTCCTTTCCCCACCTTGTCACAATCAAAAGTGCCTGTGCCTCCCCAAAGCCTGCAAGAAGAAGGAAAATAATGATTCTTACCATCTAATGGTTTCCTGACATGGGAAATTTATCAGTGTAATGGTGATGGAATCACACAATGAACTAGTTTAAATCTTCCATGAAAGGGTCTGGTGGGGAGGGTTTGGCAATAAAAAGGTTTTTTGCTTAACAATCTTCATCCTAAAGAATCCCAGCTCACCTCAGAACATCTCTCTTTCTAGAACAAGTGTATTTTAGCATCATCACTATAGCTGTTATAGTCTGGCTGGTGCTAGTTAACTTGGTCACACAGGTAAGTCCTAAAACACTCCAGCAAACAAATGATCTGGGATTATACTTTATACAGCCTAAAGCCAATATAGTTAACATTTCTTTGATTCTTGAGTTTCACACTCCAGAGAGCTGAGGGAGAGAGGAGGTGTTGATACTTTCAGGAACCATTAATTACAGGAATTCCTTGTGAAGGATATTGCTAGAAAGTAACAGAGATGTTTAAATATAAACAGTGCAGTTGCTGTCACACAATTGCTCATGAAAGGTTTCAGTGCATTCTTCCACCCAGATTGATGATCTGCAAGGTATGGAAAAGGAAAGAAATTTACCACATTTTAAATCCCTTCAATTAAAACATAACCCCTAGAATATTTTTTGTGTTTGATCTCAAAGTAAGTTATAAGTCAGACCCATTTTAATAGTTTAGCGTAAATGTTATGGTCAGAATTTTTGAAAGATTTGCTACTACATTTAGTCAGCTAAGTAGAAGTACAATCTTCTGAACTCAGTTCATTTTTGAAAGAGAATTCATCCTGAAAGAGAGCTACTGTTTTTTTATGGTAAAAAATATAAGTGACATTCAACTGGCATTAATTATAACATTAATGATCTACTCAAAGTTACTTGTCTCCTTTTGAAATATGTGTAAAACCTCATGGCAAGTTACTAGTAGAAGCAGGAACAATACCCTGCTTTACTAGTTCTCTTCCTTGAGCACGCACCACTGCCTAACAAGGTATGTTACAAATATCCAGGCTTACATTATAGCAATTCCCTAAGATTATTTTTTTTTCATGACAATAGCCATATAAAGCATAGAGCCTTTTCACAGCCAATTGAATGTTTGGTTGTGGCCTGAGCCTATCAACACCAGGAAGTTATGTCCTACTTTTTTATCCGGCCCTCCAATTAGACATTGAAAAGTAACTTTAAATCCTGTCTGGAATAAAATCTAGAAAGCTGTAGCCCATCCTTTATCAGCCACTATTTCACTTATTAATTGAAGAAAAGCACTTCCTCCCATTGCACTCTTACCAGGAAGCAGCTATGCCATGAATATGTTATAAACACTATGCCCCTCTCAGGCTGCACAACTTTCTGAAAAAAAAACAAGACAACCTAATGGAAGCACTTCTTTTTATCATTCTTTGCTTCCTGCCCACATTCTGTTTACTTAATTCAATATCAAATTTAGAGCTTTTGAAACAATTTCATATCTCATTTTGCTTCTGTAGTTTCCCCCCTGAAGCTGAGGTCATTTATGATATGCTGAATTCCCTGAAAGTCTACTTTCTCACAGAAATGCCAAAAATGCAAAGGCAGAGTGATAACCAAACTGCAAGACATCACTTATTGAGAACAGTTCTCCTGGGCTACAGGAGGTAACAGATGACTGAGAAACTTCTCTGCACCAAACAGTACAGTGTGAGTAGCAGAAAGAATGCTACACCCGCTCTGGATCACCAACCCAGCATTTCACTGTGCCTCAGCACAGTTCAGGGACACGGGATGATCCTTTCGGGACGAATGCGCCACTGCAGGCAACCACACGATGAATGTTCAGTTCTGCAGTTTCCATTGTGTATCTGCTCCACGTGTCCTAAACCCCACAAAATGCTTCTCAATACCCTACACAGAGGGCAAAACAGCTACAAGGAAAGGCTACAATTATACTACAGATTTACAACTTGCTATTTTCTATGTCTTTGCGAGGGTGGCTGCATGTTTTTAGTAATTGTTATGTAGCAACTTCTCCTTAATGATCAGGATAAGTAGACTGTGTTTAACATAACAGAAAAGGAACAAAAATATCTATTGTATGTTCTCTTTCCTGAGGGACCCATTCATTTCTGACCCCAGATCTAGTATTCGGTTCCATGATGAATGTTAGAAGGTGGGGGCTTGAGCAAGGGGCAAGTAAAGTATGTTATTAAACGGTTTGGAAGAACAGCAGAAAAAGCATGCTCCTCTTATCCACCAGCAATCACTGGAAATACTGAAGTATGTTGTTAGTGCCAAATAAATATAATCAAAACAAGCAATTTCAGTCTCCCTTCAGACCCCTTGGAGACCTCAATACTTCAAATCCAAATACTCATCTCATAACTTTCTACTGTCATTCCAGAATAAATCTCCTGTGCAGCTTATTAAACTCTCTTTGCACCTGCTCCAATCTAAGTCCATCTTTTTGCTCACTGCAAAGGAGGATCATCGGACACAATGAGGTCTCAGGAAAGCTTTACGAAATGCTATTAGCATTTCTCTCTCTCTCTCTCTCTCTCTCTCCAAAAAGATCATGTCTAATGCATTGCAGAAGCACATTAGACCCTTTCACAGCAACATCACACTGGTGGCTTAGAGCCATCTTAGTGGCATTATCACAGCACTTTACCTAATCCAGACTACTACAACCATTAAAGCATCTACACAACTTCCTATGATCTTAACAGATGTTCTTCTCATTTTAGACATTTGCATATTGAGATAAGTGTGACCTGTCTGCAACAAGGCACTGAGGGTTTGCAGAGCTGAATTAGCAGCTGAGACATTCAGATTCTTAATCATAAATATAAACCTCTGAACTGCAGCAGAAAGCAGATGAACTATACAGGGCACAATAACAAGCACTCCTGTTACTCCACACCAAATGCCTGTGCCCGCACTCAGAAGTCACTTCTAAATGGATGGTTCTACATGGCCACTTGTCTACCCTGTAACCACATCATCCTGCTGAGGAGCCACACAGAAGATACCCAGAAAGGCCAAACCTCCACCCACTTTGTCTCTACATCCTCAGCCAGCACCAAAAGTGCCTTTTTGTGGCAATTCCATCCAGACAAGTCACTAGTGCTAGGCCACCTCCTCTCACACATTCTTGCTCTTAGCTGCCAGAGCAAAAGCTGCTCAGTGATAACCACTTCTACAGAAGCTCACATCAACACTGATATATTCTACTGAAAAATGTTTTCAGGATTCTGAGTTTATAATTCAAATGTTCTTTTTGTTCAAAAATTTACATCATACTGGAAGTGACAGTCTCCTGGTTTCACAAGAAAAAGGCACAAAAAATTTAAAAATGCAGGAGCACAAATCAAAGAATCATGATGAAGGGGCTGACTGGTACCAAACAGCTTGGTGGTTCCTATACAAGTCAGTACATTATAGTACATTATAGCTACATCGTGTTAGTTTCACTATTATAATTAAACACTCCTAACAAAAACCTATCTTTGTGGAAAGTTTGCCCAAAACATGAACATTACTTGAACTAGACAAAACAAGAACTACTTTCCCTTAATGCTCAGGATCTCTTAATTGCCAAGAAATGCCATGAATGTTTTGCAGCTGCATTCCAAAAAGTACTTTTTCTACCAAGCAACTAGCAGAGCCAGAACTGTCCTGTAAGCTGAGGACATGGGAGTTTTTTTCTATAAATAAAGCAAGCATTCTAGTCAAGCAGGGTACTACCTTCTCAGAAAATAAATATCCTAGCTACACTCAAACTCTGTTTCTCTTTTCCACTCATTATCACATATATACCTTAACCATTTCCTGTTTAGATCCAACTTCACAGATTAACCCACTCCTTGTACTGGAAAAAGCTCACAAATAACTAAGGCAGACAGGATAAGTTCTGCTAATAGCTCATGGTGTAGAATTCAATGTTTATAAAATGAAATACAGCAGCTGTGCAACCTCAGATAAATTGTAGACAACTCACTACATTGCTTCCACAGATGAAATATATACCTTCTAGATATTTATGTTTTCAGAGCACTTTCATGCATCGCTGAAGGAAGGTATGGACCAGAAACAACCAAATTGGCATGACCCAGCATGTTACTGCTGGCCAGCTGAGCTTAGCTACAGGAAGAGGCAGATACTCTTCACAGCTACCTCACTGCCCAGCGGTGAGAGGAAAACCTGTCCATGCTGGCTTAAGTTTTGTTTTACAGCAGAAGGGATGAAAATCCATCCTCCACGCAGCTCTCCTAAGGCTGATCACGACCCATCTCATAAAAAACTGCAGCACCACTCGGTATTTTATTAAACTGCATTAGCGTAATTTGTCCCAGCTTGCAAAGATGGTTTTCTGTTCTCTGTGCTCATTAACAGGATCTCAGTATATAAATTTGGCCCTTTGGTCTTTGATAATAGAAAAGGTTATGCTTCCCTGAAATTGCAGATAAGTATCGGGCACAATTCTGGTGAGGTTCCTGGTCTATGACACCTGAAATATAAAATACACATACTTTTGCATGCTTGACTTATATTGACAAAAAGTAAGTAATCTGAAAACCAGGATACCATCCTAGTGTTTACAGTTGGGATGTATGTACATTGTATTTATATATCAAAATTTCAGTATCCATACAACAGAAGTGTACTTTTTACTTCTAATATGGAATCTCCATGCAGGAAACTAACAGCATATCCAGAAAAAAATCAAAATTTACTTCTATTTGAACATAAATGTATGTACCTCTTATAAAGTCCCACCAGTAAAATCCACTCATATTCCTAGTTGGAAAATACGTTTGTCAAGATACATTTGCAAATAAGGCACACAGTTTGCATGTATACAAACAGACTCTGAAATCTTTGTATGTATATGTACAAAAAAGCATCTCAGTTTGCAAGCAAAAATGAGCAGGCAGTGTTTCAAACCGACAATGTGATATGGTGTTATCAGGAAAGACAAGAATTACAGTGATTTACAGTAAATTACCCTTACTGGCCAGGGATAATACACAGTTATGAGACAAAATTAAGGAAGTTTGTATTGCTGCCTTATGTCACTTGATCTTCCAATTAATGTCTCAAGAATACTGAATTATCTATATCTGAGCAGTGGTTTTGATGCAGGCATGAAAATAAGAGGGTTTTTTAGACCACAACATACTTGGATATTTTCTTATCAATATTTCCATTTCTATTCACTAGGTCCCACTCATTCTTTCTGACTAACCTTACAACTTTACTTTTTAATCTTCATGTTGAAATTATAAAAAAAAAATAAAGCATAAGCCCAACACAGCGCCCACGCCTACATTAGCAAGCCTAATGCCCTTCAAATCCAGGGAATCTAAAGCATATGCTTATCACTTCTTTCTAACACTGCAGAGTACCTTGCTATTAATGTATTTCGTAAACACAGTGTGCATATACATGTATGATATGAAAGTATAGATCTGACACAGGATAAGGTCTCAGCATATGCAGATGTCAGGTGGGATAATAACCTGCAAACTAGAAACAATACAGTGTAGTTAATAACAGGCAGAAAAAGGAAGAAAAACTACAGGAGAAGAACTCAAAAGATTTGATAAGTGGTATTTCACCAGGTTTGCTAAGGGTATGACTTCAGTAATGCTTTTGGCTTGAGTTTCCTTACTTTTTATAAATTTACAGTAAACTTAAATTTATTCAGAAGCAAGAGCAAAACACACAAGACCAAAATTACTTCCTTCAGTTTACTCTCTTGAATTTTGCATCAAAGCAGCAGCATAGCAACTAAATTTCCAAATTCTACTCATTCCACAGACTCACTGAAGTTCTCCACACAAAGTAACCACCTGGCCACTCAGACACTGAGCAGTGGGACTATCAATTAGATCTCCCATCATTTTCAGGACATTCACGACATCCTAGTGGGATTATTCAGTGTTATCAAGTAAATTAATCACAGAATGGGTAAGGTTGGAAAAGACCACTGGTAGGGACATCTGAGCCAACAGGATTGTGTCCAAATGGTTCTTGAATATCTCCCATGAGGGAGATTCCACAACGCCTCCGGGCAACCTGTTTCAGTGTGTGGTCACTTGAACAGTAAAGAAGTTCTTTCTCATGTTCAGGTGGAACTTCCTGTGCATCAGTTTCTGCCCGCTGCCTCTTGTCCTTGCTTGACATTACCAAACAGAGCCTGGCTCCATCCTTTTGACACCCCCCTGCAGATACTGATAAACACTGTTCAAGGCCCCTCTCAATTGTCTCTCCTCAAGGCTGAACAGGCCCAGCTAACTCAGCCTTTCCTCATGAGGGGCTCCATCCCCTTAATCATCTTTGTTGCTCTCTCCACTGGACCAGCTCCAGGAGCTCTGTGTCTCTCAGAACACAGGAGAGGAGCTCAGAACTGCCCACAGCACTCCAGATGTGCCTCAGCAGGGCTGAGCAGAGAGAGGGGCAGGATCACCTCCCTGCTGGCAATGCTCTTCCTAATGCCCCCCAGGATCCCACTGGCCTTCTTGGCCACCAGGGCACACGGCTGGCTCATGGACAGATGGTTGTCCACCACCATCACCCCCAGGTCATTCTCACAGAGCTGCTTTCCAGGTTGGTCCCTACCCTGTAGTGGTGCAGGGGATTGTTCTTCCCAGGTGCAGGACCCTGTCTTTGCTGAACTTCAGGCAGTCCTTCCCTGCCCATCTCTCCACCCTGCCAAGGTCCTTCTGGAGGGCTGCACAGCGCTCGGGGGTATTGGCCACCCCTCCCAGCTTTGTGCCCTCAGAGAACCTGCTGAGAAAGCACCTGCCCTTCATCCACACCACTGATGAGCAAGTTAAACAACACTGGACCTTGTGGGACACTGCTGAACACAGCGAGGCACCACTGGTTCCAGGTTGTCACAGACAACACTTGGCAAGGTTGCCCACATCCAGAGTTTCAACCAAGCCATGCTGAACCTCTACACCAAGCAGACACAGACTCTTAGTTACAGCTGAGTACAAGGAAATACACTCAAAGTACAGAGGATTCCCCACAGAACAGAGCACCCCGTATGTAGCACACAAAGCTAGTTGCTGAGATACAAAGTTACAGCTTTGTTGAAAGATCTGTAGAAATATTTGCATTACTTAGAAACTGAGTAACTCCTAATATGAATTGGCTGGACCTAAATACCTGATACCATTACTGAGCCAAATGGTGTCAAGTATTAAACTAGGCTAATGTCATTAAAAGCAAAAAGCATCAGCATGGAAGAGAAAACATTACTGTAATACAATTTTATATTATTCCTGCAGGATGTACTGATGAAGATTTTTTTTTTTTACAAAAAAAGCAATATAATAGGAATTTTAATTCATATTTATTTTATTTAATAGACTCCTGTGGTGCATATCAGACTAAAGTGCCTCATCAAAGCCTCTGAAAATTGGTGTACATACAAGAAGAGGCATATTCTGCATAGTAAGACCTCTGAGAAAGGCTTTTAAAAGAAACACTTTGGAGAAATATTATTTTCTTTGGTAAGACACATGGGAGTGCTTTCACTTAAGTAATTCTTTATATAAAGATAAAAATATTTTAAAGCTAATTGTCAGACACCTTCACACTTCTAAGAGCCAATGATTCCACTCAAAGATTTCTTACTACATGCAGTGAACCACTGTTCACCTCAGCAATCTTCATGTCAGTAAAAATCCTTATCTGAGAAAATTTCTTGTGTGCTTTGGTGTTTGCAGGATTAGATTTCCAGTTTGCAGCTACCTGACATATGATTCAAATATCTATTTATGAAAAAAAAAAAAAGGCCAGAAAAGACTATGTTATTTTACTTAGAACAACTGGAAAAGGATGCAAGATACTAATATTTACCTAAAAACCTCTATGTCTTCCTGATGATCAAGCATGCT
The DNA here is from genome assembly GCF_049639895.1 of Pseudopodoces humilis. Classification (NCBI taxonomy): domain Eukaryota; kingdom Metazoa; phylum Chordata; class Aves; order Passeriformes; family Paridae; genus Pseudopodoces; species Pseudopodoces humilis. The sequence continues at coordinate 19,888,411 of NC_142201.1, forward strand.
AAATAAAGTTTACATCCCAATTATCTTAAATATCAATATAACAATAAAACAACCCATGCTATCTGAAATAACTATGACTCCATGCAGTAACAGTAAAACATTTCTTACAGGTATTAAGTTCACTGAAAATGTTGCTAAATAACTCGAGATACCCCCAGGGAGAGTTAAAAGGAGAGCTTTCCAATTTCCCTGAAACATTACCTGTACCAGTGACCAGCAGACACTGCTCTGAGTCAATTCCACCCAATCCAATACTAAGGTTAGTCCTCTGCAGTAGCAAAATAGAGTAAGAAAATGAGTCAATGTATTGCTTTGGGGTACACCCTGTTGAGATTGAGAAATGCAAATATGAGAGAGCAGAAAGATTCCACTCTGAATTACAGCAGGATACCCACACATTTCAATATACCCAGAACACTGGAATTTTCCAAGGGAACTTACTGAGGTAAAAGCAACCACCAATAATATGGCTTTTCCATTTAAATTACTTCTTTCAAAACTTTTAAATATTTTAGAGCACTATTTTTAATATGTTTTTTTCTAGCTTTGGATGAGCATTTTTTAAGCTCCCTCCTTTCAAAGACAAAGGAAGTAAGGAAAGTGCTTGGAAAAAGAGTAATACAGAAATTAAAATCAAATGTCTAAGCAGTCTATCCTGTTAACCTCAAGGATTTTTTTTTCTATCTTCAGTCATTTTATTCTTTGCAGCAAGTATTTTTGCATGGTGTCAAAGCAGCCCTTATCAAAATATTTGCAATCTAACAGTCATGTTGACCCTGTGCAGCTTGAAAGAAAGAAGGGGCGAGTTGACTTGTGTGCAAGATAGAAGTCTAGACTCTAACTATGCCTGCAGAAGTCAAACACAAGATAGAAAAGTATAACCAGTTTTGAAATAACGAAGTGATCTTCCTTCACCTCAAAGAAGGTGCTTTGCATTGTGGTTAAGATCTTACTGGGCAAATTGAAGTGGAGAATTTCCCATGATTTCTTATGCTCAGCCTTCCACACATTTTTGCCAGTATTGCATGAAGTCTTTGTCTGCTACATCCCTCGCCAGAGCTGCTACATAACTCCACTGATTTCAGGTCTCACTGTGACCAGCAGTTACAGCAAACTCTCTTGCAATGAGTCACAGTTTATCCTCTGACCTTCTCTGACAGCAGGTGGTTGAGCCCTGCAAAACACTGAATGAACTGCCATTCACTACCTAGCAGCTCTTCAGAATGGGAGTACAGCCCAGGAAAGTATCTGGAGAGAAAATGCAGATTCAGTCACAATGGTCATGAATTAAGAACCAAAAGTTTACCAAGAAAGGCAACCTCACAAAAAAAGAAGTGTTTTTTTTTTTTTTACATTATATATGAAATATGCACTATCTTACATATTTCAGTGACATTGTTGATCAAGACACGGTATGCGTTTATATGGAACCAGTTTAATCCCCAATGGAAAGGGAAATGTGAGGTACTTGTAAACATCATTAACACAACGGGCTGCAGCATAATCATTACAGATTTCATAAAAGCAGCAGTGATTCTGACCAAAAGAGCTTTTGTTTTCATATCAGGCCAAGTAAAGAGCTTTGTTTCACAGCAACATAAATGTTACATGCGCATTCCTGTATTTAGCCATCTTATGCAATAGAGGTTAAAAGAAGCAGGTAAATTTTGTCCATAAGAGTAATTTTCTTGACCTTGGTGTAAAAATAAAGCAAAAGAAGCCATAGTGGAGAAGGGGAGGAAATGAGTTTTCCTCTTTCAATCATTTAATCCTTTTTATTTCTTTTCCTGGTACAAGCCTTAACAAAGTGGTATAATACTATGCCATCACTCTGATTGCAGGCTCTCAATTGTTTTGGTAATGAAGTATATGCCAAGGGTTCAGGGAATCTTGGAAACTGAAACACACACATGATGTTTTTCCACCTATCTTCTCTAATTAGCAACTATCTATGGACCAACAGCACACAATCTGAGAACAGTGAGAGCCTACAGAATATACACAAATATATACAGATATACTGAAGTGAAGGAGGGATACTGAAATGGCCAGTCCTCCAGGGCTGAAATGAAATATGACCTCATCCTGAGTTCACATAACATATAATGGACAGACTTTTCAGGGAAGTAGGAAGCTGGAAACTATTCTACCTGCAAGATGATCCTGGCTAAAGCCCAGGAACACTCACCTTCAACAAACTGACATGGCCTTCTCCTACTCCAGCATTCTCCGGGACTGGAGACGGAAATATGTGGAAGCCCAAGCAGAGAGCCCCCCGTGACAACAATCTTTCCCTATATGGCCCTGTCTCAGAAACATATCCTATGTCTATAAATTAAAGCAAACTTTAGGCCACTATGACTTACAATTACTAAAGACACTGAACAAGAGGAGTTTGCTGCCTGGAGTCCTGACTATCCACATGGTACATCTGCTGTTCCAGCCAATACCTCAATAGCAGGACAATGCCTTATATCAATCACAATCATTTTAAAGTACTTGAAAGAATTATCCTTATCATGAACTACAACTAATTTGAAAATCACATATTCAAATGAGTAAAGCTTACGTTACAAAATAAAGGTAATAAAACCACATTTCTTTTTAGAAAACATACAAGTGAAGAAGTAGCATGTCTCCCAATTTTAATTTTCAGTTTCATTACATGACACTGGGAAGCCCTGATTTAGTTGTAAAAATGCTGCTGTCATATGTAGGTTTGGTAACTGATGGAAGCTTGTTTGTGTACAGAGAGCAACCTTTCTTAGAGCCCTCAGCAGACCAAAAATAATTCTTCGTTTACTTGCTTCTTTGTACTTCGCCAATTTTCCATTTGCTAGTGCTGGCCCAGCACGGGGATGTTTTATTCTGGGGTGACATTCTGTTTCCTACATCACAAGAAGCTTCCCTTTGGACCAATAACCTAGAGGAGGGACTGCAGCAGCTCTGCAGCAACTGCTGCGCCCTGGCATGCCAGAAACCACGATTTCCCTACAGCTCCAGAGGGAGAGGTTTCATTAAGTATTCCCGTATTTCTGTGAGCAAGCAGCAGAATGAGACTGTCCATATGTCATAATGCTGGAGGCCAACTGCACTCACAAAAGCTGCAGCACTTTCACCAGGGTGTCCCCTCTGTGGAAATTAAGGTGAAAGAGCTGATGCCTGTGAAGTTCCCATCTAATGCAGGTCAGGAGGTATATGAACCCAGCTTCTACCTCACAGCTTGGAAGTACTCCTGGGTCCACTACATCATGGCAGGAATTTCCTTTATAGGAAATGCTTAAGTGCTCTATTTACTCATAGTTTCACTCCTATTTTCTCCTCAAATACACAAAATTTTTTTTTTTTTGGTCTAGCTTCCTAATCGCACCCTTTAATCCATCACTTTGGTTTCCTGTTCCTTGCCTACAGGTGCAATTATTCCTGATCACTGCTTTTAGCTTCCATCAAAAGAACATACTTCAAGCAAGCATCACTGAAAATTTGATTTGCTGAAGAAACAGTCCTTTTCAGTCACTGAAAGTCCTGTCTGAGGCAATCACATATTTACCTTCCAATAGTGATCTGTTGCATCATTAACAATGACAAGAAGTCAAAATCTGCAATGGGACGGGGTGGGGTGGAGGGGGAATTTTTTTAGAAGAGAAAATTCAACACACTTGTTTTTAAGGTTTTCATCCAGAGGTGACTGAAAATGCATTGTGCCCAAGGGCATCTGATACTAGGTCAATTAGCTCTCTGCACTGTCTCCATTTCAGTGTCTCATTGTGATCAGCAACAAGAGAAAAATACTGAAAAATGTCGAGAAACAGAACAGACTGTCAAAGAATTCTTTATGAATGAAAGCTGCTCACATGAGTAGAATTGTAAGGTGTTCAGATGCCAGGACAGGAGGAGAAATCACACACACACACAGAGTGTGAACACTTCCAGTTAGAAACACCAATTAGAATCATTTCATGAATGCAAATGGAGCTATACCATAAGCTCTTAAAAGCAAACATGACTGGCAAAACTCTAATCCAATTATCAGCAGTAACAAAATATATGTATATGCTGCACATTTTCAATGCAACAGACACAAAACTGAATTTTATAGCCCATCAAATAACAAAAGCCAGGTATCAGCCATGTAATTGAAACTGAAGATAAACAGAGGCTTAACACACATGAATTTGAATTTGTCTAGAAAAGTACTTCCTTTCCTTTATCACAACTGTTTGAGAAACGATAAATATTTATATATTATTAGCAAAAAGCCATTGTTTAACTGACAGTTATAAAATAATACTCTGAATGTAAAGTCCTTGAGACAAAGTAATTCTATTCTAGCATGGCAAACGCTTAGCTAGTAGTGAACACACAGAGCAACAGCAGAACACTTCACTTGGCAAAGTTTGAAATAATATTACTCCGCTTCAGTAAGAATCTATAAGTAAAAAAATGAGGTATTTAATAAGCTACACAGGTTTTATTACCTTTGAAACGTTACTCTAATTTGCAAGATATAATCAGGTTTCCAAGGAACAATGCTAAAACATAATAAAGGATCTAGATCTCAATCCTTAGCAACTCCTTCCATTTAATCATAAAAACAAGATAAATCCAGTTTGCCAAAAATGAAGAGATGAACGAGGCAGATAGGAAACAAATCAGTTAAATACAGGTATCAGAAACTACAGTATGAGACGGCATACAAATCCTGTGGTTGACAGAGATAAATCTGTCAGATAAATTCAGAAGAATTAGAACTGACACTAAACCTAAGGTTGGAGCAGAAGCTAGTACCAGTCCACAACAGGAAGAATGAAGCAGAAACGTTTCAGACTTGTCTCTGCTTCAAAAATCCCCTAGCTTTACTGACTTTTGTCACCACTTGATCATAATTTTTTACAAAAACATATTTCAGAAAATATTATGTTCCCATAAACTGGGATCTTGAGAACGGACAGTATTTGCATTGTGTGACGGTACATTTTGAAAAGTAACACTATTGCAGTGCTCCTGAGAAATATCACAAGTAGCTAGTTCAAAAGAGACCTTACATAACATTCAATAAGCAAATGTGTAACTTGCTCTGGAAACAAACTTAATTTCTGGCAAGGGATGGTTCTACAGTTTCCTTGCACTTCAAAATAAGGCACCCCTGCCTTATGAAACAAGGGTAATATTTTATGTGTCAGAACTACTATGCAAATTAGAAATAATACAGAAATTAATTGTTAATGGAAGTATTTGTGAGCCTGTTGCACTTTTTTTTTTTTTCCTTTTTGGGAGAACAACAAGGTCAGAGAATCTTGGACAGCTACTGCTGCTAGGGGTTGCCAAAAAGATGTTTTTGCATTGTCTGAAAGCCATGGCAACAAACATCCTCCATGCACCCCTTTTCCCACTAACCCTACACAGGCAGTAGCACACCTCAGTCCTCACTGCCTCACACACATGAAGTGTAAATAACTACTCCTCCATGACTGAAAAACCAAGTTAGTTACCAACAAGTTACAGAAATTTAAGGAGGTTTTGTTTGCCATTTGCTTAACCATCACATGGAATAGACTGCAGTGGCTACAGTATTTACTACCTCAGTTTGTCACCCTGTAATGCCTAAGAGATTAAACATCTAAACCAGTTCCTGTCAATACAGCCTGATGATCAAAGGAGATGAAGGGAATTTAAGAAAGGCTCATTAACAACTATTTGACAGAAGGGGAAAACCATCTAGGCATGAAAAAAAGAGTAAAAACCTGAATGTTTATGTTGATATGCCTGGTGTAATTACAAATGAAATTTATATATTCAGCATTTTCTACCTCCTCCTAAACACCATGGTTTTGTTACAAGCAATGAGGTATTACAAGCTCAGCATTCCAGCGCACCAGAAGGACTAATTAGAACTGCACCATGAGGTCCATCTTTGCCAGATCAAAACAAGTACCCCTGTATTGGGCAGTTTCTTCAACTACTCTTCAAGTGGAAGACCCATTTCTGAGTTTCTTTGCACAAAACTGATTTCAGTATGATCAGGTGATGTAAAGCAGCACTAAATATAATTATTATTTATCATATATTTAGAAAGCCAAAAACTACAACAGCATTAACAGATCTACTAAAATGTAAACATGCCACATAAAGAGTTAATGCACTCCTACTCAACTATCTTAATTTATTATTTGAACCAAAAGTCTTCTGTTTATTGCAATATTTATTTCTGTCTCAGAGGAGAGAAAAAAAACATCATTTGCCAAATTTTTTATGTGGTAAGATTCCTCCCTATACCACAGATAATCTTTAATTCAATTTGACATACTGTTTTCATTACAATAAGCTTACTTTCAGCATAATCATAACAGGTAAGGATTATGTTAAACCTTTTTCTCAGCTAAAGGCCTAGCTTTTCTTTAAGTGATGTTATGACCTTCTCCAAATAAATTAACCTGTCCAGTACAGATGTTGACATTTCATATCAAGAAAGAGAACCACAGTGTAAATAAAGGGCTACAGAAATATGTGTCAGCAGTGACTTGGCAAAGGTTTAAGACTGATGCAAGTATTTCTGGTATGAAAAACAGAAGAAAGCTGCAGGTGTGAAGAATGCTTCTGTGAAGAGGAAATAGGGCAAGCTGACACCTTAACACTTATCCAAATACTCTATTTGATGAGAATGCAGAAAATCAGTTAAAATATTTGAAGCTACTACAATTTAGAAAGCAAAGAAGGAAGAGAATACAGAAAAAAATCAGTTTCTTAAAAAGTCTGGTCTAGAGTGCTTTTATATGTTTATGTGTGTACATGCACGTACATGTGTCTGCATGTACATGTGCACACACGTGTTTGTGTGTGTACAGAAAACATCTCTGACCAATCAGTTAAAACAGCTTGCGGCAAAAATAAAGTACACTGCATTCTCTCCAAAACACACTTCAGACAACAAGAAATAGAGACTCAAAAACATTATAGAAAAGTATGAACTTGTGTCTTCCCACTCTCCCTAACACACTAAAAAGGCAGAAAGGAAAAATGAATTTTAAGTATTCACAGCACATTTTGGAAAAATACGGAAGTTCCATATTCAACAAAATTCAGACTAACACAGTACAACAAATATTCACATCGGACTTAAAAAATTCTAGAAAAATAAGTAATAGATCTGAAGCATTGTTAGTGAGAGGTATGAAGACACACAGCCCAGCCTTTTGCCTTGGGATCTTGGGGGAAGGCTGCCTGACCCTTTTCATCATTTCCTCTCGTGGCTTTTTGCAGAGGAACACGATCTACCATCGGAGCCAAGGAGCTGCAGGTGAGGTCACCCAGAGAGCTGTGGGCAGACACCTACAGCACCACTCTACAACTCCCACGGGAAATCCACAGGGTAGGATGGAGATGAAAGCTGAGGAGCAGCAGAGGAAGACTGTCCAATGTAAAATGACTCACCCAAGTCAAAACATGGGGAAATACACTGGGGAGTGTTTCCAGATCGCAGCCCAAACCCAAACTGGTCAACAAAAGTATTATTCCTAAATTCGTCTAAGATGTCGAATACTAGTGATTTGTATGAGAAACCCTCTTGGATTCTATTCAAAGCAGAGAATTGCAACTGGGCCTACACCCGTTTTTATCTTCTGGGAAGTTGACAGAGCATTTTCCCTGGATAAAAGGTTTCTAGCTATGGAAGTGGGAGGCATTATGTTCTGGAGTAGCAAGGGAATAAAATTATACTGTTCATATATATGTCCATACCTGCAAATCTGTTCTGTCAACAACAGCATGAGAAGAATTATAGAATGAGCAGAGCTCTGAAACAAACTGCATTACCAAAACTGCCTGACCTCACAAAGCCCTTCCTATTGAAGTAGAGTGTTAGAAAAATCAAACCCTTTGTGGTCTTCGCAATAATCAAGATCACAGTAACAACTGTGAAATGTCTTCATTGTTATTTTCAATTATATTTTTGGTCCTATTTTCACTAGGGTATCTTGTTGCTAAATTATCCACCAGAAAAGGGGAAAATGGAGTTAAATAGCTGATATAACTAGCATATAGCTAGAACTTAGCAATTGTAAATGCCCTCTAACAGAGGAGGTAGTTTCTGTGAATCATCCTACTGTTTTGGTTTTTTTTTATTAAAATGTGATTTATACCTTTTCTAGAGACAAGAGGAAGGTTTACGGCCTCCAATTTAACTGGAACTAGGAAGTTCAATATTGGCTCCCCAGCAAAGCACAGCTCCACATTCAGCAGAGAGAGTTTAAGTTCGTTTTGTTTTTTAGGATAATTATTTATCACTCAGTTGTGGTCATATTGTGCCATGCCAGTTTGTAGACTCACTTCAGCAGACATTTGAGCACAATTTACAAAATGCTGCAGAATATTCTAGCGAATAAGGCGCTGCACGGCCGTGGGGCTTGGACCACTGAGCACACCAGTCCTGCTCGTTCCACACGGGGAAATAAAACCGGGGTAACTTCTGGCTTTATTTTTCACACTAGTATTTGCATAACTGTTAAGATTACAGAATAGCACTGGCGGTTGTAAAACATATTCTCATAAAAATATTTCTAAGTGGTTTGTGAACATTATCCATGTACTAGGATATTAGCACTGCTGCAGTTTTGCTGCTGCAAAAAATCGTTTCCCTCAGTATAAAAGTTTTCATTGTTATCATTTAGGCCCTAAATATTCCCTTTTATACAGACTTTTGCATACATGGTCTCTCATGAAACTATACCCTTTGCAATGAAAAACTAATTGGGAAAAGCTGGAAGGGCCCTCAAAATATTTTAAGATCAGGGTGGACTACAGACAAGATTTGTTTTATCATATGTTCTTATTTTTCATCAATGAGGGACTTCTGTTAAACTGACAAATTTTCTAAATTTCAACAGCTTGTATGAATTTAAATGTATTTGGCTAAAATAGTTAAACCAATGCCTAAAAATTTAGGTAGCACTGTTATAGAGTATTTATTTTGGAAAACATGCATAAAATTTCCAACAGACATTCTGAGTATCCTGCTGCTAAAAGGCTTTTCTTCAAAAAAAACCAAAAAAACTTCCAAAGACTTTCAAAGACCATGCCACAAATAGCACTGGTAATACTTTTCCCAGACTTTCCTGCATCATCACCTGTTTTTATCTTGGTTTGCCCAGAACTGAAAACCCCACTCTGTGATGTGTTCCCATCTTAACCAAAAAATATAAGTGAGTGGCCATGCCAAAGGCAGAAAGAGCAGATCACACCACCATGTCACCTAAGCAAGTCTAATATCTTTTCTACCTTAATCAAAGATAAACACAATTCTCATCAGCAGTGAGAAAACCAACCATATATAAAAAATCATGTTTGTTAAAACACTGAAGCATTTACTCACCATTAAGCATGTGCACAATCTTTCCCTTGTAGTGCTAACTCCATTCAAAGACCAGAAATAACTTACTTAAAAATTAGCCTTTTTTTGGTAGGAATGCACTCAGTTTTCTTCTAGCCCTATTTGACTTCTGAACTCTTCCTCCACATCTGTAACACACGGAGCAGCTGCAGGGCTGCCATTCTACAGAGGGCAGTAACCCTTGCTTCCTGCTGCAGCTGTACTCTGGCTACCCACAAGTGCAGCAGAGCTCCCTGTAACTCTCCAAATTTCTCACTAGGTATCTGTTTTGCCAGCTTGTAGCTCAGACTGTTGGCTAACTGCACCCATACACACCTCCTGCTCCTCAGACCATTTCTGGTCCTCGTGCTATAGCAAAGTCTACCCAAGCTCTCGTTCTTCCAAACAAGGACAGACGAAGTAAGGTCAACTTCTCCTTTCTAGACCTGAAAGACGGAGGTGAGGTTTCATAACACGGGTCCAAGGCTTTATTTACCCTCCTACACCTGCAATCAGGCCTGAAGAAGCAAGGATCTCATGGGGAGAGGAGAACAGAGCAGAAATGAAGATACCTATTTTTATTGTGATGGAAAGACTAAGAGCATCATTTTCTGAAATAGCTTAGACCAGCAGTTCTCCTTCTGGACAGCAAACACATGTGGACATAGCTAAATCAGAGAGGCACCTTCACTGTTCTTCCTCCATCTCTAGGAATGGCCAAAATTAACAGGAAGCCTGAAGAATCTGGAATTATAGCAATACTGCCAGCAGCTTCTGCAAAGAAGCATCACCTAATAGTCCACCAAGACGGTAATACTAATGTCCATGCATGTTTTAGTGAGTTAAACATTCTACTCAACTCATTTCTGTATTCATAGATGGGAAACAATTTGATATAAGCACATGTCTTTTTTTGTGTGGCAGTACAACTTCATTCAAAATTCTATTTGTGAAAGGACTGCAAAAAAATGGCAAAAGGATCTCCCACATATGAGCACATGACCACATACAGTAAGCAGTCTTTTTACAGGCAAATCCAAAGACTGGTAAGAGCAAGTTCTTCATGAGCACTTAAACCTGTTCTGCCAGCGACAGTTTTCTTCAGCGCTCAGAGGATGCTCTTCACTCTCACTGCTGTGCAAGGAGTGAAGCTGGAAGTAAGGCATGTTATTCCACATTTTGTGATGAATAGATCTTAAGTACAGGAAGCTTTAGGTTTCTGTAATAGCCAGGCTCTGGTGGCCTGTGTTATGCAACACTTACTAATACCTCCAAATTCAAAAATGAGCTTTGCATGTCATAACTATGAAATTTTTACATATTGGTATAATCATATAGATTTTTATGCTATTAAGTCAAATGACTTTTTGAGGAAATCAGCCAGTACATTACAGGATATGACTTCATATTCAGTTGCAAATCACTGGTGTATCCAAGAGAGGCTTTATCTTGGACTTAAGAAACACAAAATTAGCAATCAGAAGCTTAAAATGCTTTACCATTGCCACACTGTACTATTTTTTACCAAGTTCTGTTACATTAGCTCTCTATTCTTTAACAGAAGCACCTGCCAGAAGGAGCTGACAAATTTGTAGAAAAGCAGGAATAACTTTCCAAGTGATTCCTGATAACTGAACAACACCTACAAAACCAGCAAGGATGAATAGCCCAAAACCACTTCCAAAATTCATACGGTTCACTGCTCAATCCACTGGGCACGCAGAATAGAGTGCATAAGATGAGACAAAGTCAGAAGTTGGACTTTATAAAGAGCTGCCCACAGCAGTCAGATCCACAGCTCTGTGAAACTCAACTATGTAACACAAAACCGTCGTTTTCTCTGTAATGCACTCGAACATGCAGAACACATGGAAATTGCAGAGCAGCTTTATATTTTTTGTGAACACTTATCTATACCACTCATAAACATACCAAGAGGTTCCATGGCATCTCTGTAATGGAAACAGGTTTTAAGAAAAGGTATAAAGATGGACAGTGTGTGGTATCTTTTGCTGTAAGGAACATTTATTTTATTATTATTATTTCTTGTATCAATGCAAAGTAGTTATTCAAATGTCCATAAAATGATAAATCATTTTGCTTTTTAAAGAAATGTAAGTACATCTGATTAGAAAATTTGATGGAAGAACATTTTCCATAAATATACAGGCTAAATAGATTTTGGAACATATCCTGCAGAAGTGTGATGGAAGAAATACAGAAACAATTAAGAAGATGTACAATGGAAGTCAAGTTGAAATTTATGTTAAAAACATATTTTTAATAATTTCCTTTAAATTAGTGCAATGCATGCTTAATTTCACAGAAACGGTCCAAAGTAAGTAATCAACATGACAACTGAGACTGATAACTAGATTGAAAATGAAGCATTTTTGTTGTCTCCTTTTTAGAACTGAATTTTAAAATATCATCTTTAAATTTCAATTCATATTAATAAAAGAAAAAAAACAAAACCACAGCCTATAAGGTTAGCATTCCACATTGCTGGTGTCCAATTGAAACACTTGCATTTCAAAATACAGGCTGGGGACAGGGCATTACAATCCTTGGCCCCATCCCAGCTCATAGGATGGAGTGGGTTGGAAAGGGACCTTGAAGTTCATCTTGTTCCAAACCCCAGCCATGGGCTCAGACACCTTCCAATAGAGCACGTTGCTCAGAGCCCCATCCAGCCTGGCCTTGAACACCTCCAGGGATGGGAAATCCACCACTTCCCTGGGCTACTTGTTCCCATGCCTCTCATCACCCTCACAGCAAAGAATTTTCACCAAGTATCTAATCTCAACCTACTCTCTTCCTATTTGAACCTGTTCCCCCTTGTTCTGTCACTACATACTCTTGTAAAAATAATTTAATTCAATCACATTTAAATTTAGGATAGAGTCTTCAAGAAAACAGCATGGTTAAGGATGGGATTCATTTTATCTGTGAGAACAGCCAGATTACAGAGGCAGAATTAGACTAACACTTGAATTGTGACCCAGAAAACATCAAGACAAAAAAATGAAAGGAAAAGTATGCCAAGAGGAAGGACAACAATAATTACATATGAGGCAGTATCATTGGACCTTGCCATTTTCTTCACATACTGCTATAAATCACAGGACAGTTGAGAACATCACCCTCCCTTCACCCAGGCACACATTTCCCAGAAGGATGCAGACTGAAAGAGACAGGTTAGTGCTGAACTAAGGTGGGAGAGAAGCACAGCTGCCAACATTAAAATATACCTGCATGTGAGAAATTTTGTTTTAAAATAAACACAGTACCAAATGTTTTACTGAACACAAAAAACTCTGCTGTGGTCTGAGAATACAAAAAGATGATGGAGAAAAAGCTGATTTTTTTCTGGATTTTTTCTTTCCCTCCCCTTCAAATAATGATACAGACTTCAAGGAACCTTTCTAGTAACATTCAATTTAAAAATTTGTGGGTTTTTTCTTATATTGTTCAGGTGTAAAAAAAAAAGCACTTCTGAGTGGAAAAAAAGAAATCATATTATGTCAGAAGTATTATACAATAGAATATGGCATTTTAGAACAGACTTGTGCAAGTACAGATGTATTTACATGCTCCACCTCTATTAACTAACACTAATGAACACTGACTGTTGTGACAAATGTACAATATACACAATATTTAGAGAAAAATTCAGTCAAGTAGTCCTAAAAACACACACACACACGATCATCCACCATGTACACATGAGTACACATGTGAGGAAAATCTTCCCTGCTGATCACATCAGACAACAACATGAATGTACAGTTCATAGTTTGGGTTTGCTCTCTAAAGTAACAACAGCTAGAGAAGAAAAGTGGAGCCTTGTTTCACCTGGGACAAGCTAAAAGGACTCTGAGCAATGACACGATTTCGACATGTCAGCTGAGTCAGTTCAGGTTTAATCACAATTTCTGCGTCTGGCTATGCGGCTGAGCCCTTCAGCACTGACTCCGAACATCTGCTGAACACTTTCTATAAACACACCATCTCAATATTCTTATAATTTGCCGGACTACCACCATTTATAATCCACTTGGAACTTTTCTGCTTGGTTATTAAGAGTTGAGAACAGGCTGAAGGCAGGACCTGGTGTTATTTGTTTGCTGGTAGCATAAATAATTTTGGTTTCACAGCCCTCAGCACTGAAGTTCCAAGAGTTCATGTATACACACATAGCACTGAGATTTGTGGGTTCAATATTTTGTCATGCATCTGTTGGGACAGTGGAAGGCTTGAGGGTTTTGACATTAAAAGACTAACCTAATTAAAGTTGAATCACTCTTCCCAGCTACAGAGCAGCCAAGTTTTAAAGCACCACACCCCATCATATCATGAGGGTGGAAGCAGACTAGAACCTTGGAACATCTGCTGACAAGTTTATACCTGAAAAATAATTCATTTGATATAGGACAGCAAGCATGTAGCTATCCTTGAGAAAATTCAAATTGAGAAGGATTAGTCAAACTCTGTTTAGATGCACATGTACATTTATTTATATATTAATATGAAAACTGCTTATATGTGAACTTTCTGATCCTATTTTCATGCCCTGTTTCATTGGGTTTTTTTAATCTCCTCCATGTTTTTGTATTGCTTTTATGTTTTTCCTGCTTTGTGTAACTGTAAGTACTTTGCTTGAAAACACTATATTGCATAGTGTATTCATTATTTAGCTCACTATTTGCCTCCTGCTACTAAATAAAGGAAAAGACAGTGCATGATGAACATTTATGCAAAATATACAATAATAATTTAGAGACTGTATTACTTCTTCGTTAATATGTATTTCAATGGTAAGAAGTGGCACTAAAACTTTTCTCCAGCATCAGCATATGGCACTTCTAAATACAAAAAAAAAATTTAATTTCCACAGAAATAACATTTATATATATATACACACATATGTATTTCTATATACATACATAGAGTATTATACTGATTCCACAAGTAAGGCATTTTTAAAAGTGAAGAGCAAGACTACTTGCTCTTCCTTAAGTCTACCTCCAGTATGTTTCACTCTATCACACATTTCTTGACTTCAGTCTTTCTCCAGAATGTGCTACAGTTCATACCAGTCTCACCTATTTGATTTTTCTGAGTAGCCCATAAATGAATATGCTTGTGTTTCATTAGATTATTAAATAAAGTATTTAATACATTTTTTCATTATGCTACTGTTCCCTTTTTGCAGTTATAAGATAATTACCAAATCCCCTAACTTTCCATCTTAGTTTCCACTGAATTTCAGTTTTAGGATTGCAGGTACTAACCTAATTCCCCCAAGATCAGAGTTCAGGTAACATATGTAAATGCTTTTAAAAAATTTCATTATCCTGAATTTGGAACATTCACAGCCCCACTGTAATGGACAATACCATTACAAAATAGCCCTGCCTTAAGATTTCTTTAAATGTACTCCATAAAAAATCCAGAGGCAGAACTAAAACATGTGACTTTATTCCAGTTTCTCCATCTATAAAATCAGGTAATTATATTTAACTACTTCACTAAATACTCTTAAGCCCTTATTATATATAAAATTAGTGAAGCTTTCAAAACTGTCAAGACATGACAGAACTGGAATCAGAATGGAGGGGGTCCATTATTGTCCCAGTAAGAAATAAACATAGAAGTTCAGAGATTAACACATTAAGAAGGCTCGAAGATAATACATTTTAGCTTTTTGTTAAGCTCAATATCTTAAACTCAAAGAACCTTTTTACTTAAGTCTTCTTTCTACTCTTTAATCTTGCAACTCTTCTTTCAACTTTCATCTATTTTCTCCTTTCTTTGTAGTCACTAGAACTAGAGAAAACAATTGAGTCTTAGACCTCCCAGAGCCAGGGTACCATCTCCCATCCTATTCCCATGTATTTTAGCTTACACACCCAGAGCTCCTGTCAGCCCTTCAGCCACAGATGTTTTACACAGCATGGAGTCTATTGCACTGAAACAAGCTCTATGTCCTTGCTCCTTTATGTACATTGACTATGTTAAAGCAAAGATCTTGTTTTGCCCAGTCTGACAAGCACAATCACTCACCCATTTGCTCTATTCATTATTATTTTCTCGATCTTAGAGTATTCTATAAACTTCTTAAATGATTACTTTTACGCGGGCCAATAAAAATGTTCAAGTGTGGAGGACTGGTAACCACTGATACACACAGATACTCAAGGAGCACCAAAATCTTCCCTTAGGTCTAATTCACCTACAGTGTGTCCTTCTCACTGTGCATCATTTTTGACTCTTCATGAAAATGCATAAGAGCACCAAGGGAGTAAACTTATGGACAATATGTATTTTTATACTTCTTCCTTGTCAACAGCCCAATGTATACAAGCAGCTCAAAAAAAAACACTACTACAAGAGTACTAGTGTTACAGGGCCTATTTTTAACAAACTCGTGCTGACAAACATTAGCAATATCCTGTGATTACCCTCTGTCCTTTATTTACCAAGCCCTACATCAGTTCATCATTTTACCTGGATCTTAATCTGGATTTATAACTACCTCAGTTACCTAGTCTCCTATGCTGGTGTTCACTATGATGCTGTTCATCTGCCAACACTTTTGTAAATCAACAGTGAGAGTCCAGCATTAACTTCTTTCTCAGCTCTGTTTGGATTAAACTATCTAATGACTTTGAAACAGCCACGCTGAAAACTGGACTTCCATCTAAATACTTGCTGTCCCAGACTGTGTGCATCTGGGAGGCAACATATTTTTTTCCATGTTATTCTGCATTTTAAATAAAATGCACCCTTCCTACACAACGATCAATCTGCTCTCAAGCAGGAAACTCAAATACAATCAACAATTAGTGATTTTCTTTCTCACCTAAGCAGTCCATATAAGCAAAGGTACCTCAAAAGAAAGCCCTACCACTGCATGAAAAGAAAATAGCTGCAACAATGACATTCTTCCCACTGCAGGCTTAGTTTATTCCTTCTATATACGTATGATTGCAACATAACACAATAAAAATGTTAACTGGACAAATGGAAGAAAGAGGTGCTTTAATGTTTGTAGAACTACAAAAAGCTAGAAATGTTTCTGCTCAAGGAATATATGTCAAAATTCAGATAGAAGACTTTGTTTAAAATACATATAAGGCAATGTAAGAGAAGAATAGGTTGTTACTTTTCCATTTGAATTACTGGAGGGACCATAAAAAAACAGGCAGGAAATTCACCTCCTATTCTCTGTGATGTTTCAGCTTATCTGAGAAATAAAGGTTCAAATAGAGCAGCTTTAGTATCCAAAGTAGCCAATCTTTTGTGCTAGCTTGCATCGACATTTTAAAAATGAAGGAAAAAGAAATCTCAGAACAAATATTAATCAGTTGTTCTGTAAAGCTGATGCTGAACTCAGAAACACCAAAATGCCCTGTTTTTGAGGGTCCTCTTTGATATTTATGTTGCAGATAATCAGTTTTGTTTCATTAGTGAGTGGGTTTTGTGGCTAGGGACTGGGATGGAGGGTCAGGTAAGAGAGGGGGAGAGGAGGGAGATTTCATGCCTATAAAAGCGCAATTGAAGATCAGACTAAAGCTGATTTAAAGACTTCCAGTAAGAAACTGTGACCAAGGCTTAAAACATACTCAAGAAGCAGCTTCATCTTGAACTTCGGGAGCAGCTGCGCTCTCACTGCCCTTCCCCCAACACAGGAAACAGACCTAGAAACAAAAATAAGACAGGAATGCTCCTGTGCAAGCTAATGTTGTTGGCTTCTTAAACATCCACTACTCTTGTGCCAAAAAAAATGAAACCAAGGAGGATTTAACACTTCAAAGGCTAGGGAGACACTGCTTTAAACACAGAATTTTCTACCAGAGACATATTCTTTCATTTTGTAAACAAACTGGAAGAATGTTATCATGAGTGCATGTTGAGACAGATTTCATTTATATTCCTGTGCTACTTATGCACAAATACACCACTGCATCTTACACTTTTACCCATTTTAGACTACAGTTAATGCTATAGCAGTGTTATCTCCCACCAGGAAAAAAAAAATGCAGCAGTTGAATCTTCTGATACTTTCCAAAACATTCTACTACAACATGCAGTTTGTAAGCTTAACAGTACAGAGGATGTTTGACAAAAGTTCTCTCCTTATTAAGCAATGATACATAATTATATGTTCAAGGAGAATGTAACATCTTGCCAAAGGAACACATAGCCACAAATGCTACTCACAGTATTTCCAACTACAAATTATAGTTACGCTTTCACTTGTGTTATTAAGAACTTGGCCTCTGTTCCGTCTATTTAATTTTCTAAACAAAGGTAAAAAGACGGGAAGGAAAGTGAGTGGTAGGCTATATTCTCTGTCTAACCTAAAAAAAACCAAACCAAACCAACAGCTCTATCTAATTTTGACAAGTACAAATCATCTCCATGGCTTGCTCTGCTTCACTCACCACAAACAACTCATGTTTTCAACACTTAATTTAATATTTTGCAGGCTAATGGAAACTTTACATAATGCATTCTCCCTCATACAGCTAAAATGTCAACGCAAATGGGATTGAGATCTTGATATGGAGAGAAAGCAAATGTTATCTTTTCAAAATCTACAGGCTAACAAACACGATGTGGAGGATGGGGTGAGCACTGATACAAAGCAAAGAAGGAGGGGAAAATAATCTTACTTATTTCAGAAGGGTGTCTTTATCTCTTTCTGAGTGTAGCACCCCTAGCCATACCTCTCTCAATAGTATTTTAACGTTTGATTAAAACAGTTTCTTGATCCCTCCTGATTCTGCTAGTGTCCTCCCTGTGGTAGGACATGAAAAACAGATTGCAAAACAAAAGTTGATGTGGTTATTAATAGTTATATTTCACTGTCACTGAAAATTCAATAAGTATTGTCAAGTTAGTCGTCACTCACAACAAATTCCAACTCTAGTGGTTTCCTTTCATTTTAAAAAAAAAAAAAAAAAAAAAAAAAGACAATGTTTGATCTTTGTGCATTGAGAATTCAGGGCAGGCAGCACTCATGCCTTCAGCACCTGTTAATAATTTCTCAGTAGAATGTATGGAGCAAAAGCAAGTGAAGGGAGGCTTTCAAGTTTTAACCATTCCATCCATGTACCTCATCCCATCCAAGCAGATGGTGAGGTCTCTCCCTTAAAGCACCACTTCTTTCAAGCTATAACTAGAAAGAGGGAGATTCATTTTTCTGGGTGTGACATTTCAAGAACGGTGCAAAGTAAATGGTTTCCAGTTTCAGGAGATTTCATTCTAAATACAGGCAATTAAATCTCAGCATAATGAGAAAACAAAAGCAAGCACTGATCACACCCTGGATGTGTCAATCCAGGAATAATCATCATCAGACATGGTGAGCTTAACCGTGAACAACCAAGATTTCTCTTGAGCTGTCTTCTCATTACCAATATAATATGTTTCCTCCAGGATAAAGAACTGGCAAATTTTCTCATGGGAAATCTGCATGCTTTCAGAATGCTCTACTTATTATACCAAAATGGAACATACATAGCAATTCAGTCATCCTCTCTACTGCCATTTCACAAGTCCTGTCTCCCTGTTTTCCATAGTCATATTTGAATCTATTACATTTTCTGTAACCACTGCTGAGAATAAAAACCTCATTATTAGAGAGGTTTTTATTCTCAGCATATCTAATACAATGTGGTTCAAACCACTTGATACTTACTGGGTTACAGCAAGGGGATAGATAAATGGACTAAGGTTTAGACAGGTTACAACAGAATTATAAAAAGAAAAAAAAATAAACATGGCAGCACTTTTAGCAGAATAGCTCCACCTTCACGGGTGGTACTGGACTATTGCACTGGTTTTTACACTGACATCATTACTGGCAAACAAGCTTCTTATGCCTGGAAAACAGTATCGAGAACACACTGTAACAAACGCTTTTGACTCTCCAGAGCGGACATTCCGAAATAGCTGACCCCACACTCAGAGCAGGCTTTTCATGAAGTCCCAATGTAAAGTAATGCCTGGGTACTATTTTTCCCTGCACATTTTGCATGTTTACAGGATGTATGTTCAGCCTGATCTGTGAGACACTAAACTCTACAGGTCTCGTAACAAAAATAAGAGGAGCTTCAAAGCTAAAGGACGGAACAGAACAGATTTCAGTTGGAAGGGACCTACAACTCTCACTAGTCCCAAGTTGACCAGTTCAGGACTGGCCAAAAGTTAAAACATATTGTAAGAGTACTGTCCAAGCACTGTCAGCCTGGGGCACTGAGACTAGCACTCTAGGAAGACTGCTCAAGCTTTGACCACCCTCTTAGTAACGTAATGCGTCCTAATGTCGAGTCTAAACTTAGCCTGGTGCAGCTTTGAGACATTCCCACACATCCTTTCACTGCCTTCCAGGGAGCAGCACCTCCCTCTCTGCTTTCCCTCCTTAGGAAGCCCTCGAGAGCAATGAGGTTGCTTCCCAGGCTCCTCTCCAAGGAGACAAGCCCCAAGTCCTCAGCTCCCCTCTCAGGACATGCTTTCCAGCCCTTTTCACCACATCTGTTGACTTCTTCTAGACACATTCAAGGACCTTCACAGGCTTGTTAAACTTTGGGCCCAGAAGAGCACACAGTGCTCAAGGTAAAGCTGAACCAATGCTGAATACAGAGGGTAAATCACCTCTTCTGAGTGGCTGTCGATGCTGTTTGATGCATTCCTAGGTACAGCTTGCCCTCCTAGGATTGGTCTGCATAAGAACCACACCACAACTAATTTCAAGAAACGTACATACTGACAGAGGTAGGCATTTTGTTACATATAAGCTGTATTTTGAAATGTCAGCTGGGCCATAATAAAAAATAACCAATTAAAATGTAATGAAAATCCACAATGCTATTGTAAGTTAGGGTGAAAACGCGGTCTAAAAATAAATTAGCTTTTAAATACTGCACATCACAGCCCAATATCGCAAAAGAAATTTATACATGCTTAGTAACAAAACACAGCATAGTAACAAAAAGTCCTTGCGCAAATGTTACAGAAATTAACTACATAAGTCTTAATTATCAGCATAAATTCTCTAGTTGCATGATAAATAATAAATTTATACGATTCTGCAGGCATTTAGAATTGTGCTACACTATAATGATATCCCATTTGACAAGTACTGTACACCACTAGATTTAAAAACATCATATTGTAAACAGAAGGTTTTAAACTTACAGCTTACAAAGCTGCTTCATACCTCCAGCATGTGGTATATGCTCATTTTCATCCATCTAAAAATATCACATTTGTAAAAATCTAATCTCTGGAAACATGACTAGATGCCCTTAAAATAGTCAGTTTGCTGATAGATTTATAACTTTATCTGCATTTCAAAATTACACTCAAAAATGTATTTTAAAAAGAGTAAGTTCATGCCCCTTCTGCAAATAGGCATTTGCAAAAGGCTTTGAATTAATTTCATACCAGACTGCAGCTCACATAACTTATAAATATGTTGTTCTATAAGCAGCAGAACTAAAAGAATCTGGGGTTTTACACTTTCATACAGCAGGCCTGCTGAAGAGCCTCACGAACTCCTGCCATTATCCAGACGATTATGCCATGTGCTGCCTAGCCAGTCAGTGCTGCCCCATGGAATGACCCACAAACTAGCCAAGAGCTCTTCCCATTTTGTCAGGGAGGGCATGACTTTGGTCTCCTTTATCCCCTGAGCCACTAATCCTTGCAACACCTGGAGGAATTCCTTATCTTCGAGCACATTAACACTGTGGAATGTGGCTGATGTTTAACAGAACCAAGTGCTCTATTCTGGGAGGAATGGAGCAACAGACAATGCCAAATTGCACATTAGAAAAAGGTTCTTTGCCTGGAGGGTAGCTGGGCACTGGAACAGGCTCCCCAAGGAAATGGTCACAGCACCAAGCCTGCTGGAGGAGGCATCTTGGATGACGCTCTTAATCCCATGCTTTAGCTTTAGGCACTCCTGTGGGGAGCAGGGAGTTTGACTTGATGACCCTTCTGGGCCCCTTTACACTTGACATATCCTATGATTCTATGAATCCAAATTACAGATTTTGTTTCTTAGGAAAACCTCGATAATGTTTAGACAATTGACATACAGTACTCAAGATTCCTGAGCTCCCATGTTGGGCATGCTACCCAAGGAAAGTTTGTGGGCTGACTCACCTTTTAGTTTTTACCGTATAAACTCTGGCTTCAGCTGGCAAGTGCTGAAATGAGAGAGAAGTCACTCTAGCTGCAGCTGTTAATGTGCCTACGGTACACAAACTGTTTATTTCAGTTTCTTTTTCCTCTCAACCTTTTCATACTCTTACATTCAGGCAGTGTGAGTTAAGATCCAGTGAAACGGCTCTGCTTGTCAGCACAGCAAAACACCTAACACAGCACAGCACCAGAGCCAAGCAAGCCACTTCACAAGGGAAAAGCATGGTGCTTTATATGCACTTCCCAGTTACAGAGAAGTACTGTATTCCAGTCTGGTATTCCAGTCTAAGCATCTATTATTAACAGACAACCGGCTTTTTAATTTTAAAGGCAGTAATACTGGTATTTTAATCAATTTTTAAATAGGACAAATGCATAAAAAATAAAAATAAAGAGTTATTTGAACTGAACTGTGCTGGTGACTAATACGCCTATTCCTCAATGTATTGTATTTTTGAAGTTACAAAAACATACAGTAAATGAAGCTCCGGATGACGATATTTAGCTGTCTTGAAATTTCCTTTATGTTCTGCCAACTTCAATTCTGATTTGGACTAGAATGGTAACTAGTAAACAATAATCCAGCATGCACTCATTAGCAGAAAAACAAACAATATATTTTTAAAAGTACAATATACCAGATAAATTTCCATTTCACAGTAGAAGACTTCAGCTTCCAGTCCAATGCACTTACTTTATTTTGTTGCTGACTGCAAAATGGCATAAAAATACTCTATTACACATTAGGCTTTTAGCTCTAAGGCCTTTCATTTAGCTATTGCTACTTCTTTCCCTTTCCCTCCATTTTAAGAGACACCGTCTGTGTGAAATCTGCTCAATTTCAAACAAGCGGGATAGAGTAGTTTCACAGGTCAAATCAGTTGTAATTCTTATGTTTGCATTTATGGATTTGAAAAGGATTTCATGTTATTTTTAATATTTTAAAAATACCCTCACCATGGGGTAAAACATACAACAGACTAGATGGGAAAAACAGTGACCTTGGAGGACTACAAGGACATTGAATGTGACAACAGTGTCTCAAAAAAGCAATAGACAAAAAGGGAAGAAAAAAAAAAAGGAAATTACATAGATTTCGTTCTTATAATAAATCAGCTATCACTTATCAAAACATTTTTTAGACAAAGTCTAGTTTTAAATATATACAGGTGGTTATAAATGAAGAACGTATGTATGGTTTTAAGCTTACAATCCTTAGCTTCTAATTAATAGTATCCTTGCTATTTTAGGAGCCTCATGGGTATTTAGAGGGCTAAACTGCAATAAAACCAAGATACATAAATTAAACCTATTAAGGTCGTCTTGGTCAATAAAAAGCAATTGCATCAAACAATAGCCACAGATGATGTACAGCTCTTGCCAGCGGGCAGGAGAGGAGGAGAGTACATCCTACAGCCCCTAGCACCGAGGAAAGGCTGTCATCCATCCCTCTTCCCCAGCTCATGTCTCCTCCAAGCCCAGCCCTCTTGCCCACCAGTAAGAAGCTATTTGACAGTAATATTTCAACAGCCATATGGCAGTGCCAGGCAAGCTCGGCCTTGCTGCTCACACTGCTGCTGTTAATCTCCTCCCTGGCTTCCCAGAACGGCTGCTGGCTGGTGCGTTCTGCCACAATAAACACACGTGGCAGAGTTTTCTTTCTCATTCTCGGGGGAGAGGCACAGAGGCTCCATCGGACACGTTACACTGTCCCAGAAGATGCCTTACCCAGGCCAGGGGAGAGCTGTGAGCAGCACCGTGCCCGAGGAGCCAGGCAGGGCACAGAGCAGTGCCTGCAATGCCTGACAGCCTGAGCGCGGGCGCTGCCAGGGCAGGATGCTGCTCCCCAGCGCTGGGGACACAGCAGACACAGCCCCACAGGCTGACCTCACAGCAGCTCTGGAAAATACTGCAAACCACGTCCTTTAACAACACGAAAGACCTTCACATTGTTTCTCAAAATGGCTGGGTAAATGAAGCCTAGTGCCTGCCTTAGGCAGAAAGCCTTTGAAAAATCCTGTTTCATGCAAGAGCTAAAAAGCACCTCTAACATTTATAAATTACCCAAACTCTGCATATACACTGTCTGGGAACTCCATGAGTTCCCTTTTTCCTACATTATGAACCAGACTGCATATTTACAGTGGTTTCCTTCATCTGACTAAAGCTTCATCTGCGATCCCAACACCTGTCTTTTCATTCTGCCCTTTGAATACCACTATAATTTATTCAATTCCTTTGGCGACAGGCCTCCTTCACCTCAGAAGGGAGCACTAACTTCTCTAAGGATTGTAACATGAGGAACTAACCGTGACTAGACAATGTTTGAAATGAAAGCTTTTTTCGTTTAGTTGCAGAATAAGTCTGCATTGCTGATGGATATAAAATTCAGACCAGAGATACAGAGATAACTTGAAAGAAAATTTCAAAGCACTATTCTACACAGGTATGCCTCATGAGCAACTAAGAGAGTTTCTAACTTTCTTATTACTAAATGCTATGTTATTTACAGAGAAGCTTTACGGGCTTTTTCATCCATAGGAGCATTGTGGGCAGCAGTCAAACATTCCTCTTCCCAGCCTTCACTGAGAAGGGGCTGGGGGTACCCAAAGACTAAACATCAACCACAAAGACAAACCAGAAGGCCCAACAAGTAGGTGTTCACTGCCTGTTGAAAGCTTTCAGTTTACCTGGTGCTGTTTTTAAAATCTACAAAGCAGAAGTAAGATGAATTTTAAACATTTCAACACCAGACAGGAAATTCTTAGGAATTATAAACTAGCAAAGAAGGTCAGGTCCTAAACGTACACACACACAAAGCTTTCTGCACACAACTGCTGATGTTTATTCCTGTGAAGACATTATGTATGCAGTTAAGCACAGACATAAATATTGAACACCTACAGCCACATCCTATATGAAGGAAACGTCTGGTCTACAATAAAGACACGTATTTCATAGCAATACTAAGTACATAAATACATTTTTAAGAGGTCTCCCTTCCTGCTTTGTTTTGGTTTTTTTAGGTTGAACTATTTAAAATTCAACTTCAGCATATTCACAGAATCATAGAATGGTTTGGGTTGGAAGGGATCTTAAAGATCACCTCATTCCAACACCTCTGCCATGTCCAGGGACATACCTCCCTCTAGACCTGGTTTCTCAGAGACTTATTCAACCCAGGCCTGAACACTTCTATTTATCAAAATACAGCTAACAGCACTTTAGTTTTAATATTTAAGAACTGCAAGTCTAGATATTAAGGGGGAAATTGCTTTAGTAAGTTAACTTCTACACTGAACTAAGCTCAAGGAGGAAAAAGACATATTTGTAACTGGCAAAAAGATCAGTTCTCAGCTATAAACACAGCTCCTTTTTAGATCACTGTCAACTTGCACAGTACTGGCAATCATACAACAGCCAAAATAGTCTGCAAACCATCGCCGAAAGAACTGGAATAAAGGCATGTATGTCTATGCAAGGAAGCATGATGGACAGTGTCAGAATTTTCACCTAATTCTGATCTTGTACCATCACCTCCTCTATATAAATACTCTTTTTATCATCAGCATTGTAATTAACATGACTACAACTATAATGACAAAATTATTTTTTTTAAAATAAATACTTAATTTTCCAGGGGAAAAAAAAGTTATCTTTTGGGTAAACCCATAAAAAAGTTGTTTGTCCAGCAGACAAACAACTTGATATGAATCTAAAGACTACATTGCTTAAGTGAGGCAACTTTTTGATTTAAAAGGTGTGAAAACACTAAAATGTCATTTCCCTTCTCCCTGAACATACACCTAAGTGTACCAGAAGAACCATGAATAGCAATAGTTCTTATGAGAATGTTTTTCTTGAAAAGTTCACTTCCCACACACATCAAGTTGACAATTAAGAATCAATTCAAAATGTAAGCACCTGTGTCCTAAGGCAACCTATCAGTGCTCAATTAACAAGTATGTCATATGCTTAACTTTGTTTTAGCAGGGGATGTTGGGGCTTGGGTTTTTTGTCTGTTTGGGGTTTTTGGAGTATTTTCTTTCAGATAGGTTGGTTGCTTCTGTGGATAGGGTTTTTGTTGTTGTTGTTGTGGGGCTTTTTTTCTTGTAATTTTGTTTTGTTCCGGTGTATTTTCATGGAGTCATTTTAAAGACTCATCAACAGAACAATTTGTAGCAATGTATTAACACTTACAGAACCAATTTTCTCCTTCAGAAAGGCCAATTCTCAATTAAAGGCTGAAATAGGTGCTGTGTAAATTCTTGCCTTCAGGGGATCAGTCTCTTTAAGCTACTGTTTTGCTACTAGCTTCAACCAGACCTACCATAATAGAACCAGGGAGAAGATCAAACCTGGGGAAAGCTGGCATGCATGCCTCTCTTTCCAATAAAACCACACCATGTCAGCACTGTTGTTTACTTCACTCTCACTCTCTCTCTCTCTCTCTCGCTTCCTCTCCCCCAAAAGGAACATTAAATGTCATAAGTTAAGCAAGAATTGCAGGATCTAAACAATTTATTTCTCAGCAGTGTGATGTGGCTCACTTCTATACCTCACCAAACATCACTTTTCACAGGAAGCAGCCTAGCCGAGAATAGGCTTTGAAACTATCAGGTTCAAAAACTGTGAAACCAAGGGTGAGAGAAACCTTCTGGAAACAACAATTGCATAAGATCAACAAAAATCTGCCAGATCGGTAAGGGCTCCTCCTGCAAGGCCCAGATTGTGTTCCTTTTCTCTAAATCATTATGCTTTACTTCTTATCATTTCCCTATGAAAGGTCTCTTGAAACAGTAGCTTGCTGATGTACTAGAAGTGTTCTTATGTTTCCATCACTAGAGCTGAAGAAACAAATTAAGTACTATAACAGCCTCTTTCCATTACAAGCAAAATGCCCCTGCGACAGGCTTTTTTACTCCATCAGCCGGATTCATAACTAAGATTTCTAAGAAATATTGTGAATATAAAAAAAAAAAAAAAAAAGGCACTAAATAGTAATTGTAGAGAAAGCTATCAGGTTGTACAATTTGAACAATTAACCCAACTGTTTTGCTAGGTCAACAATGTAAATTTGTTATATTGATTTTGGCTGTCAAAGACTTGCTACTAGCAAAAAAGGATGAAAATCAAAACTTTAAATGCATGTCTAAATTTTTATTTCATAGTTTCTGTGGCTTGAAATTATTGGTCAATATTTAAACAGCCTACAGTATGCTTTATACAGGCCAATATTCTCAACCTAAACAAAAAAAAAACATAAGTCTAAACTACCATCTTATAGGTCCTAAACTCCTCTGTGGACTGGAACTGTACATCACATTTTGTTCTTAACATCAAATTACTTCCAATAAATACCTTACACTAAGTTGTCAACCAGCTTGATGACACTTCTAAGCTACAGAGAAAAAAGAAGAAACCTCCAAGCCAGTGTAACTTGCATGCAATTCTTAAATAGTACAGTTCATCATTTGATACTGCTAATTTCTATATATTTATATACATAATATGTAAATCTGTCTAATTTTAAGAAGCATTTGGGTTGTTTTTGTTCATTAGTTCACTATACCTCATATTGTTTCTTTAGTGTTTGTTTGTTTAAAGAAGAACAACATTCCCAGGTCCTACTATTTCAACCAAAAAACAAGTTCTCATGTTTTTTTAGTTCAGAAATATTTGTAACAAATAGTAAACAGAATCACTACTACAGTAATAGTACATCTTCTCACTGCATCAAATGTTACATTAAATGAAACTAAACACATATGGTAAACAAAGTTGGTACCAATTTACAATACAGACCCTCTAACCTCTACACAAACCATATACCACCGGCACAGTCACCCATATATTTAATGTGAGAATCTGCTGCTGAGAATCAGTGTCAAATTTTTCCCTTTCAAGATATTTATGTACATGGGAAAAAATCCACCCATCTGCATACAGACTGACAGTAGTCACTTGTAGGATCTTTTTCTTCAAAATATTTTTTAACATAAAGCTTTATTTAACTTACGGTAAAAAGATGGAGGTGATCTTTTGTTGTCAGAATGTTATGATGCATCCCTGTACTAAGACAAATTATTTATCCTGATATTAAGCAGCACCAATTCCTCTGACTTCAACTGGAGCTGTATCTACCTAGTCAAGGCTTCTGATAAACAAGCCACTTATTCAGCTATCTATATTCAAAAATGTTGGCTTCTAAATCACCCAGCCAGTACACATGCTACAGACACCAGTTACTAACAACATAATCAGCATGAGCCATAGCCACTATACAAACAGTCTTGAGTGTCTGTCATAAAAGCACAGAAATAATGAGGTGCAGGTAATGTTCATGTTTACTTCCATTTAGGTTAAACTCAACAGTCTGATCTCACCTGACAGCAACCCCATAAAACCTCTGGCTTTAGATCCAGGTCACTACAGGATGAGAACAGCACTTTTTTCCTAAAAACATAGTCAAGAGAAACATTACCAGTTTATCCAAATTGCTTGTGGTCTAGCTGAAGAAGCCCACAGCTTTTCCAAAAGCAGTTTAATGCCCCTAAATGCAGATTAGATGGAAGTCACAGCTATGCAAGAGAGTTTTAAGCAATTGGCTGCCTCTGGAAAAAACCCAATGGTATAGTCTGAATTACCTTTTGCCCTGCATGTGCTAGAATGGTCTTCAGACTGAAGGTAACAGCTGTTACCTCAGTGGGACTGTCTTTCTTGTGTCTGTCATAATGATATGGTAATATTTCTGGAGAGCAACATATTTTGTTCAGAAAATGTTTACAACAAGAAGTGGAGCCATGTCAAGTCCTAGTGACAAAGCAAGTTGCTGGAGCGACAAAGTGGCATTACAGCATCATTTGGAATAAAGCAGTAATTTCACACGTAGCATACAGCTTTAAGAAACCCAAGAAAGCAACCTTCAGGGAAGGAAATGGCATGTACACAAATATTGATAATAAATAATAATAAACAGAAGGTCTGTTCATTACATTATGCAGAACCTGGAAGAAATCATTATTCATCTGCTTGCCTGCTCTGTCTATTTTAGTGCAGACTGCAGGAAATAATTTCCAATACTGGAAAAAAAAAAAAAAAGACATGCAGGTGGATGGCTTTCTGTATTTGATTTCATCAAAACTCTGAAATGTAAGTGCTGGAAACCAGAATGATCAAATCAAAGACTACAAAACAGATTAAGCCTACCACAAAATAAATGAAAAATAGGCATGTACATGCACGCATTACATGGAAATGAGAAAGAAGGAGTCATCCTCAGCTCCTCGACCCAATGGTTATCATGCTGAAAATAGAAAATCTAGTTAGCAAAAATATTTTGATTAGGCAACTTTCCCTTTGGAATAAACTAGGAAGAAGAAAGGAGTCAAATTTACTTTGTCCTTTTATAGGCAACTCTTGAAGAAGTTTGAGTAATAGTCCTAACTTCCAGTATTTCTAGAAATGTCATATATTAATTATAAAGTGCAGTTAATATTTTCTTCTTATGCACACACAAAAAAAGGTAAAAGAATTTATTACACTTCAATCTATGAAATTAACACATTGCTATTTACTTTTATTGGCAGTGTGCCCAAATACCCCAGATCTGCAAGACTGATAGTGAAAAGGAAAATATTTCAGGCCTCAAAGAGAGCAGATCTATGGTTGCCTGGAATGTGAAAACAGCCAGAGCCTGTTTTACTTCCCACCCCCACTCTCACCATATACACCTCCTCTACCTCACCCCTCCTAACATTAGCAAGGAACGCTGCTTTCAAGCAAAGGAGAGAACACAAATGTAGTAACATCAAGCAACAAAATTCTTGACATTTTAAGATACAAGAATTTGGATTTACTGAAATAAGATGTTGCCATATAAATAGCTGTAGTCTAAAAACAAAACCAGTACTGTGTAAGACCCTGAAAAAAAAGAAAAGAAGGATCAGTTGAGCAGGCTTCCTATATGACAGACCTGTAAACACAAACTAAGGGAATCCAAATGCTTCTCTATAGATTATTCTTTGTGCAATTAAGGATCAGCCAGATCTGTATTCTATCAGAGAAAATACAGTTCACAGTTCCTCCATAAGAGAAGGGATATTTCATAAATATCTACACAATGTAACCAAACTGATGCCAAAATGTAATGTTGGTATAAATTACCTTCTGTGAAAACAAGGATTATTACTTGCATAATGATACATGCAACCCCAAAGCAGTAAGTCATAAAAATAGATATCATCACATCCTAAAGAAATTTACAATATAATCAGACAATTTTTTAAAACTCTTTAAATTTGCAGAGCTATAAAGATACCTTGCACATTCATTCTTTTTTTTTTAAACCCCACAGCTCTCTACAAAAAACAATCCTGTCTACCCTAGTAGCTTGCAAGCCATGATTTGAAACTACAGAATTACAGAACTGATAGATGTTACTGTTGTTATTTACCTAGTAGCTTTAGTATTCAAAACCAAATCAAACCAAAATATACCAAAAAAAAAAAAAAGTTAATTGACATTGCTGAGGAAATGGCTGTATATGATGGCAAGTTCGTAAAACCTGAATGAATAAAAAGGGAAAACATGGGGGGGAAAAATGAATGTAGTATACTATGATCAAACACTGAAAGGCAGTCTCATAATGTTGTTTGCAAATAACAGGTGACAGAGCTCTCCCACTTTTCCTATTAATTTCACTGGCTTTATGAACACATTTGGCGAACATTCAAAAGAACACATCCATAGACTAATGAGAGTAAAATGCTGGCTCAATGGAGACACGAGCAAATGCTCTGTCAGTAGACTATTTGCAAACAGCTGAAATCAATAATAAATTCAACCTAACCAAATGCAACACATACAAACAGAAATTAAAAGACTGAGGCAATTGGCAAATACAGGAATGATGTTTCAGGCCACAGGGCACACTTTCTCACATACGTTAGCACTTTAAATAGGCTGGCAAGACACCGGCACCACTTAAAACACCAGAATGTACCATATGTACTTCCAAGGACAAAAATAACAAGACAATGCTAATAGCATAAGTAGCTAAACATTTATTTAAGACAACTATTTGTAGGATGTTTGAGTCATCAAACAAGAAGAAGTTAGAAAATTTATGCTTAAGGTGAAGTAAATACATGTCATGATCCTACTGTGTCTTTTTCCTTATCTACTACAGTCAAACACAGAGCAGCCACCCCAGAGAAAAACAGTAAATTAGAATAAAAAAAAGGTGTTATAGACTCTCCACAGAGGCTATGGTGCAACCCTTGCACAAGACAAGCATCCAATGTCAGTCCCAAGGTGCTGGGCTTTGGATGTAACAGGTCACATTTGGTAGAAGTTTTGAGGCTACCCATGATCCAGACAATGAAACCATCCTGCCACTGCCTGCCAGGCTCTGCTAGTTTTTTAAACCTCTTGATGTGACCTTGCCTGAAAAACTAAGGGCACTTCACTGTAAAAGGTCATAGGTTCCAACCATCTACTTTCAAATATATGTCACTTTTCAATGTATGTGTCTGCAACCAATTCTTACACTTTATACTGCAAAATATTAAGCCCAGTAAATTTTGACAGAGCCAACACAGCTCCTGCACATTTTGAAGAAACCAGGCTCTAGATCTCAACTTCACATCTGTCAGCCACAGAAACTTCCAAATACATGGAAAAGATTCAGATAAGAATTATATTCCAAACAGACCCTGAAAGCTATGCCACACAAAAAAAAACCCGCTTATGTGGGCTAGGGGAAAGGAGAGGGACACCACAATCTCCAGTTCATTACAGGAACACTGCCTGCTGTGACTAACACTAAAATCATGCACATCATCTGTTGCTATAAAAAAGGCTCAGAAATGTTTACTTAATCAGTCAAGAATCTGTGCTGCCATCATATAAGGCCTGATCCTAGAAGTCTCCTGCACAAGCCAAACACATTTTTGCAACATCAGGCCATAGCTTTAACAGGATTTGTTGAACGTTCAGAACTCAAACGTATCATCAACTCTGTCCTTGCTGGAGTTACCTAGGTATCGTGGAGCTGTCAGAAAAGAAAGACTGTGGAGAATAGAAAATAGGCATTAAAATAAAACCTCTTAAACGCCACTGCAAACCCCAACAGATTTTTTGCTGTGGAAGGAGGTAATTAAAAGAAAGGTTTAAAGGCAATTACAAAAAGTTTGAAAAAAAACAACTAAGGCTTGTTCTGAGGCAAACTAATACCCTAAACCCAACTCTGTTAGCCAGGAAACTAACTTACAGATTAATAGAAGATTAACAAATTAAAGCAATCATTACTTCTAACTCTGAACACTGAAAGGGAGAAAAAACATTTTGTTCTGTAATTTTCTTTTGATACTTTGCTATCCTAATGGATAAGCTGATGGAAAAATGGGATTATACTCTAGTAAGTAGAGTTTTACATTCATGTGTTTTAATAAACTAGCAACAAAATAAACTGACAATATGTTTTGCTGTTTAAAATTCTCCAAAAGCAGTAATTCATAAATTCTTCACAGCAGTTCTGTAGCATGGTAGGCAGATAACATTCCACTATAACTTGAATGTAAATGATTTACCCAGCTGTGAAAAGGTGTGCCCTTATCAATTACCTTGTGAGATTGTCAAAGGAACAGATCTTTTCTTTCCTTAGATATATATATTCAAATTTACATTAAAAAAAAGGAAAAATGTTGTACTTAAAAGCTCATGGCAAAATGAATACAGGAGCAAAGAACTGCAAAATCATTCACTGCAATTATCTGAGCACTTTTTAAACAGGTAGAAGATGCAGGTCACTGTATTATTTTTAGTAAGAGGAAATTAAATTTCTTTCACACTGGACTCCACGTACACAAACATTTGCTGTGCACAACAAATCTTATCTACGAAGCCACCATTCAGTGCACATGATCAAACTGACAGTGTATAACTGCATTTAACGTATCATTAGAGAACACAGAACCCTTCCATGTTTCAAATGGTTTTTAAACTGAAAATATATGCTGCTGGTAACATAGTAGATACCATGAAGAATTTATTGCTTAGCCTAAGCAAAATTTAAAATAGAAGATTCAAGCCACAGTGAGCATACAAATTTGTAACATTAGAAAAATTAGACACACACAAAAAGCCATTCTGTAACCACAAAATAACATATTATAAAGTACCCACATACAATACATACTACCATCATAACACTGAAGAAAGGCACAGGAATAAGGGTTTTCTTGAAGACGTGTTATCTTAGCCAAACAAAAAAAAAACCAAAAAAACAAGACAAAATAAAAACAAAAACAAAAAACCCAAAAAAACCAAAAAAAAACCCCAAACAGAAAAACAGTTGTCCACTTGATGGTCAGCAGGTTAAAACCACTGAATCCCAGCTTTCAAGGTAGCCTACCCCCACTCATCTTCCTCTTCCTTGTAAAGTTCCCATAAGGGCTTAAGCTACATTCACTTTTTACCTAACCTCTATCCAGCACTATCAGACTAGGTAGCAAAGACAGGATGGTAGGCTCCCAGGAAAGTAATTCTCATTCACCACCAGTGAGGAAAACCATTATGTTAATACGTTAGAAAATTTGAGCTGTATGTAATAAATAGGTTCTTTCCTTCCACTCAAATATTGCATCTTGGGCCACCCTTTCAGCTTCAGAGTTTTTTTTCTTCCAAGCACATCAAATCCTGTGAGAATGAAGCTGGACAAATTTTATGATATACTGTCACGCACTAATTTTAAACTAATTGGCTCATTTAAATTAACTTATTATGTAAGACCTTTACTGATACTAGCAGGAGTATCAGAGCTGAGAGTTTGGGTTTTTTTAGTACAAAAACAGATTCCTCCAAATACAAATTAGCATTGTTATGGAGTTGCAACACCAGCAACCCAAACAAACCCAGTAGTAGTCAAAATGAAAATAAAGGAACCTTGAATTGTTTTCACAGAATGATATAAAATCTGTCTTGTGAACACCATGTAATGTTACTAAAAATGTACTTGCTTCTGCTCCTTATATTCATTTTTTGAGAACTGGCATAGGAAGGAAGATGTTTTCCTCATTAGAATAATCCTTAGGCATGCCTTTTATCTGTGCCTCCCAGTTTACAGTATTTTAGTTTAAAAGTCAACAACTGAAAAAGGAAACTATAAAAAGTACAGACGCTTTTACATTAAAAAAAAGGCAAAACTAAAGCCAAAAAGTAAAAGAAAAAAACCAAAACAAACCAAAAAGTAGAAACAAAACCAAAGCAGAAAGTTCAGATGCAAGGAGAGATACTTGAGTCCACATATTTAGCAGCATTACCAGTACCTTCTGTAATACATAGAAAATATTTCATATGTTTTAACCAATTCTATATCCAATTTCTTAGAGGTGAAACTCATGTGTGCATGTAAAATAGGCATGAAAAGAGTTAAGTTTGTTTTGTAACTGTAAAAAGCAACAGATAAATATCCTTGGAAACTAATCCCCACAATATGAACCCACACTGTCTGTGCTTGGATTCCCAGTCCTAACTTATCTGTAAAGCTCAACCCTATCTGTGGAGAACACTATGGTGGAGGGGAATTTTACCTCAATCTCTCTGTCAAGATCAGGATTTAAATTTTACTTCTAAGAGCAACCAAAAACAAAAAAGAAGAGAAAAAAAAATTTAAAAAATGAAGAGAACATAATTCTGATGTTTGAATGCATGTCCCAGCCCAGCTGTCGCCTCCTGGTCTCACCAGGCTCAGTCAGATGTACAAGCACAGTATGCATTCCTGGCCTTGCCACATCTCAAGCACGTAATTAAAGGGTGCTGCCTTCACCTCTGTCTTCTCCCAAAACCTGACATCCAGCCTGGCCCAGCCCATAGTCATTTCACTGGCTCTGCAACACCTCAGGTGCTGCTGACCTGAGCACATCCTAGTTCAGGGCGTGAGAGTCAAGCCACTGGCACCACTCTCCAAAGTCAGGGTTACACTGTTTTTTTCTGCTAAACTGCTTTTTGGACTACCCTAAGGCTATCCATGTACGCATATATACATGCATATGCATGCACTCGCACACAACATTTAGTGTAGTTCATTTTAAACAATTAGTATTTGTGAAACTGATTCCTGTTCTACAATCCCAGCTGAGACTATGGGCTAACACAAGTCTTAATACTAATGGGTCTCTGGACACACGCATATCCTCTGCCAGCAGCAAACACACTAAACTCATTGGGACAGTGAACAAGCAACTTGTAGCTGCTAAATGACACTGAAACTATCGTGTTGTTATAACAATTCCTCATTCTGTTACAAACACACATGAGTTTACAAAAAAAAAAAATCCATATTTTTACTTCATAAAAATCTCATGTATTTATTAATTGCACACTGTGAAGGTCAATTCTTTTGGAAGAACATATTTCCAATTATTTTGCTGTATGCTATGGGTTGTGTTCAAATTCGCACAAACTCAGCAGTGGATACTTCTAAGCATGAAACACAACACTGTATACATGTTAATAACAACAATGGAACTGCTCCCTTTCAGCAGGGCCTCTGTAATATGACTATTTGATTTGGAAATATAAATCATAAATAGTTGGCTCCACTCTTTAACAAGAGAATATTCTGCAGAGTCTCCACTCAATGGCAGAGGATTAATGAAGAGCTGATGGTGCTACACAGCAAAATATAGCAGAAGCCAAAGTTTGTCACTGTACATCCAGTGCAGTTTGCTGCCTTCAAAAAGGAGTACAGCAAATGCATTATGCTGCAGAATGACAAAAGGAATCTATCCACCAAAGTAAAATCCTCTTTGTTTTCTTGAAGACAATGTCAAAGCATATTTTCCAAGTAATTTAAATGTCTAAGGGAAAAATGTTGCTTTTTGCTCTATCGGTAATTTCTTGGAGGTATGGGAAAGTTGTGTTTCAATAGGAAAAAACCCCATAAAACCATAATTAACATTACTACATTTTTTCATTAAAAGAAATTGTGATTTCATATATCAGAATGCATGCTAACGCCTCTACACAGTAGTAAGAGGTGAAACTGTAACTAAGAATTAGCAGCTTAAATGAAACTTAGGTCACTAAATGCAATCACACTTCGAATGGCACTGGAGTGATATACAGAGCAACTGTTACATACTAATGGAGAACACTGGTCTTTAAAAAGCTTAGTTTCACCTTCCAAAAGCAAAGGGTCAATAAAACTCACTACTTAATTAGATGAGAGTATTTTGATGAGCATAAATAGAGAATTCTTAGTACTACTCATCTGCTCAGAAACAGACCATAAGTCATGTCATCTAAGCATCAAGGCACTGTTCATCCACACATTCAGTGTGCTGTGTAACTTCGCCTACCAAATGACTATGGTTCAACACCCAAGCCAAAATGTAGTTATGCAATGCACTTAGCTAAAATATTAAAATAATTGTTTCTTCATACTACAGAACTATCATCATGATTTTGTACTGCATGACCACAACAGGGTTCTTGGCAGGAATTTCCATTGTTGCTTCACACAAAATTACGACTTTTTATAAGCACTCCTCCAGCTTAAACAGGACAGATATTAATTGTTCATACTAACAACAGAGGCTGTCAAGAAATGGGTTAAACATCACAAGGCCCCTTTAACTGCATGAAGTGGATAGGATTATAAAGATGGAAGCCTCATCGTCAGATGCACCCAACGTCAAGATGCACTCATGATCATAACCTGAAGTATAGCAAGGAACTGGTGGCTGAGACCCCAACAGAAGATTACAGGAGCAATATATTCTTCTCTTTTCAAACAACAAATGAAGAAATGCAATAACTATTGCTACAGGCCAGTATTTTTAGTAGCAGTTATAATAAATACAAATATGCATAGGAAAAGAGGCTCAAGAAAATCAGTCTAAAAGGCTTGTGCACCTTTACCTTCAAAAACCGTCACATACCCATTGTGGAGTTAAACTGGCTTTCAGTCAAGCTAGCAGAAGCAAATTTACATTTCTACAGAACCTGAACATGAGTAACTATAGTTTATAAATCTCTGTCTAGGACAAAATCTCTACACATGAGGACAGCTGGTAAGAAACTGATGTTTTCTTAATGAACACCCTTCTTTGACTGCTTTTAACTTTTGCACAGCCCTAACTTCGGGGGACTTCCTGTGACTGTAAAACAAAACACTATTGGTCATCCTCAAACTAAATTCCATTATATCAATGATCAGAGTGCAACAACAACAACACTCAAACAACAAAAAAAACCAAAACAAACCTTTAAAATATTCCCTTGTATACTGAAGAAAAATAACCTAAACCCTATTTTTCACCTTTGTATGCTTGTTTCAGTATCATTAAAATGACAGATTTTGTACTGACAGGAAGGCTGCTATTCCTATGTACAGCCGTAGTTCCAATGTTTTTGTTTAATTTCAACCAACTTGTCCAAGTAGGCCATTTGGTAGAAACCTATAAATGGCACCCAGGGGGTCTGGGTTCTCTCTGTAAAGAGGTCAGCTATTTCCTCCTAACTAAAAATAGGCAAGATGAGGGAGGGGAAGAGGGAGTGGAGTTTTAATTTAGGAGCTGAAAAAAGAGTTTACAAAATTACTTCCATCTTGCCACATAATGAAGAGTATGAAAAAAAGAAGCTGTCCCAAGAGTTCCAAAACCTGGATAACTTTATAGGCAGGCTGGTATACATAGGAATTGAAAGAGCAATAGTAAAGCGAATCCAGGATATGGATCACATTATGATGCCCACCCCTCTTCAGGCAGACAGATTTACCAGCAGCAGTGCCGCCAGGTGTTAACAACTCCTCTCTCTCCTACCAGCTGAGATCACACCGTGGTCCTGCAGATAAGGCACTACAATCAGCTGCTGTTACTGAGTCAGTTTTTTCCAGCATTTACCCTCCTGGATTTCTGTCCCCCTCACCTACATTAAAACCTGTTTAGGATGAGAACCACAGTCTACAACATTCCCCAAATGGCCCTGATTTGCATGGGGGCCCCTTGCAAGGCACCATTAAATACAAACAGCATCAGTTTAATACAACACAAAATCCAACTCTGGACTCCTAGCAGCAGCAAAGAGCAAGGGCGAGTGGAGTGGCACTGATGTACGCACCCACCCCACTACCTGTGGCAATCACCCAGCAGCCTAAACCTAAAACCTGGGATGGCTATTCTGGCCTCATCTCCACAGTGAACCAAACCGAGCACATCGCTAAAACTTAATCGTATCACACTGCTGACTTCTCTCAGCTACTGAGAAATAAGATCCCATCCACACTCAGAGACATTCTTCTCTACTCCTTCCAAGCAAAAGGATGACAGGCCTATAACAGCTGCTGCTGACAGAGGGGGACTCTCCATTCAGGAAGCCATGGCATATTAGATATATCAAGTGGACAGCACGTCTACTTCTGGTCCCTGTCCTAACAAAAATGAGAAAAGCCCATCCAACAATCAATGACAGGACCAAAACAGCATGAAACTGAATCAGGGGAGGTACAGGTTAGGACCCAGACAAAGGTTTTTCACCCCAAGAGTGATTGGGCACTGGAACAGGCTCCCCAGTAAAGAGATGACAGCACCAAGCCTGAGAGAGTTCAAAACGTGACGGGATTCTTGGGGCTGTCCTGCACAGGGCCAGGAGCTGGACTCAGTCCTGGTAGGTCCCTTCTAACTCAGCATATTTTCTGATTTGGTGAAACCTGGGCAAACTGGTGGAGCAGAAATCTGACAATTCCAGGTGCCCCTTCCCTAGCAATGATTTAACTTACTTTTGCTCTTTCGATACTTATTGTGGAGAAATCTTCAATCATTTAAAAAAAATGAACAGTAGCATAACTCACAGCAGTGACATAGCAGAGAACAGTGGAGTCATCTTACTCAGTTGGGTGGGGGAAGGGCAGAGGATGTATTCAGATGACAGCTTATCTGCAGAGGGCTTTTTTATGTCCTAAGAGACCTGGACAGTTCTGCAGTTGCCAGTGTTTACATGTATGTGTAATTTTTAATTCTCTTTGCTTCTGAGACACACTTTTTCATCTTAGGGGAAAAAAAAAAACAAACCTTAAAATCATAGAATATACCAAGTTGGAAGGGATCCACAAGGATCATCAAGTCCAACTCCTGTCCCTGCACAGGACATGCCAAGAATTGCACCACGTGCCTGAGTGCATCATCTAAATTCTTCTTAAACCCTATCAAGCTTGGTGCTGTGATCTCTTCTCTGGGGAGCCTGTTCCAGCGCCCAACCACCCTACAAGTGGAAAGCCTTTCCTTAACATCCAACCTAAACTTGCCCAAGCACAGCTCCAGGCCACTTCCTCAGGTCCTTCACCACAGAGACCAGATCAGTGCTAGCCCCTCTGCTTCTCCTTGTCAGGAAGCTGTAGACTGCAATAAAGTCTCTCCCTAGTCTCATTTAATCTGAACAAGCCAAGGGACTTCAGCCACTCCTCATACAGATCTCTCTCAAGGCCCTTCATGGTCCTCCTTTGGAGACTCTTAACAGCTGAATGTCTTTTGTATACTGTGGCACCCAAACCTGCCCACAGCACCCGAGGTGAGGCCATTCCAGCTCAGAGTGGGACAATCCCCTCCCTTGCCCACTGGCCATGCTGTGCCTGATGCCCTCCAGGTCAGGGTTGGCCCTCCTGGCTGTCAGGGCAGCCTCCTGCTGCCTCATGTTCAACTTGCCATTGACCAGGACCCCCAGGTCCCTTTCCTGGCATTGCTTTCCAGCCTCTCATTCCCCAGACTGTACATGCAGGGTTGCCCTGCCCCTGCTTATTGCATAGCTCACTGAAGGTGTTAAACACTGAGACAACTACAGCAGCTCTGCTCAAAATTCCACTGTTTTTACCATTATTACATATAGCACAAGAGAGGTTCAACGCATTTTTAATGTGATAGCATCCTCCCCCTCTTGCTTTCCTTTTTCCTCCCACCCCCTCTACAAATCTTCTGTGGGAAAGCTTCCCTGTTTTACTATTGCTGTTGTTGAGATGTTGCAATTATTATCTGTAATTGTAAAAAAAAAAGCCAAACAAAAAAACCAACAACACCAAAACACACACTAGGACAAATCTGGCTCTCTATGCCAACAACATCTGCTATCACAAAATGGATATGTTTAATTTAAAACCTGCCCAATGTCTCTGTACATGACAGAACACTGACTGCAGGACAGGGAGAGGCCTAAACCCAGCATGTGCAGCCACACGGTACACAGGGTATATGATGTTAAACCTTATACATCCACACAAGTAGTCTTGGTTAAAAGACCACTAATAAACGGGGCAAGGAAGTAAGATATGACATTATATTTGTCAAGAGTAAAGACCTTGTATTTATTACCTACAATCAGATCTCCCTCTGGCATAATATGTTTATTTTCATACTATTAGCCTAGAACACTAGTCCCGAAATTTTAATTTTACACTCCATTTTATTTCAAAACATCAGTCTTTTCAATGGAATATTTTAGGTTTCTGCAACATTATGCTGCAATATTTTCGTTTTTTTGGAGGAGGCGGTGGGCGAGCCCCGCCGAACAGCCCGCCTCCCCTCCCCCACGGCACACATCCACATCCACACTCCAAGGCTCGTGCGTCAGGAAGGGAGAAACGCCGTACGAACCCTCGTGGAGAGCAGCAAAGAGGCATGTTAAGGCAGCACATAAAGGGGAGCCTTTATTCCGTCTGAACGCCGACTTTGAGGAATTAATATGCGAGCCGAACTTTTAGGGTGTGGCTTGGTGTTTTTGCCCCTTGTTGCGCTGTGCAGGATGCCTGCCCGAGAACCCGACAACATATCATTAAATAGGTCAAGGGTCATTCGCCTTACATCACACCACACCAATATTCAGCCGCGCACCGAACCCACCTATCAGCCCCCACCGCCGAGACTGAACGCGCACCACAAAATGGGGACCCTGCCCGGCGCGGTGACAGTACCGGGGGCAGGGCGCCCACCCGCTCCGGGGCTGGGCTCGCCGGCCCGGGACGCGCAACAGGTCGGCGGCCCCGCAGCTCCGGCCCCGCCGGGCTCCCCGCACCCCGCCCCGCCGGCGGCCGCGGAGCTGCGAGCGGGGCCGGGGGCAGCGCGGCTCCGGGGGGCTGGGCACGGGGCGGGGGGCGAGGAGCGAACTTGTTTACCTACTTGGAAGTAAACTTCGATGTAGGGGAGCGACCGGCCCCTCCGCCCGCTGCTGATTCAAGCCCTGGCGATGAATGGGATCCCCTCCCCCACCCAGCCTCTGCAAACTCCACACTGGAGCGTGAATACCTCGCATTTCTCTCCCCCACCTCCCCGAGCATTTATATATTTCTTAATAAACCCTCCCATACATTAAAATACTGTCTCAGA
Source organism: Pseudopodoces humilis (assembly GCF_049639895.1). Lineage (NCBI taxonomy): Eukaryota > Metazoa > Chordata > Aves > Passeriformes > Paridae > Pseudopodoces > Pseudopodoces humilis. Next base: position 19,929,370 of record NC_142201.1, read on the forward strand.
ACTAGAGAGAAACTGCCCCCCCCTCCCCTCCCCCACGCCTCGGGGTCGCTCTGCCCGGGGGCAGCTGCAAAACACCCGCCACGGGCACGGCAGCCCCACACACACACGCATCACCTCGGCCCAAAGAAAACACCCCCAAAATCCCCAAACAGACCCCAAAACGTCCGGGTTCAAAAAACTTCGTCATAGCAAGCGGCGGTTAAGCGACCCCCTCCCCCCCGGGCGGGTCAGGCTGCAGAGGGGACGCGGGGGCAGCGGGCCCCGAGCTGGGCTGGGCTCGGGGGGCTGCGCCGGGAAGGACAAGCGTAAGGAAAGGGGGAATTAGAAAAAAAAAAAAAGCCACACACAAAAACCAAAATGACGGGGGGGGGGGGGGGGAAAGAAACCACAACAGGGTCCCCGGGATGAATAATCCGCCTCGGGAACTCACCTCGCGGCGCAGCGGGCGTTAAAGGCACAGCTCCCGCTCCCGCGGGCGGGGAGAGCCCCAACTTCTGCGGGGGGCGGCGGCGCTGCTGCTGGCGGAGACTTTCCCTCACTTGCCGCGCATGGTGCAACTCCTCTTCCCCCGGGGTCCCGGCCAGCCTGCCAGGAGGCTGCGAATCCCCCCTCGCCGCCGCCGCACACGCCTCCTCCCCCCCCTCCGCGCGCACGGGCGGCACAAGGAAGTCCCGGAGAGTGGGATGGGGGAAACGGAAAGTTTTGGGGCGGAATGGCGGTGAGGGGGGGCTGGCGGGGCCGGTGCGGACGCGCGGCGGCGGCGGGAGCAGCGCCGAGGGGGAGCCACAGCCGCGCCCGGGGCCGCCGCCACCGGGCGGGAGCGAGGGAGGGGACGGCGGGGGAGGGGGCGCACCGGGAGGGCCGGGGCGGGTGGGGGGCGAACCGGCCGCGCCCTCCCCCACCTGCGTCGGTCCCGCACGCCGGGACGCGCAACTCGAGGAGGCGCCGCCGCCAACGCCCCCGGGGATGCCCCGGGGTGCCGCCGGCCCTCGCCCCGCCTGTGGTTATGTTGTGCTTTGGCACCCCCCCCGCAACTGAAACCCGGTGACAAACCAGGCACACATACGGAGGGCAGCCCGGCCCTCCCCTCCCCCGCCCGCCGGGCAGCGCCGCGTTCCCTGCTGCCGGCCGGCGCGCGGTGCCCGCGGCCGCCCTCCGTGCCCCGCACGCTCGGGCCCGCGGCCGGCCCGGGCCCGCTCGGGCGGCTGTGGCCGGTGCTGCCCGCGCAGGGCACCGCGGGGCGCGCTCCGGCGCCCGGGACGCCGCCGCTCGCCCCCCGCACCCGCGCGGGCGGGCGGGCCCGGCGGGGCTGCGGGGGCGCCCCCCCCGCCGCCACCGCTGCCCCGGTCCGGGGCGGGCGGCGGTGCCCAGTTCGCACCCCGGGGCGCGGGACCGGGCGGGCTGGGAATCGACACGAACGGGCTTTATTGCATCTCGCTGGGGCGCCACACCCGCGGGCAGCAACGCTGCGACTCTCTAGCCCGCAGCGCGCCCGTCCCACGCGTGTCCCCGTGTCGCGTCCGTGTCCCCCCCACCCCCGGGCGGATGATGCAACGCGGCTCCATGTGCTTCCCCTCCCCCGCCCGGCTCCCGGTTTTTTGCGCTTGGCGGGTCACCCGGCGGCTGATTGATTCTCCCTTCGTGCTGCGCCGTCACCCGGCGCTGCAAAGTAAATAACAAGTTGACATCATTACCGCGCTCCGCAGGGCCCCGCGCGCCGCTACCGCACCGCCGCGAGTAGCTGCGCACGGCAATCCGCGCCGCGCCCAGCCCCCAGCCCGGCGGGGCCGCTGCCCGCCCGGCCCCGCCCGCCTGCCACCGCAACACCGGGAGGGGCCCGGCCGGTCGCCCGGGGCCGCCAGGATGCTTTCGGAGGCCTTTTCAACCCTTCCCCTCCCCCACCCCTCCCCACCCCCCGGCCTCATGGCTAATGTCATGCAAATAATAAGATTATCGGGATGTTGTCGGGGTGTCTGCCTCGGTGGGCACATCCCGGTGACAGCCAGACTCGCGGGGCCCCGAAAGTCATATTTATTATTGGAGGTTTTTTTTTCCATATGACCTTTCCACTCTTTTATTCTCCTTTGGTCTTATTTTGACATTAAAGGGAATTTCGTGCTCGTTATACATTTAGCCCAAAGCCTACACATGTGTTGTCACCCAGTATCCTGATGGAAAAATATGACATCACCCAAGTCAGGACAACAAAGATCATTGCAACATACATTCATATATGTGTTGAAAGCAGAACTCTCGAAACACTGGGAAGTGTTGCGGGCTGATGTGATTCATTTTCATATTCAGAGCCTCGAGACTGCAGTGCAAGGCCATCTGCGCTCAGACAGACAGGCAGACACGTGTCTCCCTTTCTAAGTAAGCTCCCCTTCGCCTTATTTTTCTCCAAATGCAAAACCTACATTACGTTTTTATTACTCGGCGATGTAAACAAACTAAAAACACCCTCCAGATTCTTAGAGAGATGGGCCAGAATTTTTAGCTCCTGTGCTTTTTTGTTCGCTTGCTTGCTTTTAAAGTGCTATGAGCTTACAAATGAGGTAAACTCATGAGAAAATGGTCCTAAGTCAAGACTTGCAGAGCTTCCAAGGCGCGGACAGCCAGCAAGGAAGCTGAGACTCACTCCTGGTGCGCTGTGGGGAGAGGGACGGAGCTGTCACCGCTGTGTCTGAGCCACCCTCGTCCCTCACGCTAAGGTGGTGGCTCAGCACGGGCGGGAGGCTGCCTGGTGAGGGGGCAGAGCACACCGGGATGCCCGGAGCCGCAGGCTTCGGTAAGCGGCAGCACTGCAGGTCTGGCCTGGCAGCCTTCCCAGCCGTGTGTTGGGCTTTTCACTGCCGAGGAGCCGCACACGCTCATCCTGCGCTGCCGGGCCCTGGACCTACCGCAGTGCTGCGGCCTCCAGCCCACAGAGCCGCCGCGTCCCCGCCGGGCACTCGGACAGCTGGGCCCGGCAGGCCTGGCCACAGCTCTGCTGAGCGCGCAGGGAGACACAGGGGGCAAGGAAAGCTTGGTGGACAACTGAAGGCATTGTGATGGCAAGGAAATTAAATTGCAACGGCATGCGGATACAAGGAAGTGACTTTTCCTCTTTCCTAACTGGGCACGGCCGCCGCCGCCTATTTCTGGTGGAGTTGAAGGCTGTCCTGCAGGGAGCAGGACAAGCAGGAGAGAGAGGGCAGGTCCGGAGGGCTGTATTCGCCTGCCCCTCACTTCGGGAGCTGGTGCTGTGGCCAGTCCAGATCCCTGGTTTTGTACAGCTGTGTCCTGGCCACGCCGGGCAGCCGGCAGCCACCCCCGGGGAGATGGGGTTAAATATTGACGTAATCCTTGCCCACAACTTCAAATGAAGGTTATCAAAGAAGGCACTTTTTTAAGGCTATGCTTGGCTAAGAGGAGCTGCAGAGACCCGAGATAAAGACTTGGGTTTTTTCCAGTTAAAATAAAATAAAAAAAAAATTTAAAAATCCCCAACTGTATAGTGGCGGTAGAGTGAAAAGCAGAAGAGTGAATCACTACTCTAGCCATTGCAATAATTTTGGCCTTTGTGTAAGAGAAGACCCCAAAGTGACCATATATAAAAGAAATCACCGTTTTTTTAGGAGCCTTATTTTTTCAGTTTCATCGTGTGACACTGCGATGGTGATCAGCAGCAGTGCCACAGCCCTGCAGCTCCAAATGACGGAGCCAGAGCTGAGGTTTCTTACCCTCATTAAAATGGAAACCCTAACCTGAAGCAATCAAACTGAAGGGCCAGCAGGGTTGGCTTACTAGGGAGATAATGTGATCATAAGGCAAAATATTTTGTGTTTTATGAGATGAAACTCATTGTTATTTTTCTAGTGCTTCATCATCTTGTGTTGGTAACTGTTTCTATGTTTTCCCCTCACCCCATGTTTTCCATTCTCTAAATAAAAATAAGTTCTCTTGAAAAAGTGAATAATTAAAAAATAAATAATTGCTTCTTCTTTTACATTACTTTGATTAAATAATTCTTCCCACAAAAAAAAAAGCGCCTGTAATGCAGATTATTTATTTGTTTTGTGGACTGAAAAGAAAAGAGTATCTGCTAATTAAGTTTTTAAGACAAATTCATATGCAAACTTTTGATACAATAGTGAAAACTGAACTTGAATAGATATCCTCACACTGCTGGGATGGCACTATGCCATTCTCACATTGCTGTACGTAGATATTCTGTGCATGGAAATGTGACATAGTAGGCCCTTGCTGTCACACTTTCAAGTAAGTTAAATCCCTAGCTTTCTTTTTATGAGGTGTCCTGCCAAAGCATTCATGGTGGGAAAGTACAGACTTTTAGTGTGTTATTATTACTATTTAGCACTTCTGTAACAGCAAGCTTTGACTTCTATTTTGTGAGCATCTTTACAATATTTGATATTCTTCAGGTAAATGTTCTGATGGAGTCACTCGTGAGCAACTGCTTTGCAGAATCAAAACCATTTTCTCATTTAACTGCTTGTTAATACCAAGAGTTTCAATTTTAGAAGGAAATTCTGATTGACTAAGATATTTGCAGGAATTGAGACCATCAATGGTTTTTTTTCCTTCACATATTACTTTATTGATATCTTTGGATTAGACTGAAAGATTTTGCTTAATTCATGACCACCTGTGCAAGTAGACCTCTTGAGTAAAATTATATTAGCAGAAATAAAATGGTAAAGTGGAAGACCTTGTTTCAAAGTTTCTGGAAGACAAAAGTGTCAAATTTTTTTTTGATTTTGCAAGGGAAACATGATCTGGTCCTTTTTTCTCTCTATAGTTTGACTCGTGGCCTGTAATACCTGCACTTTCTAGCAATCATTTTCCACCATTTTGAGATGTGAAGATTTAGATTCCTTGGGCTTTAACAGGAATTCAATCTAGTCTAATAACCTCTGATAAGAATTTTGATCCTGTTACTCTGTTGCAGAGGTTGCAAAGAGAGATGCACTATTCATACTTCTTTCCCCATGCCATTATACAACCAATGCACATCTGCTGCTCAGGGACACTGTGTATTAGGTAGACATCACACCAAATGTGTTTTTGCTTTTTTCTATAAGATCATGGATTGGTGATTCTTCCAAAAATCTACATAAGTCAGGGCAACACTCCTATCTAGTGTATGGAAGATATTCTTTAGTATGTTGAACACGTACTTGTTATTACTTAAGGTAAAATAAATCAGAAACTTTGATGTATGTAATCTCCACTCTTCTGATCTATTTAGTGGGCTGACACGAAGAGCTGAGCTAGCAGTATGGGTCCCTTAGGATCCTAAGATGGAACAGAGATTTTTTTATGTTGCTCTAATTTACTCTTAGAGACAGTTTGGCCTCCTGCCAGTCTGGAATAGAAAGAAGAGAGGGGTGATCATCTCTTTTCTTGTCTTTCCTCATCCATGCAGTGTTGCATGGCCCCAGCTGTGCTGAATTAATGTCTGGGCCAGTTTATCATTTCAAACCTTTTTTTTCCTCCCATGAAAGATTTTAGAAGAGGAAGTAGTTCTACGTAGGAGCTGGCTGCAGGAGAGTGAAACACCTAGAGAGTGAACAGGATCAGTTCTCCTGCAGAGAAGCCAGACTTAGCAGGAGGTTGTGCTATGGACATGAGAGATGCTAACTATGCATCATCACCCCTAGTTGCTCAGGTTTTCTGGAAGTGTATGAATCCCGAGTGTTGTGAGAGTGCTGTCAGATGTCTCCCCTAGTCCTGTGAGAATTATTTTACCCTCTGAGGCCACAGCAGCAGGAGCAGCCCTGCTCACACATTTCTCAAAGTAGCTAAAGTCAGCTGGGAACCAGGAGTCTACCCTTGGGAAAGCCTAATCTTCCTGAAGAATCCTTGTTAATACTGGTCTGTGGTCTCCAGTGGGGACTTTGTCAGGACAAGCCCCAGGGGAGAGGGAGAGCCCAATCCCTCTCATGAGGAGTGTGCATGCAAAGGAGCAAACAAACAAGACACAGACATGTCTGTGGGCAGGTGGGCAGGATGAAACAGGGATGGAAGGACCAAGTGTCTGCATTGCACCAACAGCAGCATCCAAGTGCCTCCTGGGGCTGGGGGTGTCCAGCCAGAGGCTGGTCCTGCAGGGTGCCTGACAGGAGCACCTTGGACATGCTGTCGAGGTTCACTGGTTGGGTTAGTTTCACCCAAAGGGAAACCAGTTCTCATGCTCAGAAACCGCTCTGGTCTGTGTCCCAAAGCTCAGTGTGGGAAGAGAGTTGGGAGATTAGTTTCAGAAGTGCACTCCTGTTATAGACTGAGAGTGGTGTAGATGCAGTCTGCAACAGTTCCCTGTTTATAGTGACATTGCATTGTATAATATTTTACACTTTAAAAGGTCTCAATTCATTGGGATTACTCAGGATTTAAAGCATGATTCACTGTTGTAAAATGTAAGACATATGGATTGCTTCCCTTGCCAAATGCAAAATTTTTGGTTCAAGAATTCTAAAATAGTTATTCTTTACACAATCTCTATGGCTACTGAAGCACACAAGGTATGCTGTATCATTTCTAGATGCAAGCTGCCATTTTTGAGGAACAGTAAATAGAGAGGAGAAGTATTCTGAAGAAACTCATATATGTGATGCTAATGCTGGAAGAAAATTAGCCTCGTGTGGTGCCGTGGCCCAAGATGCTGCTGTAATACTGGGTACACAGAAATGGATGTGTCAGGGAGGAGAACAGAGGCTGAACAGTCTCTGCCTGGCATTGGTGGTATGATGTCTGCTAAAGTAGTCCCATTCAATTATCTGCACTTCAAGAAGGATGATGGAGGAGGTACAGAGAAGAGTACTGATAATGACAAAAGGATTGGGAAAAAGTTTATTTAACTTATCAGTGAAGTAACCCTCTGGAAGAATGACCATGAGGGAAAAGAGCTATCAGAGGACTTCTCAGTCTATCCCACAAACATAGGGAGATCTACAGCTTAAAGTTACAGGTCAAGTAACAGGTTTTTAAGGAAATTAACAAGTGAAGCAGCTGGTGGGGATGTCCTTTGACTGGAATCTTAAACCAGGCATGACTACTGAGCCTCAAAAGGCAGAAAGAAGTCCTAAGGCCCACATCATTTTCCCTCCCTCCCTCCCTCCCTTCCCTGGGTTTTTTTCCTCACTGATTTCAGCATTTCCTTTAATGTTTGTATTAGAAATATAAGTTAGGGGAGATAATAGGAATGAGGCAGTATCTGGGTGCCTCTTGCCCATCTCCCTTGAATACCTTCCTACATCACTAAGTTTAACTACGTATTTTGAGACTTCCAAATTCAGATTTGACAGCTTGGGCTTCAAAGTATAGCTTCCTCTGCATTGTGTCATGGTAAATTTGTGACTGGCAATATTTCACAGGCTGCAGTTGCTTGTGATTTTTCTGTGTAATTGGCTCTGTGTAGGCTGCTGGCTTTTTTTCTTTTTTTTTTTTTCTTGATTAAGAGGGGAAATATTAAAAGAACATAACTGATTACATTGTTTAATATTTTCTGTACTAGGATCTTTTGTTCTTTTATTTTCAAGACTCTAAATATTTCATTTTCATTAAATTAAAACTTTGCAATGAAGGATGAAAAACTGTGAGCCAACTTCAAATATTTTGAATCATTTACATAAAATTCCTCATTCTAAAATATTTCTTTACTTGCCCTTAGAACAGAATTAGCATGTGCGGCCTAAGCTTTTACTTGTTTTCAGGTGGGTTTTTTAATTTGTTTTTTAATTAAGGCTGCTAACCATCTAGTGCTATCAAACTTATCTAAAATAAATCTCTAACTCTGTCAACCATGAATGACAAAACAACTGAGATATGGAAGGTGAGCCCAAAATTTTCATAAATATAAAAAAAGTGGGTCTGAAAGTACACTTGGGTATAGTATATTATTATAGTTAATTTATATTTATTAAATTTACTATGTTTCTTCTTTTTTTAAGAAAAACTTTGAATTGAATATAAACATTAATACATTACCAAAAAATTAAATGTTTTTGAAAGAAAGGTGATGTGGAAAACCAACATTTTTACAAGACTTCTAATATGCTTATCTTATGTAATGCTATTTGCAGTTTCTTTTTCAATTAGTTTTTCAGTCAAGTTTTCCATGTCTGTATGTTAATGAATTTAGATTAATTCCTCTGTGGTAAGAGTAGAAGGAGTACCTTTACATATTTACCGTAGCATATTTGTACATTTGTTCACTTGCTTCCCTGCTGGAACACAAAGGGGCAAAATACTGAAATTATCCTGAGGCAAAAATACTCAAACCAATATACAAAAGATTTTTGCAACACAGGGATCCCATCGGGTTAAAACGATACCACCTAAAAGGGTGTCTAATTTCAGCACTGTTTACAGAATCAGCTTCAAGATTAGGTGAGAGAGCCTGCAATTTTTCAAGCTGATTGCTCTGTAAATTTCCAGATAGAGAATACACTGGCTTGGGGGTTTTTTCAGTCTTTTGGACTCTCACTTCTAGAAATTCTAGTCCCTCCAGATGAACTTGGATTTGCTTGGGAGTAAGAGCAGCTGCAAGATTTTCAGATATCACAGAATTTATGTAACAGTCTATGTTTGCACTCATCAGTGTTTATGTTTACTTTTGTAAGAGTAATGAGTAGTCCAGCTAGAAAGGTTTATCTGCAAGCTAGAGTCATGTGAGCATTTGCAACTGGAGTGTGCTCACTGAAAAGAATACAATTTTTTTTTACCTCTTCCATTTGCCCAGTGCCAGGAGAAGCTAACCAGCTTGTGTTCCATAAGGATGGGCTTCCTGATGGCTTTCAAAGGCATCAATTGCCTGAGTCTTTTTGGAGGGGTGATTGTTAACTTTGGTGTTGTCTTCTCTTACTAAGTCTACAAATTGCTGTAAACCAACAAAGCAATCATCAGATTTATCAGCCAAAACAAACCCATGAAATTACTTTTTTTTCAGTAGTGTGTGAGGGCTCACAGCCATAAGTGCATTTTTATCTGTATGTATTTGCACAAGAAACACACAGACACAAGACACAAACATGCTTCATTTAAAGCCACATGCCTTGGACCTCACACGTTAGCCTTTACCCTCACAAAGACCCCACTGTGTTCATCAGGACCAAGGTGCCAGCAGTCCTTTGCTGCATCCTGTCAGTTCAAAGAGAATGGCTGTGTTGTTCCAGATGCATTGCAAGATGTCTTTGTTTGGTGCTGTAATAGGATCCTTATTAACACCTATCTAGTTTTGGCCATGTACTCTTCTCAGCAGTAATCAGAACTCAAAGCTTAGGATTAATCTGTGTTCAGTCCCTGATCTCCCCAAACCTAGGAGCAGAGCAACAATGTTTTCTTGATGCTTTTCCTTCTTTTTGAGAGTAGCAAATGAGTTTTATCTTGAGGTTTCTGTATTTTTCTTGGAAGACATTGTAGTGACAGAACTGAGAGAAGCAATTTCCCCTACTTATTTCTAAAATAAAGGCAACTAGCGACAGGACAAAAGGAAATAGCCTTAAGGAGTGCCAGGGGACTTTCAGGCTGGACATCAGGAAGAATTTCTTCACAGAAAGGGTTGTTAATCATTGGAATGGGCTACCCAGGGAAGTGGTGGAGTCACCATCTGTGGAGGTATTCAAGAAATGACTGGACATGGTAGTCAGTGCCATGGTCTGGTTGACAAAGTGGTGATCAGTCAAAGGTTGGATTCCATGACTTTGAAGGTCTCTTCCCACCTCTGAATTCTAATGGTTCTATGATTCTGAAACTAAAACCCTGCTCTGCAGGTTACCATGAGGTCAACCATGGTGTTTGTGACCAGCCATCAAGGGCCTGGGCTCATGCAACAACACAATGCCCCTCTCAGATACAGTGCTGTGCTACTCATCCCTCAAAGGTATGTCCAAGCAAAGGTGAACAAGGGGCTTGCCTACAACTAACTAAAATGGGGAAGTAAAATGGTTACAGGTTTAGTTTTCTTATTAAGTATAATTTTAAATAAAACTTTTGTGGTGTAGAGGTAGTTGCAGCAGTATGCCTTCCCTTAAACAAGGGATAAAATAAACTGAGTTTGGGTAAGGTACAAGAATTTATGACAGTATAAAATAGGTTAAAATATCAGGTTTCTAATGAATGTAATTAAAGCAATGTATTTTTCCTAAGGTGTAGCAATCTGAAGTGGCTTCTGAGAGACAGCAAAGAGAAATGGTAAGCCAGGCTCTCCCCTCCCTTTTCCTCTGCATCATAAATGCTTCAAATTGTAGGAAACATGTCCAGAAGTGCAGTGCAGCAGAGCACTGCTACAGCCAATGGAGCTATTTCCATTTACAGCAGCCAAGGGGCTTGTCCTTGTTTTCTTTCTGCAGAAGAATATGCAAAGCAAATTTCAGATCTTTATTATGAAGCAGTGGACAGGTTTCAGGCTTGATGTTCTGCCTGGAGATGTATTATATTTTCCCAGAATATGAAAAAATGACTGGGAGAGAAAAGGGCATCTTGTAGGTGACACCTAATTTGATTTTCCACCCTCTAAACTGAATTTTGCACTTTTTTATTTTGCAGTGAATGTAAGCATTTCTTTTGCATGATTGTATTGCTCATAAAATGGGTTGCTAATATTGAATGTTGCTGTCAATGAAAAAAGAGTCCCTTAAAATGCTTATAATTTTCTCTACAATTAGTACCCCTTTAAACAGAGTATTTACATGATCCATCAACAGATCAGTTAAGTTCTTTCAGTACACTTTACTTGCATTTGGCAGAACAATTTCTTTGCTAAAGTACACCAATGAGTGGGAGATACTGCAGCTAACAAAGTAAAGTAGAAAGGAATGTTTGTTTTCCCCTAGGGTTTGTAAAGAAAGAAAAAAAAATCTTCAATTTGGTCAGAAAGACCTCACTTGCCTAACTCACACAAGCTGCCATTCTGTTTTAAACCACAAGCCTTTACAGCTGTGAAAGAGGGTGAGCTTAAAAAGGAAAATAAGAAGTCCATTGGGTTCAAAATTCTGTGTATAGTCATTCCCCCAATTTCTGAAATTTTAGGGTTCAGTTCTGGCTTTGTTAAATTAATGGTAAAATCACTACAGGCAGGAATACAATTTTAATCTTAAAGGTGTTTTGTTCTAATTTATGAAAGTTAGCGTATTACAGAATGGATGATATTTCATTACACGTGCACACAAATAGGCAATAAACAAATACAATGAAATGAACTTACCCAAGTAAAACTAGAGCGTCACAAGTGTTTGTCTTAAGAAAAAAAACAGATTTTTTTCCCCTAAAATGCTGGGCAAAGTCACAGGTGAATGTGACATGGGAAAACTTTCCCACTGAGGTCTTTAAAACCACGGTTACTTACATTTTTTGTTTGCATTTATGTTTTAATAAAAAACTCTTTCTTTCTTTCTTTCTTTCTTTCTTTCTTTCTTTCTTTCTTTCTTTCTTTCTTTCTTTCTTTCTTTCTTTCTTTCTTTCTTTCTTTCTTTCTTTCTTTCTTTCTTTCTTTCTTTCTTTCTTTCTTTCCTTCTTTCCTTCTTTCCTTCTTTCCTTCTTTCTTTCTTTCTTTCTTTCTGCAAGCCTACTACAACCAAAAAATATTTGATTTCCTTTGTGAGAAGGATGTATAGTTGCTGAATAATTTATATTGTATTCATAAGATAATTCATAAATGTTGGTGTTTCTCCCCTCCCCCAGATCTGAATTATTATATCTGATTAATAATTCATTCATCCTTCTGATCCAGCTGATCTAAGGTGAGAGTAATATCTTACAGAGAAAGTGACAAATGCATAAAACAATGTTTTTCTGACCATGGTTAGAACATGGTCTTGGGTCAGGACATTCTGATGGTGAATCACTCAGATGAAAGCAGGGTGTGAGTCCCTAGGTAGTCACTGTGGAAGTGGATGGCATGAGCAAACATTTGGGAACAATTTATAGAAGCACAGACTCAGCTCACTCATGTGGATGGGATCTTTTAGTCCTCAGCAAAGATGATTCGGATTTTAGTGGCACTTATGATCTCCTTGCATGAGGAACAGGCAAGGAAATTGAGTTGCTATGAGATAGTGGATAGGAACAGAGTGATGGCCCATGTGCCAGCAGGCAGCTGTCGTCCCAGGGCTGGAGGAAGCCCTTGCAGCAGAAGCCAGATGGACAGGAGAGAGTTGGATGGGATGGAGCAGGTCCACAGGCACATCCCAGGAGCCCATCCTGTTGGAGGAGAGGATGGGGGCACAGTATTGGTCTAGCTGTCTCCCTGCAATGCCTGGTGGGAGAGAGGAGGAAGCATTGTCCCAGCTTTGCACTTGGCCCCGTTCTGTGCAAGGGCTAGGACAGATGATCCCCTTTCCACCCAAACTGGTGGGAGTCTGTGATTCCAAGTTCACAGGCTGACTCTGCTGGAGCACTGAGACAGGGCAAGAACAGCAGCTCGATTCCAACAGGATATCCTCAAAAGCCTAATTTCTGTGACTCTTATGTGATGGGAAAGTGTTTTACTTTGCCTTAAGAGTCTGCCAAAAGGCAAAACCATCCTACACATGCCATAGGGGAAGGTAAGAGTTCACCACTTCCAACAACAATAAAAAAGGAGAATGTTTCTTTAGAAATCTAAGCATGATTTTAATGGCCTAATATTAATCAGCCAGGATTGAAAATGATGGCCAAATTATAAATAGAGCTGAAAGGCACAGCATAGAAAAACACAGTTGTGTTTGCATTATAAATTTTGTATAAATAGAAAGAAAAATAACCCCTGAAATTGTTCAGGCTCAAATTCCAGTTGCTCTGTTAATATGAAAACTGTTCTATCCCTTGTTATTTTTCATTCCTGAGCCTATGAAACCTTGGTTGGGACCAGCCACCTCTCCCAGTGCCAGCTCCCCCCTCTCCAGCCATTGCAGCACTAGAGCTGCTCTCTTGGTTTGCAGGAGAGAGATAAGAACAGGTTCAATGTTTCTAATTGCAGTCTGTCCCTTCCCCTGCTAAAATCTAGTGCAAGATCATTAACAAGTGGTTCCTGTGGAAACTTTTGGGTCCAGCATGACCGCAACTGCCTGGATGAATATGCCATTTGATTAAACTTTTAAGTGTCCCTTTTGCAGCCTGTCCTCACCTGTGTGCAAACTGCAACAGCTCAGATCCCCTGGTAGCTTGCAGGCAGCTACCATGACTAACAGGAAGACCCTGATGTTGCTGTTCTCTGCAGCCCTTCACACCAGAATAATTTGTAGTCTGCTTGTTACTTGATTAGCCTCTGAAAAAATTGAAAATATTTTGGTAGCACTGCCACGGCTGCTCTGGACAGCAGGAGCCTGTCTGGAGCTGGGTGGCTCTGGGGGAAGCCCTAAGAGTGCCCTGGTGTTGAGCACCAAGGGGTTTGGCTCTGGCAAGCAGCTGGTACTGGGCTTCTCACTTCTGGGAGAAACCTCTAAGAGTGCCCTGGTGTTGAGCACCAAGGGGTTTGGCTGTGGCAAGCAGCTGGTACTGGGCTTCTCACTTGTGGGAGAAACCTCTGGGTGCTGACAGCAGCAGATGTTGTGGCTTTTACTTCAGTAAGAACCAGTCAGGATCCAGAGAAGATGATGAAAATGTACTTCAGCTCACAGAAAGCTTTTCTTACTCCTGGAAGGTTTTTTATTCCAAGGTTTTGAACTAAATGGCCTGGATTGTAAATTTATTTGTCAGCCCCCAGTAAGAATATTCTGACTTGAACTGGACAAGAGGGAAATGTGCTATACATCCAGTCATAATGAAACAGAGCATCTTTTCTTTGAATTCTGTATTAAGCCACTCTAAAGGGCACAGTTATACACTGGATTGCTCCTTGTTATTCTTATCACCACTGTCACCCTTTCTTGCTTAATTTCTTCATGGTGGGGGCATCAGATCCAATTTTCTAACACACTCAAACATATGGATTCAAGATGTGGGCTGGTCTTACTGAAGGATATTGTGTTTTTACTTTCTCTAAAACTGAATAAGCAATTGTCACAATCCAAGCTATTGTGCTGAATTAAGAGAGAAAAAAGGCCATAAAATGGGAGACTGTGTATGGGTGGCAAAAGTGGGTGCTACATAAATTAGCAGAGCTAGAATATGCTTATTAAATAGGCATCAGAGAATTAGAGGAAAGTATTTCAGTTTACATTCAAGAGTATTATGGGATTGTTTATAGGGCCCAAAAGAACTTCCCAAGCATTAACACATGCAGTATGAGACGCAGAGGTGGTAGAATCTGTATAAAGGTGAACAGACACGTAAAACCAGAATAACTTGTTAGCATTTACATTGTTGCTGCCTTCAGGCTATGGCAACTATTTCACCCATCTTTCAGAAATTCATTCAGCATTCTTTTTCAGGGGGGTGGATTAAAAGGCAACATTTTTTTAAGGCCAGGGAACAAAGTCAATGATAAATCAAGCTAATCTTGTGCTATTCTTTCAGAATAATGAGAGGCACATGTGAGAACCCTACAGAAAAAAAGGTGCCATTATTAATAATGCATTATGAAAGGAGGAGGTGAAAGTTTGGTTTATGTTCTTTTTCCTTGTCTTTAATTGTAAATATCAGATGGCATATTTACCTCTGGATCTGTACATTTGTGTCATAGTGACAATTCAACTCTTACCAGCCTTTCCTAGTGACTCCTCAGAGTCTCTAAACTTCTGGGCAAAGAAGAGGAGGAAATTATGACAGCAAAAAAATCTATGCAAATAAATCCTCAGTAATGAGAGGGAAGGTGAGTTTCACAGTGTTTGATTTTGACTTTTAACTTGATTACTGAAAAATACTCAGGAGAAAATTTATCTATCTGTCTTTCTTCAGGGCAGAAAAGGTTCAAAGTGAACATGTGAGGTCTCCAATGGCTCCTCGAGCAAAGTTATAAGAAAATTAGCTTTCCTGGTAGCTTAAAGGTAAAAAAAAAAAAAAAAACAGAAGAAAATCCCATCCGCTTATACATTTTATCATGCATTTAATCTTCCTCTTAAATTATTGAGAAACATGCCAGTTAAGAGTTTATATCTTAAAACATTCTTATCTAGATTTTTCAAACAAACAGAGAACTGGATGGGCATTCATCCATCTTTTTATTATTTTCTTCCCCAAATTAGGAAGTGCTATACATTCTCACAAGCCATAACAAAAGGTCCATTTGCTGTAGGATTTGCTTTCAGCAGAGACACAGACTGTGGTACGTCTCTGCTACCCAAAAGATGTCTGTTTAAAAGCAAGGGAACCAGGATGCATTATTGTCCTGCTCTAAAATATAATGTCAAATGAAATTTTTACTATCCTGTACCTCAAGGCTAGCACTGAACTTTACAGAAAGAGGTGACTTCATCCAAGCATTTTAGGATAAAACCAATAAAGATTTGTTTATTGAGAGTTTTACCAGCGTGAGGGGAAGGGAAGGAAAAACCCTCTTTTATTGTAGGAAAAACTAAAGAATTATTGTTGATAGTGGTGAGGTCTAAGGTAGATTAGAAGTAGAGGGAAGAAGAAAGATCTGTCACTTGCCTCACCCTGTACACCACTGCTTCTTGAGTCTTATGATCACAGAATCACAGAATCACTTAGGCTGGAGAGGACCTCCAGGATCATCGAGTCCAACCTTTGACTGATCTCCACCTTGTCAACTCAACCACAGCTCTAACTGCCACATCCAGTTGTTTCTGGAACACTTCAAGGGATGGTGGCTGGGGCACCTCTCTGGACAGCCTGTTTAAATGTTTAACAGCCCTTTCAGTAGAGGAATTCTTCCTGATGTCCAACCTAATGGTGTATCCATTGAATGGATTCTGTAATTTTAATATAAGGCCAGAATTTCAACAAGTGTGTGTTGCTATCACTCCCCTGTAGTACATGGAACAGTGGTACTTATAGCAGTTGAAATCTTGACCTTTTCAACTCTTACCTTTGTCTGTCTACATGAGTGTTTTTCCCTTTTTAACTGTCTATTGAAACATAATAACATTAATTTTTTAACAGAACTTAATTTATTGTTTACACTGACAGCTTCTAATAAACCTTGAACACAGATGTATTCATATATAGGATTTATTAAACTTTTAGGGTGTATTAATTTTATCATTAAACCTTAATGGCTCGTAGAACTTAGTCTGTACCTGAAGGGACATGCCTTTGAAATTAAAATCACAAACCTTGCTGCTGGAGTTTTTTCCTTGTGCTACAGCAAGAGTTCTCTTTCCAGTGGACTTAATCTCCCCATACCAAGACATGTTGATGAAAGACATGTTTTATTTGAGCAACTCCATCTATATTCGGGTTTTGTTAGCTGTAGCAGCTGAAGAGAAGATAACAAAATGCTTTCATAGATCATCTTCTTGCTTCAAACTTATAGCAAAGCCTTCATAAAACTTTTAAACTTGAATAAAAAGAAGATCAAGAAGATATTTGTGATACCTGAGTTTGGTTGCTGTCACGTAAGTCAAGTGAAAAGAAATTACACCTACTCTGGGTGAAACAGTGATTCACACTGTTCACCTTTAAGCTGAAGAGCCTTTAAAAGGAAATTTGGTTCTGCCTCAAAGTGGATGTGTGTGGGAGACTGACATTAACACTTTGCACTGGAGAAACGATTCTCTCAGTCCCTTTTCACAGCTAACTCAACACAAACAATATGGGGTTAGCAAAGAGCCACAGGCAGCAGGGCTGCTTATAGCCCACGCTGAAGGAGAAGCTCGATTCAACAAGGGGAATGAAGGGCAGACTACACATGGATCATAGTTTCCCAACCCACTGAAGCCCTTACATTACCTTATATGTGCCATTGTGATACATTTATTTCTAGATCATCAGCCCAAAGCCTGGATTCCCCACCAGCCTCATTAGCCCTTGGAGCAGACTCTGCTGACGCTGAGGTCCATATCCACACCGCCTCTACTGCCAGAGCAGTCAGTGTAAAAATACATTAAAAGAGCCAGAGAGCAGCACAATTTTAAGCATGTCAGTGTCCCTTTGTTAGCTACATTGCTGAGCCATATTAACCACAACATGAAAGATTTCTGTATTTAACAGGACAGCTGTGTAGTTTAAAAGATCACTTGACAGTTACCTTTGAAAAATGTTCTAGTAGCTCAGGTCACCTAATTTGTTCTCCAAGTCGAAGGTAATAGCTAGCATAAATCTCTAATTTCCCTGCTCTGATGTTGCTTTAAGATAACCCTACCTGTTCCACTGCATTTTTTCCCAATTAATCTATGAGGTTTGACTGCATTTAAGGAAGTAAGGACCTCAGGAGAAGCTACCTACGTTCAAGACTTCAAGCCAAATATTTTTATTAAGATCTTTCTCACGCCATGAATATTAAGTATTTATAGCTGTACTGGGCCAAAAAGAAGACAGCACTGAGATACTTCAGCTGAATGGTTTTTGTAAGGTTGGCAAACCTTCTGACTGTTTTAATTAGCAGCATAACTCTGCTCAGTTATTATCAGTATATATATATATATATCAGTGTATATATATCAGTTACATTGTATAGAAAAAAAATATTATAAGTGGCCATTTAAGTTCTATTTCTCTGTTTCCCAAGCCTACCTGAAAACTTGGAAATCACAGTGATGTACCTGAAAGCAGTAGAGGTGTGTGTGCTTGTCCACGTGTCCTGCAGATTCCATCACAGAGCTGGAGACAGAAGCTGCTGCAGGGGGGACGCTCCCTGCTGCGACTGCTGCAGTCAAACTGCCTGGATGTCTGTGTCTGACTGCACCGCTCAGGGTGGGTACATCTCTACATCTGTACGGGTGTAGGAACAGTTATAGACAAATCTTGAAATGGTATAAATTGACATAATTGTATTTAATGGGAACACAGCCATTTACCTTAGGTGAGTACTTGGCTCTTTTTTGTTCATGTTGTGCCAAGACCTTCTCACTCTCAGGGTGCTTTAATTAATATACTGCTAGCTATTTATTGAACCCCACCTGGCAGGGTTCAAGGACTTCTTCAGAGATGCTGAAAGTCCTGAGTAGACACTGGAAACAATGCACCTCAGAGGTTTTCAGAACTGGCCAGTGCATGTTTTGCACTACAGAAGACCAGATCCTTTGTCTTCAGTGAAGTAAATGTCTTGCATTTTGTTGGATAGTTTCACATATAATGACCCAGATGCATTAAAGTGTGAGATTACTAATGAGAAATATAATGAATAGCTGAGAGTACTACAAAGCATATGTGGAACAAAAGGACAGATACCTATGTTTTGGGGCTATATAAATCCCTTTGGACGAAGACTACTACATCTATTTTCATTTTTTTAACACCTAGCATCCTCAGGCCTGGCTCTGCAGCTGCAATATTTATCAGTTTTCACTGCTCAAATAATATAATACAACACATATGCACATCTAATACTTCTTGCCACATTTTAAAGCAATATCTAACTAGGATGTAAAACTAAATTCTAGTAAATGACTGGAACTATATGTGTTTTTGAGCACTGCCAGAGCAGAACAATTGAGGAAGGAGGTACAGACAACCCTCCAAACTCATTAATTCTGAGGTTGGTCACTGCGGAGAGGACACATGCTTCGGCATGAAGAAATTAATATGGCAAACACTTGCCCCACTCTTGAGCCTGGATACTCCTCTTGGACCTTTATAGTAGGAAGTGAGGGGGAAGCTGGATAAGGCAATATCAATCCCCATTTGTTCCCATCTACACAACCGTTAAGGAAAGTTCATTTCCCAGAAGGCTGGGTTTTATCTGAAATTGCAATATTAACTTAGAACCACATCATGATTTATTTAAAAAGCTTGCACTACAGGGAATTAGTAAGGAAAGGATTGAAGCCTGGGTCACTCATAGATACAAAATGTAGTTATAATTAGGAACATGCAAAAAAAAAGTTGGCCTATTTTTGTCTGCTCATTATGGAGTAGTTCCATCCGATGAAAGATCATTCTAGACACTGATATTGCATCTGTGCTAATCATGTGTGCAGATGACAGAGAAATTGGCCAGGGTAGTGAATAAGGTAGAAAAGTTGCCTGTGCTATGCAAGCTGAACGGCTTAATTAGGTTGTCATGATGAGCACAATCTAGTTTAATAGAAGTAAATAGAAAAGAATACACATGGAACAAAATTGCAACTTCTCCTTTGAGGGTGGGAGACTGTCTTGGCAGGCAGTCACACAGAGGCATATTTAGTAATCTGCGGTAACTGCCTCGAGGTGAATGCTCAGAGGAGCTCCAAAGACAAGAAAGCAAATCTCCCACAGGCATTTGCAAACATCTTGGAGATAAGAGCCGTGGTAGAGAAGTGGCTGCACCTATACGTATCATGCTGAGTGTAAAACATCATGTCCAAGTGAGAAAGTTACTTTTCAGAAGGAAATTGGAATTTTGAGAAAACGATAAAAATACGATAAAATGGAGCAAAAACTACAAGGCAAGTTCCATTACATGTAAGGAATTAGTTACAAATTTAGAAGAGAAGATTACCATAGATAGAAATTTAAACACTGAACAGCTATTTGAGGCTGTGAGTTTTTGACCTTTCCATAAAGGCATAATAAAATCTAATCACTGGGAAGTGGAGTTTGAGAAATGGAACATCAGAATAAAATGTAATTAAGATGATTAACTCCTGGTATCATCTTTCTACTGGGTGCCCCATTCTGCCATCACGGTTTTGCATCTCAAAAAATGATGAGAAATTTATGTCCAGCCATAATTTCAGATTTGATTTTAATTTATGTATGAAAATCTGCATGTGCTGATTAAAAAAAGACAAAGATGCAAATAAGACTAAGCTAAGAATAAGCTAAGAACTACCTCTGCATTATTTAAACTGTCTTGGTCCTTATCCACTTGTTGATTTTATGCTAATGATCATGCCAAACAGCTAATTCAAAGGATCATACAATTGCAAGAATCAAAGCATTATTCTTTATGCCATGAAAAAGCCTAAAACTAAACGTAAATGAAGACTAAATAATACCTTACTACAAATCCATTACTCACCCAAATGAAAACATTCATTTACAGGAAAATCTAACCACGAGAACTGTTTGGAAACCTTTTGGCTCTCTTTGTGTTAGAGCATATTTCACACCTCAGCTCAATCCATCAACTGTTTGCTTCAGAACACCAGCCTTATAATATCCTCTAATTTTTTACCATTCTATAAGATCTGTTTGTCATTTACATTTTGAGGAAATACAGAGAGTTTCAAAAACACTATATTCACTACTGAAGATGAAATTTTCCACACTGTTAAGAGTCTTTGTTTCCTCCTGTTAAAATATAGCTTGGAGTCACACCTTTAACTTAGTTAAGATTCCTAAAAAAAACCCTCCTTAGGAATATACTGAGGATGGATCAACCTTTGTAATATAACTTTCATAGAAGTGTGCAAGAATTTTTTATAAAGTACGATCCAGGTAGAATGTCACCTACCCTTTCAGCAGAGAAATCATTACAAAATGTTGAGCCAATAAGGGAGATACCCGTTACTATGTTGTTAAGATTCATGTTACACTATCCAGCTTATTCCTTAGCATTTGTATGCATCTAAATAAAAGGTATGAAGCCAATGTGATATTTCATTTGTGTCTGGGAAACAACATTGAACAGAATCATCAAGTCATAGTATTGTTAAGGCTGGAAAAGACCTCCAAGGTCATGGAATCCAACCTTTGACCAATCACCAGGTCACTGCTCTCAGTGCCACATTCAGTCATTTCTCAAACACCTCCAGAGGTGGTGGCTCCACAACACCCTGGACAGCTTGTTCCAATGTTTAACCACCCTTTCAGTGAAGAAATTCCTCCTGATGTCCAGCCTGAATCTCCCCTGGAGCAGTATGTGGCCATTTCCTCTCATCCTGTCACTGGCTGTCTAGGAGAAAAGGCTGACCCCCATCTTGCTCTAACCTCCTTTTGGGTGGTTTTAGAGTGATAAGGTCTCTCATGAGACTGCTTTTCTGCAGGCTAAACACCCCCAGCTCCCTCAGCCACTCCTCACAGGACTTGTGTTTCAGACCCTTCACCAGCTCCATTGTTCTTTCCTGGATGTTCTCCAGTGCCTCAATGTCCTCCTTCTCCTGAGGGGCCCAGGCACAGACACAAGACTTGAGGTGTGGCCTCAGCAGTGCTGAGTACAGGGTACCCTGTACAGCACCCTGAGTACAGGGGACAATCACTGCCCAGCCCCTGCTGGCTGTACAACTCTTGATACAAGCAAGGAACTGTTGAAGGAAGTAGATTTAGCAGTAATGACATAGAGAATAGGCTTTGCTGGTGATGCAGCATGTGGATTACATTCCCATTTGTTATCCAGCTCTCCTGTGTCCACACTATAACTACTCCTGATGAGAAGTGTAAGATACAGGTAGACCCAAAATTCGTGGGTTTGAAATCAACATCTCCCTTGAGCTCCTTTAGACAAGTTGGTTGATCCTTCAGCAAAATACTAGTTTAAATTATTTGGCTATTAACCTGACTTCTAAGATGAAAATTACTTGAGTCAACACCATGAAAACTGATCTATAATTGTGCATTGGGCCAGAAAAGGTAACAATTTATTTTTAAAAAAAGTGCTCCTGTCTAATTGCTGGTTGTTCCATTATTGTGGTTTGGGCCTGTATTTTTGTGAACAATAAAATATGAAATTTGACCTTGCAAAATGATAAAAACCTGTCTTTGAAAGTTATAAATTATTCCAAGAAACCAAATACTTCTGTGTTTGTGACTGTATGCACATGCACATGTGTGCTCATGTGATTGCAGGGGTTCTATGTGACATCATTTCTGATAGAGGGACATTTATCTAACAAACCACAGTCAGGCAGATCTATAAATAGGACTGTGACATAAGATAAGGCACATAAAATGCTACCCTGCTATCTGGTACAATCAGGGCATAAACATGAAATTCTTATGGTGAATTGCTCCAGCAAACACATTTTTAGCAAAATGCAACGTCGAAGAGCAAAAGCCAGAAGAATTTAGAATAAAAATTGGAGGCACAGTTTGTGTAATGAGGTGAATTAACCGCTGAAACTACTTAATAAAGTGCAGTTGAGTCTTCAGAATTTGGAGTGTTCTCTAAAATATCCGTCTTGCCCCAGACTATGAGCTTACAGTAAGAATCTATGCCGAGAGTCTGATCTTTCTTCAGGTTGATCTCTTGGCCTTAAAAATGTGCAAATATTTATTTGAAATAAAACTGACAAATGTATGGACTCTGAGCACTGCAGTCAGTCTATTCCCCCAGTCCAGTCTGGTGGAACCATCTCCTATCCTGGTTTGCGGTGCCCGGCTGGATTCACATGGAGAAGCTGATCTCAGCCCATGACAGGGAGAAGCACCCCGGCCAAAACTTCAGACATTCTTGTCTTTTCTAAGAGGGGGTGCTGGATTGCCTCCATCAAACACAGTCACGGGTAAGGAATCAATTTGCTGGCTCTGAGTGGCAAGGAGCACTCAACACCCAGAGCTTCCTTCTGACCAACATTTTTATGCATCTGTATTACTTAAAATGTACTTAAGTAATACTTAAAAGTATTACTTACAATGTTTACCTCCTCAGTCACCAAACCCAAGTACAGTCACTGAACTGCTTTTTGTTACCCATAACCTCCACGAGTAGAAGTTAGTCTTAAATAATCAGAACTTTACATGACATTGCCAAGTAAAATAATCCAAACTTCGGTGACAAAAAAGGTTGTCAGCTTCCTCCAAATTTATGTGGTGCTTCGTTGCACAGTGCTCAAAAATTTTGTACATACCTGGAATGAATGATGCATATAGGTTTTTATAAACTCTGCAAATTAAGATTTAAAAAAAAAAAATAACAAAATAACAAAAAAGTCTAATTCTTTACATTAAGCATATAAAAAAACATTTTTAAGTGCCATACTTGACACTCTTTTCAAGTTTTTAATATTAAAGTTATTTTTAATGCTTTATTAAAAACAAGAGCTAGGTTTTCTGGCCTATAAATACAGATTTAAAAATATATAAAATTAAAGTTTGCAGTTCAAATAGCTGACCCAGGGTAACACTTTCAGAATCTGTATTTCTATTTTTGCTTTGTGTGTCCTACCCACGGAGTACAAGAAAAAGAACCACATAATGTGGTCATTCTTTGATGGGAAGATCTTCCCAGAAACCAAATCAAATTCGGATTTTTGCATCATCAGTGTTTGAAAACCCACTGTACAATGGATTCAGTAGGAAATCAAAGGCAAACCAGACATGCTCTTTTGTGAGGAAACACAGAATAAATTACACTGTCTTCATAATTCATATCATCATAGAGATGATTTATCACATGTAAGAAATACAAATAGGACTTTCCTGTAATTGTCATAAAATACTTTCTTTTATGTATGGTTATATTTAAAATTCTCGCTCTTTAAATATCCACAAGAGAACTAAAGGTGCCTGGGAAAATAAATCATGCAAGAATTTCTGCTGTGGAGCCCAGAGAAGGCTTGGACAATGCTTTGGAAAAGTGGTGTTGTGGAAAATATTACAGTGTTGTGGAAGAAGTAATAGTTTATTAAAAATAAGGGCTGCAAAAATGAAATGATGTGTGGTCTGGCAAATGTTTTATTTTTAAAGTTATGCATCCTGCTCATCTAAAAATATACTAGAAGAACCCTGAGCTGGTTGAGGATCAGCAGCTGTACATGCCTGCTGAGCACAACAGTCACAGGGAGCTGATGCAGATCTGCCCTTAGCACTTCTCTGATGCAGATCATGACCATTTTTTTCTACAAGTAGAGTAATAGTCATTAAGATACCATTTTCAGAAAAATACCTCTTTTAGGAAAAATTTTGAAAGCAATTACCGGTATTTGCAACTTGGTGAAAAATCAGAAATGACGTTCTTAAGTTACCTGTAGTCACAGCAGCACTTCTTTGTGTCATGACCACATTTCAAGATAGTAATCTGTGCCCTGAGGTGTTCGTGTGTGCTGCTGCTGCTGCTGTCCCCCGGCCCCAGGCATTTTCCAGGTACAAACGCCCCTCTAGAGCAGAACCAGGAACTGAGGCTGCCAGGTGCTCTCATCCCCGAAGCTGCACGACTGCAGCACAAGCCCACAGGAAGGGTTTATGACCCACACCTGTGGCTGTGCCTGTAGATAGTTTGTAAAGTTGGGAGCTGGGAGCTGGCAGCATCATGGCAGAGGAGCAGGAAACATTCTCAGTTCCTGTGGCTCTTAATGAATGGACCAGCATCACCCAAGTCCTTTGCAAAAAGCTATTCTTATTAAATTGTTGTAGTAGATAGGAATGGCTACTGCTTTGTTAATTAAAACATTTTCTGTGAAATGCTTTTCTGTTTAAAATTGGAAGACTTTCCCCCTAAAATTCCATAAAGAAAAAGGATAATGTCCTTGCTTTGTTTTGAACTTGACTTCCAAAGGCTTTGTGTGCAAGTTCATTAAGACCTTCCCAAAGATTGTAATATAGTAAAGCCTGTTGGTGTGCTGATGCCACTGAATTTTGAATGCTTCACCAAGTAAATAGCAAGGTGATGAAATGAAAGGAATGATGCATTTCTAGAGCCTGAATTGCAGAGCTAGAGCTCCATGGGGTATCTCACCAGCACAGAAAGCAGCCTGTTCCTTGTTTCTTGACCTCTCCAGCACAACTGGCTGTGCTGGACTTTGAGGTGAGAATCTGATAAAAACTGAATGATGGCAGAAGGGGATTCTGAAGTGGAAGAACTGCTCTCCAGAGCCTAAGGGGGAACCCTAAATATGTGACATAAATGGCCGGTGCGCCTGAAGACAGCAGGTGCTGAGTGGGCTAGATATATATCATTCCCTAAATAAAATGGATGTCAAGAAATAAATTTAGACCATAATCCTGCAGTGTATTCTTTCAGTGTTGGTATTAAAAAGCCAGCTATGTATTTTCTGTCATCCAGACTTTATAAAAACTTATTAGATTCATAAGTAAAATAATAAAAAACACCCAGAACTTTCAGACAAGCAACAATTTCTTTATCTCTGCTTTGCAAAATTCAATTGTTTTGAAGCTGCAATTGTAAACGGAGCCCTCTGACTTCACATTAGTCACTTAGATAGGTTAAGTAACATTCTAGTTAAATTGAAAATCTTAAATCTTCTTCCGGAAGTGAGGAGTTTGTAAAGGAAACATGAGAGGTTTTTGGGATAGCTGTTGTCATCTGCTGTTGACACCAGCCTAGGCCTGACATTGCAAAACAATTTCAACTAGGAGAGCAACCTCTGTGTCGTGTGTGGGAAAGGGTTTTCCTTGGTAGGAAGACAAAGAAGTAATTCAGCAAGTCCCTTCTAGACTTGTTTTTCCTCTGTCTCACTGCATAATTGGTGAAGATAGCTGAACAAAATCATCTCCATCTGAAGCTTCAAGAGCAAAGAAAAAACGGCAAAATTTCTTTAAACTTAGCAATAGTTTCTTTTTAATTAAGCAATGCCCAATCAGCACCAGAGAGATTCCAGAGGGTGCATTTGTCCTTGTGACAAACCGCTGTGCCTTGGGGTCCTTGCAGGCTGCTCTGACTGCGGCCGATTTGCTCCCTCGGAATTCAGCCAGCTTTGGGATCTACACCCCCAGGCACAGCTGGAAAAATACAGGGGTGGCCACAGCTGGGCTGTAATCAACCAACCCCTGTGTGCAACACTGTGAGCACCACTTGATCCTCATACAATCACAGATGTGTGTACAGAAGTGCCACAGCCCCACAGGTTTTGGTGATGGTGCCATGGACAAAGGCCTTGTGCTGCTGCTGATAGCCCGGCTGCACCCTGACACGTGGGATTGCCTCTCCGGGCTCTCCTGTCCAGCATTGAGCAAGCTCGTTTGTGTAAGAGTCTGGGGCCATCTTGTCACAGATCTAAGGCATGAGTGCATGAGATCATAGAAAACTTTCTTTTGCCCTTTAGTTCAGAGACGTTTAAACATAAAACATTCAAGATGTTGCAATCAACAATTTTGCAATCATCAATCATTATAGCAATGGACTTCAAGACACTGAGAGGCATTTTTTCAACACCAAATTATCACAACTTAAGCAAGGAAAAAGAGCAACTATGCCATATTTCCGTAAATCTCCAGTCACAGTGGTTTGGGTTATGGCCAGTTGATTAATTTAAGCATGCTGTGAGAATCTGACCAAGAGTTACAGGCCCGTCTTTAGGAAGCTTTATTTTTCGTTCTTTAAGTTAAATTCTGGTTTCAGTGCTTCTGAAAGACAAATTATTGTGTCTAATTGTTAGTGTCTTTGGTCTGACTGTTTTTCAGATAATTATAATGCTGCATGCATTATATCTAGCTGTGCTTCACCTTCATGATCACTGTTTTCCTGTCCTACTTTCTTGTTGCAAACCTACATGTTTTACAGAGAGTAGCTAGATAGATTTAATAATATTTCTTTGTGTTAATTTCAAGATTTTCTTTCCATTTTCTATATGTTGTAAACATCTTTAATTTTATGCCAATTTTACAGCTAATAAAAATGTGGGGTAATAAAGCTATTGTTATAAAACTCATGGAAAGAGATCCTTCTGTATATTGTGATGAAGTGGAAGAAATCAACATAAACTCACATGAAAAGACCTATTTCAATATATCAATCAAGTATTTTGCATTACCTACGCTTGTAATAGCACTTTGGAGTATAAGCCCAAAGACTCTATTATTTCATTTAGATGTACTGCAATTTAGAGCTTGCTTCCCAAAGAAAAAGGCTTTAGAGGGATGCAGCTAGGGGACATGTTACTGATGCCAGGGGCCAGGCTGCTTGCTGGAGCTCAGCAGTCTGTCAGCTTGCTGCAGATAAGCTCTGTTGGAAAAATTGAGTTTTAGGTTGCTAAAGAAGGGTGATTTTTCTCTTGAGGTAGAGACAGATCTGATATCAAACAGAAAATTTCCCAGCTCTTTAGGGGAGGTGCGGAATAGTGACATAGCAGGCACTGATCTATCAAGCACCCCTGTTGTTTTGGTGGAAACACAGCTAGAAAATTACTTTGATAATGTCTACATCCTCAGCTGTTGTTGCCACAGTCTCCAAAAGGAGTGACCAGCCAATACAGGGAGTTGTCAGGAGTGCATGGCTAAGCTCCGAAACCAAGAAGAGATTAAAGGGCAACACAGTACTGTTTACTCATTTAGAATTTGTGCAGATGACAAACAGGAGTTCTTGCCTATGTGAGGCCATTAGGATCTGGCATTGTAATTTACAGAAAAATAAAGTGGATGAGATCAGTATCCACTCCCAGTTACACAGCAGTAAATTCAGAGTAACTTTATTCACTGACATCATAGGAGCTAGTCTGGATTTACACCAGCTTGAGTGAGAGCTTATAATGGTCTACTGAGAATTTAAACTTCATGCCTGAATGTGCAAGAGGGAGAATTGGCTGAGTAGTGCAGAGCTAGGCACAGACAATTGTGTCCAAAGATAACACTGAGGAGGAGCTTTTTGCCATTGTTCTTATTGTGCTTCTTGCACTGTTAAATTCTGCTCCAGTTCCAAATGTATCTCTAAGAATGAAAGACTTGCTACTACAAATGGACTATAAATTATTTATTGTTCCTGAGCTTATTTTCAGGATGATATCCAAAGGCTCATAGTTATTAATTCTGCATATTCCATGGAAGGGTTAGATGACCCACTAGGCTCTTCAGATATCAATTTGTTCTTTCCTAGAATCTATTACAGCAAAGATGTCCAGGCTAGTCCTTAATATATTATCAGAACACTTTGTGTGTTAAATACTTCTTCAATATTAAGTGAACACACTGCCTCTGCTCCCCACAATTGAAGATTAACCTTCTATAAGTCTTTGAAAATCAGGCTCTCCAAAGAAGAGAAGCAGTGAATGACCTATTTGGAATCACCTGTATTCTTCAGCTCATTGCCAGCTGAGGATGCCAGGAATTCAAAATCAAGTCCTTTATGGCTGGATGCATGGCACACAAGATGTGAGCCAAGAAAGGATCATCTAGCAAGGTAGCCCTGTGAAATATGATAGCTTTAACTCTACAACGTGTCTGATTTCCATACATCTATTTTTTCCTCCTGTTATCTCTAATATGTAGGGGCAGATGTAAGCTGTCAAACTAGGAATCTGAACAGAGGAGATTTTTTTAGGCAATGATATTTGTGCCTTAGAATTTATTATCTGGCATTGAGAACCTGAATTGTATAAGGATTTTTGTTAGCTGATGACCATCAGAATACTGCAATCACATGCTGAAATTACGTGTGTATTTGTGTATGTATTTTTTATAGGCAAGGCACCACATCAAAAGAAGTTAGGCACAGCAACCATTTAGCTTTCTTTCTGAATTTCTCTAATGATGTATGTACCTTGGGCAACATTGTAAGTCTTTTCCCTGATCTGCTCTTAATCATGAGAAGAAAGTATGTTTTCCCTAAGGAACTTAAAGTCTGTTTTAATGGACATTCCTGAAGAGGTAGAAAATGGTTGAGATTTCTTCCTACCACCTCTGCTTCAATTTAGAGCTTGCATGATATGGGTGAAGTTTGCTTTTATTTTTAATAAATATTTTCTTTGCGAAAAATTACTCTTGGCTCAAGTTCCAGTCCTTTGCATTCTGAATCAACAATTAAGCAACTGAATTAAAGCCTGTAAATAGCAAATGTTTCCATTATAAAACCACTAGCAATTCTACCTCTTTAAATAGTAGTGCAATAAAAATACCTCAGAAATTCTTTGTAATCAGATCTCTGACAGCTATCTAATCTTCCTCTCTAATACAGTAGGAAGAATGAGGTTATGTAAAACCCATGTGTTCCTTCCAAAACAGAAAGCTCTGCACTTTCCCACCTACCCAAGTTACCTTTGCAAAGCTCTACTTAATATTACTGTACTTAAGACAGTAGTACTGGTATTCAGGTGCTGAAGCACATTTGACTTTGGTTTTGATCACTTAAAGAAGCTTCATGTCAATTTTTCTTGTTTAATCCCATCTACTTTGTGGTCTTTCCTGTCTCATTATACTTCAGATGTAAGTAGATTCTAACTGCACAGCCTCTCTTCTTTTGGTACTGCTTTTTAAAAACAGTGGTGTTTTTGGCATTGGAATCATCATGAGGATAATTACCCTGTGGTCTCCATTTGCTTGTAGGTTGAAGACACCCCCAGCCTAGATCAAAAACTATTTCAGTTGACTGAAACAGCATTTCTCAGTGAGTGGAAATGATGCATATCTGGCAGCTTTTCAGTGTAAAATGAGTCATCAAAACACACGGACTGTAAGCATCTTCACCCTCCCCACATCTCTTAATCCAATGATGGCTAAGATTGGAATGAAGTTTCATCTTCTGCATGTATACAAAACATAGGGGTACAGAGACAAACACTTGATTGCAAAGCAGTCATGTAATGAAGAAGCATATAATTTGAATCAGATTAGGCTGAAATTAAAATTGCAACAAACTATTTGTCAGTTTCAAGCTCTAGAGAATATTTTTTTTTTCCTAATTTTCCTTTCTTCATCATTTCTCCCTCTCACTAACCCTCCCTTCTCTCAGTGTAGGAGCTCTTCATTGCCCCTTGTTTTTTGGCTTTTGATAAAAACAAGATTGAAGAAATCTACTAGCACTTACACTTCAAATGAAAAGCAGAATCTATAAATGAAAAATCAGTAAATGTTTCTTTAAAAATCTCAATAATGAAATACAATCTGCTCTAGTTGATTCTGTAACTGCAAAGTGATTTTCAGGGCAGTATATGGAATCAGAAGGGAAGGCAAAGCAAGCCAAGGTGAGGCAAGGGATGGGAAGGGAAGGAAAAGGATGGGAAGGGAAGAATGCAAAAACTTTGAGGTTCAGCAAGAGAAATCAGAAGCATACACGTGCCACTTTAAAAAGCTGAAATGTAAAAGAAAGGAATTCTTGGTGTGATTGCCTTAGTCTCTGGACAAGTACATGACTAGTACTGTGTTAGACTCACATCAGGGCTCACTGCTATGGAAAGCCAGCAGATATGTGCCACTCCTGTACATGATTCTCAGCTCCTCAGGAAGGACTCAGTGGGTGTCATTTGGTGCAAAAAACCCTAATCATTGGAACCATTCTGAAAAAACATGCCATGGATGATGTCTCTAGTTTCCAGTTTTAGATGAGTTCATGATGAAGTTTGTGGTGAAACATTTCTGGAACTCTTGAGATTCCTGAGCTCTGATTGTGACTGCAAAACCTGCAGTGGTTGTGGCTCCTGGTGAGGGAGGAGAACCAACAGTCCTGGCTGGTCCTTAGCTCTGTCAGCCACATGGATACCTTCAGTCTTGACATTCCTACTGACCTCAGTAATTTTTAAAGAGGCCTGTGACACTCATTTTACTTTGCCTCAGAAGTTCTGTTGCCTTTCCCAATCGATATGCACACCTGCAGCACTCAGCAGTCTGAAAGGACAGCTCAGTTGTGAAGTCTGGCTCGTGATGCTTTTTTTCTTTATATTTGCCTTTCTACAGTATTCAGCATTATGATACAATTTTTAAAAACTTTGTAATGAAAAGGGGAAAGCAGACGTATAATTTGTTCTCTCCTTTAGAGCAGGTTGGCAGATGTGGGGAAATGATTTGGTAAGAGATGAACAGACCTCGGCACGCCACACATACATACTTAGCATTATCCAGTGTTCACAACAACAGTACGCACCCAAAAACACATGGTAATGGACAAAGAGTACAAGAAATCTGAGGCTACTGCTTCCCCACCTGTGATTTACACCCTCCTTCGCAGAACAAGGTGCTGTTCCTGGGCACTGGCTCTGCAAGGAAGAGAAGCTGTGCAGCTGCCAACCTCGAGCTGATGCACTTGGACTCTGCCTCTCAGCTGGATCTTCAAATGTTGTCACTGGCCCTATGCCACCAGAGCCAGGAGAGCAGTGCCAGCACACGGAGCATGGGATTTGGCCTTGCATTTTTAATGTGGATAATTGGTTTAGACTACAAGGTAGGAGCTGCTGACTATATGAATTGAGAAGCTAAACATCCTAAAGGGTGCAGGAGTGCAGAAAGTGTATCTGTACAATTTTTTTTAAACAAGAGGATTGATTTATTTTTTAATCTCATCTTGTGCTACTTCTTTTCCAATCTGTAAACTTCTTTTCTTTTATCTAGCAAGTTTGAGCTTTACAGGGGAACTTTGATTTTTTTTTTTAAATTTAAAACCTTGTGCTTAATTTTAAAATTACATGTATATTTTTAAAATGTATATCTCCTTGCAAGGCAACGTTTTGCCTCAGAGTACACTGGCATTTCATGTTTTCTCTTGTTATGGCTCACACTCGGTGTCAGGCCTATAATAGCTGCTACTGTTTATTCACATTTGAGGAAGGAACAAAGGGAGCTTTCTGCAGTCAGTGCACCTGGAATGTGAAGTGAGAATGGTAACTCTTCTGCAGCCTGCTTTTGCCGGGTGGCAGCCCCTTGCTACATCACAGAACCAAGAAAAAATATTGGGAAAATGTTAAAGGTTTGGGTACATTTTATCTTAAGGCACTAACTTCATTTTATGTTGATTGAAGGTTTAAGTTTTAGATTTAAGAGCCATTTTGAGTTGCTTAGCCACCCATCACCACAAAGCAAGGGAATCATCAGCTCCTGTAGGATTTTAGAGCAATGCGAAAGTACACTAATTGTAAAGTTTCTTTAGAATTTGTGTTATCATAACACAAAATGCAGACTGCACTTTATGTAGGCAGAAAAGGAAAAGCTCTCGTAATGGATTTAGATGAAACAAAAAGATATTAAAAACACATTTGTGTTTCTGCCAAAACTAAATACAACAGCTATTTTTTTCCTCTAACAATACTTAGCATTCACCTTTTTTCAAGGACTTTATAATAATATGTAGGTATCAGTTATGCAGTACTCAGAGAAGATTAGGTAAAAGAAATGAGACTGGTTGTCCTTGCTTAAACTCAAGAAGTGGTGCAATGGCAAAATCCAAGGCTGCAATATTTTCAAATGTGCTCTAAATTTATTCAAATTTTATCTTCTCTTACAGAAAACTTGCTCTTACTTGAGCTGATGATTTTTGCACTACGGTATTGGAAACAGCATTTAGATCATGTTTCTGTTGAACTGGTACTGACAAAGAGCTTGCATGCCAAAAAAAGGCCAGAAAAACTTGCTATGTGGTTTTAGAAAGCACAGTTCAGATCTGACAGATGCAAAGAACAGTCCTGGAAGCTCTAGCAAAAGGCTTTTACCTCAGTTCTGAGGAGACTGATAACTACAGAAAAATTAGAAAATAAAGTATTTGGATAAATACAACTTTGGAATGGGCTCTCCAGTAGCTTTTTGAAGCCCAAGTCAGAGAAAGTTCTCCTGTATTCCCAGGATTAATATTTTATGTTATGTTTGAAAAATTTTATTTCTGACTTTTATGTCTTCATGATCTAACTGTTGGTTTTCAATATTCTAAATCCCCTTTAAAGCAATAAAACCTTCCTAGTAATTCAAGTGGAAGTAAAATTTGCTGAAAACTAAAACCACCTCATCAGTATCTTGAGTTTCATTTCCTCCAAATTATCAGATAAATATCATCTTTCTCTGTTTATTTTCTGCACATGAATATCTGGAGTTGCTTAGATCTTTTACCAAGGCTTGATCCTGATTGCCTTTGAAAGACAGATTAAGGCTTTCCTCATTGTCTTCTCCTTGACAGAAACACAGATGTGTTATTATAACAGCTTTTTTTACCCTTCTAGACACATAAAGCCCACCTGCTCTTCTGGAAGCTCTAATTTGCACCTGGGCTGAAATTGTCCATGGGGGAAAATCTGGTGGCTGGGGGTAGATCAAGTACCATGTGCTTTGGCTGTACTTATTAATGAGCATCTTTTTGTCCAACAGGCTAGTGAAGATGAGATAACTAGCTCTGGGCAAATAGAGTAGCCTCATTAGGATGGGAAATCTTTTGTTAGGGAGATCTGTCTGTCTTCTCATCCTTTTATTTAGCAGGGATGATGGTAAGAGTGTGAAATTACATGTGCATCTGGCTAATATATTTTAAAACAGTCTGAGGAATATACAGCTTGTACCATAGAGATTCACAGAATCCCCTTAATAGGGCAAGTGTATTTCTCCCTCCCCCTTTCCATCTACCTATGTGTGTTTGAAAGTGTCAGCCTTTACATTTAGCAGCTAAGTACGATTTGGTCAGATCTGATCTGTTGTGATGTGATATTCAGTTTCTTACTGGATTAATGTATTTTTATTTCTCCTGTTTTCTTTGCCCCACTGCATGCATTACAGTACACATAAAAACCTCATCAGTGAAGTCATTAATTTATTTTTAAACCTTCTCGCCTATACTTCCATTTAGACCATACGCTGCCTATTTCACCACTTAAAATTATTTCCCACTTCTCTCCTAATTTTAGCAACTTCATTCCTGCCTTTTGTTCAGTTCTCTGACATATCTTGTACTCAACAGCCACCTTCAGGTCTCCTTGACCTTAAAAATAAGTGAAGCTTCGTGAATTGGCTTAGCCAAACTGACTAGCTAAAGCCAGGGATTCACTGCTTTAATTCAGCATAGCAACTCATGTGGGAAACAACAGAGCCACACCGTGAAAAAAGTCCTCTGCCCCATGGTCCACCCCAGCACCATTCTGTCTTTGCCACTAGTCTGGTTGCAAACCATTGTCAGTTTGGATTTCACCACAATTTGTTGAATGTGTTTTCATGTAATTCCAGTTGTCTGTCTACCCATTATCTCCATTTCTATGCTGTGGACACTTGTGTTTATCCTTGCTCCTACCCTGCTTCCTCTTTTACAGGTGTTTGGCTCTTCAATGTTTTATTACATGCACTACATTGAAGAGATTTTGCTTCAAGCAAAAATCTTGAGCCATGCTTGAGTCTCTTGCTGTTATTATTTTTACTTCACCATTCCTTCAGTGCAAATCCTATTGGTTATGCAATGTCTTTATGTTTTGGATACTCTGCAGAAAGTGTTTACAGAGTCCTGACATAGCTTCAGGCACTGTGTAATTTACAGATCAGTATAAATGAGAGCAAGCTGAAAAGTAATGCCATGTTGCCTTCTATTCCCACCTAGTGATAAGATCATCTTCCTTTTTTTTGTCACCAGTAGCCCATTAATTTTTGCTAATCTTTCCTCTCTTCTTTGCATAGCAGAGGCTCTTGTGCTGTGAGGCTACTTTTCTAACCAATACTGGTCACAAAATATCTCAGTGTTCTGTTCTGGAAATTTGAAATACTGCTTTCAGAGCCCTACACACATCACAAGTCAGTACATAAGCATGTTTTATGTACATATGTGGGTGGGGACAGATGTGTGTGCCCACACAACCACACACAAAAGAAGAATGGAAGGTTCAAAACAGAAGGGTTAGTGCCTGTCAGGCACTTGACAAAGAGACATAACCCTCTCCTCTGTTTCAGTCCATGGCATCTACTCAGCACAACAAAGCACCTGCTGTGTAAAAGGTGGGAGCCATAACATAAAAAGAGCAGGTTAGACAACCTTCACCAGTTACTTCTTAACACTTACCTAGATGTTGTCCAAAAAATCAGACAACAAAAGCAGATTACAAACCAATAAACATAATCTACCTCTGTTAATCCAGTCCTTCCCCTACTGAAAATACTTAAAGTACTTAAAGTCCATACAGCTTAAGTGTGGAAACCTATTTCTGTGCCAGACATATTAAATCACCCATTTTCATGCAAGTGACCACGTTTACAGCCATCATGTAAGTTAATCGTGAAAAGATAATTATTCATTCTGGTCTTGAAAAAAATGTTTACAGAGAAAATTAATTTAATTTCTGGATCTCTGATTTAAAGCCAACAGAAAATTTTCTTTAATTTTAGGTCTAGCTGGACTAGTAGAAACAAACATTGCATAGGACTACAGCTTTATTAAATTTAGTTGGAAAATACTGATATTTATATTAACAGTTTTCTTAGAAAATCATGCATTTTAATTTAAAAATTCTTTACTCTTTGAGCTGGAAATGTATTATTTAGAACTATGGAAAAGCTGAATACACCAACATGGCAGCTGGCAAGTTAAAATAGACTGGCACAAAATTAGAATAAGAGACAGAGAGTAATAATTGCTTGACCTGCAGATTGAAGAATAAAGAATAAGAGATCAGTTCCAGTTATATGCCACAAAATTTCAAAAGCTTCTGATTGAATCTTAAGATTCATAGGTTATTTTTAAAACTCAGATTTAGCTTATAAGACTTATTAGCTTTGAAACAGCACAGTAATAAATAAAGACATGCAGTAGACCAGAGGTGAACCGTGACTGAATATATTTCCTTTAATATATATCAGTCAAAGGTGGTATTAAGCAGAGCTTTTGTCACTTCTGTGATTATTAAGATGTTGCCACTGGTGCTGAATAGATGACACGGACACAGGTCAAGGTGTGATGAAAAGAAGAGCAGAGTTTATTTTCCCTCCCAGGATTTATAGGCTTCCTACCACGGCCAGGGATTGGATGGTCAGGATAACACTTTCTCACTGCACTGGCCATGAGAGGTGCCCATCACAAGACGTGTAACAGAAAGAATGTACATATATCTATGTTTATAGTTACTGTCCTGGGAAAGTCCTTAGAAAACTATGTTAGCAAGCTCAGAAGCTGAGTTTTCAAGGCAACATTAAGATATAGAGAAAACTTGCAAGGAAAACTCTTGAAGCTGTAAGCTTCAAGAGTTTAAAGCACGAATATATGTCTGTGTGGTTATACATTGGTTTTCCTCAGCTCATCTGCTGAGAGGTCACCTCTAAGTCCTGCTGACGGACAGAGGCCTCCCCTACATCCACCTCCTTAGCCCTTTAAACTTAATTTATTAACTTAATTTATGAACTGATTATTAAATCAGTTGATTTGCATACTACTCTTTTATCTGACATACTCCTGTTTTATTCCTGAAGATGGACTCAGACCAAAGTGGGCACGCTTTCATTTTTTCTACTGAACATGCATTGATCCCATCTACAAATATGCATGACAGATGTGAAGTTTTAGTTAAGAGTTACCCCATGACTAACAAGGAGAACTTGTAATGCTTGTCTCCTCTGTCTTGGCAACCTGAAAATTATCGTGACTAAAATACACGTTCGTGCAATAAATTCCCTTTAAAAAGTAGAAAGCTCAAACAATTGAGGAGGAACAAAACAAAGGAAAACAAATACTAAACTTTTTCAAAATAAAAATATTCTCCCCCTCTCCAACCCTCTTTCCCAATGCCCTCTTTATGGGTGTTTCCCTTGCAGATGCCAGGGTATAAAGCTCTTCCTGTGTTCAACTTCCTGGACACTTTCCATGAGGCAGCACTGCAGGTTCTGGGACTCCCAGGCAGCCCGGACACCCCAGAGCCATCACAGATGTGTCAGCTGGTGGCCCTGGCAGGCAGGAGGCTGAGTGGCCAAGAGGTGACACCCCCAAGCTCCATCTCCACTTAAAGAAGCCATGTCTCAGCTTCACTGGTGAGCACCCCGAGGCATCCCACCCCTCCATGGGGCACCAAAGGCCATGTCCCACCCACCCCAGCCTGAGCTTTAGTTCTGCCATGACCTTACTGCTGCTGGAGGCATTTCCACACTGGGAACTTTCAAGAGGAAAGGCACTAATTTTAAGGCCTGATATCCTTAACTCCAAAATCTGGACACACTTAACAGTCCCTGCATGCCAACCCACACAAGAACTGAACTGAAGATGGATAGTAACTTAAGTGGAAAAATGACCTACTAAATTATACTCCTGGCATCTCTCTAGCAACACATTTCAAAATACTATTGAGATACTACTGTGGACTGCTCAACATCAACCCCACTAACTAGGGCATGCAGTCATGTGACTGCTCTTAAATTAGGAAAGGCCAATCTGTATTCAAACTCCAAACAGTTTCTTTGGACCTTGCCAAGATTCCAGATATGTCATGTATTCTGCCCTTCTGCAAAATATACCCTGAACAGCTCAAGCCCCTTAGGAGAGTCTGCAGGCTGCACTCCTGACCATGGCATGCAAGCCATGGATACACTGTTTTCCTATGAGGAGCTTTCTGTAAATTCAGGGCAGTTCTGTAGCAGTTGTTCTAGTGCTAGAGATCTCTCCAGACAATACTACAGTGATGCTCAGTTAGGAAACATAATCCATTTCTCCTAGCAAGCCTTAGGTTAGGAAAAACAGGTTACTGAACTCAAGCATCTGGAGCTCGTTTACAGCTCAGCTGCAAGGTGTGTAAAGGAAGGAGGAAAGAGGGGTATCTTTTGTGGTGGGAGAAGGAAATGGAAATACAGGCTAAGTTTTCATCTGATAGAGGGGAGAGCTTTGCAGTGTTTTTGTTTGAATGCTGGAGAAAGGTAGAAGGGCAGGTTGCTATTTTTTTCCCCCAGATTTTATTCCAGTAAACAGAAGACAGAAACTGTATTGGAACAAGAAAACATTCAGGATTGCATGAAACTGCACAAGAAGAAAATGCTATTTTCTATTTTTTGCGTTGAGCTCAGCTAGTGAGTGCCATTATACCTTTTTTTTTGGATCAAAGATAGGTGCTTTGTCTGGAGTCACACAATATATTATTTAGAAGCTGGCTCTGTTGGTGATGTACTCTTCGTGTGGAAAGATTGAGACAGTTTTCAAAGACATCATAGACTGGAGAAGTAAAGCTGAATTTACTTTCACTTGAATGAAATATTCAAGTGAGACTTGTGAAGGGCAGCACTAGAACTTTACAAAGAGAATGAAAGATAAAACTTTCGTAGCTCCTCTATTTCTTTGTAAGATATAAAATAACCTATGGTTTCACACTTTCCGTGCAATCTCTGTTTCCATTCACAGGTTTCTATACCTCTTTCCCATCTAATATATGTGATTTTGTCTCACTTCTCTGCTTTTACATGCACACAAAACCTGTTTGCTCTTATTCTGTGTGCTGATGAGGTTTTTGTTGGCTACATTCTCCTGTATCAAATAACACTCCAGGAAAATGAAATCTGAGAGATTTATATGTGAACTACTTATTCACAAATAACTTGAGATTGCCATAGATTGAATGTTAGCCTAGATAACCGGGTTTAAGTGAATAGTAATTGATGAGATCTTATTAAGAACCTGAATCATCCCTTAGAGAAATACTAGGGTTGTGCCTAAACGCTTGGTGGTCAGCACATGCCGAGGTTCTGTGGCTCTAGAAATCTGCGATGCTTCCCTCTCTCTTCTCCTTAGGACCTGCCACTCCTGCTTTCTTTTCTGCCTCCTACCTTAGCCTACCATAGACCTGCCCTTCATTTTTCACTTTTTTTCCCCCATTTTGATCTGGTTTGTGCATCCAACAACCAACCCTTCTATTAATTCTCCTCTTGTTATCTGCCTATTTCTGTTCCTGATGCAACTTCAGATTTTTTTTTCTTATTACCTCACATCATTCTTTTTCTTTGTTCTTAACTCGCTGTGTTTCTCACCCTCTGCATTTAATCAAGTCACCACCTCCCTCCACTGAGTCACTTGCCGGAAGCAGAGAGGTCTGAAAACACAACAGACAGCTCTTACTCTTAGTTTCAACTTTAGGCATCACAGTAGTGGTATTAGCTGTTGACAGCTAAAAAAAAAATAGTTTCTGGGAAGGTACTTACAATACACTCTTCTGTAACATACATATTCCACAGTGAAGGTTTGGGAATTTTCATGGAGCCAAGCTAGATCAGCATTTTTATTGGAATGATCAGAGATGCCACAGGCATCTATTTCCATGAAACATTTTTAAGTCACTTCACAGCATAGAAGTGCAAGAGTTTTCAATGAAATAGAGATCAAAATGTATTTAATATTAAAAAAAAATAATGAGTTTGCTTCATATTTTGTTCTTGGGAAAGAAAAAATTGGGCTAGGTGAAACTTTCCAAGAAAATTTCACTGAAATAAAGTTCAACTAAGTGCTTTTGAAAAAATGTTAGCAAAAGAAAATAAAATCTTAAGACATGAAATGGTGCATTACTTCTGTGCATGTCCTGCAATAAAAGAGATGCTGGTGCTGCCCAGTGCAGTGCTACAGAGGTCAGCTTAGACAGGTCAGGCTAGGTTTCGGTGGCAGAAACAGAACTGCCTGGACTTACACTCCTTGCTTTGTTATGGGTCCTCTAAACCAAAAAGCTTTTGTTCAACTATAAATTATTTCTGTGTGAACATTATGCAGTATAGAAGCAGGACACTGCAGGTGAGCTTTATGTGACCAAGTGCATGTATTTATGACTGAGCTGCTGTACGGATTTCCTTTATGATTTCCTTTATATTATCATTTCTACAGTGTGACTCATCCAACTGTAGATATCAGCATCAGTCTAGACCTGCTTATATTTTGAAATTGACTTTAAAGGAAGGTCACAGTGACTAGCTCAAGTGTAGACACCTAAAGTGAAAAGAGGTAGACCCACACCTTCCATCCACAATGTAGTAGTTCAAACTAGAAGATGACCTACACTCTCTGCAAACACACAGGAATCATGAAACTGTGCTCAGGGAACACCATGCAGTAGAACTCAGCTGCAATATTTGAGCATTCAGATATCATAGACACACTTCATAGGAGCCCCCAAAATGCTGAAGAACAACAAAGACTTACACCCTGAAATTAAAGAGCACATCTGCAATTCCAATGTCCCTTCTTTTTTTGCAGGAAATCAACAATAGGTCTCAGCAGAGAGAAAATACAAACTCCTTTACATCACCACCACAGATGGACCAGCTTCAGAGGGACCAACTTGCGAGACCAACTCACACAGGGCAGCAGCAGAATTTTAGCACTTGGTTCTGCACAGCTCTCAACTCTGAGCTGTGACTGCTGGGGAAACACAGTGAGAGAAGTTTGCTGTGACACCTCTTGGTATGTGTACAGCTCTGGCTTGCTGCATTTTATATGTCAAAGTGCTGAGAAGAAACAAATCACATTCTTATTCTGGCTTCTCTTTCTCCTGCTTACTGCAAGAGCATTCTTACTGGCTCTAGTGAAAAGGTTCTCAAGTGCATTGTAGGCAGAAGCCGGAAATTTGCTCTCGTCATGGATCAAACAGAGCCGACACAAATGACACAGCACAGTGAAAGGAAAAAAAATAAAAGAGAAAAAATAAATGTTTAACACTCAGCACTGGAGGAGAGTGAAAACAGAATACACTTTGAAGAATTTCCTTGCTACAGTATAGTCCTACTTAGGAGACTTTCCACAGTCAGACTCAACATGTTTGGAAGTTTCTCTGTTTAATCTTCAGGTCAGGTTTTGGCCCTGTGCTTTCACAAACACAATATAAAAGAATAAAGGATCAAACAAGGCAAGAGAAAAGAAAAAAAAGTAGGGAAGTATGAGACTTTGTAAATTAAACTGTCTAAGAAGTAGAGCAACCAAGGTGTTCTAAGGACTGGGGCAAAATTTTATCTTAGACAAGAAAAGCACCATCTGGAGATAGTTCTAATAAAACAAATGTCCTGGCTCAGGTGAGAGCTAAGAAATTATCTCATTAACGATCTGAAGGCCAGGTTGGATGGGGCTTTGAGAAACTTGGTCTGGTGGAAGGTGTCCCTGCCCATGGCATTGAAACTGGAGGATCTTTAACTCCCTTCCAACCTAGTCCATTCTATGATTCTATGACTAAAATCAATCTTAGTTGCAGGGTCTGTGCAATGTGAGAAAACATTACTTTCCATAAAAGATGAAGAATAGAGCTAGAAGTAAAAATTGTGCACTCAGTGTAAACTATTCTGAAAATTTAATTTATGTAGATATATCACTGCAAATGCCTCTCTATTGTGACTCTCTGAGGGGGCTGTGAAAAGCTGCTAAAATTCAAAATCATCTTCATTTTTTGGTATCAGGGACTCCTTTTATTAGCATTTTGAGCTGCACGTAGTTCTGACAACTTGTGAACAAATTCTTAGGCAAACCTGGACTAAGTAAAGAGTATTTCCTTACAAAAGCAATCTACCCCTTGTGAGCAGAAGGAATAAGGATCCTAGAAGAGCACTGTCTCCCTGCAAAGTCATTGCAGTGCTCGGTCATAGATGGATTTTCAGGCAGTCTCTCTTGTTTAAAAACAGAGGATTCAAGAGAACGTAGGAATAAGCAGACAAGATCAGACAGAAACTTCACTGTGTCCAGTGACAGCAGCCTACAGCAGGTGCCTAGGGAAGAATATATGAATAACCAAAATAGGTACTATTTTGCCATAGTGCAGACTGGTCCAAAGCTGTATCATCTGAAACCTGCTTTGGATAGCAGAGCAGGACAGCTCAGGAAAATGTAAAGTATGGAAGACAAAATTTTATTCATTAAGCAACAGGCTGAATCATGAGGTATGAGTAATGTCTCATATACTAAATTGGAAATCAAACAACCAATAGCAACATTATCAAAAAGAAGAAACTTGGCACTGTCTTCAGAGCATATCAAATTTTTTCCAAGCCCTAAGCAAATAACAATAATAATAAAAAGTAAGCCTACCTCATCTACAGCATATCTTGTTTCACTAGTACAAAGAATTCCAGCTTCAGCTAAAGGCCATTCTTCATCAGTAATTATTTTTTTTTATTAGTTCATTACTCACTAAATTTAGTTCATTCAATTCTAAACTATAGTAAAAAGCAGCACAGTTGATAAAATACAAAGGGATGGAATCTGCTAATCTGTAACTAATGCTTTTCAAGGTAACACTTTGAAGTAAGTACTCCTGAGGTTTTTCAGAGCCTGTAGAACGTTAAATCAAAAATGAAAAGGAAAAGCGACGGTCAGTTCTGTTTGGTTTTGCTTTTTGAATGCAAGTATCATTGTTTCTATTGTAGCCAGAATATTTTAGAGTTTAATAAAATAGGTATTACATTTTATTTAGATCAGTTCTATTCTATTTTTACTGTAACTATACATTTCTGATCTTTTTGTAGAACCATAGAATTGTTTGGTTTGGAAGAGACCTTTAAGATCTACTTCCAGCCTCCCTGACATGGGCAGGGGCACTTTCCACTACACCACCAGTTGGGGTTTCTCAACCCCCCATCCAGCCTGGCTTTGAACACTTCCAGGGATGGGGCATCCACTGGCAAACTGTTCCAATACTCACCACTCTCTGAGTAAAGAATTCCTTCCTGGTATATAATTGGAACCTTTCCCCTTTCAGTTTAAAACTCTTCCCCCTTGTCTTATCACTATCTGCCCATGCCAAAACATCAGAAAGATTTTTTTTAAAATAAAAAAAAAATAAATTAAAAAAACTCTTAGAAAATTCAGAGCTATTACAAAGCTGATAAACTCTGAAGTCACTACTGACATAAATGGATTTACTATGAAATAATGTCATTGTGGCATTGAGATTTGGCCCAATGTGTAGGTGGGTGCAGTTTCATTCTATAATGCAAGCATTCAAGGAATTGATACATAGTAAAAGCTCAGATTCCACTTTCCAGACTGAAAAGACTGGAAAGAATTATAACCATATTAGGACACTAAACCCCTTATTAACATGTTCCAGGCAGTAGCAGGTTCTTTTCTCAGCCAAGTCACAGAGCAACCTTCACCTTTTTTATGGCTCAATTGCAGCTGGGCTGGGGATTTGCACACAATGAGGCTGTTTTCACCAGCAGGGTGATGGCTTTCCACATCTCAGTGGTGCCAGCCTCGAGGTGATGACTGGCAGTGAGGAAATCGTTATCTTAAGGTGGGTAGGTTTGACGGATTTCCTTTCAGCAAAAAAAAGCCATATGGTAACACAGCTTTTGCTTAGGAGGAGGCATGCCAGGTAAGGAGGGGAATGCCAGGAAATGAAGAAACATCCCCAGACACCTGGCTTACCTGTTTGCACTGCTCCAACAGATTGCTGCAGCAACCTTGCAGGGGCCTCCTTGCTCTTCAGGAGGCTGCAGAGGCAGAATTATTTATTGCTGTGATGATCCTTGGTGAAGAATTGCTGTGTAACAGCTGTGTGTCTGTTCTGGTCCAAACAATGTCAAACTGAGCCTTTTAAGCTCTTGGTGACTCAGGTAACA
Organism: Pseudopodoces humilis; assembly: GCF_049639895.1. NCBI lineage: Eukaryota > Metazoa > Chordata > Aves > Passeriformes > Paridae > Pseudopodoces > Pseudopodoces humilis. Next base: position 19,972,378 of record NC_142201.1, read on the forward strand.
GACAGATGCCCAGCTTCGAACCGTTTTATGAAACTGTGTGTTTTGAAGGAGAGGGCAGTCTCTGTTTCCATGGGATCTCACATTTTCTGCTATGACCAAAACACATCCCTTGAACTGATTTGCCAACACTACCATCAACAGAGTGAGTGTGTGGCAATGGCAACTGGAATAATTTCTATGAGCAAAGAAGTAATTTAATGCAGAAGTTATAAATTTTTACATCTTAAAATACACTTTATACTGTACAAGTTAAATAAACCACCTTTTTTAATTTACAAACAATCCATGTTACACATCAGTCCAAAGTTTTCATCCACCATTAAAGAGCTTAGTTACTCATTTTAACCCTAAATCTTGTAGTTTTCACTCAGTGACTGCATGTAACCAAACTAAATGAATGTTCACTTTTGATCTGTTCCTTCTCAGGATAGCTGCTTATGTCCATTTGTCCTCAAATTTATAACCTTTTCTTTTGGACAGGAGTCAATGGAAGGTATATTCCTGAGCCTATTTTGGCTTCTTATAAAGGTTATATAGTCACTCCATGATAGGGTGATCATGGAAGATATATGTCTTACAGCTCTGCTTGAAAGGCTAAATGAACATGATCTACCAGGAAGATACAATTCTCAGCCATAATTCTACTGAAATAGACTGCAGTTGGAATTTATGCTAGCAGAGGATTTTTACTCTGCATTGCCTTCCCATTTCTGTCTAAAATTATCACATGAAAACTTTTCTTAACTTGTCATTAAGTTAAAAATCAATAAGACAGTGAGGAATGGTGTTTGTATGGCTGGAGTGTGTAATTTAGGCTCCAAAACAGATTATGAAGTCCAGAGATATACATACAATGCAGTCAGAGATGTATCAAAAATGGGAGACTGTCAAAACAGATAAAAGAAGGAGTCATTTAGTCACATCACCTAATGCAGCTGGATTACTACAAATATGGTGAAAGAGGTGATAAAAAATCTATATATAATAAAATATGAATTTACAGTTCCTTACCTCACTGTAAGTACAGCCCCACAGCTACTGCTTCAGGGGATTGAAGAAAGAAATAGCTGTGGTACCTATGAAACATTGCCTGCTTTTTTGGAGCAGCCAGCTGGAATTGACTAAAGCGCAGAATGTCACATTAGATCTCACACAGATGAGAGGTTTGCTTGCTTTCCAGTAGAGATAACAATCGTGATGAGCCAGCAGAACTTGGTCTGCAGCAATATGAAAGACATGGAGTATGAACATTTGCTCATTCTCAATAACAGGATGAGCCAACCTGTTAGGAACACCACACCTTTTTATAGGGCCCTGAATTTATTCATTCCATATTTTTGCTTTATAAAACAATGCTAAGAGCATGACCTCTTTCTTCTTGGCTTTTCTGTACCCAGTTCCTAGCCTGGGTCCTAACAACCATGTTTTCCAGAGAATATATTTTGCTGGCAACATGACAGGGTTTGTTTTTTTTTTCTCTACAGCTTTGAAAAGCCTGAAAATTCCCTTTTTTCTTTTTTTTTTTCCCTGAAATGGCTCACCTGAGTGTAAGCAAAATCCTTCACAGATGGGGCACAAGTTTGACAAACAGCAGTAGGAGAGGTAATATTTTCTAAAGAAAATTATGAATGAAAGGAAAGAAATTAGGAAGCAGAGATCAGCTCAGGTGTATATGGAAATACATCATGACACAATTGAAAATGTGACTGTATTATGGTCAGTAATTTGATAATGAAGGGAAAGCTGTGAAGCTCATTTGCGACAATGTGAAAAAATAAAAAAGACAGAGCATGTTGATAATGAGCCTTGAATATTCTTTCTTTTCTTTTCCCCCTTTTTGTCACCTTTGGTCTACTTGGCATTCACCCAAATTAGAAGACTGACAGTCATTTCTCTTTAATAATCACTTTTGGAGACTCAAGAAGCACTTGCCTTTCAGCTCTGTCAACAGGGAATCATTAACACTGAAAAATAAATGTATATATGCTTAATTGTTTTTACTGAAATAAACACTCTGGGTACCCCCTGCTGTTTAATGAACATGCACTGGGTTAACTACAAGGGCCTCTACCACTGCCATCTCCGATTGCTTTCTAGTGGCAGATGAAAGATTAAAACACATGCATTTTTTTTGACAGTAAATATGATTTCACTTTTTGGCTTCCACATGAACCCATCCTTTACAAAGTAGTGCAGAATAGCAAAGGCTGTCAAAATAAGGCTAGCGAGTAAGTGGAGAAGCAGCTCTCTACAGAGTTTGATTATTCTTTTGTGAAGGAGTCTGTAAACAAAACCTTTAGGCTTTTGTCTACTAAACAGTGCTTAGAAATTCTTCCAGCCTAGCATTTTTAATAGATGGGAACATGACTGCGTAGGATTCAAGAGCAGTCAACATTTTTGGAAGGAAGACAATTTATTTTTGCAACTAAAATGTGCCCTCAGAAGCCAAAGAGCAGACAAAAGACCATTTTTTAAAAAGAATGTAAATTCTCTGTATGCTCTGAGCTCTGTAGGACATATTTCCTTTGTCTTGACTATACATACCAAGATATTAACAGAGAAAAAATAATTTTCAAGTATCAATTAATATAAATTTTGAGTCAGGAAAGTGAAATCTAATTGAAAACATATTCCAATCTTGCTTTTCACTTCCAGCCTTTGTGCTGTGATAATAAGCACAAAGCCAGCTAGTCTGAGGCCTGATATCCCTTCAATCAACAGTCAGTTCTTTGAGATGGACAGAAATGTTCAGGATGGTGATGGTGGTGCCAAACCTGGAAGAAGCCAAAGACCGCTGATTATATAAGGAATAAAAGATTTGAGTTCCAGTGCCTGGAATCTTTCCCTGGGACAATTAAAGTTATTGGTATGGATGTGGCTGTATGCTTTAGACAGCAGCTGAGCCTGAAGTTTGTCACTGCTGGCTTTGCCTAAATATCAGCCTTAGGTGTCTTAAAGGGAGAGAGCACATCTCAAATTCAACTCCAAAAGGCTGAGTAATAGATTTCCTACAAGTTCTTTGGACAGATTTTCTGTGAGGTTGTAAAAGTTATTGCCAGCATGATTCTGGTTTGCCTCCTACTATTTGAGTTTACTGATCACTTCACCACTACAGATTAATGACCAATTTTCAATCATCTTTTAAGTATAGTTTTCCTTATCTATTTTACAGGTAAGTGCTAGATATTCAATTACAGAATGCAATGCATAATGAAATCTTTAAAAAGTACTTACATTTGGATTCATAAAAGGATCAAGATTTTGTAATCTGATTAGCTCTTCTTCACTTCGGGCTACTTGATGAAAATTAGGGATTACTGCATCCTCCTAGTTTAGTCATCGATCCTTACACACATCACTAGTGTTACACCCACTTAGTAGGGACAGTTTTAAGTTTCTCTTATAAAAACTGTAAATACCAGCCAAACAGTTTTTGAAGACTACAAGTGCTGGTGACAATGAGCCCCCTCCTTGCCTCAGCTGTTACTCCCAACCTCAACAATGCTTCCAGAGTGCTTCTGGCTTCATGTAAAATTAATTCTAGAGACAAACATCGGTATGATCAAAGGAAATTACAACACAGGAAGGACTGGAGCAATATATGTGTGTTGCTTGTGGCCATGGCAACTCCTAAGTTTTAGCTGTCTTGCCACCTCCTACAAATGACTTCAACTAGTGTGACCAGACAACGATGACTACAATTCCCACTCACGTACACATGCACATACACACATGATGTATTCTGTTCACCATCACTGGAAAAGAGTGACTTCTGGGATGAAACACAACTAACAACAGTTATCTACACTAAGAAACCTCTTGGCAAGTAAAGACTAATATCACAGATATCTTCTGGCATTAATAAATAAAAGGTAAAGGATACAGTTTTTGAAATATTCTTTACTTGTAATGTTATTTTGAAAACTTTCTACCTATTTCCCTATTAAATTTGAAGGCATAAAATCTCTTGGATTTGACTGAAAGGACAAGGATTTTCCTTTAAGATTTTCTTCCATGTAAATGTTGATGCAGCATGATTCACTGTGATCTAAAGAAAAGCCCATATTTTTTATTTCTAATATGTGTATTAGAACCAGAGTTGATTTGAAATAGGTTTTTGATGGAAAGTGCAATTTTACACTTTGATGGTTTTTCAAATTTGATTTTTCATTGGAAAACCAAATGGACCCAGGTTTTCCACTTTCAGATTATTTTAGGAGCAACGTAAGAAAATGAAGACTGTACTTTATTATAGCATTAAACACTGAAATAGGCCTTAAAAATATCATACTTTAAAACAACTGCTAAAGAAGATTACTGTTAGATTTTTGTGAGGCTATCAGGAGCCCACAGTTGGAAAATTAATATCAAGATGGAGGCTGAAGTCAAAACTCTCTCTTGACAAAAGGGAACTAGACAGTAGTAGAGTCTACCAGAGACAGAAGTGCAGGTCTGCAGTTTGCCAATGCAACATTCTGCAGTCTCCCTTCTGGATAGGAAGATCCCCAGGGTGAGAGACTTTTTCAAGATAATTTTGTGGATAAGGCAATTATTTCATCACTAATAAAATGAAAGTTCTTGCCAAAGCTGCATCCTATTATTTGAGTATTCTCTATGTTCTCGTTCAATTCTGGAAAAAACCTTTTATTGGAACAAGCTGAGAAGAGTCACATGAACACTAAGTGTGTTCCTTCCTCTCTGCACCTAGCACCATGTGCTTCTCAGTACATTTAATATACAGTAGTTCTCATATGCATTTTGGTACAGAGTGTATTGATTTTGAAGATTCCTTTCTTAGGCCTATTCCTAGAGACTGTCATCTCAAATGTCCTCTGTCTTATTTTATTACAACAGAACATGCCTTGAACCAGAATCCTATTGCTAGCTGAGTCTCCTTTGCATCATGCAGATGTTTAAACCAGATGTTTTGGAAAGGATTCCTTACTCTCTTATTCTCTGTCTGCTTTGTGTTATTTAGACATGGCACAATTAAAGGTTACAAAGAGAGATGTTCTACATTTCCAGTTTCCAGCTGCAATTATATAGAGACTCTTACTAGCTGTAAGATCACACAACCTTTGTCTTAATTGGGTAAACAGGCTGTTTGGAGTATCCCACATCAGGACCTGGCTAATTAAATATTGTTCAGATTCCCCACTGAGGAGTTTATGCAACCACTGAACTATAAGCCATAGTGTTGCAGCTCAGAAACCGTGTAATTAAGGTGGATACTCTGTGGAACGACTGCCCTTCCTTTCCTAAAGAAATGTTGTAATCGACCTGTGGCATTTTGTTGAGATGAAGTAAAGAAAATCACCCTGATCTGAGCTGTTTGCAGAAAAGCACTGCAAATACAGATCTTTTTGAAAAAGCAAGTGAGCTTTTAACTTACTAGGTCTTCAAGTGACAGTCTTTTCTATAAGCGTCTTTGAAATTTTCAATTTGAGCTAAATTGCCACAGGTGAGTGAATTTCATCACTTCAGCTGTATTTCTCTATTGCATGTGCTAGGAAATCTTAACCCCACACTTGGGCTGGAGATCTCCAGGAAGATTCAGAACACTATTATCATGCAGGGGCAGACACATCTGTGCTAGATGCTCACACAGTAGGACAGTGACAATGGCAGTGAGCAACCCTCTCTTACAAGAATGGAAGGAGAAGACAAGAGGTACAAAGAAGCAATGAGCACTTCTAGTGATGTGTGGTTCTTGTTTGCCTCATTTACATCTCTTCTGAGGTTTTCCTGGCCTTTGATAGGATACATTCACATATGGGAGTGTCACTCTATTGGGAATGGCGAGAAGAACCACACAGACTCTCTTGGGAGTCGAACAGGAGAGTTTCTCCCTGGTTTATTACCTCAGATCTTTTTTATAGACCGATACGGGAAAGTACAGAAAAGTAAAACTCTTATTGGTTAGTGAACTAACACATCACCATCATTGGTCAGTGGGGCTCACCACCCCTCGACCTTCTCTTGCAAGAAAACAAGAAACTGACAAACAGCACCTGGAAGGCTGTTTTCTGTCTCTGAGGATTGTTTTGATTCCTCCTTATGATTTCCCAGGCCACTTTCTCAGGCAAGACTGAGAAAGATATGCGGCCTGCTATTCCACAGGCACTGTGCTCCCTGCTTCATAGTTAGCATCCATATGGGAGAGGACTGTGCACATCAGACTGAAGACCTCAACAAGAAACCCTCCTGTGTTGAGACACTTAGGCTACAACTGAACTATGGAAATCTTAAAAACATCCCAACCGCTCAGGTATGTGAGCATGCTGCGGCTGCATCCCATGTGCACACTGGAGGGGACCAGCATGCTCAGCACCCCATTCTGCTTCCATGTTCTCTCCTTCTGGGCATGCTCCAACAGCTGCTGCAGATGGCATGATATGGGACGGCAGGTACAAAACAGAAAGCACCCTCAGTTCAGTTTAGGTGTATATTTGCAGACTGACTTGGTTCTTGGGATCCCATGGACATAAACTGGTATGCAGACTCCTGAGCTGACAAATATCTTGGCAGTAAATCTGAATCAAAAGTTATAATTTTGAACAAAGATATAATCCCACCAATGTGAGGATATCTATCCTACTCCTGTGCTGAATGTTACACTTGGAAAGTATAAACAAATTCCACTTATTAGATAAAGTAATTCCCAGATAATCAGATAAAAGGACTGAAAGAAATAACTGGATTTAGAGGTCTTTCCTTTGCCTTTCCATACAGTTGTCTCCATGGTCCTGTGATAGCTTTAGCTTAGATCAGACAGGTGGAAGAAAAGCAAGACAAGAGACCTTATGTTTCACATTTAAGCTGACGAAGTTTGATATGGCACTCCAGGCTAAGTCATAGATGCCAACTTCACAGCATGTGACTTCTTTGCAGTATTCATTGGAATTATGCTCATGTAATAAATAAGATAAATTTCTGTTTGAATACACTCAAATTGGTATTTTCTTCATTTCAGCAACTGAGGATAGAGATAGGATGTATAACTAAGAACCAAGAATAGTTTCTCAGTTCCACATTCAGATGCTTCCCAAAACATTGCTGTGAGACCTGAATGCACATTATTCTCCCTTCCCCTAATCCAATAACCTACTGGAAAGAACCCTGAATGCTTAGCTGGAGAGATAATCATGGAGTACTCCAACAAATCCATGGGTCTGGAAGCTTTGCAAGGCATGACTTTGGGTCATGTCACATGGCATGAATCGGCTCAAGAGTTTAGATGCAACCTAGAGATGCTTCAACTCAGTTCTCAAAAGAACTCAGTGATGATAATTCTTAGGTGACTCAGAATGTAAATAAAAAGTGAGAATTTCACAGTCTTTCTGAATGGCTTTGGGCCTGGGAGTAAGAGTCACTCAGACAACATGGTATGTGCACAGTAGGACATAGAGAAGTCTTTTCTGCCTCTCCCTAAATTTAAACCTCTCTATATAGGCCTGATCTAGGTGTTAGGTTAGCATTAGCATTCACAGCCTGTGCTTTGGTGTCTAAATGTCCCTTTGGAAAGGAATTTCTATTCCGTACTTCTGTTTTAACACGTGCCCTGAAAGAAATGAAATGTAGATGCCTAACGAGGTCTGGAAGCTGAGGTTAAATCCTTCACAAGTCTCATAGGGAATAAGTGGCAGAGGAAGTTCCTGAATCTGTCTTCTGTGAATGCAGGGAAGCATCTTAACTAACATGTAGACACTTTGCCTTCACTCATTGAGGATGATGACTCAGTGGGATGGCTACAGGAATAGAGAGCAACTATTCTGTAGTGCAGGACTGGCTGCCATGTGTTGCCTTCTGTTCCTGAAGGCTCCTAAACAGAAAAGGGGGAAAAAGGCAGTAGAACATTTTTCCTGTAGCAGCTTCAAAACTGTCAATATCCAATATTATGGCACCAAGAGAAAATCTGAAAAAGAGAATAAATCTTTTGCAGTGCTTGCTGTCCAGAACAAACACCATTATACTAGCAAATTCGTGTAACAAAAGTTGAGGGACTTTAGTGAAACTGGATTTTCATCTGCACTTGAAGCAACCAGAAAATTTTAAGTAAACATTTACTTGTAAATAAGAAAATTAAATCTAACTTTAGTTTATATGAATTCTTAATAACCACTAAAATTTCAAGTCTTTAGAGACCTGCCCATCTGAGATATGGCTTTTCCCTCAAATATGAAGCTGTTTAAGAAATGGTATCAGATACAGACAGTGGATGGCTGATCTATAGCCCAGATGACTGACAGTGCAGATTAGATTCTAATTTTTTTTTGGTAAAATCTTAATCACATGTAGATATATAACTTCATTAATTAAACTCCAGGACTGTGAATGCTGTAAACTTTTCTGTTTCCTGAAAACAGTAATTTTTATTATGGTTATTGTTGATCATGTTTTTGTTCTCTTGAATAATTCCTCAGTTCTTGTTATTTAAAGCAAACCTCAGACTAGTCTAAATAGGAGACTACAAGCCAAATTATGATCTCAGTCCAATGTAAGTCTGCTTTGTTTGCCTCTGGTAGACAGACTTCATGTTAATTTTGAGATAACTGCATGAGGAAATCTGAGCCAAAACCAGAAACTTAACTCTTTTCTGTGAGATCTACCTTGGCCTGCAACTGCGAAGCACAGATACATCTGGAAAAGCTGCTTTGCCTGGTGATTTCTTGTGCATTTAGATCATCATAAAAAACTGCTCTTTGCAAACTCAAGCCCAGCTAAAGCATAGTTCGGCAGTCGATGGAAGATGTTCCTCTGTGTATTTTACTTTTAGAACACATGTGTCTGCCCGTGAGTTTGTTTTCTCTCTGACCACCATAACCCCCCTTTTATCTGCAGAACACCTGAAATGTCCTTCAGTTTTAGCAGTATCCTGACTCCAGCAGAGATTTCCTAATGAAATCACAGAACAGATGACAATATGTTTCTACCCATTTATTATACCTGGAGCATACCTCAGCAATCCCTTGACATTTCCTGTTTTGCTGACTCAAAGTACTAACAGTGAGTGGAAAAAGAAATACAAGTAATTCAAGCTATTCTGGAGCTCCAGAGCCTCAAAGCAAGAAATTTCTTCACCTTGGAAAAAATGTGAACTTTGAAATTGTTGTCCACTACTGCTAGAAACAGAGCTACATTATAAAAAATAATGCCCTGCGGGGATGTAACATACTCAAGAACTGGATGTCACAATGAGGTCAGTGAACAATTAATGGAAAAAATAGTATTTTTCATTTTTATGGGATTTACAGGAATATTTTTATAGGTTACTGCATTTTAAAATGTCATTCTGAGAGTGCGCCTACACTTCCCAAGATGTTTTCCAATTGAATTTTGAATATATTTCAAAGCATTCTTTTTAACAGAGATGAAAAATTCTAGTGACAATAAATATAGATGAACTCTGAAAAATACCCTGAGCTTGTATAAGTACAATTCATTGCTACAAAAATTATAAAGGATGAGGAACAGGATTAGATGAGGTGGGCAACACCTGACTACTGGTATAAAAAGCAGTAGGCAGAGACCAAAGGATGATTTTGCAATAAAAAATCAATATGCAGGCAGCTACTATCAATACTGATAGTAATTAATGCCATCCTAAGTGGGATTTACAAGGGTACTTGGCACTGGTTTAATTTATTTCTGCTGCAGTGGATGGGACCTTTTCTGGTGAGGTTAGCTGAAGCCATACTTCTGAAAAGAGCGCCCTGAAATCACCCTTACCTCTCCTGCTCCTTGATCCTGGAAAATATCCACATCATCTCTACAATAAAAACTTCAGGATGGAAAATGTTTCTTTGCTGTGTGACCTTGCAGCAGCAACTGTGCTGATACAAGACTGGGGTTTTTTTAGAACTCAGCTTCACAGGTCATTCCCCCTCTGCCCCTCAGCACATTTAACTTGGTTTCAGCTAAACCCTGTGAGCAGAGCCCATCAGGTTGAGACTCCAGACCAAACACTTGTTCACCTTTGACAACACAAAATGCATGCAGCTGAGCTGAAACTGTGAATCAAGTCTCATTTTCTCTTTGCTTGGCACCCCTAAGCTAATTCTGACCTGACCCAATCCCCTCAGGGTGCCAGACAGTCCCTGCTTTCTCTCCTCTCCTCGGCCATGAGGTGGTTCCTTTGGCAAAGCCAGCTGCTTCCCAGTTGAGACATCTGGTATCCCACTAGAAGGGAGGAGAGGTGGGCTGTCGAGGGAGCCATGCTTGCAGAGCTGTGGCCATGGTTACAACCATACAACTTTTTCTTTTTGGCAGGACTATGAACTGTCAGGAATTTGACCTTGCCACAAAGCCTTCCCGTCCCAAACCAAAAGGAACCAGGCTATTTGCCTCACTCCATCCACAAGTGTAATTAGGAGTGTGTGTTGTTATCACCCAGCACACCCCTCCGAGTGGGAAAAGAACTGCGGGTGCCAGAGACAAGGACTCATGAGAAGCAGAAGCACTGAGTGAAATCCTTGATTATGTCACTGCACGCTGTAGCAAGGTTTGATTGAAACATGCATCAGCTGCCTGGGGTGGCAGGAGAGCAACCTGAACACCTTGACTCATTGTGGCCATAGACAGACTATTTTCCACACTGTGCGAGCTCTCTGAAGCCAAACACCATCCAGTCTTACTACACATCTCCACTTTACAACAGCCCTTGGTTCATTCCGCTCTAGAAGATCTCCTCATGAACTTCAGCTTTAATTTGCCTCCAAACAGGATTATGTCACCATGCTGCAGGCAGGCATTCAGCTCCCAGCTCCAGAGCAGACAGATGTCATGAGGGTTAAGGGCTTTATTCTTCTTAACCAATGGCAGGGAAGACTCTCATGTTTTTCACTCCCTGCCTGGAAATAAGAATGGCAGAAAGCCAAGGAATAGTCATTGGTGTGTGCACCTATGCAAGCTACAGCCAAGGGATGCAATTTTCTAATCTTCACAGCAGCCCTTCACATGAGCCTAGACAGCATAGCCCAGCAGCTCTGTTGCCAGTTTTCTCAGCTACTCACTGACATAAATCCACACATACAATATTTAAGATCAAACTTACAGAAATGGTTCTAATACAGTTTTCCATTTTTACTAATTTTTGAAAGGAGAATCACACACATTTGGATTCTGATAACTTTTTCTCACCTGCACACCTGAAACTGTGGTTAGCAACACTGTGATTTCAATACTTCTCTCTTATTGTTTCCTTTTATGATTTGTATCATTAATTAGTTCTTTTCCCACCATTTTTAAAGAGAAGAAAGCATTCTTAAGGAGAGATTAAAATTAAATTTAAAAAAACCACTTATTTTTTCCTACTCTCAAATTCTAATAGAGAAAATTTAGTCTATTTCAGTGCAATAGGTCACTACTGCGCTGATGTCACTAGGCATGTTCATGATGTTGCATAAAATTAGAGGTAATTTCTAATTCTAATCTTAAGAAGAAACAGTTATTAAAAAAAAAAAAAAGTTACACACCTATCATACAGGGTAGATCCTGGAAAAACAATTTTAAACTGTTTCAATTTCCTCTTGAGTGAAAATCAAGAAATGCCCTGACTTAAACATGTGACTGGTTCATATTTGGAAATTAAGATCTTTTGTCCACAGGGACATCATGACTTTTGCACTGCAACAGTTTCCTGGATGTAGGCTGTTCAGAATGTGGCCCACACAGTATAAAGAACTAAGGTAAAGGAATAGCTGCATCGAGAAACCAATTGTAGTGTTTCAGAATATCTGCATATGCTTAAAATCCACGTTTCCTAAAGTTAATGCATGAAAGATCAGAGTTGGGCACAAAAGTGAATCAAGTGAGAAGTATCAAACGTAGTAAGCTACCAGTGCTGAAAATAACAAATTGTATTTATTATTTATTGTAATTGTGACTCTGACTTGTGCAAGTAGGCCATGCCATATGCCTTTCTATTCTAATGTTTCAGAGCACTGCTTGAATAAATAAATTAATCGCACCATCACAAGGAAATGCACACAGAATTTGCTTCACTGCAAGGCAAAGTGTGACTTGGTAGGTGACCCAAATGGATGAGCAACAGAGCTGTGGGGAGCTGCAGCAGAGTTCTTGGAAGGCCACCGTATTTGCTGCAACAGTAGTTAGGCAAGAGCTGGCAAGAGCTGATGATGGTGCAGTTTCAAATAAAACTTGGTATTTCTTAAAGTGCTTTGGATGATGGTTGATACTTCTTTGCTCAATATTCCTCATTGTTCCAACAGCTTTGAAAGAAGAGTTGTGAGAACTCCGACAAAGTTCCCATAGCAACAGCAAGGAGATGGGACTATTTTTCTCCCAGCCTAGGTGAACAGCAATGAAACACAATTGTGGTAGCTGGGCTGTTCCGGTGCTGAGCAAACCTACTACTCTCTTTTTTAACTTCTCACAGAAGGGAAATATTTTTATTGTCCCCCCACCAAAAGAGATAATTGACTTTTCCGTTAAAATTATTAGATGATTTTCACTTCCTAGGAGGACACAGAGCCTCTATTTACCCTCAGGGACAAGAATGATGAAACAACAGCCTGGATGCATGTACATCCTAGATTGCAAACAAGGCCAGCAATGAGGCTTGATGACCACCTCCCCATAGAAACTCCCCCAAATTCGTGCCCACGAGCCCCAGCCACTGGAATATTCCCAGGGAGTTTCACGTCTCTGCAGGGGTACCACACAGCCCCGCTGTTGCTGCTGTGGCCAGCAGTGTGCAGCTTCCCTGGGGACTTGCCATGCATGGCTTTTATACAGAAACAGAGATGATGGGCTAGGCTAGAGGTGAAGAGGCCCACTTGGACATCCCTGGTCTATCCAATCTTTCCTACTTGATTTCAGGAATGTGATGGCTAATCACAGACCTTCAAAAGTCATCAGCATAGCCCTGAGGTGAGCACATCTCTGGCTAGCATGAAAGTTTTACTTAAAACAGGCTTTGATGCACGAGTGCAGCAACATTTTATAAAATGGACATGTTTTAAGAACAAAAACCAGAGAACCAGCAATTCATGGATCCACTCATCAAGAAAGTGTTTCAGAACAGTGTTCATTCATATTTCAGAATCTCCCAGTACTTGCAAACTATTATCTTCTTAAGAGGAAAATTTACTAAAAAATACCTATGTACCCATTACAATTTACATAACCTCTATGCTCTGCTTCTATACTGCACCTATAGAGATGTCTTCAGCATTCTAACACAGTGAAATACTTCTGTTTCATTCTCCCTGTTACCCAAAAAGATCATTGCTTTTGCTTAACTAAGCACAGTTTCTTCTTAATGGATCAATTTTTCAAGTTCTTTTCTCATCCAAGACTTCCTAGCAATTCCCTACATCAAAAGGACTTTCCTTGTTGGGGTTACCAGCTCCTCAGAATTGCCCACAACCCCAGGATGACTCCTTACACATGCAAATGCAGGAAATCCCTGGTGCTGGGATGTGAGCGGCACATTCCATGTGCCAGACTGGTGTACACTTGCTTATTTTGACTTGGGGCTATAACTGTGCCTGCACAAAGCCTTGCCCACATGGGCTGGGATTTTTCCACCACTAACCGGTACAACTGGTAGATCAGGTCCTGATCCAAGTGCAAAGGGGATGGCACAGCAAGGAGAGAGCCGGTGCTCTGGGGTTTCCCTTTCACCAGCACTCCCCCTGTTGTTGGACACCAAAGGCTGCCGGCGTCTCTTGGAAGCGCCTCACCGTGATGAGTGGTTTCCTTAGGGTTTTGGGGATTTGTCCCCAATTTCTTACCAACACGGAAAAAAGAATAAAGATTCAGGTGAACAACTGAAAAACTGATTGGGGAAAAAAAAAAAGATGACTTTCTACCCTCAGAAATGGTAAGTTTTTGAAAAATGTCCTTTGTCAGAAAATTCTAAAAAATTAAACATGGGAAATATTTAGTTTAACTTTTCTTAAATACATTTTTTCTTTATTTTTTATTTTAAAAGCTCTGAAGAATTTCTGGGCATGCGAAAGAGTTTATTCCAAGAAACTGATTTCTCAAAGGAAGGTGCTGGCTTGCCAGTTTACTCAGCTAAAATTTTTACAGTGTAAAACCAATCAAATGTGCCTATAGAAAGCCATTCAAACAAGGTTCTAGCCCCCACACAACTAGCAGGCTGCTATTGATAACAAAGTATTCTTTTGTTCAGACTTAGGGAAAAGTCTGCTCTCATACTGTCATTCTGTTACAGCAGTAACTTCATTAGCAAATGGAGTCACAGTAGTGCACTTTGTGTAAAAAGCACAGCAGGCCTGTATTTTCTCCTTGATTTTATATATTGGCCTTATAGATTAGAAATAATTCAGACGGGAAGAAGTCAATATATCGGCTGACAAATTTCGGGGCAGCTCAAGAAGAGTTAAACCAAGCAGCAGTGCCCTCCTCCTCCTCCCTTGTACTTCTTCATCCTTAAACAAGGGTGCTGAGAAGAGCTCCAGCACTGCCGCCCCCTCCCCCAAAATAATTGAGCATGTCCCATAAAATCAGCCTGTACAATCCCGAGGGAGGTAGAAATTCCCATAAAAGGATCATTCCAAATCCCCAGGATAAGTTTATTTGGCATGCTATTCAAGCAATAGGAGCCTTGCAATTGTTTTCCTTGACCTTTTAACCTGCTTTTCTTATCCCAACAGAGGTCAAAGGACAAGAACCCTGCTCTCCCCCCGCCTCTCCCTGCCCGGCCCCTGAGCACAGCGAGGGAAGGGTTTAGCCCGGGCAGCCACAAACAGATGTCTGCAACGCCAGGGCAGGGGAAAGGAGGTGTAGGAAAGGTGACTTGAAGCTGGTATTTATTTAATTGATCATTAAGCCTGGAAAGGAGAGAAAAATCGAAGAAAGTTTTCCTGCAGGCAAAGAAAGCAGTCGGGATTAGGGCACTTTGTGTATCGATATAACAGCATTTTTTCTCCGCTGGTTCCAGTGGGTTAAGTCTTGGCAGTGCCTTGAGAGATTCCATTTGACTGGTGCTGCTCTCCGGGGAGATGGGGAGGGAGAAGCCTCTGCCAGGGGAATTCATCGTATCGGCCTTCCCCTACAGGAGCCACAAAATTATCCGGCGCTCTGCTTACACTTCGAAGCTCCCTCAGTTTTAGCTCTCGAGGGGCTGCAGAGAAGGAGGGGGAGGAGCAGGAGAAAGAAGGCGAAGGGGGCAATGCCCGCAGGGGCGGGGGGCGGCTGTCCCTGCCTGCGCCAAGGCGTTTTGCTGAGCAGCCGTGACACCCCTCGCCCCAAGCCCTCGCAGGGGTGAGGCCGAGCCCCTGTGGCTGCCCACGGGCGGACGCGGGGCCCGGCCCGCACCTTCGCGGAGGTGAGGGAGCGGCGCCGGGCCGGAGTGCCGCTCTCTTCCAGGGCTGGCGGTAGCGGCGCGGGGCCGGAGCTGACCCCGCCACAAAGCGCGGGTTCCCCGGCCGGGCCACGTGACCGCGGAGGTGGAGGGGCGGCCGCCGCCATGGCCCGGACCAGGGCCCGATCCGGCCCGGTCCGCCCCCGCTCTTGGGCCGGGGCACCTCCCGCACCTCCAGCACCCCAGGAACTGCTGGCCAGAGCCCCGTGTTCCGGCGAGCCCCTCACCGCCGGGCTGGTGGGCAGCCGGGCTGGATTTACAGCAGTAAAGGAGGAAACGTGTCCCCTGTGGGCTTTAGGCCTGTAAGGACCAAAAGGGCTGTTCGCTCAGGGGCTTCCTCACAGCCCAGATGCTTCTCCGGGCTGTAAAGGGTCCCTACTGTATCCTTGTAAATCACAATCCATTAGATTGGAAAAGACCTCTGAGATCATGGATTCCATCTTGGGACAGAACACCACCCTGTCAACCAGACCATGGCACTGAGTGCCACATCCAGTTTTTCTTCATACACCTCTAGGGGTGGTGACATCTGCCTCCCTAGACAGTCCATTCAAATGCCCAGTCACCCTTCTTGTGAAGAAATTCTTAATGTCTAACCTAAACCTCCCCTGGTGCAGTTTAAGACTCTGTCCTCTTGTCCTGTTGGAAATCTACTTTGGTTCAAACACAAGCCAAAGAATTGTGTGTTTCTGTATCTTGCAGCATTTTCTGCTCCTCAGAAACTAATCATCCACATTGTACGTTCTGGAGCAAAGAAAGCTATGCATTCAATGGGTCACATTACCTTCATGCAGAATAAGGGGTTGCAGGAAAGGGCAGGTGCTTTAGAAGTCTTGGTTTAGGGTGTGGAAGGTCTTAAGCCACGAACACTTCTCTAGCCCAGATAGCAACCAGTGCATAGGGACTACAGTGAGGGACTACAAGATCCCTCACAGGACAGTTTTTCCTGGATAATTTTGGGGATTTTAGGCAGTGGGAGTGTAAAAGCATTTGGACAAGTTGAGTTTCCATACTTTCCTCACCAGGTCATGGCAAGGACTGTAGCTTGTTGCCCTCTGACTCCTGGCGCAAACCTGTAGAACAGCAAACCAACACCTGCCCTCCGTGCTGGTTGCACTCTGCAGTACCAAAATCTGTGAACCCCTCTCCAGCTTGTCTGTGCCATGATCATCCATATCAGCCCAGAAGGAGGGGACAAAAGAAGCAGTGTACTGTGCTGCCCAGCATCACAGAACCTCCTGGGAGTGATGTAGCTGCAGTCTCCTCTTCAATGTTGGGCAAAACAACAAGGATTTTGTTTCTTTGTGATACCAATGCATCACCTCTTGTCTTTCCTGAAGTGGTTTCTGAATGTCCACTAAACTGTAAAAAAAAGGAAAATAAGAAAAAAAAGCCCCAATCTGTCAAATGCTGCCTCAAATGAAGAGACTTCAGGAGGTCTCTCTAGGGATCCTGTGACAGATTAAACAGCCAAGTCAGTGATGGCATGAGGCTGTGCTGCGAGAAAGTGCTGTGAAACTCATTCCAAGTGTGAAAGCCAGATTGATGTGAGTGATGTGGTATTTCATGGGGATGTAAAATTAGGATACACGGAGAGAGCCAGTTTCTCTGCTGACTTAATCTAATGCTATTCCAGTAATCTTAGAAAATCGCACTGATTAATGTAAGAAGTGACTCGGATCCTGGAACAATAAGAGCAGGATTTCATCAGAAGTAAGTAAAGGGGACAGTAGAGTTCAGGCCTGGTGTAAACTGATGTTTGCTTAAATCTACAGTAGTGCCCATAATAAACAAAGGATCAGTTCTGCCTGTGTGAGGTTTCCAGTATGATTTAAAAGCTTTTGAAATCAGCTTTGAGTGTTTGACTGGCACCAGTGGAAAAATGTTCACATCTACCCCTCTTGTCACTAATTTAAACTTGCTATGCAGCTTAAACCCCAACTCTTATCACGGCTGAGTTTGACTATGTAGCATTTTTTGGGCTGTTTTAACACATTTCAAGAGTTCTATATAGAATCCAAGTTTGTCCACTAGGTTTTAGAAGAAAAAAAGGAAAAGTAAAGCTTTTTTGTATGCTTGAGAGAGCTGAAATGACTACCATGAATCTGGCACTCATATTATACATTCCAATAAATCATCCTTTTGGAAATAATTATTAAACATATTTTTAGTTTTATAGATTGTTTGATTTCTTTGCTGCTGAAGGTATGTTTCCCAGTCTGTTGTCTGAAAGAAACTCATGACAAAATGGGCAAATTGACAGGAAAATAAGACCTAATGATAGAGACAATCCAAATGGAAAGCCTGCTGCAATTTGACAAGGATCCACCAGAATTACTGGACACATTACAAACAACACCAATGCTTGCAATTTCAACTAAAGTCATAAAATACTTTTTTTTAAAAGGGCTATTGAAAATTCATTGTATAGCTAAACAAAATGCAGTTATTCCATCCTGCATTGTTTGGGATTTTATTATTCAGTATGCCTCACTAATGCATACACAGTCATGTTTATTTAAGATAGAATATCAATAAGCTTCATCTTTTGCCCAGTATTTTTTTCTGAGCAGTTACTGTGTAATGGAATGAAGTGGGGCAGCCAGAACCACGTGGTCCCAGGCATTCTCTTCTGTTTAAGTAAAATAAAGTGCTCTCAGTAGGTTGTCAGGAAAACTAAGAAGAAAAATATGCAACTGCAGCAGTCATGGTTACAGAAGAAATTGTGTTTGTATGCATTTGTCTGTGAGCATGTACTGGCCTAAGTGCAGCATGTTTAGTTCTGTAGAGAGCTTTCCTGCTACACCATAGCAGGCAAGTGCTTCACATTGGGTGCTGGAAATTCCCTGACAATAGAAAACAGAAGCCTTCCTAGTCACTTTTAAAAATATGTCAATTCCTACTCCTTTTAATTGAAAAATGTTTTTTGGTTTTTTTTTTTGGTTTTTTTTTTCATAGGAGAAATACAAATTCTCTTGTATTTGCTGGGTTTGGGACCATAAAATCCATAGTGCCCTTGATGGATGTTTATTCCAATAGAAGGCAAGAAATGTAATTACTATTTTTCCTTTGGGTTTTTTTTTTGTGATGATGCAAGCATCTATAAATAGTTTAATATCCCATTTATTCTGCAATGTTCTTGGTAGTTACAGTGGCATATGCTGAATCATCTGATCCTTTGGCCACCTTGCCATCTTCCTTTACCCAAATAGTTCCTTGTTTTTTAAAGCTGTTCTAGCCCATCTCTCCCTTTTTGCCATAGTTCTTCTTTAGAGGAATGCTGATTTTATGTTGCTGCAGGCAGTATATTGCAGCACATCCACTTGTGTGGATAATGAAGCAGAGTATGGAAAAGCTGGGGTGCAGTGGGCTCTCGTATGAATGCCAGACAATATGCATGGTGCCTGACTTCTAGCTATATCCTCAAGTCTTGCATACAAAAGGTAAAGCTAGTATTTCTTTCTGTTTATGACTCAATCCCTGCTTGTTTTCAACAATAATTCCTCATTTCAACTTTTCAAAGCCATAAGGACTGTTGACCTACTTTTCAGGTGGGAAAAAGAGACACGGAGGCAGCAAGCTCGTTTGCAATATACTGTAAAATTATTTCCTTCCACAAGTACATAAACACTTATTTACATTCAAATGTGACTGGCCTTCTAAATATGAGAACCTCCTTTGATTCCTCAGATGCTGATTTTTAGAATGAGTGGTCACAGATTCAGGGGAATGCAGCATTTACTTCTTCTAAATAGACCTTCAGTGTGTCTTTTTTTCCCTGCTTATTTGAATGCAGATTTTTTGTTGTATCTCTGGATTCATATTTGGGGGATTCAGACAAGAGCTTGGATACATGTGTGATCCTTCAGCCTTCAGGCCAAGGTGATTTTAACCATAGCACATTTATGAGACCTGTGGGTGTGATGGAGGAGCAGGTTTTCAGAATCAATTAACTGATGCTGTGGTGTGCTGGAAAGGGAGGCAGAGATCTGAGCGGAGTCTGCATGGCTGATACCATTTGGAAAGGCCTCTGCTGCAGAGGATCAGCAGCCTGTCTGTGTTCGCTGCCTCCCACTTCAGTGTCACCCCATCCGTAAAGATGTCAGAGTCTGGAACGCAGAAGCCTCTTTCTCGTATTTCCCTCTGCCATCCAGTACTGAATGTACCTTCTGTGTCTGAACTGAAAATTTCATCACCTTTTTCATTCTTCTGATTTCACTCTCCCTCTTTCATTCCTTACATAAAGCAAGAAAACGCAGCCAGAAGGTCTCTCAGTGTAGATGGGGGCTGGGATGTTGTTCGAGACAATTACTCTGGGAGACTGTGTAGCTATGCAATTGCAAAGCCGAAGAAGGAGCCCTGGGGAATTACATCAGCTTTTTTTTCCGCCCCCTTCCTAAGGGGAAAAATCTTGAATAGGGTTGTGAGCTGTCTATCTAATCAGCGCTGCCCTAGTTCACAGCAAAGCATGCAGAATGAACCAGGAGCAGAGCACACACAGCTTCTGCAACAAGCTGTTTTCAAAAACCAAGGCACATAATTTCCTGTGAAGCCTTAAAGAATGGGAAGGATAATATGAAACACAGGCTTTTTCCTGGTTATTCTCTCTGTGTATACTCTGTTTCACCTTCAATCTCCCTTTGTCTCCTCTCTGGCATTCATGACTCAGCACCACCTTTCATAAAAACCCCTGTGCCTCTCTTGAACACGCCGACAACCTCACACTCCTCTTGCAGGCTGCAGATCTGATGCCTTTGTCTGTTCACATAATCTGATTCGTCTCTTCTTGGACACTGGTCTTTGCCACTCCCTGACAGAACAAAGCATTACACTGGGTCGAAAAAACCCAAACAACTCCACTGAAGGCCACGAATGGTGTAGGATTACTCAGCTAATTGCAACGCCAGCTCTGAGACAGGTTTCAGCCAGAGGAGGAGCTGGTACCTCCAGGTGTGTCCCAGGGTCCTGCTTGCTGGATGGTACGCCAGCCCCTGCTGAAAGCTCTTTCCTGCTTCCTTCAGCACAGTGCCACCTGCACAGCTGCAGAGAAATGCCCCAAACCTCTTCACCTCTCTTGCTGGGTAGTGGCAGCACCCACTGCTAATACGTTTTAATGCTGCCATATCACTTGGAGCACTGTCTCTGCAGGGCAGACATTTTGCTTCATTTTAAGTATCCAGCACCTCCCCTCCAACCTGTGACTATAAGGAAAGATTTAAGCAGTCGCCACACTAATGGCTCTGACATGCAGACAAAATGAAATAGCTCAGAGTGGAGCTGGCAACCAGGAAACTTCAGAAACAATATGATCTGGCAAGGAGTTTTCATTATGCCTCAGGGAACAGGTTGGTCTGACAAAAATAGAAGTTGGCGAATAGATTACCTCTTGGAAAATGGCACACCAAGGTGGTGCAGTGAGATGTGGCGTGGTGTCTGATTTGGCTGCAGGAGCTGGGGTTGGCTGGTTGGGAAGGAATGAGGAGATCAAGCTCTTTTTGGAGCAGAGATTTTGTCATTTGTGTGTTTCATAAAGCGCCGTGCTCGCTTGTGGCTTTCTCCCACAGCTCCTGTCGCAGTCAGGAGGCTCTGCCAGTGCTCATCATCCTTGACTTTCTGTAACGTGTTCTGCTCCCACTTGACACAGTCATAGTATCTGTGTGCCTCCGACCATTCCTCTGTCCATCTCCTGGGCTTCTGCTGTTCCTCAGCTTCGTTCCACAGTGTGGTCAAGGAGGGTGAGGAGCCCTGGAGGAGATTTTGCCCTAATTGCCCCAATTGTGGTAGCTGCTGTCACAGGTGCCATACGTTTTTATACCTCAAAAGCATCCAAATGCTTAATGCCAGGATAGAAAAAGCTGTTTATAACCTGATGTAGAAGCCTCTAGTATTGCTAATGGAAATACCAGGCCTCCAGAATGGTTAGAAGATTTTTTCACTATTCTCTAAAATATTTTGCCATTAGTATAAAACATACAAACCATTCTCTTAAGAAAAAGCAATTACAAATAATTTTTCTGTCTCCACCTATTCTAAAAAGTAGCCTGTTCTTTCTGTAAGTTCTTTTGTCAGCTCTCTAATTTTTCTTTCTTTTTTTTTTTTTTTTTTGTTATTCATCTTTCAGTTACTCACTGTCCCCTTATATGGCCTCCCTATATCTCTGGACTTTTTCACAATGAACGATATTCTCCATACTCCGTGTTGATTCTTGGTAAAAGCAATAACTTGTAAGTCTGGGTCTTGAAAGTTGGTCAGAAATCTTTTGATATGCTGTGGGAAATGTGCTAAATACTTATGTCATGGCACAATACAGACATTTTCCTGCATATCTAAAGATGGAAAATTAGGAAATAAAATATTATTACAGAAATATTACCTTGCTTGTCTTTTACTCTGGTCATAATGATGCACTTCAGTTAATGTTAATGCACTACAATAAAAATTAAGGCACATCACAGTCAATGGATTGCTGCAGGTCCGTTATTTATAGTTTGGGAAGGAAGCCCTGTGGGCCCTTTTACTTTCCTGCTAGAATAAGAATATACTTTTCCAGAAGAATAGGCATTCACAAGGATGACATCTGAGTAGTATGGTAGTTCAAAGGCTATAAATAGAGCTCTTGAATTTTTTTTTCCTTTTTTCTTTTTCTTACTGTCTTCCTGACAATTTCTTCGTATCCTGCTAGCAATCCATCTGTTGCACTTTAAGTTAAGGTAATGTATAAATCTTGCAGTAGTTATGAAACCATTACAAGGGAAAGGTTTAGTTTTGATTTTTTACGCTATTTAACTGTTTGGAAAGTGCATGGATGAAAATGCCTAACAGATAGCAATGACAAGCTGTTCTAGCAATAAACACAGGCCCACTATTCCACCAGGAAGGCTACACAAATGTACTTCAGTTGTGTGCAGTGTTAGTAATGAATTATCTACGTCACTGACATCTAGATTCTTTTGTTTCACTAATGGTGTGTAATCCAATTGTGTCTCAGAAAACTTCACAATGTTTTTTCCCAAACCACAGTTTCTAGAATTCATCATTAATTTGGGATTGATGAATCTAAATAGCTTTGCATGATTGGGGAGAAAATACGCCACTTTTTTCTTTTGCTTAAAAATACCATCTTACTCACTGTTTTAGTGAAAATCAAGCTGAGTTACTCCCAACCAGTGCATTGATTATATTTAAAAGGTTTGTTGTAGAGTCATTTCTAGCCTAGAGATGCTTAATGTATTGCATGCCACAGTTTAATTCAAAATTTATTAGGCAGCCTGTGAAAACAGATCAAGTTAGCATATAAAAATCATTGATTCGACATCAGCTTTGATGGGTAACGAAAGAACAATTAGGTATTTGCAGTCTAAAGTTAGATGTCCTGAAAAATGCCTTCTGACCTTGAGAGTATAAATTACTATGAGTTTTGAGGGATGCAGTATGATTTAGAGTTTGAAAGACATTGATAAAGCTTGATGGAAAGACTTGTATTTTATGATAGGTCTGCCTTCTGTCAGTCTTAAAGCCAATCTGAAGTATCACTGAATAAAAAAGAAAAAAGAAAAGAACTCTCCATGTTCTGTCCCTTCCAATTTTTCTTCCTTTTTTCCTCCCCTTCACAGTTTTCCTTTCCTGTTTTCTGCTTCTGTTTTTGCTCCACTGAAAGTGAAAAAGCTGCTTTTTATGTAAAAAGGAGTATATCCTTCTTTTTCCCTGATCTAAATCAAGACCAGTAAAAGTTTGAGTTAGCTTCTGTGACATTAGTGGATACAGTGTAGATTGGGGGTGAACAGATGACCGGGCAAGGAGCAGAGTCAACTATTCCTGCAGTGAACTCTACCAACTGAGAACTGAGTGAGCTGGAGACTCTTTCCATCCTTAAGCCACCTTTCCTGAGGGAAAAATAAAAGAAAAAGGCATATGTGATATTTTAATAGCTATTAGTGTTTTAAAATGATTGACTTTGACTGTTTCCTGTATTCCAGTTGTTCATTACCCAGATCTTTTGGAGATACAAAGGAAGTATTTTGTTGCTTTTCTGTCCCTTTTGGAGGTTTTACAGCCTGTTCTTTGCAATATCACTGTCATTTTTATATAGGTTGGGAAAACATTCCAATTTCTTTTGCCTCAAAATTTTAAATGTATATTTTTCAGAAGAGTGAATTTGTGTTCAGTCATAGGGGAAAAAGAGCCTGAAATGTTATACTTTCATGAAAATGTGAAGAAAAGAATTTTTTTCATTTTGATTCTCCTGAAATATCTCAGGCAAATCTCATTGTGTGATTACTGCTACTAACAAATGATTGAAGCAATATGAAAAGAATAGGAAAAAGGAGGCGGTTGATTATGAATGTGAAAACTTTATTTACACACACACGAACAATCAGCAGCTTTGAGAAAAGAATGCAGAAAATAGCGCACACACACATTTTTTACATTTCTGTATGCATAATGGACCTCTGAACAAATCAACCAATTTGGTAATGTTTCTCCACAGAGGGTTTGTTACGCTTGCAAAGAGGCAGCATTTTGGATGACACTATGTTTTTTCTTCTTTATGCTTAGTGCTCATGAGATGAAGTTGACAGAACAGGGATTTTTTTTTTTTCCCCTGTAGTCATTCAGCACTCAGCATAAGGCAAAGCTGGTTTTGAGGGAAGAGAAGTTGCATTGTTTTCTGCATGCATCCACAGCTCAGGCACAAGATTGGTTAAATGGTGTTCCACTGACAGATGTTAGGAAAAGTCCATAAATGGGAGGCATAAGTGAGCAGAAGTAGAGCAACACATTTTGCTGCTCTTGTGCTGCCAGGAGCAGGTCAGCCCTCACCAACCCATTGCTGCTTCTTGATCATCGTGCCCACAGGTTTGGGAGTTGATCTGAACGGTGGTGGCTTGGTGGCTGTGGCCTCTGTCCCATTTAGCACACACAAGCGTCCCCTTAAGTCGTGGAGGTGCTTAGAGGTGGGCCAACAGGACTCCTCCTGGGGTTGATCCCCATTAGCACTTTGTCCTGCAAACTGGGTGACAGCTGGCAATTAGCAGAAAAAGCAGTAGTGCAGTGAATTATGGTCAATGAATTTTGCAACATTATCTGAATCACTGGGCTCAGAGGAGAGAATTGGATGATGTGCAATGGTCATCTGTATATCAGCATGCTAAAATCATCAATAAGTGGTGATAAAGGTCAGGATTATGTCTGTGTGGGGTTTTCCTTTGTTTGTTTTTGTTTGTCTTCTGAAGAAGGTTAATTTTTTGCAGTATTGATGTTGCTTTGTCACTGGTGGTGGTGGGGTGCTGATGTAGGTTTATAAAGGCTTTTTGGCTTTTACAACTTTTAGGAATGAGCATAGGCATAGGCACTGTTTAATGTCAGTGGTTCAATATTTGCAGCCTGCATATTAAATGCAAGCTTAAAGAAAAAGATTATTGAGAATAAGTCTTAAAATTCCCTATCTATATTTGTCTTTTGCTCCATTTTTGCTGGAGGAAAAAAGCTCCTTGGAAAGACTTCCAAAAATCCCCTCATGAATATTGCATGTGTGCTTATGTGCTTGCCTTTGCGTACTGGGGTATATCCACCTGCCAGTGAGATTCTTACTTCCTCCCCTTTTGGCTGAGAGTTTGTGAAGACTGAGATGATTGTTCATTAAATCCATAAGGAAGTCATTTGGAAATACCCTTCCTCAACCTGCTGTGGACTTTTCAAAATTAGGAGAGTCGGGCCTGAGTATGCCCATGAGACTGACTTTTGGAAGCTTCTTCTAGGGAAGGGTCAAGGATGGAGGAACTGAGGATGTGCCTGTGCATGCACACACATACATCACCAGAGCTGTATGAGATTTCTCTTCAGGGTCAGGTTTTGCTCTCTTCTGCCTGTTCTATTTGCTTTCACCTGGATTTGCAGTGAGGGCTGCAACACCTGTACACATGTAGCGAGGTGCATCTGGCTGCTGTGTAGGACACATTCCTATCAGCAAGGGTGCACCTGGAATTTTGTTGGGTGTCTCTAGAAGGCTGTGCTAGACAGGTACCTTTTGCTGTCACTTGCCTGTGACAGAGTCTTGCTGTAGTCCAAGGCAACCCATGAGCTTTGCTCCCAGTTACAGGACCCTGTTTCAGCATGTCAAATGACAGACCGTGGTTTTGTCATGTTGACATTTTTCTAGGCATTCATGTATTCCCATGGCAGTTTGGGATATTATTTTTTGATTGTTGAGTGTGACAGTTTTTTCTTGCCCACAGTCCTTGCAAGGAATGAGATCAAAGGCCTCTCACTGGGCTGCTCTGGCTGCATTTCATCCCTGGTTTTCTACTCTCCTGTAAGAGTGTCTTTATTTAGAGCAGGTGAAGCTGTAGAAATCCATTACAGTTTCACTGAAATTTTTCTGTATTCACATAGCTACTTTATATATTGTCCAATAGCATATTTTGCAAGTGTATGCATAGTTAGGAAGTGTATGGTTCAAATAAAATGAGTTAATATTTGCCTTTGTTTAAAAATGCAGTGTTGCTATTGGGATGCAGTTAGAGTTGCATGCATCTCCAGAGGGAATTTAACCTTTAATTCTAAAATGCTTTCTAAACAATACTTTAGGTCCTCTCTATTGGTTTATCTGGAATGGTAAAAAATAATATAATGCTGTGTTAGATGCAGCAAGTAATCTTTATTTTGAAATTCATTATATTTTGTGTGGTGAAGACACATGGTACTGTAGTGGTATATAGCAGAAGAAAATCTGTATTATGCAAAACGTGTTGTGAAGGGTGGACGCTAAGAATACCAAACACTTTCTGCTGTAATTCCTGTCATGACAAAAATCTCTCTTACTGATGATGTTGGATAAATATTTAAATCTGAAACACTTTCCATGGAAAGATGCAGATTCAGTGGCATGAAAATAGTCTATGGACTTGCGAGACTTTGTTGAATTTCATGCTGAAGAAAATCCAACACATGCCAAAATAATCTGAATACTTTGCCTCAACTTTCAAAATGAAACTCCCAGTTTTTTTATTTCAAATGTATTTCTTGCCTAGAAATACATGTTTTCAGTAAAAAAAACCAAAAAACAGTCAAAATCAAAATGATGTGTGCAACAGTGAGACGATTTTCAGTTCAGTGACAACTGCTTTTTCTGTCCTCGTTCCCTTCTCCTCCTACAGCGGATTTGCCATCAACTAAAAATATCCATCATATTTGTAGATCTGTGTCTGACTACTCTATTTCACAGCTCTTTCCCTTTGCACTGTGCCATTTCTACAGCTTTCCCACGCTTTTCAAACATTGATTTTCAAAATTTTCATGATTGCCAGTCATCTGTCTTACCTCCATCACACTGAGATACCTGTACCCTTACTCTATATCAAATGACAGAGTTGGAGAAAACTCTGTTGGAATAACTCATTTTCATCAGTTTAGGTTTTACTCTACCTTCTCAAGGCTACTGCCTGCTGTGATCTCTGCTGTTTCTTGGTAAATTTCCCCACATTTCATAAAGTCAGCAGTGCTGGAATGGTGCCTCCAGAATATCAGAGCTCTCTTTCCAGTCAGTGTTTGAAACATATGAAATTTATTTCACAGTTCAAGAGCTGTTTTCTTTCTCTTTCCATCCCCCAGTGTGGAGCTTGCACAGTGCTGTTACAGAGATCAGGGGCTACATCAGGGATTAGAGGTACCTTAGCCCTGCTCCCCATTTCTACAGAGCAGGTTTAACAATTGCAGCTCAGTGGTTCATCAAAGCAAGCGCAGGTCTGCTGGAGGTCCCCTGCATGGCTGTGTCACACAGCAGAGCCATTTTGCAATCAAAAGCACTTTATGATAGTGAAAAAATGCAGGGAGGGGTTTCTTTGTACATCTATTAAACTCCACAGAAGGTTATTCATTACGGCTTCATGATGTGAAAGACCCAGAACCTGCTCTCTGGAAAGCAGTGTTGGGAAGACCTGTAGGAAACTGCTTATTTTCATCTCTCTGGGAACTCATCACTAGCAGAGACTTGAAGTGGCAGTCTAGATCCCAAACCTCACACTCCAGCAAGAGCAAATTTCATTACAAATATAGAAGAGGGGTTGATAAAACACTGTGTAAGGGCTAACATGCAGCAGGAAGATGGACTGGCTCCAGCTCGGAGGACAACTGCAGTTTGTTCCCTCTTGTGTGCTGCAATTCTGACATGGGGCTGTTCCCTGAATCAGAAAATTGGCTTTTTGTATCGACAAAAGCCAGGTTACAACAGCTTTTTCCTCCCAGATGTATCTCCTATGCAGAGAAACAAGAAATGTCTGTCTCATCCCTGCTCTGTTCAGAGATTCCTTCAGAAAAAGGGTGATTTGAGACTGCCTGTGCTGCCCAGGCATGCTGAAGCTGGCACATCAGACCAGAGGACCAGGGCCTGTGGGAGCTCCCATTGTGGGCACACCACATGGGTCCTGTCCCACAATCAGCTCTGGAGGACCACACATCCTCTGGAATATGTGGCTGCCTTTAATCCTAGGAAAAATTTTAGCTTACCCATTCTAGCCTGGGTTTGGCATGCCCCTGTACTCAGAGAGGTGCCCCCAGCCACCCTGCTCCTGGCTGGGCTGGGACAGGCCCTGGGGGGCTGGTGTTGCACTCAGGGACATGATGGAAAACATGATGGCAGGTGGGAAGATGTGATTATATCCTGTAGTTGATCTTAGGGTAGCAGAGAGACAGAACAAATAGCGCGTCTCAGAAGGCTTTTAATATATAATGGCTTATTTAGTCATTTTAGTTAAATCATTTATTTATGTGAACTGAAGTTTGGCCCTTTAACTGTAATGTGTAGGTCTAGTACATGATCTGCTGTGTGAAGTATCTGACTCTGCAGCCAGAGCTGTTTATATTCCAGGATTCTCTAAGCTGTTTCTGACATATCTTTCTTAGATGGATTATGCATTTTATATCTCATTCTTAACAGTGAAATACAAACCTCACACTTAGGCATTTCCCACAAAGCAAAACCCCTCTGCAACTTAGAAATGCTGAACGCTGATTTACTGTTCATGTGTGAACAAATAAATTCCCCAGAAAGCTGTTGTTTGGAACGTGGGGCACACAGCTTGCCTCTGCAGCTGTGTGGTGTGGGATGAGGTCATCCCTGCCACAGAGCCAGCTCTGTCTGCAGCCCTGCTGCCAGAGAAAGCCCCAGACAGCCTGGAAGAGGAAGGGAAGGCGTGCATGGAGGGTCAAAGACTGTGGGTTTTGTTATAATAAAACTCATGCAATTGCAAGCCGTGGGATTTGTAGCATGGTCTTCCTCAACAGTGGCAATTCCAAAACACTCCCTCACCTGCCCGAAGAGAGTGTGAGCAGCAGAAAAACAGAAAAATAGATGGAAGCAAATTGTTCAAATGTGTACATTAGGAAAACACGTATGAAATGCAAATAGATTGTTGTTACTCTGTCATGGGCTACCTGGTATGATTTCAGCAATAGAATGTGTCATTTTTTAGAGTGGTACTTACAGAAAATCCACAAGACCCTGCTGCAAGACCTGGGCTGAAGTCTGAGACTTTACAAACTCTGCATCATTTAACACAAGGCAATATGTCAATGTATGAACATACAGATGTCAATGTCTTAGTGTAAAGAGGTTAGCACGTTTAACATTCTATGCAACTTCATGCAGCTTTTTACACATTATATTCATATAATTATGATAAGCATTTTAATCTTCCCAGAAGCTGTGGGAACAAGCTTACTGAACTGTGACTTGGTGAATTTTTGAACTCTCTTAAGGCAGAATATGATGAATTATTAATGAACGTGAAATACTTTTATGATGTTAGTGCTACTGGCAGTCTGGAAGACTTCAGTTTCTTGGGCATACCAGCTAAAAAAGAGATGAGAGATTTCTCTCTGCCTCTCTCTTTTCATTTTTAAGCCAAAAACATACAATAAAATTACCTGTGAAGCTGAATAAAAATACTATCCATTGAGTCCAAAGGAAAAACAGCAAGTAGAAAAATATTAGTAATGTGCTCTATTGAAAATGAAAAAAAATCAATAAATTAGAAAACCCACTGAAATAGATTTAAACATGACACAGCAAAGGAAAAATAGAAGAAATTATATTCCAAAGAATCTGCCAGTGTGTCAAATCATCTCACAGAAAGCAGCTTTGGATGAGGTTGGCATAAACAAAGGATTTTGTGTGTTGTTAATAAAACAGCATATAAATAGTGCTGCAAACTCTTTCTGTGTTTACTGGGGAGAAAAAAGTACTTTAAAAAAATGAGAAGACTTACATAGGAATTCTGACCTCAGACTGTTCAATTTTACAGAACACAGGCTGTGTTAAAAGAGACTATGTAACATTAGAGACAAATCTGATATGTCAGGTTTAACTCCATCACCATAAAGGCTGGGACCCTTTGGCGCACAGAGTTCTACAGCTGTAGCATACAGGAGAAAAGGTATTTCCAGGATATTGTGCTTTCCAGGACTTTGCATTTAAATAATCCTTGAAGAATAAAATATCATCAGTTGTGAATGATGTTTTGTCCAGTAATGCACTTGGCAGAAATCCATGGTTTCCTAGAAATTTATTAGTCTTTTTGAAAATGTTGGTTTATTTTTTTCTACGATGGACAGCTGATTATTCAAAGCCAGCAGGAATAGCTGATAGCTTAGTGGCTGTAGCACTTACATGAAAACTTATATTTCTTCACTTCTCATTATTTTGGTGTATTATTCTGCCTTCTGTACTAAAAATTGTAAGCCTTCTTTTCTTCATATGATGGAATGAAAACACTTTCTAACACTGGTACACTGGAGAGTGGGAGTTGCCATTCAGAGACATCTTGTCAGGTCTGAGAGGACCCGAATGAAGTTCCACAAAGCCAAGTGTAAAATCCTGTGTCTGGGATGGAGCAATCCCATGCACTAGTACTGGCTGGGGGCTGTTTGGCTGAGACCAGCTTTGCAAAAAGTGACTTGATGGTCCTGGTGGATCCAAGTTCATTGGAACTGGACAAGTTCACTTTGTGAAGAAAGATTAGCAGCCCCACTGTGGGCTGCAGGAGCTTAGCCAGAAGGTCAAGTAATTCTTCCCTCTATTCAACATTTTTGAAACCACCCTTGGAGAGCAGTGTCCCTTTTTGGCCGTAACAATACAATGGACACTGATACACTGGAGTGAGTCCAGGGAAGGGTGGACAGGGGCCTGGATCAGCTGTTGTAAATGGCTCTGCTTGGAGCAGCGACTTGGACCAGGTGGCTCCCAATGTGCATGAGTCTGCAGTTCTGTCTTGCAGATTTGGAGCTTCTAATGTCATGTGTGCAAACCATTAGATGGGGTTTTCTGTGCCATGTAACCATGGCCTCATTTTCTTTAGCTGTGCTGCTTTGTTTTCCTGTGCTTCTTTAGAGCAAGTTGCAATCCTATGCATTTGTGCCCATCAGCTCTGCCAGTTGAAGATTTATTGCAATGTGAATAATGTGCTGCCTTTCATTTCTGAGCCAAGGACCAAATATGCATGAAGACGTGAATGCTCATTTTCTGGGTAGTGAAAAAATGTAACTGGGATTAAAGGGTGTTCAGGAAGACTTATCAACAGTCTTCAAGGCAAGCAAAGAAAAGATACTTAAAAATTTCAAAGGCAATCTGGATATTATAATTTTCTCTGTTGCTACATTTTTGTTACAGTGTGGTATCTTAGAAATTGTTAAAAACTTTTGAAAATGTTATATTGAACATGAAAATGTGCAACCTGTTCATAGTAGTAGTTGGCTGTAGTTTTGCAGGGTTTTCTTTCCCAGTTATGTTGCTGTATTTTGTTGCAGGGTGATGAAGAGTACACCTGCATTATTTTTCCTGTATGCTGACTTGGGAACAGTTTTCCCTATCAGGTGGGTGTATCCTCTGAGTGCTGATGGGGGCTTCATGTTTTGATAATATGAAAATTCAATTTCCTTTTTCATCACGTATATTCATCTGTCCTGCTTTGTCTGACAATATTTTTCTTCTTGTTTACTCATGTTTGTGCAGTATTGGACTTGCCCTCAGGAAGTGGAAGTATGTCAGATACTGATAACAACAATAGGTAGATTTACCAACACAAGTCAGCCAGATATGCATTCGGGATAGTTTAGAGCTACTTACAATATAGCTCAACAAAACTCCAGTTTTATAAAGCATTTTTTCTTACTTGAATAATTCTGTCATTGGAGGAAAAAATGGAACTCTATGTTTTATTTAAACATCACTCAAAAATTTTGGTTTTGGAAACAGAACTTTAAAATTGAGATGTGGACCTGGACTTTGAAATCCAGACGTGAGGTCTATTTATTCCATGATGAGCCTACATGCACTTAAAGGAAAGAGTTTAGGAAAATAGGCCCACTTTCATTTTCTTGAAATTCACAGTATTGAAACATTCCTGAGGGATACTTATATCCTAGCAAGGATAATAGCATTTATTTTCTTTGCAAAACCTTAATTGTGAGTATTCAAGTTCAAGATTTGCAATTATTTGCTCACTGGAGTATTGTTCGCTGAATGTTCTTTTGATATACAGATATTCCAAATGACTCAAGAGAAAAGGAGTTTACATGAAATTATAATGAAATTACAAGAAATACCATGATGAAATTCCTTGAAGTGTTTTGATGACAGTTTGAGGTATTTCTAGATAGGATCAGAGAATCACCTGGTTTGGAAAATCTTCCACCTGAGCCAAGCAGTCCATGTTCCTTGTTGTGGCAGAGCTGGATAATTCTATGCAGTGCAGAAGGCAAGAACTGGTGCTTGCAGTGAGTTTCCTGGGATTAGCCCAGCTGTGTGGAGCTGTGGACTCTGCACATGCTGTCATAGGAAAATCCTTTGTGTGTAAGGAAATAACAATGAGCTGTGTGGTTAGCAAAGAGGAGTCTGTCCACTCTGACCCATTAAATTCCTTACTGTTCCAGCCCTTCATAACAATCCACCTCCATAAGTCTGACTCCTACTGTACAATCTTGATGGAGAATGTAGTCTCATTGCTTTCTATTTCCTCTGCAGATTCACCTAAGTATTCATTTGATTTCCATCATGCTACTAAGTGTATGGGAATGAATTTCTTTGAGAAGAGGAAGAGAGCACAAATCTATTTTTGGTCTTAAGGAAATGAATTAATTTAATCTGATATGATTCCTCCTGACAAGCACATACTGGCTACTGTTTCATATCACCTCATCAAAGCATAAAGATGTTTACAAATGGGCAGAATCATTAGCAATTTGCCAGCTGGCTAGCTAGGCTGCTTCTGACTTTAACTGTTGAAGCTCCATTTTTTCTGGTGTGTCTCTATTATGTATATTAGAAAAGGTGTATCGATATTAACTGTAATAGACAGCAATTTTAGCTTATTTAAATCTTACAAGGTGTGCAAAACTCTTACACCTGAGAATATGGCTGGGGTGGAATTCTGCTGCTACATAGAAATGCTTCCTTTAGGAAACAAAAAGAAAGGTAGCTTAAAATATTTGCCTTCTTTTATATTCACGTGGAGGTAGTTCCAAGATCAGGGAACAGTTAAAAAGTCTTAGGAGACATGACATATTTTCTAACTCATGGGCTGGCTTTAATCTGCATGGAAAGCAACTCTTACCTGCTGAATAGGTGAAGGCTTTGCTGGCCTGGCAGCAGTGTGTCCATGCCTGTTCCAGCAGGAACTGGAGCTACAGCAGTTTGCCTCACATGCCATGCAGGGATGATTACACTGCTTCTGAATTACCTAGGGCTTCACACTCATGAATTGATGAGTTTGTACAAGATCCATTTGGCTTCCAATGTGGCAAAGCTGCTGGAATGACATCAGTGATTATTTCCTAGTAATCTGTTGGAAGTGCACCCTGGAAGGGGAAATGTTTATTGCAAGTACAGTTCAAATAAGGAACTGTTTTGGAAGATATTCAAACTTGGAGAACTGGCTTTGGAGTAAGTGTGCAAAGAGACTGATTAATCTTATGACACTGGAGAGCATTAAATAACTGTATGAATTAATGGTTTCTTTGAGCTGAGACTGTTTATTGCTTTGGAAAAAAAGCCTTTTTCAGCAGCAGGAGAGTTTTGAGTCCTAACACCTTTTTTTTCCCCTGTGTTGGATTGTTTGTTTTTAACTTAGACTGTTTCTGTCTGAACTGACTCATTTGGAAATTGAATTGTGAGGTTGCTTTGTACCGTGGTGATTTTGTTTTGGGAAGGAATTTGCCTTGTAACAAGGAAATGTGTGGGGAGACAAGGAAGCAATGAAATCCTAAGTGTTCTTTTGATGGATTAAATAATGAATATTCTTTAAGGAACCAAACAATAAGGTAACCTTTGGATAGCCAAATTTTTAACTTACTTTTTAAAACTGTGTGTGTTTTGGTTTGATTGATTTTGGATGAATGCTGCTTTGCTGGAGGCTTTCATATTGTTTAGACTTGGCTTTCAAAACTGATTTGGGAAGGTATTTTCCCTCAGTGTATAGCAAATACATTTTGCATATATTTGGGCTAACTTTTCTCCATGTATTTACCATCATAGTATTCAGTGTGGCTTTAGGAGCCATTTATGTGTAGGTGCTTCTGTGTCTGTATGTGGGGTCTGTATTTGTCATGCTTACAAACCAAACATAATTTATGAGAGGTTCATGTAAGTCAGTACTGTAATTAGCACATTGCTCAGTGGTAAACCAGGTTAGGTCTTCTTCTGCCATAATGTCCTCAAAGTTTCTCGTTGTTTTGGTTTAGCATAAAAAAAAATCTTTTGTACTCGTCCATACTTCATTTAGTTTCATCATTGAATCTATTCTCATCTCAATATATTGATACAGGGCTTGTAGTGCCAGTTCTTGTCTTGCTCAGTGCAGTTCATTTATTTATAAGAACAGAGTGGAGAAATGGGCATAGCTAAAGAGAGCCGGGAAACAACAGATTCCCCATGCAGCATTTAGGGGGATTAACGATCCATTCAGTGTGAGATCCAGGCTAAGGCAGACACTAAAACTGAATGAATCAGTAAAAAAAGCAAAAAGAAAAAGCTTCCCTTCAGCCCTGATAGGAACAATGAAGCCTTTTGGTGTTACTCTGTTGGTTGCCATTACAGACAATTTATGAACTTATGAAATCAGGTAATGATACCCAGGTAGCCTATCATGCACTGTGAGAGAAAGAAGAGACAGAGATCAGAACAAGAGTGGGAAGGAGTTGTAGGATGCTTCTGGCCAGCCCCATTTATTGTTAGTATTAGAGTGTTATGAATGAGACAGGGAACCAAGGAAGACTGAAGATTACTATTTTGACAGGGCAATTGGATGTTATCGCACAGACCTGTCTTTTAACATGTTCAGGATACTGTTCTGAACCTGTCTGTTGAGTCTGGTTTAATTCTGTGATAGGTCTGTTTGGTTCATACCTTCAGGAAGACTATTGGTACTATCCAGCCTGAATTTTTTTGTATGTAATTTCATGGAATTTGGTCTTGAAGAGACAGTATAGGCTGGAAAAACCTTAGTCTGCAGAGTTATCCAAGTCCCATCACAAATGCTGACCAACGCTTAGAATGAGATCTTGTCAGAGTTTCCTCTGGACTAAATTATTTTTGAAAAGTTCATTAATAGCATACACAGTTGAACAATTCACATATTTAAAATGTGTAAATATATAATAAATTATCAGTTTAGAAGAAAGGTCAGATTTTAAACCATGTCTGGAAAATAGGAAAGATGGCTCAAATCACTGCAATGGAGTTAGGTAAATTCCTCGAAAGCTCTATTTGGGAGGGTGGAGTTACATCACAGATACAGAGCAGGAAGTAATTGATGGTATGACAGCCAAATCACAGAAATTGCAACAAATTCAAGAGTAGCTTAGAGAGACTGGAGAAAAAGAGTTTTGTTGGTACAAAAGGAGTTGTAACTGTGAGTGTCCTGTGGGGAAATGCTCTTGGCATGCAAGTTCTTATGCTCCTACTAGCAAGAAGCCAGAGTTGGTTTAGAAATGGAGTAGAAAAGTTTAGAAATGAAAATGTGTGGGTGTAGCAGAAGAGGTGTAGAGACTGTAGCTCCATATGGTTAAAAACATCCTTTCCATGCAAACATTTTGATTCTATTAATTCTTTTAACTGTCCCCAAATGCCAAGGCACTCTTGGCTAACCCTGGTGACTGGAAGAAACAGGGATACTTTCACATTGTTACCTTTACCTCACATAGCTCGCTGCGATGGTGGGTATATCTTTGCGAGCAATAGGTCCACCTCCATATAACCAGATCAATGTGTATGCCTCCAGGTTCATGTCTGGTATGTGGAAAAGGGGATGGAGAGGCAGAGTGGTTGTCATGAGAACAGTGAATTGAGCTTTTTCTTTGCTATTCTTTTCCTTGGGAGCAGAGGAGGATCATCAGTGAAAGTGGGGGAGAAGTACAGAATGCTGTAGAAGGGATTGTTATTAATTTCCCAGTAGCATCCTGGGCATGTGTGTGTGTCTAAGTGAATTGCAAACAAGATGGACTTTCTTGGTTGGCTTTATGTAATTTATAAGTCTCAGACAGAGTACCTAACTATGGCTTAGTGCCTGGGATACTTGTCTAATGACTTTCATTCTCCAGTGGTTCTTTCCCAGTAAGCTGGACTAACGCGATTAGACCTGTTCTGTGGGATGTATCTTGGGGTGCAAGTCCACCTGAGAAACTGGGAGAATTTTTGAGCAACTCAAAAGTCATCTCTGTCTTGACTAAAAATCCTAAAAGACTTAATTTAAAATTAGGTTCATGTCTGCAAGACTTGCAATGACTGCAGTTTGGACAGAGAAAATGCCAGAATTTACTTTCAGGCTTATGGCCAAAATGTAAGCTTTTCTGTAATTCTCCAAAAGTATAAAACAAATGTATGTACATACTTGGAAATAAGTGTAACATAGACAACTGAACCCCTCTTGGCTCCTTGTCTTAAATGAGACAATGTAATCAGGAAAAAAAAAAAAGAGAGAAGCTTTTCTTCACGTATGGATATTATTTACAGAGCTGTTGCTTCCCAGTGGAGTTATAAACAAAATTAATAGAGGTTAAGAGTCCTTTTGTTATTTCTTGCAACTGCAGAAGCAGAAGAATTTCTGTATTTAGGAAGAGAGAGTAATCTTGACTGCAGTTCAGCTGTTACATTCATCCATCTAAACTTGCAGCTCCCATTTTTGTTCACTCTGTACTCAGGGTTTTATGAGAGGGTTTTCTTCACATTTCTCCTAACATCCTCCTGCACACAGACTCTCACAGGCTGTCTGACTTAGTGGTGCAGCACTAGACAAGAATGGGGCTTAACATTAGCACTGACATTGTGTTATCTTCAAAATGTGGTCTTCCAATCTTCCACTTGAAATATTAATAAACTTCAAAAGCTACTTTCAATCTGAAATAAAAAGCTCTGGGGATATCCTTACCTATGTCGACACTGCTGCTGCATCTTGATGATAATCTTATCAGGCAAAGGTGAAAAAAAGGCTGATCTATAAAACATGTGCTGCACAAGCCACTGCAATTTCGAATTACAGATGTCTGAGTATTGACCCATGGATCATTTCAATTACTTGCTTCTGTAGATATGCATGATCCACCTCCAGCCTACTACAATTTGGTTCAGATAGTGGATTGGCAGACAGCAATGTTTCCTTTAAACTGTTGACAGGTTGTCTGATAAGTAAATGCTGAGGTGATGTCATGTTGACTTGCTGCGATATGATGGAAAGTAACAGTGCGAACCACGTATGCAACAGGAAAAAAGACAAGGTCGTTTTCTGTGATGCCATCATGCCCTCAGCAGGAAGTGCTGCTGCAGCAGAGTTGAGCCATCAATACTGGAGTTCATCCATCAATTGCAGGGAAAAAGGAGACAGGCATTGAAGGCAACTCATTTGCAGAATTTGTGCTCCTAAATTTCTGTGAGGGAGTGCATGAATTCAATAGAAAGAATTACAGTGTGTTTAAATAATTAAACACATTTTGGGAAATAATTAGTCCTTTTTGGGAAAGTGTAAGTGACAGCTCTTGTCTTATTGCATATATGGTGCAAATGTGATAGGATGAAAATGCAAATGAAGACAAAATAAACAATTACCTTTTTAAATTTTCAGTTGAGTTGTGTACCTATTTGAAGAGAAGTTCAAACACTTTTTTGTTTTCAAATGGCCTGTGTAAAGACATGATTTAGAGTTCAAAGTCCCACCATTGTAGTTAAAGATCCAGGCTGGTGGTAAATGCTGGTAAAATTTCCAGTTGTCATTCTTACCAGAGTTAACCCCTATTACCTGTAACAGTTGCCCCTAATTAAGTAAATGTCTGACAAATATTCAGTATGTCTTGTTATAGCAGAAAAGACCTAGTCAGTGGCAATACAAAATATAGTACAGGCTTGGCTTCAGAATTGTGGGAAAAAACCCCACCTTGCATGGTTTCAGTGGAAAGTACAGAGCAAAGTGATATATGGAGAACAACATTACATATGTATATGAAATAATCCCTCTGCTTGGTGGTGTCCTCCTTTCAGTTCAGCTAAGCCAGTTGCTGAACTGGGGCTGTTTCCAGGGGCACACAATGCTGAGGCTGCATTATTGACTGAAACACTGCATTCTGGTCTCCTGGGACATAGGAGCATTTCAAACCCATTCATAATAACAGAGCCCAATCCTATGCCATAGGGAGAATGACTGCATCAAACGGCCAGCACACATCAGCCAGCCATGGCACTCCTATTACCTCCTACTGCTCCTCCCCCATGCTGTTTGTGCAAGGAAGTGTGGTCCAACATTTTTTTATGCAGAATTTAACTGGGGAAAATTTGGCACATCTATATTATGTTCTGAGCTCCATTAGATACTCCTTAGCCATAGTGAAATATTTGGTACAAAATACGCAATTTCAGCTCAGGAAAGCACCTAGAAACAGCTCATGTGCTTGTTTAGATTTCCTGTTGTGTTGCCCACTCCCAAAACAGGTTTTTAGAAAATCCTGGTAAAGCCATAATTGTAATCATAAATTAATGTCTCTCTGTAATGCTAGCCTCCTTCTCTAGAGCTCTCTTAGACATTAATGGCAGGGCTAGAGATCTATATTAGGCACTATGACAGCAGGAAGAAATCTGGCAGTCTTACAGTGTCATTTGGTGGAAAATACATTGGAGCTGCTTCTGGAATAAATTTACATGAGAGCAAAGAGGAATTAAATAGAGACGAAAGCACAGATTTGCTTGCAATGATGTGGATGAGGATGGCAATTGCACAGAATGTTTAGTTGCAAGTCTCCCTTCTGTTATTGTGCTTCTGAGTGATCAGCAGATGTCACTGGTGATGGGTGACATGAAGGCTGTCTCTGTTCTTCAGATCAAAAAAAATTGTCACAGCATCTCTATTCGTCAGTGGCTTGGGAGAGACAGCTAAATGCATGAAATTTCACTGCAAATGACCACACATGAGCTAACACATGCACTTGTGTAGCTAATTGCTAGAAGATTAGCGTCTCACAATTGGATCTGCCTGTACTAAAGCTGTCCCAAGAACATGGAAGCAAACTACATGTTAATGTGCATATATTCACACGTACATGCATGTGCATGAATATATGTAGATATATGTTCATATATAAATGCCCAGGTACTGGGTTGGTGATGGAACAGAGAGACTGTGTCTGTGTCTCCCAGCATGGCATCTCAGTGCTCTTTATGAACTTCTCCCTCTCCTGTGTTAGGTCCTCTGAAATTCTCAAGATTGGCACAATCATAGA
This sequence comes from Pseudopodoces humilis, assembly GCF_049639895.1. Classification (NCBI taxonomy): domain Eukaryota; kingdom Metazoa; phylum Chordata; class Aves; order Passeriformes; family Paridae; genus Pseudopodoces; species Pseudopodoces humilis. Next base: position 20,011,484 of record NC_142201.1, read on the forward strand.
GATATCTGTCTACAGAGTAGAAACAACCTTTTTACTCCTAGGATCAAAAAGGATATAAAACGCTCTCTGAAAAAATAATTGTGTTGTTTCCAGATAAAAAGCCGTGTTTTCCATAACAGTTGATTAAAGCAAATCTGGAAATACCTGAGGGACACCCAAGAACCTTCATGTATTAGAGAATAAAACCTCTCACCAGTCTGCTTCAAAGAAATTAAAAGCCAAGTGAATGTAAAGACTATGTCAAAGAAATGGGAAAACATAACAGTGAATATCCTTTCCAGAAATCACAGACAGCAAATAACCAGAGGCTTCATGTCAGAGGGATGTGAATAAAAAAAAAATAAATTTGCAAACAAATGGAATCTTTTCAAATCAACCCTCTTAAAACCAACATTACTGCTCTGCTGGTTGTATGAAATAGAAGGAAACACCTAAATTATATCAGGTGTCAAATTCACATTTCTGAAAAGTTCTGTACATTGCAATATGAAAGGACTCAAAGCATTACCATCTTGTGTAACACTCTTTGCAAAGTTCTAAACATTATCTCCGTTTTAAACATTTTGCATTACTTTAAAATTTACAGGCCAAAATGTTTTACTTTGATCAGTCTGGAGTGATGTGTATAAGATGACAGACTTCTTAGAGACAGCTCTCAGTGTGCTGGTTCAGAAACATTTACAGAGAGCTCAGCTTATTACCATGTTTATTTATTGCTGGATTCTCTAACAGGTCTGTTAGCTGAGACACACCAGCATAAGGATTCTGCACAACAGGAGTAGTGCTGTTTCACAGCTGACTTTTGAATCTGTGGCAAGTGCTGGTTACATGAAAAATTCACAGATTTGGTGCTGCTTAGGATTCAAGACATGGAAGCCTAAACTGAAGATGACTTGTTTGTCATTCTGCAGTGCAGCCATGAGTACACACTGTTGCAGAGGCTTGGGTTGCTGCAGATCAATAACCTTGGTGTTTGAAAAATAATCACCATATGGAATTTAAGTTTACTCACATTAGGTCTTAGAAAACATAGATAACTGCTTTTTTTTTTTTTTTTTAAATAATGTCTGTAACCTGCTTTGTTTGGAAGCAATTTCATTACTAGAGACAAGCAAGGAAGACAAGGCAAAAATCTGAAATTAGCTATACCTTAAATCAGTGCTTTGAATAGGGAAGAGTCTATTATTACTGATAATGCTTTTACAGAGATCCAGGGGAGGTTTATGTGCATATAAGATAGCTATGCTGAAATCCTTTCAAGGAGAGGATAGAATGTTTGGAGCAGAAAACTGAGAAAATGCAGTGATCTAAGTTGGAGCAATTATAGACCATTCCAGTTGCTTTGCCCAAATTTTAACATTAAGGATAGCAGGTCCAAAGATAAATATTTTTGGGCCCTTGAGGGAAGGATAAAGTGAACTCTTATCTGTACTCCAGAAGCTGCCACTACAAGTTTGGATGTCAGATTTTTTCTTAAACTATTGCATACATTTTTCACAGGACTTCGGCACCTTTCCTCAACATAGTAGCTTAGTGATAAAATAAAAAAAGTTCCACTATGGCAATGTTAAAAGTAACACTTTGCAAGCACATTTTTACACTAGTATTGAGTGGAGGGGAAAAGCGCAAAACCCTAAAATCAGGAGATGCTTCTAAAAGTTACACAAAAATGCCATCAAATTTATAACACATGACAGTGCATCAGGTCAGTTTAATAAAGCTTTTAACTGACAGGCAACCTGCTTTTCAGGTTACATTGGTTTTGGTGGAAAGACTGTCTCACTCTCTTTGGGTTCTGCAACAATGGTGTGTGGGCTTCCTACCATGATGGAAAAAAAACAAAGTCTTATGTTACATTGCATTATGTTATGCTGTATTTTGAGGTATTGCTTCAGCTGAAAACCTGGGCATTTAAATATTCAGAATTCAAGGATATTAAAACAATCTTGGAGTGTCTTAATGTTTAAACAAAACCACACGTGCACACTGTAGAGAGGTGTAGAGTTACCTGACAAATAATTATCCAGGCTGATGCAAATTTGGGGAAATGTAAGTTCTCATTAAAAAAAAAAGGTAGCATGACAACAATGAAGTTACAGGTTTATGTGGGGTTTTCCAGAGGTCCCTTGCACCCAGAACCTAAACTTCACTTTAGCTAGGACTGTTGTATAGTTTGTTGGGTAAAATTATGGAATCACTGAGGTTGGAAGCAATCTCTGGAGATTATCTGGTCCCACTCCCTCTTCAGAGAACTATCAGAAGGGACTATTTTCCTTCCAGAACTGGAGAGTTCAGTATTACTCTTCTCAGATTAATTCCTGGAAGCCTTAAAACTTTATCTCTGTTACTTTTTTCCCCCTAACATGTAGTACTGTAGACTGTAAACAGCATGATTTCATCACAGCAAAACAGAATGGTTTTGATTGAAAGGAACCTTAAAGATCATCTATTTCCACCCCACTGGTTGTGGACAGATGTTGGGGTCAGAGGCACAGGAAATATTCCTTTATCTGTGCTGACAGGCTCTGACACCCAAGAGAACACTGAGTTTAACTTAAAGCCTTGGAGAAAGCTTCTAGAACTAAGTAGAGAAACTGAGAAGGTGAGTGTGTGAGTTATATAGAATTGTATTAAATCACTGGGTGAAAAAGTTAGAGTTTGGTGTTTCAGTTATATTAATATGTGAGATACAAGATGGAGGATTTGTGGCGTTGTCTCTTCTTGTTGTCCTTCTATGTCTTCATCTTCTTCTAAGGGTTTTTTGGGTAATAATGAGTGATTGGATAAAGAATTCTGCATTGCATCACACAGGTGTTGGGTCATTGAGTCATTAAAAGAAATAACTTACTTGGCACTTGATTATTGGATAAATAGACACATAAAAGACCGTGGAGAGATTCTTCATTCTCCATTTTGCACCTTGCTTCCCTAGTGCATGTAGTTCCTTGTACTCTGTAAATATGTAATATAGATAAGAAAGAATAAACTGAGCCCAAACACGAGAAAGCAAGGTTCTCTCTCATCAATCTTGGTCCTGGGGATAAAGAACCCAGCCACCAATGTCACACCCCAACAGGGACACCTTCCACTGGACCAGCTTACTCAGAACTCTATCCAGCCTGGCCTTGAACACTGCCAGGGATGAGGGCAGCCACAGCTTCCGTGAGCAACCTGTTCCAGTCCCTCACAGTGAATAATTTCTTCCTAATATCTAATCTAAACCTACTCTCTTTCAGTCTGAAGCCATTTTCCTTGTCCTGTCACTACATGCCCTTGTCTTTCTCTAAGTTTCTCCAAGTTTCTATGTGCTATTCCTTAGCTTAACCTTATATATTTTTTTCTGCTCTCTAAACCTGGACCCTTTCTTGTGGTCTGAAAGTGGAAGATATGAAAAACCTAATAATTTTCTTATCATATAATTGTACCCAAAATCTCTTTTATGGTAGAGAATGACATCTGGGGAGTAGGCATAGATCTGTGTCTCCTTGAAATACAAGGAATAATTTACCTTTGTGGTTCATATATCTAAAGAGAAAGCCTTACAGGATGATGCAGGTCTTGGCCTCTCTATAAGAACCTTACCCTTTCTACTTCACTTACTGCTGTCTAAACACAATGAGCTTTGAGAATCTTTCTTAACTGTTCCTCTCCCATCACGACATGAGAAATAAGAAATAGAAAGCTCTTTTCTGTGGAAAACATGCATTGAAATTGGTGTAGCTTTATTATTTTGAGTATGATTACCACCATACTCATTACTATAGTATGTGAGTGAGTCCCAGTAGCATTTTAAGAACAAGACTAACACCTGTCACATGCATCCATTCCTTGGGTGGGGCAGAGAAATTCTTGTAAGATCTCTGGTGTTTTTTTAACACGTATGTTATGCATTACTGTTAGTGAGGGCAAAGTCAAAGAAATGTGCCTTGTGCTTGCAAGGCACTGGGGGTTGTGACTGTTCATAATTTCTTAGAAATCCACAACTATAGATCAGGTCCTGAAATGGTCTTTGGCTTCCTTTAGCTACTAAATGAATTCTTATGAATAATTGGTTATTTTCTGAGGCTTGCTGGCTTTTATAGAGGTCTGCTTAGTCATTTTTGTGAGAGCCACAGAGTAGAAACACAAGGATTGCTTCCACATTTACAGAGGCAGAACTTCTTTCTGGGAACAAGGAATTATTCCTTGCCAGTGACCAAGAGAACAGTGAGCAGTACAGTCACTGCCACAGAAACATGAAACTGTCAATTCTGCTGTAAACCTAACTAGCAGAACAGATCTGGAGTTGTGTGCCTCTGCTACAGTCAATTCTTCTATGGCAAAGAAGCAAATATTAAATACTTACCCTGAAACTTTAGGTGTTAATTGGTTTTTTTTGTTTTTATTTTTTTTCTGGTTATCTGCAACCTGGAGAATCCTTACAATAACAGCTATAAACATAGCTGTGATTCAAATATTCTGGGTAGGTAAAATGGACAGAGGAATAAAGTTTTATATGTTTATGGTGTCATAAGTGGTTGAAGACATGTTCCAGCACTTTGTTTTAGATGGATTTCCATAGGCAGTGGGGTTCTGTTCTGGGATATGTTGTGTGTTGCTGAGTTACTGCAATTGTCTCATCCACCAGAAAGATCTACACTTTTCTTGACAACTTGATACAACGCTCTTGTTTGAACATGGCATCATCACACTCTTCAGTATTAGCGAGAAATCCAAAATGACTGAATTATAAATATCTAAATGTTGTAAATTCTGGCCAGAGCTAATAATGAAGTTCCTTTTGTGTAGTCTATGAAGAGAGATACACATTACACAGAATGATTTATCTGACCTGTAGATGTAATAAATTGCTCTGAGGACGTGACAACCTCTCACTATGATAAGTAATTGGAATCTAGAGTGACACATCTTTAAATGACATCTGTCATTCTTTCCTGTGCCTGTTTTAAGGCAGATAAATCCCACTTAAATTTGCTCACTGACTGTTTGAGAAGAACCAAAAAATCTTAAAAATGTCCTTTTATTTTTTGTTCACTACCTGTTTCTTTTGTGCTGAGGCTCATCTTCAGCTACATTCTTCACCCTTGAAGCACTTCACCTTTCCCTATGCAAAAGAGCATGACTGTATGTGTGAATGATATCTCTGTGTGTCATTACAAATTATAGGTATTTACATTATTAGCATTTAAATAGTCCATATAATAGGTAGTAAAGAAACCCCATCATATAGTACACCAAAGTAATAGATGCCAGATGAAAGTGAGGTTTTCCCATTAGGTTTTGATGGATACATTCCAGAAAGACTCAAAACATTTTAGCAAATTACCTTTTGCTCCTGTCATCTCTTTTAGCAAATGTCTCATAATCTCCATAAGACCATGTAACTCACAGTCAAATGCTGCAGATATGCCCCAGATGAGAAACCATCTTCTGTGTTCCCTCTGTGGATAGGGGATCATCTGTGCTGCTAAAAAGGCTCCATTCTGTGTTCTGGCATGATTTCAGGCTGTTCCAAGTTTAGAATTTGAGCATCAGTTAGATGAGGTTGTAGCTGGCCTTTGTTTAATTACGCTACAAGCTCATTCAGAAATGGTATGGCAGGTTGGAGAGGAGAGAGTTAGTGTCCAGAAGTGGTTTCTCAGGGACTGAAGTCTGTGGTTTGGAGTTATTCCCAGCTGTCACAGATTAGAAAATGCATAGATGGAATTAGGTCCTAAAGATAAACTTCTTTTATGGTGAACTAATGCTGTGAAATTTAGTAATAAATTTCAGTGGATGTGTATAGAATGGCTATCAGCTGCTAGCAAGTGTGAACTTTTCACTGCAGCAAAGCTAACATGACTCTTCTCTTTGAGTATGAAACAGGGGCTTAAAAATCTGTTATGCTTCTTTTTGTCCATGTTGAGTGTTTCAAGAACTGTCAGCTTTTTAGTGGTCATCATTCCTCCTGCATAGAATATCAGAGAACCAAAAAGTACATAGTAATGAGGAACCGTCTTTTTAGTAGCCAAGCTGTGAATATTCAGTGGTCAGTGATGATGAATCACAATTTCTTTCACCCTCATCCTGTAGATGGAGAAATGTTCACTGTTACCACACTTTATAAGGAATTTTTTTGGAGGGAAAGAATTTTGGTCAAGGAAAGAACTTCATCCTTTTTTGTGTCTGAGGTCTGGTAGATGTGAATGCTGTGATGTAGATAATGAAGATTATAACACTTTGGTCTTTAAATCCAGGTGATTCCTGGAATACAGATAATATTTCAGAGTTTTACAGACAATGAGTTTGCTTTCATCATAAGTCTTGTTAGGCACTTTAACTGCTATGTGTATTCAAATACGGTTTACCTTAAATAGGAATGAAAGATTTTCAGGTCCTTAACACAATGCAACTGAGCCAGTCATATTTGAGACTTACCATCTGATTTTGCTCTTTTAAATATAAATAATCTGTTTTGTTACTTACTTTCTAGTATTTTCAGACAAAGGCAGCAAGTTATTTGCTGATGAATTTAGGACAGTCCCACGTCATAGGGTGTTGGCTGTCTAAGGAGTTTGATAATAAGATATTGAACTTTTCAATTCTAAGTTATTTAACTTTCATCCTTTGCCACAGTAATTGCAGAGAGTTTGGTACCTTAATGGCATAGAGACCATTTGACAGTCTCTGGTTATGGTAACTGAGCCTTTCTTGCTCAAGACATGAGCTTTTCATCCAAACTCTATGATTGATACTTCACACCAGTAAGTCTTCTGAAAGCTTTGAAATGCATATAATATTATTTCATTTTTCTGATGAGAGAAACGCTCAAGGTAGCTGCAGTGAGTGGGAATGAGAAAGTATTAGGCCAAAGCAGGACTAATGAATTGAGTTATACCAAGTTTAGAAATAGCTGATTCTTTTTCTCTGCAGTAGCATGCTTCCTTGTACAGGTTCTGGTTAAGTTTTGAGGTTTCCCTAGTTAGGCATAAGTTTCAGTTCCATTTTTTCAATCAATGCATAACTATTGTAGGACATTCTAGTTGCTTCACAAGAAATGAGTTTGCAGAGTCCTGAATCTTTTAGTTAATGACATTGGAGCCAGTTTCATTTGTATATATTAACTTATTACATTTCAGACCATTTATCTTTGCTGCAATTTCTTGGAATAAAGACTTCTGAGGAACAACCTCCAAAGATATCACTAACTGACCCAAAACAGATGAGTATGGAAACTAAGTCACATTTTTGTTTTCAAAGATCAACATTTTAGACCATATTCTGGTGCAGAGATCCTAGTGCTGTTTCTTTCTCTTTTATCTTGTGTTTGGTGAAGAAATCCATGTTTCACTGTTACCACTTACATCTTTCATGAGCTCTGCAACTGCAGCACTACCTTAACTACTGGCAAAACTTGCGGTGAACCTAAGTGGTCCTGCATGAAGAGTACTAAATCCAGTGGCATAATAACACATATAAAATGCAGAAGTATGCCTGAAAAAGTGCCTCAGAACATTAATTTAAGGGAAGAGACATATACAAATTCTAGGCACAGATTTAATACTTCTTTATGTCTGTACAGCCCAAGTCAAGAACTCAATGTCTGAAGGCTGAGAGCTGAAAATACATTCATTTGTCTGCTTAAGCAATATATTTCCCTTGCTTTGAATTTTACAATTCAGAATACAGAATTCAACTGCTATAAAGAAAATAAACAAGTGTGCATTTTACAGAGATTTTTACAGTTGCTGTAGTACATCAAAGCAGAGTGAAACTTCTAAGTACAAGCTTGAAAAGTATGTCTAAATATCTTAAAATTCAAGAGTCAGTATTTAGGCATCAGTGAAGGGAGATGAGGAATGGAGGTTATGGTCAGTTCATCACAAATTGTTTCTGCCACTGCTCAGGGAGAAGAATCCTTCCCCTGCTTCTGCAGTCCCTCCCATGGAAGACAGTTCTCCATGAACTTCTCCAACATGGGCCCTTCCCACGGGCTGCAGTTCTTCACCAACTGCTTCAATATGGATTTTTTCCAAGGAGTGTAGTCCTTCAAGAATAGGCTGCTCCAGTGTGGGTCTCCCAAAGGGTAACCAGGAAACCTGCTCCTGTGTGGGATCCTCTCTTTATGGGCCTGTGGGTCCTGTCAGGACCCTGCTCCAGCAAAGGCTTCCCACGGGCTCACAGCCGCCTCTTAGGCATCCTGCACCAGCACAGATCTCCTCCACGGGCCGTAGGTGGATCTCTGCATCCCCATGGTCCCACATGGGCTGCAGGGGCACAGCTGTCTCCCCATGGCCTTCACCACGGGCTGCAGGGGAGTACCTGCTCTGGTGTCTGGAGCACCTCCTGCCCCTACTTCTCCACTGACCTAGGTGTCTGCAGAGCTGTCCCTCTCGTGTTCTCACTCTTCTCTGCTGTGAGTGCAATTTACGTCTGTGCAATAACTCTTATTTCTTTCTTAAGTGTGTTATCACAGAGGTGTTACCATCATTCCTGACTGGTCCAGCCTTGGCCACTGACACATCAGTCTTGGAGCCAGCTGGCTTTGACTCTGCTGGACATGGGAGAACCTTCTGCTGGCTTCTCATGGAAGCCACCCCTGCAGCCACCCTGCTGCCAAGACCTGGCCATGCAAACCCAATGCACTGCCTGTTTTCCTCACAGGTAACTTCTTTATTTGCACAATATGAATATGATTATGAAGTTTCCCAGAGAAGCCCAAGTGTCACAAATGTGAAAGTACATGGAACACTGAACAAGGAGAGGAAAAGGAAAAGTAAGAAAATGGACAAAAGACTCAGGGCTACATGAGAGGTTCTGAAAGTCATTTTTAAATGTTATGTCTGGAAAGTTCAGCAGCAAGAAGAATAACACATAAAGGAATAAAAACCAATAAACTCCAGAAAAATCTGTTCTTAGAATGCCAAGAAGAAAAGAGAAATCTTCAGAAAATTTGGCTCCATGTAGCTCAACCCTGAAGAAAATTAGCCTTGTAGATAATTTTTTTGGCTGGTCCCAAGATAGGAGGTGTTTTCTACTGTCTTCCTGAATGTAAGACTTGGAATTTTTTAACTGAAGTTATTCTGGGAAATAATTCTGTGAGCCTGAAATTTGCTTCAGGTTTGCCTCATCTAAAAACAGTGAAAGAAGGAGTGTGAATTTGCTCATCTATGTAGTTTATTCTTCCTTGAATATGTTTTTAAAATATGAATATTCCTTTGAATATGTTTTTAAAGCTGAAGGTTCTGATTTCCTGCTTACAGCACACAAAAAAGCAGTGGCTTCTGTTGACCTCATTGACCTTGGTAACCCAGTCAGCTTTTTGACCAAGATGCAAACATGCATCAGAGGCAGATCAAGCTTTTCTGGAGTGTGATAGAAAGAGATCTGCTGGAACTTCTCCTGTATGATGAGGGAGAGAGGTTCTTCTGTGTGGAAAGCCCTACCCCCTCCACTGTTCAGGCTGTGCTCTCACTTGTGGATAAGGGGACCTGAGCTCTTGAAGTTGGTTAAGTTGTGGTGCTGTCAATCACTGGAGAATTGGGCCCTCTGGGTGAATAGATTTAGAGAAAAAAAATAAAACCCCAACACACTGGAGTTTTTACACTTACAGTCAATGTGTACAGCTGTGGCAAAAGTCTGTTGCTTATATTTACACCTTTCAGAAAGGAGGCTGTGTTTAGTGGTGGGTTGCTACAGCAGCATTTGGGTCTTTATTGAGACATAATTAGAGATTTTACAATTTGATGTGCCAAGCAGCATATTCTCTCCACAAAAGTTTTAAGGTGATAATCACTTTTATTGCTGGAATTTCATTCATGGAAATAGTGAAAAACCCCAAATGCTATTTAGAATGAACCTATTTGATGTCCCCTCAGGTTAGTATTCACAACTGTGAATTAACTGGAAGAATAAAGGGTAGAACTTTAACTACACTCCAAGTCCCATCTTAGTCTTAAAATCTGTCTGAGTAATGCAGTCTGCAAGTCATGTGCCTTCTCCACTTGAGGTCAGTGCTGAAAACAGTCATTGGCTGTAGCATAATTAAAATCATTCTCTCAGAAGACCATCATTTTTCCTGGTAGGGTTCTGTAATTATGCATTAACTAGTTATCTCTTGTGCTGGAGGTAGTAAAAGCGCAGCAGAATTTATTTATTTTCCCTGTATTTTTGTGTGGAGGCCAAGGGGAGTTTTTGTAGCAGTTCTCCAATGCAAAAATCCATAAATTCATGCTATGTTTTCATATATGATATACTGTATGGTTCCATGTACACTGTGAAAATTATCAAATAAGAGCAGTCAAGCCATTATAGTAATCTGGAAATATCTCTCAAAAGAGGAGGGAAGATATTTTTTTTTCTACTACTATATTTTGCCATCATAATGGGCATCTATAAGTATAATAAAATAAATGGCTGACTTGTCTATATTTTTTTTTGCCTGACAGTCAATAAATTTACCAGTGGTTGGCAGCTCAAGTATTTTGGATCATGCTGAGGCTCAGCAATGTTCCAGATGAAGTCTGTAGCCCTGTTGGAGCTGGTCCCACAAACTCTACCGCATGTTGTTGTCAGCCCTCTCTGCCATACCCACAGGGCTCTGATGACGTTATTGCTGGGCTTCACACAAGCTAAAGCTCATAAAACTGAAATTTTGCTTCATATGAAGGTGGTAGTCATAGTCAATGAGTTTAACAGATGCAGTGGGCCCTCTTGGTGCAGTCAGGGAGCTTAAGGAATCAGATTTTTTCCAAGAAAGAGATCAACAGTGTTACATGAAACCTCTGACTTTAGGGGTTATTTTTATCCTTTATTTTTCTTTTTAAAAATATTTTTCTTGTTTTGCAGGATGAAATGTTAGAGCATACACAGAGGCTTGGAAGTTTCATTTGAAGTGCTTATTTTAGAATTTTCTCTCAAGCTCTGTGGACTTGAAGGAGCTGCACAGAGGTGGGAGGTGGGAAATGGGCATCACTAATATGATATAAAAAGTCACACACATAGTAATCTGAGTGTAGGTAAAACAAAAGCAGCCATCACCCTTCCTTTTCTCAGAAGCAAAGCTACTTGGTGAGTAAAAGAAACAGATTTCTGCCTTGTTATAAATTCTAGGAATAGAGCAGGTACTATACTGTAAAGATAGGATTACATATTTTGGTTTTCCAAACTTTTTCCCTCCTGGTGTGGATATGGTTTTACTGTACAGCTTTCTTTACAGCTGCATTTATTTACATGTGTTTCTGAAACTGCAAAAAATTATTTGCCTGAATTTATAGGTTGGTATGTGTACTGTGGTTTGGTTTCTCCTAAATTTTTCTTCCCAAAACAAACCCAGTTCCTCTCTGTACATGAGGTGTGTGGTGGGCATGCTGCCACATGATTTTGTATTTTGTAGCCTAAGCTGTACTTCAGCGTTGCTTCCCTCTTTGTCTCCCCTCCTACCTGCTGGAAATTGTGTGTAGGTGCAGGACATGCACAGAAACAGTTAAATCAGTGCTTTGTTTCCTCGTGTCCAGGTGATATGTGGTGGTGGTTTTGAAGCAGGAGGACTCCCAACAGACTGTTCCAGGTAGAGTTGGTGTTTACAGAAGTGAGACAAACCCTCAGCTGGGTAAGATGTGCTGTTCAGAAATATGCCTGTGGTGAGGGTGAGGGAAAGCAAAAATTGACAAGGAAAGAAGATCAGATTAATGTTTTTAAAGAAATATTCACTGTAACATGGTGTAGCAGCTTTTAGCTATTCAGGGGACATAATTGGAATGCACGTAGCTTTATGGTTTATAGTGTCTCTAAAGCAATGACAAAAGACAGCCCTGGAAAGAAGCCCTAATCAGCCATGGAATGGAGAGGGTTTGTGCATATGTGAAGACAGATACAGGGCATTTTCTCTTTGTACATAAGTGAAGACAGATTCTCTCTCTTGTATGTTTCTTTTTCAATTTCAGAGAAGAGTTACTCCTCCTGTGGCTTTTGCTGGCAGCAATAGATGGGAAAGCCCTCACCCAAACCTTTGGCTACGCTTAGGTGAAAGTTCCTCCTGCTTCATCTCTTAGATGAAAGATGCCTCTTACAGCTTTCTTTTCTGAATCAAAGGGAACAGTCACTCTATTGCTCTCTGTTCCCAACCCCCGCTCTCTCTCCCTCTCTTCACATCTTAAAAGCTGACAAGAGGTGGATGAGACTGTAAGTTATTTAAAACGATAATTGGCTTATTTTCAAGCTTCTAGTAATAAGGATAAAGCAGATATACACCACACGTTCTTAACTTTAAACACATTACTAGTCTGAGCCATTTAATGGAGACTCATTTCTGGCTTCATCCTCATTTGAAAGTCCTAATTAAGTAGGGAGTAGCTATTGAGAGACAGTGGCCTGAATTTACTGAGGGTATAATTCTGAATTTGGCTCTGGCTTCAGATCTGTCTGAATAAGACTAGTCTGAGAAATTCAGAGTTTTCTGTTCTTGAGTTTTCCCTTCAGCAGCTTACAAATGTCACTGTTTATGACACTGGCAATATTTGAAAGCTATAAAGCTATTGCTCCAGAAATTATTTTTGTAATGTACAGCCATTCAGTTTCAGACACTGTAAATCAAAAAGAAAAATAGTCAAGTAAATTCTAAACCTATCATGAATAAAAAAGTCCTTTTTTTCCTTCATTTAGCCAAATCCTGGGAGCTAAATTTCTGTCCAAGCAATTTTTTTTTCAGTTAACCCTTTCTGCCTGAAATTAGTGTGAACAGTTTTCAAGGAGATTTGAAATTATCCCAGACCCACTTCTTTTGATTTAAATGTAACCGTTTGTCTAGTGGATTAAAGGGCTTGGTTTCTGATGGGGTGACTTCCATTTATCATGTGTATTTCTTGATTGTGCAGCTGTCAAACTGTATAAGAATGTGTTAAGAGAAACAAATGACCCAGCCAGTAAAACTACTCAGAAAAGTAAAATACCAGCCAGAATAATTCCTCCCTGGATATGGGAGTGGCTGGAATACTCTGGGACAATACTGCAGAGGAGCATTTGAAGCAAGAACAAAATTTAAAAGTGAACAGGGAGCTCTGTGGTTTGGTCAAGTCCCCCGGCAAAAATAAAAAGAAAATACTTAATCTGTCTTTAAAATATATGAAGTGCATCAGCCTTTGTGAGCAACCTTGCTGAGCAGAGATGTTAAATTACTGAGAACTCAATGGTCCATCACATGGTGTTTAATAGACTCATCCAAAGAACCAAACTGGTGACTGGAAGAGATGACTTTTGTGCATGGGCCATTCCTGTACCCTGGAGTTCTCCATGAGCTCTGTCAGAATCAACACACAAAATTTCATGCTTCGAGCTATATTTAATGTTTGCACTGCAGTAAGATCAAAAGTTAAAAACCTCATGGTAATTGCTCCCAGGTGCTAGATACTCCACAAACAGTTCGTAAATTATTTCCCCTGCTCCAAAGTGACACTGAAAGACTGATGAAGATTTTATAATAAGTAATTTAAAACTGCAACACCTTTGAAGTATTTAGTAAAATCAGCTCATCCAAATTTTGAATTTTCATTTTCTATCTATCTGCCGTTATAGTATTCCTACTTATTTGCACAGATTGGTTTCTTTCCTATTATTTCTTATGTAGGAGCATCTCCTTGCCCTTATTGCAGAGCATGAATGTAGGTTTTAGTTTCAATAAGTGAAGATAGGCATTGCAGATGGATTGTAAGGAGTCTGTTTTGTAGGACAAAGGAAATCCAAAGAAGGGTATAATTTGTTATGGTGCTCTCTTTGAACTGTATGTTTTGCATTTCATGTTCTCTTTGTGGTCTTTCTCAAAGCATTAATAGGAGTTTCTTTTGGACTGAAGGGACGTTTGACCTTGACATTGGGAGTTGCTGGGCAATCTTTCCTATTCCCTCTCTTAAATGGGTGGATGGGTATACAGCTGAACTAGGAATGCAACAGTGAGAGTGCATGATGGTTAGTCCTCTTTGATGGAGTAGTGGTACAGTAAGAAAAAACCCCAAAAGATAAAAAAAAATCTTTGCCAGTTCAACCTTATAAATAAAAAAACCCCAAAGAATATCCATCTTTCAAGCTTTAATCATGTCAATGTCTACACCTGAGCTAATTATTTGACCCTGTGTTCAGGGAAATCTGGTTAACATGGTCAACAGAGTGATTAATCTGACCAAATGTAGATGCCTGCTACAGGAATGAGATCAAAGGCATCTAATCTATGAAGATTATTTGATAGCATCCTTTAGCCTAGGCATTAAATGCCATATTTACTCATGAAATCCTACTTTTTTTTTTTTTTGTGAGATGTTTTTGAGCAGTTCTTGGAAAATTTGAATTTAACATCATTTTAGCAAAAATTTATTTTTATCTCATTTCTTGCAGTTTTATGAACTGTAAATTTGTATATAAAGATCCATATTTCTACCCACTCCTTTCAGGCAACTCCTGTTTAGCTTCTGATTTTCACAAATGTGATTTGATTATCATAAGCAGATAAAATGTTTGCCTGTTACTCCCAGTTCCTGAGAAAACTGATCAGCAGGACACAATGACCATGCATTTAAGATTATTCTTTTATCCACCTTGTTGGCAATTAATCTTCCAAATATGAGATATTCACTGGATTTGGTACCCTCTCATACACAATGGGAGTGGGCAGAAGGTTTCTGGCTTATGAACTGGCAGATCTCATGGAGAGGGCTTTAAACTAGTTTTGAAGAGGGAAGGGGATGGAGCAGGGCTCTCTGGGAGCAGGCCCAAGGGTGGAAAGCTTGAGTTAGGGTGAAATCAGTAGCCCAGCTGAGGTTCATGTGCACCAATGCATGCAGCATGGGTAACAAGCAAGAAGAGCTGGAGGCCATGGTGCAACAGCACCATGATGATGCAGTTGCCATCAGGGGAACAGCAGGACAATTTCCAAAGCTGGAGCACTGCCCTGGATGGCTACAAGCTCTTCGGAAGAGACAGGAAAGGGAGAAAAGGTGGAGGAGTGGCCCTTTATACTAGGGAGGCTTTTGATGTCATGGGTATTGAAACTAATGATGACAGAGTTGAATGCCTGTGGGTAAGAATTAAGGGGAAGGCCAACAAGGCTGACATCCTACTGGGAGTCTGTTACTGTCCAAACAACCAGGAAGAGCTGGACAACTTATTCTATAAGCAGCTGGAGAATGTTTCACGATCACTAGCCCTTGATCTTGCAGGTGACTTCAACCTGCCAGACATCTCCTGGGAACTTAATACAGCAGAAAAGAGGCAGTCCAGAAAGATCTTAGAGAGTGTGGAGAACAACTTTTTGTCACTGCTGGTGAGTGAGCCCAGCAGGGGAAGGACTATGTTAGATCTGTTGTTTGCAAATAGAAATGGGCTGGTGGGAGATGTGGTGGTTGGAGGCCACTTGGGGCATTCTGATAATGAAATTATAGCATTCTCAGTATTTGGTGAAATGAGGAGGAGCATCAATAACACTCACACTGGACTTCTGGAGGGCAGACTTTGCCTATTTAGGAGATTTATTCAGAGAGTTCCTTGGGAAGCAGCTCTTAAAAACAAAGAAGCCCAGGAAAGATGAGTGTGCTTGAAAATATAGATCTTGAGGGCACAGGAACAGACTGTCCCTGTGTGCCAAAAGATGAGTCAATGAAGCAAACATCCAGCCTGGATGGGCAACGAGGTTTTGAAGGAACTTAGGAATAAAAAGAAGATGTATCATCTTTGGAAGGGGGTCAGGTCTCTCAGGAAGTATTTAAGGGGGTTGCTAGGGCATGTAGGGAAAAAACTAGAGAGGCCAAAGCTCAGTTCAAACTTAGTTTGGAAACTTTTGTAAAGGATAACAAAAAATTTTTTACAAATATATTAATGGCAAAAGGAAAGGTAGGACCAACCTTTGCTCTCTATTGGATGAGGGAGGAAACTTAGTAACGATAGACGGGGAGAAGGTAGAAGTGCTTAATGCCTTCTTTGCCTCAGCCCTTAGTGGGAAGACCGCTTGTCCTCAGGACAAATGTCCTGCTGGGTTGGTAGATGGCATCAGGGAGTAGAATGGTCCCCATTATCCAGGCAGAGGCAGAGAGCTGCTGAGCTGCTTGGATGTTCATAAATCTATGGGGCCATATGGGATCCATCCCAGGATGATGAGGGAGCTGGCAGATGAGCTTGTGAAACAGCTCTCCATCATTACCAACAGTCCTGGCTCACTGGTGAGGTTCCAGATGACTGGAAGCTGGCCAAAGTGATATCCATTCACAAAAAGGGTGGGAAGGAGGATCCTGGGAATTATAGGCCAGTCAGCCTGGCCTCAGTACCCAGTAAGGTAATGGAACAGTTTATACTGAGTGTCATCACTTGCAGGATGGCCAGGGCATCAGACCAAGCCAGCATGGGTTTAGGTCATGTCTGACCAACCTTGTCTCCTTTTATGACCAGGTGACTCACATGGTGGATGCAGAAAAGGCTGTGGAACTTCAGCAAGGCCTTTGACACTCCCACAGCATTCCCTGGAAAAGCTGGCAGCCCTTGGCTTGGACAGGAACACTCTTTGCTGGGTTAGGAACTATCTGGATGGCCAGGCCCAGAGAGTGGTGGTGAACAGTGCTGCATCCAGCTGGGGACCAGTGACCAGTGGTGTTCCTCAGGGGTCTGTGCTGGGACCAGTTCTGTTCAATGTTTGTATTGACGACATGGGTGAGGGTATTGAGTCTTTCATTAGTAAATTTGCAGATGACACTAGGCTGGGAGTGTGTGTAGACCTGTTGGTAGGGAGGAGGGTTCTGCAGAGAGATCTCGAACATTTGGATGGATGATCAGAGTCCAGTGGGATGAAGTTTAATAAGTCCAAGTGCCGAGTCCTGCATTTTGGCCACAAAACCCCCCTGCAGTGCTACAGGCTGGGGATGGTGTTGTTACTGCTGAAGATGAATAGATCACGCGGACACAGGTCGAGGTGTGATGAAAAGAAGAGCAGAGTTTATTTTTCCTCACAGGATTTATAGGCTTCCTACCATGGCCAGGGATTGGATGGTCAGGATAACACTTTCTCACTGCACTGGCCATGAGAGGTGCCCATCACAAGACGTGTAACAGAAAGAATGTACATATATCTATGTTTATAGTTACTGTCCTGGGAAAGTCCTTAGAAAACTATGTTAGCAAGCTCAGAAGCTGAGTTTTCAGGGTGACATGGTGTGGCTGGACAGTGCCCAGAGAGAAAGGGACCTGGGGGTACTGGTGACAGCCAGCTGGACATGAGCCAGCCCTGTGCCCTGGTGGCCAAGAAGGCCAATGGCCCCTGGCCTGGATCAGGAGTAGTGTGGCCAGCAGGAGCACGGGGGTCATTCTCCCCCTGTACTCAGCACTGGTGAGGTCACACCTGGAGTTCTGCGTCCAGTTCTGGGCCCTCAGTTCAGGAAGGACATTGAGACGCTTGAGCACGTCCAGAGGAGGCAACAAGGCTGGTGAGGGGCTTGGAACACAAACCCTGTGAGGAACAGCTGAGGGAGCTGGGGTTGTTTAGCCTGGAGAAAAGGAGACTCAGAGGTGACCTTATCACTCTACAACTTCCTGAAAGGTGGGTGTTGTCAGGTGGGGTCGGTCTCTTTCTTGCGGCAGTAACTGACAGAATGAGAGGACACAGTCTTAAGCTGCACCAAGGGAAATATAGGCTGGATATTAGGAAAAAGTTTTTTATGGAAAGAGTGATCAAGTACTAGGATTGTCTGCCTGGAGAGGTGGTGGAGTCACCATCCCTGGATGTGTTTAAAAAAAGACTGGATGTGGCACTTGGTGCCGTGGTTTAGTTGAGATGTTAGGGCATGGGTTGGACTTGATCTTGAAGATCTCTTCTAACCCAGTAATTCTGTGATTCTGTGGGATGTAGCTACAAGCTTTAGTCCTCTCTCAAGGGCAATGAAAGTCCCATGTGTGCTGTTACTAACATACTGAATGGAAATATTGGAACAAATGTATTTGGATATTATGATGTGCTGGTAAGTGTTAGAGGGTTCTCAACCCGCTGATGAAAAGCTACTGATGACAGCAGGAGGCTTTTTTAACCAGGTGGGAACATAACATCCAGGAGATGCAGAGCCCACCAGGGCACTCAGCTGAAGCAGTGGGGTACCCCTCCCTCACTCTGCCCTGGCGTTCCAGAGTGATGCTGCAGCTTCCTAGCCAGCTAGGCACTGGTATGAAAAAAAGGCATATATGTGCTCACTGTCTGCATAATTTTCCCCTGCCCTCAAGCCTCCTCCCCCAGTTGCTTAAACAATAAAATTTTAAAACAGGCATGTTACAGTTCAATGTCTTTATTGCAGTAGGTCAATGTAGTACATACTGGGTTAAGGTGAAAAAAAGACTTTCAAATGGAAAATAATATAAGCAAAGATTATACTATAGCAACAGCTTTAAAGTCTTTAATATGATTCTGTCTAGGACAAAGGGCTGCCTGCAGTAGATGTATCTCCATTTTCCTCCAAAATTCAAGAGATGAGGTATGTACCAAGCACAGGTTAGAACAGCAGTGCTATTCTTGCAATGTGGATTTTAATTTGGACAGTGTGGCTTCACCCTCAGGCTCTCTGTCAGCTGCTATTCCAGCTTAACTCCCAAATTACCTTTCTGCTTTAGCCTGAATTAATCCGATTGATTGATGCAGCCCAAAATGAGAACATACCTTTTAGTGTGGAGTAGATGCCCTCATTTTGAAACAACTAAAAGTCACTGAATACCACCAAGACATCTCAGTTTTATTTTAGCCTGTAAATCCAGCTTGGAAAATTGTAGTCTTCAGATACTTTTTCTTATGCTCTTTTTTCTTCTATAGACAAGTGACAAAGGAAATTGGAAACTCCCACTAATCGCTTCAAAAGTGTGCTAGTAAGAAAATCTATTAACTGCTCTTATTTCACTCCTTTGGAATCAGATATGTTCCAGGGATTACTCTGCTCTGGGTACAGCAGAACTTCAATCACAGGAGCTGAGAGATTAGTAATGCTATACTAGAGTTAGAAAGGCAAAACTTGGGGTGAAATTAGAATTCAGCACAATAATATTTATTGTTCTGAATGTTAGTTAGCTCTCATCTTAAATAAAACCAACACAAATAAGTGTTTTATTGCTGGTTTAACAGGATTGCATTCCAGTGAGGAGTGATTAAAGTGTGAATTCAGCAAACTTACACTTCTAAATGGAATAATTCTCCTCACTCCTGCTTTCATCTGCAGATTCCCAGGCCCTCCCTTGTTTAAACAAGAGCAATCATGTGATTGCAAGAAGATGTAGATCAAGGATCAGATCTGATCTAAGTTTCTGGTAGAAGAATGGGTTAAATCTTGATTCTCAGCTAGATCTGAGTTGCTGCAGCTTAGTGGATGAATGATGGTGCTGACACAAACCTGTGGCTCAAGTCTATAGCTTGAACTTACAAGAAGAGTGAGAAATATTTTCTTTTGGTACGTGGTCAACAGTGGATTGACTGAAAAAACAAAACCAGACTTGTAGAATACGGCTTGGGGCCAGAAGAGTCAAAAGCATCCCTCATTTATGGCACATACTTTTCATAGGGTTGTTTGAGGACTATCTGTTTTCATCCTCTGCTACCTGGAAATCTTCCATGGCTGGGACTGAGGCCACTGCTGATGCAGCAATCTTTGCTGTATTGGGTGGCAATGAATGAAGCCTGACGTGAAAGCCTTAGAATTTAAAAACCTAAATCTAAAATCTTTTAATTAGCTACATTCCTTCTCTACAGAAAATCAGACTCACAATGTACAGATATACAGAAGCATTTTACTTTAGATATGTGCCAGTGCCTGTTGAACAGGAGACAAAGAGTGATTTAAAGAATGGAAGCAAGCATGATTCCATTTCCTCCCCCCACCTCCTTTTTATCTACCATTTCTTCTGTGGTTGGGGAAAGGAAAGAAGTTCTGAAAACATCTTTCAGTCCCTTCAAAAACCCCAACCCACTATACCACCTGTCACTTACCTAAGAAAAACCACAGTGGAATGCATGTGCTGAGTGCTGCTTGTTACCTGGTTGAAACAATTGTCCATAGCTGGTTTGATATGACTGGGTCTGTGGGTCCCATGTAGCAACAAGAGATGTAAGGCTGAAGACCTTAGGAATTACTGGAAGATATGTGGCTGGATAGAGTAAGGAGCACCTGTCATTGTGTTTGAGGGAAAAGCTGCAGCATGAGCTTTTACAAGGCACCAGAGAAGCTGGTCTCTGCTGGGTGGTTTCTGAATACCACTGCATCAGGAGAAGCCGCACTTGAGGCTTGTCTTCAGCTACCTGACACAAATCCGTGGGAAAGCAGCTCTCATTGGTTTCTCACAACTGCTTCTCAATACAATATCTTTTCTAGTTCTTAAGTGGCATCTTTTGATGAGTGGAATAAATTTTACCACAAGTTTTACTCAGGCTTACTGTGAATATCTGTACAGATCACAAATTTTGGTTTGACATGAGTTTCTCAAATGACTCTGGGTTCTGTATTTGCCTTAAGTAATATTTAGATACAGGGTTAGGCTTATGTTCAGTTCAGGTTTTTTTCTTCTTTTCCCCCGCCCCCTTCTGGGTGACCTTTTGACATGTTTGTCTAAAAGATCTGTCCTTTAACTAAACAGACATAATGATATTCCCTTTTGCTCTCCGTCCTTTCTCTTCCAATGCAAGTAGATCACACAGAGCCACCCCAAGCTGCAGCTGAGAGGAATGGATCCCCATGGGCTGGGTGTTCATCCCAAATCAGTTTTTTGGCAAATACATTGGTGTCTGCTGTTTTCTTAAGGTGCGAATCTGAGACACAAGTTGCAGATGCAGATGAGCCAGAGCATGCTGCCGCACACCTGGGGGAGCTGGCCTTACAGCTTGTGACACCAATACTTGTTCACAAGAACAAGCTCTCTCCTTATTTAAATCAGTTTGCTCCCTGCAAATTTGCATCCCAGTTAGTGGATCTAAAAAAATGTCACAAACTCCCAGCAGAAGCACTTATTGACCAGTATTGCTATTTAATCCCTGCCAGAAGTGATTCTTCCAAGTTCAGGGAGGCATTATTTTTGCTATTAAGTATTTCCACATACCGAGACTGGTAATTTTTCCCTGAAGGAGGTAGGAGGAATTCCTGCTGATACCGAAGTGTCAAAAAGTATAGAAAACTCTGTCTTGTTCTGCAAGTGGTTTTGTGCCTCCTGTCTCAATGAATCTATATAGAGAAGTAGTTGCTCTTTCCTTGCTGTTTTCAACTCCTGTTTTGTGACTGGAATTACAGCCTGCAGAAAGTTACTTAGCAGCTCAGTACTGCTAATCTCCCATTGACAATTCCAAACAATTAAGAAATGTCCTAATTTACAGGGGGACAAAACCTGTTGCTGTAGGAAGAATGAATTGCTGCTATGAAAAAATGTATTTATGTGTCATATTAATTACCTAATTTTAGACTATCTGTCTTTTCTTGGATATGAGAAATTTATGAATGTAATTGAATCACAACACAGCAAATCAGAGGCATTGGCATGCTGCTGAGAAAGCAGAGTACAACATGAAAAAGGAAAGGTTTTGTATATAAGCAAAAAAAAAAATCCCAATATGTTTTTCCTCTTCATTGTGTAGTGTTCACCACTGGATACAGAATTTTCTTAGGAGTGTATTGCGTGAAATTGTTGGTGATTCTTCAAATCAATTTGTAGTCTAGAGGGGCTGGAAAAAATTCTGAGAGACAAATGTAGCTCCATTCAAAGAGGAACAGTGAAAAGGCCTGTCAACGTTTTGGTAGCTGGAGTGTTTTTCCTTTAGGCATTTCTGCTAATAAAATATACTCTCATTGAATCCCTTTAATTTCCAGGGTAGCCTGGAGCTCTCATCTCAGAGATGCTGCTCAGCCAAATGCTTCTTCAGTCCTCTAAAAATCTTTCCTCTAGTGGAAGGTGTCCCTGTCCATGGCAGGGGGTTTGGAACTAGATGATCTTTATGGTCCCTTCCAACCCAGGCCTTTCTACAATTCTGTGATTCTGTGATCTGCCTCCTCCTGCTGATTGTTCTGCTCAGAGCTTTGCTACGAAGGCATACAGCCCAAATGCAATCATCTAGAAGTTGTGCTGTTTCTTTTGACTTAGAAATGATCAGTGTCATTTGAAACATTTCAGCTGAATTCAGTGGATATAGAAGAGGATATTAAATACACAGAAAAGCATCTGCCTCAAAATCGTCTTCACAGAGATATGTTCATATGGGCTGAGTGCTTACTAAAGCATTAGGCAATAGCACAAATAATCAGCAGGGAAAAAGGGCAGATGCACAGGACCAGTCTTATAAATTTATTAATGTAATTTGCAGATTGTACCACTTTGTGATAAATAGAAATATTAGTGAGAGAAAAAGAAGTTAAAATACAACCAGAGAACACTGCTAAAAATAAAGGCGTCAGAGGAAAATATTGAGAAGAAAAAAAAGATCAAGTATTTAACTTAAAATATGACTGCATAGACAAAAGAAGGAGACTGTTCAATTAGTAAAAATTCAGATGAAAGGAAAGACCAAAATACTGCCTGGAAGGAACTGGAGGTAACAGAGAGATGTAGAGGTGACACTGAACAGCAAATGAGACATCACTTTACCTCTCATTTATATATTATGTGATGAGGCAATAAAAGGGATGAGAAATACCTTTAAGCTATTTGAAGATATGAGGGAGAAGTGAGAGTCCTTCTCCCTGTGTGAAAAGACAGAAACTATTTCATTAATAGCATCTTGTTACCAAGAATACATTATTGAAACATGATTGGAAGACAAAGAAATAAAACAGAAAAAAACTGGAACAAAGATAGTGGAATATACCAAACTTAATTCAATCATAATTAAATCAGTTTAATAATAATCTGTATTGGAAGGGGTTAAGTGCTGAGAAGGAGTGTCAGGAGATGTAATCACATGAAATTAAAGAAAGAAAAATTAGAGCTAGTATTATGAATAATTTTAACCTAACAGACTAAGCAATTGTGGGTAAAAGAGATATTTTCGCCAAAGACACCAGGGAAAATCCTCATTTTTACACATTTTTAATGTCCACAGAACAGACGGAGTCAGGTTTTTAATGTCTCACTTAAAAGATGCATGCAGATGGTGTTTTTTCATGCATTTGAAATATGAATTCTTACATTTTGATTATGTTGTCATTAGCAGTAGCCTTACTTGGTAATTAGGAAGCTGGTTCCTAGCATGTGTGTCAGAGAGATATATTGAGAAAGAAGGATGTTATCTCTTTGTTTCCAAAGGGATATAATTAAGTGCAATCAACAACATAATCAAAACAGTAGAAGAAATTCAAACAATAACTATACTGACTGGAAATAGCTTATTGTTCAGTGAAAAACATGATTGTCATCAGAAAAGGCCACATTATTTGCCAGTACCTGTTCTGGACAGGAAAGAAAAGGAAATTCTGTGAGAAAAGGGGGTTCCCTGTAATAAATTCCAACTTTTTTCTCAGGTAAGCAACTTTGAACAAATATCAATTTAGAAATACAGCTACATGTAATGGAGTAATCCAAGTAAATTTTTAAAAGAGAGGAGAAAAAGCCAAATACCATGAAATGTGTGGCATTAGAGGAGAAAGCAAGAGTAAGCAAGCTGTGAGAATGTTTCCTCTCTGGAAAGCAGGGCTTCAGGAATGGCATGCTCAAGTGTCAGTGCAGAACAAGGCCTGCCTGCTGCCTGCTCATTACACTGAACAACATTCTCAGTTCTCAGAAAAGAAAAAAGCAAAGCAAAAAGCAGCCTTGAACTCTGAAGCAGTCTTGGAAAGTGAAAGAATGAGTTTCTTTCCATGACACATTTGTTCCAAGCCACAGACTGTGCATGCCTGATTTTTGTTATTGTGATTCTCAGTTTTAGGACTCCACATATTTTACAGTAGGTGAATGTCTGTCTGTATCTTTTGCAACATCTCTTAAATTTGCAATTATGCTTCTAAATGTTTTAAATGTACCAAAATATGGCCAGGGCTTTGCCAAGTAAGCTTGATTTGGCCAGAGGAGCTCCCACTTTTGGGGGCTGGAGTGCTGCATCTACTGCTCATACCTCTCTGCAGCTGTTATCCTTAGTGCCTGGAGGATGAGTCTCCAGGCCAGATACCAAGCATGCCTGCAGAGTCTGATGTTGCAAACAAGAAATTATCGAAGCATGCAAGTCTCCATCTTCACTACCTCTCCTTGAACTACTGTGGTCTTTTCCATACACACTGTTTACTTTCTAGTTATCTCGTTTTCAATCCATGAGAGAGCTGCTGAAAAGGATCTCTGTATTTCCAGTCCTAACCGTTTTACCTCTCACAGCAACAAATCCTTCAGTAGATGTTCAATGTATTTTATCCAATTTAAAAACCTGTCTGTATATTGCCTAGGCTACCTGTAATATGGTCCATACAGCTCTCTTTTTATTTATTTGAAAATTCAATTTCTGACTTCCCATTTTCATCCTCATGCTTTCCTCCTTGCATCTATCTGCCTTTTCTGCTTTTAGCTTCAGATTTTCTTTCTCATCAAAACCCATTTTTTTGGTACTGATTAGTGGGACACCATCTCTTCCCCTTGAAGCCTTTATTTTAATTAATCCCTTGTGTAATTAACTGTTTTCTGTGCTTCTCCAGTTGTAGCTGTTTGTATTGCAGTCTCCTTACCAACAGGATTCTCTGGAGAAAGAACTGGCTTTTCCTCCGTTTCTGGGTTTAATACTGATTTGGTTGCAATTGACTAATGGGAGGAGGTTTTTGGTGGGCAGAAGTTCAGCCATAGGGACTAAAAAGGATCATACTTCATCCAAGTAGAAACAGAGTGGTGTGATTTCCCAGAATTTTTCATAGACTGCTGGTTGGGCCAAGAGCTAAAGAGCTAAATGTCTGAAGTGTAATTTACCCAAGACAGGGTGCATTGGTCAGAGGCACACTGGTTCCTCTTTTGAAAACCTCAGGTATTTCTGCTGGAGAAGATTTTGTTTTAGTTTGAACTTTTAACATCATGAGGATAGGAAGCAGAAGTCATCTGTAAAATTGGCTGATTGCTTTCCTTCGCTGAGGAAATCAATGGTATTTTAAAACTAAACTGTGCTGAACATAGGTGTTGTAGCACGAATCTCTTTTTTTTGCTTGAGTTGCCACAGCAACATAAAATTTCCTTTCCCCCACATTACCTTCCCTAAAATATACTTCACAAATTGTCTTGGAAAAAAATAGGAAAAAAAGCCTTATAGCAGCATGTTGACAAATTTTGCTGTTTGCTCTTTTAGAATTTGGTCTTCTATGGATTTGGTATTATTAGAGCAAAGCTACTTGATGCACAGATAGCTCAAGCTTTTAAAATTTGACCTTAAGTAAAGGGATGGAAAAGAAAAGTTGCAGCTGAAGTAGCTGCACTCTCTAGACAGGCTGCAGTCCTAACAATCCCTCTGCACAATCTGGCAGTACTCCTTGGGTGTGAGTGTGGGTTAGTCTGCCTCTTCCCAGCATTGGGAAGACAAGCAATAGCCTGTTGGATGTATTATTAGGGGACATGCAGTGGCTTTTAAGGAGTGTTTCTTTCATGCTTCTCCCACACCTTTGCAAGAGCAATAGCAGCTCCAGCAGGCTTTGAATTACCAAGTGCATATCCATTGTGAGAGAAAAAATATTGAAAAGATCCAGGTGAAAAGGAATTTGTCTTAGCTATCCTTTGTCGAAGGAGCCATTAGACTTAGACTAATTGTTAAAATAATTTTAATATGTAATGTTTTAAAATAGATGTATAAATCAAATAATTTCAATTTGTTAAAAATTAATCTGTGTCTGTCAGTAGGGTCATATTTACCAACACAACTCTTCCCAGTGTGTCTGGGTGTGGGGTGCCTGTTGAGAGGCGAGAATCCATTTTCCAGCAGATGTGTGCAGGTTTAGCAGTGATGGCTGCACTGCACAGCACTGGGGTTTAGCTGCCTGTCAGCTGCACAGTCACCTGTGCTCATGAACGACACGAGAGCAGTGAATTCTCAGTATTGAAATGGGAGCATGGACTGTGCCTCAGTGCACACCCCTTTTGGAGAAAGCATTGTGGTAATGAGCACCTTTGCTTTTTATGAGGTTGGGAGGGAATGCCAGCATGGAATGTATGGAAAGGTGGGTGATCAATGGAAGGTTTTGTGAAAGCAGCCCTCTTCTTTTGTTTAACAGCTTGTGCTTCTGACTATTTTTGAATGACTGAAGTTGTAAATTAAGCCTAGTTAGTCTTGAGAAAGGTGGAAATGCTGACTTGGGATTATAATAACAACCACCACAAAAATCACCTCTTTATATAGGAAACTTGGTAAATAAAATTGACCTTCCCCACTACTGCTGGCATTTCTGCTTATCTTCTTACCATGCTGTATGTGAATATATCTAGCAATAGTTAGGACAGGGGAGGAAAGGTTGATTTTATTCTCTGTGGTGGCAAATAGAACACTTAATAGATGACAAATTGGAGAATATTGAATCTCTAGAGACCTAATCAAATGTGAATCAAGTCAGCCCCTCATGAGCATGGAATAAAATGCCAGCTGGTGCATGGCCTTTGCCATGCTTGTGTTCTGGCTTGTATTGTGACCAGTTTTAATACAGCTAGTATTTTCACCTAAATTAATAAAAGCCCTCTCAACAACACCAAACCATCAATTTTTGTGTAATAAATACTTTTCCTTGTGGAAAAGTACTATAACCTTGAGTACTAGTAGAATTGATTATCATTTAGTTATTCTAAAGACCTGAAGAGAGAATTACAGCACTCATCTTACATCTGAATTTCTGTGGGATGCTTGTGCCTGTGCCATAATGAATTAATTTTGATAGAATCCAGCTTGCATGGAAGCAAGATTCTATAGTTGGGATGGAAAAATTCGGTTAAGCAACTATTTTCTATCTTTTTTGTTTCAAGGGAAATAAATTTCAAAGGAATCACGATTTTTTCATATGGGCTTACTATATCATTTTGTCTTACTTAAGCTATAGAAAAATTGGTGTAATATTAGATAATATGACTTGTGTGACAAAAGAACCCTAAGTGCATGCACACATACTTGCATGTGTGCATACTCAAGCTTTCAGTATAACACTTGCCTAGCAAAGCTTTTCTCTTGGGGTTTTTATTGTAATTTATGAAAATGAATGTGTTACATGTGTAACATCTATAAAGGAATAAAAACTATCATTTATTGTGAAAGCAGATAAATAGTCCTTTAGAAATAAAAGCCGATGTTGTGCCAGTTTCAAGCACAATAGAAATGAAGAAAGCTTTTCTTTAAAATGGATTGGAAAAAGCCGGTGTCAGCCCTTAGAGAGACATTTTCCTTGTTCCTTTCATCACTGACTGACTTATAATTTGCTTCTCTAAGAAGCATTAGTTTTTGATGAAATCTTTCCAGCTTTACTTTTTTACTGTGACAAATTATTTCAGAACAGCTTCTTTACATGTAACTGTAGAGTTATCTGCTCTGTTCTAAAAATACTGTCAATCTGAGGTACTGATTTTGCATTCCCTAAAACCATCTCTAAGCCACACAAACCTCACAGAAGTTAATAGGTTTGACCTAGTATTTCAGAAGCCAACAGTGGAAAATGAATACCATTAGAGAGTACTGAAAAACACATATCTCATTTCAGAACAATGAAAACATTTTTATTGTTTTGCAGTTGGCTAGGAAGAGAAAGAATTATGAATATACTGTAGTCATTTTTATGACCTCTGCATTTTCCAACATTTAGAACTGTTTTATTATTTTAATAAGAAACAAATTTCCAAACACACTTGCAACAAAGCTCTACATGTGACTATTCAAACATCTTTTACTGGCATCCTTTCCTTTTCCATCTGAAGGCAGTCTCTCTCATTGCGTTGCTCCCCACAAATGAGAGGCAAGGTGAAATCCTGGTCCTTTTCAGCCCATGATCAGAAAATCCCACTGACATATCTAGGTGATATAAATGGAAAAGCTAATATAAATGGCAAAGTTAGTTCTTATAGAAGATCAAATCAAAATCAGTGTTTTCACAGCTAATAAAACTACACAATAAGGATCCCCTGATGCTTTGACAAACGTTAATTTGTTATGTTTCACAAGCTGCATTTAAGGTCCAGTTCTTCTGTTCAATGCCACAAAAGACACACCTCCCACAGATCTGCTTTAAAGGTGAAATTACATAATTGAGCTCAAAGAGAGAATGGTGGCTAAGACACTAAAGCTCCTGCTAGATGATGGTCTCAAAATGACAGTGTTGGGGCTTTTTTTCCTGTATTTTAGAAAAATAATTTCTGATTTTGCTTTATGTGTGATGTCCATAGGGCAAATACATTAACTTCTGATAGTGTACAGTGTGGGAGTTTGCAGACCTTCCATGTCTACAGCCTGACATACCAAAGGGACTCTGGCAGCATCTTGGAGGGGAAACTTAAAAAAAAATAATAGATTGTCTAAATAGTCCCTGGCTTATGACAATATTCTTTAAAACCATATTAAAGTGATACAATGATGTGCTATTGGACACATTTTCTTGTTTTCTGATGTCATCCTAAAATTTCTCAGGGGAAAAAAAGAGGCTAAGTGAGATGGCAAGAGACAGGGCACCATGTGTTTTCACAGTGCAGCATCCATTATACATGAGCAGAATAGCAGTCGCTCAGCTGCAATCATGGTAGGCATGACTGCTTCTCTTACAAACTCATATTTCATTTATTCATGGCATCTTTCATTCCAAGACCATGAGCCTCCACTTGTTTCTCTGCAATTATAACTCTGCACCTGAATAGTTATGGTGACTTCAGTCGGGGTTCCTCACATGTAGGAATTTAAGCATGAGAGCAGAGTATTTACAGAACTGAGGCCAAAAGCTGGAGCTAGCTAAGCTGGGAAAATTTGCAATAGCATAGTTAAGTAAACCAGTCAGAAAGTGCATAAAAACACAGAAACCCCACAAATCACACTGTACAAGTCACCTGACAATCACAGAATGATGCTGTGTGGCACCACATTCATCTTTCCTTCCCTGTGTTCATTCACATTCACAAACAATAAGTTAGTTAAGATTATTATGTTAGTAAGATTATCCTTACCTTAAGTTGTGGGATAGGTGTTCATCAAAACAGAGACAGAGCATTCCTTCATGTATTTGTTAAAACTTTAAGCCTCCAATGCTGTCAAGCAAACTGCAGATGCCCAGTATGCAGCATTTGGAAAGCTGCAATCTGCTTTATTCCCTGCTCTGGGATTTTTGTCCCACATTGGAAGAACCAGAATCTCTGAAAGCGCCAGACTTTTACATTGTTTCTGTCAGCTTAATTGCTGTAACATGCATTTGGTTTCAGATCAATTGCTACTAAGAGCAAATGCCACAAGAAAATTGATATACATGACAATTTATTTCCTTAGACATCTGTAAAATGCTACATGGTTTTTGGATTGAGATGTCACATTTGGCTCACATTAGGACTGGAAGGCCAAGGTGTAACAAGCATTGGTTCAGTTGCTCAATAATAATTTTTTCCATGCAATGAATCCTCCTTATCTTTCATTAACTGCCAATCAGGCCCTGCAGCTGCCATGTGCCAAAGTATATTCTTTGTTATTAGCATTAAAAATACTATTAAAAGTCAGACTGAGACATGAAGGAAAATACCCTTTCCTGGAAAAATACATTTTTGCTTCTTCCTGCTGGAAAAACTATTTGAGTGTGCTCACTGCTCAAAGAGATGTGAAGTGCTATGAGACTTGGACTTGTCACACTAAAACTCAATACCCAAAAAGATGCTTTGCATGGTACAGAGCAAAATTAAGTACTTAAGCTTATTCTGTAGAAACAGTTGAGAATTTGACACATTGTGTGTGCCTGTGAATCTGTTCACAACTTCCATAGACATGCTTATTTGGCATAATTTAATAGGAACAACAGCTAAAGAAAGGTTTGCCATCTAATAGTTTTCCAATAAATGGAAGTTTGCAAGTGGTTTTAACATTTGCAAACTGCTTCCTTTATCAGTGAAGGAAGAGGAATCTGGATTCGAAGAACAAGAAGGAGATCCCTTTCCTCCTTCTTGCTGCAGATATTTCTCTCTTCCCTGTGTCAGACATAGACATTGGCATCAACTTCAGGGACCCAGAAAATAGCAGTAGCCTGCTCTGCAGTGTGAGTACTACAGCTTGGGATACATGTTTGATCGAGGCTGCAGCAGGAGGGAGATCTGGCTGCAGATGTCCTGAGACATCTGACCTGCAGCATGCCTTGGAGTGGGGAGCCAGAATTCTGCAGGAAGCACTGAGACTGTAAGGGATGTATGGATGCTTCCTGGTGTCTGTGCTGTGCTGAAGTGCTCATGGTTTCTACTCTAACCTGCCCTAAAAACATGCTGTACAAGGCTGGTGAAGCTGGGACAGAGCTGCTTCTGTGAGAAAGGTTGTGGTGTCTACCTCACTGAAGATGAAAAGTAGAGCCAGTTCTGAATTAAATAGCTAAGTATTTTTAAAAATGGAAAGCAGATCTTGCAAAGAGATTCAAATGACATGCGTATTTTTTTCCACATCCAGGAAAAACCCATTTGTATGTGTTGTATGACACTGTTTCTTTAATGTAAAAGAAGAATTTTCTAGATAAACTCTCAAGAGTGAAACAATAAATCCACATTTAAACTGTGTTAAAATGTGTTAAAAAGCAAAGTCACTTCCACTTGTGGAAAAAAAAATCATATATTTTTATCTACAAATAGAAAACTTGAAGATTTTGAAACAAAAATTAGTTAAGAAAAGCTCCAATAAGCCTTCATAGAGATTAGTTTAACTTCATCAAATAAGTCAAAACAGAAGAGATGACTCACTTGCTCATTTTTCCTTTACATGTCAGTTTTTTTGAGACTCTTGCTGTGTCTCCACCTTGTTGAAAGGCTACTGGGATGATGGGCATTCAGGGGCACCCATCCTAATGAGTCACTGCTGTGTGTAGCACCAGATACATCCTGTCGTCTTTTGACTCTTATGCCAAAGGAGAATGCAGAGGTATCCCTAAATCACCCCTCATGGTGGAGTTCACACGTGTTCAACAGATGGAGCTGTAAGCAGACATTGCCTTTCCATACAAAACTGCTCCTGTACTTTCCATTTTTTTGGAGCTCTCTGTCAGGGACTCTCTTGTTCTCCTTCCATCTTAAGAATTTAGAGAGGGCTGCAATTATAAAATTATTGAGCACTTTACAACCTTTGGTTGTCATAAAACCCGTCTAGCAGATGACAAATGGAGGAATGGTGGGATAAGGGTCTTGCCCACGATCACAGCAGGTTGCGGTGAGCAGAGCAATTGAGCCTGCCTGTCCTGAGCACCAGGAAGTGATTTAAAACTCCTCATTCCCACATGGAGCCACATGTGTGTGCAGTTCCTGTGCAAACAGGGAAAAGATTTTCTCAGCGCCACAGGAAACAAAAGGTTCACTTTTGTTAATTTTACTGTCTTTAAGAAAGGGTATGGTTCTCAGCACTGAATAGAACCAAAAGATATCCCAAGGGAATCTTATAATGAATAGTGATAATAAATTCATACCAGTAACTCAATGACAGAGCAGGCAGATGACACAATATAATTCACAATGCAGCATCTGAAATGAATATCATGTGGATTATTCAGTGATTGGTTGTGAAAAAAACAGATTTTTGAAGTATAGCTTGTCTTGGGGACTGGTTAACAGGAAAAAAAGGTTGTCAGGCATGCTCAGTGCAATGCCACCACTCAGCCACCTCCAGATGTAAGGTGTTCTAGAAAATGTAATGGAAATGAAATCTTCAACTTAGTTTATGAAGTCACAAGCTGGAGTGTTTCAGAAAGCAACAGTGGATTTGCAAATAAACAAAGAGTGTAGCTTTATAAGTGCATTAGCTAGGTTAAATATGTGCAGCAATATGTATAGTTCTTCTCTTATTAGGAGGTTTGGTCAAAATCGAATCTGCATCACAAAGGCTGAATTTCATTCTGATTAACACCAATTTCAAACAATATTGAACCTATTCTCCCCAGAATATAATAGGGCAAAAGGGTAAGAGAAAGTTTCATTTTATGTAATGAGAATATGAAACAATTTTTAACAGACTTCTCTTATTATGTTGACAATATTGGTGAAAGTGATGAATTTTAATAAATGAGGTTCCTGTAGACATTAAGGGGCAAATTCTGAAGCCCTTTAGGTTGTTTCATATTCATAGACTCCATTACCCTGTGTCAGGGTAATTGAAAAAAGACTTGGCCTTAGGATCTTAAACTGTGGTGCAAAGCATATTCAAGGAGAACCAAGGATATTTTTTCTCCTTAATTCCCAAAGCAATAATATTTTCTATTATGGAAGTCAGCCTTGCTTCTTAGGATATGTTACAGAACTTTAAAATGTGGGATAGTATATGTTAGATATTTTAAGTACTTAAGAATCTATGTATTAAAACTTAATATTTTTCAGATAGCAAATGACTCAGAAGGTGTATAATTAGTGTAGGTTCATACTTAAAGTGTAAGGAAAAACCTGCAAAACACCATTCAGAAATGTTTCCATCTGTCTCATTTCAGCTCTGGGAACCAGTTAGAAACTGCAGGTGTGTACACATTCACATACCCATGTACAGGTATGAACACACACACACAGAAAGAATTCTGAATGCACTTAAAAGTTTCATTTAATTTTACTGTAAATAAGTAAAGGCACAGGGAATAACATTCTTTGGCCTGTTTGCTGCACCTTCACCCATTTATGGAACACAAAAAAAACCCCTTCTCTGCTGTATGACAATCCTAGAAACTGGCCTTGCAGCCATTCATGTTAGTAGAAATGAGACCTCAGCTTTCATATTTTCATACTCATAGATCCCTAAATGTCATATCTAGGACAGATAAAGTCCCTAAAATGTTTCTTAAGACAAAACAAAAAAAATAAAAAAGAAATATGAACTGCAATAAAATGCAGTGAAACACTGTGTGTTGCTATATTAGCAGTGGTATCTTCTTTCTTTGGTCACTGTATCTGTTAGGGTTTTCTTGCATCTGCATGTGGTTTATACCATGCTATAACTACAGTAGGACTCTACCAGGATTGTCAAATGAATTGTCTCTCACAATTTGTCCAGCTAGAAATTCTGCCAAAATAGTATATGGTCAAGATTTATTTGGACTGAGAACAAAAATCCCATCTAACCCAGCTTCCAGAAGAAAATCACGAGTTGTTAAGCTTGTGAAAAATTTGTAGAACTCAAAAAATCCCGAAGTCTTGCTTGGTGAAAAGCGAGTGAGTATCACATGGACCTTAACAAGGTAAAATCAGCTCTCTGTATGACACCTATTTAGGTTGTGAAGTTAATGTTATTTGCCTCCCAAAATTTAAGAGAACAAATTTAAATATGAAGTTTTCCTCCACATTGTCCTGAAATAAGTGAGTAAATTGTTGTACAAAGATAGGCTGAAACTGGTCTTTTTGGCTAATGTATCTTCTGTATTGTTGGTTTTTGTTTGTTTGTTTTTTGTTTGTTTGTTTTCTTTTAATTTGATCATAAAAGGAGTAAAGAAGACAGTATAAAGAGAGTTTGAGTTTCACATAATTTATCAATTCATTCTTTTGGGAACCATATCTCAGATTAATGACAAGATCAGATAATACTTTATCAATAATTTTTAAAATGGTCTTTGCAGTTACAGGAGGAGAGATAAATAGTGGCAGAAACTTAAGAATTGCAAATTTTAAAAGCTACAGTAGTCAGTAGTTGGAAATATTAATTGGATTTGTGTCACTACTTTTACAGGTCATTTGATCAGTGTATCCTGCCATCTTATACAAAATCACTACAAATTAATGGAGGAGTTAGAAAAAAACTCAAAAAAGAACACTATCAATTATATTATTTTGCAATTGTACGAATTTATGGATGGACCTCCAAGGACTTGCCAACAGTAACTAACTCTTCTCCTAGCACTGCAACATTAGTACACCTATTAGCCCTATTTGTGTAAAAACAGGCAAAGGGAATCAATGATCTTATCTGTCACTTTCACAGGCTGGGGAGGAAGAAAAGAAGGTGTTGGTTTATTTTGAGTGGTATTTTTTTGGTTTTGTTTTTTGGATGGTGTTTAATTTTGTTTTTTGTTTGTTTGTTTATTTGTTTTTCTTCAATACTCATTAATTTGATTTTGTTTGGACCAAAATATTTTAATGGTGATAATCCACTAAAAATAGCAGCACCCAGCTCTGCAGCTGAAGACAGCCTGGGCACTTTAAAAACACACAAATGCTCTGCTTTACAACTTCAGTCAACCTCTGAAGGGCATCAGTGCTTCCAATGTTATGCTCTCCACTTGTTATGACTCCCTAATATAGCTTATACTCGCAGAACCCCCTAACCATTTGCCCAAGGTCAGTCAACAAGTCAGTTGAAGAGGTGGAAAAATCAGTGCTTTTGATTTCTTCTCTTCTTCTTCCACCAGCTACTGGACTATCATAAAACACAGACCATTTCAGGCTTTTTGCGGGGGAAGGGGAGCATGACAGCTTCCTTTTCAGACATCAGAAAATACTTTAAAGAATTGGTTTCTCTAGCAACAGGAACAGGGGGGAAAAAAAGGAGCTATCATAATTTTTTTTCCCACCTACTAATTTTTTTTTTAAATGTGGTAAAGCAGATGGCTTGGATAATGCAGGTATGACAGATTCTGATTTATTGACTGTAGACAGAAATAGAAATACAGAAGCACTCTGCTGTGCTCTGTAACACAATAACACTTAATGACTTCAGACTTCATGCTTCTTTTAGGTTCTACTCATGTGTATCGACAAACACCATTATTTATTGTTAGGGCACGTTGATGGCAGAGCTTGCTGTGTGTGGAAATCAAAGGTTGGCCAGCCAAGTACTTCCTGCACTCTCTACCTTCCCTGACAGCAGTGCTGGCTCCATGAATTCCCAATTTACATTTTTGACAGACGTACGTTCTATTGAGCTGGCCAAATACTTTCTCTTAAGGTGTTGTAAATCGGTCAGTACCAGTGATGTATAGTGTCAGAGGACTCAACCTTTTGCCTTTGCTAAGAAAATTAAAAATGTCTTAATGATCTCCTTTTAGTGATGATAGGAAGGAGATTATTCTTTTTATGACTGTACCTGGCCCATGGCTATTTCCCGTGTTTCTTCAGCTGCTACAACACTGAGTGTTAGTGGACAGAAAACAAGATACTCTCTTCAATGAAATGCTGAGGACCACATGACCCCTTTCTCCTGAAGCTGCTGACACTGGTAGAGTGCAGATGACATCTGCTCTATGGTAACTTGGTCAGTACTTCCAGATTGCAGGAACAGCCTCAGCGTTATGTGCTTGATTTTAGTCACTGAACTTGGTACATTGCAGAGCATGTGCCAAGGTCAAATCGGAGTAGTGATGGTATCAGGATCTGGGTTGCTCTCAGGATTCAGTTTCCACCACTTATAGCTCATGTATTTGCAAGCAAATAATTCCAGCACCGTTACCAGGCAGTTTTTGACACAGCAGTGCCACCAGTCTCTCTGCAGCAGACCTACTGGGACAATAGTAGTGGAGAGGAAAAGAACGTAAAGTCATATGAAAACATTTTTATGGCTCAGTTTCAGACTGTTTTTGGTCCAGAGTAATGAACTCAAAGTAGCTAAAAATGTTTGCAGGATTGCAGAAAAAAAGTTCTATTGATGGGTAGAGATTGGATAGAAAGAAATGAACTCTTTAACTAAAGCCAGAGCAGCTGCAGAAACACTGGCGCTTCGGGGAGATCAAAGAGCAGGTGGTGAGGTTCCCTGACAAGGTGGAGATTGCTGAGCAGTCAGCCTCAGACCGTAGGGCAGGGCACTCCATCTGCCAAAGAAACGGAGAGGGTCTCCCGCAGGACCAGCAAGCTGGTCTTTTAGGGTCCTGGCAGCAGCCAGTGATCCGTAAGGGGCCTGTAAAGTGTGTGCCAAATGTGTGCCAAGGACACTCCATGGAGGCCTCTGCACTGCAGCCCTTCGAGAGCCAGGCTAGCGAGGATGAGGAAGGTGGGAGTGAGCTTGGGGAAGGACTGGAGAAAGCTCCTTTGCTGTGCATTTGCAAAAGACTTGCTCTGCAATGGCTGCTAAATAAGAGATGCCTTCTAATGGAGATAATTTTTAAATTTTCACTGTGACATTATGTGCAGTGAATGTTTTATGTTTTGTGTAGCTTTTCATGTGTTTTTAACAGAAAATCTAAAAAATAAATTAATGAAATATTTTATACAATCTTTTAAATATACTATGTGTGTCCTCATGGAGTACACCATACTTTTTAGTTCTAATATAACTTTTCCTGATGAATTTTAAAGACAGAAGCAATATTTCAAGTGGTATGGTTTCTTACTAAAAATACAAAATCTTAAAAATCATTGAAGTCTTTTTCTGAAGTCCTGAAGTTTTTCACTATGTCAAGCTTGTCTAGGGAAATTTTTGGAAAATGTATTTCCACTGGGTAAAGCTATTTTGAAACTAACGTTCTAGCTCAGTGGTATGAATAAGAAGATGTTAGAAGCAACATTAAGGCTAAAGGCAAATTAAGACAATATATATAATATAATTTGAAATTACAACTTCAAACTCTTTTACTTTAGAGTGTTTTGTTAAAAATACATGTAATTTTTTGCCTTAAAGCTTTCAAATACATTATTTTAAAAAATGTTATCCTAATTATCCTTCAGAAAGCTTGAGAGGTTTAATAGTGGGACAGCAACCTGGCTGGAGCAAGAAAAGGGGCTCTCAGAAACCGTTTTTAATTTCCAATGGAAGAGCTGTGCCTGCAACACTGAAGGCACAGCAGCACAAATAAAGTTGTGGGGTTTTTTTCCAGTCCTTCATCCCTCTCTCCGCGCCCTGCTCTCTCCACTGTAATTTCAAGCTGTCATCCTTAGGAGCACTGAAAACCCATAAAGATGATAAATGGGTTTCTTTGTGTTGCCTCATGTGCTGCTTGACATCACATCCCTCAGAGCACTGCTGCAGTGTCTTGCCAAGGGTTATTGGTTTGAATGGTGTGACAATATTCTGTGAGTCCCGCAGGACACGCTGGGTTCGGGCTCCCCACTGCCCTCCCTTTCATCGTGGGGTGCGTGCGGAGCGTGGGTGGCACGGCAGCTCTGTGCTGGAATGCTAACACCCCCATGGGGCACGTGGAGCTCAAATTCCATTTTCTTTTATCCCTGCAGATATGCACAAAGTTCCTGACTTGAAAGGCTGGCAGTATCTCATATTTCTGACTTACTGAAGATGTGATGCAACCTGTTTATTTCCTAGTGGCATTCAGCCAGCTTCTGTGTCCATAAAGGCAAGTTAGAAGTGTATGGAAATCCTGTGCTTAGTACTTGAAAAGGCAACTGTAAAATATGCCATGTATGTGAAGGTGGAATGTTTTTTAAAGGCAATTAATAAAATGACATGAAAACTGTAGTGTCCAAAAAAGGCAAAACTGCAAGACAGATAGTAGCTGTATCTGGCCTTCATCAAATTTAACATTCTTTCCTCAACTTGTTTTCATGACAAGATTTTCTAGTGTGAATGTGTGTGCAAAGGCTGAAGTAGTCACAGGGCTGAGTTCAAAGGGAAGGGTTGCAAGGTGGGCTGGGAGCTGAGACAGTTTCTAGTGGAGGGCTGAGAATGTTCAAATACACACATGGAACTTATCTGGTACAGTCACCCTCTGTGGTCAATATTTTTGCCAGATGGAAGCAGGCATGAAACTCAGAAATGGCAACTCCTCAGATGCAATACCTATCATGCATTTCAGAATAAATAAAGCCAACGGGATTTCACAACAGACAGTACATTTTTCTTTTTAAAATAAACACTGTGACTTTAATGAACAGAGTTCAATGAGCAGTTCTCCTGTACAAACTACTAGTGCTGGGATCTGCAGAAGTGGAGGCCCAAGCTTTCCAGAGGCTGGGTGTCCATGGCAGTGTCTGGTCTTCCCACTTTTCTTGTGTCTGTCTTTTGCATTGCTTTAAGGTTTTACTTCTTCTTTTCTGTTTGTAGAGGTCCTGAACTGCTGCCAGCTCTGGAGGCTGAATGTATGTCTGCTTCTCCTTACTGCCGTGGGACTAAATTCTAGTCAATCCCTTGCAATAGTCATGGAATCGTAGAATCATAGAATGGTTTATGTTGGAAGAGATCTGAAGATCATCAGGTTCCAAAAACCCTGCCATGGGCATGGAACCTGCCAATAGACCAGGTTGCTTCATCCAACCTGGCTTGAATACTTCCAGGGTTGGGGCATCCACCACTGCTCTGGGCAGCCTGTTCCAGTGACTCGCATGTGAGGGCTGTGGTATCCACATACGATCTAATAATTCCTTGTGATCCTGGAGTTTCCTGCAGAGGACATCTGAAACTGCTTTCTGCGCTGGCATGGGATTAGTAGTTTTGAGGTCAAGCAGCTAGTCCAGTAGGGAGGGCTTTCAAAAGTATCCTTGAGATAACACTATATCCCCAGGAATCTCTCAACCTTGATTTCCTCTCCCTGGGCAAAGAGCTCCTTACTCTGCAGAAGATATCAGTCACGCTGCCTGCAGTTTGCAGATGCTGAGTGCAGGAGCAGGTGACAATGCAGGGAGTGACAAAAGCTCTTTGCCAGCGCTGAAACTGTGTGGGAGCCCTGGGATGGCACAACAGCATGAAGCAGCAGGTAAGGTCAGCCAGGCAGGGGGTTTTCCCTTGTGTTTTCCCTTGTGTTTAAGACAGAAAGAACACCCCTATGGCAATACAACACAGATATATATTGGAGAAATGAAATCCCACTATCCATGGGGAATTTTAGAAAACCACACTAAAAACAGTGCAAACATGACATTCTGAGACTCAGGAAAATATTCTCCAAATCTCTGAATTTCATTGCTCGTGCACACATCTTATTTCAGAACAAGAAATAATCTGGGCCTGATTTTTAATATGTAACAAAACCCCCCAATTAGTCACAGAGTATGCACACACACACACACACACTCTCACACACACACACACACACACACACACACTGCAGCAATAATTTCTTTTATGATAAGGAAATCCAAATTCTATAAACTTTAAATTGTAAAGTGAAAAATAAAGTATATGCTAAAATATTTAAAAAGGGAAAAAAACCCATCTACATCATAGGAGGAAAATGCTACAGATTAATATTTTCCTCCTGTTCACTTCTCCTTCAGAGAAATGTATTTAAATATATGTGAAAATATTATTTCAGGCACTCTAAGAAAACAAATGAAAAGCTCCTCATATACAAAAAATTTCCCGAGAGAAATCAGCTTGTATTCCAAGTAACACATGTGATTTCATAACACCTGTATGAATTAGAAGTGCTTATGGAGATGATATATTTTGCAGTTCTGAGAATAATGCTGGCTAATTGTGTTTTGAAGAGCTTTTAAAAAGTTGGAAAGAGGAGAAGACCACTTTAAGACCTTTTCTATTTGAAAACTAATTGTTTTTATAAAATGCAATTTACAATAACTGCAACATCATCTGTCATTGGCTTTTTTTTTTTTAATATATATTAAATCTTTTCTCTTCTATGCTGCAGCATGAAATGCCCTTAAACACAGCCTGGGGAATTGACTGACTAATTATTTAGTGAAAGCAGTAAAATGGAGTATGGATAAAATATTATCAAATGAACAGGGTTAGCAGCTTCAAAGATGGGGCTATTTTTATTTAAGTTATTTGATTTTCTTCATGAACTGTGCAAAGTACAATATGTTCAGACAGAATGTCACTCTAAAGCAGACAATAGTCTTTTAATAATTCAGTCTCTATCAGAAAAACTCAAGATCAAACTTGACCCTGTTTCTCAGTTTAGAGATGTATTTCTACAGGCTTGTTAGCCAACCACCTATCTTGGCTTTCTGAAAAGGGGGCACTATAGGAAAAGGATGGAAGGAGAATACATGACAGATAATGTTGGAAATATATTGTTTATTGAACATGAGACCTACTTTTTTTTTGCTTGGCTTCCCAGTGAAATAAGGCTTATGCAACTGTGTCTGTAACTTTGAAATCCATTAGATAACTTTGGTTGCATCTAAATGGGAACAAGGAGTTCCTACTATTTTTATATATATCTACAAAATTGTACAGTGGAGTAGAGGAAAAGGAACAACTTATAACGAGGAAAGACATCAGTTTAGGATCAAGCACTGTGCTTTCTGTCTGCTGTGCCAGTCACCTGACAACTCATATTGAACTGCCAGTCAATATATGTGAATTGTGGTATGGGATGTAGTGTGGGCTGCATTTCAGTCAGGGAAAAAGAGACAGAGAGAGTGAGGTAAGAGCAGTTAGGAGGGCACTGGAGGAAGATGTGTGAGGTCATAGAGCAGAACTCACCTGTATTACAGCTGCTGCTCTTAACACAATCTCCTTTTACTCCAAATTATGCTTTAAGGTGATGCTGTTATATCTACCTCCAGTGGTATTTCTTCCACTGCAAGCATATATGATGAGAATCACTCTACTACCTGTCTACAGTTTAGTCTTCTAATCAAATTATCTGGATCCCTTTATTTTAGTGAAGGTGGATAAGGACTGTGCTTCCATGGGATCATTCATGGCATTTATCCAAGGGTGAAATTAATTGTCTTCTGAAGAAATCATTCTCCTCCTGATGAAAGAGGTCATCTAAATGATTGGCTTAGACTTGACAGCTGACTTCAGGGAACATAATGGTGATATCAAATATTCTAGTTACTGATGAGCATCTTCCGTTCTCACTCAATGTGGCTGGAAATAGACGGTCTCTACACTTGCAAGAAGTTAACCAAAGGACCTTGACTTTCTGGAGTCCTTCCTTAAAGAAGCAAAAAGCCTCCTAGCTGTCTAGTGAATAGCTACGAGAAACATAATGGTGACAGATCTTCACATTTGATTTCTATGCTGGTTATACTGCCAAAAATTTCAGTGTGGGAGAGTAGTTATATTAGGAGATTGGCTTGAAATCAAACAGCCAGTCTTGTAAATGGAAGGAGAATTCTCGCCACATATTTCCCTGTTTTCCACATAGGGGATGAACAGTGAGATGATGAAGCTTGCTGTTAATAAAAAATGTCATCACAATCTCAAGATACATCAAATGTGATGATGATTCA
Source organism: Pseudopodoces humilis (assembly GCF_049639895.1). NCBI lineage: Eukaryota > Metazoa > Chordata > Aves > Passeriformes > Paridae > Pseudopodoces > Pseudopodoces humilis. Next base: position 20,052,644 of record NC_142201.1, read on the forward strand.
GAGTGTAACAGAAAGATAATAGCATGCCATGAAGTGCACATATACTGTACTGATCAGTGAAATGACAGAAGAGAATTTAATGTCTGCCTGTGTACAAGAAATTATATTTGGTGACCAAACCAAAAACAGGCCCTGTCCATACCTGAATTGGGAGAGTCCTAGAAGAAGGGCTTGGGAAAAGGCAACTTCAAAGGGAATATGACATGGCAGGAAAAGGGTTAATGAGAAGCAACAATTCACTCTTTTTCAAAGGAGAACTATGATGTCTCTTGAGACAACTAAACAAAACACTTTTTTTAGTGACCAGACGTAATAATGCCATGTAACCCTTCCACTCGATCTGTGGAGGTCAAAACCACTCTCAGGTTACAGCAATTGTTAAATCTAACATGCACAACACAGTCCCTTAAACACTGGCTGCTGCAAGCTGAGGGGCTACATCCTTTCTGGGCTCTCTTGTGTGTAGCAGACTTTTCCTAGTTACTGCTGCTGCTGCTGCCAGAGACAGGCGCCAGCCTGGCTGACACTGTGGCTCATCTGCTGCAGCCCTTCCTGTGCCCTGCCCATCACTACAGAGCTGCCCACAGCCATTCCAAGCAGCCCAACAGATGCATGTCGTCACTCTTCAACATTTATTATTGTAGTCTGGGTAGGATTTTCCCACCTGAGTTCCCAAGTTATTGAAAGTGAATGCAGCACCACCTGAGGAAGCAAACAAACAAACAAACAAACCTGAACATCTGAAAAATCTGCAGCATAAATACATTCAGGAATACTTTAGTTTTCACCTTCTCTAGCCAAGGAAGTGATTTTTTACGGATAATAAAATTAGTAGCAGAGTTGGTGTTTATATGGGAACATATCCATGCAAATGTTAGAAGTGACAAATCCATACTGCCTTTTACATTTTCAGCTGTTTAACCAGTAGCTATTTTCCTCCTTTTTTTTTTTTCAATTTTAACACTGAATTGTTAGATGCACTTCCCAGTGCAAAATGCTAAAAGAAAGCCTTATGATCAATATGACATTTTCTCAATAGTGAAATTGTTTGGTTACAGCTAGTGATCTCATAATGTTCCTGACATTAGACATCATATTGCTATTTTTGTATCTAAAAATGTCCAAGCATGGTACAGTTTCTAATTTCTTTCCAAAGTTATATTTTTTAAGCAGAATTACATGAATGGGATTAAAAGATTGATTGAGAACTTAAATGAGATTGTTTGTGTGCACCTTCAAGGCTTTATCAGAAAACTGCACACCCCCTGTCAAAGATCAGGTAAATGAAGGACATACTGATTTTAGGGGCTCTAAGGTTGATAAGACTACTGAGGCAATCACAGATCTCAAGATACCTAGATTATGTGTTGGAGATTCCCAGTTAAGAGATGAGGTGAATATTCCTTCTCTTGAGAATGAGTACATTGCAGAAGACCACATTATTCCTTCCCTTACTGGATTTTCTCCAGGTGCCAGCACGGTTCATGGGTCTCCAAGCAGCCAGGATTGGTCTGATTCATTTAATTTCACAAGTTCCCCACATCCTTGCAAGTGGGGTGCTTTTTGTAGGTATGTTAAATTTCAGGAAGAAGAACATAAATACAGTTTGATACGTGTCATATGTATTTACAATGACAAGAAGATGTACATTTACAGAGTTGCTATGAAAATGTGAATTTGGTTCCAATAATTATACCTGCACCTATGAAGGAGAAGTTGTAATAATACAGTAGAGCTTTCCGATCTCTTTTCAAAGAAAAACAGGCAGCAGGTTGACATAAAGCTTGTATATTCTTGGGAAATATTTTTTGCATATATTGTCCAAGCAACAATGGCAGTGTACTGGTAAACATACTCCTGCTGTGTAATGTGAGTTTCTGCCTGGGTTCACTGCAAATTTTCACAAATGACAGGAAAGAACTTGTTTTTCTTGGTATTGCTGAAATATGCAAGCAGCTGTACTGGAGGGAGTATTATTTTACTCATCTGTACTAGGGTGGTTTCTGTATAATTTAGTTCTTAGCAGTTCTATGAGTGGCAGCAGTGTGAAGCTGTAATAGCCTTTCAGCTCTGTGTTTTGCACTGCAGTGAAGCATCTCTGCCTTTTGTTATGAAATTTTAAAATGTATTTAGTGATTTGGGACTGCAGGCACATAATGTATCTGAAACTCTTTAGGTGCTCAGAAGTGAAGGTGCACATTCAGATGCCAGCCTCAGCCTCAGGCTCCCTTCAGGAGAGCTGGTTCCTGGTGTGTGTTTGTGCAGTGTGTTCAAGGGTGAGGCTGTACCCCAAGAGGCTGTACCTCCTTTAGCAGAGGGCTAATGCAGCTATTGACAGATAAATATTTTCAAGGGATGCCACGCTGGATTCTGTTCTCAGCCTTTGATATTTTCTCTCGTCACTTAACAGCAAGACTGCATTGTGGTGGTATATTGTGTATATATGTTGTGTATAAGTGTATTTTAACCAGATACTCTAAATTAGACTGCTAAAGATATAGTTCAGTTTGGAAGTCTACACTGTGTTTCTGAGATGCTAGGAGGTTTTTGAAAATTCTCAGTGCCTATTCTGTGATGAGCTACAACTTGACAAAACTATATCATAAAACTGTAATATTATTCTTTAATGTTACTCAGAAATTTCAGTGCCTCTCTTCCTTGCATTTTGAATTCCTACTATTTTTATCTGATTTCTAATAAAAAAACCCATTAGTAATAACGGTCCTTTGAAACATTCCGCTTCAGATTTCACCCAGCTACAGTCTGGCATTGTTAGGCATTTTGAGCTTTGCTGAGTAACAGATAAAATGCATTTCTCAGTGTCAAATGTCTCACCTGATCGGGCTCACAAGAGAGGGAATAGACATGAATGAAATTGTTTTAATTCAATTACTCTTAAGGAAAGAATCAATACAAATAGCCTTTTTGCTGAGGCAACATGGTAGAGAGTGACCCTCCCCCTCCCAAATATTCGCCGAAATTTTGAGGTTTTTTTTTTTTTCTTTAATCTGCTTGTGTGACCAAAATAGTGAGATGTGTCACTTTTGACTGGGACCATTAAGCCATGAAAGTGACTTGAAAAACAAGGCATCTGTGCTTCTGCCAATGTAAAATAGAGATCTGTTTTGGTTGACTTTAAAGCTTGCAGCCTAGTCTGTAGTATATATACTATATATATCTATATCTATCTAGCTAGCTAAAATATATATACCATATATATACTATATATAGCACATACAGAGTATACCTTTGGGGACTTGGAAAGTTCAGAGATTTACTACAATCAAAAAAGAGAAAAAGAATTTAAAAAGTCCTAGGTAACTTTGGTTGTCTGAAATCAGGGAGAAAACCTTAGACCAAATAAAAACAGTGACTCCTGTGGAGTCAAGCCTTCATCCTTCACACTCCTTGTGTCCAGGGCTTTTCCCAGGCACTCACCCTTGGGCATCTTGAGCAGTCTGAGCCTGTGCTCTGGGCTGGTTTCAGGCACGTTGGCTATTCTCACAAGGGAACAAGAAACTCCATAAATACTCGGTTGAAAAAATCCAGGCAGTATTTTCATATATAAGCACAAAATTCTGTGTACATTCTTAAAGGATTTCTTTTTTTTTTGCATTTATATAAATGAAAGGGAAAGGCTCTCAGACTTGCCTCTCAAAGGATGTAAATCTACTTCTCTTCAAATCAATTTTTGTCTCTCAGCTGTATATGCCATGTCATACTTCTGACATCAGTCATATCAACACGGCAAGATATTGAGGCAACACATGGTAGAGCAACCTATCAACAGGGGAGTCTGGACAAATTTCTGTGGAAATATTTCATACTTCATGGAGGTACAAAAAGGAGAAGGGTGTAGAATAAACTCATTTATGTCTTGAGAGATTGTTGTTTAAATAATGGGCTTCATCTGGGTAGATGAATTCAGCTCAGGTGAGTATTTATGTCTGTCATGTAAGAAGTAAGCAGCTGCAGTAGGATTCAAACCCACCTGGATAGGGACTCCAGGAATGAACCAGGCTAGGGTACTCAGTGTGCCTCTCCTGGGGCATTGACTCCTCCTCCCCCACCACTGACATTCAATTAAAACCCTAATGGTAGGGCTGCAATTAGTGTTGGGCTGGGGGAAGCCTGAGCTGTTGTGACTGATCTAACATTGTCCATTTGAAAATCAGCCACATAAACCCACAGTTTTTTACTTGTACAGATTAGCTACAAATCTGAGCTCTCATATCCTTTTTGATTTACTTATTCAAAGATCATTGCTAACCAAATATCTAATTTTGTTAGGGTTGATGTGGCTTGCAGGAGACAGAGTCTTTAGATTAATGAATCAAATGAAATGGGTGGATGCTCATCCAGGTAGGCAGTGTCTGATTCTAGTCAGACAATGTCTGCAGCTCCTTGATTTTACAACTTTTCATTCAAATTATGGTGAGACTAATGATACTAATTTTATAATTGAAGAGAGTTTGCTCTAGCATCATTTGTATAAGTGCCTTGCCATCTATAGTGGTAATTAGTGTTTTCTTCTTTTTTGATCTGGTGTTTATTTTGGTCTTAAATCTATTTTCACATCATCACTCCAGTGCACTATTCTTGTGTTTGAAGTAACTGCCTTTTTAGCTCCCTACTCAGATTGCTTCCCATGCATCAGTGTCAAATGTGCTTAAAGAGCTATACATGCAGCATGACAGCAGATTACTGATTGTAGTGTCCTTTGTGAAAGCAGCAAATCCTTCTGACCCCACTGACCTCCCTTTGCAACCCTGTGATTTAGTCTTTAACCTTTCTGTACTTCCCTTCATCCCCCCCAAAAAGCAAAACTGGTACCAAAACTGCTAATGGTGTATGATACAGTTCTCTAGACTCTGGATATTTCACAAGCTTAGCTTGAAATTGCTTGGTGTTTAAAATTATTCCCTATTTAACTTTATAAAATCAGCAGGTAGGTTTATAAACTGAAAAATAGCAAAATTATTCCTATAGAGCTACTGATCATGGAACATGTACCTGGAAAAACCCTTGTTTGTCTATACAGAGGTGAAAAAAGTATTGATCCCTCTGAAAATTAAACCTCATGTCCTGATGATGGCAGTTCTGTCACCAATAGTGTCTTTTTTGAGGTGGGAAAGAAAATCCAATGCAAGTGGATATTTGAGTCTGAAGGAGAGGTGCATATGTATAGCCAGGGCAGTATCAGGCTCAAAGTGTTTTCTTTCATCTTTTTGTCTGGTGGATACATTTGGAAATTGTTTCTGAAGGATTACAGAGAATTGTAAGGACTTATGTACAGTTGCCCTCTTTGGTAATTGCATTACTAGAAAATAAAATGTGAGAGTGATTTTCTCTGATTGCTTCTGGTACATGATGATAGCAGCATTACAGCTGCACATGAGATATTTTCCATGCAATGAAAAGCTAATTACAGTTTCAATACCAATATCTGATGAAATTTTAAGGGCCAAACCCCAAAATTCCAGACTTCTTTAGCAAGAATGAAAAAAGGTTTTAGAAACTGATCAAAAATTTAAAAGGGGCTGTATATTTCCAAACTGGCAGAACCAAAACCACAGAACTGAAGAGTTTAAAGACAATAATAGAAAAATATATATTGACTTCCTGCTTATATCTATTCCAAACCAGTGAAGGATAAACTAAGTTGAATGAACTCATGTTGACGTGTCGGGTTATACAATGACACGAGACAAAATAAAATCTAATTCTGTGATGACATTGTAGCCTCCTGTCACAGCTGAAGATAACAATCATCTTATCTAAAAGTGTTTGATGGGTCTGGTCCTGAATGGGGAAAATTGCTTGAGACATTAAAATTGAACACACAAAGGGGCTGGCAGAGCTGTGAAGGGAGACCTCATGACATCTTACAACCTGAAAGACTGTTTATTCTCTAAATGTAAGCTCTGGTGGTGGGAATTTGAAAAAGTCCTCATAGGGCAGTTTCTTCATTTGCAGACACTTTGGGTTTGAAATGTCATCTTTCTTGTGATTATCTGTCAAGGCTATATGAGCTTAGAATAAAACACCATTTCCACTGATCTGTATTCCCAGTGGATCTGATTTGTTTGTTGAAAAGGGTAAAAACTCATCCAATCCAGATATAAGAAAGGCTTTCCTTTATTGCCTCTGGGAGACAGTCTGTAGTCTGCAGTCATATTTCTTCAAAACAGCAGATATACATATTTTTGAACTGAATAATTACATGAATAAATCCTTGCAAACATAACTGGTATGCTATTCTGAAGCTAATTTTTTAAAATTATATTGAGATTTGTTTTTTAGTTCAAAAACTGGCATGAAAGGCTTTGAAAGAGAACACAGGGAAGTCACAGTCATATTAATATGAACCTGGCTCTGCTCCTAAACTATTAAAATATACCTGGATTTTGCACTTTGGGTTTTGGAGACTGCTTTATTTCTTTCTTTTTAAAGACAAAAATGCATATGGTTTTGTTTTACCACTCACTTTAGGTGGTAAATGTTCAGAATGGCTTAGGTGGATTTAGATTATTGATTCTTTCTAGTTAAATTGTGAGGTTAAATTCTCCAGACAGTGAATGGCAAATATCCTCCAAGGATTTTTCCTTTTACTTCATCATTAACATTTTTTAGAACTAGAAATTTTCTCTGAGTTGGAAAGATCATAGAAGTAATAAATACTCAGAATGATTTCCAGTTTTGATGTCCTTCTCCTCTCCTTTTATTCATAGTGACATCCATCTCAGCTGAAGAAAGATTACACCAGAAGTTTAATGAGAGTGAAACATCTAATACTTACAACATCCTTCAAACAAACATCCACATCCAGCTGCTAGGTACTGCCTTGGTTTCTATTTTTATTTTAGCAGTCCTTGATCAATAGCAGGACAGTTGCCAATCTATTAGATTTTGTCAACTATTGTGGTTCAGACTGCAGCATTGTAAAACAATGTTTGGATGGATCCTATTTACTGCCTGTGACAGAGAAGCAAAAAAGCCATTCTAGAGAGAGAAGTGATACTTCAAGGTTTTTATCTGACACAGGGAAACTACCAAGGTTGTTTTGTTTGCTGAAATATTTAAGAAAAACTCAGTCATAGTAGGTGGCAGTACAGCTTGAATATCCAATATCTCAAACACCCCCATGTGACCATCCATCATTCTTTCTGATTAACAGACTAGACAGTTGATATCAGCTAATAAAAAAGCTCATTCATCTATTAATAAGCTTTCTTCAATTGTATTTAATTGCAGAACATATTACACCAAAAGAGAGTGTACAAACTCACTGGCTTATTTTAAAACAAACAACATTAAAATGCAGCAATTAATGTAGAAAGTTGTTTTCAACCGCGTCTTTCTGAATTTCTTTAAAGGGTTTGAAAACATTACTGAGTTCAGTGTTACTAGCTATAAATAATAATTTATACCACATTTATTGCTAAGCAAAAAATTCAGCTGAACTTCAGAAAGCATCCAGGAATTTTGTGTACTCCAGGGTAAGGCAGGCCTTCTGGCACAGGCTAGATCTGCGCTTTTCAAGCTGCCTGTAACACATCTCCTCTCCCAAAGCGTGATGGCATCTGCACCTCCTCTGCACACATGGAAAGTCTGGGGATGAATTGTGGACCAGCTGAAGGAGGCAGCAAGGACAGAAGTGGTCTGATGGGGACAGCGATGGAAGCAGTGCACAGAAGGGATCTGCTGGATTTTGGGAACATTTGAGGAATCACAGATGCACAGGAGCACAGAATTATTTAGTTTGGAAGGGACCTCAGCTTTCACCAGATCAGGTTGCTCAAAGCATCATCCAGCCTGACTTTAACAGTTCTAATGATGGGGCATCCACAGCTTCTCTGTTCCTGTGTCTCAGGACCCCTGTAGCCCCTGGGGTCCCTGTGATCAGGGTGGTCACCTGTGCCAGGAGACCTGCTAGGACTGTAAATCCAGTGGAAGCTAAAACTATGACAATAAAGCCTTCTCAGAGCTGTTCCTTCCTCCATCTCGCCCCTGTCACAGATTTACTGTCTTGGGAATGCTTTTTCCCTCACCATTTCAAGGGAAACTTGTCAGTGTGCCACTCCTAGACCTGGTCATGCATAAGAAAGGCTAGGTAGAAAAAGTATGTAGTTCTTAGAGAAGCACTGGGGAAAAGTAATGTATTTGCTCATGGCAAATTTACACAGGAGTTGGCTTTTTACCAACCCTATTGCAGGTTTTATCATTCCTTTGACAATAAAAATTGTAAATGTAAGGGGAATTTATATAGGCAGAATGTAATGACCTTAGATATGAGCAAAATCCTGGCCTCAAGGAAGACAGTGTAAGCTTTGCCACTGATCTCAGTGGAGACAGGATTATATTTGTACTTTTGTCAAGATTCAATCATTAACATTATTGTTATTAAAGTGCCATTGGATATTTAATTGCATCAAGTGTGAGAGCTTTTATTGTATGATTAAAAAAGAAGGAAAAATATTATTAGGCTGAGAGTTCTGTCAAGGCTGACTAGTTATATTCAGCATGTGTTTAAGAGGTAAATCCTCTGGGAGAGTGATATTTAATAATGTTTAGAAGATATTATCTTTCAGAAAATCTAGCTGCTACAGAAGTCTCCAGCAAATCCTTGCAGCACTGTATCCAGAATAGTTTTGATTTTACTGAGCATGAGAGTCTTATATGCAGAGAGCCAAGTCAAAGAAGAGTATCTCAAATTTATTGGCATAAGATCGTATTTAAAGCCTGATCTGACTAACCACTTAACTGTATTTTTAACCTTAAGCATGGTAATTGTCTTTGCAACTTTATTCCTGGCTGAAAGGAATATTTAGACAGTTTAAAACCCTTCCTGATTTCCAAGAATAACTGTCTCTTAGCATGCCATGTTTCATTAGAATGAAAGATATAAAAAAATGGAAGTGGGAAAAGAAAACTGGAGGACTTCAGCTCGTAAAGTGAAAATATGATCAGAAAAATGCTAGACTTGTACTATTCCATGGATAAAACACAATTAAAAAGTGTCATTCAAACAGAGATGTACTTTTGTCCACTGTAAATATTTGTACATGTTTGGTAGCTAAACCACAAGGGGAAATATAATTAGCGAGGACCATCTGGATAATATGTCAGGAAGATCAAAGGATTGTTATTTTCTCTTTTTCCATCTCCTCACAGATTAAGTTCCAGTCACCTGCTTCTCACCACTTAACCCAAATAATTGTACTTCATCCTTCAAGGCTTTGGTCTCATTCTCCTAGTAAAGAAACAGAAAAGGTTTGCTTGGGAGACTGACAACAGTACTCTTTATGTGGCCTTAACATTTGATGTTCAATCATATACAAAATCCTGATTGTGCACTTGGAGGCTTTGCCAGCTGTGGGGAAAGCCACAATGATTAGGCATCAAACCTGATGTTTTGTCCTTTCTTCTTTTATAGGAAAATGTGCATTTTATACAAGTCATTGTCTGTCATAATTTAGGTAGATAGAGAAAAGAGTTGTCTACAGTAGAGGCACTCAGGAACAGCTTTTTTGAAATCCTGCACAAAGATGTTGGTTTCTCTGCAGCTAAGGACAAGGACAATAAGGCACAATAAAAATTTTTCCTGTTGAAGTTCTTAAATGTTGTTATTAGCTACCACATTTTTGAACTCCTCTTATTCCCACACATCAAGGTGTTCTTTTTGACAGCATGTTTAACTCTAAGAAGCTGTGCATGCAATCTCTTTATGTTGCATTGAAAGTAATTACTGGGCATATAATGAATTCTCCTTTATGTCTCTAAGCAGATGGGTTCCTATTATCAGGTTTTCAGAACAAACTGATTGTATAAAGGTGTTGTGTCACAACTAATTCCAGGAGTCAAGGAGGTAAATAACCTCATTTATTAATGATCAAGGAAAGTAAGAGAAATTCATTATCTCATGCTTATCTTCTGTACCTGATTTTTTCCCTGCTAGAATGAAGGTGAGATTACATTGTTCTGAAAGCTGGTAGGGAAAGGACACACAATTTAAAATTAGTTTGTGCTTGGTTATCAGTCTTTAGAGTTCACAGAGGCAGCAGTTCAAGAACAGGAAAAAATTCAAATAATCAAAGGTCATCACTGACTTGGTTACCTAAGTTCTGACTACAAAACCTATGCTAACAGTATTTACGTCTGCTGTAGTCCAAAGTTATGCCTGGTAAAATTTAACTAATCTCAGTAGAATTGTAGTAGTGATGTGTACAGCTCAGTGGCTTTTCTCCTGGGAATACTCTGGCAGTTTTATGAGTATTAGTTGACGTATTGATTAGTGCTAGTTGATCAGCAATTTTACTGATAACTTAGATATTTACTGACTAATTTGGGTAGTACTCTGCAGAGCTGACAGGTAGGAGAAGGGTGAGTGGCTTTGGCAGCTCTCTCTTCCAAATGAGAACCTAGGCTCCCCAGAAATGGCACAACTATAGGCAAGGCAATTTAAAGATCGATCTAGCAATCTGCTAATGCATGTACATTTAAATTAGCTAAAGACACAGGCAACATTACAATTGATTTCAGTGTGTCTGCATTAGGCTTAGCCTTGGCTCAAGATAGATCTAAGTTAAAATAAGATCAATTGTATTTAAGGTCCTGCAGCTTTCCTGTGTGGACAAAGCCTGCCCTCACCCTGAAGATGGCAGCAACTCTAAAAAACTCTAGGAAGACTATTTTAGCTTATTTTAAATTTTTCTCCTCACTAAGTTTGTTTGGTCTATTAAAGTACAATGTGGTCAGTTGTGTGATCCAAGAGTCTAAAAGCAGGGTTCAAAAATCTTCATCCAGACCTTTGACTTGGTCTGACTTTCAAATACCCCTCTCTTGCTGACCTGAACAGGACTGAGGGTATTCAGCACTTGTAAACGACCCAAATAACTCTCAATCCAGACTATTTGTTTAGGGGTTTAGCTTTGTATTTGAGAGGCTATTCTCTGTTCTGTTTTCAGATGTTTTGGGTGCAGGATTAATTAAATTTTCTGTTTTCTTCAATTCTATTCCTTTACAGATGACCACCCTTACATTTTACAACAATAATTTAATAAGTCTTAAAAAAAGAGTTCTAAATATATTCTCCAAATTTTATTTCTTTTGACATTTGATACACATGGAAGCCAAACAATACACAGTTTAGCAAACTGTATATTTTTGTACAGTCATTCTCAGCTGCAGTCATCACTTGGCTGACAACCATCTGTGTCAACCTGCTTTTTCCTTCCCGTTTTGCTCAACTGAAATGAAAATAAATTGAGAGAAACAACTTCTTCAGGGAAGGTGCAAAAAAATTAATAGAGTGGTGGGCATCTCTCTTCACCTTTAAACACTTTTTTTTTTATGTTAAGTTTGACTTGTATTCATAATTAAAATGCTATTTATTTCAAATGGAAGAAGGAAACTGGCGATAGGAAAGGGCTTGGAGAACTAGACCAGCTTTAGAAATGCTTAATTTCCTTTCTGCATAGGCCAAGCTCTTCTCTGTGTTCAACAGGCTTCTCTTTGCCTACTTTCACCTTTACTTAAGATTGTCTTATAAGGTTATTTATCTGTGAAGTCAGGGGCTGGAGACAAGGGACACAAGAGGGTAGCTAAAAATGTTGCCTTGAGGCTTGAAATCAAGCCAGACTTGTTGGAATGTGGATTTGATTTCAGAGGTGTTTTGTGAAGATAACTGAAAAACATTTATGTGACTTGGAGTCACAAAATACCCTATCCAACAGTCTTTATAATTAGATTCTAAGCTGACTACCTGTTTCTACTACAATAGTTTTTTAAACCTTATAGTTATTACTAAAATCTGTACCTGTAAATCTCTTCAGTTTGAACCAGATAGGGATACCACAGAAATAATATTGTGTAGCAGTGTCAGCAGAGACTGTATCAGAAGATGTTTGCATAAAAAAACAGAACTGAGGTTGCACAGGATTCTGACTTTTAATTTTCCCTACTACTGTAAGCTTGAGTTGTAAAATTAATATGCCTTTCCCTTCCCCTCCTTCCCCAATAAGCATATGCATTAATATGTAGGATGGATTTCTGGTCCTATTTAATTCAGTGGGAATTCAGTTTCAGAGAATCAGAATTTGACATATTCCCATGTGTCTCTTCCTTTTCCATCAATACTGCAAGACTACACTCGTACATCACCCATTTGAATTTTGCCGGTCTCTCAGAGTCATGTCAAATCCCTATCAAAAATCAGCATTGCTTAGTCACTGACTCATGATTTTTCTCTTTCTACCATAAAGAAAGATTGTCAGTAAAGATTACCTTAGTCTAAATCAGACATGTTCAACATCAATTCAGAAATGTATTTAGGAACTAATAATAGTCATATAACCAGAACTAAGATTAGAAATGTATTATGTTACAAATTTATATGGTTATGGCAGATTTCTAAGATGTGCTAAAAATTGTTCTTTCAGCCTTAGAAAATTTTATCCTATTGAAGATATGAAAACTGTGGTCCGAGGATACTGTACTACAGACTGACTTGTCCATCTCGTGGTCTTTTTAATGAGTCTTGTTTAAAGTTTAGTCTTGGTGCTAAGAGCAATCCTGAGACGGTTCAGCAGAGTTTGAGTCATGAGCAACAAAAGAAATCTGTGCACTGGAGTGCAGTTTTCTTTAACACAGCTACCATTAAGCTTATAAAACATGGCATTCCTAATCCAGCTATAATTCATGGAGGTCAGATGGCAGATGCATGGGAGCTCTCAGCCAACCCCAACATTTTGTCAAAAGATAGAATAACTATCCAAGTCTGTGGCAGGTTTTATGGGGCAAGGCTCAGGCCCAGTATAAACATAATTAAAAAGTGAAAGGAGAAAAATGTAGACTGAAGCCACTATGCAGGAGCTCTCAATGTCTCTGCAAAAATCTATAAAATAATGCTTTAATGTTATATCTTTAAGAGTTTAATGCATTGAGTCAAACTATGACTTTTGCTGGCAATCCCCTAATAGATTTTTACACCTTTTTGTCCTCTTTGTAGTCACAGTATTCATGCCATTTCTAAAAAAACCCCAAAGTCTGTGAGGCAATCATGATAAAGACCTCTTTATAAATGCTGAGTGACTAAGGAGACCTACATGGAAGCATAGGTGCTACCAGCACTGCCTCACCTTATAATTCACCAGGTCAAATCACAGCACATATTCCATATAATGTGACTTTAGCAGGAACTTCAGTCACTCTGCAGCTATCATTCTTTTATCATTTTATCATTTTCTTACTGTGTTTTATGGCAGGACTATGGTGGATTTGATACAGAAGAAGAAAAGAGGCAGTTCATTTGCCATTAGTGTTACTGGGCAAAAGACCTGGGACATGACAAAGGAGCCAATGGGACATGTATGCAGAGCCCTGCTTCACCCTGTGAACTTCAGAATGGATTAAGGACCTCACTTCCAGTCTGGCTGCTCAGCATTGGTCAGTATATTAAGCAAGTCAAAAAATAAGGAAGATTGATAGAAACAAGCTTCTTTGCTGAAGAGTAATAGGATGGAGCCAGCACTATTCTCACTTTTGACTATGGAGTGGGATTGTGAAGAGAAGATGCTGTTTAGGAAAGGGTCCAACACATATAAACAATTTGTCACAAGCAAGAGACACTTTGACTGAAAGACTTGGTTGTGCTTTCACTCAGGAGGTCTAAGCCAAAGGTCTTGAGCAATCAAATATAGAACTAGTGTTTAGTCTGTTAGCACAATTTCAAGAGTCAACTGACTTATGAATGTCAATATACAATTATGTGGGATGCCAACAGTCTGCAGCTCAGCTTGTGCTGTTCAACTTTATACTGTACTTATATAATAAATGAGTGCAGAAAATCAGCTACCTATGACTATTAAAGAAATCCATAATGGTAGTGGCAAATTTTAGAATAACAAGGAAATTTTCTGCTGGATTTTATTTCATTGTTAAGTGTTTTCTTGTAGACCAGTATTACTCAGCACAGTAAATATGTGTATACATCTTTAATACTCTTCAAACTATGTAATATTCTTGCATTAAAAATAGCCCTATTACTTCGTGGCAAGCCTCTAAGAACCTGCATATCACAATTGCTGTGAGGGAAATCCCTGCTGTAGTATTTTGTGTTCAACACATCTGGCTCATGTTTTTCTGGCATCGTGAAAAGATAACATAAGGGGGCTGAAAATGCACATTGCAGTGAAAATGCATTAAGATGGACATTTACATAATTATTTCAAGAGTATTCTCAGAAGAAAAACTGCAGGAAGGAAAGCAGGTCAAATGTTTAAAATATAGGAAGGGTAAAAAGGTCAGAACAGTTCTGTGCAGGTGGACTGTAATCCAGCAAAACATTTAAAACACATGCTAGGGAGGAAGCCTCTTGCTGCTGAAAGCTTCAAAGAGCAGCTCCAAAGCACATCACCTCACTCACATACAGCCTTTTGCCATAAAATAATTATGGAAATATCTCAGGGGAAAAATCTTTCCTGTATTTTTTCTGCTTTTCCTTTCTCCTGGATTTTCTCATAAAATGATATTATGATGTACCAACATAAATGATTTAGGAGGAAGTGGGAGTTTTTCCTGAAAATACATCTCTAAAAAACCCAAGTTTATCCATCAAAATCTGCTTATTGTCTTAGTTAATTTGTTTTTTTTTAATGTTTGTTGCTTAGTAATTCTTCAATTAGGTAGCTGAGCTTTCTGCCTAAAATATTGGGAGAGCTGTGTAGGGGACTTTTTCTCTCATAAATATTCATTTTAAAATGCCTTTGAAAGAAACCCAGTTATTGTTGTGTCTGAATTTCATAGAATAAATATGATGCCAAGGCAGATGTAAATTCTTCAATTAAATCAAACAAAATAATGCCAGTGGCCAATATAAATGGCCCTTAATAAATGGGGATAAACAGAACAATTTATAATGCATTAACTAATTTGCTATATTCTTGAGCATATGACTTGTTATGTTAACATCAGTGTAATTTACTGACTTCCAAAAATCATTTGATATGACATCAAACACATTTAAATGAAGACATTAGGGTACAACAGAATCATTAGTAACAGTAGCTACTTAAAAAATGCCCAGTTGTTCAGCCTTGAAGACTGGAGGGAATGGACTCTTGACCTGTGTCATGAATTCAAACAAAATCTTGGGTAAGAGATTTCTGCTCCTTTGCTCTTCAGGGAAAAGGGGCAGTTAAGCTGATCCGTGGTTGTATAGGGAATGATATTTTGATAATATTTCACCCAACAGTGTATAATAAAAAGATACAGATGTTGGAAATGCAAGGTGGACAGATTCAGAGTAAAAATAAGGCATAGAAGACTCCCTTGGGCAGCTGAGTGTTGGTCATGCAGGTGTGGCCAGGAGTGGTCATGCTTTCCATGCTTCCTACAGAGAAGGTAGGTTAGGCTGGTGCTTGTTGCCTTATAAGTGATTTATCCATATTGCAAATATGCTTTTATGAAGATGAAGGCTGTGCATTCAAATAATCTAAATTTGGTACATTACAAGCACCCAATAAGAAAAATGGGGTTTGTTTGTTTTCTTCATGCAGACAGTGGTTCTAAATCTCTATGTTCAGCTTCTAAGCTTCATTTTCATTCAGGTTCATCAAGGCTGATGTGGTTTAAAAATGCAGTAAGTCAATAGGTTGGAAGAATTTTTACAGTTCCATGTTTTTGTAATCAGGGAGAATAGCAAATGCCAATATTAAGACATTTTTTTTCCTCTGTATAATGGTTGCTGCAGTTGTCACCTTACCAAATAATTTCAGGGACATCTCTCAGATTCTGTTTCACTAATACATTTAGTCTCCTCCTGTTTCCATTTTTTTTTTTTTTTTGTTATGGAAATGAAAGTACGTGATCCTGCAATAGTTATATAACAAGATTAGTTTTTATTTGATTATTTAGTGCTCTCTAGTAAGTCATTTTTTTCAGTATGCTGGATTGTGCACTCTGATTTCTCTGCATTTCCACTTAGAGGCTGCTCCTGCTTGCAGTGATGACTCACCAAATGCACATAGTGGTGTTACTTGCTGAAACAGGAATCCAGGGCATTTCTCTAGCTTTTATAGAATTATTCTTTAGTTAAACCTTATTAGTGGTTTTTAAATTACAGTATAGGTACTGCATAATTTCAAACACATCTCATGCATGCTGTCCCTTATGGACTTTATGTAATAGAAATAGTTCAGCTTTGGAATATTTAGTTTGCTACAGGTTTAGTGGGGCTTTTTCTGCTTTTTTGGTTTTTTTTTTTAAGCTTACATAGATTGAAATTTCCATCATAATTAATCTAGGAAGATAATTAGGGGTATTGCCTGACATTCTTTTTGCACTTTCTTCTGCACCAAAATCCTCTTGCAAAATTTTAATGCCACTGTTGTGTCTTTTGCACCTGATTCAGCTCTCCCTTTTCAACCATCATTTCTCCAGCAATGTGCATAACTGTGGCAACAAACACTGCATGGGTCATTTGGAGTTTGTTATCTCCTGCTGCTTGACTGAGAGATTTTTCAGGTAATTTAACTGAGTGATACAAGGGGAATAGTGAGGGAGCTCTGGGAAGAAAATACCTCCTGTCAATATCTGGCAAACATGCAGGGGACATTCTGCAAGGAAATGTAGGTGTGTATAAGGTAATGCTTAAAAGACAGAATAAAGGGCTAAGAACTGATGTGATTGACATGCACCTAACGAGAGGAGATCAAGAATAATGGCTAAACAATATGCAGGCAGCCCAAGAATGGAAAAGGATTGGTCTGGCTGAGGGAGCTTTGGGCAGGCTTTGGGCTGCCGTACTGACCCCTTGCATGTTGCAGCCAGCTCTCCAGCCAGGTCCTCCTGACAACAGAGACAACAAAGTCTGAGTGCTTCCTAGGACAGTGTTATAAGGCCCTAAACAGAAAGAGTTCTGAACTGTTTTAAAGTGTAGTTCTAAATTTGTGATAATGACACTGGTTCCTTGACTCCCAATCCCAGGAACTTCTACATGATTATTTTTGCTGGGTTCACTTCTCCAGTGTTCATGATACATTACCCAACTTAGGGGTACATGAAAAGCAAAGAAGCTGATTCAACATAAATGTTTCATATTGACCACCATCCAGCATACATCAAAGATCTAGGATTAACAGTCAATAGATTTTAGTTTAGTGTACCATGCAAATCCATCACTTCACCTATTTTGCTCCTCAAGAAAAAGTATTATTTGACAAACCTTTATTCTTTAAGGAACTTCTGAGTCTTGGATTTTTCCAAACAAGAAAATCATCACAGAAGTGTTTAGAGAGTGCACAGAATTATCAATAAACCCTTTTTAGACAATTTAAGCAAAAGAATACTGCCTGAGAAATTATGACCTGTTGGATTACGAGTGATTGAAAATCATAATAAAAAGATTACACAATAAATATAGGAGTTATTACCTATCATATCATTAACTTCCAGTATAGAATCTGAGTTGTTTCTAAGTGTGTTTTGTGTGTATTTCATTGTGCAAGTGCAACTTGAAGTCACTGGGACCTTTTGTATTTTTGAGTGACCCTGGCAGAATGGGAGTATTCAGTGGAGCACAGTTCCAGTCACATCCATGTGACTTTTCCTCCTTCAGCTGAGGGAGCCACATGGCAGGTAAAATGTTCTGCTTAGGATAAAAAGGGATGAGATACTGACAATACCAATAACATGATATGAAAAATTACTTACCGTGCTGTTTTCTGACCCTTTGTTTATTTTCTATATCCCCTTCCCAAAATCATACATCTTTGAAAATATTAAAAAATACAGGTTTCTGGTGGAAGGTTGCTAAGGTAACAGTTTGATATTTCATAGAAGAGCTGTCTCCCAAATCCCATCTCAGTATTCTTACTGAATCTGTATTTATCTTATGAAAGTTTCCTGTGTGTTTGCACTGGAAAAGGGTATGAACTTAGTAAATTTAAAAGACATATATAACAGGAATATTGTTTTTCTAGACACATTAAAAAAAAATCTGAACATTTTCCAGTTAAAGAAATTTTTTGGGAAAAAAAATAGGGACATTAAAAATATTAATGTCTCTATAGTTTTTTAGCATTTCAGGATGATATACAAAGTAAAATTGAATTGGGAAAGGTATGCAGGCTTCCTTCTTCCATGACAAAGTGAAAATAAGGTTTGAAGCATTTTATCTATAGTGAGATACTGCTGTTATTTTGACATGAATGGAAATAAATTGTTCTGGATGTTTTATGCTTTTTGGTTTTTTTCTGGGTTTTTTTGCTGCCATTTATTTCAGATCTCAGCAAAATAGAAAAACAGTTCCATCCTTCAAACTCTAATCATCTTTCAGAATAATTCATGCTAGGAAGTTCTGATGGTGAATCTACTTGCTTATTTCAAAGACCTGAAATATATATTGAAAAGAAAAAGAATCACGTGATTAAATAACTGTTCTTCAGTGCCTTTAACATAAACCTTGTCCCTTGCTGTAAGCATCCTTGTATTTCCAGCATCCTTGGAAAGGACTGCTCTATGAAGGATATATGTACTAGATGTTTTAAGGATCTGTGGGAAATGTGAGGTGGAGGTTCAGAAGTCAAATGTGTTTGATTAGAGTCAGTCTCAAGAAAGAAGACTTGAGCGAAAGTCTATGCTCTTCCTAGAAGCATCAGAACTGTAATTTCTTTCATATCCCCAGCTCAGCAGGTAACATCTGATCTCTGATAAACCTCTAGTTATTACTTACCATGCTGGTAAACCAAAATTGCTTAAATTTAATTCTATAAATATTTCATGTCTTTATCTACTTGAGTCAAAAGTCTGTAAGGGAATATTTATAATCTGTAAAAAAAAACTAATTATCAACTAAAGTTCTTACCTAGATAATCACCTAGAGGTTATCAAACTGTTGTGATATTCTTTAGAAATATAAATTAAGCAGAGAAAATGACAACAAACAAAAACAACTATGTTGTGCTTTGTGAAAAGTATTTGGGCACCAAACAAAATCATGTTTATTGTCAAGAATAAAACTGGTGAGGGAACAAAACCAAACAGAAGCACTGTAAAAGCCACACTGAGACACCAAGCCAGTGCTGTTTAGTCTGACATCTTGACCCAAACAGGAAAAGAGCTTCTGAGAATGCCTATATAAATAATTTCAAGGGATCTGTTACTCATGAGAAAGATTTTATGGAATTATTTCTGTATGAAGCATTGCCCAGCAGAAGGTAGGACTTAGAGGTATGGCTAGGGAAGTTCAGATGAGAGTGCAAAGATACAGTGGGAGAGAGGGAGCTACATACAGGAATCTTGAGGTTTTCTCTCCCCCTTGCCTAACTCAGGATTGCTCATGAGGGATATGGTAAGGGATACCTCGGGAGAGTCTCTGGATGAAAGGGAGACAGAGGTTGACTGCAGGAGGAAGAATGAAGCTGAGGAGCATTGTGCTCCATAAGATAGCAAGGAGGAAGGAGAGAGCTACAAGGAAGGAGCAGAGTAAAGCTATCCCCATCCATTGGAAGAGCTGGTGGAAGGAGTCAGGAGGGACCAAGGGGTGATGACACAGAACAGGAGATGCATGTCTGTAAGCAGCTCTGCAGGTGGCTGCAGCCAAGATGGGAGATTTGTATAATTTTTGGTTATTTGACTAGGTACATCTTAAAAATGATGTCTGGCAGACTAGAGTTATGAAACAGAAGGGTGAGTCATTTCCTGGCCACAAGGACACCAGCAATGAATACACCACTTTTCACAATTACAGCTGATGGCAGCCACAGCACCCACTCATAAAAGTGCCTCATTTTCCCAGCCCAGACTGCTCAACTGGAAACACACACAGGCAGTGCTGAGGGAGTTGGCAGCCCTGCTCCTGTCTCAGATGAATGAGATTTTTTTGATGGTGAAAGGAAGAGTCACCTTTCCTATACAGAAGACTATTCCACAGTATCAGGACACCTGAGGAAAAAGGGTCCTTCCTTCCCCTGGAGGACATTTGCTCTCCTCCCTTCTCCAGCTTTCTAAGGGAATTACCTCAATATCTTGGGAGCTGAGGAGGATTGTGCACTTTAGAAAGAGCTGATGCTAGAGAGTTGTGCTGACCCAGACCTCAAAGGAAATGGCACAATCTGGGAAAAAGCTGAAGGGGGCATAAAAGCGGTTCAGTTTGACTTTGAAGGTTAATATGATTAATGATATTATTGGGCTGGCTGTGTGTCAGGATGTTTCCTTCTCCTTATCCTTGCTGCATGAAGAGCAAAAAGCAGAAGTGGGATAGAAAAGTTGGAAAAGGAGTGAAAACAATTTCTCAAGGGTGATTCAAGCCTCTAATTAACATAAACAATAAGACATCCTCCACTACTGGCTCTTTCCCTCAGCCTTAGTAAGACAGAAATAACCCCAACAAATGCTCTGGACATAGTAGTAGCTGGGCTGCAAAACACCACTGCAGTATTTTGTATGCTGAAAGTCCTGGGAAGGACACACTCCATTGTTTTTGACCAGGAAAACAGTAAGGGAGATATATAAATGTTAATTTATTGCAGTTAACACAGTCCTTGTGTTTGTTGCAATGCATTTTGCTTCAGGACATGGTCAATGCAGGTGCATTTTAACCACAGCATTTCTGAGGTATCCTCCTATGAAGAATTAATTGCCTGCATCAGTTTAAAGGGTTTTTTGAGGCTGCATTTTAAACTCTCTTTTTTCTGTTCTTGTCTCCTCTGAGCAGTGGAAGGTATTTTCCTATCAGTATTGGTTTCATCAAAACTGAGCTGCTAGTCTTGCTTTTGTGCAGATGAGAGTACGTGGCTGATAGCTGTAAACACTCTTTTGACATCCTTAATAACTCTCTTTGTACATTATTGCCTTTTTAGCCTGACAGGTGGCATCTCTACCAATATGATAGGCAGTGTGAGTGTGTGAGTTAATCATAAAGGGTTTTTTCCTTCACTTATGATTTTAAGTGTTTTGTGCTTTCTGTAAATATATTTGTGGCTGTTGTTTTTGTTGGTTCGTTTTTTTTTTACTTTTATTACTCTGTTTAGCAGAAAGCAACATCCATTAGATTTATGCTTCCTTTTCAATTACATATTTGAGAAACAGAAAAAAATTATGGTGGCTGATCTATGCGGACACAAAACATCATGAAGGTCACTGCACTGAAGAGTTTGAAATCTAAATCTAAGCTGCCAGAGAGTGAAAACAGCAGTCTTTTTATCTGTAGGAATCAGCTTGCCATCCAGTCCCAAGTGCCTTATGTCAATGTAAAAATGCTAAGGAACATTTTAGAACCATTTTAAGGATACCTAAAAGATAATTCTGTTTCAGAACAAATTAATGTATTACAGCATCCTATTTATGGTTTTCCTTCTTTGTTAATTGATATAAAGTAAAAAGAAATGACCTCATTAGAGGCATAGTTATTTTTCCACATAATGTTGGGGTTTTTTCCCCCTGATATTCTCTAGCTATCTGAGTGTGCTGTAGCAATGAGAAATGCTTTACAGGTATCCAGGCTGGCTGTCTGCATCAGCCCATGTCTCTTTTGATGAGACTTTCATGCTCTAATGAGGCAAAAAGTACCTTTTGCTGTGATTAGGTCTGTCCCTCAGGTGTAACAGGAAGAGATGTGGTGTACCTTTGGTACAGTCCTTGCCATTTTCTGGAGGACTAGCGAGATTCCTAAACTGATCAAGGCATCTCAATAAAAGTGGGATTAATGAAGGATTAACCGAAAGAAACAATTTGATCACTCTACTTGTTTGGGCTTTTTTTTTGTTTGTTTGCTTGCGGTTTTTTGGTTTTGTTGGGTTTTTTTGGTTGGTTGGTTTTGGTTTAGGTTTTGGGTTCTGTTTTGTTTTGTTTTCTTTATTTTACACTCCAGATATAAAAGCATGAAGAAATTATTTTTTCTGTTTTAAGGCAGCAGCAATGAAGTGGTAATGCAGAAGATGCTCATTAGCATGTACACTGTCTGAAAAATCCTAATTGCACTGGGACATCCTGGGTTAGATTATCTCCCCTTGGCTTCCCTTGGGCCCTCTCTGTGCCTAATTATTTCTCATGAAGAATCTACATTGTAACAGACAGGTCTCTTCATATATACCCACAGGAAAAAACAAAACAGAACAAAGCACTTGGCAGCTTGCTGTCAATATGGCTGTGTGCAATGCAGCACATACATGGTTTATGGTATTTCCCTTGGCAGTATTTCCCTTGGTCGTACTGTCCTGCCTTAGGAGCCCAACTTGGAGATGTCTGCTAAGTCTCTGGCCCTGCTCACACAGCCAGGTAATCTTCTCAGAAGAGAAGAAAGTTCTGCAAAGGCTGCAATCAGCAATAGTGCTTGGGTAGCTGGTTTCTCTCCCCCACAGAAATCTCTCTAGGGATATTAAAACAAAGCCTCTCTCTCAAAGAGGCCTTGTGTTTTGAAGCAGTGTATCAGAAAGGATAACCAGCTTCTTGTTCTTTGATTTCAAAGCCTGACCAAATTATGCATATGATAGAGAAAGCAATTTTTGCTGTGCTCCTGGATGTGCTCCGGATGCTCTTCAGTTTTGCAGAGGGATCATATAAATGCTCTCATCCACCTCTTGAGAAGCCCCTGTATTAATAACACAGCAAAGTTGCCTCCTTTATAGACAGTTGGGTTCACGCAATCCCTCCCAATTTGCCTGGCTTATAAAAAATAAGAGACAAAAAAAACCAAACCAAACTGAACCAAACCAAACAAACAAAAAAAAAACCCTCACAAAATTAAGCAAACCCATACAAAACTTTCCTTTCTAGGTCATAACACATCCTGGAGTTATTTTCTCTCACCTAGACTTCTGAAAGAAAAGAATTTTTTTGTCTGTAAAGTTTCTTTTGACAGTTTCCAGTTGTTAGACCTGCCCATTGCTGGCAATTCCTACCTCTCAGGGAAAGCAAAAATGTTAATCTCACACTCTCATTACCAGTCTGTTTTCCCAGCTCAGATGCCCATTTGCATGAGGGCTAATATCTGGTGATGAACTGTGGCCACAGGAATTCCAAGTTGGGCTTTGCTGTACCACATCTCTCAGGAGGTACGAATTTCTGGCACAAGGCTGACTGACAGCTGGGGACAAGCTCCATGAGTTCCACATTAGTGTTGCAGCTTGGATGAGCTGTGCTCTTCTGAAAGATTTACCAAGCTTTGGTTCAGCTTTAACGCTGGTTCAAGAGTCCATGAACTGGGTGTCTTTCTGTTGAAACTGAGATATAAGATGTTCTCCAGAAAATCACATTCAGAAGATGGTCCAGCTGATAATAGGCATCCTCATGGAGCTACGGAGGTAAGGCAAGAGCTGCTCTAAAGTAACAGTTCCTTGTCCCCCTACTGAGTCTGGCCTCGATGGAATTAACTTTCTTCTTAGCAGACCCTATGGTGCTTTTTGGAGTTGGGCCTTAACTGCTGTCGATCACACATCAATTTTTGCTGAATGGATGCTGGACACCATGTCAGTGCTTACTATTTTCACTCTACTTACTTACTATTTTCCAGAGGTCATCTGGAGTTGAGCAAGAAGGTGAGAGGGGGCACAGCCAGGACAGCTGACCTGAGCCGGTCAAAATGATATTCTGTACCATATAACTTCATGCTCAGCAATAAAATCTGGGTTAGTGGAAGAAGAAAGGGAGTTTTCAGCTTCCAGGGTTCCAGGGTTATTGCTTGGAGACTGGCAGGGCACTGTCTGTGAGAGGTGGTGAGTCACTGCTTTACCATCACTTTTTTTTTTCTCCCTTCATCTATTTAGCTTGTCCTGACCCAGAAGTTTAATTGCCTTTGCTTTTCCTATTCTATCTAATGTCCCCCTGGGAATGGGAATTGGAAAAGCAGCTGTTTGGGTGCTTGGCTGCTGGCTGGGGTCAAACCTCCATCCCCTGCTACCACATGCTCATAGAGAGGAGAGGAGATCCTCTGCACCAGTGGTTACTACCAAAGTGCTCCTTTTGTCACTGCTGTAGACACAAACAAAATCATGTGTCTCTGCCAGAATTTTGCTCTCTGAATCTGAAGATTAATCTCAGAATGGCATGAATAAATTGAGAAGTAATTGGGATACCAAACATTGGTAGGCACTTGTAGGGCACTCCAAGGTCTCTATGCTCCTTGCAGTATTTACATCCTCAATACTGTGATATTTTCAAATTAATACATTTGAGAAGAAAAAAATCAGTCTCCTTTTATCAGAAATATCAGAAATATTTCAGTCTCCTTTTTATTCTCTTGTAGTCCTCCACAGGAAATATTTGATAAATATAAATGATCAACCAAAGCTTGAGGAAAAAGGTAATGACCATTATTTTTTCCTGATGTTGCTTTCTTCAAGTGAGGAAGGACAGACAGAGGACTGACTCCCTTTGAAGTTCCAGAGGCTATGAAATAAGTCCCTGGAATAGGACTGCCAACACCTACCTTACATCAGTCAGGCACAAGTATGAATTGTCTATGCTGATCTTAAAGCAGTATGTATTTACTAGCAGAAACCATTGAAATAAGAAGCCAAATACTCAGGAGACGTCTCTCTAAAATATATGAAAGGAGACAAAGCAGACAGCTCTCACTCAGGTTGCTTAATGCAACATTTGAGGAGACTCAGGTAATAGTATGATGATCATGCTACAAGAAAATATGTGTATTATAAGATAATAAGGTACACAAACCGTGAAAAATTGTGTCTGATTTTCTTGTCTGCAAATGAAGCATAATGAATTAAAATAATGGAAAAAAAAAAAAATGAAGAAAAAGAAAGGCCCAAAGCACCCATATACCCTAAGAATACTGTAGAAAAACACCTGTTGTTACATTCATGAAAGCCCAGGACTGTGCTCAGACTCCCACAATAATTTCATGCAAGGAAAGCTTTTCTTGTTTGAAAGAAAAAGCCAAGATAAAACCACCCACCACTGTAAATTGCTCAGACAGATTTATTTTTTAATTTCTGATCTGTCACGTTAGATACTGTTGTTTATGTTTCATCGGATCCAGTCACCCTGGAGGCCCAGCTGATGCTCAGTAATGCAACATTCGGTTTGTAGCCTGAGGGTCGGCACAGATTTCACTTCTTTTCCAGCTCTCACGCTTTGTATCACAGTGACAGCTTTGACTGTGCACTAAGAGGGTAAGTTTGTCCCCCTTCCACCTTATGGTAAATCAAGAAAGACTCAAATCCTAGGCAAGATCACATGGACCTCATGGTTGGGAGGGAAGTAACAAGAGGGAGATAAGGATAGAGAGTAGAAATTCAGTTCTATATTTTTTGTCCTATTCATCATGGATGTGGAGCACAAAGTATTCCTTTTGCAGAAGCCTTTTATATTTTGTTGTGCCTTCTGTTGATTTTTTTGGTTTTTGGGTTTTTTTTCTGTATGAGAAAAAATATCCCCAGTTCTTTCTGTCTTTGCAGATGATTTTTAAATTCTGACTCTGCTCTTATGACTCTGCTATGCCAAAGGAGAGCAAACCTCCCAGTCATCCCACTTCCCTGTTACACACCTGAACCTTACCCAAGGAACAGCAATGGAGAGCTGCTCAACAGTACCTTGGTGCATGAAAATGCTGCAGGAAGGCCATCCTGGGAATGTGGCTGCTGCTGCTGTAGGAATAGTGTCTGCTGAGTGATTCAACTATTTTGATAATATTAATTAACAAATTTTTGGTGCTATTTTCAGCTGAAATATATTAGACAAAATAATCAGTGTATGGTGTGAGAATATACCTTAATAAGTGCATTTCTCAGGTCTGCACTAAAATGTCACAGACAGAAGCTGAATCCCCATATTCTTTCCTTCTTTCAGGAGCAAGAAGAACTGCTAATATAGAGCTATTAACACTAATAATATGTAAAGGGATTAAGAGAGTTGATGATGCATGCCGAAATAATGCAGCGAATCATTAGAATAATAATGTAAGTACATGCCTTGGTGGTTAACTGTCCTCCTTTCCTTCCTTTCCCTGTTTATTCACCCTGTGTGTCATGAAGAGAGCTCTCAGCTTCTCTGCTGTTGTTCACAGAACATCTAGTGCAATGAGACAGGAATCTGTCCCTGTATGATACCCTAAGTATCACTGCAGATAAAGTAAAACACAGCAGTATCTCTGTTGAATGGATTTCCATTTCCTTCCTTATGACAAAAAGACATAGTCTGTATGGTATTGTTGAAAATGTTAGGGTTGAAGGAGAGATAATGAGTAAAATATAGGTGGATGAAGATGCAAGAAAGATGATAAGTGACAGTTTTGAAAGTCTGGATATTAATGAAAGAACAGAAGTTTCAATGTGATATCCTCTTAATTTTTAGTAATCTTTCAGTGCAGATCCCGAATATTTCTGCCATAATAAGAATATAGTATTTACAATGTAAATATTACATAGTATTCTTAGAATATGATCCCATTTTCAGGTTTTGAAAAAAATTAATAGTACCAAAATCCTTAGAGAAAAAGACTTGCAATTAGTAAAGATTACTTTTATATATTTAGAAATATTAGGGTAGGAGCAGCTCCTATTCTAGTGAGCTGTTATTTATAGCTGAGATGTGTATATATATATATAATATTTATACATATATATTATAAGTGTCTACAAATACAATATTTATCTAAATCCATCTGTATAATGTTTATCTAAATCTATCTATCATTATTGATATTTGTATGTATATACAAATACATACAAATAGCTGGTGATAGCAATAGGCTGATTTTTTTTTGTGAATTTTTTTTTTGGTGAATTTTCAGAGAAAATTTGCTGAGAGTTTGAGATATAAGTTCCCATAAGAAAGAACTATTGTATTTTACTTTCCCTTTTTGCCATTAAAAATGACTTTAACAAGGCAGCAGAAGACCATGAAAAAACCCAAGACCTGGAACATGGCAGATCTTCTGAAAGTCTGCTCCTGTCCTCTGGTGTTTCAGAAGACTGTGGTCCAGAGTCCAAACATGAAGCCAAGCTCATTACCTGGCCACTGTTCCTCCTGTGAGCTCTGCATGTCGAACTCACTGTCACTGTTCAGCCTAAATAAATGTACAAGCTTACATTTGTTCTTGTGCTCACATTTTTCATGTCCCTCCCTATGTTTGTTTCTGTCCTAATTAATCTTTCCTTGGCATTGGTAACCAGAACTGAGATTACATCTCACTATGAACTCCATGGTACTATTCATCATTCCCTGTCTGCACTGGAAGTGTTTTCCCACAATACTCCGTGATTTAACTTATCCCATTCATTGTCACATGCCACTAGTGCTTGTACACATCTCTGGTCAACAGAAGCTCACATTTGCTCACCATTGCTCTTAACTGACAAGTTCTTTCTTCATAACATTTAATCCTGATGTTCAAATTCTATTTTTATATTGGTATTTAATTATTGAGCCGTTGTCACTCTGAGTATTCTAGTTCACTTTTCCTCTAATGTACTCTGATACTCTGATATTCTCCTCAGATCATACTCTGTATTAACAATTAAACTTTTCCCAATTGTATGTTATTCCCTCATTTCACCAACATTTTCTGCTAATTCCATTAAGGAAGCAGCTTACCGTTCCAAGACACATCTTATTTACAACCTTTTCTCATGAATTGTCAGTCTGTATTTGAGAAATTATTTTGCAGTTCTGGAAGGAGGCCTAGGTAAACTAAGTGAGTGCACTTTGAGTCATAGAATTTATTTCCATTACTTAGGCATTCTTGAATATTATGTGCTTGGCTATCTTCTCATACCTAATGTGTGCCAGTGTGCTTTTGGCAGTTTCTCTTTGATAAGAGAAATTCTTTTGTTTTGTTTCCTTTTTTTGTTTGATTGATGGGTGTTTTTTGTTGTTGCTTTTTAATTATTTTTTTTAAATTTATTTTAAAAATATTTTAAATAAAGGGTTTCTTCCACCACTCTAGCTGGTCTTATCCAGTGTATGAGGATGTACAACATTGCTGTATTACAGGAATCCTCTCAATTCACTGCCCCTGACACCGTGTTGGATGCCATGTATCTCTCTCCTCATTCAGGCATAGGCTTCAGCTCTCACCAAGATGATGAATGAACCAAGGTGATGTTCTTCTACTTAAAATAGCAAAGCTACTTTCCATTTGGGCATCATTTGGAATAGTAACTCACTTTCTTCTAAATTTCTATTTCTAACTGCTTGTCTAAAATGGTTTCCTTAATTTTCTTAGCAAAAACTAATTAAAATGGATTTCTGGGCAATTATTCACTTTTTCCTTATACTTCCTGGCTTTTCAGATAGAGCTTTCATTGTTGACTGGTCATCTTAGAACCAGAACTCCCTCATTAAATACTACACAGGCTGAAAGGACTTTATAGTTCTCACGTAACAGCATGAAAATAGGGGGGAGAGCCCTTGTAATGAGAAATAGAGGTCTCCATGGAAATGATGTCATGGAAATGGCATGAAAAATAATTCACTGGAGTCAGGAGGCTGCTAATACTCCTCAGATGTTTCTCATAACAAATGACAAGTGCTACAAGTGTTCTAAGAGCTGAGGTGCTATATTAGATCATCTGTGGGAATACCCTCTTCTCACAAAACAAACAAAACAAAAAGTCAGCCTCTCACCAAGACAGTCAAGAGTCAGATGAACCACCTCAACAGCTGACTTCACAGCATGAAGCAGAAGACGACATAAACTATTATGCAGAGAATATGAGTAAACTAAAAACTAGATAATAATAACTAGTTACACTTGAAAACACTAGGGCACTTTTTTTTTTCCCCAAGAATTGATACCATTAAAAAACTTTAAAGAAGTAAAAAAAAACCCAAACCAAACCAAAACCAAAACCAAAACCAAAATACAGATATTTTTAAAAGTTTAAATGAACTGTCCTTTTATAAATATGACAATTCTTTGTGAACCATAATCAGATTTAAGAACATTACTGTTGTCCAGATTCTGGTGCAGATATGGTACACCTAAGTATTAGTCTAAGACATTCAGCCTGTGTCTTCGGAGTGTCTGGCATGACTAGAATCTTCTGACAAATAGGAAGGGTACTGGGGAGGGGCTGAATCTGGCAAAGCATCATATATAGCTAAATCATACTGCATTAGATGCAGAGGTCTGCCTCTTAAGGGATTTGAGATGCTGTATTTTCCAGGATACTGTATATGAATGAAGCCTTTAGGGACAATTCAGGTTTTAGAAATTTGTTTCCTTATGAAATTTAAAAAACACACTAAAAATGAGAATGAAAAAAACTCCATATGGTTGAATCGGAAAGTTAGATCTGTGTACAAATGTGGATATCCTCTGAGAATAAAATATCATTATTTTGCATATTATCTTGATTTTGAGAAGAACTTCCACCTCTTGATGTGCAGATAATTCAATATATTGATAGACATTTTTCATGAACATTTTTTTCTGTGGGTATATGAATGAAACATATTTCAAGAAGTCATCAGAAAAATGCTCCTCATGACATCACTGCAAATTATTCTTCATCTATATGTCTGTAGTTAAATTATGGGAAAGGCTGTAGTGTGACTGCTCTGTGGGACTTGAAAATATCTGTCTGATGCATATATTTGTAAAATTATCCTCACATTAGTTTCTGCTAAGAGTCAAGAAGGTGGCCAAAGTGCCCTTGTGGAATTCCTGTTTCTGGCTTGAACATCCTTGCTTACAGTTTGGCAAAGAACATTTAGTCCACATATTTTGCCTGTATTACTTGTATCTGCTATGTCCCCACTAGAAATTACTGAGCTTTTCTTCCTGCTTACCTCATGTCAATGATAGACTCCAGGGAGTACCGTACCCTGGATTTATATGTCATGCTCTTTGGCATTTGTGGTCTAGCATCTGTTTGTGCCTTACCAAACAAAACCCCATTTAACTGCTTCCTTGGACAATGGGCACTGTTACCAGAGCAATAACTAGACCCACCAGTTCCAATGAATTGTGCTCCCTGTGAGAGCTGGAAGGCTCACTGGGAACAAAAATTAACAAAAATACAGCCTATTTTGCATGCTAAGGCATGATGCCAGATCTAAGAGACTCCCTTTTCCCCTGGGCTAAATGATATTGTTTTTACCAGCTTTGTAGAAGACAGTTGTTAGGGAGGAAGGATAAGACCAAGTCAACTATGCGTTTTTTCTTAACTCTTTCATCTCTGGCTCTTCTTCTTTCCCAGTCCTTGACATGCAGAGAACAGGCAGAACTGAAGCTGGAAGAACAGATCCCACAGAGCTATACCCTGTGTTCTCCTGAAGAAGGAAAATTTAAGGTCAGTGCAGAAAAACTCGATCACCCAAAATGGCCAAAATCTATATCCTTGTAATGCTGACATGGGTACAATTTTCATTTTGACAAGTTTATAGATTTAAATGGTTTCCATGAATTATGAAAAGAAAATGCTTTTTGCTCTACTTAAAGTAGCACTTCCTCTAAGAAATAAAAAGAAAACGACTCTCTGACTCACCTTGTTTGAGGACCAGACATATACCCTGGAGATCTGGGGAGCAGATGACACATACCAGCATCAGGCAGGATTTACTGGCAGCTGCTCCTGTGGCAGTCATCTCCTTCAGGACTTGCAGTCCTTTCTAAAGCTGCTTTCTCTTCTCTGCAAAGATTCCTGGTGCAGAAGTGTTGCCTACATTGCAAGAAATACTTGTGACACATAAGGCAGATGGATGTACTAATTTCTACACAAGGAGATTATTAAAAGTGCTTTCTCCTGTCCCAGATGAGACAAGTTCTTGCACTTGTTATCTAAAATCAGAGTTTTGTAGTAACCATTTCTTATTTAAATAATATACATATTTCTTGTGGATATGCTATATAGTATTTCTAAAATAACCTTGCAAAAATACATAGCCAGTATTGAAATATTAATAAGTCATTGTTCTTAGAAGGTACCTGTTTTACAAGGGAGAACACTTAGCAGCTCTGTGAGCATTTATTCTTTAAATTGTAAAAAGAGGCAAATATATCCTCCTTTCCATCTTAGACTAGATGAAAGCGTGACATTCTATAGAAGAAAAAAACATTAGGAAGCAGTTTATCCATGTTATTTGTGCAGTAGATGTTAATGACATTCTGGTTTTAAAAAGAGGAAACCAAGAAATCAATTTGTATATTTTTTAAAGGCTAATCCTTTATTTTTATGATTTGGGGTTGTTAGTATATTTGATATGCTGCAACTGTTAGACTAAACTGATTCATCCTGATCAGGTTAATCTGGGATCAGCATAATTTTTCAGTAAAAACTTAATAGTCAGAAAGAAGGTTGCTTTGGCACTGGTTTAAGATCAAGATACTTTGTGTTTTGGGGGCAAAACCAGACAAATAGGACTTGTAAGGACCATTTTTGTCTGTAAAAGGCGAATGCTTCACCAACAATCCAGTCCCAAATTTCTTCGAAAATGACTCATTTAGCCAAGAAGGAACTCCTCCCTGCCATACTTCAAGCTAAACAAAAATACTTAGTTCAGAATTGATTTAATGAACAAAGTTGTGTACCCTGTGATATACGAGAAATCAGAT
Organism: Pseudopodoces humilis; assembly: GCF_049639895.1. Taxonomy (NCBI): domain Eukaryota; kingdom Metazoa; phylum Chordata; class Aves; order Passeriformes; family Paridae; genus Pseudopodoces; species Pseudopodoces humilis. The sequence continues at coordinate 20,084,163 of NC_142201.1, forward strand.
TAATGTACCAGAATGGGTTTTTATGCCTTCAAATCTCCAAATTAAATTCAAGAGTGGAGCCAGGATCAATAACCCAAGATTGTTCTACTGCAAAGCACTTCTGGCCAGGCTGTCTCCCCAAAACTTCCCCTCCTATAACCACAGAGGCTTCATTTCCAGCCAAGAATCTGGGGGCTGTGAGGCAAAATCACTACATCAGGAGAGAAATTCTTGCCAGCTGATGTGTGACTTTGGCCAGAGGAAGCAGGCTGGAAGCAGCTGTGCTCTCAGGGAGAGAGAGACAACAGCTGGCCTGAGATAGGATGCCTGACAAGAGCACACAAAGGTGTGCAGGAAAGGTGGGAGCCTCCCAGCCCCCACTGCTGGCAGGAGGGGGGTTCTTCTGGAGATCCACATGACTTATCTCTGCAGGGCTTTTCCTGCAGCAGAGACCTCTGTTTTCATCTTACCAATATACCTGCAATAAATCTCTCTGAACAGCCTGCAACAGAACTGCCTCTATAATCCCTACAATAACTGCCATGAAACATTTCTGCTGCAATAAAGCTCCAGTGGGGCACGGGACTGGGGGATCAGTAATTCCTGTAATACTTTAATTTAACACCTACATTTTCAGAGCTGTCCAGGCCCTGTAACTGTGCAGATTCATGTGCCTGAACTTTTAGAGAAAAAGAGTGGCTAAATCACTTTACACATCTATCTGAGCTACATGGATCTCCAGGTTGTGTTTTCTCGTAGATTTCTTAAAACAATAAAACACCTATTAGCAGGCTAACAATGGATAAATTGTATAACAACCATGAAGGTCTCCTGATAGCCTAACAATCTACAATCAATACTTCCATATGATCAATTGATAAACAATATCACTCTTATACATATAAAAGATATATGTCAGGATATGACCCTTTCCAGAAAGCAAGGTTTCTTCAACTACAGGGCTAGATGATTCCCATGTGGACGCTTTCTCAGGTGACATCAAGTTCAGACAAAGGTGTGTTCTATTCTTGTTGCTGCTCCATCTGCATTGTCCAAGGACCTGTGTTTTAGGCTTGACCTTAGCAGGTCTCATCATCAAGTACAACCAGACAGTCCCTCACAAAATGCTTATCTCACCACATTCCCAGTCCCTTCTGCTCCTGTGTTAGGATGTCAGATGGGGTGCCAGAGCCCCAGGGCAAAGCTTTGGCTGGGGCACAATAAACTCTGAATTCAGACACAAAGCCAGGCCGTGGTGACAATGAAACACACACAGGCACTACATCCCTTTTCATCTCATGTCCATGCCTGCCTCTTGGAAAGACACCACTTGGGATGAATTTCTTAGATCACTATTGTTCTCATGCTTTTGGTGGGGAGAGATTTGGTCTAGCAGCTGCTTCTGGCCACTTCTATAAACCTTCCCCTGACAGTGATACTCTCTGGACTGCTACAGAAACTTCATTTCAGAAGGCTAAACTTATGTAATTTGATTCTGCACATCCAGTTTCTAGTAAATATTACGTCCTAATTTTGAAGCCTAACTGAATAGTCTGATTTTAAAAATGAGGTTAGATTTAAATTAGCATTCTGCACAATAAACTTTTAAAAGGCTTTGAATTATGAATATTTATAATGTTATTAATTTGTGGTGCTACTAGTATTTTTCTTTAATGGTTAATTATCACGTTTAATGTGTTTGAATTATTCTAGGAATCTTTCCATTATTTTTTTTCTGTAAATATTCATTCTTTCACTTGCACCTTCTAATTTAATGCTCAGACTGAAGTGAAACATGATTAGAGTCCTTTAAAGAAAAAAAAAAAACCCTCAAAGTCAACATTCTCTCTCCCCAAGTATTAGCTTGTTGTTTTGGGTTTTTAGTTATTTTTTTTTAACACTAACTGATACTCAGGTTTTTCACCCTGTAAATAGATTTTGCTATAGGTCATGCATTCAGAGATCTGCTGGCAGATAACAAAAAGAGCCAGACAATGTGCTAGAAAATTCCATAAGGCATTAAAAAAGAAGCAGTGCTCTCCACAAGCTGCTTCCTAGCAGCTCTTCCAGCTACAAGTATTAACTGGGCACCCACCAGTGCTACCACTAGGGATTTGCCCTTAGTCCATTCTGTTAAAGATGGGCCATGAGTTTAAATACAATAAATCCTAATCCTAAAAACAAACAAACAAACAAACAAACAGGAATACTCCTCACATTGGAATACTATTATTCCTAAATACAAATACTTTCAAACTTCTCTTTCTGGTCAGATTAAATCTCGTTGAAACTGATGCTACAATCACCATTTTTAAAGTATGTGTAAGGAATTACTGTGGTATCTTTTCAGCAGTCAAATTGCCATCTTCTTTCCCTGGCCTTTCCACCTGTGTTTGAGATCACAATGTTTTAGATCCTTAGGTCAAATGAGAGCATAATACTCAACAAATGATAGGAAGAAAGTGTCATTGTACTTTCAAATACATCCAGTTGTATTTGAAGTGAAAGAATGTCGCACAAAGCAGTTTCAAATTATGGTAAAATGAAAATGAACAGAAATGAACATTTGAGTGAGATGGCAGGGAAAAAAACCTGTCAAAACCAGAGTCCCTTGGGATGTTTCACATTTACAAAATGCAGACCAGACTTTATATGGCAAGGATACAAAAATGTATCTCATGGCAGAAACATCCACAACTTTGTTATATAGTGGCATATACTGCCAGCAGTTTATACACCAAAATACTTGTGGGAAAAAAGGAAAAATATGTTTATCTATAGCCCTTGCAATCTGCTTGCTTGCATTAGTCTGAGCAGTGTCTTACCTGTGTTCCTCAGTCTTCAGCACTTCAGCACCACTTTTGGGCTGGCATCCCAATACAGGCTGCCACTTTTCTTGCTTGCTGGGGAAAAAACCAGAAAGTTGCTTTGAGTGAGAAGTACTAAGCAAACCAGGTTTTCCATATCTATTTGCCTTATTGGCACCTACCTAAGTCTGGATAAAAATAATCCTGTGATGCCATATATGTTACTGTGATATGTCTGGAAAAGAAAGAAGGGAATGTGAGAAGTGATTTGGGAAATAGAGCTAGGCTGCTGTTTATAGGAAGGAATCAGGCATTTTGGAAAAGAATGTAAGGGTGTTAAGTTGTGGTAAGGGAGATTCTAATTCGACATTTAGGAAAGCATTCCAGTTGCAGAAATAGAGATGAGCAGTAGAATGGACTGTCTGAGGATGTCATTAAAATATAATTGATCTTACTTTTAATCAGAAGTCTGAGTTAGCTTCTCATTAGGTGTGGTTACAATACACGACTTGGGCATGCATCACCAGCCATGCATGTGCTCTAGTGCTGTCAAAATGTCACACAGCTGAGGGCAGGGAAGTGGGGATCTGCAGTAATATCTCTGCTTGAGATAGGCACAGATGGACACTGTTGCACTCTGACATTGAAAATACCAGTCATGATTCCTTCTTTTCACTACTGCTTCCTGTAAACCTTTAGCACTAAAAGACAGAACTAAAATTAATTTGCAAAGCTTTGAAAATAGAATTGACTAGAAGGAAAGCAATAAAAAAATCATTGTTCCAAACAACAATAGAGTAGGATCATTTCTAACAAACCTAATGATCCTTAGCTAAATATTCATCAAGATATTAAGCTTAATTTCAAAGTGACCTGAAACATATCTGAGTCTTGATCTCCAGTTCTGATTTCAGTGTGATATTAATATCCTGAGGGGAAAATTAAATACTTGCACATAAAATGATGTGGACAAGTTTTCCCCACTCTGATAAAGTTATTAAGATTAAAAAAAAAAATCCTATTCCACGCTGGGATGAACCTCTAAGCACTTTTCATACGAAAAAAATGAAAAGCAGAGACTGATTCTTATGCCATTTCAGAATCATCAGCTGAGAGCAAAGCTCACTGCAGGGTCTGGCACATCACAGAGAAGCTCACGGGCGTGAGGGTTTTGCTGATTTGTCCTGCCCTTCCCAGGCTCTCCTCTATACAGAGCAAAACCGTTTGAGTACAACCAAGTAACGTGGGGAATCCAAGTATAAGTTTATTTGAACCAGAAGACCAAAGACTTGAACCCTGTTCTACCAAGCCTCAGATGAGTCTTTCTTCCCTTAGGCTCTTATGGATTCAGGCTTGAGTTTGATGTCCACCCCTGCACTCACCACTTTTCCTTTCCTCTCATCTTCCCCATGTGTGCCTACCTTTTATCTACCCTGTCCTCCTGGAACTGGTACATAAAAGCTGAGGCAGGTTTTATTTATAACAGGGTCCCTTTTCTTATGAAAAAAGAATCTCTCTGTAAAATTCCAGTTACCTGTGTTTATATCCTATCAATGTGATAACTTCAGCTGTTCAGAAGCGCTTAAATAGTTGGCTAGATAACCCTGGAGCGCACTGTACACACACTCACACTGCATGCCTTCTGCTGTTCCAGCACAGTGACCGCTGCTAGGTAGATCTAGCTCAAAGTCATCTCATCAATCACCTTAAAAGCCATGAAAACTAATTTCTAAACTAAAGCATTTTCAATTCATCTTTCATGTGTCATCAAGATACTTTGAGCTGAAATTTCTTATTATCTGTCTCTTACCTCCCACCCCTGCAATCACAGTACTCATCACTCAGAGAGAGGAAGCAACAGAAAGCTACATTTTTATAAAACTATCTGGGATTTTTTTTCAAGATAGCTTTCATTAAGAAGTCAATGGGAGAGACACAGCTGAAACCATGGTAAAGCAATTTGAAAATTCAGTCCTGTGTGTGAAATTTAACCATGCAAATGAAAAGACTGGGGAAAAGAGGTTGGAAAAGCAGTAGAAAAAAAAGTGGAAAAAGTTAAAAGAAAAATATTTTGTTTTCAGCTGTGTATATGTCTTAATAAGCAGTACATGTCTTATGACAAGCATATTTTCAAACTGACCTGTCTTTTGGGACTTCAGACCTATCAGCATCTTCAGAGTATACTATAGAAGACGTGCTTTGTCTTTTGTATAACTATAAAAAGCTTCAAAATATTTGGTAGTGAATTTATTACAAAAGAAGGATAATATTTTAATGCTGGAAGCACAGTTAACTAAAGCTTTTCAGAGACTAGACTATGCATCCTTTGTATTTTTTTTAGCTAATGAAATGAAAAAAAGAAGTCTGGTTGTTGATAGTCCCAGTCCACAAAAGAGACACATTCAAGTTTTTAGGCTCTGGAAGGTCAGGTCTATGTCAAAACTTTACAAGATGTCCCTGTTTTTGGAGAGAGTACTCATGCATTATTCCTCATATACTCATAACATTATTCCTGAGTTTTACATAGCACATAAAAATTGCAAAAGAAGATATTTTTTTGAGTTGCCAACATTATGAAGTATTTTGGAGGAAAGTTTTTTATACCTTACCATTTTGTTATCCTTCCTTCTTGGACTAAGTTTTTGTTTTCAGTTCTCTCACACAAGAGTGCACTCCAACATCTTGGCAATTCAGACTGAATAGTAACTATTTTGTATCTAAAGTGTATGGGATATATTTGATAACATGACACAAGATAACTTCTCAGTAAGAAATGAAACCCAAACCTCTGTTACAATAATCTTGACTACAGAAAAGTCTAAACTACAGATTTTTAAAGCTCGCTTAATTTTGCAGGATGATGTTATTTTATTAAAAAAAAAGTGCCCATAGGTAAAATAAATACACTTTAAAATTACAAACAGGAAAAATTACAAAGACATGCTGACTCCTTTTTGCATTTCATATATCAACATACGATGTATCCCTTGTAGGTTGAGAGTACCTGTCCTCTGTTCTAAGGAATTTTCATTTAATTCAGAGATTGTCATGTTCTTCATAGATAAATGCAATCCTCTGAAGATGTAATTACTTCAATGAATAGTTCAACTGAGCAGCCTGTGCTGATTCCCAACATTGACCTGTCTTTTGTCTGGTAGAAAATCTTGCTTCTTTCTTCACAAGCAAGAGCTAAAGCACTAAAGCAATTTTTCACTTGGATCAATATTTAATTTTTGGTTTAATGTTAATTTTCTTTTTCTTTTTTTTTTCTCAAATTCCCCTCCATAAATTGAACTGAACAAGTAGCAAGGAAAACCAGGAAGACATGTACTGTAAGATTTCAACTTAACATTGGTGAATTAAGGTTAGGCTGTTTGTGGGCTAAAACATTTCCTTTCCTTTTTTTCTGGCAAATATTTACTTTTGCAGTTGGAAAATATGTAGCTGAACATGACTCTAAAGAATCACTGGACAAAATGCATGTGGTATGAGGGTATGTTATTAGTGGCAAGAATCCTGCTAAAATGCAAAGTTTATTAAGTTTCTGGGCAGTGCTCTGCAAATTATATTGCCTATCAAAAAAGGAGCAAGTTTTGAAAACAGCCTTCCCAGATTCCTTTAAATAAGGAAAACCTACTACCCAACATAACAGAGAAAACGGAGAAAAACAGAGAAACAGAGAAAATTCTTTATTTTGAAGTGGAGACCGGGGAGAAATGCAACATAACATAGAATACACTTGGGATGTTCATACTTAAAAGAAAAACAGACCAAAAAGAAAACCCTAAAGAAAATTCTATTTACTTTATAAAGGTATTCCTAGTCTTTTTTATATTAGCTAAACATTTATCTTCCCCTTTAGCTTGATTTAAAAACTATATTCTGTGATTTAATTTTGGTTTTGATTTTTAAGGTCAGATATTATCTTTTTTTTTTTTTTTTTGTGCATTTGCTCTCTTCCACTAAGCAGAAAAATTGAAAAGAAACACTAAAACCTATTCATAACTGCTTTGGATTTAACAGTACAGGTCACAACACTGAAAAACCCCTCTGCAAATTATGTGCTATACCCCAGTGTGATACAAGTGCTTCAGTAAAGCTGAAATTTAGGATTATTACTCATCCATTAATGAGACTATATATATATTTTATTCTGAGATAAATACCAATAATCTTGCTGCTTGAGAGCCAAATCTGTGGGAGGCTGGCAGCAAGGACACTGAAGCTGCTCGTTCCACCATGGCTGTGGTGCAAGGACAGCAAGTGTTCGGCAACTTGGCAGAGAAGAACGAGGGGAGGGATTCAGAAAGGTGGCATCTCTTTGGACATCTGGGTGTTTGTTCTCTTTGGTCAGTGGATCTTTGGCATAAACCAAACTGGGTCTGTCTGATCTCAAGAATTTTTGTTGAATTAGATTGTCAGTCAGTACAAAGACTGACTGTCATCAGGCAGTGTGACCCCAGTCTTAGAAAGTACAAGTGCTTAAATCAGTTTTTACTTTGCTTTGTTTTGGAAAACAAAGTTTGTAGCAGCTTTCAAACCAGCAGGGTGTTGAGAAACATGGTGATTTTCTTCAGGATTTGTCCCTTTTCTCCTCAGCAGCAGCTGAGGTGACCCTGACCTGACCCTTCAGAAGGCTCAGTCAATGCCTCCCAACCCGAAGACAGCTTGTCCTTAGTTAGCCACATTAAGCCTATTTCCAAACCCATTTTTTCTAAAGATGACATTTAACACTCTCTAACAGCACAGTTTACCTCTTCACTGCCTCTTTTTAACCCAAGTTATTTTTATTCAGAGCAGTGTCAGTGTGATGGACAAGCATAATATTTTTGACAGGGCACACAGTAGGGTCTAACTACCAAACTCGAGCTATGTTCCTCTTTTTAATGGAGTCCAATCAGTGCCAAAACAGCACATCATGCCTTCTCTATTGGCTATTATCTTTTATCATGCACATTTTAACTTGCTAATTATCCATATTTTACACATGCACCTAAACCTCAATTAGTAGCAGCACCAGTTCAGTTCCTACTGCATATTTTTCAATATTATGTTTGGACATTATTGGCGGTGTAGAATGGGGATTTATTTCCAAACTAAGACACATTTTGGATCTACTTGTGCCCAGGTTAATGCTATACTAAGAAAAGTTCTGGGCAATGAAAATCAGCAGAGAAATTCAATTCACCATTCATTCATCCAGAAAGAAATTCAGCTGCTTAAACAAAGGTGTCTAGTTTCATTTGAGCTGCCCTCAAATGGAACCATAAGCCCCAGCAGGACTCCCACTGAATTTTGTCCATTAATGGGAGAAACCTTCATGTCCTCAGTAGAGCTCAGCAGATTGCCTGTAAGTGCACAGTTTAAAACCCTGTGTTACCAGAACAGCTGCTAGGCCTGCTGTACTGCAGCACACGGCTTGCCTTGGCTGGAGACAGGGCTGGCAGGTGTGACAGCAGAGCTAAAGGTGCTCCAGACCCTGGTTGGGAGCGAGAGGTCAGGCAGAATTCCTCAGGGTGCAGATAGGAGCACTCGGCACCTGTGTTGGGAGAGCTGAGTGATGCTGGATACTGTCAGTGGAACTGTTTTCCAGCTCTGTTGCCTGGCACCTACAGACTGTACTGTGAACTTAGACATCCACACATAAATTCAGATTCTCAGTTGTGAACCAAATTCCTCCCTTTCAAGGTTTCATTTCTCCTTTATCCAACAGTATCCAAGCCTTATGTGGAAGTTTGCTAGAACTCTGACAGGTCAAAATGTGATGCTCATTAGTGTATTTCTATTTTCTTTTCAGTTAAAGTCTCACTTAGGTGCACCACCCATGTATTTGGATTATGTGGTTTAGGCCTTTAAAGGCCTTAAGTCTAAAGTTTGAAGCATGGCTTCAGATTATGAGACTAATATATTTATAATTTCTTCCACTTAGCAGAAAATTGTCTCTTCTAATAGGTTCTAAATAGGGATGAAAAGTCATAAGAAAGCCAAAAAGATTTATTCTTTTCAGTAATCATTTTAGTAGCCCAGCCTGTGGGGTTTTTGTGTTTGGTGTTTTTTTATTTTGCTATAGATCCTTTTAAAATTCTTTTTATTCAGTTTAGCAAAACTTCTGTTTATCACATTCCTTAGAGGTTGATTATATTTACTGGGCTGGCAGAGCAAAATGCCAAAGTACAGGTTAAACCTCTGACAAGAATATTCCCAACCCTCTTCCTGACTGAAAAGCTAAAAGTAGGGAAAAATAAAGAAAAGTATTTTGTTTGGTTTTCATGGGCAGGTTTTGAATAGTATCCTGCATGCTGGAAAATCATATTCCTGTGCAGTTTAATTATTGGTTTTCAATTAATTTTCTCTGTCTCTCCAAAGGCAAGTACATTACATTACACTTCGTATCATTACATAATTCACAGCCATGTGGAAAAGCAGCAGACACACCATTGGCAAGTGTCTGCATAAGTCTCCAAGGTTTTCACCCATGTTTTCACAGATGTCCTCTTAGAACCCATCTAATCCCCCACATCAAGGTTTTATAGATTATTTGCACTCACTGGGATTGGTGTAGTATAGAGCCAAGTATGCAAAGATTGCCAGCTGGCCAGAATATTTGATAAATGTGAGAACAAAAAAAATCCCACTCATAGCAGCGAAGAGATCTATTCCTGGAACACCAGCTGGATTGCTGTAATAAGCTATTAAACCAGTGTAGTAAAATGAAACCCAGAGTCACTATGAAGATTATAGAGCAGATCTATTTCCTGCTGCAATGAGGTTTCATTTTTTAAAAATTTTAGATTATTGGTCACTTGCAAGGATAACAAAAATATGCTATAGATTGACCTTTTCATTCACAGATTTTGAGCTGCAATGATCCAAATTGAAGTTGTACAGGACTGTGCTCCATTACTCTTAAGTATCTGCTTCAGTGTCAAATGACTCTGTCAGACTAAGAAACTTTTAAAGAAAATTTTAAAGAAATTTTATAAGAAACACTATCCCAGACCTGGAACTGAAGTAATGATTACAAATATAATTTGAGAAAATAATCTGAGAAAGAATCTCAAAGGCATACAACTTTATCATAATATCTCTTTTTCAATAAAGAAGAATTTGAAAATCTAAAAGAACAGGAGAATTGATCTTCATGGCCATATTTAATAGCATCACCTTGTGATCCCTGCCAAAAAAAAATTAAAAAAGTCTTTTGACTGGAAGTTGTGCTCTCTGATAACTCAGTCTTTCAATTTGTGATTTGAAATAGCTTGGGACTGATTCATGACAATAAACTAAACAACCATAGAAAGCTTAATAAATGAAGTTAATGAATTTAGTAAAACTGACGATGTTGAGATGCCCAACTTTTGTTACTTTTTTACTGTTACCTTTCTTGTCAGAAATAAAAGAAGAAAAGCACCAAAGAGATCCTGGGCCTCCTATAATTTGAGAAAAATCAAGTAATTTCCTAGTTAAAAATGCTATTTCTCCTTATAAAATAATATTGGCCAGGATACCTCAGGAATCACAACAGTATCACCACTAGTAAAAGAATACTGGATTGTTTGCTCTTGCTTGTAATTTTACACAATGAACACTTTGATATTTTGTTCCTCTGGTGACTGAGAAGCTGTAGGAGTGAAAAACTGAACACCCTTGGGTCTCTTGGTTATTGTGGTTTTTAAACTCCAGATGAAATAGAGGGAGAGCAGACATCTCTAGGTAATAACAGAAAAAAAACCCCAAACCACATTGTGTTGACAAAACATTGCATTTTAAAACAAAAAATGAAAAACACAAGGAGGGTCAGTTGCAGATGTATCTGTTCAAAGCTACTATATGCGCTCACGTATCTCAGGTGACACAATCTGTAGCAGATTTGATGTGTGGTTACAGGTAATGAGTGTTGCCAATGGGAAAAGAAAGCAGGATAAAGATGATTTTCTGATTACACCTGATTACCTTTCAGAGTATGGGGGATGGAAACAGGCCAGTGGCCCGGAGAATTTTCCTTTGAGGCTGGATATAGCCAGGGGTTATCCATCTGGAGCCTTTGGTTTGTAAAGCTGTCAGATTTTAAGGCTGTCATAGGCAGTATTTCATATATGACCCCTATCCTGGCAATTGAGAGAATTCTAGTTTAGTTCAATGGATTTAAGAATGCCTAGTATTTTCCAAAAAACAGCTGGCAAAATCTATAAGAACTGAAGAGCATGTCTCCAGCTTTCATCTCCCATGTGAGATTTTGGTGAGACTAATTAGAGACAAGAAAGGCTGAATATTGAATCAAATTTCTCTGCTTGACATTTCAAATATAACAGATACTAAAAATACAATCAGGGATTTATTTATTGTGTTCTCTGATTCCCTCTGAATGATATGTGACACCTTTACTAACAGACACAGAAACCAGCCATCATTTTTGGTGTGGCCAGCTACAGGTTCTCTGTGTCATGGATCTGCTGCAGAGCTCACATAAGCCTCACTAAGCCTTCTCAGTTGCAGTGGCAAGGAAAGAATTTTTTTTTTAAATGCTGATTTTTCTGGCCTGGTAAATTAAAGCCATTCATCTGTTACAGCTGTCTATATCATAAATCAAAAACACTATTTATATGTATTAACCTGGGGACCTTAGCAGCCAGGGGAGAGAGCTTTGTAGAGATTGCATTTGTGCCTTTAGAAGCCCTTCCTCCCTCCCATTGAAACAGGCTATGTTTAACACAGGTTAATGAGATTTCAGTTTTGCCTGATGCAAAAAGCTTTGCTGTGGTTGGGGAGGTTTTTTGCAGAAACTGTCTCATTACGAGTTTCTGAAAAGAGGAAAAAATATGTTTCTTTCTGTTGCAACTTAAATTGCTAGGGACTCCTTTTGTTTCTTTTTTTTTTTGTTGCTGCTGAGGTGTTTGCTGCAACTGCAACCACTGATTGTATCTTCCTGCTCTGTCCTTCAAAGCAGACGACTTCTGTTTTGTCAGTGTTTACAAATGACTGAATGAGTGTTTAGTAATGTTTTTGAAAATGAGGTCTTGTAACAAACAAAGAACAAAGCAGGTTGCTCATCACCAGCGTTAGAGCGTATATTAATAAGGTTAGGGGACAAATATGTAAGAAAAATGTTGATGCCTAAAAATTTCTTTTCTAGCGACCTATCATTCCCACAGATGGTTTACTTTAATTCTTGAGGTTATGAAATTAGGGTTTAATACACTTACCTGTGTATAAATAGATACCTAAAACAGGAAAACAACAAACCAAATCACATCAGAAGAGAGAAATAGATTTCTGGTGGCTGGATGAGGATTAGTTGCCCTGGGAATGCAACTTGGATCCCAAGCAATACTTCATGACACTCAGATATTACTGACATGAATAAAGGCAAAGAGAAGGTAAATAATGTTCATGAGCATCTTTAGAATTTATTAGGAGTTACTGTGGCTCATTGGTGCTAGGTATCCTTTCAGTTTTTGATCTGGCATGGCCTGATCTAGCTCAAGTCCCAAGACATGCTGCCTTGGTTCAGTTACAGGTCTACATTAGCAAGCTCTTCTTTTCAGCTGTGAAGATTCTTGATCAGAGAACAGTACCTTGCAGAAATAATAGCTTGGGTTAAAGCTAATTTGAGGATCTCTGCACTTTTGCCTTACTATATACTTTGGGTAAGCTTAAAAAATTGTGAAAACTTTGGGAGCAGTTGAAACATGTATTATATAAAGTCAGTAGCAAACTATAGGGGCAGTTACACTAGCTGAGGCTTGTGACAGCAAAATCCAAAAATCTCAAATAATAATTTGTGGCACATTTTAAGAATGAAAAAAGAAAGCTCTTACAGAAGGCAGTGCCATGTGATAACCCCTAGAAAACTGCAAAGATTCAATCCAGATAACTGATCTAACCTAAAGGTTACCAACATGCAGATTAAGTTCTGGTTTTGTCATTTTTCAAGGCTTATGAGTTTAAAAATCAAGCTGGCCAGCATTACTTGGCATATTTTAAATTCCTTGGCTGATTTAAGATCAGCCAGTACTAGCAAATGCTGTTTTCCTTTCTTGGATGCATCCCCTTGAGGGAAAACTCATTTTTCTGTCTTTCTTTGTTTGTTTGAAACAGAGGTCCACAAAAAGTCTGTCTGAAGAGTTCGTGAATATGTTTAAGTGTACAGCAGTCTCAAAGTATTCTTATGTACTCATCAGACTGCCACTGGTGCCTGGCAGTGGCTTTTGGCACATGTGGAAGTTCATTTTACAGCTTCTAAATTCCTACTGTGGGCAAATTGAAGGTGTATTCATTTTATGCCACCATATTTCACTATTTTGCTTGAATACGCAGAGCAGAAAAATCAGTCACCTTCAAAAAGAATCTTAAAATATTTCATTGCATATTTTTATAGACATTCCTATACTGAAGAAGAGGAAACCCCTGCAAACTGGGTGTTGTCTCCATTAAGAATAGAAGTTAATTGCCCATAGAGGTTATCATTAACCTGTGTTTGAATTTCAGACATAAACATGAAGAAAAGAAAATATGAGTCAACAAGAAAATGCCATACAACCCATGAGACAGAAATTGAGAGGCATCTGGGATTTAAAATTTAAATTAAATACATACATTTAAAATTTTACTTAATCTGACCTATTTACTGTGTGCTTCTACTATTATTTTCAGTTGATTACTGCAATTATTCACTAAAAAAAAGATTCATTAATTATGTTCCATAAATAAAATCATTATAAGCTTATTTTATAATCACTAATCATTGTTTTTAGAATTGCAGGGTGGAGATGAATACATTAAATATCAGTATGTCACGTTTATTAGTCTATACTTATCATTTAAGCTCAGCATCACATTGTAAGATTAAATCACCCTCTGCCACAAGCACAGAAAAGAATTAAAAATTGGAAATATGCAAAACAGTTTGGCAGGATGGGGACAACTGAATATTTTCTGCCTAGGCCTGAATAGCTGCTAAAATACTTAAGCCGCAGGGTTTCACAAAGAGACTTTAATAGCAGGGTTGGGAAAGAGGATGAAGGCAGGGCTCTCCCTAGACAGAGCTACCCCCAGCTCAAGGGCTGAAATCAGAGGATCTGTGTCTGCCCTAACACTGCCACTGGCAGCAGCCCAATTAAAAATATGTGAGATATCTTGTTCACTGTCTGCTAATACAAGCACTCATGTGGAGCACAATTAATACAAGTCCACACTTTCTGACTATGTCACTTTTCCCCCCTTTGTTGTTAGAACTCACGGTGAGAAAAGCTAATATCATTCATTAACAAATTGTGTGTATAGTTTCTGTAGGAAGGGAATTACCTGTCCTGAGCACAAAAGAAAAAAGGATGCAGACATCCTAGGAGCTTTTGCTCTACTGAGAAGTAGTATCCTCCTTATCTTTTAAAATGCTTAAATAAAGTCTTAGCAAATTTATTCAACACTGTTTAGAGGACAGCTGAGATGCCATTATATCGTTATATTCTTAGGACTCATTTGATCAAATTTTGGGATATTACAGGCTACTTAAGAAAAAATTGACATTGGAGCAGCATGTTCCTGACAATCTTCTGTTTCATTTAGAAGAATATATAAAGGCCTGACAATTCACAGGAAAAATCAGGCTTCTAGCAACAGTTCCAGCTGGAAATCTGTATTGACATAATGAGCTAAAATCTGACTCCCAAGGCTCCTTTCATTGTGTCACACCCATGCTGGGTTAAGTTTTCTTTTCAGTCATGTTTCCTGTATTTTCAAACAGCCTTTCTCAGATCCCAGCAAAAATCAAACCAAACCAAATCAAAACCACACCTTTGCCTGGAGTTTATTTAAATTGCTGAGCAATGTTGAGCATGTATTCACATACATGGAGGTGGGGAGGAAGAACAAGGAAAAGAAACAGAAATATGTATTTAGTAGCCTTAGAAAATTTTCCTAAATGACAGACAGCAGTTAAGGTCCGCCTCAGAGAAGCTCAATACAAGCCAGATAAATTCTCTATTTCCACAGAACACCAGATGGCTGGAGCTGTTCCACACCATCCGTGGTCCAAGTCTTCTCTCTTGTAGGAGACAAATGAGCTGAGGTGGTACCAATCAAAGCTGCTTCACAGAATATCTTCCCCTGCATTATGGTCTTCACCATTTGGTTATTGACTGGCAATTCTGCCAAAGCAAATGCACATGACAGTAGAGTAGGCATGAACTGTATTCTGCCTTAAGCTCTTTTGTGCTATTCTCTTTCTTTACAAGGTTTCAATCCCAAATTATCCTCCCAAACAGAAACCTGTCTATTTCTCGTGCTCAGTTCATTGTTCAGGGTTAAAATTTAGAAGCAAATGCCATGTTTTTGTGACACTGCAGGTGAAAGCCAGGTCTGTATTGATTCAAAGTCCATCTATAGAAGCACCATAAACAATGATGGGCATTTAATCAATTGTTTAGATCCAAAGAATTCATTCTGCTTACCAAAGAAAGTGGGAAAAGCCTCTCACCCAGCTTTTCCTTATTCCAAAATGAAATTACTCTGGTGATTAAGAGAAGCTGCTAATAAATTCTCTGCAGCTGACAGAATTAAAGTGAAGACAGGAGATGGCGAAGAAGGATTGAGTTCAGAGCACAGTTTATACAGGTTGATTGCATATGACAGATGATTACCTTAGTGTAATAGGGAGCAGCTTTGTACTTACTAAGAATTTAAGTGATTCTCACTTTTAACTTGCCATCTGTATGTGTGTATATGCACAGAACTCTAGGCAGTCATTCTAGACTAGTGTAGCCTACAATAAAAGCACATAGAAATGCTAAAACTCCAGTCAGGCTCAGTGTGCTTGAAGCATGTGGAAACCTTAAAGCAAATGCTTTATTCAACCCATCAGCTTTGATATACCATTCCAGAGGAATTGGAAAGAGGAATATGATGGTCCCTTGTGAGAGAGCTTTCTCAGACATTTTGATAATTACGTGCTTATCTCAAAGGATAAATTTTAATTTCATAAACCAAACAGTACTTACCCTGAACTCCAATGGGCTGTACTTTAGAGAAATAGCCTCTCAACCAAGATTGTAAATATTTCCGTGGTAATCGCTTAGTCTCTAACACAGATGACAAATTTGGAGTTAATCATAATTCAAAATTCAAAGAAAATTAAAAATCCAGAAATCCAGTCTAGAGAGTAAAAAATTGAACAGATGAAGAAATTTCTGTTCCCTGACAAGAGAATATGGCCACCCCTTAATCTTCTCTTTAAAGTGAAGATAACTAAAATGCTGTGGGATTTGTTTATTTTTTCTCTGTTTTGTGTTTCCCAGTTGTGTCTCCTCTGAGAAGCCCTTTCACTGTTTCAGTGGCTCTTTCGAACAGTGGTTTCATGATCGGGTACAGCAATTCAATGGTAATAACCTCACCAGTTGGTTCGCATTAATACAGAAGTACACTGGGTAACTGATGGAAATGAACTTTAAAAATCTATAGACTCTCTATGATTCATGCTTGGCAAATAAGCAATATAAATCAGAGACTTACTTGTTTTACTATCTTTTGCACTTGTAATGTCCAACACAAACTCCTGTTAATAAATCCTTATTATGATGCCTCTGGTAAATTTTGCATATGATGTATATATCAAGAGTTGTGCTGGATATTTGATGTTTTCCTTTTGTATATTCCCAGAGAGCACACACAGAAACAGAAATTATAGTACATGCACAAATAAAGGCAGCAACAGGCAAGAGTGTCCATACTTACGTTGTTTAGTATTGGGATGGCAACCAAAAACCTCAGCCTGAGAAGCACATAAATGTTGTCACCTTTGCTAGGGGTAAAGGATCTTTGAAATGTTCATACAATCTTAGAATATGTATAGTTCAATTTAAATGTTGAATTGCTTGACTGGATTCTAACAAAGCCTTTATAAACTGTCAAATGCAGCTGATTCTCCGGGAGTACAATGTAACACATTTGTGTTTAACACATACTGAGAGACTGAGAGCATTTTAATAACTTATGAAGTGTACCTGCTAGTCACATTTTAAATTTATGCAAATCCTTTTAATTCTTTCCAGGTTTCTTTTTTTAAATCAGTGAAAGATTAAAATTTGGCATTTAAAACAAGCTATTAGAATGAACAAAGCAGAAAAATCATCTATTCAAATCTAATGGTATTTTTATTCTTTATTTTTCCTTTTGTAATTTCATGGAAACATAAAATTTTATAACAAATGGCCTTACTGGTGCAGTTTGCTATATTGGAGGTAGATGAAATTCACAGATAATTTGCAAGGTAATTACTGACCTCTTGGGTTGACTGTCAAGAGAGAAACTATTTTCTTTTATCTGCATTTTCTTAGTATTTCATATTCTGTATTAACTTAAGAAAAAAAAGCATACAGGGCAACTGACAGACATAACACTAGGAGAAATTTACTTTTCAACATTGAATAAGGCTGTCAGCTTTCCTCCCCATTTAGTAAACACATGTATAACAACTTACTTCCACCCAGAGAATAATGGGAAGAACCTAAAACCAGAGCTAACAGTGGTATAAAAGAGTGAAAAATTATTTCAGCAGGTATGACTCAGAAATTTTAGTTAAACATATGTCATTTTTGTAGTAATTTTTTTGATAAATTAGAACATAATGCTTAAAGGAAATTTTGTGGCATCTACCATTATTTACACTATGCCAGCTTTGCAAGAATGAGTCAAACTCTACTTCTTATGCACTAAAAAATTTATTATATAGTATTTGTTCCTAGACCAGAAAGGCATTCTGAAGAACACCTGGTAGAATGGACATGCGTGGGAGTTAGCAATAGGATGCAAAAGGAAATCATCTAACTTGATTGATGATTACTCAAGGTACTGCAAGAGAGTTGCATGTACATATTTTCATCTACAAAATTACAGGGAGATTAACAAAGACAAAACATATTACTATGATTATATATGTGGCGTCATTTTTCACCACATAACAGAAATTTATAGCAGCCACATATGATTTAAACTAGTGAGAATGACACTTCTAGAAATAAACTCAGTTAAATCAAACTAAAAGTAAGTATTAAGAATAAGTAGCCATCCAACAAGCTTCTAATAAAAAAATTATTCATCTGAAAGGCAGTGCAAAGTTTTAGAAAGAAATAATTAATATACACTGTTCATGTCAGAAAAGATGATTTCTTTAAAGCTAAAATGCTTAATACATCGTCAGTTGAACTCTGAACTCCAGTATCAACTCATCAGCTAAATTGCATCCCCTAGATATAGATACATTTCATAACCATTTGAATTTGAATAATGGTGATCACATCCAATATGTGCATTGGAGTCTAGTCCCTCTGTAGCTGATGATGCAGATGCAGATGCTTCAGCAAATGTAGAATTTTGTCCTTCCTTTTATCTCCCTTTTTTTAAAAGAAAATACAGCCTTTCTTATGGCAAGACTTTCTTCTCAGGAAATAGTTAACTGGCTAATTTTTTAATCTGTGGGAATTTTTAAAGACAATCCATGAGTCTCATATATAATTTCCACTTTCTTCCCTTCCCCTCCCCATCCCCCCCTTGCTTCTGGACATCTATACCTTCCCTTGTAATTTTAAAATTTTTGCCTCCTTTCTCTCTACTTTGAAAAATCTTTCTAACCTACTCTGTTTCTCCATATTAATCAGCCATTTAGCCTTCATGTAACTACATGAATTAACCACAGAGAGCCCCAGGATGAAAATTCCTAAAATGGACTATATCACTGTATAAAACTTGTGGATTAATATGCAATTTAAACACTGTTCTGCCAAATCATCTTTCTCCTCTTGCATTCTTTTCTAACCTGGAGTATTATGATATTTCCGACATATTTGCCCAGAGAAAACTATTTTTATTTTATTTCTCCTATCCAATTTTCTGTCTTCCCATTCTTAGTGTGATTGAAAATTCTTGAATATTGGTAATTCAAATGGGATTACATGTATGGTGACTTCTCCTGACCTGAAAGTTTTCAGGTGTATCAGAATTGTTTCTTGACCCAAAATGGAAGAGTACAAGATAAACAGATCTCTCACACCAGTAGAAACCTTTAAGGTTTCTGTTTGTATATTCCTCAGTAGCCTTTACAAGTGCTTATGTTTTAGGATACAAGGCAGCAAAGAGGAGACAGAATGGGAAAAATAATTTTCTGGAAAAAAATCCTGTTGAAAAAACTATTTGATCTTGATATGAAATATAAGCATTGAAAAGGACTCAATACTGAACAAAAAATTCACCCAAATCAGCAGAACACTTTTGTCTTTGCCAATTTAGCACTTTCTGGAGTAGGCAATTGAGCTACATTGCAGACACTCGACAGTGAAAAAGTTGGACCTCTCTTTAGATATGGGATATTGTAATGAATAGCAAAAGGTATCGGGAATAGAAGAGCAAGAAAAATCAGTAAATAGGATCTGTTGATGCACTTAGCAGACAATCAGTGTGCTGTTAGGTGTGAACTTCTCATGCTAGGTGCAACTATTTTGGAAGTTCCTAGTCAGAAATCAGGAACAAGTACGGTTTATTTGAAAGTATTGACAAAAGGTGGCAAGTAATATTCTTTTGATCTAGAGTAGCTTTGATAATTTTAAGAACTTTGTTTATAGTAGGAAATGAGAACAGTAGGTTTAATTACAGCACTTTGTCCTTGTCCTTGTTATGTTGTTACATAAGACATGTAACCCATTTCCCAACCTTCAGTCTGGGCTAGAGTAGTGCAAAAAATTCTCTTAATCAACAATAGTGATGTCTGGACCATAATTTTTCTGAGAAACAATGGTTAGAAAAACATTAATATAAGAACTATGTGTACAACTGTACAACCAGAAATGTGCTTTTTCATAGCTTTTGTTAAAGAAAGATTTTAGGTACTTCTAAAAAAAAGGATAAAAACAAGTAAAACTCTCTCCCTTTCAACCCACACTTTTCTGCTCTTCTCAGAAACAGGGTTTACAAATCCTCCATATATGCTTAGTTCCTTCTGCCCTCCCAAAATACTTCTTTTGCATTTCTGTAAAATAAAGCCTTGTGGAGGTTTCTGAGGTGTTGCACATATTTTTAAGTATTCAAGAAGCAGCAATAACAGAATTAATCTTTTCCTAGGGGAAAACTTGAATTATGGATGACAAGCAGGATAATCGGCTGCTACAGCCAACCAGTCTAGTGCTAGAATCTGCTGCTACATTTTGCTTGTGTCCAAGGTGGTCTTCACCTTTCTAGCACCATCACAAAGGAAACTTGAAGACAAAAATAGGAGCACTTTCCATCATGTAAATAAACCCACTACTTTTCTAAAACAGCTGGATATCTCCCATATCAACTATAGTGCTGCATTTGAACTATGGGTAAACAAATATACTCCAGTGAGTATATGCCATATAAATATATAAATATAAATGATGCATAATATAAGTATGTAAATATACTGTCAGTGAACAGAGAAAAATAAAGGATTGCCTTACTCATGGACCACATACACTTAGCTAGTTTGCTCTTAAGTGATGCTTATCCAAGTATGCCCTTCTTTGTAACATCCCATGTTGGACAATCCCAGTGCACGTGATACAGAACATGGCAGAACAAGGGTAGCATAACTTGTACTTAGAAAAATATATAGAAATATGTATTTTCTACATATTTTTTCAGTATTTGAAACAGCTGTACTCTTGAGATGATCTACACAATAAGGAAAGCTGTTACTGAAGCAAGGACCGCTATATTGATTATTGTATTATCTCCTGTGGAAGCAAGGGATTGTGATTGGGTGATCCCTATCCACCTGTATATTCTGCATTAGGATTGCTACTGATGATAAAGTGTAACAGAGTAATAAAAACAAGCCTGGGTGGCAGTAATTGTACTTTTAGATGTAATCTAGAAAAGATTGCTTCTAATGCAGATGAAAAACATGAGCTTTTGCAGAACAACATGAACCATTTTGATATGACAAGGTTTCCTTCCATTTTATCAGGAAAAAAAGTGGGTAAAGACTATTTTGGTTCTGTTCCTAAACAGGGAAAATTGATGGAGTCAAGATGCAAGAAGCAACTTGTTGAAAACGAAGATAAAATTTTGATGAGATAGAAAAGTTGTAAAAAGCCTTCCTATTGAGTTAGAACTGATTTATCTGTCCCTCTGACCATTATCCATTATATATTATTCTATTTATTGAATGTAAAATTAATTAAAATAATCAAAATTCAACTTAAAATAGGCCCTTTCAAAAGGGACATTTAAATAACATATTATGTGTTTTATAGAAAGGCACTTGGAAAAGGAGAATTCTCTGCAAGGTTTAAAAGAACAGGTGTGGTATTATCAAATGTTTGGTATGCTCAATTTCCTTCCTGGGACAAACATAATCTTTTTCTCCTCACTGTTTCTCATCATTATTCACTGAGAAGAAGTGATGAAATTCACCTTTTTATGTTCTTACAAATTAATCTTTGGTGGTGAAAATGGAATTAAGTACATCAACTCCACAAAATTTATGTTGTTTTGCCCTATTGCTTGATTATCCCAGAATCACAGAATATGATGAGTTGGAAGGGACCCACAAGGATCATCAAGCCGTGCTCCTGGCCATCTCCAAGAGTCACACCATGTCACCAACACCAGACTTCAGCCCTGTCAGGCTCAGTGTTGTGACCCCACCTCTGAGGAGCTGGTTCCAGCACCTGTACTGACCTGTACCCAGCCACCCTGTGGGTGAATAAGCTTTTTCTAATACCAAAGATAAACCTCCCCTGAGAAAACTTCAGGCCATTCCTTTGGGTTCTGTCACTGGTTACCATGGGGAGGAATCAGTGCCTGCCCATCCTCTTCCCCTCACAACAAAGCTGTAACTGCGATGAGGCCTCCCCTCAGTCTCCTCCAGGCTGAGCAGACCGAGTGATCTCAGCTGCTTCTCATGGGGCTTCTCCTCAAGGCCTTTCACTGTCCTTGTTGCCCTCCTTTGGACACTCTCTAATAGTTTAATATCTTTCTCACGCTGTGGCACCCAGAACTGCCCCCAGCACTGGAGGTGAGGCTGCCCCAGCTCAGAGCAGAGCAATCCCCTCCCTTGCCCACTGGCCATGATGTGCCTGATGCCCTCCAGGACAGGTTCGGCCCTCCTGGCTGCCAGGGCACTGCTGGCTTATGTTCAACTTGACATTGACCAGGACCCTCAGATCAGGACATCAAATCCCTCCCTTTCTTGGCACTGCTTTCCAGCCTCTCATTCCCCAGTCTGTTGTTCCATCCCAGGTGTAAAATCCAGGAGCTTCCCTTGTTAAAATTCATAGTTGGTGTTTTCCCAGCCTTCTAATTTGTCAAGATCTGTCTTCAGGGCGTCTCTGCCCTCAAGGGAATCAAGAGCTCCTCCCAGTTTTGTATTGTCTGTGAACTTGCTTAGTGTCCCCTCCAGTCCTGTGTCCAAGTCATTTATGAAGATGCTGAAGAGGAGAGGGCCGAGGATGGAGCCCGGTAGAACCTCAGAGGTGACAGGTCACCAGTCTGATGTCACCCTTCACTGTAACTCTTTGTGTCTGACCCATGAGCCAGCTGCTCTCCCGTCACATGATGTGTTTATCCAGCTGTGTGCAGGACAGTTTTTCCAGAAGTATTCTGTGAGAGAGAGTATCGAAAGCTTCACTGAAATCCAAAAAGATTACATCAAGTGGCTTTCCTTGATCAACAATGTGGGTTACCTTGTCATGAGAGGAAATCAGGTTTGATAAGCCAATGACTGCATTGTCTTTCAGGTGTTATTCAATACCTGCCAGAATAATTTTCTCCATAATTTTATCAGGCACTGCATATACATTATCCTGCATTGAGGGACACTAATCCATGAGGCACAAAGACAGATGTTCATATGGGAATATGCTGTTCATTCCTCTGAGGGGAAGACATTATTTAAAGGCACATTAAGCACAGGGCTTCTTTCACACCGTGGTTTGTCAGGAGAGAAAAAAGAAGGAGATATGTTTTTTTGCAGAAGCAGTTTGTAACAGTACTGACTTCCTAGAAACCAATGTGCTGATACCAGGCAAAACTATCCTGGCTTCTAAAATATAAACTGCAATCTACTTCTCTGTACATTCTAGAAATTGAATGCAGCGGGAAATCCCAGGAACTGATGTGAAATAAGTATCTCCAGAAGTACTGGAAAATACAGGAAAAAAGTGATGAAGCTACTTAGGATTTAAAATGTAGGCATTTTACTATGTGTTTTACAGATCACAGGAGAGGATAATCTTCTTCAAGGAGGCAACTTGCTTTGAGCTGAGATTTTAAAAATAACAGCTTTGTTTTTCTGTCTTATCCTGCACTGTCTCATCTCTGTAAACAATATAAGGTCTGAGATGAATTTACAACCAGCTAAAAGGAAAAAGACATAACAAAAAAATTTCTCCTTAACAAGAGGGATATGACCTTTAAAAACTGTCACACCTGGAAACAGTGTGACCAAAACATAGTGTGAATCTGAAGTTATTACAGAAAATTTTATTTTATCTCCATATGTAGCGAGTTCATGAGCAGAAGACAGCTGCTGAATTTTCTGCTGCTATTGTTCCACCACCCCACTGCATCCATGGGATAGCTGTTCATGCTTGAAAATTCTTGTGATATATTTCTATCCCATGTATGATTGTAACCAGGACAACATTATGGCTGCTAGTGGTATTAAAAGAAAGCAAAGAACCAAATACTAAAATTTTAGTCTACAGAGACATTCCCTGCAAAATTAGAAACAAGAAGTTCTGATATACCACCTTGTACATATTCTCCAATTCGTTATTATTTATCCATCAATGTTACGTACAGGACAAAGCAAAAATCAACAAAGCAAAAACTCCTTCCATCCGGCCTCGACATTCAATGCTTGATATGTGTTTTAGAAGTATATATATCACACAATTCCTCAATTCAGCTTCTTTCAAATAGTTGTTCTAAATAGCTGTTCACTGTTCTTTAATGCTGAATCTCCTAACCTCACAACACAGTCTTGAGTCGTTAAAGTCTTATACTGAGTAAAATGAGAGTATGAGAGCACCAGAGGAAATACTGCTTTGAGAGATCATGTTCTCCTTTAGGTCCACCTGTTAGTGGTTTTGGTCACATCAGATGGGCTCCTTGGAAGCAGAATCTCCCATTTGTCTCCACTGATCATGCTTCAGTTCACATTATGCAGGGGTCTCTGAGTCCTTGCAGATGAATTTTGAATGGAAAGAGGTGCACCCCAATAGCATAAGTAACACTCTTCAGACATTAGCAGGGGTTCAGTCCATGGGTTCATATGAAAGTAAATCTCATAAATAAAAATTTGAAATAAAATCTCATGAGGACCATTATCATCATCATCATCTTAAACCTGTGGACTTTTATCTTAGAAGGTACTCTATTTTTAATTCCACAAATGATCCCAAGACATAAAACAAATAGAATTTTTATTTAATTTTGAATCTGAAAGTTCAAAATTAAAATGGTCATTTTTGCTGAAGGTTTCTGTTTCAAAACAAAATATTTTTTATTACATGTTTGAAAGTTTTTTCCTGAACTGGCCCTTGTTGTAATGTATATTTTACATTAAATATTTTCTTTATTCAGAGGGGAATGGCAACCTGGGTGCTGTCCAGTTATGAATTAATAATGTTCAGGAATCAAATACCACAGAGATGTATCTGGTCTAAGAATAAAACAGGAAGGCTGAGGAAAGAAAAGATCAGTATCCTCACAAGACAGGAACTTAAATGGAGGAATTCCTACCCTAAACTTGTGTGTATGACAGAAGTTATCACCACAGGTGGGAAAATTTCTTGCAGAGCAATTTGGTTCAAAACTCTAGAATTTTGAAGTGGGATGTATACATGAAAAAAAAAATCTCAAAATCAAAGATTAGGAACGGTTTTAGCTTTGTAGTAGCTAATGGGAACACTTCAGGCCATTTGGAAATTCAAATGAAATGATCTGTCTCAGCTCATGGGAGGGGACCTCATATGTCTGTTGCAATCAGTCTGGAAAGCTCTCTTAACTTCATGGAGGCTTCGCTGAGCAGCTGTCTAGGAATAAAAATTTTCTCTGTTCTTGGACAAGTTACACTCAAAGATTTAGAAAAGGGGCAGGAGATGTCTGTCAAAATGCTTGGTCTCAGAGATCCTACTTAGACTTGTACATACTTTATGCTCTTCAGTGCAGTGAGCAAGACAGGGAAGTTCTCCTGTATTTGCAGGGACAGTGAAATAATTTTAAAACTGAATACTGAGTCTCCATGAAAATGATCTCTGGGAAGTAACTTGTAAATCAGACGCAAAAATGCAGTATCAGAACACAGCATAAAGGATGTCTCATTTGCAAAAACTACTAAAATTTGTATTATGGGGGATAAACTTACCCTTTACCACAAGAGTCTTGTGAAGGAAGAAAAGCAATGTTTCACTCTTTCATCCTCCAGTCTGTTTGGAAAAAGGACTGGTGGAAAAATTCTGGCTTATAAGGCTGAGCTGAACGCATGTTCACAAATTGCTCTGCTTAGTAACTGGTCAGCAAGAAGATATGATCGACCAGAGATCTGAATTCAGGCATGTGTTTCACTTGCTTAAATATGGAGTCTGTTTCCATTTCACATAAGGCCCATGAATCTCATTCATTTATTCAAAAGCAGAGCTGGTTGGATCTCATCATGGTGTGCTAAATTCAAGCCAAGGATAATTGGTGCTGTGACATCGCCTGAGATTTCATGGAATAAAAATTCAATTATGAGTTTAGGAGATGAAATATGGGGAAGTTGTCAAAGCAACTTTATAAGCGCTGAAAGGAATCCACACAATGGCCAAGTCTAAACTAGAATTAATAGTCTCCAATCCTACCTGTTCTGGTTCTTTCAAGCTTTGGGATGGCAGTAGCCAGTGGAGGTGCTAAGAAGCTTCTGGTAAGAGCATCACAAGATTTTATTTTTCACTGAAGTTCAAGAATCTTGTCACTGTTCACTTTGACTTGAGAGTAGTGCCATAAAATGTGAACTATTATATTTTAGTTTAAAAATACCTCACACAGTGAAGTAATACAGTGTTCCTTTTTTTATTGTACAAGAGTAATGAGTTGTCAGTTTCCTCCCCACTCTTTCCTTTACAGAACAAGATACATGCATCATCTTTCAAAAGAAGAAGTGCTGCCTTGACATTTAGAAAATGTTTTTCTAGTGCATGTGTCTATATATTTAAAGGGACTGCAATTTATGAAGTTAAATTAAACAATAAGAACAAAGTTATTTTCTTTATGCTCACTTTATACAGCAACTGTGATGTCTCTAAAGGTTATACTCGTCTCACTGCAATAAAGAGGTCACAGGAAGGATGGTCTATTTTCACTGCTGGCATTGTCTGGAGTTACTTTTTCCTGTCATATGCAGGAGCGCTGTACCTCAGTGGTGACAGGTTTTCCCAAAATCTGGGTGTGGAGCAATGGCATTGAGAGCAGATTCACAGCAGGATAAGTGCATGGGAAGAGCACCTGAAACTCCAAGGAGAGGACTGTGAGCTTCTTACACACTCTGTGACCAAATTTAAATGGCTCATGTCACACCAGTGTACAAGGCAGGGAACAGCAGGGGCCCAGCAAACTGGCAAGAGTAATCTTTGATCAATCTTTTGACTCTGATAGTCAGTCCTGTGCCACCCACCAGGGACAATGAGGACAGATGCAAGAGGACCAATGTCTTTGGAGGGGCAGCTAGGGACTGTAGATCACTTTAAGAGATAATTTACTTTCCTCCAGCTCAGGGATGATGAAGTTTCTCTGCATTTTCCAGGCTGATGCACTGTAGTCTTGAATTTTGATCCATCTGTCCAACATTAAACTTTAGGCTATTGTCTTGCACTTTGTGCTGAAATTCCTCTCAAATAAATTCAGCACTGTAAGATAGGGCTGGAAGTTTGTCTCTTCCCACACAGAGTCCAGGACACTGTCTGACACACAATTTTCTTCTCTTTATAGAAAAAAGCTGCTTAAAAAAAGCAAAATGGCACCTTCCAGACATGCTCAATACACATATCCCACCATCATTAAATGATGCAAATAAACTTAGCTGTTTACACTGCAAATATAGTTGAACTGGTAGGTCAATAAGGAATTAATTGAAGAACATACTTGACAATGAATACCCTTATGAAAAGGAACTCAACCATTAAATTACTTGGAAAGAGAACAGTGATGGTGATTGGAACCCTACTGAAAAAAAAGACCAAGAAAGATGGAATGAGCATATCCTAGAATTTATGCACAGTACCTTGTACTCCAGATTTTCTTGCATAACTAAACCAACTTCAAGAGAAATAGAAACGTCACCAGCAAACCAAACTGCATTTCTCATGGCTATTGGTACTTAAATACCTGAAAGCTCAAGTATATCACATCTTATCTCTGAACCTAAACTTTTTTCTCTCCTTCTCCATACAGATAATTTATATTGTCTGCTATTTCATGGGGGAAGAAACTGAGGCAGAGGAGGAAACTTCAATTGCCCAATATTGCCCACTTTTTTGGATGTGACCATAAGAAAGTACAGGCATGTTGGCTGTCTGAAGGAGCTGCTCAGATCATATTACCCTACTTTGTGAGTACAGAAAAAAAGTAAAGTAGAGGCAAATCCTGCTGCTTCAGCTATGAGACTGATGTGATTGTATGGTTCAGGGCTGCTTCCACGGGGCAGAGTCTGAGCTTCCAGTGCTCTGAATCTGACAAAAGAAGATGTCTGTGTAGAGACAAAAGAAAAGTAAAGGTTTTTTTTCTCCCCTCATTTTTCAACATTAGGAAAATACAGTATCTAGTCACTAAGATGTTTAGAAAGTCAGGGGTTGCCTGAGGCTTTCATTAAAACATTGCTTGAGGGAAGGATGAACAAGACAAATAATTAACATGTCTGCATGTTGCTTGGCTTGAGAGCAATGTTCCACATTATAGATGTCTGACAGCATGAATTCAGTCAGATATGCAGATTGCAAATATTGCCACTTGGCTGAAACAGGCTTATTTGCTGGAGCTGGCCTAACTTACTAGGAGACTTATATGCAGATGGATTAATTGAAAAAAAACCTCAGGGGCTTGTTACTCTCAGTGTTGGTGATTTATTTCCCTTGATTACACATATACATGCCTACATATCTTTCTGAATAATGCTATAGGAAGAGATGTCAGAAAACCAGCTCCTTCTACAGATGCTGGTGGTAGCCTTTAATCAGGTTTATGCTGAAGTTTGTTGTGTGCCAGACCAGTCTGATATACACATATCTTCTCAAGAAAAAGCCTCTCACAGGACATGACTTGTTTTGAGCTCCCACTTGTCCTCAGTAGGATTTGAGAAGTTGAGACACTGATGAGACATAAGATCAAAGAGCAGGATCTGAATTTCTATTCATCAAAGGGATGTGAGAAAATAAAAGCTGTCAAGTTGAACCAAACTAACCTGTGCCTTTTCCCTGAAGGTTGAACTGGATATGATATGATATGATATGATATGATATGATATGATATGATGTGATATGATATATGATATGATGGAAATGACAGGCATAAGCCTTAAAGCAGGTGATAGTTTAGGGTCTAGGGACAAAGATTGTAACTCGTGTTCAGTAGAGCCTTGGTCACACAACCCATTTTGAATTTGACTAATCTCTTTTAAGATTCACTTACTTTATTGTTCTCTCAAATATCCTGTGGCAATTATTTCCATAGCTTTCTCTTTGCACACTGTGAAAACAAAATTCTTTGTTGTAACCCTGCTGCCTTGCGAGTCATAAACTCTCCACTGGTTCTTGTTTTATGAATTCTGCAATTTTTTAATTTTATAGACCTCTGTCACTAAATTTCACCCATAGTCATCTCTTTTTTCCAGATAAAAAGATATCTTGCCTAGTTTGTCCCCATACTGGAAGCTGCCACATTCCTCTGATCATGCCTGTTGTGCACATTGCCCTCTGCAGCTCCAGGGTACCTCCCAGCAGTGAAGCAGGTCTGCACACATGTCATTTGGGGTGTGGGAGCACCATGCAGGCAGTGTGTAACATCATAACAACGTTTTTCTCTTTTGCTATTACTTATAACAAATCCTAAAATTTGCGTTGTCTTTGGATCATTGACCAGATGTCAGTACCCCGAGGGCACCACCAGTCCTGGCTATGCTTGCCCACACCTTCCATGGCTTCCCCATGCTCAACCACAGCCACCCTTTGTCTTCTCCTCCCTTCTCACAGAGCAGCCATCTCTCACTGCTCTCTGAGAGCTGATTTTTTTTGGAGACTGTCTGCAATTAATCTCAGAGAGCAGTCAGGGAATGTGAAATGTTGTAACCTTCACAACTTGAAAAAGGCCATATGAAAAAAATCAAACACACATGTTGTTTTTCACGTTACTACTGATTACATAAGCGTTGAAACCTAGTTCATTCCTTCAAGGAAATTTTGTACACAATGTCAAATCCTGTCAACTCCTTAAATAGTGTAATGCACATCTATATTGGGTTTATAGGCAACATTCAGCTGTCTATTTTAGTGTATTAGGTTGTGTAGAGAGAGAGCAAGAGCACTGCAAAAAAGTATGACATACTCCATTGACTCATGTTGCTCCAAGCACAAAACCACTATATTTTACTTTGCTGTGGTGTGAGATTTCGATCTCACATTCTTCCTAAGTAATGAGACTTTTTGGGTCACAGAGGGCAGAAGAAATAAGGTGTGAATCATTAGACTTTCCAATCTATTCATCTGGAAGAAAAATAATGCCTCACCTGAGTAAAGAATAAGACAAGATTGAGAAAAGGAAGAAACAATGAAATATTGGAGCTTGTGGTGGGTGCAAATTTACTCAGTCAATGTTTATATATGACTGAGGAAGAAGAGAAATGGTGAAATTGTGATGACTTGAGTTGCTAAAAATGTCAAATGCTTGTGATTTTGCAAAATACCTGGGAACCTCCCCCACAATTTAAGGCCTGGGAAATTATTTAAGATCAATGTAGAATAACACATAGAAGCTAGGGGAAATAAGTGCAATCATGGTCACTACATTAGCTACCTCCATTCTAGGAAAGAGTAGCATTTAATAAAATCTCAATTCGAGAACAACTCCATCTTAAATTTTGAGAGCATTCTGCTTCCTCTAGGTTTTAAAGGAAGTTCCTGCTGACCTTTTTTGTACACACGATGCTTAGAAAACAACCCATTTCAACTGAGAAAGAATGGACAATAGTATCCCATACAAAGTTTTTTAAAAATGAGAGCCTTTTATAGCACACAAGACAAAAAATTTGGTCTATACATTCAAAAGAGATATTCAAAAGCTGGATTGCTTGTGTAAAAGAGAAGTTATTCTAAGTTATCTATGATATCTATCTAAACTATCTATTTTCTTTTTAAAGACTCAGTTGTGTACAAGAGACTAGGTTAGGTGAATAAAATAAGGATCTTGGTTAGTAAGTATGAAATCCAACAGAGTCGTGGAGTGAGGAGGAGCTGTCTGCTGTCACTTGAGAAGGGCCCCAGCTTCAGCACAGTGTCCTTTGCTCAGCTGGGAATGCAAGATTTTCCTCTTTTAAAATTTGCAGTGGTTTAATGTCACTGAGTAGAAGAGACAGACTGGCATGCGGTACAAATGGCTAGAAAATGAATATTTTTGGCCATTTAGCATTGGCAAACAGTTTATCCCTGCAGTAACTACATGCATATGAGTTAATGTTTCTGTTCACACCAGCTGAAGCTAATCTCCTGTTCATCCCTTGTCCTGGGCACTGGTTTGCACTGCAGCATCATCTTGGAGCGTGCAGGGTAGCATTGCCTTTTTGGGTAAAACAAAATGGAAAGATTTACTCAAGGAGTGAGTGCATTTGTTGCACAAACTCCTAAAGACAGGTGCATTTGGAACACAAGTGAGACTACAGCTAGTCCAAAATAAAAGTCCCCAAAATTTGTAGTGTGTTGTCATCACATCCTCAACACCAAAACCCTTTCTTAATTTGATTCTGGGAGGGGCACACTACTTGCTAGTGGAAACAGAGCTACTGCAGTTCAAACCACCCAGGCACTAAGAGCTGCCCAGCTGCCAATCCACTTACCCAGCATATGGAAAAAAATTAGGCTAAAAATGCAACACTCTTCCTCTTAGTTGTGCCTTTAGGCAACAGAGAGAAATTGGGATAGGAAAGCCTGAAAACAGATGTGCTCCACCCCCTCATTCATACCATTTATAGAGACCTGTTTATTCCTAATAGCCCCACTCAAGCTAGCTATAAGAAATTAAATTGTAATATGTACTTTAAATTAAATTGAGCCATGACAATCATTCCTTTTGGTGTCCAGTTCCAATCACCTCTTAAGAGAGTAAGAGTGCCAACAGATGGAAATTGTGTATGTAATTTTGATAACGCTTCTGCTGACAAAGTCATTTAATTAATGGCAGTGAAATCTAAGATTGGAAGTGAACCATGCCAGACAAAATAATTATTGCCTGCTATAATTTTTCCCCCAAAGGCCACCTGCATTATTTATATGATCTATTAAATGGTGCATGCTTTTAAGTAGTTTAGTTATATTTTGAGAATGACCCATTCAAATCAAAACAGCATTTTTCTAACTCTGGATTATAAATGCCATATAAAATAGATTTTTATAATTAAAAATGAAAGCTATGAGTGGCAATCACTTAAATGAGAGAAGGAAAACATTCCCAAAACATTGGGAATAAAGGGCTGACTGCTCTTGATTATTCCTGTGTTTGGCTTGGATGGTCTGGCTGGTTAAAGGGACAGCCTTGAGCAGCTTTCTTAGCTCAAGTTTCTCTGATGGCCCTTTAGGCAGTACAGTTTTGCCACACAGTTTTACAGACTCTGGTATAAGAAGTTCTGCTCTTCATCAGTACACAGCTCTGTTCACTTAACTCATGTTAAATTTTACTGGGAGGTACCCTACTTATTCAAAGTAGGGTACTCTGCAGAGCCCTCCTCCTCAAGGACAATTACTGAGTGGACAGTAATAAAAAGTGAAAGCAAGTAATGAAATCCTGCCATGAAATTTCAGTAGCATTCTTTAAAATATTTTAAATGCCTTTCCTCTCTTCTTCTTATAAGAAGGAGAATATTCCTGGAGTTGTTTCAGATTGGGATTTCATTTTTGATCTAAGACAGATTGTTCTTGACATTTCTTTGTACTGATGATGCCTCAGATGTTATTCCCATAGGAACTTCAGCAATAAATTCTTCTGTATGCAACAGAAGTAATACCAAATCTTAGTTACAAGTGATATGAACATTGCATATTAATGAACTGTTTTGGAATTATGTTCATTACATAGCTTCTATAAAATTTGTGGTTGCCATTTTCAAAGGTGTTTCTCAAAACTAAGGCATCTAACTCTCCTTGATACTATTCTCAGTCTAATTATTTTTTGTTATAGGGGCTTTAGTGAAAACCAGAGGTGCTCAGCACTTTTGGAACAAAATTCCATAGCTAAATATGGATTTATGAATCTGCTGAAAACATCGGGGACCTTTTCTAATAGGTAGTTCTATACCTAATACAGCTGAATAAAAGGAAGGCTTTGAGGTACTAGTGTAATCCAGTGAAAGCTCAGCCTAATCTGTGAATATATGTTCGAGAGTAGTTCTATTTTTGTTGTTTATGTCATCAGTTTTTTGTCCCTGGAAAGCAGATAAGAGAAAGCAAACAGAACATTGCCTGAGTAAAAGGGTATGGATAAGGAAAAACAAAGAACACCAATGATCCTCTTAACAGAAATTAGGAATAGAGAATTTTTTGTAAAGCTGTGTGACTCTCTGAGTCACAGTATGTGCTTTAAAGTGTCAGATCCAAATTAATTTATTTCAAAATTGAAATCAGCAACATTGGCACATACCTTACCTGCAACTGAAATCCAGGGATGGGCTTACAGATATTTGTGAATGGAACAGCTTGGGGATGATGATCTCTGTTTGAGTGGGGAAACAGCCTGGCAGTAATGAGCAATGAAGTAGAACCACAGTACTCATTAGTCATTACTGTAAAACTGAGACTTTCTTTAAACCAGAGACATTTGTCCTCTGCCTCTGAAATTCAAGGGGTTTTCCAGTCATACACCCTGCCCACATCCAGACTCACAAGAGAGAGAGTAAATATTTTTGCATTGATTATGATGACTCTTTGTAAATAAGAAAGTAACAGAAGTCCAGATAATTTGTTGGCTTTGGC
The DNA here is from genome assembly GCF_049639895.1 of Pseudopodoces humilis. NCBI lineage: Eukaryota > Metazoa > Chordata > Aves > Passeriformes > Paridae > Pseudopodoces > Pseudopodoces humilis. The sequence goes on from NC_142201.1 coordinate 20,117,170, forward strand.
TTTCTGCTTCATGATGGAAATCAAAACATGTGACAGGAAGAGTTAACATTTTGTTTTTCATGTTAATTCAATTTTATGGATCACTGAGATATTTAGATGTACAGTACTTAGCCTCCTTGTTTTTTCTAATGAGAATTGACTGGTATGTCTTTTCTATTTCCTTACTCTTTGGTTGCTTTTGTTTCTGAACAGAAATTATGAAACCTGTGACATAATGGTTATTAACTTTCCTTAATAACTTTTTGAAGAGCTGTAAAAAAATTCAAACAGCTTCAAAAGGTTAATAAATTACTAGTTTTTCCTTATTCACTGTTTGGTTAGCTTTAAAAAGAATTTTAAGGAAAGAGCAGTGTTTTTTTTTGGCACAATTCATGCTGCACAATGGCATGAATTAAGGACAGAAATCTTTCTCCTAAATCTTGTCTTCTTGAGTTTAGGCCTTTAATATACCTTTTTGGAGTGTTTGATATGGGATTTTTTATTTGTTCTTGGTTTTGGGGTTTTTTTGGGGGGTGTGTGTGTGCAGAAAACTGAATTACTGAATGGTTGCAGTTTATATCACTGAAAAGATATACTTTGTCCCGGACCCAAAGGGTGATTAACTTTTTGTAAGGAATGAAGTGTCATCATCTTTTTCAATCCTTCCTTTACACTATATAAGTATTTTTAGGCACTCAGATTCATTCATAGTGTGAATCAATTTGGAACACTGAGGCTGTGTCTGAAGACTTGAAAAATGACATTACTGCAATATTCATTTTCAATAAAACTAGTCAGACAAGAGGATGATTATCATTTGCAAACACTCATGAAGCCGTGAATTAATTTTATGAAAGTGTGATGGACTAAACTGGTTCAAAATGATCATTATAACCACTGCATATAGCTATCCTTAATCTATATTTTGAATATATTTTTATTTAACCAGAATTAAAAAAGCTGCCTAAATTTCCTTTGGACATAAAACATAACAAGATAGCAATCCCTGCAAAACTCATAATTGTTAACCAATTATAAACATAACACAAAATATCAATGGCTATGATGTATTTTAAACACAATTATGATAATAAAGTATAATCAAATATGTGCAAGCAGTAGCAATTACTAGTGCATATCATTAAGCCATCTGCTAATTAATCCTAAGCAATAATATGGTTTATTTAATAAGTTTCAGCATTTCCCTTTGAAGATGTCTACAGAAAAATAAGTGGTTTATGTCTGGTGAAGCAGGAAATGGTTCTATGAGACTAGAGTTTTGTAATAGCTTGGAACCTCTCAGATGTTTTTATTTAATTGTTGCCACTACTGCAATAATTTTAAATTTCACCAGGCTGCTGGAAACAGAACCTGCAAGAACAAGAGTGTGAGAGCTGCTTTTGAGTAGAAAGCAGTTCACAACAGCCAAAAAATTGATCACAGATGAGGTCATTTCAAAGGCCTGAAACGATAGGAGAATCTCCCATTGAATTCATGGGACTGCATATGAGATGGGAAGACTCAGTACCTTAATTTTACTACTGAATTCAGTAAATTTATGTAATTGTTCCATCTGGCTAAATGCCTCATAGTTAGTGTCTGGTACTTTAAGTATCAAACATTTTTCCCTGTCATCTTAAAATTTTCTGCTACACATACAGAATATGTTTTGTTCTTTTGCTCCCATGTGAACATCTACTATCAGAATTGATCTGCTCTCAGTTTCCTTATTTCCTCTGTGAAAAAGTCCATTCTGCCAAGTATAAAGGACTATCCTCCCGTAACAAAATAAAATATTTAAAGTATATTATAAGCATAGCACTCCCTAAAGATTTAGAAAATACTCTTTAAACTGCACATAATACATCTAGTGCCAAGTCTTTTGACACAGCTTCATTTTCTTAAAGAAGGAAAGATGTTGCAATTTAGTGCTTTATGAATTTTGTAGTGTTTGAACTGCTACTTCAATAAATGCTAAATTAGCAATATTTGTTTTAAAAAGGGACAGCTTGTGCAAACCTTAGAGAGATGGAGGATTAAGTGATACTTTCATCAATCAAGATGACATTGCTTTTCTGGAGAAGGAAAGGGGGGCTGTGGGAAGGAAACAGGGGGAACAATCAACTTTCATTTCTCTTGAAGGAAGTACTGCAGGGATTTATCAACTGGCAAGTCAAATGCAGAAAATGTCATCTGATAAAAGGCTGTGGTCTGATCCATCAATTCCTCTGAAACTCTGCTGAGAAACTACAGTGCAAAGAGAATAATTTCCGATTTAAACCACTGTATGGGTAGAAGCATTTCATATGGATTTTATCTGACAGTAAGATTAAATCAGCTCAGTTAAAAACAGAAAAGGAGCACTTGAATTTTCATGGTGCTTAACTTTTTCAAATAAAGGAAAAAACATGACCTTGAGTGTCTTATTCATTTGGACCAGAGAGCTAGAACATTCTTGTAAATCTAAAGTAAAGGGAATTTACAGTACAAAGGGAGCTGACTTTGCATCGCTTGCAGTGACATGTACTGCTGCTGCTGCCCAAAGGAAAGGTTATAGAGTGATCAGCTTGTTACTTGCCACTGACAGCTCTGTGAGGTGCATTGCTCCTGCTCTGCAAATGAGTCCAGCTTTTGTTTTTAAACCCAGCCCAACTGGTTTGATCACTGGCATAAGGCAACCTGATAGTTGTGGCTTATTCTGTGGCATCAGACTGAAGCAGAGCTAGGCTGAGTGGGCAGCTCACAGACCTTGCACAAAACTGGTAGGACTCATGGATTCATCTTAGCTTCCTCAGTCTCCTTTCAACAGTTACTTATGCACTGGGGCTGGCATGCAGGTCTCCTCCAGGTGCACAAACAGGCAAAGAAGGTAAAGAAAACATCGTCCAAGCCATGTCCACAGTGGGTGACAATCTGGAGACTGGGTTTGCTGGAGATGTCTCTCCGTGCTTCCACTCAGCTCCCCTCCCTGCCTGCTCCCTCATTTCTCTCCAGGCAATGACTCACCTCCTGCAGCAGGCAGAGAAAATGCACAGCTGTGCCCAGAGCAGGACAGCCGCCCTGTGCCAGATTTCCCCTCTTCCTGCTTTGCCAGTGAATTGTGTTAATTCACTTTGTTTCACTCCTGTCTCATGAGATGAAGTGCAATCACTAGCAGAAATGCACTGTCACACATGACTTATACAGCATTATGTATATTTATTCTTATTACTTAAATACAATCTTCCACCTGATCTTGAATCCTTCATAGTTACGTAAAGCCATCTTTATCAGAAAGTAGGAGATAATCCAAATTCCAAATGAGCTCATTACAGAAGAGTCAATGTAAGATGGCAATTACAGCAGAAAAAATAATGCTTTATAGAAATATAAGGAAAAGTATTTTCATTTGTGTGTCTAACAATAATATAAAAAAATTATCTCTGTCATTTGATGTCTCATACAGAATAAATAACACCATTAAAAATATTATTTTACTGCTGTCTGGGACTTAAAAATACATCAGCTTCCACAGTTCCTAAGGAAATCAAACAGCATGTTTTTAAACTACAGGTTACCAGTATAAAACAAAATAATGCCATTGGCACTTTATGCAAATCAAAGAAAAAGATAGATTCATTCAGTAAATAAAGCCAAAATAGACAAAATAATAAATGCAGTTACAGTATGTTCATAGTTTTCCATGTCAAAAATCTACAGACTCAGACTCATACAACTTAATCTACGCATAGGAACTTTGATAAGAATTTAATGCAATAGAAGGATTCTTTGAGGGGGTAAAGGAAAATCTAGTTTGTCATGAGGTGTTATTCTGACTTGAAAGCATGCAAGTTTGACAGTCCAACCTATGACCAACTACCACCTTGTCAATTGGCACTAAGTGCCACATCTAGTCTTTTTGTAAACACTTCCAGGAACGGTAACTCCACCACTTTGCTGGGCAGCCCATTCCAATGCTCAATCACCTTTTTTGTGAAGAACTTCCTAGGTCCAACTTAAACCTCTCCTGGTGCAGTTAAAGACAGTGTCTGTCCTCTTGTCCTGTCACTGTTTGCCTGGGAGAAGAGACTGACCTTCACCTGGCTACTGTCTCCTTTCCCAGAGTTGCAGAGAGTGATGAGGTCTTCCCTGAGCTGTGTCCTCTCCAGGCTAAACAACCACAGCTTCCTCAGTCACTCCTCACAGGACTTGTGCTCCAGACCCTTCACCAGCCTTTTTGCCCTTCTTTGGACATGCTCCAGCAGTTCAACTTTCTTCCTAATTTAGGGGCCCCAGAGCTGGACACAGCACTTAAGGTGCAGCCTAACAAGTGCTGAGTACAGGGGAAGAATCCCTGCCTTGCTTCTGCTGGCCACACTACTCCTGATCCAGGCCAGGGGCCATTGGCCTTCTTGGCCACCAGGGCACAGGGCTGGCTCATGTCCAGCTGGCTGTCACCAGCATTTCCAGGTCCCTTTCTGCCTGGGCACTGTCCAGCCACACCATCCCCAGCCTGTAGCACTGCAGGGGGTTATTGTGGACAAAATGCAGGATTCGGCACTTGGACTTGTTAAACCCGATATTGTTGGACTCAGCCCATAAACTCAGCCTGTCCAATCTCTCTGCAGAGCCCTCCTACCCTCCAGCAGATCAACACTAATGCCCAACTTGGTATCATCTGCAAATTTGTTAATGGTACACTCAATCCCCAAATGCAGATCATCAAAAAAGGTGTTAGAAATGACTGGTCCCAGCACAGACCCCTGAGGAACACCACTGGTCCCCAGCTGGATGCAGCACTGTTCACCACCACTCTCTGGGCCCGGCCATCCAGACAGTTCCTAACCCAGCAAAGAGTGCTCCTGTCCAAGCCAAGGGCTGCCAGCTTTTCCAGGGAATGCTGTGGGAGACAGTGTCAAAGGCCTTGCTGAAGTCCAAATAGACACATCCACAGCCTTTTCTGCATCCACCAGGTGGGTCACCCGGTCATAAAAGGAGACCAGGTTGGTCAAACACAACCTGCCCCTCCTAAACCCTTGCTGGCTCGGTCTGATACCCTGGCCATCCTGTAAGTGCTGCATGATTGCACTCAGGATGACCTGTTCCATAACTTTGCTGTGCACTGTGGTCGGGCTGGCAGGCCTGTAGTTTCCCAGGTTCTCCTTCCAGCCCTCTTATGGATGATTACCACATTGGCCAGCTTCCAGTCATCTGTGATGTTCTCAGCCAGCCAGGACTGATTAATGTTGAGTGGCTTGTTGAGTTCTTCTGCCAGGTCCCTCATCAGCCTAGGATGGATCTCATCTCATCCTATAGACTTGTGAGCATCTGTGTGACTCAGCTGGTCTCTAACTGCTTCCTCCTGGTTTAAAGGGGGGCTGTTCTGCTCCCTGACACCATTTATTAGCTGAAGAGGTCAACTATCCTGGGGGTGACCTGTTTTGAAATCTTTCTTGTTGAAAACCAAGGGAAAGAAGGTGTTAAGTACCTCAGCTTCTTCATCTTTGGTGACTGTATTCCCCATCACATCCAATAAAGAATGGAGGTTTTTCTTGCCCCCCATTTTTGCTATGAATGCATTTATAAAAACATTTTTTATTTTCCATTACAGTATTGATACCCACAGCTTCCACTCATCTCCTCAGTCACTCATTGGTTTTTGCATTTGCATCTGTAATAATTATCTCAGGCAAGTGAGATACAATGTATTGTCAGTCAGTCTTCAAAGTAATTACGTGGACAAATAAGTGTTTTGTTTTCTTGGTTCCCTAATGGGTGTAAGCATGTGTAGGAGGCTAATGTCTCATCTTCATTTTCCACAGTAGCTCCATCCAAAGAAATATTGAAAACAGTGAAGAATTTTTTTGTAATCTGTATCTCTGCAGTGGGACAAGCTTATGTTCAAATCTGGATTTAGAGAATCAAAACTCTGGGACACATTTAAGGCTTGTGAGAAGGTTTTACACATTCCAAAGTCAGAAACAAACTTGGGAATTTTGTTTAAGTTTAGGCTTTGATGCCAAGGCCTGATTAGAGGTGGAAGGGAATGGACTCTGGATTTCAGTGTTTCCAGTAGTAGAATAGCTATGGAAGAATCTTTTATGCCTCCCTTCATCTTTCTCTGTCCTCATTTTTCCCTCATTTCTCTTCCACTTTTAAAACATAATTATGGAAAAATGTTTTTTCCCCTCCAAATTTCCCATTGAGCCCAATATGCAGACATTTATATGCAAATCAGTTATATAAAAATGCTCTGTATTATCTAAAAACCCTATCAGAAATGGAGAATTTATGCCTCAGCAGGTAATACTTAGTCAAATATTCCAGTGATTTTGTACTGTGTCTGAAGTGAATTATGAAGAATTGTTGAGGATGAGAAATGACCTTTAAGCCCATTTAGTACATTAGAAGCTGATTGTTGCACAACCTTCCAGGATAGTAACTAATTGCTTCCAAGGGACTTCCTGGCACTTCTGATTATTTTTTGTTGTTGTTGTTGTTGTTATTAATCTTGTCATTTATGAGGTTCTTATTCTTTGATTAGAAATTTTGTTCCCTTTTTCAATTAACATTCTTTTTTCATGTTCCTTGTTTCTGCTTTAGTCCCATCATCCACACTATAATTAAAGATGATGCATTACCAACACTAACTTATCATACACCATTTAACACTTATGAGAGTTTTTTCCTTTTTTTATATGTCTTTTCCCCTTTTTCTTCCTTTTTGTTAAATTATACATGAATTTTCAATTTGGCCTTATTTTTCTCTAAAAAAACAAACAAAATTTCTAGACTATCAGTTCTTTTCTTTGAGTGCTGCATTATCACCACTGACATTGAAAATATAGGAACAGAAATCAGTTTTAAAAAGATTTTATACTTGGTTGGAAAGAAGTCAGTGTGCATTATACAGTAGACATTTTACTTAATTTTTAAAGTAATGGTTTAGTTCCCATTTTTGCATGAACTTTTAACTCCCCCCAAGAAAAGTGGAAATTCACGTCTGTCAAACTCAGTGTGATCTATCTGCTTAGAGGTATTTTGTAGCCCTCTGGTGTAACCCCAGGTGGAGGAGGATCTTGTGTGAGCTGCAGGAGAAAGTGTAAATGGGTAATGGGTAAATTGTGATGGCGCCATGAAGTGCTTCTCAGGACATACTAGAGGAATGGTAAATCCAAGTTTTTTTCAGTACTGATGGAAAAAACTCTGCTGCCACCATCCTGATGCACCAGCATTTGTGTGGAAAGAAGGAGCAAGGTTTCTCTTCTTTCTTGCAAGCTGGGACGTGACTGGCACAAGAATCCCTCTCCTACACTGAGTATTACCATATTCCGCCTGTATCCATGAAAAAAACTGTGGGTGCTATTTGAGCAGGAAAGCATTGCTTAGCATAAATGAATTTATAATTCCTCCTTGCCTGTGCTTGGGGAAACATGACGGAAGACAGCTCTGAAACAGCTTATAAAAGCTAATTCAGAAAGAATCCCTGGTATAGCACACTATTAACCGAATTTCGGATATGAAAACAAGGGGAAAACAATGGAATTAATATTTAAAAATGTCTAAATGAAGAGGAAGAAGTATATTCCATGGGCCTTTAAAAAGCATAAATGACTTCAATGTGCCCTGCAGAGAAATAGAAATCTCCAAAACCACTTGTTATTAGAGCTGCAGGTTCCACAAATCTCTGGAGATACTGTAAATTTTATCTGAACTCATAAATATCAATTTCTGTGCTATTCCATTGGGAACCAGTAACTCTAATTTGAGATCTCTATGTCAGATGCTTGATTAAGGAGTAGTAATACATGGAAAAGAGAACTTTTAGATGTGATTACAAGCCACTGTGTTTTTACCCTTTGGATACAAGGGTAATAGATTTACCCTGGCTGGATGCCAGGCACCCATCCAAGCCTCCCTATCACTCCCCTCAGCAGCTGGACAGAGGAGTGAAAATATAGCAAAGGGTTCAGGGGTTGAGATGAGAACTGAGAGAGATCACTCATTAAATACTGTCACAGTCAAAAGAGATTCAAATTAGATGTATTAATTGAATTTATTACCAACAAAATCAGAGCTGGATAATGAGAAGTAAAATAAGACCTTTAAAACACCTTCCCACCACTTCTCCCTCCTTATCAGCTCTCTTTCCTTCTCCTCCAGCAGCACAGGGAGATGGAAATGGGGGTTACAGTCAATTTATCACACATTGTTTCTGCCACTTTTCTGGTAGAGAAGTCCTTCCCCTTCTCCAGCACAGGGTTTTTCCCTGGGAAAGAGTTCTCCACAAACTTCTCCAATATGTGTACATGCCACAGCAGCAGCTCTCCACAGACTATTCCAATGTGGTTCACTCTTTCATGGAGTGCAGTCCTTCAAGAACAGTCTGTTCTAGTGTGGATCTGCCATGAGATCACAGGTCTTACAAGGAATTCTGCTCCAGTGTGGGCTCCTTTCCCCACGTGTCTGCAGATCCTGCCAGGAGTCTGTTTCAGCATGGGCCTCCCACAGGGTCACAGCTTCTTTCAGGCCTCCACCTGCTCCACTGTGAATCTCTGCATCCCTGTTGACCTCCATGGGCTGCAGGGGCTCAGGTGCTTCATCATGGGCTTCACCACAGACTGCAGGGGAATCTCATCTCCAGCACCTGGAGCATCTCCTGCCCCTCCTTCTCCATTGACCTGATGTCTGCAGAGTTGTTCCTCATATATTCTCCCTTGTCTCTTCTCTGGCTGCAATTACATCTACAATGTCACTTTTTTTTTTTTTTTTTTTTTTTTTTTCTTAAATATGATATCACAGAGGATTTACCACCATTCTGCTCTCTAAAGCTTCCTGAGCAGGGGGCATGGAAAGGGAGGTGCTGGTATCTTCTCGGAATCCAGTGACAGGACACTGGATGGGGATGCTCCAAAGCAGCAGCAGAGGAGGTTTAGACTGGACATTAGGAAGCATTTCTTTACCAACAAACACTGGAACAGGAATCCAAGAGAGCTGGTTGGTGCCCCAAGCCTGACAGTGTCTAGGAGGCACCTGGACAATGCCATTAAACACCACCTTTAACTTCTGGTCAGCCTTGAATTGTTCAGGCAGTTGGACTACTGATAGCTGTAGGTCCTTTCCCACTGAAATACTCTCTTCTAGTCTATTCATCCAGAAGGAATATAATAAGCTCTGAAGAGGCACCAGTTAAAAAACATCAATTATGACTGAGGACACATTTGAGCTGAAGTATTTGACATGGAATCTGAAGCAATTCAGATCTGCTTTGCTCTCAAATGCCCTTGTGGGCTGCTGCAAGTTAAATTAGGGTTCTTAGCCTGGTCTTTGTCTATTCCTGTACAGCATTTCTTAGTCTTTCTTTGGAATTTGACTCAGTCTCATTTCAATCTTAATTTTTGTCGGTTCATGCAAAGGTTTTGTCTCAGCCAGGATGTGATAATTAATAAGTTTTGTAACAGTGCTTGTTTTCATAAAAGTTGCAATCATAATGCCGAGGTGTTCTGGGAAGCCTACGGTTTGGACACAATCTATCATAAGAAGTTTTCTGAAGTGCCTTTAGTTAAATTTTAATGTTGGCAAAATAAACCACCATACTCAGCTGTGTTACTAGGTATTTTGTACTGGGAAACATAATTCTTCTAAAGCAAGAAAGCCCTGCAGTTTTGTGGCATACTAAGCTTCTGTCCTGGGGTGACTAGCTTCCCCCTAAAGCAACACTTCATCATAAAAACAGAGTTAATATATATCCTACCAAATCAACTAGTCAAAAAGAGGATCTCATTTCCTCATTGGAGTGAGAGCAAACTTGACAGTTTTCTTCTGCAGCATGTCATAATTCCTCTCTATATTCTCACTCTCTAAACCCAAAGCATTTAAAATAGAAAAGTCTTTGATGATATTTTCTTGATATATGTTTGGGCATAGTAGGTGTGAGAGCTTAAAAAGCATGATTCATATAAAAATGAAATTTCTTGTATGACATCCAGAAACAGCATAAGACTGAGATGAGAGTGAAAATAATCACCTAAATAAGCTCTGCAAAGGGGTGTTAAAAGGAATATTTACCACCATTCAGGGGACTTCAGAAAGACTAAAATATGTCACAAAAGTCTAAGGAACCCTCTTGGGAATTCTGTTCTTCACAAACAGTACCTTTCAAGATAAAACACCAGACACTTATTTCAGTGTCTCTGAGCATCACTTCTTCCACGTGGCAACATTAAATTCCACATGCCAACTTGGTTTTGCGTCCTTATTAAATTCTTTTGTAAACCCTTCATGTCCTCCAAGTATCGACTTTAAAAATCCTCCTGCTTTTGTCATCTATAAATTTTGATGCACTCCATATCAAATCAATTTCTAAATCGCTAATATAAATGTTAAATAGAAAATAGCTCCAGGCAACCTCATCTGTCATATTCTGCCTGGAGAATCCTTTATCATTTATTATGATCCTTCAGGGGCCCACTTACTACCTATTATTAATCCATTTTCCCTGACCAGTCTTCATACCTCCCTCATGACTTTTCTTACTAGTTTCCTATGATCTATATTTGGAAAAGTGCTGCTAATATAAATGCAAATTCACCTCACACTGTTAACCTGTTAACCACAGCATATAAAGATCACATTTTTCTCTATGATATATTCCCAGTTTCATGCTGACACCAGCTAACAGCTATTTCCCTTCAAATACTGCACTATATTCCCTAAGTATGAAGATGTTATCCCATCTTAGATAATAAACATTGGCACCATCTACTCTCTTAGCCTTTGCTAAAATGACAGAGTTGGTCGTCTAGTTTTTGCTAACAGGATGGTTTCTTGTGATTCAAAATGGAAGATCTCTTAGGCAGCAAAAATAATTTCTCCTGTAAGTCAAAGTGATTTCAGCTTCCATAGTTCTCAGCTGCATCACACTTTCTCCCTTGTTGAGTGTGCTGCTTACAGCATCATGTTCCATGTGACAATAAGGATCAGCTAACTGTTCTTCCTCTCTCAATAACTGCAGAGATCAGGCATGTAAAATGGGTGTTTAATTATCCTGCTGTTATCCCATCACCACAAAATGATTGCTTTATTATTTTGGCAGGAAATTGTAGTCCTTGTCTCTTACAAATACTCATTTATCTTACATCTTCTGCTAGTTATGTTGGTTTTCAATGTCTACAAAAGCACTGTGTAGCAGGTGAAAACAATAGCCATATCAACTGCTTTGGAACATTCAGGAATTTATTTTCCAGTTCTAAATTAAGGCAGAATAAATATTTTGCTCTTATTACTGAAGCAACGACCATTACTCCTTAGCTAAGGTTAAGGTGCAGTTGCTCAGCCATGGAGGTGTTTGTTGGGTTTGGACTATTGCAGTGAGAAAAGGGAGGCAGGTGGCAGCTGGAACAAGCTGGCCCTACAAGATCTGCTGAGGTGGAATTGTCTCTGGGACAGGGAAGCAGCAGTCGGTTGCAGCATGCCAGGTGTTACACAGACAGACAGCCTGGGCTGCAACACTGCACCAGCTGTGGGGAGAAAGGGAGAGAGGCTTTGTGCAGTTGCAAGAATGGGAGGTCTTCCCATGGACTGAAGAAACGATGTGTCTCATCAAGGGCATGGGAGACTTTCTTGGGGTTCAGATAGCTCAAGACTCAAGGGGCAGCTGAGTAACAGACTAACTCTTGGGCTGATGTGGCCTCTGAAACAGGGAAGGCAAGGGCTAAATGCATAACTCTCCTCTGTCCAATTCTGATAAGGATGGGAAGAATTTTCTATAGTCAGTGAATGTACATACGGTTTACTCCCCCTTCTTCTTCCTATATATAATTGCAGTACCTCCTTCTGCTACTATAACATATGCCTATTTGAAGTATAGTGCAGCTGTTATTTTAAGAAGAAAAGCTGTTTAATTGGGTAATTAAACAGAATATTGTTTCTACCACTCATAGAAGCTTTTTTTTTTTAATATTTGAGGGAAATGAAGGCAAATCACAATACATGCAATCTCCAAAGAAATACTGGATGATTTTTCAAGAACTTACTGAAATCTCATGTGTTAATTGTATTCATGTGGGCGGAATTTTGGCATAAGCCAAAATTAGCCTTCTTGGCTAAGAAGGCAGAATCTTATTGAACTAAAGCACAAAAAGGAAATATACAAGAGGTAGAAGAAGGTACAGAAAAAAAAAAAAAAAAGGTAAAATATTGCCTGGGTGCTTAAGGACAAAATCAGGAAGGTCAGAGCCTGTCTAGAGCTCGGATGTGTAATCCATATTTAGCAGTATAATAAGGGACTTTACAATCATGTTATTTGTAAAACAAAACTCAGGAAAAAGTAGTGATGCACTGATGACTAGAGGGGACAACCATGAACAATGTGGAAAATATTGAAGCATTCAGTGACTGCTTAGACTGGTAAACAAAATTTTCTTCTAGACCTCTGTATTTATCAGCAGAGTTTTAGAAGGGGGAGTGCAAAAAGTAGTGGAGAAACAATATGTTAGGGACTCCTTAGAGAAGCTGATCTCATGACCCCTGAAGATAATGGGCTTTACATAGGGATGCTGGCAGAGATTGTGGATGCAATGGTGACATTATCATCATCATCATCATCTGTGAGAAGGAATGGCAAACAGGGGAAGTCTTTTAAGTGGAAAAAGGCTAACTCAATGCCTGTTTCCAAAAATGGCAAGGTAGAAGACCCAGGGATCCATAGGCCAGTCATCTTCCATTCAGCCCCTGGGAAAATTGTGGAGCACATTCTATTGAAATCCATTTCCAAGCTTGTGAAGGACAACAAATTAGGAACAGTCAACACAGATTTATCAAGGGCGACTCTTGCTTAACCAACCCCGTGGTGGTGGCCTTCTTTAGAAAAATAATTGGCAATGTGGATAAGGAGAGAGCTGTGATTTTAATGAGCCTTGATTTCAGTGAGGCTTTTGACACTGTATCTCACAGTATTCTCACTTGTAAGGTCAGAATGTGTGAGCAGGGCAAATGGGCTGGTAGGAACCTGTCTGGATAGGCTGGCATGGAAGGTAGTCATCAGTGGCTTCATGTCTGGCTGGCAGATGGTGACAAGCAGAGTAGTCTTGTAGTCTGTTCATCAGCACTGGGGTTCACATTGTTCATTGTAGTCAGAAATGGCCCAAGTGGTGACACACAAACTGTTCTCAGTGAATTCATGGTTTAGGGGCAGTGGCCAACACAATGAATTGCAGAGCTCCAACCTAGAGAGACCCTGTGAAATCTGAGAACTAGGCCAACAGACACCTGGCAGAGTTTACCACGACGTACAAAGGCCTGTAACCAGGATGGGAATTCCCACCCATTGGTACAGGCTGAAACATGATGAGCTGGCCACTGACTTGCTGAAAGCACTGGAAATTCCTGGTGGCAAGGTCAGTAGAGTGCACTCCTGGGTGAATATGAGCCAAGAACGTGCTCTTACTGCAAATAAAAGAAACTATGAATAAGCTTCATTGGGAGGATTATGGTCTGCAGACTGGAGAAAAAGAGTGTACCCCTCTATTTTGTCATGGGGAATCCAGCTCTGCAGTAGTGGGTTCAGTTTTTGTTCTCCCGTTTCAAAAGGGCTTGTGTGGAAATTGGAAAGTGTGAAACAGTGGGTTTTCAAGATATTCAGGGACCTAGGACATGTGACCTACAGAAATAATTTCTGAGAATTTTGTTTATTAAGAAGAATCACAGAACAGTTTGGGTTGGAAGGGATCTCTGCAGACCAGCTAGTCCAATCCCTCTTTCCAAGATTTGACTAGACAAGGCCAAAACTTGTTGATACTGGGGATATTCACTGGTTGAAGTGGGAGGCTGAACTAGGAGATCTCTAGAGATACTTTTCAATCAGCAGTTCTGTGGAAAAAATCATTCATGGCTATGACTTTTCTGCAAGTATATTACCAGAATCTGAAACATAATGACAATAGCAATACCTAGATTAGTCAAATGTAAAATTTCTGCTGTTTTATGTGTTTCACAGTAATCTTCAGCCTTGCAAATCTGAAAAGATTGTGGCAGATGGGTCCTGGCTATTGAACAGCTCTATCTGAAGAGAAACAGATAGGAAGTCCTTTGAACAAAAACCAAAATTCCCTTAAAAATATTTTTATACAAACATATAAAAAGAAATCTAACAGAAAAAGGAGGGACTAAAAAATATGATAAGACAGAACCCCTCCTTGTACATGGAAAAGTTAGATTCATATAATGACTTCATTTTTCAGAATAAGAAGATACAGAGTATGTGCCCCCCATAAGAACACTAGGAAGGTCTTGGCCATCTGTATAGCATGGGAAGGGAAAATGACAGACAGTAGGCAGAAACTCGTTCTTGGCAGATGATGGTTCGGCTTGAATTGTTCCATTGTTACTGCTGATGACGGCAGTAACTGCCCGTGGAGGCAAAGCTGTTCAGAGAACTGCGGCTGATGCAGCATGTTGTAGTACCTTTCCAGAAGGACCATGGTTTACGCCTCTCATGGCAATCCACCTCTCCTGCGTACCTGCCTACAGAGCAGACCTCAAATTATTGTTTTTGCTCTGAATGTGGTCCGTGCTCTGAGTGAGTTGGTGTTCAAATGTACATCTATCGAGCCTGCGGAGGAAATTGAGCTGATTTTTAAAAATGTTGTATAACAGATAGCAACCAAACCAGCTGAGAAAATAGAAAATCAGCTCATGTGGAAATATGTAATATGGTAGCTGGATTCATTCAACTTCCTAAACTACCTCAAGAGCTGCTACATTTTAGTGCAGTTCAGACCTGTAAAACAAGCCCCTAAGTGTCCAGTTCCAGTGGAGAGGTCTGCAGTGGGGTAATCAAGGATAGAACTTGTGATAAGGCTTCAGCCTGAGGCCAGGATTTCCAGAAAGCAGGACAACAGATATTTTCAATGTGATCAATGTGTTAAATGCTGAGTTACTCTGGAAATGACTATGGATGAAATACTTGCAAGCATATATATGATGAGGATTCCATCAAATAAAAAATTACCATTTGCCAGTGATTAAATCTCGCTGCAGCTACATTTAAATTGCATGACTCCTCATAAGGAATACTGTTATGAGGATGAAATCAATGGGAGTTTGTCAGGCTTCAGTTGGATTCAAACATTCTCCTGCGAAGGACACATTGCTACAACTGAATTTATAACATTGCTGTCCACAACACTGTGACAATTATTGTTTTAACATCACCTCTGGGGAGTTAAAATGTAAACATATCTCAATCATGATGTTTAGATTTTAAAAGGGCATAAGGATTTGAAATACAGAAATATCTAGATGACTCTGACTGCGGAATAACTGCTATTTTAGCAGCAATATTATTCTAAGTCTCAAATTCAGATGATGAAGAAAATTTTCTTCAAAATGCTACTTAAATAGATGCATAGCTAGGTCCTGAATCAGGTGTTATTCAAAGCAAGCAACTGTCCTAACCTTGTCAGACACATTTGTTTTCTTTGTCTGTGTGACTGTCAGGAGGGAGACCAGAAGAAAATTAGAACTTCAGACTTTCTTTCTGCCTCCCCTGTCGTTTCCCAGAACCACTTGCAAAGCAATTGCCAAACTCAGAAAGATATTCAAAACGTGTGGACTTCAAATTATTTTAAGACTGCAAGCCCCGAGTTTAGTTACATCAATATAAAGCACACCGATAAAGCGGTTGGCCAATAATCCAAGTTCTATTCATGGATTATTTTGGACACAAAGAAAAGTGGAGCTGTGGTGCCTCCTACTGGCTCTATTTGTGTCTCTTATTACTTTCTGCCATGTCTCATGAATGTTACCCTCAGATCTTTGAACTATTAATGAAGACATAATGATGGTTAGGAGTGCCTCAGAAAAGGTTTCAAGTATAAAAGAATGCAGCTATTTAAATTTAAAAGAAACTGAAAATGATGAAAGCAGTAAGTGACTCACAAATGTATGTCCAACAGGAGCAGTGCATGCATTTTTTCTTACAATCCCACTTACCAAATGGATAAGGATTTTTTTTTTGACAGATTATTTAATTTGATGTAAAACTGAATATGCTTTTTACATTGATCTTACTCCAAGACCCAAAAAATCTTCTTTGATTCAAATGTTGTTCTGATTCAAAACTAACAAAGGAGAATCACAAGAATAATTAATTTTTCTGGTGCTACCTCTTTTCCACAGGCTGTAAATTGTACCAGACATAATTTTAAACAGCTCTATGGATGAAGAGACTGGTAAGTCATTATGTTTATAGAGGAATTTATGTCTCAGTACTACCTCATATATCCAGCTTTCCCAAGCAATCTAGATACAAGAGCATAAATCAACATGTTCAAAATGCTTAACAAAACATATCCTTTATTAATTAGGAAAAAAAACAGCATTATAGCTAAAATTACAGCTTTTGTTAAAGAATTAATTTAACATGTTCTGTGTAACAGAATATGCCTGATGTTGGTGTGACTTTTCCTTTGTCCTCTATGCTAGACAGCAACATCCCTGAACAGGTACTGCCCACATTTCACAGTTTTCTGAAAAACTCTGGGATCAGTCACTGATTTGGGATGACTAGGCATATTCTTGGACTCTACATACTCAGCCCAGCAGTGATCCACCAGTCTGCTCTATAATTTAAACAAGTCTCTTCAAAGCTCCACATGCTCCTCTCTGCAAATTCTGTCCTCAAAGATGAATTACATTTACATGGATTTGCTTAGCACAGGTAAATACATGATCATTATGCTTAACTTTGGACTATTTGTCCCCAGAAAAACACGGGAAATTCATTGTAACAATACTGGATTTGCATTTAAATAAATGTGTAGCATGAAATAGCAAATATATAGCAACTATGTAGATACATCTTATTCTGTCTAGGAACTCACAGCTTTCGGATCATCATAATCTTAAAAAGCAGAACTATCATGCAATATTTTTTTCTGGTATTTAAAACAATTAGTAGGACTAGACAGGAAGATTCAGGACACACAGCAAACAGCTGTTACAGCTAACAGCTGCCATGCAGAAGAATTTGCATTGGGAACTTGAAATGTGCAAAAAAATTTAAACAGGATCTAATAAGGGAAATCACAGCACAGATGTACAAGTGATTATAACACTCCTTGCCTGAGATGCAAATATGAAAAAAAAAACCCACCTTATTAATTAATAATCAAGCCTCTTGAAATCATTCAAGCTTTGGAGGACACAAAAAACTACAGTGTAACAGAGGTTACAAATGCTAGACAGAACCTGAACAAGTTTCTAGCCCAGAAAGACAAGGACAAAACACTCATGGTGTTTTGTACTGAATTTCATCCAAAGTTCTTCTCAGGATCTGATTCCAGATTCTGCAGAGACCTAACTTTTATACAGTCAAAATTTCTTCAGGAACATGACAAATTACTTGACAGGTTGAAGAGCCTAGGCACAGAAAGGTGAAGTGACTCAGATGCTGACTGTAGCTTGTCTGTCCTCAACAAAAAAGATGCTTTTCCCATGCAGCTGCACAGACACTCTGCCTTTGCACTCGTTGTTCACACCATGTTGTCTGAGGACAACATCAATATCAGGTAATATGACAAATGGAAATGGCTTCATGGAAGTGAGAAAAAACGGATCTTTTATTAAGGTAAATGAACAAAAATATTTAAAAATATGTGTATGGAACAGAAAGGAAATAGAGGTTCTTTATGAGACTCATCAATTTATTCCTCTTTTTTTTCAGCCATGGTTGTGTCCCTTTAAATACTTGTGTCATCTCAGCCCTCCTCATAGCCTGTAAGTTGATAAGGTGTTTTGAACAGAATTACTTTAAATGAACTTTTAATCTCACCTGCTAAATGGTTACTTGATTTAATAGCAGATTCTGGGCACTCTGTCAACAAAAATAACTGACACCACTGTTAAGCATGGCCCAGAAAATAATTCTGTTTTTTTCTAGCTTGCATTTAATCTTACATAGAGCAAGAGTTATGTTGCAAATTAGTTAAATTTCTGGCTCGCTGCTGTCTAGAATGGATTGTATTAAGAAGTTTATTGCATTACACCACACACGTTGTGTCAATAACCATATAGAATGAGTGTTGTCTTTCAGATGTTTTCTATAGCATTATGTTGAAGTTATTAGTGTAGCTCTCAAACCACCAGCATAATTAAGATATTTTAGTTATTGATGCCATTTGTTTCTCATTTTTTTTAAAAAAAACTTCATAATTCTCTATTTTATAAGAAACTCATGGAAAAATATTACTGACATATTTGAGTACACATGGTTTTGGAAGCATTACTTTAATCCCGAGGAAGTAATTTAATAAAAATGGATTTTTCTACCTCAAGACATCTGAAAAAAACCCGTTTCATAAATATTGGATATAGAAATGTCCTTACAGTAACAACTGTCAAAGCTCCAGCTTAAGTAATAAAAAGCATAATAAAGTTCACTTTTGATTAATGATGCTTTCTTCTCCCTCTAATTTTGAACTAAATGCCATCTGCTAATGGCATAATCAAGGGTCCCCCTACCTTATTTCTATAAATATCTATGTTGCTCCCTGTAGAATGCCACCAGAATTGCACCAGATGTGAATTTGACCTGATGCCCTTTAGATCCAGATTTCACAGTTTCAGTAAGCCTGACCCTGCAGACACCCACCCACTTCCCTCCTTTCATTGACTCCAGCTGATGCTATTGAAGTCAACAGAATGTTAACTCACGTACGTCTTTGGAGGGTCAGTCATCATCCTGGGCAAAAAGACTGACCAGCAACTGCTGCTGAGAAAAGTGAAATAAGAGCAGTAGAGTTGGTTAAACTGCCTATTATCTGGGCACACCTGCTAAATATCAAAATGCCAAAGGCCTAATGCACTCCTGTGTTACGCCAGGTTTATGTCAGGGAAACCCTATATGCTGAAGCAGGGGGCTTTATAGGCCCACGGGGCTAGGGGTCAAATTCCAACCCTTGTGAGCCCCTCCTCCCATTTCAAATTCAACTATTTTAACATATTTAGTAATTGATTTTCTATTTTAATGTCCAGCCACTGCTGAAGTCATTCCAATCTCATTTACCCAAAAGGGAAATTATTTTAAGCCTCCAATTTCTACCACTCAGATGATCTTTAATAGGTGCCAAGAATGTGGAGTAAGAGAAAGAGAGCAGCTCCTCATTCCTGAAGAGCAGAGGAAGTCCTGCCACACTCCTAAAAGCATGGGTATAGACAGGTATCTTGGGAAGATTGTTCTGACTTTTGAAACCTTTCTGAATGGAATTGCTTAATATCGCAGTATCCAAATATCCAAAAATGTGGGATTTAAAAGGCAAACCTTTATTTCAGTTTTCCTACTGATACATCTGTGTTTTCCTCCCTGTTGCCATGTGCCCTATTCTTGTTGTGTTTGCTCCTTTGTACTTTTCCTGTTGTGTGTGATAATAATCTTGCTATCATTATGCCATACTATCTAATTTTTAAACACATTTTAAATGGTCTGATATGGGTGAAATCCTGAATTCTATACAGACATTCTCACTTCTTGAAATTGTTATTGTTCCCCAGAACTACTGTCACTTTTGTACCTCATGATTTTCTAGGACGTGTCAAACCTCTATTTATTTTCTAGGAAAGAAGTCACCTTGGTTTATGACAGTAATTGCATCAAATACAGAGTGACTTGAAGTTTTTTCTTTCTTTCTTCTTCATTTTGTTATCCAGATATTCTTCATTGTCGCTTTGGGCAACTCCTGTCACAAACAGAATTATTGTTCCATAGTGATATAACCACAGTCTGCCAACAGGAAGCAAAATGTCACACTGACTGTCATTGCTGTTATGTGGAGTTTTCCCAAGTCTGGGGGTCTGGCAGCCTAAGTAATGTAAATCTTATTCACAGTCATTGTCCCACTGCAGTTAACAGGGGCGACATTTACTGGTCTGAGCTCATGAGTTTATGTTTTGTAGCTGTGAGAGCAGCATTTGAAAGTTTTCCTCAAGTATATCCCTCCAAAGTGGGTGCCCTTTAGAAACATTTCTCTGACATGTATCCTTACTCTAAATTTTGTGTAGTCCTGTAATGAAATAGAACATGGAAAGAAATGCAGGTTTCAGTTTGCTTAGCTAACATGCAAAAATAATTTGGCAGCTGGGCCTCCATGAGGAAGGATGTAGGCAGGAAAAAACACAGTCTGGGACATAATGAATGTTTTTAAAATCCTCACAAGCTTAGGTACTTACTGTCAAGACTAGCAACTGATGTATGCTATTATGAAAATGTTTCCTTTTTTATTTTTTTTTTTCCTCTCCGGAATCTGTTTTTAAACATCAGTTGGTCATATTGAAAATAATCAATGGCAGTTAGTCTTATCAGGTCACAGCACTGTAAGTTACATTTTGCAATATAAATTATTATTTAAATGATATTAAGTAGCATTAGCTCTATGGTAACAAGCAATGGCACATTCTGTACAAACAGATAAGCCTGCTCTTCCTACGCCTGTATCCAGGGTGCTGGGCTGAGTTTGTTCTCAGAGAGAGAAGGATATGATTACTGAGATAAAACAAAATCACACACTACAGCCATTATGGGGAGCGGGGGAGGGAAGAATGTTAAATGTATTTAAACTTCAGGAGGTTAAAACAGTGTGTGCCAAAAAATCTCTGATATGTCAGGATTAGTAACAGCTGGAAGCAGGAGCAGAACTGTTTCTCCATTCCTAATGCAGAATTTAGCATTTAAGGTTCCAGGATGTTGATTTATCAAGTTTTTTCATTCTATCCCAACAGCCCTCCCACATAATGGTGATTGTTGGTGATAGAGTACACAAATGTTAAACAATAAATTAATTTCTTACCCCTGGTGTAACCAAGGAACATTGTTTCAATGCCCTAGATTGTCTCCAAACACTTGAGGAATATCTAAGGTATAGCAATTAAGCATAAATCTATTAAAAAACTCCAACCATCCAAGGGCACACCTCTTAATGAAATAAAAATTGAAAATCAATCTCAGTAATATGAGAGAGCAAAAACTCAGAGCAAGCATGCAGCTTTCAAATAAAAGTCTAATTCTTCTAAATGAAATCTCTTGCAATAAGATCAGAAAGCAAGTCCTTTAGCTCCATGAGGTGTAAAATCTGAGGGAAGTGGCATGTGAGTGACACTGACTGATTGCATTTCAAGCTGCATTTGAAGTCAGGACCCTCAACACTGAAATGCATGTGTAGCCTTCTCTAAGCAGTCAAATACTGCTAATCAGCATGGTGGTATGTATTCATCTTTTGACAGCCAGTAGGGACACTTCTTTGATGGTGTTTATACATATATATGGGTAAAGCAGCCTATTCTAAGCATTTAAAAGCCCCCGGTGTTATGTTAATGAATAAAGTTTTATGATAAATGCTTGCTTGGGTTATGAATTCCAAAAGCATGAACTAAAAATACCAACCATAGCTGGTATGCATGAATATGTTTTAATGGATGTTAGCTAGAAGAGGAAGAAACCTTCCATTTTCCATCAGATCTTCCTTATATCTATTGCAATATCAGTGCAACTTAGTGCCACATCTACTTTCACTATCACTGTCCAGAAGTAGGAAGCAGAACTATTAGCTTCTGATAATATAATATTAATCCCTCTAATGAATAATATTTTCTACATAAAGATCCCAATTATTTTTATATTGAATCTACCCTACAAAAGAAGCAAAAGATGGCAAAACATCTTGCTGCAAGTTTAGGAGATGGGTCTACTGCAGATGCAGGAGAGCACCCTATCACTCGACCCAGTCTGTGGTCCCTGTAGGGGCTTAAACTGAAACCATGCTGGAGAAGCCTTTAATAGACTCTGAAGCCTACAAGTTAGTAATAAAGTTTGAAAACAGACAGATGTCTACCCCACCACATGAATAAATAAGTGTCACAAAAATAACTAAGGTGAAAGTGCACTTTATAACCTAAATGCAATGGTTTGTTTTATGACGAAAACAGAGCATGGTTCAAGCAGTTATCAGCCTTTGATTTGTATGATGCAGAGATGTAAGGCTATCTTCTCTGCAGCCAGTCATTCATGCCAGGTGTAACAGGAGGTATACATGGCTACCACAGTGAGAATAAATCCTCTAGATTATTCTGGAAATCTGGAATAAAACCAGCAAAAGAATTATGTGGGTTTTTCCCAAATGACAAGCCAGATAGTCAAGAGTTTTCCTTTAACCCAAACCATGTTTTCTGATGAGGCACAACTCAAAGCCAGAGCCAGCAAAAAAAACCCAGTCACAAAACTGTGACTGAAACTGTGACTAATTAACTGTTGGATGGAGAACAGTTGATCACAGGGGTTTGCCATCAGAATTCCACTGTCTCAGTGAAAACTGGGTGGAAGGGAAGACTGGGTCTCAGACTTATAAGGCTTTCCTTTAGATGCTTGTTAGTTCAAAATGAAGCCAGCACCAATACACTGAAATATTTTTTTAAGGTTTGGCTGTCACTTTAAAACCAGAGAGGGTATCTCTGGGTGGTGGTGGGCTTGGGCTTCTCTTCATAGGGAGCTGCTGCTGACAAGGAACTGTGGTTTGTGCACTCAAAGTGCTCTGGGGGTCTGGGGGTCAGGGGTTTAGTCGAGCTGCTGATTAATGAAAAGTTTAGTCTGATTTAACTACTGGCACATCATGGTTTCTTGCACAAATGGATTGTGCTTGGGATGAGGCAACAGTACTTCAAATCCAGCATGCAGTGAACATTCAGTAATGCCTAGAGAAAGCCAATTCCTGTCTTGCATGGGACAGTTGGAAGTAGGGTTGATATTTGGATTGATCAGAGGGAGAGTGTGTGAATCTTCAGATGTTGTAGGAAATGCAATGTCACCTTAGTGTAACTTTCTAGAGGGGTCTTCTGATTTCCCTTGCATGATCTGAGAGATTTCCCGAATTCTATTTTTTTTACAACCTGGAACAAGTTACCTATGCTACTTTAGCAGGTGGGTTGGGAGGTTGGCATTTCATTAGTCAGTGCTATCCCACATTGTCTCAATGGGATACAAACAAGAGAAGGTCAAGATAAATCCAGTTGTAGAACAGCAAGTTATGCCTAGTGGAGGGAAAAGAGGGAGAAGAGGAAGGATACTGTTGCATTTGCTGTCACTGTATCATTTCTAGCCAGGTCAAGGAAAAAATCTTGCTTCCTACTTTGATAAACTATTAGTAATAGGTCAGGAGTCAGCTGCTTCCTTTATCAGCACAGGGAGCTTAAATGTCAACTATTAAATGTTTCCATGGAGATCCCCTGAGCTTCCCTAATGTGGGCACATTATTTACACCCACACTGCTGAGAAAGGAGAATGACAGCACGTTTTGTTGCACCCCAGCGTATCTGAAGCAAATGCTGCTGCTGGACTCTGAAACAGCATTTTGGAACACAGAGCCACATCTCAGGGATGTGACAGGCACCTGTTCATCTGATTTTGGCTCTTGGTGGAAAGAAGCAGCCAGCAGCGCTTTTAATGTTGCATTCTGGAGACATGACTCCAGAGCAGAGGGATTGTCACAGCTGCTCAGTAGTAAAAAATGAATCCTTGCAGGAGGCTGCAGAAGGTAGTACATCAACTCTGTGACCTACATAGGCTGCACACACTTTAGTTTTTAATTTATTTCATCTAGGGAAAGAGCAGATAAATTCACAATCAGAGGAGTGGAGGTATATCCTGTTTGTTCCAAATTGGTTCAGCCTGGCTCAAGCTGATTATCTTGCATGGGAGTCACTCCAGAGTGACTTTCTCCATTAGTATTAATAACTGAAGTGTGAAAATTACTGATGTTATTTAGATGAATATTTCATCTGCCACTTAAAAAAACTAATTTTCATTGCTTTCCACAAGCATGCAAGTTAAGATATGGCTGTAAGTGAATTTTGACGTCATATACACATTTATATAGTGTGTTCCTGAATGTTTACTTTCTTTTTGTGGTGATGTAGAAGGGATATTTTTAGGTGAAACAGAATGAAGTGTCATGAGACTTGCTACAGCACTTCCTGCAGCCTGAGCAACTGCATGCAGGTGACTGACAAAATCTCATGTCAAATCAAATATTTTGATGTACGATAACTTAATAGAATACTCAACTGTATATTTGAAGGCAGTACAGGCACATTTAGCAATGAACAATAATAACCTATATTGTTTTCCATTAGAGAAAGCTTCAGAGTGAAATCTCTCCTTAGACACTGATGTCCAGATGTGGTAGGTTTTTTGATTGTCCTTTTTTCCTCATGAGGTGCAAAAACCATTGGAGACACAATTGGCAAATATGTATGACAGAAATATTGGAAATGTCTGTCAAGTCAAATCAGGTATGCCATCAGCAGCTTAGATTCCCATCTCCTCCACTACCATTGGCTCTCACATAAAGTAGGTCAGCCCCAGAGCCACACAGCCTTCTCCCAGTCCCCAAGCGTGTCGACTTATACCAAATCCATTGCTGGCTTTGCTGTAGATGCAAGAGGGACTAGATAAATGGCTTTTCCCTTAGTTCCCAGTCACCCCAAGCCTTAGAAGAAGCAGAAGTTTGGGATTTGAGGGGAGAGGATAGGGACTTCAAGCTGGGTGTGGGCAGTGCTAGAAGATGGAGAAGGATGTCTTAGAGCACTGGAAGCAGGCAGATGTTTCCTGAGTGCTGGATGCTCAGCAAGGCTCCACTGTGCTGAGAGCTTTCCCTTGATTAGAGCAGAGCCTGATTAGAGCATTCCTGGAAGTACCGCTCTGACGGCATTTCTGGGAAGGAAGCACAGCACCACTAACTGTGATTTAGTGTACAGCTTAAATTGAGTCCTTCCTGGAAGTGTGGATGATACATAGAAAGATGAAATTATCCTCCTTGTATAAAATCTGTTAAAACTATTTGTTTACCATTTTAGAAAAGTAAAACCCTGCTAGTGAGAACAGTCTTCTGGATGTGCAAGGACCACACGGACAAATTCATTAAAAAACAGAGTTGGATTGATTGTTACTGATCCTGCTTCAAACAAACTGTGCTTTGAATAAATGCAAGACAGAAAAAAATTAAGTAGGTTCACAGTGAATTTAAGAAGATAATTCTTCTGTTATCAGTGATGCTAATGAACTCACTAGCTACAAAGTGGATTTTTGATTTGGGTACTCTTTAAAATGCTGAACTTAAAATAAATCCATCTTATTAAACATTAAAAAAAAATGTAGCAATGGAATATCTATGTATTTTTAATTGAAAACTGAGCTGGTTGCTTCTTGTCAGTAGTCTTATTCTGGTTCAGGCTCGGAAAAACAAATGACTCCAGTTTCATGGCTGTCAGTGGAGGTGCTTCTCTCAGCCTAGAAATTAGTGGGACATTACTAACAAGTATAAGGGTGTTGTTCCTATCCATTATCACATAAACCCCAGGTGTCCATAGACAGGTGACTGACCAAATGTGTGAGAATCCAGTGAATCTGTGAGATTTCAGCTTAGGTCATAGAAATCTTGTTCAATATGTTGGGGAAATCTATAGTGTTGTTAGTTAGTCTGTAGCTATTCTTCAGAGGGCCTTGGCCCTTTTCACCCTGGCTGGGTTTGATCCAGCTGATCAGGCAGCTCACACACATTTGGAAATGGGGTCTGCAGGAACCCAGGGGTGGTGCAAGGAAACACTTAAAGTAACTGCGATCAACTCACTTTTGGTGTAGCCTGGCTGGAGCTCAGTCATGTCATAGGCAAAGACCACACAAGGGCTCCATTAGGAATTAGCTCAGGTCCAGTTGTGTAATTATCTAATGGCTAATAAGCAGTGATGCCTCCTGTGCTTTGAAGAGCCTGTGAGACCTATCACATCCCCAGAAGGAGGAGTACAGAAT
This sequence comes from Pseudopodoces humilis, assembly GCF_049639895.1. Classification (NCBI taxonomy): domain Eukaryota; kingdom Metazoa; phylum Chordata; class Aves; order Passeriformes; family Paridae; genus Pseudopodoces; species Pseudopodoces humilis. Next base: position 20,142,980 of record NC_142201.1, read on the forward strand.
GAGAGAAAACACATAAAGGACATGTCTCCACAAGCCAAATCCCTGCACTCACATGCACATCTTTATATTTTAGTCATGACCATCAGCGGTATGCAGGATACATCCTACCTAACCTATAAAAAGATTAAAGACAAAGCAGGAAGTGCATCAGAAAAAAAAATAGAGAAATGTGGCTAATCAAGCTGAGGCATAGGGACAAAATTCCAAGGAGCTGATCATATCCCAGGGTGCAAGGTGCTGCTTCATCCTGCCTTCAGGCCAGTGGTTAAACACTCTCCAAGGGAGACCTTTGGAGGACTCATTTTCCTGAAGATCATCAACCCTCTTCACTCATCTCCAGACAAATGGGCTACCTACCATGCAGCACAGTTTCCTGGAACATCATTTTTCACTAAGGTTGAAGACTGATACTGTTATTTTGACTTTATTTCCACTTTCAAAGGACAAATCTATATAATAAGCAGTTTGAGAAGCATGTCTGATACTCAGTTTAAATCTAGACATCCAACAGAGAAAAATACTGCCATATATGCCTTGCAAAAGAACATTCTGCTCTATTTTTAAGAACATAGAAAGATATAACCTGTATTTTTTTCTTCTACAAAGAAAAAGTAAACCACAAAGAAAGTAACTTTCACTGTGTCTCAGGCTTTAACATCTTTTGTTTTTTCATGTTTTTTCACACTGCTGCTCACTTTTTCTGCAAGTACCATGTACACTTTTAGAAACCCATAGGAATTGTTCCAAATTTTAAGTACAATATTTTATATCATATTTTTCTTTCTATTGTACTTGTGTCAATATGGCAGGTTTTATTACTGTGCCATGCTGCATCCTGAGCTGTGAAGAACAGCCTACTTGCTTTAGAGCTTTAACGTGGAAAGGAGGATGGTAACTATTGATCCTTGCCAGAAGATACATGAAAATCTGACACTTCAAATAAACCAAAATCTTCTACAAAATGAGCACTGAATTTCAGCAAGACTTAAGACAGGGAAAATCATTAGTATATCTAGTTCAAGAATATGACTGCAGCAGTAGCTAGTATCTGGCAGAGATTGTTAGCACAGAGAAAATATTCTTTCCTACTATCTTAACTGTATCTTTCTTTCACACTAAATATAGTCTAGTTTAGTTAAGCCCTTTTTCTGTATTACCTTTTTTATTTTTGGAATATGTGGGGCAATCTTGTTTATCTGGGCCTGGGAAGGAAATAGGTTGATGTTATGTTGAAAAGTTTACAGAACTTTACATAGCAATTACAGAATTATTATAAACACATGCACATACAGAAACAAAATTTAAAGTTCTTTGCTACTGCTACAAAGCACATTACTGAATTTTCTGTCTGTGGGAACAAAGAACAAAATAACATTACTTACTTTAACACTGTGAATTAAAGTAAGCTTTTTGATTTGAATCAGAGTTGGTACTTTGTTCAGCATTAAAACACAATCTGTCCTGATTTCTTGCCTGTTTATCTTGTGGATAAAGATGACATAAAACAATGATGAGTAGCATTATTTTTGGCTACAGTGTACTTTTCAGAGTAAGTGGAATGACACAACACAAGACATTAATAAAGATTCAACTCTTGTTCTTTAGACTTCTTCAATTCAAGACCTTCCCCGTTAAATCTTTCATGTTTGTAGAAAAAGGAACTAGGCAGGTAATACACCTGAGGCTTCTAGCCAGTAGCATAAATACTTTGTCCTTGCTTCCCTTTTCCACTTGCCTACATGTTATTTCTGTGTGCTCTTACAGTGAGCACCACACTGTATTTTGTAGCAGACTGTGCAGGAGAGCCTGCTGATGTTCAGAGTTGCCATGAGCTGGGACAGATCCCCAGGGCTGGTCTGTGTCTTTGGAATTGCTCAGAAATGCAAGACAGACTAGAACAGGCTGAAGCAGCCAGTCTGTGATGCCCTGTAGAAAGAAATTAATGTCTAGTAACAAGCTCTCGTTTTATTATCAATGCCACTGTATAAGAGGTATACTGTATATACTGTATACTGTATAAGAGGTAAAGAGGGTATTTGTTTGAATTCTGGATTAGTTCTTTCCCTTGTTTATTTTCTTTGTAATTTGTCCATGCAGATGTGTGCAGATATATCCACATTACTGGCTGGAAGTGACAGAGGTGTGTTGGGGTGATGCTGTGAATGGAGCTTGTATCTTAGACAAGACACGTGGGCCTGAATGCATGTCATATATTCATAGAGGCCTTTTGCTGATCCTGAGTTTACTGCAGATAAGTAGGACCAGAGTCACTGAAGTGCTCTGTAGAAACACTTACTCTTTCCATTCCAGTAAGAGACTAAGTGTTGTTTATGAGTATTGGGAACAGAATTCAACACTGGTGCTTGCTGTCACGAGAAGAGCTCTTGCTCTGATCAGTCCTGCAGCACTCCTACTGAACCTAATGTGGAAAGCAAGGTGTTTATGGGAGGAAATTCTCATTCCCTCTACTTTCCTCATCCAGAAATGCAAGACTCAATACTCTTTGCCCAGCAGAAAATTCTCCAAACTAACCTCACAGCCTCTTGGAATCACTTTTTACCATTAGTTTGTTAATGTTATATTGCAAAGGTCACACCATTGCCTAAAGTTTACTCTGAAACTTTACTTCTAGAAGGGAAGCAAAATACATCTAGCTTGAAGCAGTCTATTTTAACATGAATAACATAGTAATGTATTTAATAACCTTCTAATATATGTAGCAAGCTAGACTATGCTCAGAGGTTTTATCACTGAAAAAACAAACCTGAAGTAAATGTCCCTTTCTCTCTCTCACTATCTCTTTCTATATTTTAACAGTAATTAAATCATGATTAGGTTGTAAATTAAGTTTTCTTTTTCTCAAGTTTCTTCTTCCGTGCCCAAGGCATAATTACTCAGGCATAATTCTCAGCCTGCCATTCAGGAAGGATTAAATACCTCTTGGTTTGTACAGGTTGTCTGGCTGATGGCATGCTGGGATGGGCTGTGTTACTGCCCATCCTGCATTCAGTCTCAGACAAATGTGTACTTCCCACCCTGCATTTGTGTCTTCTGTCAGGGACTTGTAAATACTGCTTTTTGTAAGACATATAAAAGTCCTCTGCCATGATACATGAATAACTGTGCAGCTTTTATTTGTTTAATACACTGTTTCATTCCAAATATATTGTTTATCCTAAAAAAAAAACCCACCAAAATCCCTGCAATTTTATCAGGTTTGCACACACTGATTTTGGCTTTTCAGCATCTCTTTTTTGCACCCAGCTGTAGTAAAACAAAACTCTGTAACAGCAAGGCAGACAAAAATTCTGACATCCAGCATTGTACAGAAGTAAAGAGCACGGCTGAGAGCTTTATTTCATCAGGGAGTGGCTGAGCATATGTTTTCTTTAATTTTTTTAACATAATCCTCCTTGCTGAGGTTTGATACTGTTGAGTGTGGCCATTAGGCTGCCTATTGTTTGCTGCAATGCTGCTGGAGTTTCACTCCTAGCAATGCGCACAGAATTGGCACAATTGAAACTTGCAAACCAAAACTATGCAGCTGGGCACTCTGTGCCTGAAGCCTTTCATTGCTGGGTCTAAAATGGTCACTGTGGTTTTGCATTGGAGTTTACCAGGTTCTCAGAAACCTTAATAGCAGACTTTACTAAAGAAGTTGTATCTGCTCTGTGCAACGACTGTCAGCTCTTTGGACTCGTGTCCTCAAGTCTGTTAAGAGTTGTTTCAACAGGAATGCATTTGACAGCAAATTTTCCCTGAGGTTATGTGAATTTATAAACTTGTTGATTTCATCAGATATTTTCCTGGGGAAAGAAATAGAGAAAAAACACATATGATCAGAATAGAGAATATGCATTTATGTAGAGAAAGATAAATAAAGATATTGTTCAATTTACTTTTTTTAAAAATCATCCCAGTTAGAGTTAACAGAGTTTGGCTGAGGCAACTACAGCTCTTGCACATATGTCTGCTACATGTCTCAAAACATTTGCATGCAACTGAAAAAAAGTATTCCTGAATTTCTTTCACATTTTTAGGCACATGTGTCCACTACATTGTGCTGATGTTGCTTGGGTTTTTTTAGAATCATGTTATAGCAGGAGACTAACAAGTTTACTGAATATGATATTTCAGTTAAATACAATTCCACCTTTTATTTTACTTTAGATTTAACTTCCTGGTTTATTTTGAAAGGTTTGGCCCACTGTAGTCCTTATATGGAATGGTTTTGTCACGCGTCTCCATGAGTATTTCCTAAAGCCAGCAGAACACCCACTGACTTGTAATACAGATATGACTTTATTTAGGAGTGTTGCCAATAGTGTTTCTCACAATTTTTTTTCCCTCTGAGCAACAATAATGTTCAAATTGTAGCAAGGCAATTGGATTTCTCACACAATGTAAGTTGTCCAAATCAGTCTTTTTGTATTGAAGTACTGAAGTATAATTTTCCATCTTTCTTTGTATTTTCTGTGTAGTAACATTTAACCACTGCTTTGTTTAAACAATTTGAACTTGTGCATCTGAATAATTGCTGCACTACTTACTCCCAGATTCTGGGAACTCTGACCTCAGCATTGTCTCTTGCTTTCTTTGATTCTTTTCTTTCCTTTTCTTTCTGAATTTATACAAACAAAATTAAGAACCAAGACGCTGAATCACCAAGTGGAGGCTCCTGCAAGTAGAAGCAACCAGAGTAAGACCTGAAGGAGCTGCCAGTCCTTGCCCTGGGAGCCACCACACACCTGCTGCTCTCTGAGACAGGGACTGCAGTACTCAACAGGCTCACAGTGCTGCTGAAGGCATATTGTCATTATTTGGCTTTAAAATAAAAAGGGTTAAATTAGCCCTTGTGCCTATTCATAGAAATTTTCTTATCACATTCCCAGTGTTATTAGGTTCATGTATTCACTGGCAGTTTAACTGAAGGCTATGGCACTTGTGAAGTTTAAGCCTAGGTATTTTTGCTTGATTATGTACTTGCAATTCATATTTTCCTAGTTTTCTTTTGTCTATGTAATTTAAATTCGTCTGGGATTTAGTTTTTGTTGGTTTGGTATGGGTTGGGTTTTTTTCCTTTTCCACAGTGCCAGAACTCTCTGTAGTTGGTGCATTCACCAGTATCCTGCTGTCTCTTTGGCAAGCCACACAATAAGTAGTGTGCTGCTGTGTCTCTGCATCTGCTGCCTCCTTGAGCTTTCCAAATAATTTCATTCCTTGCCATTTTGTGCTGCCTTAATATCCTCCATGCACAGTCCAATTCTTCAGTTCCTGCTTGTTTCTCTGATAGATTACAATATGATTGCTTTAATTTGTGTTTAATATCTCTTATTAGTCATGGTTATCAGTTCAGGATGCCTTATTTCAAGAAAGATATGAATACATGTTTACCACTACTGGTTGTGTGCTGAGATAGAGGAGTATCTAACCTTGTTCTTTCATCAGGATTTTTACCACCATATCTGCACATCTGCCCTCTTAATATACTTTTCTGCTTCTTTGCAGTATTTTTTTTGTATATTAACTTATTGCTTTCTTGTTTTTTTATTTTATTTGTGGGGTTTTTTTTTGTTTTTGCTTTTTTTGTTTTTGCTTTTGTTTTTTGTTTTGTGTTTGACAGATGAAGACTGCTGTGATTCACTTGCAGGACTTGACTTGGCACATTGTCTTACTTTCCACTTGTCCAAAGCATTTAGCTATTAGCGTGAAAGCTAAAAATATTCTCAGATACGCTTCTGAACCTTGGGTCCCTGTTGCTAGTCACAAATTACTGCATCTTTCAAGAACTGATAGTTGCACAAGGCAGCTCTCTTCTGCAATGAAGGAATATCCCAGCTGATTGCTTATTTAATGATAGTTGTTGAAAAGGTACATCTTTATTATCTCCTTAAGGATAAAGAATTGCTTCTGGAATAGTTCTACCCTTGGGTCCTCCTGTTTGGATACTAACTTGCCTAGCTGATAATAGAGAATGTGGCAACCTCTATTCATATTATGAAGTTACATTGTTACATTTTTTTTCTTTTTATCTAAAGCTATTATTATCAATTACTTTTAACACTGTTAATTGAGGAAGGTCTATTTCTAATGAGTATTGCTTCCTGGTAATGCCTGTGGGTATTATGACTATGCCTCCAGGAGCTGACTCACTTTGGCCATCGTGCTAGGAGTAAAGCAGCAGAGAAGGGAGCACCAGGGCATCACAGTGCTCAGGCTTTTCTTCTAGTCCTCCGTACACACTCTCTTGTCTCCTCAAGCACTCTGAAGAAATCCCTAAGTTAACATGTCTCTCCTCTCCTCGTGTCACTCTCTCTCATTAGCTGATTGTGTTTGAAGACTTCAGTGGCAGCGGGGGCAGCGCCAGGTGACAGCTCTTGACAAGCACTCCCCTAGGCACAAGCCAAACCAGAGAAGGAGGAAAAAAATAATGGGAAATAGGAAAAAAAGGAGGGAGAATGAATTGAAGGTCAGATGCTTCTCCCTTTCACAGAACAGATGGGACCAGAGCTACACAATCATAAGGTACAATTTATGATTGTGGGGTTTTAATTTTCTAAGAATAAAAAATTCTGTGTTTCAACAGATCTCTGTGCAGAGACCTTGATATTTAAACACCATATTTAAAGAAAAGTAGTATAGAAAAAAATATAAATGTGACATATTTTAGAAAGAAGAAACCATTCTTTTCTGTGCAATTACAAATATTAGTTAGGATCAAGTTATTTGCTGGCTCTATTCATGATTTCCAGCAGCATGAATCCACAATAAGTAAGGAAGAACCTGATATTTTAAGGATAAAAGGAAGGAAAGTGACAATTAGGGGCCCTCCTCTCTGCTTCTTTGAACCAACATTTAACACTCTCTGTAATAATTATTTACTTGTAATGAGTCAGAAGCCATTAAGACTAAGCAGGAGGCTTATTTCTGCTATGCACACTCATAAAATTATATTTAATAAAATTTCTTCTGTTTTTACAGTTATACAAGCATGAAATCAATGATCAATGATTTCTTAACCTCTCAATACAATTTTATTTTCAGAATCACTCTTCCAGCCTAGACTTCATATTAATTTTTTAATGTGAGTCATGATTCCTAAAGAAGAAGATATTATTAGCTGCACATCAATATAAGCGTAGAAATATGACTATATTCTGCCAGAGATGAGCATGGATTTTCCATTCAAACTGTTTTTGAAGTTTCCTTTAGTTCACGCCTCTTAACTTCACCCACCCTGAAAAGTTGAATTATACAAAATTTCAAGCATCTTTGGGGTGACATGAGTAAAGCCCAAAAAATCCATTGCAGGTGAGGAGTTTATGATGAAAAACCTGTGGCTTAGTGAAGTTTTTGAAGTCTGTCTGGATGCCCCAAATTATTGAAGTTATTGACTGTTACAGTATAAAAAATCTGGAGATTCTACCTCTGTTTCTATTTACAGAGGACAGACTATTTCAACTGGACAGTCACAATTTTATTTCTCTGGGACATATCTGCTTACTGTGGTTATAAACAGACAGCTATGAGGAGGTCACTTGGCCACCTGATTAGTGCTTAATTTTAAATCCCTCATAACACTTTTAGGAGAACCAAGTGAGGATTAAGTTAATGAACATTCTGACTTCTGCTTTTGGCTTTTGTGAGGTGCAGTGAATCCTCAAATTACATGGACTAGATACAGCCTCTAACTCTTTTTGAAAGGCAACAAGTACCTTGCATTTAGACCAAACAGCCTTGCAGTAATGAAAGTTAAGAAAGGGTCAAGGAAGGTCTGCTTCAGATGCTACAGTCAAAAAGCCACTTGCCATGAAAGTTTAGTAAAATAAAGACCTGTAATGAAGCCTGAAAGCCAGTCAATGTGCCTTGAGATGAAAGTATGAAATGCAGACAGTTTAGTGCCTGAGGCCTTTGGAGTAAAATTTTCAAAAGAAACTATTCTGAATGACAAACTCCAAAGCTGTTTCATAGAAAGAGAGAAATTACAATATTAATGAAGAGGAGAAAAGTCTCAAAAAAATATCAGGGTAAAATTTAACTTAATATTAAAAATAATAACAATAGCCCTACAAATGTGGCCTGGAAAAAATAATATTTTCTCCTAATTATATTTTGTAATAAACTTACACCAGAGAAGGAATGGGAGAACCAAACCTGCCACTTGAGATCTGAACGCCCCCAGAAACTTCTCTGTTCCCTGCTTAAATCTTATTCCTAGCTGTAGAAAATGCTTGTCTACACTGAAGAATTGAAAGCCCCAACCCAAAAGGCCAAACTACGTGCCTAATGCACTCACTCCTGTTAAGGTATCAAAGTCTTGACATATGTGACATCCTGCCTTATTCTCCTTCTCCTATGGTTACTGTTGATTAACACTTTTCCTTTCATAAAACCCCTTTCCTTGGTTACTCCAAAAGCTGTTTAATTACAGATCCCTTACTCCAAGATGTGCCTGTTTCTTCTGCTTCCTTGTCCAGCTGGACATCAAAGTTCTCTGCTTTTCTGGTGCAGGCACTCCCAAATCTGCAGCTCAGTGTTTCCTGTGCCTGTTTTCTTCCCCCTCAGCTGTGGGCAAACACTGACTCTCCTGGCTGGCTGTGGTAGTCATCAGTCATAGGAGGTCCACATGCTCTGGGAGATGCAGATATTCATAGAAATTGTCACTGCAGCCAAGATGCAAACCTGCTTATGTGTGCTAAGGTTGCAGCTGGGAGAGGACTGGAGAGGCGTACCAAGCATAAGGCACAGAAATAGCAACTTTACCTGGATTCAGTAATTGTATTTTCACTCCTTCCTGACAGAGGGGACCATTGCAGCTGGACTCAGGAACCTACTCCTTGATTGGATGGGGATCAGAAAACTTTGTTTGTCTTCCAGGGATAGGTTTCAGTGAGTTCCCTCCCCATGATCTCTGCTTCTCCCTCCCCCTAACCCAATTGCATATGAGAACTAAGCTTACAGGTTTAGAAAGACGATTTTTATCTTAAATGAATGGATTAAAAAAAAAAAAATTCTATTTACCAGTAAATGTAGTGCAGAGATGCTGTGAACTATAAACTGTCATGTCATGCATGGAAGGAATGTTAATGTTGAACTAAAATTCTAGCTGTGCTCATAAACCTCATAAATCACAGCCATAAATAGACCTCAGTTAGTGCCATGGGGAAAGACTCTGCATATTCATAAGGTTCTTGTTCCATATTTTGCCACTAGAATAAGCCTTGGAACGACAAGCAGTTTGCATCCAGTGAATCAGTGGCAAGGTAATGGCATTAAACAAAATACTGCAGTGTGATAAACAACTGATATCTGCAGATCATCTATATTGTCCTTGTGTATAAAGTCAAAGCCATTTATTCAAATGTCACTTTGATTAATAACATTAGTTGCCCTTGATGTCATTTTTTTAGTATATCTGGAGGCTAAATATATTATGATATTCAGAAAAGAAGAAAACGTTTTTTCTTATTTCTTAAAGATTTTGTAATTACTATTCATTGCTACTATGGCATCATAGAGGCAAATGGTGCATTACAAAAATAAAATCCTTTCTCTGAAACTCTTATAACTTAAAGTCCCCCAAATGATTCCTTTAGAAATATCTATTTATGTCTGAAATTTTTTTAAAAAGAAACTGTAAACCATCTGAAAAAAAATATTTAGAACAATCACACTAATCATGTTAATAAAGTGGATTTATTATTTAGTTTAGGCAGAAAAGCTGATGGAACTGGTATAAAAATTAAATGTTTTATTTCGCCATGTCAAAGCATCATCTTTTGTTGACATTTAATGAGGAAAAATCCCTCCAAGAGACATTTCTTTTTATATACCTAGGAGAAGGGAATAAAACTTTTAAAAAAGGGCAGAGTAATGATGAGGAAGCAAATTTTAGCTTCGGTTGAAGGAACTGAAGGGGGAAAATTCGTGTGTAAAAGAGCATAATTTGTTTCTATTTTTTGATACAAACAACAGGCAGAGCTAATATTCAAGCAATTAAATGAGAAGAGCAAATATTGATAAGCAGTTTAACAGTATAAAAATTGAAAGGGATACAAACGTCAATTGCCTATAGTTCTAAAAAGGTTTGCTGGGAAGCAAAATGCACTTTTGAGGCCATTTCTGGTTACACTTTTATATGCAGCATAGTGATGTGGTTGAATATCTCAGGAGAACTCCTGAACATTTATTTGAATTCTGCAGTAGGAATCAATTCAACCATATCAAAACTGAGTTGAAGTGTATTAATGAGTAAGTGTGAGGAAATTTATATTTTATCACTCCTTGAATTGTAATGCTCTACAGCCACATAGTGGATAAAGAAGTTCCTCAGTAACATGACTTATCTGCATATACTGTTTTATTGTAAAAAATGCTACAAAAATATATTTTCTCACTACATTCCTTTTTTTTGCATATTAGATAGTATTAATTTTGTTTCCTTATTTGATGGCAGGTCTCTACTGATGCCTATTTCTGTGAGTTCTGAAGAGCAAACATGTAATGGATGCTTACCTTCTGATATGGGGAGGGGAAATGAGCTCACCCACCTGCCACCTCATCCACAGGCTGGGTGAACTTGTGCAGTTTTTCACTGAATCTGAATTGCTGAAAGCTTGCAGCAGACTGAAAAACCTTTACTACAAGCAGGAAAATAGAAGGTGGCAGAAATCCAGCATGAACCCAAGATTTTTAGCTTGTGGATTCCCAGCACATGTGGCTGGGAAGACAAAAGTGTTTATTGGGTAATTGAGTACATTTACATTAGTATAATTACTATGATCACAATTAGTATGATGCAAGTCCTGTGAGGAATATTTGACAACATTAATTTTTACTTGATTAATTTATTCTAAGTGGGCCTCCATGAAGCTTCAGATATGAGGTTCTATTTCCAAGTACACACAAGGAAAAATCAGAAATTCAGACCAATAAACCTAATATGTACACAGATTACTGTAAAATATTAAAATATAGACTTTAACTTTCTAAGACATGTTGAGTATTGTATCATGTTGTGAATTGCCCAATACATGTAATGGAAAATTTCTTTTGTGTCTTCAAAACCAGTAACTCCCTATCTCTTATTAAGGTAAAGGTTCTGAATGTATTATTCTCATTGTGACTCTGAAATCAGCATTTTTTTAAAATACACTGAGATACTGTATCAGTATTAGCTTCAAAAACTCACTTCATGCTATTTTTCTTTGGAAGGTAGAAATCTCTAATACAGAAAGTGCAACAGATGGATTTAAAAAAAAATAAAAATAAAAAAGGCAGAAAATGAGCCATAGTAACTTGTGATAAACCCGCTCAAATAAATCAGGAATGACCCATCTTAAAACTGAGTTTGGCATTTGCAACTGGAACAGACTAATGTGGCTCTCTTATCCAGATAAGAGCAACTAAGGGTCAGGATTTTTGGGGTCCAGTTACCCACCCTGGCACAAACGATCACCTGTGTTTAATCTCTTCTCTCTGCAAGTTTTCTCCATTGGTAAACTGAGATAAGGCTGGTGTGTTTGACAGAAATGTTGTGCTGGTTGGTGTCTGTGAAGCATTCGTGCCTCTCAGCAATGAGGAACATGAGCAGCTTCATGAGAACAAATGCCTTTCCTCCAGCTCTGATTCAAGCTACAAAAGTAAAACAATTGCATGATGTCTGAATAATGGAATGATAAATATTATCTAAGGATTAATGTGTGATTGGAAAGTAGAGTTAGATGTTTTGCCATGAGTGTGTAGAAAATGTCTAAGGGAGCTTCCTATCTTGAAGATCCAGTTGTATGGAGTGAAAGAAATGCAAAAGACCCCTGGTATCCCCAGGCACAAGGCCACCCAGAGCAAGGCAGAGTTAAGGTCAATGAAATCCTTTTCCTAGATTCCCTACTGCTATTTGACAGTATGTGTTAGAAGACTCACTCTATTCTTGGATTTAATAGGAAAGTAAATCTAGCAGACAAGCTCTTCTAAAGAAAAATAATTACATAATTCTGGTTTAAGTCTTTTTGAGAACAGACTACAAGTAATTCTAATTATATTTCACGGTTTCTTGCCACTTGACAGGGAATGCTCTGCTTTTGAAGCTTAACCTGGACTTGAGCTGTGACTAAAATAAAAATAATTTATCTTAAACTCCTGTCATTAAAAACAGACCTAAATCAGTCACAAGGAAAATAACATAATTTTAAAGTATTACCACTGAAAGCCTCAGGCATCCAGGAGAATTAGCACTCTCCCACACTTGACCTACACTCTGGTTTCATACTTTTCACTGGCAGTAGTTAAAGATCAGAGATTAACATGGAATTTGAATAGAAATGGCTAAATTGACTCAAGTGGAGCAAGGAAAGCATTTGTAGTTTCTTCCTCAACTCCATACAGATCTGGTGATGGGATATGTGGCATCCCTGTGCCTCAGTTGCCCCAGTAGATCGGATATTCCAGCAGGTTTTTTTCAGCCCAGAAAGAAAACAGGAACTATTGAAAAATTTTACTTGAAAATGTTGTTAACTTGTTCTGCATTGCCTTTTTAAAGGGTTTCTGGATTATTAAAACACATTTATATTTTAAAGACTGCCAGCCTGTGAGTATTGAGACATGAGGACAGAGAGAAACTGTACAATATCAGTCCAGACAGAAAGCAGAAATTGTTTGGAATGGTTAATATTTTTAATAGAAAGCATGAGAAAATAAAACTAAGTCTTTGAAATCCTGGTTCATAAGAAAATGATATTATCTTTGAAAGATATTTCCTGATAATACCAAGTGAGTTGGTGGCAATTTAACATGTGCTGCTGTGATAAATGGCCAATTTTGACCTGGCCTGCTAATCTTCAAGACTTATGAGTAGTAGGAAATGTGTCTATATTGAAAATACCAACACTGTAATTAGTAATTAGTAATGCTCCCCTCTTTCAGTCTTCACTTGTGCAGTTTTCCATATTAATCAGTTCGTATCTTTCACCTTACCTCAGTAGTTTGCAATTGGATGATTTCTGAGTATATATATCACCATACTAAGCAAAAATAGCTACTGCCAAGACAACAACTTGTGTGAACATTTAACTCACACAGAGAACCTAAGGCTCTGATCAAAAAAAGATCAAAAAGCACCCACACACAATGAAAGTCAATAATCTGTCACAATCAGATAACCCAATGTATTGTCATTTCCAGCAGGTCAGTCTGCTGCAAGACTGTTATAATAGAAAATAGTCCTGAGATTTCATTCACAGAGGTTTTAAGATGTAGCCTTAGAACCCCCTGGGAACTCTCACTGCATTCTCTGCATTTTCGATGTGGCAGTGTTTTTTGTGTTGTTACACCAAAGTTCTTTGTAGGGCTCCCAAAATAATGTTAACAGTGATAAAGTCTTGGTTCTAGAATTGACAAATTTCCTTTCTGATGTAAGGAACAGCAATGCTTTACTACCTAAGGATTAAAAATGTAAAACAACTTTGTGATTAGGCTGCTGTATATGCAGTTCAATAACTTTCTGAGGAGTTTAGGAATTTTTTTTTCATACAAAGGGAAAAAGAGATTGTAGAATTGCAATACTATGATTTGGGCAATGAGGAGATCCAGGTCAGTAGACAGTATCAAATCAAATATGAAAATCTGTCATAAGTGAGAGATTCCAAGGAAGGAAAGTTCTGAATTTTCCTCTTAATATATACAGATCTATTAAGAATATCGAGCACTGTACTCCAAAAGCAATCAAAGTTTAGCATTATCTTATACTACTATTTTTATTTGGGGCCATTTTGAATGTACAAAAATCTATACACATATCTGCCTCTCTCTCTTTTTTTTACACATTCTAAGTAAGAAAAATGTATGGTTTAAAAAGTACCATTAGTAATTTATTTTACAAGACTCACATGCTTTATATGAACAATGTAAGTTGTAATTATCAGCTGAAGAGTTACAATTCATTCTCCTGCGAGGATCAGAAATATCCATTTAATCATTATTATTCCCTAAGATAAATATTTGGGCTTTTTCCAGATATAAGGAACCAGTCAAGAAGTTCTCCTGACTGGGGGCAGGATGGAGGAGTTACTTACTCCACAGGAAATACCAGAAGGGATTGTCTCTTGAGAAGTCAATATTATTAAGAGAGGTGAGGGCTTCCAAAGGCATGCTGTTAAACTTAACCTGTATCATTTTTGGATTGCTGTTATTATTATAAGGCACACGCTAAATCAGACTGAAACACCAGCTTCTCAAAATTCCTGAAACTTTCCTAGTAGAATAAATAGCCCTTGGGCCTGGAAGCACCTTGTACTGGCTGATGATGACTAGTAGTCACCCATCCTCTAATGGTCATGATCTGCCACAGGAAAGTCTTTGGAAGAGACCATTCCCAAATCAAATTCCAAGCTGATTTGGGACATCACCCCAGAAAGACACAGAACTTTTAATTCGATTTAATTGGTTGTGGTTGGGGTTGTTTTTTGTTGTTGGTTGGTTGGTTGGTTTGTAGTGTGAAGCTTGATTTGCTCAGTCAAAACTCCATGAGTTTTATCAGAGCTAGGTCATTTCAGACTCATCAAAAATCTGGTAGGTTTCATGTTTGTAATGTTTTTTCTGGGGCACTGTGATAGAAGACTAGAAAACACAGTTATAATCTCAGATAAATCAGCTGTTACTTCCAAATATGACATAGCAGTCCAAGAAAAATGACAAAAACTCAGAATCTTGGAGGAAAATAATTTGCTGAGGAACTTCAGTTCCTTCAGAAACTAAGAGAGGTTGTGCATATTTGGTATCTCGTATCTCTTATGAATAAGTCAAGAGCATCTTTCTCTTTTGTCTGTTAGTAATTAGCATGGATCCAGGAAATAATGCAGAGTCAGCAAGCCAAAAGGAATGTCTGAGCTACTTCTGATTTTCATCTTGCAGTGCTTGACACTATCTTTCATAATATGGGGAGAAGAGAGGAATGTTTAAATTATATTGCTGAGAAATTATCTAATTTCCATGGACAGATTCCTTTTCATTGGCCTTAAGGCAAACAGAGCTGACACGTGTTCCTTATTCCAAATGGAATTCAACCACTAACCTTACTGAATCCAAACAAGTTCACTGCATGCAAGAATATTTTATACTGTGTTTTTTCAAGATGAAAACTGCACCAGAAGCAAGGCAATGGCTTGGCTTAGAAAGACTTGGCTTTGTCTCATCAGAACTTTGTGTTTGCCTGTAGGAAATAATACATTCCTTAACACTTCTCCATATATAGAATAAAGATTTGTTTTACATGTTATAAATGTGAAGCTTTTCAGCATATTTGTACCCATTACTCTGATTTAATTTGAAGATTTTATTGCTTATCTCGAGAGGGAAAGCTGAGAAAGCCTTTTGTCAGACAACTTCCCAAAAATACTGGGCATCTTTTTACTGCAAGACTGAACCTTCTTGCCAGGAGAACTGACTATGAATAGCAGTATAAAAGCTGGTTTCACTATCATCTTGCTCTTTCATTGCTATAATGGGGAAGCATCTATGGATATCAGTGAAGTGACTTACATGAAGTCACCATGGAAGCTTTGCTGGTGACTTTGTGACATGTAGGTGTTAATCCAAATTTCCAGGGACAGTATGAGGAGGGAAGGCTCAAGCAAAAGGACAAAGAAGAGTGAATGACAAGGAACAACAAGGTCCCACAAAAGAGAGAGAAGTGCTAGAAGAAAGAAACTTGAAGCAGGAGAAATCAAAATAGATTTTCAGGTCATTATGTTAGAAATATAAGTCAGGTCTATTAAAATGCTTATTTGCATTTTAATAAGCATTTTAATCTATCCAAAAGTGCTCCCTGCAAAAGTTTGGAAACACTGTATTACAGACACAAAAAGTTTTAATGAGACAGCTGCTTTTCTCCTACATTTAAATTTTTTATTTTGTAAGCAGGATTTTGTATGGAACTCCCTATTACCTAATAAAGATAGTGTTTTAGGTACTGAAATTGATGCTTAGCAATTTTTAAGCTTTTTGGCTAACACATGCATTATTTATATTACAGTATTGTTGAGAGAACTGTACCCAATTTTACTAGGTGGCAAGCAAAAACATAACCATTTTTAAAAAAACCCTATAATTTATCTAGCCAACAGAGAAATTGTAGGACACAGGAAATTACAATGTTTTAGTTAGGGAAGACAGACTTAATAGAAAATTGGGGAGAGGATTCATCTTTATCTATTTACAGACATGTTATAAATGACTAACCTGTCTTCTCTTCATAGGTGGTGGAGAGAAGGTACAAATTATCTGATCTATTTTTGAGTTCTGTTGCAAGGTTTAATAAACAGTACTCTAGAAGTGCCCATTTCTGTTATCTGTAGCTGATACTGAGACAAGTAGCTCAGATGGGACCTTTATATTTTTTTTGCAAAATTAAAAAAAAAAGGTCAGAAAGCATTTGTTTACCCCAGTTAGAGCTTTTTAGAGGACTTCTATATGTATTGGTTTATTTTTCTGGCCAATGTATCTGTAGAAGACATTATTATTATTATTTTTATTATTATTATTATCATCATCATCATCTTCATCATCATCATTATTTACATTCCTTGCCGATTTGTATAACATTGTCATAGACATTATGTGCATTGCTACATCAAATGTCATATACATTATATACACTGAGCTCTTGATACAGGTTATTCTGGGATCTCTCACATTTTAGTTTTCCATATCAAATGTAAATTTTGAAGAGGGTGAGAAATGTTTTAAAACTTGAGAAAAAAAATCAGTACACATCCTTTGTGTGCTCTAACTTGCTTACAGCAAGGAGTGAACACATTCTCAAAAGCAGAGCTGCATAAAGGATTAAATGAACTGTCCCACTGGGTGTGGGAGGCAGCTGAGTGTTTCTAGAGAGCAATTCCCCCTGGACCAGGGTTTTCATTCTAGCCAGACATGATTTATCAGTATGAATACTTGACAAGACAGAAACAATAGAAGCTGCATTAAAGGCAGCCTTTTAAGAGTTTGGATACTTCCAACTACTTTCTTACTTGCCTCATAACCATTCCTTCATATTTGTACTTTGCACCTACAAACTCCTGTTATCTTACTTAGTAGTAGTCTTCTTTTCCTTCTCCATCTATCCTTAGAAGTACTACTTATAAGTAGTACTTAATTTTAAGTAATTTTAAGAATTAAACTGGATTTATAACATGAGGAATTTACCACAGTTAGGGGCCCAGTGCAGAAGCCATTGGAATGTGTTGCAGGAATCATAATGTTGCTGGTTGAGCTGAGGGCAGCTTTGTTCAAACATTTTTTATTTTTTTTTTGAGAACTTAATGTAGTAAATGCTTCTTTTTTTTTCAGAAAAAAAATATATGCTACTTTTTTGAAAACAGAATCACTGCTTTTCATTATCAAATTCTTCTCTCCAGTTAGGCTTTTTTAGAACACTCTCTCTAGTTTAAAAGCATCTGTATGTGGTGGCACAAACAACACAGGGTTTATGGTTCAGCAGGGATATTTACATTTAAAGTTTTAAGGATTAACTTAATAAATTACTCCATTTACTGTGATTATCTAGTTTGATACTGCACAAGGTCTGTCTTCATACTTTGCATATGGCAATGCATACTAAACATCTCTCTCTACAAACAACAACTGATTTCACAAGACACTTGCAGTAATATTTTAGACAGTGGACATCTAATTCAAAGGTCTTACAAAAAAGGAGAGAAGGCGTGATAGATACTTCAATGAGTCAAAGAATGTTCCCACATGAGAATCAATTTTTACAATATTTATGTCTCTTTTTAGCAGTGAATGTTTTACAGTGTGGACCAAGCAATGAATTCTTTGGTATATGCTCCCTTTTGTGACAGCACAGCAATATCAGAGCAAAATTTTTCCATAAAATTTTTCCTGGAAAGTATTTATAATATTTAAAAGTATCAGTTTAACTAGACATTAACAGCAGCTTCCACTGTCCCCAGCTGCTTATGCTGTGTTTTATTTTCAGGGCTGAAAATCATGCAGCTGCTCTCTAAAACAAACAAGAAAAACCATCAAAAATATGTTATTTCCTATAAACATGAAGATAACATCACACCTCTGTGACCTTGACAACGTTAGGGTAAGTCTTAACTTAAGATCATACTTTGGCAGCTCAGTAATCCTGTTTTCTACTAATGGTATGGTTTGTGACATCCCTGGTTGCTTGTCGATAAGAATGGCAGCTAATGCTGACAGAGGGCATTTGGACATTATTTGAAAGCTGTGAATTCTAGCTTCACTAGCCCAGGTTATAGCTTTAAATTAACACTAGTTCTTGCACTAACCAAATCGTGTGTCTCCATGGTGAGTGGGTCTCCAGGTACATACAGTCACCCCCAGCTTCAACACAAATCACAACCAACATCCCACAACCCCACCATTTCCAGGTCTACATTAGACACAAAATCACATCAAGTCCTGCTGGTTCCTGTAGAAATATACAGTTGTGGTGGCTGTGGAAGTTTTGCAGGCATTTAAAGAAAACGCAAAGTAATGTCAAAATTGGCAGTAAGTTAATTACTTGCTTAAGAAGGTTCTCTTAATTCTTGCCAATGCCTAAATACTCAATGGCAGAAAATCTGTCTAATTGTTTCAGGGCCCTCCTATTTCTATGTTTTTGCTATTAGAGATCCAGGGCATTTTACACACTTCAGGTGTTTTTAAAAATATACTGCAGATGCAGCATTAAATCTCTTGTTCTTGAGAAAAGTAATATCTGTGCTGTTTGTGACAGACATTTTAAATGGATAGGGTTCCTCTTGTTTTTTAAATTAGCAGGTATCAAATGTGCTGAATCAATCTTTATTGTCCTGCCACAAAGCAGAAGAGATTTTATTTAGATGTTGAAGTGAGTGATGTGTGCTCTGGGTAAAGGTAGTCTCTAGGTAAAGATAGCTTGCAGTGCAAGAATGAATTTTTGTTAAATTCACCTATGGGCATGCTTTGTATGCTAATATGAGCCAGATAAAACTGGTCAGTCTGGGCTGATGTTCCATTAGGAATTGTACTGATTTTGGCCAAACTGATTCATTTATAGCAAATTCATTTATCCCCTCAGGATACTGCATGGCAGACTCTTGTTCCAGGAAAAATATAACTTTTGTGGTCTTTGGTCCAGTTGTTTTTAACAAATTATAAGGACTTTGCATGTCATAAACCAGCAACAGTTATCTTTAATTTTCATTAGCGTGTAAAGCATGTCCATAGGTGAATTAAGCATGTTAAAATACATAATTATCTAAATATTAAGCATATATATGTTTAAATTTTCACACTGGACACACAATCTAACAAAGAATAATACTGTATGAGTGAGTTGGTTAATAAAATAGCTCAAAAATTAATTTCTTGCATATATGCCATAGGAAATAGATATGTGCAGAATATAAAGGAATATGAGTTCTTGCTCTGCTTTGCTAAAACTCTGTAGTGTTGTTTTGTGCCATCATGCCTGGTGAGGTGTTAGAGGACTACACCAGTGTCCATTTGTTTCACTCAGTGAAAATATGCTACAGAATATTGTCTGTTCCCAAGGTAAATGGTTAAGGAGGTAATTACCAGAGTGGGAGAAGACAAGGACACAAAATATAGTATAAAATAAGATTATTTAAATATAGAGAGAGAATTATAATGTGTTTTTTTTTTTCCTTGTATTCTTTAGCTGTTTCTTTGCTTTTGTCTTAAACACAGAACTTGAGTTCACTTTTACTCAGTCAAATAAATTTAAAGCAACCCCTTCTAATCCTAATGATACCCTGGCATACAAATACAAATGTGAAAAATGGCAATGACCTCTATTGTCACTTTTGATAAACGGACAGAGTTTATTGTGCTTTACCCACTCCCATGAGAATGATTTAGTCAGATGCCTCCCGTATACCTATTTACCCTCATCACCTTAGCAATGGGCTATACAAATCACCTTTGTATTTTATTTCAGAAGCCCAGGAAATCATAGATTACCATGTGATCTCCGTACCATAGATTAGTTTGAAGAAATAGCAGTAAGGAAAAGTAGACGGCTTGGAAAGTAACCATATTTGATACAGGAGCTCTTGAAAGATAGTAAACACGAGACCTACAGATATATTGGTTTTATAGGGTCACTTTTCAGAGGAAAACTGTGAAAAGGGAGAATTTTCTTGATTTGAATTATTCCTTTTTACTCTTGACCATTATTCCTCTGCTGGTTCCTGATAAAGCATGTCATATCAAATAATAATATAATATCATAGCAACATAAAGTAAACCAGTCTCACAGATTCAGAAGATGCTGATATCATTACATTTAGCTATTGCAAAACAATTATTGAGCTGGCATCTTCAAATAGATTTATTATCTGGTTAAAAAAGCGGTGCTACTATCTGATGTGACATTGTGCCTCTAAGT
This sequence comes from Pseudopodoces humilis, assembly GCF_049639895.1. Classification (NCBI taxonomy): domain Eukaryota; kingdom Metazoa; phylum Chordata; class Aves; order Passeriformes; family Paridae; genus Pseudopodoces; species Pseudopodoces humilis. The sequence continues at coordinate 20,163,399 of NC_142201.1, forward strand.
TGCTTCAGGCTTCTTTTAAAAAGTCTTTAAAAGTCAATTCTTTTGCTGCTAAACAACTTTGTCATGGCCTTGTCTCTTTAACTAGCTGTGTTGGAAAATATTTTTCTTTCATTTTCACCAACCCAAAGCTGCCATTGAAATAACATTGAAAAAAAATGTGTACCAGCTAACATCCCCTGCTGTGCAGTCTCTGTTTTCATGGAGTGGATGGGAAAACAGCCATTTCAAAAAACAGCTCAGTAAGTTGCAGAACACTAACTAGGGTCATACTGAAAGGAACTTACACAATATTTTTTAAATAGGTAAGTGTTTTAAAGCTTATCTTCCTGGCCTGAAACACTAGTAAAAACTGGTTGGGAAAAAAATGAAAGTCTCAGATGTAAATAAATTAAATTCTTTCAAGAAGCTGCAGAAAGTATTAGAAGTTCAAGATGTTTAATTAATTCTTCCTACAGAATACTTGCAAGCATGTTCACATTCTCAATTTTTAGTAAACTGACAACTATGGAAATAAAATTCTGCACTCTTTTGAGAGCATAGCCCCTCCTTACAAACAGTCCTCAGAAAGTTACAGTGGGTTACTGATGCCACAAAATTCGTGCACAGGAAATGCGACATGCTTTTTACAAGGCATCTACCAGAACTCCAGAACATTTGCAAGCATTTTTGCCACTGTCATTTTTGGTTTTCTTCAGACACGTGTGTTTTTCCCTGCCATGCCAGGCTGCCCTTGTGGCTGCTTTGTGTAGCGGGGCCGGGCAGGATGATCCGAGCTGCGCGGAGGATGAGCAGCGACATCGGGGCTGGAGCCAATTGTGCCTGCCTGGAGCAGCTCTGTCCCGGCTTCAGCTGGGGTACACTTCATCAGCACCTGTCACAGTGCTCTGTTTCCGATTCAGAATGCAAATGGTGCTGATAACACGCTGATGTTTTGGTTTTTTGCTAAATCATGTTTATCCTAAGCAAGGACTGTTTTCTTCCTTGTCTCATGCTCTGCCAGCAAGGAGGTAGGCAAAAAAACAAACTGGGGGGAAGCATAGATGGGACAGGTTACCCAAACTGACCAAAGGGACATTCCACACCACATCATGCCCCGTATATAAACTCAGGAATTGCCTGAAAGGTTGGCTGATCTGGGTTTGGGAAGGGGCTCTGTCAGCAGGTGGTGAGCAGTTGCATTGTGGATCACTTGCTGGGTTTTTTTTCCCCCTTTTTATTATCATTATTACTATTTAGCACTATTTTTGTATTTTACTTCATTTTCAATTATTTAACTGGTCTTGTATCAACATACAAGTTTTACTTCAGTGTTCCTCATTCCACTGAAGTGGGGGGAGAAAGAAAGGAAGGGGGTCAGGCAAGTGGCTGTGTGATGTTTCATCTCCAGCTGGACTTAAACCATGACAGACTGATTCCAGTAGCTCATCATTAAACTGTTTCCAACACTAAAGAGAAAAAGTAGGACTTGTTCTGCATTTTCCCATGTGATTGTGTTAGTTACAGCATCGTGTAAGTGCAAAGAATGCCACCAAGTTGATCCAAGGGATGAAGCACCTCTCCTATGAGGAAGGGCTGAGAGGAGAACTGTGTTTGTCCAGCCAGGGAAAGAGAAGGCTTTGGGGTCACCTACTTGTGTCCTTTCGGTACCCAAAGGGACCCTACAAGAGAGATGAAGAAAGACTATTTACAAGGACATGTAGTGACATGACAAGGGAAATGGCTTCACACTGAAAGAGAGAAGGCTTAAATTAGGTATTAGGAAGAAATTCTTTACTGTGAGGGTGGTGAGGCACTGGAAAGGGTTGTCCAGAGAAGTTGTGGATGTCCCATCCCTGGCAGCATTCAAGACCAGGTTGCATAGAGCTCTGAGCAGCCTGCTCTAGTGGGAGATGTCCCTGCCCATGGCAGGGGGGATGGAATGACATTGTCTTTAAGGCCCCTTCCAACCCAAAGCATTCTGCGATTATACTTTATGAAACAGAATTTTTTATTTAGTGTTTGATTATCAGAAACTGCCCACCTTGAACTCTGGTGACATAAAATGGGTTAAATGTAAAGAGAAATATGACTGAGATAATGTAATAATTTGATATTTTACAGGAAAATTTTACTAAAAAGACTGTATGTATCCCTGACTACTTCTTTGGAGCAAACTAAGCTGATACTGTCTGGATGAGAAAATACATTGCAACATTAGGAAAAGATGAAACTTGTAAGGGAAACTCAAATACTCAGAAAAACATTTATCTGGAGATTGGGAAACACAAATGCAGAGGTCTGTCTGTCTGAAGCTACAGGGAAGAAGGTCCTACATGAGAACAAGAGCAGCCTTCAAAGTGCTCCTTTGAAGCACTTTGTGACCTGATGTATATAATAATACTTGAGATCTCTTTAATGACTGAGACAATTATCCCCTGAAAACTTCCTCATGAGTGGACTTGCATTCTTCCTTGTGTTTGGACCAATTGGAGGAGGAAAGAACAGCAGTCCTGGATTAACAGCCAATATTGAATCAAACTTATTGCCTGCAATTTTCTAAATATGTACAAGAATGGCTTGTCTTGAGAGCTCACCTGCTGCTTTCCTATCTACATCTACTTTACCCTGCAGCTGTGAAACATCACTTGACACCAAGCCCAGTGCTTAAGGGACACCCCTGGGGCCAGTGCACAAGGGGCCCTGGTGCTGCCTGCTGCAGTGAGGACTTTCCAGGGCCAGCAGCTGGCAAGGTGGGAGTTGGAGCTGCTCCACTTAGTGCTGCCCCCCTCCACACTCCAGACAGCTAAAGCAAAACCAAAACAGGGACTCTCAGAAATTACACAGCCAAGCAGTTCCTCTGGTCTGAGAAGCAGACTGATCCCCCACCAGGAATTCTGAGGCACCCAGGTGCCATGGTACACCATGCCAGGGCTGGACACATCCCACAAGTCCACACAAAGCTCCTGGCCACTATTGGCACTGTCTGCTGCCTGTCTACTCATGCAGAAAGGTTTTACCTGCAGAATACAGGCCAGGCAGGTGGGCCTCTGGGTTCTTATCTGTCACCTTTACTCTTGGGAAGAAAGAATTTCAGGGAAGTTTCAGGACTTTTTTACACATTGCCACAGCAAAGTAACTTCTAAGGAGATTAGAAACTGGTCATACACCTGAAAAAATAAATAAGGAGAACATGACCTCCATGGATTTGTATCCATGGCTGTGGGAGTGCTGGTGTTGGCTTTTTGGAAAACCACTTTTCAAAGAATTGAATTCAAGATATAGCTCAGCTTGCTGTTCTCCTCTCTTCCATAGGGACAGTTGCACATTAATGAAGGCACTGCAAACCTTTAACTCAACATTAGTTATGAGTGTAACTCCTACAGGTAGCTCAGTTTTCATGGGACTAAGTTGCAAAAGGAGGTACCGTGTTTTTCCTGGTCATATTGCAAACCAAGCCTCCTGTCTTTTCTTGTCTGTACTTTTCAGACAAGCCATTTCTTAGTGACATGGTAAACCTCTGTATATCCACCTGGACCCACATCAGAAAACCAGCTCCTTCCCCTCTGACTTCAGTGGAGACAGTACTGCACTGACACTTCCACATTTCCAAGAACAGAGAATAAATGCACCAACACAGAAGCTTGATAACAATTTTACACATTCTCATCTCCAGTACTTTTCTAAATGTTTACTGATTCTCAGAAAACTTCCATTCTGTCTTTACTCTTCCCTTCTCAATGGATTTTCTCTCTAAATGAGAGGTTGCTAGACTACCCTGAACCAGTTTCTGTGCTTAAACAAAATTATTGCTTTGACTTTTGATTGTAAAGATTCTGACAGAATGAGAACTTTTAAAACTAGACATGAAAAGAAGACATATGCACTGAAGGACAAGATTTAGCAAGTCCAAACACTAAAAGGAAAGGATTTATATCAAATACATCAATTAAAATCCAGGTATTCTTTAGCTTGATGCTTCCTGCTGTCAGCTTAAGGGCAACAGCAAAATTATTTGTGAATTTGTTGGTTTTTTTTTTTTTTATCCAGATGATGTTAAAGACTTTTGAGGAAGCATATAAAAAAATAAATCACTTTTTTTTCCTCTTTGTGTAAAGACACAGGTCTGTGACTTCTTCATCAAATATTGTCAAGATTAAAACATGTTTAGAATTTAAATTACTTCTGTATTTAATATTGATAAATCTAGTTTGCAATATTTCTGCTCCTTCTTTAAGCTAGAGACAGGATTAATATACATGACATTGCTTTTGGTGGTGTGCAAGAAATTCCATAAGTCAAACTCATTCAACCTATGTTGGAATACAGAATATTTACCTTTTCTGTAATATTTTTAATTTTGTAAACACCGAAAGAAGATCATGATTTTGTTTGCAATGCTGCTGAAAAAAACCTGTCAAACTGTTTTGACATTCAGCAGAGTGCTATTCTTGTTCCCACCCCTCAAGATAGTAACAAAAGACCTTCAACCAAGCACAAAAATAAGTAATGTTGTTCTGTCCTGGCAAGCAAAATTTTGGCATCTTGCAAATTACCTGCTTTATTTCTGTGATGATAATGGTATACAGAGAGGATAGAAGCTGCATTCCTTGTGACTTACTGCAAGTGCTCCTGGACAAAGCTTGGGGTTTTATTAGTCACATTTTTTAGCTGTTACTGAAATATTTTTCAAAATAGTTTTGTTAAAAAAGATCTAGACTATTTGCTCAATTATTAGGTAAATGGTTTGCTATGTTCCTTTTCTGCTCACTGTCACTGTGGATAGCTTAGCAAATGATGATTCAGTCCTTGGTCCAAACCTCATTGTACTGAGCCTGCTCCAGATGTCATAAATATATCTTGTTGGGATATTTTATTTCTCTCACATCCCTGCAGGCAGCCCAGACTGGAATGAATTTATGTATTTTTACTCTGAGACTGTTTTTGCTGGAAGGCCTACCAAAAAAACCCCAGGCTCTGCATTCTGAGTGAGCTGAAGTTGCACAGCATGTACACCTTAATTTAGCTAGTGAGTTGATTTATGCTCAAAATATCTGAAGTGGTTTCCCTTCAATACCCTTCAGATTCTGAGATATTTTCTCTCATTTTCTTGTCCAGCTCCAAATGAGAACAGCTTGGATAAGTATCGGCCTTAGATTTTTGTTATGAAATTTTGATTACCTTTTCGAATGAAGAGTTCTACTGAGGCTGCATGGAAAGTATTCTGAGAGCCTTTACTGTAGCTAAAGGTGCTGATTCTGTACAAGATAATTATCCCTGTAAACATCAGTGTATCCATATTAAAAAAAAACCAACAAAACAACAAAACAAACCAGACTTGGTTTATTTACTGCAAGGATTTTTTTTAATCCAATATTCCCATTAAAATATTTCTATCACATTTCCTAGGAAGTACCTCTAGCCTCCAGCTAAATTGAGTGTATAGAGATCCCCCGTAATGGACTGAGTTATTCAGACACATCAATCAAAAATATGGCAGCAAGTAGAGCACTGGTGGTACCCCAGGAGGGTACACGATAAGCACATGATTCTCTGCTTTTCTAGCATGCTTTGTAACTGAGTCAGCAGAGGACATCTAAATCATCCTCAAACATTGCTAAAGCCAGTTTAATTAAGTAAGGACATGTACATCTGCAAAACTCTGCCTCAGATGAAAGTCAGCATTTGTTTCAGTTCTCATTAAAAACATACAAGCTGAAAGAAAGTACTGCTACAGAGGAGATGAAATTTAAACAAATTCTCATTCTTCAAAACAAGGTGATCATCTCAGAAATACCTATATGTGATGTTCTTAGAGTGTATAGGATTGTAAAAGAGAAATTAAACTCTTTTATTTCTTATTCCTAGTGTCCTGGTTTTGTAGGAGTGAGATCTTCTTTTCTTTTTTGCTAGTAGCTGTTACAGTACAATGTTGATAACACACTGATGCTTTACTTGTTGCTGAGCAGTTGCTTTACCCTAAGTAAAGAATTTTCAGTTTCCTGTGCTCTGCCAGTGCATAGGTATACAAGAAGCCAGGAGGAAGCACGGCCAGGAGAGCTGACACAAATTGGCCTAAGGGCATTCCATGTCATAGAGCATGATGCCCTGTATATAAACTGGGAGAACCTGGCTGGGAGCTGCCTTTCACAGCTCAGGGATAGGCTGGACATTGGTCAGCAGGGGGTGAAAATTGTTCTGTGCATCACTTGTTTTTCTGTGCTTTTATTCCTCTCTCTCTTTTTGTTGTTTCTTATTTATTTATTTATTTATTTATTTTTATTATTATCATCATCATCATCATCATCATCATCATCACCACCCAGGGGCTTTATTTACAGGTGTGTGACAGGTGTGTGAGCAAGTGGCACCACAGTACTCAGCTCTCGGCTGGGATTAAACCACAATGCCTGGTTACACAGTGAATACCACAATGACTCTTCTTATACAAACATAGCTTCTAAGATTTTTATTTTGGACTGTGAGATAACACAGGCAGAACAGCCCAATACATATTAGGCAAATGTGGAGAAAAGTCTATTTTCTTAAGAGAATTGTAATAACTTCCCTCTCTCTTGCAGGAAAATAACCTTGAACATCTGCAAGTGGTTCCTTGAACCACAGCAAGACGACGAAAGAGACTGCTGCTAAAGAGGTAACATCTGTTTGACCCCAAGACATGGGCAGAAGTATGGAACAAACTTGAGATTGTCAGCTAAAGAGTTATGTTCATGAGCCCATTATTTATTTTGGGATGTCAGATGTTATGACATCCTTCACTCTAGTTTTACTACTGTCCTGTGCAGCCTTCGGAACAAACACTGTCAACCTGTCATTTGTCCCATCTATGCTCAAGTATAATACTGTTATACTGTGTCTTGTATGAGCATGTTTTTTAACTATTTAAAAATAAAATTAAATGCTAATTTTACGAAGTTGGCTATTTCTTTCTAAGTTTCTGTTTAAAACTGTTTCTCTGCATGTCTGCTTAACTTATCAGGGCAAGTGAGACTGATGTATATGATAACTAGTGCAAATGCTGCTTTTATATTATATAATTAGACTCTGGTGCCAACTTATCCTATGCTGACAATATTTTGCCAGCTCCTATAAACATACTGTTTCATAATTGATTTAAAGGTATTGCACACAAACAAATTAAGTGATTTTGCTGATGAATGCATCAGAGCAATATCAGTCACTTGATGTGCCGTAGTTTCTAATGTATATATAGAAACATCTTATGCATATGTATTTGTTAAAACAGTCCAAAAAGCTAAAAGGTATTAAGCACTCCCCTCAAGGAGGGGAAGGACTTCAGCTGTTCTTAAAGTGGGACTTAAGATGCATAAGAGAAGTTTGGAGGGAGATGCCATGCACATGGCTCTGAGGCTGGATGGCCCAGCAGAACTGGGTTTTGAATGCAGACTGGCTATTCATCGTCCAGGTCATCCATGCTCTGCTTCAGCCTCAGTCTTGTCAATAGGAGAAGAAGATCAAGTTTGTTGGTGCAAAGGTACCTGTCACAAATGTGTGTTACTGTGCAGGTTTTTGCTTTATTCCATAATGCACATGCACCATGTGTTTGTGGCTAAATGGTCTTGGGGACTGATGCAGCCTTAAGGCTAGAAGACTTCAAGTTAATTAGCAAAGACATTTGATTACAGATAAGCCTAAAATGAATATATTGTAGCCATTTCAGCAACTGCTAGCATACATGTCTTTCCCAAAGTGACTGGTTTGTAAAATGTGGTTTTAAATTTTCATTTTCCTTTAAATTCAAGTGGCATGTGTTTACTGTGGCTTTTGCAGCCCAAAACCTTGTTTGGCTAACCTTGCGAAGGAATAACAGAACACCAGGGGTTAAAGTCATGGCAGTTTCCGACCAGTGTAACTTGGGCCAGAATTTCACCCTGGGATATAAAACACAATAATCACGTATCACACAGCAGCAAAAAGCTACTAGGAAACCCAGACTGTCCAACTTGTGATCTATCCACTTGCATGGCCATGCTTCTGCATTTTGATATCCTATGCTGGAAGAGCCTCCAGACTGAAGCAGCAGTGCAGAACAGGAAGATTTTACAACAGCTCCGTAAATAGATCATTAACAAACATAGCTGTCTGTCTTAGTCAAGACAGAGCTTAAGCCTTTCAATCCATAAGGTAAAATTTGGAGGATCCTGGATTAGACAGATGTTTCTGAGAATGAGAAGGTGAAAGGAAATGGGTCACATATGCCAGTGGAGGGTTTGTGGGGAGTGCAGCAGAACACCAGGATTTCAGACACACATCTGAAAATGATGGAGGTCTCCCAGTCCAGCTCTTATGCAACTGCAGGCATAGAGGAAGAAAGCCACAGAGATGGAATTAGAAAGAGCAGGAAGGAGCACCCAGGCATACTGAATCAGCGGGGCTTGGGCACATATTAATAGGCAGAAATGGACTTTGAAGTGCAATCAGGAGCATGACAGCACAACACCTTGAAAGCAAGGGCTGTTGAAATGAGGATGAACATCTGTACCTGACCAGGCTCAGGTCTCAGCGCTTTATTCTGAGGTCAAGTCAAGACAAACAAGAACCCTTTCATGGTGTTCAGGACTGTGATATACATCCTCACTTTGTTGCTTCATTATGCAGCTGTGTAAAGATAATTGAGAGAACTAAGCTAGATTTTTCATCAACAAGCAATAAAACGTGATAAATATGCTACATGGAATGGCAAATGTTAGAATTAATAAGCTGAAATGTTGACGAATTACTGTTTATATACTTGACATGTAATAATTGCTTCATTTATCATCTGAATCTGGAAAACTTAAATAGCAGGCATTTATAATTAATTTTCTCCCCTTGCAAACTGCAATTCATTCCACACTCAAAGGAGTCAGTGTTAATTTCTTTTCTATCAGCCACAGGCCATAAGTTAATGCATGAAAAAAAGTCAGAACATTTAAAATAACAGTCTAATTAAATTATATCCTCTACTGTTGGAGAAAAACACATGATTCTTCAGGAGATAATCAGTCACCACAGCAAACACCATTTAGTTCTTCTCACAAATCTGCATCTACCCACTGGCAATCTTGGACTGTCAAGATGAAGAATTCACTTTACTGAACAGATGAAGGATATTGACTTCAGCCTCATTAGCAACTTCAAATGAGAATGACAATGGGAGTTCATTAAATAATAATATTTTTCCATATATTTAGTTTTCTTCATCATGCAGAAGAATATGCTTTTCACAGCAGCTGACAAAGCCCATGCTTCTGATTAATTCTTCTTGATCATCTAGATAATGCCCTTTTCCTGAGGGTCTTTCCTATTTGAGCAGTGAGGGCTGAAACCAGCAAGGCAGATGGTGCCCGCCTCAGCTGAGAACTCTGGAAGTGCCTTGCTCCAGGTTGGATTCACCCAAGTTCCTGGGAAGATCTGGGGATTTCTGTGAGGACCACATCAGTTGAAGCATCAACATAGAAAGAGCTCTTCACAAACAGAAGTTGCTGTCCAGTGGAGTGGCAGAGAATCATTAAAGAGCTGGGGGCTTTTTACTCATGCAGCCATTCTAGTCAAAGAATGCTTGGGTAGATATTAAGATACACTTAATGTATACAGCAGGGAAAAACTGCTCAAAGAAAGGCTGGACTAGCTACTTTTACACAGCAAAATGATCTCAGGTCTCCCACAAATAGCTACTCCTTTCTCTATGCATAGTGTGTGTGGTGCCTGTGAAAATCACTGACGTAGCTACTCCAAAGGTTATTTTATTATAGAATTGTCACAGCTGAAAAAAATCGGGTTTTCTTTTTTTTTTTTTTTTTTTTTCAGCTGGTAGACATTCTCACATCATAAATTTCATTAAGTCCTGGCAAGAGATTGAGTACTTCATGCTAAAAAAATTCTCTCAGTATAACCTATTTACTTTTAATGATGTTTTTCCATCTAAGTACTAGCAAGAATCTTGAAACACTAAGGACAAGGATATTTTTGCAAACAGAAAATAATGAACACTTCCTTGTGTACAGCCACAACCAATTAGTTCTCACTTTTGTGTTAAGAATGTCTTTTCAAGTATTTTTAATTTTAAGATCTTCAGGGCAAAAGAGCATGTGACTTCTCTTACAGCTCCCTACCCTAATTAGTAACTTAATTCCACATACAGAGAATTAAGTAGAACTGACGTACTACAGCTTCTCCTGCATTCTTGCAATTCTCTTTTTCACAAGATACCATTGAGGTCAGGGGCTTTAGAAAAGGATAGAAAACCATCTCTTTCAAGATGCATTCCAGCACCTTTCTCACTGATACGTAGGAAGGTCATTAATTTGTGCAGGTTATTCCAAAGTCCTCCTTTGGTATTCAAACTTTGAAGACAGTGCTGTAATTCCTGCTGTCTCCAGGAAAACACATACCACTCTCTAGCAAGCTGAACTGGAGATATATGTAATCCATGAAGTCCTGGCTCCTGCTCCCACCACTTTTTTGGTATTTTGCTTTGAAAAGTCATGGGAAAAAATCAGCAGCAGCCTCTCAGAGGGCTTCACTTCTCCCTCATGCCAGCACAGTGCCTTTTTCAGTGGGCAGCTGGAGCAGACTCCTTTGGTGCTCCCTTGCCCTGCCCGTCAGGGCAGTAGAGAGAGGATGGGAGCTCTTTGCAGCACTAAGGATGCTCATTTGGGACACAAATAATGAGCACTTGAGCTCATTTGGCTCACCTCAAATCAAGTTAAGACACTTTGTTTAAAGGAAAGTGACAGCAACTCCTCTTAGCAAGACTACGGGAAAAAGAGTAAGCCAGTCGTCTAAGGAGAAAGGGATAGCATCTAAATCCCAGACATCATTTTAGGCATGAAATCTGATTTTACTTAAGGACCTTCTTTCATCCTTGGCCTAGCTTTAGGGTTAAATGAGAGACACTAAGCTAATACTGCTTTGTAGCAGAGATGCCTTCTTCCTTCCCTGCCTCACTCCCTCAGCAGACTGGCCATCAGCTTTGGCTGCAACTTTAGCCCCTGGAACTGAGCACCTAACAGGAATGTGGTGTTCAGCACTGGCACATCCTTGTCCTTTCACCAATCATATAAGGAATCACATAAAGTTGTGCTAAGGAATCAATACAGACTCGCTAAGTCTGAACACATTTTATGCAGTAGAAGGGAAAGTCAATCCAAATCCCCTTCTCACGACAAAACCACTGGTTCCACATGGAGAGATGTTCTGATCAAGCAGTTCCTTGGACATCCCTATTGCAAGTGGAATATCAGGGATTTTTGCCCAGTTTCTTCAGAGAAACAAAAACAAAAAAAATGAGACAACTGAAGCAATGAACAGGGAGCTTCTCTTGTTATACAGAAGATGAAACTATCAAGTAAACTTCAATTAGACTTCATAATTCAGATACATTAGCAAGAATAATTTTTAACAAATTGCAACTGCATTATAATTACATTACAATTACACTAATTGTATTGTAGTTAATGTGCCTGTACTATAATGTGCTTTTGTTTTCTTTCCTTAAACCCAGATAATCAGGTGAACTAATTACAATGAATTATTTGAGCTATATGAAAGCTGCTCTTTTTTGGCAAAGTCTCATCTCAGCTAATTACAACTTGTCCTGTTTGCTGCAGAAGGTGATCTTTGCAATTCTCCAATAAGCAGCATGCAGATTGATGCAGAAAGTAATTTTGGAAATAGAGCAACATTTTAAAGCCTTGGAAGCCAGAAAAGGATGTTATCACAATATGGGATAAAATCACTTTCATGACTGAAGATCCAGTTCCAAGTTTTTATTCTACTCTACTTACAGCAAGTACCTGAATTTACATTTCCTTATTCATTCAAAGATAGTTCAAATAAATATTCTAAATGGGAATTTTTAGGTTATTTAAGATTATTCTGAAAGGTCTTCAATACTGGACCAACAAAATTCTTATGCAAATTGAAGCCTATATTTAAGAAGAAAAAAATCATTGTATCAAAACAGCTCTATTTTGTAAAAAGGTAGCTTTTCCAGAGTGAAAAGAAACAACAAGAAAAAACCCCAAACCAAACCAAACCAACCAGCCAAACAGTATTATTGCTATGGCAATGTTCCCATGCTGAAGACCAACATATTTTAGACATCGTGTTTCAAATCTCCTCTCCTCTCCTCTCCTCTCCTCTCCTCGAGTCTCCTCTCCTCTCCTCGAGTCTCCTCTCCTCTCCTCTCCTCTCCTCTCCTCTCCTCTCCTCTCCTCTCCTCTCCTCTCCTCTCCTCTCCTCTCCTCTCCTCTCCTCTCCTCTCCTCTCCTCTCCTCTCCTCTCCTCTCCTCTCCTCCTCTCCTCTCCTCTCCTCTCCTCTCCTCTCCTCTCCTCTCCTCTCCTCTCCTCGAGTCTCCTCTCCTCTCCTCTCCTCTCCTCTCCTCTCCTCTCCTCTCCTCTCCTCTCCTCTCCTCTCCTCTCCTCTCCTCTCCTCTCCTCTCCTCTCCTCTCCTCTCCTCTCCTCGAGTCTCCTCTCCTCTCCTCGAGTCTCCTCTCCTCGAGTCTCCTCAGATTATCTTGTCTTGCCTTAACTTTAAAATTCTTTGTAATGTTTCTTTTTTCTCCTAGCTTAATAAAATGAGGCAATTAATATCAGTCTAAAAGAAAGAATTTATATATCAGCTCCTAGCAGTTGCCAAGCAACAGACTACAATATCACCAGTCAGTTGATGGTTGGTTTAATTACTGTCTAAATTAGTATTGTTTAGGTTTTAATTCTCTCCTATAACATGGTCTCAAAGTGAAGCCCACTGGGCTAAAGGTTTCAGGTCCCCACACAGGAAGGATAGAAAGCACCAGGATTGCTCATTGCTCCATAGAATGCAAACACACGTCTACTGTCTAACAAAATACTTGTGCCATATGACTTTATATAGGGTGCAAACTGTCATTCAGCAATTGCTTTTTCAAAAGGCATCTGGACACCTGAGCTGACTGGTCTGTGTCCATCAAAATGTAGGTTTGGTGCAGACCAGTGCTTAATTTATTTTATGTTTAAAGATAATATTTGAAGATATAATAAGAGCAAGTTGAAGACCTAAGAAATATAAAGTGAGGAAAGGGAGTCCATGCTATGGCAATTCAATAAATATCATTGTCAGACTTTGAATTATGAACAATAAAATAAACCCTCTCCAGTCTTTTTATTTTTAAATGTGTGTCTTTAGATTAATCATTTTACTAGTTATTGAGACTTTTGGCTTCCCAAAACTAATTTTATCTGAGTGTATAAATTAGTACATAGATTTTAATACATTATATGGCCCATATTCTATGCAAAAATATTATGATATAATTTGTCTCAGGTCAGTGCTGTTGAGAAGGATTGACTGTTTTGTTACCAAGTAGCATAATTCTCATTAATATATTTTAGCAGAAAATCTGCTCAACCCTCTAGACAGTGCCAAGACAAAGATTGTACAGCAAGGGATGAACAATGACATTGGACTATGCCACTGGTTACTCAGGAACTCCTATGGCACAGGTACCGAACACAGGAAGGGAAGAGATATTGCTAAGGTGAACTTGAAGAGACTTGTCTGTTTCACCCTTGGCCAACAGTAATCTTATGATGTTATATTTATGGATGAATGAGAAAGAGCTCTGATCATTGCTGGAAGAAGCTGGAACAGCTACAGAAACCTTTCACAGTTGTTTACATCAATTTATGAGGCCATAAGCTGAGGAGGCTGAGGGGAGGATAAGGATGCCATTGAACCAAAGTTGTTAAGTAGGACAGTAATTCTCAGTGCATGCTTAAAGAAGGCACCTGGAACAGTAACAAATATATCTCACATGACTGAAACAGATCACAGGACTGAAGAGTTTTGAAAAGACTTCTAGTCCCACCTGTGCTCAAAGTAACAGCAGGAGGCTTATTCCTGAAGATATCAAGGTCTCATCATGAGTAGCCTAGTAATCTAAATGGCATTTTGCAACTCAACATCAATCTTTGTCTACTGAGGAGTAGCTCAGTTCAGCTTAAGACAAAAAACATGCTTCATTTTTCACATGACAGATTTGCAGAGATTCAAATTTGCAGTTTGGGACTATTTGGTAAATGCCTTCAATCAATTATATATATAAACATATTATATTATGTTGATTATCTTGAAGAAATTCTAATTGAAAGAAAGGTTTCAGATAAATTTCATTTGCCTCCCAATTTGATGGTGTAAAAGTACACTTGATGTTTAAAAATCTGAAAGCAGTTTTCTTCTGATTAATTAACTGAGGAATGTAATGTAGGTTAAGATGATATGTAGGACAGAGAGCTTAGTGTAATACTTACAAGAATGTCTTGTGAGACAGTCTTGTCCTTTTTATGGTAAAGTGAATTAAGGGTCAGATTTAGTCCTCACATTGGTGAATGACAACAGATTTGAGAGAAACCCATCCGGGCCTTATTTGCATGACTTCTGATTTTATTTCAAATGTCAGAACATTAAAAACTTAAAATCATAATTGAAGTTAGCTGCTTCACTTGATCCCTTTCAATGAAAAAAAGAGTTTCAATGAAAAGTGTTGAATGAGACCAAAAAAGGGCTTTTAGGGATCTGAGAAAGTGACTTTTGTCTAGATGTATTAAAGCACATGTATTAAAGTACTAAAGCAGTGTGTTACTATTTTGTACAATGGGACTTACTAGTGGCTTTCTTCCTTTCATGCACATGAAATTTTGTCTGCACATTATTTCTGATTTAAATAATTGATTAAGAATCAAGTTCAGAAGAAAATTTGAGGAAAGAGCCAAAACAATGTTCTCAAAGTAAAAAATTATAATGGAAAAAAAAAATCATTGGTAATATTAACTCAAGAAGGAAAAAACAAGCAGAATATTGCTTCATATTTGCTGCAAGTGAACTGAAATTCCATCTCATTTTAGCGCTTGGCTACCTTTTAAATAGAAACAGAACACAAATTTAGCATTTACCAAGTCAGGAAGGGTTATTCCTTTCCAGAGGAATGTTTTTCTTTTATCTGTTACAGGATACCCAGTCACAGTATTGAAATGTGAACAATCTGGGCTTTTAGAGACTTATTTTTCTTTAACTCTTACGAGGTTGTGTGATCCCGATATACTCTAGTATTTTATATAGGCCTTAGGAATGTAACAATAAATTTAATTCATTAACTGAACAAAAATATCATCAAATATTGAGTGGTTAAACTGATTTCCTTTGCTAAAAAAATATAAAAGTACTTGCCTCTTCTTCCCATTTTGTAAAGTGCTTCCCTGAAGTTCCTACTTCCAGCTGTATTGTAAAAGCTTCTCCAACCACTGCCCTATTATTTTAATTCTAATGACACAAATCTTCACACTTGTTTGACTCTTGAACCTTAGGATCAGTAATCTGCACTCTGTTCTCTGACTATCAGCCACCTGTCTGCCAACTGAGCATGATTCCTTTCAGATCAGCCTTCTTGGGCACCCTTAACTTACTTCCTATACTCCTCCATTTACCTTTCCTAATTACTATTCCAGTGTATTTTTGGAGGATCCCTCAAACCGGGCAGTCATGATCTGGACAATGAGACCCTCAGAAATTTTGAGGAGGTGTTAAAGGTGGTGTTGGACACACCAGCAGGCTGGGCTACCACTCATGGGGAACCTCATCAGACTGAGAGGGACCACTTGAATTTCAGTGCAGGCAAATGCAAACCCTGTCCTGGCTGGCACAGTGTAAACCCCTGCACCTGCACAGGCTGGGAACTGCACAAAGATTCCTGGTGCACAAAGCTGATCATGCAGCCTTGTAGCAAAGAAGGGCATGAAGGTGGTCACAGGCTGGAAAGAGATGCACAGTAAAGGCGTAAAATTTCAATTCTTGCAGGTAGTCAAAATCAGCTGTGCAACCTGGTGTAAGCTGGGCTGGCTTTGGGCAGGGGGGTGGGTGGATAACGTCAAAGGTTCCTTCCAAACTATTTTGTTCCATTATTCTATAGGCGTTCTGTTACTGTGGTAAAATTTACACAGCCATCCACTTTAGGGTTTCACATATTAAAATTATAGTTATATTGTCTTCAACCTATAACTATTTCAGATTGAAACATTATAGCATCACTACTCTGTAGACATAAAAATTAGAAAAGAAAGATACTGTATATTTTTTTCCCCCTCCTTTTTTCCTTATTACTACCCCTATTGGACCAGGGAGAAGGTTGAAAGCATAAAAACTAGAAAACTTGTGGGTTGAGAAAAAGACAGTTTTATAGGGAAAGTAAAAGGCTATCACTTCTAATGTTGCCCCCTTCCTTCTTCTTCCCTTCTCTTTATATACTGAGCATGGATGTCAGATGGTCTGGAATATCCCTTCGGTCACCTGTCCCGGCTGTGGCCTCTCCTAATTTCCCATGCATGCCCAGTTTCCTTGCCAGCGTGGCAGTAGGAAAATCAGCAAAGGCCTTGGCTCTGTGTAAGCACCGCTCGGCAATAACAAAACCATCTCTACATTACCAACTCTGTGTTCAGGGCAGATCCAAAACAGAGCCCCACGCCAGCTGATGTAAAGAAAATTAATTCTATCCCAGCCAAAAATAGCAGACAGGTTCACCACAGTGATGGCAAAGCCACAACATGAGAGAAAGAGAGGCTTGTCGCTATACAAATTTATAGCCATAAAGCACAATATGAAATCGCCAACAATGCTGAAGGAAAACAAAAGAGGGTTTTTTGTGACTGGAAAGAACTAGGGCAGAGGAGAAGGGAACAGTATTTATGCCTGAGCGTGTATTGCTGGCGCAGCCGCCCCGCTTTGCGAGCGCCAGGCGGGGCCGCGGGGAGCGGCGGCTGCGGGCAGAGCCGGGGGCGCAGCGCCACCTGCAGCCCGCGGGCGGCACAAGCACCCCGCTCTGCTTCCTCCCCGTCCGCTCTGCTCTGCTCTGCTCGTCATGAACACCGTCTTCTTGTTCAAAAGAGAGCCTCACCTGGGTATGGCCAGCTTTCAGCTGAAACTGTGCTCGAAAATTTGAGACAGTGCTCAGAAAGCTACAGTCCGATTGATTTTCAATATGTAGGTAAATAATCAAACTTTTTAAATGGTAGGCAGTCTATTACAGAAAATGTACATAATCGGCTTCGCTGGAAAATGTATAATTAAATGATTGAATTTTGCAAAAAATATTAGCAAAAATCTGATTATTTGGCCATGTAAACTAAAGTGTTCCTTTAATGCAGTGGTTCCACAAGCAGTGTACTTCAGAGAAGGTAAACAGGAAAGATTAAATCACTTCTTTTTAGTGACTCAGCTGTATTGAGCCCAGCAGTTGCAGTCACAGTAGCCTTCAAAGTGTTTTATTGCTCTAAGCATACACTAAGCCAGATCCTAGTTTTCCAGTTAACTACACTGGGATCATTAATGCATATCTAATTTGGACATGAATTATTCAGGTCCCATTACTTTGGGCATTATTAAAAACCTTTAGCAAGCCAGGTAAGTGGTTAAGAGAAGATAAATGTATTTGCCATGCTGTAAACACACCACATTTGCAACAGTTTAATTACATTGTTAGGGGAGATGGAGTATTTGCTGATGACTTACATTTTAAAAACATTATAAAAAAAAATGTGAGGACAGATCTTCACTGGAATCATATTTTAGGTCAGCCCTGAAAATGACCTGGTTTTAACACTCTGTCAGAGTTGGACTGTTCTATGAAACTTGTTCCACATGTAACTCCCCCCTCAAGAAACCCACTCCATTCCTTCAATTGTTTTAAGCAAAGGTGCAGAACTTGAATTATTGAAGCGTGAATAAGGTTTGTGGCTTAGGCACTGACCTTCAGAAAGATTCTGGCTGCCCTGCACCAAAAGAAAACTCAGGGATCAGCAGAAGAGATGTCAGGGCATCTATGGGATGGAGGTGAGCTGGGCTTTTGATATGAATTCACACTGAATAATCAGATCTATATGGCACAACATTCAGCCACAGTGTGGTGGAAATGACATACCATTATGGAGCCAAAAGGTACTGCCTGCCACTTATCTAAGCAAGGTCTAACTTAAATGTTTAATCTAAACTCTTCTAGCTATTTCTCTCATGTTTGTAAATGCCTGGGAAAATTACTCTTCTCTGATATGCTGCCACCTGTATTGTGTACGATGCAAAACAAAAATATATTTTAATAGGAAATTTGAGCTGTGCTTGTAACTGGTATATCTGGGGGGGTTTACTGGGGAGACTACTAACAGCACAGATATGGTTATAGATAAGCTGCAAAAGCTTAAATGTATTATGTAACTTGTTTCAGTAGTAATAAATAACTGGAAGGAGTCAGCTCAAAAGAACTGAGTTCTTCACAGCTTAATTCATACAAGCAGAGATTATTTTGGCAATGCAGTTTGGAAATTACATTCATTCTAGGTAGAGAATGGTGAAAATATCCAAACATTTCTTTACACAAGTACCTTTTCTCAGTACTAAGCCCTAACATTTGTTTACCCCTATGGTACCTACAAGAGGATAGCTTTCCATCTAGTGCATTAGCAGGTAGCAGAAATATTACCTATTATTATAAATAGAGGTATTTCTTCTCCACTAAGCATTGATGACATTCATTTATCCAACATAATTGTAGGGATCACATTTTAATGCCATATTCCAGTACCAGTCACAGGAGAAAGGCTGGTAGAGAACACAGGTTCTTGAGAGCTGAAGTGAGATTCATCTCACTCAATTTCAGCCTTTTTCTATTGCTTTCCTAGATTTTATTTATTGA
Source organism: Pseudopodoces humilis (assembly GCF_049639895.1). NCBI lineage: Eukaryota > Metazoa > Chordata > Aves > Passeriformes > Paridae > Pseudopodoces > Pseudopodoces humilis. Next base: position 20,182,119 of record NC_142201.1, read on the forward strand.
CTGTCATGGAAGATAAACACCTCCAGAGAGAAAGTCATTAGAGACAACCAGGGCAGAAAAATCAATTCAATCCTAGTTTTTTGATAATACAGAAGTTTTACCTAACCCTGAAGTCTCCTATTTGGGACCTGGTTTGCCTGTTTGGGACCTTGATAATTGTCAGTGCAGCTTTCCTGGGGGTTGTACTTCTTGCTTTTCCTGCTGATCAAAGATGATCTACTCCATATCTTTTGCCAAGGGAAAATTAGGAAAGAAAGTTTGATCTTTGAAAGTGGATATTGCCAGGCTTTTTTATCTTTCATAACTGGCAAGACATATGCCAGTTCAGAGCTGGTTCTATTATAGCTTATACAAATCATATCTGATTCATTTCGCTGTTACATTGCTCTCTAATAAAAAAAATAAAAAACCCAACCAAAACCACCCACCAATACATGTCTCAGTAATTAGTATTGTCTGGCAGCCCTAAGGTAAGTTAAAATGATACTGCCATTTTCATTATGACTGAATTCATAATGACATTTTCATTATTTCCTTTTGGAAATGTAATAGGAACTTCTTATTGTGGACTAGATAGGCAAAGATGTATATGAAAAATGTCAAAGGTCACAAATAATTCTTTCCAGGTCCCATTTACTCTAGGAACCTCTGTGTCTGTATATCCCTGCTGTAATATGCTGGCTCATTTGCTGGGTCTGCAAAGAGCAAGGATGATATCAAGACTTTCACTTATTTCCTTGCCTGGCCTGCACACTAAAGCAAACCTGAGCTCAGAGGCCACCCCAGCAGAGACTGCCAGAGACACATGCCTCACTGCAGGTTCCTTCTGAAAGTACGGCTGGAGAGCTCAGTCTTTTGGGAACTTCGGAACATTAGGTTAAAGTTTCCTCACAAGGTTTTTATGCTGTGGTTTATCCTAGGAATGAACAGGGAGAAAACAGAGAAGTTCACTCATTGTCTTGAAGATGCTCCCCAGAAAAGTTTGATGACAAGCAGAAGATTTATTACAGTTCTCCCTTGCCGCACTGAAGTGGATGATTTCCATCTGCCTACTCCAAGAGTTCCAGAAATGGGAATAGCTCTAGTAAAGAGTCCCAAAAGGTCTGAAAGGTCAGTAAAATTTTACACTTCTTTAAGAAAACTGCAGCTCATTTCTCAATTGGTTAGGATGTGCCACAAAAAACCCCTAAAGGCTCTGTTTGTGTGCTGTTAAATGGCTTCAAACTGTATTTCTTGACATTTTGTTGGCTAATAAGAAAATACACCTAAGAATAAGATGCACATATGGAACACTTATTTGTCATACCAACCCTGACAAGTGAATTTCCCTTTAGACTATAAATACAGAACAGCTGTGAAAACCTAGACAACTTATTATAAGCAAGTATATGCTGAATAAGGTTATTTTGGAAATGGAGTCTTAAGGCTGTAAATGACCTCATAGAATTACTTTATACTAATCATGTTTTTCAAAAAAAGGAGAAATATGGATTTTTATATTTTTTGGTGATACTGGTGTCTTCAAACTTCATCTGTTTAAATTTATTCATTAGACAGAAATGACAAGTTGCAGTAGTATATGTTATTATCTTACCCTGACATAAGTTCAAATGTGAACACTTTCTAAACACTTAAAGTAGGCTTGTAAGCAGCACGGAAATTGTAACATGGCTTTCATGGGTTTGGCCATGTTAAGACACATAGCTTTAAAAACAATTTGGATGAAATCTGCTGTCTGTAAAACAGTAATAAAGAAGATACTTGTTCTAAAGTTTATTGGACTGTGTGACTGTTCTGCCTATGCAAACACAGTGCAAGAAATATATCAAACATTTTATAACCAAGCATGCTCTGTTAAACAAATGCAATGCAGCACGTTCTATTAAACAAGTTACTTGGAATCTTGGAAGCAAGATTTTAGAAGAGTTTATTTTCAAAATAGAGCTTCCATGTAAAAAAATTAGATGGAAGCTTGAAGTAGCCGTCTTATGTCAACAGAGAGGGATATATTTCAGGCACAGAAATCAACATAATTCTTCAGGCACATACTACAGAATAATTTAACACGACTGGTGGTCTGTGTTGAAGAAAAGCCAAACACTGGAGCTGCAGGGATTCTGCAGGTCAGAAACAGCGTGGGAAAACCTGCTGGTACTATGGATGGCATCCTCACTTCAATGAATGGCAATTATAAGCATTCTCTGAAAGTCATCAGTAAGTACATAAAACCTTTCAGATGAATTTTCACTTTAGTCAATTAGCAGCAAAGATGAGAGAGAAATGGTTTACTTTATGTCTTGCCTTAATTCATGATTTCTATTGCTAGTGTTCCAGGATATAAAACAGCATTTGGATACTTAAGAGAGAAAATGTTTTCAAACCTTACTTACCATAATCTGCAGCAATAGATCATATAATTATATGAATAGAATTAACTTAAAACATCACCATAAAAAATAATTTTAAAAAGGGCTTCAAAGTTGAATTATATTGTCAAATTGCATAAAATGTCAAGTTAACATTTCATGTCCCTCAGTGTGAATATTAATTTTAATTAGATACATTTAAAACCACTAATTATGGCAACTTGGACTGATTAACATGAGTTAAAGCAAGCCAGAGTTTATGTTAATTGCATTAAATACCCAAATTGTAACTTTTGTTAGAAATATTTCAGAAACTGATAGAAAAGCACTGAATAGTCTGCAATAAGAATTTGAATGTGCTCATTCTTCACATACTTTTTCATCTTTCCCTTCAGAAGAAGCTTTCCTCTTTTCTCTTGTCTACCCCTACACACTTTAAAAGCATGCCATCACAACTGAGGCAAATGCTGATCATGAAAACAGCAGAAATAAAGGAAGATATTCCACTCCTGTTTGATTACAATAGCTAATATTTTACCTTGCATCTTTATTCAGCAGAGATCTACAAATTCTTCCCCAGTTTGGTGCTTGAACCCAGGAAGTTAGGTCTTTATCCTATTTTTAATAAGTCCAAGCTAGGTTTTATATGTCATACTCACACTGAAACATAGTACCACATTATCCAGTAATTAGATTTAATAGACAAACCCCTTCTTTTTGATTGTATTTTTTTCCAGTGCTGGGTTTAGTCTGAATCTCTAAAATAACATATATAGTTGACTCAAACTATCCCACAGGGCTGCCTCTATTCTTGCCAGAATTTGACATTTATAGGTTTATATAAGGTCATCTTTCTCCACAGGCTAAGAATTACAGCAATGTCAATTTTTCTGCTTTACAAAGCCAGTTCCCAAAAGGGCAAGTGACTACAGGATCCAATTGCTTGGAAATTATTTCCAAACAACCTGAGAAAGCAAAGAGAAGATGAGGTTTAAGACCATCTCTCATTTATCCAGAAATTTAAAATTCTGGAGTTATGTTATCTGTTAAGAATGATGAGGCACATCAGTGGTTTTAGGAAATATAGACTGGTCAAAGAAGTGAGCTAACACTGAAGTCAAGGGAAAACGACCACACATGAGCTAAGGAGCCCAGGGTCACAACCAAGTTGGCTTTAGTGACAGAAATCATCTATATGTTGATGGGGGACAGTGTTGTGTGCCTAGAAAGGAAAGGTATTTTCCCTATTTCTGGGATCTGCAATTCCTTACCTACAGGAAACTGTGTGAAGTTCTGATGCAACTTCATTTTTGTTCTCCTTCTGCAAGGATTCATTTTTTCTGGTGTTTGTTTTTCCAACACAACAACCCAGTGCCCTCCCCACTGTCCCCACTCCTCTCCCCTCTGCACAGTCGCACTAAACAATTTTTGAAGTTTTGTACTACAGTTGGTTTGCATCTTTGAATGAATTGAAATGCAATTCACGTAAATCACCTCCTGCCCTGCCAAGCCAATAAATAAACAAACCAGAACCCAAGAAAAACCCCCAAAAATAATACTTTTAGTTTCTTTCAGTTGGATTTATGCCACCAGGAACACCTTCCTCCTTCTGATTTAAGATTAAATTAAAAGTACCCCATACCCAACCAAAGATCTTTCAACAACAAACTGTTACTTTCCTCTTTTAATTGCAAAATTATGTTGTTGGATTTCTTTTTGTAGTTGGCACAAAACCATGGTACCTTTCCATTTTAGTATATATAAGATATATATAGATATATGTAGTTCATTATGCTGTAGAAGATCTTGATTTGTACGTGAGCTGCACTTGCAAATCCCAGATCTTCCTACTCTGTTTTCCTTGAATATTGCTGTTACCTAGTGCAGAACCACATGAAATACTGCTCTGCTCTACTGTTCTCTGCCACAATCTTACTTAAAAGTTATTTTTTCTTCCATTAAAATCAATGAAAAAAACACACCACCATCCCAAAACCCCCTCTGCCAGATTTGTGTATGGCAAAAGCCCTGACAGACAAGGATGTAGAGGGATTTTTTCTACATTTTATCTTGTTCTCTGAATGTTGACTCTTACAGCAGTTCTCAACACTCACTCATGCCCAAAGCTAACCTTCCCCCTCCACTCAAACCAAGCAGCAACCTGGCTGCTTACTCACTGACACTTTTCTCAGGTGAAATACAAATCCTGCTCTTCTGGGGCACAGTCCTACACCTGGAGAGATGCCTAGGAAGGCACAGGTGAACTCCCTTGAGAGGTTAACACACCCTCTGATGTTCCTGTTGTGAACTGATGAAATTTCTATTACTCATGCACACATTACTGGTCTACTTCCCATTTTCAGTCTTTCATTATGTGGGATATGGGAAACATCAAAAAATGTCATATGTCATGTGTTTGATTCAAACACACAAAGGAATAACTCCTACTATGCACTGCACTTTCACGTACCACAATCAAGATTTTCAGATATTAGCAAATACCATTTCGGTCACCCCACACATTATATATGAAATTGAAAGCCAACTATATTTTGCAGGGAAAAAAATATATCAAACTTCTGTACTTAACAGCACTCCATTTGTTGGAAGTTTTAATGATGAAACATTTTAAGTAGAATTTGACTCTATGCCAAACAAATGGATCGAAATCCAAAAAACACCACATAAAACTATTAAAAAAGTGAAGCTTTGCTGGCAACTATTTTTAGGGTTACTCTTGCTTTAATGATACTGTACACTACAAATTCTAATGTGGCACTAAGTCAGAGGCTTATTAAAATTCTGTATCATACTCACATATCCCTACTAAAATAATAAAATCAGGCCATTTGACAAGATGTATTTTTCACAGTATATAGAAATGTTGTAATTTATACCTGTCTTAGTCCAAATTTCTTAGCAAAAATATCCAGTTTTATTATCTGGACCACTGAAATGAACAAGCAAACTTGTTAAAACCCACCTCAGCTCACACAATGAACCTCAGATATGCCTGGGTAAACAACAGTGTTCCCACTCATACATTCTTTAATGTTAATGGTAGATATGAAAATCAGTATTAATTCCTTCTGTTTATCAGTTCATCTGCACATATTCACAGCAGACAGCGTGTTCGAAGTACCCAGCCAGGAAAACAGCCATTATTGAACCTCCATCTGAGTGGAGTTTCACTATGCAGCTGTGTGCTACCACTTGTCCACAGAGAAGCTGCAAGTTGTGTGCTTTCCTCATGGGGCAGTTTTGAGAACTAAAGTGGGGAATGAGGAGAAAATGATAAAAGCTAGTGGTGGTCTTTTAGAGTCTGTTTCCTGGCTTTGCTGAGTCCCCCACATAAATCATTCACCAGTGCCAAAATGGAATGCTGCCATCATTTTATATCAAAGACAGCTGTGTTTGCTCCTCAGGTTTTTTGAAGGTGGTTCTGAGTGACACATAAAATAACCTGTAAATGTGATTTGCTTCAAATCAGAAAACTCAAGATAATTCACTTACAGAAACAGTATTCTAATTTCTCTCACACAATAGTGTCTCTGGACTCCTGGCCTTCAAACACATACTCGATTGCCATTTCAAATAACTTTTTTTCACTCAGGGTGGAATTTTTGCCTTTCTTCAATTTCAGCAGTAACTGTGGTTAACAGGGTAAAATTAATAAAGTGGAAAGTACAGCTGATCCAAAAGGGTCTTTGGCTTACTTGGTAAAGTGGATAAACTGTTTTAGAGAGGGGAAAATAGAACATAAAAAACCCCAAACAAACCTTTCTGTACCTTCTGCATACACTGTTTCTTTTAGTGTACCATATTGAATAGGTTGAATTCTGATTCTTATTTGCATGTTTCTCTGTGTATTAGAAGGGCTAACTCAGTAATTTTTTTGGCTGCATGATAGTGAAATAAAGATAGAGAAATAATAAAAATGAATGTTTCAACTAATGAAAGACCCTGAACGAGATACTGTGGATGTTTGTTTCTGGCAGAACATAGTCAGTGACTTTCCTAGGTTGACTTACAGCTGAGTTTTAGATGTGTAAAATGGTTGAGCTGAGGATCAACTCTATAATCTCTCTATCACCTCCATTTGAAATTCCTAAGTTATTTAAAATAGAGAAAAAGCAGAGTATTTTCAGGAGGTCTAAAATGAAATAGTTTCTGTTTTCAATGTCTATAATAAGAATAATCTTCATGATTAGAAAGCCATGGGCTAGGAAAACTGAAATGGAATCAGGGGTTATTGTCCAGCTTGTCAGTATGCCAATAACATGCCGAGTGCTGATAATGGAATCTGGTTACTCACCTGCTGCTGTAAATGGAAATAATAAAACATTGATTTTTTTTTTTCCAATAGAGAACAAGAGAACTTTTTTCTTCTTTATTAGGGAGTTGTGAAGAGTAATTATTATTTGAAATGGGTGAGGAAATTCATGGCAGTGACAAACCATCTATATCTTTTTAATTCACACAATGAAAAAATATGTGATGGATAACCTAAGGAAAGCATGCAAGTGGCATTGGTGTTGAATTCCTAAACATTTACTTGAAATAAGCTTTGGCTACATTTTAAATGCATTAATATAGTTTAAAATATAAAGTCTGTAATATAAAGGTATTCAAATTATTTTAGCCCACATAATTTTGTTTTCATTACTAAAATAGCTTATGTGGTGGCGACCAATAAACAAGAGAAAAGGGATTCATTAGGGAAACAACAGTAAAGAAATGTACAGTCTATCAGGTTTAGGATGAAAAGCAGAAAGGTTGAAAATAAACAGTTACAGAAACAAGAATTTTCAACCAAAAAAGAATTCTTCTGCCACAGGTTTTTTTTTTAAATATAGAAAATACTAAACTATAATTGACAGTTTTCAACTTGCTACAGAAGCTGATTCTGAGTGTATCCAGAAGACTCCAAAGATTCTGGTTCTAATAAAATAAGAAAGGCTCATTTAAAGTTGTTTCCCACAAAAATTCTCTGTATACATTCCAACACAATCTGTGTGAATTGAGACCTGAGGGCTATAGAGACGTCTTGGAGTCAAAATGTTCAGTCAGAAAAAACTTCATAAGCACAGAAGTTTCTAACATAAAACTACATAAAACTTAATTTCACCTTTGGGATTACGCTTCCATTAAGGTTGCTCTTTCCTGTTCACTCTTTCATTCACTCATTCATTCACCATGTTAAAATGAACTGTTTCTGAGGAATAATATGAATGTCTCTTTATCTGCCCTACAATGGAAAAAAAAAACAAAACAGAGGGAAAATAACTGTATAATGCAATCAATTTTAGGTATTTTGTTCTACTACCATCCTTCTCCTATCTTATTTGAATTTTGTAAGAGAAAATAAGCAGAACAGCTGCCTTTTCCTAATCTTGATGTCCTGACAGTTCCAGATTAGTGAAAAACCCTGCAAACTGCTTAGTTTTATATTAGCTGTAAGGCACATGATGATAACAAAGTTATTTTGTCTTCTTGTGACTAATACTTAGAGGGAAAAAAAAATTAATAGAAAATGGAGCCTAAGCACAGTGTCATAAAAAAAGAGGAATCTGAGATACTCTGGTGTGGCAGCAGAGGTTATACTGAACTGATCATTCCTTCCATGCAGCTTGTCTGCAGTATCAGACAGTTCAGAGAGGTAGGGCATTAAAGCAAAGACCCAACAAAACAGGAAAAAAACCCAGTAATGATGGAGCTAATGCTATAGATTATGTAGCTAAGTAGATACCAATTATTATCATTATACATTGAGTATTATTGTTTTCCAAGTAACTTCAGACAAGAACTGCTAAATATTTCATTAAGGCATAAAAAATTTTACTTAATATGGACTTGCTACCATTTCAATTAAATTCAAATATGCCTTATCACCTCAAGTGCATTTTAGACATGCCTTCCCTATTAACTAGATTTTAATGTTGAAATCACGCAGATGTTTCAGGAGACTTGCTACAATTATTTTTTTCACATATTGATGATCAAAAAAACCACAAAACATGTTCTTGGATATGTCTGATACTACATATGGACTAAAAAAAGGTTAGAAAGCTGAAGAGATGGCAGATATGAACTCTTCTCCAATTTAATTCAAAGTGCTTAAATTCTGAAAGACATAGATAATAATGGAATTGGTAAATTTGCAAGGCTGATTTGAGTAGCTGAAAACCTGTATGAATTAGGTGCCACTGCAGACCTTGCTGTACATACAAACCAACACCCTTCACAGAGAGATGTATATTTCCCCTTGCCGTGAATATCTACAGGATTCTGAATTTGCTTCTTTTGTCCTACTCATGGTACTAAGCTAGAGTTTTAACTTCTTTGTACACTATTCACCTACTATGACAGATTTTTTCCCTGACAGATTATTTCACCCAGTGCCACCCCTTCTTTTATAATTACTTCTTTAATTTCTGTTACTTTAGTAGAGGTATTTATGTTCTAATAATGTATCTAACTGTTAACACTAGTTCTTCCTCATTTTCACTAGAGAATATTAATGCAGTTCTGGGAAAACTTATTTAATAGCTTTAGGCATTTTGGGAATGCAGAAATAATTTCAGAATAAAATAACTTACAAAAACGACTGGAGTGCATGTGTAATTAATACTGTTTTTCTCATCTGAGAGAAGGATTGGTCCTGAGAATATAATTGCAGCTAATGTATTAGTAAATTCCATTTCTCCTCTGACTGAGGGGAATCATTTCTTTTCACAAAAATTATGAACAGTTAAATCGAGTGAGATAATAGATATGAAGATATTTCAACATTATTTTCATATCTCTCTAATATTCTCATCAATAACACCTCCTATCATCAGGGAAGCTTGCAAGATGTTATATAAAGGAGTAATAGGCACATTATCTTTGTGAATTTTCCACAGGTTTTGGATTCTTCTGGAGGCTTTTTAAGTCCTGGAATTTTAAGAAATACTAAAATTCTCTGAAAATAACAACGCACAATCTCCAATTTTTCCACTAATGTCAATGAGAGATTTTGATCCACAGCTTGAATTCCCAAAGCTATTGGGAGGTTTATGCTTATCCACAATCTGACAGCATTCATTATTCTAAATATGCCTGTAAATGTAACCCCTCTGATAACAGGTGAATTCCTCAGTCTTCAAATCAGTGTGGCAGCATCCATTCAATGGATAAATTTATAGTTTATAATTAAATTTCAAGTTCAGAGTAAATTATTTCACACAGATGTTCAAGGAAGGGTGTGGATTACTTTGTTATGTAATCACCTTTAAAGTGTATTTTTCCGCAGACAGCTATCTTGATTAACATTTTTTCATGATGTTCATCAATATTTCTCACTTAAGCAGATTCAGTGTCTCATAACTTTGTTTTATCATTTGCATTGCACTCTAATGTCTCTAATCTACTTTTTACAGAACACAGAAAATTCTCAAAAATTTATATGTCTTCAAGATTTTTTTCCAAATGTAACTCTCAGGAAGTATTTAGGAGTAGAGGTTGTGGAGAGAGAACAGTTAGGCTTCAGCATTGCTGAATCAATCCCAAGACTCCTTTAGCTGACCTTTAGGTCAGCTTGCTTTGCAATTTTAATTATTATCTAATTTTTTTCAGCTATCAGTTTTGTTTCGTTACTATTTTTGCCAAACTAAACGACACCACATAGGATCTGAGATGTGTTAAACACAATAATAATATTTTACTTACATTTCACTCAATCCAAATAATAACAATTAGTAAACAAAAGAAAATAGCACAAATTAAGAAGAAAATAGTACAAATTACGGGAAAAAAAACAACCTAAAATGTTTGTGAAAAATGAGTTTCATAATATGAAAATTATTTTAATTTTACCTAAAAATAACAAGTAGAAACACTTTGAAAAAATGAGTGCTTCAGGATACAAAAACATTATTAAAATGTAATTTAAATTTACCTATGAATTCTATCAGTTGCAACCTTGAGGTACTAATACAACAACAACAACAACAACAATAAAAGTAATAATTCAGTTTGGGCTCATGTTTTAAATATTGCAGGAAAAATACTTCCAGGAAAATTCCAATCTAAAAAGTATAACATGATCTAAGTAAAAGCTGCTATAGGAAATGAAATTGTGGGCTCAAGCATCACTTTTATTACACATTGCTGAGGATGGCAAGGGCACCTCAATTTCAGCAATGCAGACGAAGATTAGGCTGAGGCCCTTGACACAGCCTCTGATATGGCTTAGATGATATATTATATTTATGGTGCAGCATAAAACAGATACACTTATCAATATCTCTGCAGAAATACATGACTGCAAAGTACCATATCTTGTCACCTTAAAGGTAAAAAGGAGAGAATGTAACAGTTTTAAGTGCATGTGTTTAAAATGCAATTTCGCTTTTAAATGGCAATGATGTTAAAAACCCCATGTTCTGTTGAGTCATTAGGAGGGACCAGCATATACCTACAAATTCATGAGGGAATGATCCTGACCTTTTGCACTAACCAGGTTTTGGGGTGGGGGATATGAATTACTGATAGACTGCTAAATGCACCTGCTGCATTTAAATATTTTGTGTTTTACCATTAAATTATGAAGTTGTGCTTTTCTTCTTGTCTGACATTTATTTCAAGCATATGTGCTTCAAGCTTCCTAAGTCATAGATACGGGTTATGTGCTGCAAGCCCAGCTGCTCTGTACACATGGATTAAATCACATTTTGGGACAGTGGTCAGATTTTAACTGTGATGTGGTGATCATCAGAGGGGTTGTTGTTTGGTTTATTTTTTTGGAGCACAAAGGCCTGCAGTATACCTTAAACCATAAAAATCCCGTTTAGAGTGAAAGGTTTGAGATATTACCAGCAGGATTCAAGCAGATGACATCTTAAGCTGACTGACAATCAGAAATCATTATGAAAGTAGAATCCTTACTTTCAAAAAGCAGTACCTCAGAAGAAAGTCTGACAAACTGACTTCTAAGGACTTCCTGAAATTCGTACATCAGCAGTTACACAAATACCAGTAACTTACATGTAATTTATCTGTGGTGTCGTGTAATAATCCTGTGAATATTATTTTTACTTCTTAATTTTAATTAGTTGTGAGTTCCTATTTTATTGAAGAGGTTGTTCCCCTTCATGACTTTGATGTAGATTATATTTTTATTCTTTTTTTTAAATACGTTTTTCTTGAAGTTTGTTGGTTCTGTTTTTCTTCAAAAAAGATACCATTAATATCTCTGATGTCAAAATTTGTACAGAGGGAAACTAAATTTTATTAGACCCATGATATAGCTAGAAAGAAAAAAACCCACAAAGAGAAGTGATTTTTTTATTTTCTTTCCTATTTTTATTTTTATTTGTCATTTCAGTCTCTTAAACAAATCTTGGTTATTTTGGGCTTAGCTAAAATTTATGCTTTATTTCTCAGTCACAACAAAGAAATCTAATCTTGCCATCAATCTGAATTTTATTGCTGTCAGTTCATTGAAATCTATGTTAATTACTCATCTCTTTCATCTTCCTGTTCCTTTTTCTTGCTTCACAATATTTCAAAATATCCTCAATACTAGAACTTTTAGAAAGAGTAAATTATCTGCACCCATTTTTCAATAAGAAAAATGCCTAATCCCACAGAATATTTTAAATTAAAACCAGTGGCAACAACGAAAGAGAAAAAAAAAGAAAAAACAATAAAGATAAAAAATATTTCTTGATGATTGAAGAAAATTAGGAACTGTCTGACTGCAAATCATTCAGGGAGACTGTATGGAGGAAAATGGAAATATTTTATAAAATTAATTTCTTTATTAGCTTGTTTCATTTTTTTTCCTCAAAAGCTTCCTGCAAAATTTTCTAGGTTTTATCTTTAATTGAAAACCTCTGGTCATAATTATCATGGAACTGGCTTGAGTCCCAGGAACTATTAAAAACAAAGAAGAAATATTAATTAAGCTGAATTTACTGTCAATGTAAACATATTAATAATGATAAAATTCAGTCTATGCATTACTACTTTAAGCCATTCATGCAAAACTGTTCAGCATTTAATGGCATCCTTACTTCTAAGCAGACTAATGCATCACCTGCGCATATCTGGGCTGCAGTCAATGTAATTTTGAAGGGCCTTCAACATATGATCTGATATGATCTATATAAATATAAAGAAATAATAAAATTTCATTGTAAGTCTTCTACAGCTGCATCATTCTTTGTATGCAGATCCATCTAAAAGTTACTGTAATTGGACCTTTATTTCTGGTTGCACAGTTTGTTGAACTCATAAAGGTCGTGACTCAAGATGTTTGGCAGAATGACATTTGGAGGGAGAAGGAACCGTTTGTTATGAGAAGCAAAAAGAGATAAACAGAAATGCAGAAGAAAGCACTAAATGTCAAGCACTTCAAAACCATGCCACTTTTCATGCTTTTTATGTTAAAGTATTTACATACAAATTCTTAACCCAGTTTGGAGAAGAGGCTCAACAGTAGACAAAGAGATAGAGTGTAATTAAAAATAAGTATTGGGGAAGAGACTACACTTACTTTCATAACATGAGAAGATCTAAACCCCAAAAGCAATGCTACCAGTGACAGGGGAGAAGAAGAGAAAGAAGAGAGCTTGTCTTGTTCCCCTGCCAGGACATTAGCACTTGGCTAATGCAGCAGGAAGTGCAGCACCAAGGTTTTATCTGATTTTTCAACTGATGCATCACAGCCGAGGAATCAGAGAGATGAGATGCCAGACAGTCCCTGGAAGATGTGTTCTGTGTGATTTCAACCAGATGCTCTAAATTCATGCCTCCCCACCATTAACTATTATAAGGGGAGAAGCATTTGCTGCATGGGAGAATGCAAAGATCTCTGCACAAAAGCCCTCTTATCACACAGTAGAGCTAGAGGAGAATTCCAACTGAAAGTTCCTAGTCTGCTCTAAGTGGCATGTGGTAATATTTAAATTCAAAATTTATTTTATAATAGTATTATCATCTTGACTTGATATTAGCTGAATCTGAAGTGTAAAATCCTGACTTCAGTGGTGGAAATAATGAATTTCATTATTACCTTTACTGAGGCTAAATTTCAGCTGATGCATAGTGACTTGATGAACCCACCATGATTTGTACCAGTTGAGGATTTGCCCCAGATTTGCTAAGCACTGTTGGGCTTTGCACTATGGGCACTTGCCCACTGGGAATAATGGTAACGGAAGCTTACTTCACAGGCAAAACTACATCCATCAAAAGGTCAGAACTCCCTGTCAGGACTAGCTCTAGGTGAATTTCAGAGACTGCTGTAAAAGTACCTTAATGAAATGCAGAAGACAATGCAGCATCCCATAAGCCACTTTACCGCAAAGGAGAATATATGATATTCATATCAAAGAACATATGGTAGATTATTCTTTCCTCCATTATTGCTGTGGCTTTCTTTTTCTAATAGTTTCAGTCATTTTAGTTTTGAGGCCATATTTTAATAGTAACTGTATGAGATACAGTCCCAAGCCCTTTGTACAGATAATTTGATACCAAACAGATTCAGCATTTCTTTTAATAATTTAGTCTGACCTTTGGGTAAACCTTGATCAGCACTTAAGGGTATGTTATATTTTCATCACTCAGAACAACTGGAGTGGGATGACCAAATTTTTGCTCAAATAAAATGTATTTATTCCACTAATAGAAATTGTTTCCTTGTCCAGAATGTCTCTGATCCACTAAATGCAGAACTTCCAGCTCTTGCTGCGCACCATGTTCCTCCACTAGAACCACAAAAAGCCATGTACAGAAATGTAGGAAAAGCACTTCATTTCTAACAGTCTGAATTGCCTATGCCATTGCAGCATTTTCCCCATTTATCCTAAGAAGGGCATGACAATTGTGCTTTACCTAATTTTTATTTATTAAAATATATTTTTAAAAAGATATCTCATCCTTTGGTGTTCATGGTCTTCTGGTTCTGACTGAATTACTATGTGATGGCTAAATGTCATAGTTGGAGGCATTCAACTTTTGAGGATTAGAGGCAAGAAAATAAAATCTTTGCAGGGGACATTACCTCAGTAATCCATCTCCCTTATGTAGTTTCTGCCCTTTTTGTACATATCCATAGTAGTCCCAAAAGTCCAGACAGAGTCACCATATAAGACACTTTCCAGGCCTTCCTGAAGACTCTATGAGTGTCCAAGACCAGCTTCATCCCTGAAAGGAGAGCCTGAGGGAAGTTTTTGCACATGTGGTATATACAGACAGTCTGAAAGTCTGCCTCTGGGCACCTCTGCTCCCAGTCTGGCATCTTCACAAAGCTCACTAACTGCAAGGGAGGCAGGATTTGTGGCACACTGTGTGCATTAGAAGTGCTCCTTCTCTGTACATGAAGAATGAAATCCATTTAATAAGTCAGAGAATCTAAATATTTTTTCTTATTGGAACAAAGGAAAAAAGGTATTCATAAATGTAATTAAACTAGAAAGTGTACATCATATCTCTTAAATATCAAAAGCAATGGAGAAAAAACATACTGGGTAGCATCAGTCCATATTTATAAGTTACTTTTGGGCTCTGGTGTACTTCTGTAGGACTTGCAGCTGTTTGAAATGTAAAATAAAATGCCAGCGATGACCATCCAAAAAACTGGCTTTACTCCAAAGCATTGTGGCAGAAACAATGTTGTTATTCTATATTTGCAGAATAGGAAAACTTTTCAAAATTTTAAATGTCACTGCAAATGCATTTCTAATGTACATTCCAATAACAGAACAGATAATTATTTACACAACAGGAAAAACAGTAGGGATACTAATGCTAGAGAAGAAAGTGAAAAACATCGTAAATGTAGGCAAAGGTAGGTCAGAAAGTGCTTGAGTATTTAACTGTGATGTACAGCTCCTTTGCACAATGGATGTTTGAGGAAAGATTGACAAAAGGAATAAGTTCCAAATATAGACACTATGTGTAGGTTTAAAAGATTATCATGAGTAGATCGATTAACCTGGCTGGAAAGGAATATAAAATAGAGCATGAAATAGCTGGAAAGAGCATGTGGTGAGCTACTCTGGAAGAAACATGAAGAGACCAATTATCACTGTACCCACAAAAAAATCTACAGAACAAGAGCAGAACTATATTAGGCAATTCTTACATCATTATTTTATGTTGAAGTATATAAAGCTAGAAAGCTAGATGTTTGCTATAACAAGAGAATAAAGGAACACACCACATCAAAATCTTTCCAGATGGATAGGAAATTTCACTTGACATGCAGAAAGCACTGATGGATATGAATAATTAGGTCAGAAGACCTGGAGCATACAAAGCAAAAATTTTAATTCCAGCATGGGTTTCTATTTCATGTTGCAGCTATGATAGCTGTAACACATAATATTGTATCCATTCAAGGATACCGAGTCCTTCCAAAAGAAAAATCCATGAGCAGTCCTAAATAATACGAAAGACAGATAAAAAGTCATGGAGTCTTAATGTAATAGATGGCTGCTATGCTGATGCTATCCTTGTTGTTTAGGTAATAAGTAAGGTAAGTAATCAACAGATTAATAGTTTTTACACATATTTCTCAGAAGGGGTGTCCAAGGTAAACAAGCATTATTATCCTTGTGCTAACAGCAATCCAAAGCAGGGACAGAACATCATATCTAATTATGGCTGCAAAATAAATCTGAAACATATCTGGGAACAGAACATGAGGTTACTAACTCCTGGGCTCGGATTCTACCCACATAAAAACATTACCCTTGGCTGAGATCACATTACTAAGTTACACTGCATGAAGAGAATTGGAATAGTAGCCATCAGACAACCATTATATTTGTATAACACTTGAATTTATAGGATCTGGTTTCAATCTTCTTTATGGACTTGAAATAGTGAAGTTAGTGGAGTCCCAGTGGAGCCTGTGAAAGTGCTGTTAGATCAGAACATAACAGAGAATCATGACATATATGCTTGAGGTAAAAAATAGCTTTCCAAAGTAATATAGGATGAAGGCATAATTTGTTGCGGAATGAATTCTCTCAGAGAATATTTTGGATTGATTGGAATGATTCCAAAAAAGCAAAGCTTTTTATTCTGTGATAAAAACAAAAATCTAGCCATAAAGCTTTCATTAAGAATTTCACTATTATTTGTCAATGCACTTTAATATCATGCTCTTTGATACTCTTCTGTCAGGCAAAAGTTAAACAGGGATGCAGCAAACCAAAAAAGGCCTTGAAACCAACAGCAAAACCTTATATGCACTCATTTCAAGCTTAAACCTCCATTTCAGTGTACAGAACTTCTCAGACTGCACTTGCAGTCTAATGGAAAAAAAACAGGCTATAGCAGGTTCAGCCAAGGTAAAGAACAGTCTGAAATTCAACAAAGGCAAATGCAATGTTTTTCCCTGCACCTGGGGAAAAATGACACCCTGCACCAGCACAGGCTGGGGGTGCCCTGCTGTAAAGCAGCTCTGTGATAATGACCTGGGGGTGCTGGTGGTGGACAACCATCTGTCCATGAGCCAGCTGTGTGCCCTGGTGGCCAAGAAGGCCAGTGGGATCCTGGGGGGCATTAGGAAGAGCATTGCCAGCAGGGAGGTGATCCTGCCCCTCTGCTCAGCCCTGCTGAGGCACATCTGGAGTGCTGTGGGCAGTTCTGGGCTCCTGAGGACAAGAGAGACACAGAGCTCCTGGAGCTGGTCCAGTGAAGGGCAAGAAAGATGATTGAGGCACAGGAGCCTCTTACGAGGAAAGGCTGAGAGAGTTGGATCTGTTCAGCCTCAAGAAGAGACAACTGAGAGAGAATCTCGTCACTGTTCATAAGTATCTGCAGGGAGGGTGTCAAGAGGATGGAGCTCTGCTCGGTAATGCCAAGCAAGGACAAGAGGCAATGGGCAGAAACTGATGCACAGGAAGTTCTGCCTGAATATGGTGAAGACCTTCTTTACTGTGTGGGTGACCAAGCACTGGAACAGGTTGCCCAGAGAAGTTGTGAAGTCCCCTTTACAGGAGATATTAAAGAACCGTCTGTATAGAATTCTGTGTAATGTGCTCTGGGATGATCCTGCTGGAGCAGGGATGTTAGACCACATGACCCACTGAGGTCCCTTCCAACTTGACTCATTTTGTGATTCTGTAATTCTGTAACAAATTTATTTTTCTCAAGTAGTAGATGACACCAAGCTGATTTGTATAGCTGGTATGCTGGAGAAAAGGGATACCATCTGCCACCAGTGGACCCAGAGTACAGAGCGAGGGCTCAATCATAAACAGCAGCCAGAGGTTTATTTCAGGAGGCAAAAGCCTTTATTTTGGGGTTTTCAATGCTTTTTATAATGTGTTCTGATACAGGTTAACCTGATTGGTAGAAGGAACAACACCTCCCTCCTCCCACTGGTGACAAGAGAAAAACTCTCAGAACATCTGTGCCTTTGTTTTGGGAAACTAAAACATTGTTTTCATTTGTTTTCACAACAGTCCTTGAGAGAGAAAAAAGTTCCCAAAAGACTTTCCCTTGGTAACAGATCAGCCCCTGAGAGCTTGAAACTCTCTCAGGTTCATAAAATCATGTCCACAACCATCCAGAGGGACCTTGGCAGGCTTGAGAGGTGGGCCTGCATGAACCTCATGAAATTCAACAAGACCAAGTGCAAGGTCCTGTACCTGTGTCAAGGGAATCACCAGCATAGCCTGGGTGATGATAGGGTTGAGAGCATCCCTGCAGAGGACTTGGGGATACTGCTGGATGAAAAATTAGACAGTAGTTGTGTATTGGTTTTGCATGGCAAATTTTGGTATTGTGGGGAAGCAGGGGCGACTTCTGTGAGGAGACACCAGAAGCTTTGCCCACGTTGGAGAGACCCAAACTCGGCTAGTTCCCAGATGGACCTGCTGCTGCCCAAGGGCAGGTCCATCAGTGACAGTGGAAGCATGTCTGGGGTAACACATCTTAGAAGCTGATTAAGCTTGCTGTACAACAGCAGTCAGGGGATAGGAGTGGGAATATGTGAGAGAAATAGCTCTGCAGGCACCAAGGTCAGTGAAGATTTGTGGAGACAGGACATGGGGCAACAGTTTTAGACTGAAACAGGGTAGATTTAGATTGGACATAAGGAAAAAAGTTGGTGGTAAGGAACTGGAATGAGTTTCCCAGGGAGTTGTGGGTGCCCCATCCTTGGACAAGTTCAAGGCAAGAGTCAATGGGGTTTGAGCAAACTGGTGTAGTGCGTGGTGCCCCTGCCCATGGTGGGGGGTTGGTCTTGATAACCTTTAAAAGGTTCCACCTTCCAAACAAACCTTTCCACTTCTATGAAGTGCTGACTGTAACACCACCAGAAATGTAATGGAGAAGCCTGGGCTTGCTGTGAGTTTTTGGAGCATATTTCAATTGATTGATGATGAGACTGAAACAGAAATTATGTCACAGACCTTGTTCATCATCTGTTTCTCAAGAAAATGTCTTACTCTACAGCCCCCGTGCTATAATTTTACTTTAATCAATAAACCCATATAAATTGCACTTCCTAGCTCTTCATATTAACTCTCTTGTCATAAATAACTTACAAGAAAGAAACTGTATTACAATTTTTTTTCCCCGCTGTAAATCTGTCACCTTTCTCAACACTATCACACTGAAGTAAGGAGAGCCAGGAACCCATGAATGCACATATTAATTCATAAAACCCAACAATGCTAATTATGAAGGATGAATGATGAGGCAATTTCTCTCTTTGTAGCCTAATTACGTATTTGTTTTATGGAAACTCAATATACTTCCAAGATAAAATGCTAAAAAAGAACTTCAGATTTAAAGCATCATTTTAGACTCTCAAGTTATATTGAAAGATGTGACTTAAGGCTGAATGTTTTTTTTAAAAAAATATAAACCATTTAAAAAAATATAATACCATTATCATTATGAGCAAAATTCTCTCTGACTTTAAAATCTTATAATTTCTTTCTAAAATAATTAAAGCAATAAAGTAAAAATACAAAACTCCCACTATTTTGAACATTTTTATTTTCTTCCTAAATGGATGGCTGAAATTACATCTTGGTTAATTGACACTTCTGAATTAACATAATTAACCAGAATTACAGCCATCAGGAGAGTGGGCTGGATTTTTAATCTAATTTTTAGTAACGACTGATTTTTCTAAAGTAAAATAAGGAGCATTTTTTGGTTTGCTTCTTGCAGGTGAAATCATTGATGATCTGAAGTTTTAGGGGTTTAGATGGTTGGTTTAAATTTTTGAGTTCTGCACAGGAAAGTCCAGTTGTTTGAATTATATTTTGTATTTTTTTTAAAATATGGAGTTGAGATAGAAAGATAAGATAGGAAAGGGCTTATTATTTGACTTTCATTTTTTTAGATTAAATATATAAAATGTATTTAAAAAGCAGTGTTTAATATAAAAAATTATCCTGTAGTGGGAATGTGGTGAGTTGACTTTGGGTAACTGCCAGACACCCACCCAGCTTCTCTCTCACTCCCATTCCTGTAGTAAATAAGTAAATAAGCTTAAAACACTCATGGGTGGAGATAAGGACAAGGAGATCACTCACCAATTAGTGTCACGAGCAAAACAAACTGTTTTTGAAAAATTAATTTAATTCCTCAACAATTAAAATTTTAACCAGATGGTGGGATAAAAAAGTAAACCAGGCACTTTTCACCCCCAGATTCAATTTTGCTCCTTCATTTCCAATGCTTTGACCTCCTCCCTCATCAGGTTTTGCAAGGAAGGTGGGGAATGAAGATGGAGATTGTGATCAGTACATAATGGTTTCTGTCTGCTGCTTCTTTCTCTTCATACTTTTCCCTTGCTCCAGAACAGCTCCTCTCCATGGGCTGCAGTCCTTCAGGTTAAAACCTGCTCCAACACTGGGTCCTCCACGGGCTGCAGTGTGAATATATGGACCAGCATGGTTACACAGGCCACAAGGGAAAGTGCTCCAGTACCTGGAGTACCGTTTTCCTTCCTTTCTCTCTGTTCTTGGTGTTTGCTGGATTATTTCTTACGCCTTTTTTTTTTTTTTCCTCACTCCTCACTGCTGTGTGGTTTTTGCTTGTCAATAAATATGCTTTGCCAAGAGCACCACCAGCTTGTCTGATGGCTCCAGCACTTCCCTGGTTGGTCTGTTACAGATCCAGCTGGAAACAGCTGTGTTTAACACGGGGCAGCCCCTGGTCTCCTCACAGAGGCCACCCCTGTAGCTCCCTTCCTGACACCAAAACCTTGGGACCTACACCTGATATACACTAACATTGGAAGGATGCCCTTACATTTTCTATTTAAAACATGTACTAATGCACTTTGGAAAAATCTCAAAACCAAAAACCTAGGAAGGAGGAACTGAAAAAGTCTACTACTATGAATGCTTCAGGAATAAAAAACAGAAAAAAGAGGATGACATTGTTATGATCTGCAAGAATGTAAAATGCTTCTGGAATGAAGAACAAAACAATCAGTTCTGCCTGCCTAGAGAGGATGGAAACTGAATAAATGGGTTTGAATTACGGCTTGGAAGATTTAAGATAGATATTAAGTAAAACTTTCTAATTACATGGATCATGACAACACTCAAACAGATTGCCTGAAGAACTTTTAGAATTTCAGTCATTGGAAATCTCTAAGGACAGTTTAGGTAAGCATCTATCAGAGTTGACAGGTACAGGTGATTTTGCCTGTGGGCAAAAGCACAGAGTAGATGACCTCTTGAGGTCTCTTTCAGACTGTTTTTCTGTCATTCTGTGATACACAGTGATTTAGTCTACAAGTACACTCATGACTTCAGTATGGGTATTTATAAAAGAAAGTCCTTCTCAGAAAGACATTTGCAGACATGTCTGTTTTTTTGAAAGTAAATAGGTATGCATAAAAGGAGCAGAGCTCCTGGCTGAAAATGTAACCCACAATTCTTTTACTGATAAAAAACCAACATCTTAAATATATTTTCTCAAGACTACAGGTGACAGCTGGGTTTGAATTTCAAGGTGTGCATGGAAAGCCATGCTGCCTCCCTCACTATTATAAGGAGAGCAAAATACTGAAACACATTTAAATCTTCTATATGCCTACTATAAACACTTTAGTAATGGGCACTTCAACTCAGAAGATGGTATATCTTTGTCTGAGTAATTGCCCATGGTATTTCTGCATGGAAATCTCTAAGGTTAGGTAAGCATCTATCAGAGTTGGCAGGTACAGTTGATTCTGCCTGTGGGCAAAAGCACAGTATATGACCTCCTGAAGCCTCTTTGAAACTGTTTTTCTCTCATTCTGTGATAGGCAGTGATTTAGCCTGCAGGTACTCTCTTGACTTCAATAGAACTTCCTTATTATAAGAAATTTGGAGTTCTTTCACTGAGTAATCCGACCAAATACCTGCAGTTACAGATATTTGCACATTTACACCTGAGATTTCCTATGCAATCAGTGGAGAGGAACGGTCACTTTGTTCAGCTCATTTATTTTTGGATGTGATGAGTTGTGCCCTGGATGTATTTCTTTATTTCAAATGACCATGAAGAAAACCAGAAATGAGCAGCTGAAAACCAGAAAAAATTGTATTAAACAGGTAAGTAAATGAAAATCACTCATCCTTGGATAGATTTTTCACCTTGTATATCATCACTTCTCTTCACATAGCTTCTGTGGAATAGAAAGAACTGTTGGCTTCTCTGTGAAGACATGGAAATGAAGCACAGGACAGTTAAAAAGAATTGCTCAGAATCACACCACAAAACTCAGCAAAAGAGAAGCCTAAGTTTGTAAAATTCCATGAAGTTCTGACTGTTCCACAGAAATTATTTATTTATTTTTTTTTAGGTAACAAAAAATGAATTTTTAATGAAGCATGTGTTTCTAAGACAGTCATCATCACAAGTTTGTTGCTGTTGCCACTCTTGATTTATCCCTCCAAATAGACACCAATTTCTTTATCTAAATTGTTAAATGGAAGAAAAGAAAAAGAAAACAGAAGAAAGAAAATTGCTATGTGTGAGAAAGAGTGAGAGGACTTGCTAATTAGGATGCTGCAAAACATTTGAAGATTACATAATAGAAAATTGTCTCGTGGTACAAGGATGACAAATCTGCAAAAATACATATTTTCAGAATGAGCATACTCTTACAAACATCCATGTATTTCTTTGTTTTCATTATTTTAATCCAAGGATGGATCCAGGTGTTTTCTTCAGGATCCAACTGTTTTCTTTAGAATACATAAAACAGAAGTATGGAATACTAAAGCTGATAAATGCCTAGTGCTTTAAGAACTTTTTGATCAAGAAGAATTACCAAGCATATATCTGTGGGGAAAACCATGGTTTTTCTTCAGCTATGTGGCAAGTGGTACCAGTCTTACCAGAGAAGGTACCCTAGGCAAATAATATTTAAGGAATTTTTTAGCTTTTCCCAAAACTAACTTTCTAGCTTTTCACAAAATTCAATAGGTCCTGAAGTCCACAGTTTGTTCATAAATATTTGAGGTAAAATCATGGTCCCATTTCAGAAGAACAATAACAACAACCCCTTGGTGTGAACAAAATAAACATTTCCTTCTTGGTTCATGCAGGGATTTGAGCTCTATAAGCCAGTGTCTGAAATGTGTATTTTGTTCTGGAAATGGAGAGCTGGGCAAGGAAAGGAGGAAAGAAGTAAGAGTAGAGAAAATAGCTTTTCTTTTTTAGTGTAGGAAAAACATGCAACAAAAAATCTCTAGGACACACTGAAGTACTTTGTGACACACATTAAAGCCCTAGCATCTTTTCCAGCTCCCATAATATTCTCCAAAACTATTTCTGCATACAGCCAGCTCTTATATTAAATTCATTCTCTTATACTGGGGATAAATCTCACCTGGGATAATGTACCCTGCTTCTCAATACAGAGACTTCAATGAGCATTAGATCTAAGTCCCCTGGTAATTCTGATCATCTAATGTTTACTGTGTTCCTTGATCTAGGTGGAAAAATCCTGTAACATTTGAAGTACAAATCAGAAATACTATTGAATGCTTCTGAACAATCTATAAAATGATACTGCTAAGGTTCTTAAAAATTTAGAGTTATTATAGGTGGTTTTAAACTACCCAGCACATGAGCCATCAGATCAGGAGTAATGCTGGCAATGACAAGAAGTGGCTACAAAGCAGAGGATATATTTTCTTAATTGCTATATGTGAAAAAATGCATCCATTAGCAGCAATATTTTATTCAGACTACAAGATCTTACCCAATAACATTTGTGAGAAAACTGTCTGGCTATATGCAAATACTAATTCATCTTTTCAGCAAAACTAAAGACAGAGGACCAAGGAAAAGTTAATTAAGCTTCCTCATGTTAGTACTTCTGGGGAAAATCTGGGCTCTAGCTGGAAAAAGCCCCTAGAGAAGTGCAGATGGTGTCTCTGTGATGTGGTCTTTAAATGTGTTACACAATGACTTCAGCCCCTAAATTTTCTTCTAACACAACATATGTGAATCTTTTATGTGTTCTCAGTGAGCAAAGGCAAAATATATCTTCCTGGTAAACTCCATGCCAGAAGTCCTCCACAGAGGAGGAAACTTGTTTTGCTCTGTACAGAAAAAAAAAGCTTGCACCAGGATATTGTCCTCCATCAAAATAATAATTTAAGAATAAATATATAGAATACTAGGTGTTCTTGAACAGGCCTGTTTTAAATTATCTGGTTGAAAATCCAACTAATTTATTTTGAAAGCTTTTTCTAAAGTATGGCAAGATGGAATTCTAAAATATCTATGCTTTATTTAAAATCCACTTCTTGTTGATAAATACTATGATATGGCTAAACCAGTAAAATCAGTCGTGATTCAAAGATAGATATCAACAAATGTAAAAATTACAGGAAATAAAATAGAGGAAATTCACACTTTTCTTTCATTTGTGCAGATTCCTCCTTTGATACAGAAATTTCAAACAGATTTTCAGATTACTCTGTCACTTTTTGAAGAGTTTTCTGCACAGGGATTCTTACCAATGCTATGTTTTATACATGCCAGATGATGTGGCATAGGAGGCCCTGCAGCACGTAACTCCTGGCCACGTGGCTGGCCTGCAGGAAGGCTGGGACCCAGTGGCTGGTGTTCTGATTCATTAGTGGTACTGAAAATTGAAGCACAACAGGCATGTTAGTCTAGAGCTGCACTATCAAAATCTTACATTTCATTATTACCTCTGCTTTCTATCATTTGTCTTTTTATATTTCTGGTTAAATTCATTGTTTAATGTATTACATATATTTTGCAAGCCTTTATCTTTACCCTTACTCTTTCTATACCAAATAAAAACTATCCTTTTTTCTTTTTACAGTACCTCTTTTTACAAGTTTACAAGTCTGAAGGTAATGGAAATCTATGAGTCCTGGGATGCTGTGTCGAACCTTTACCTCTTTGCTTAGCCTGCAAATTCCAGGCTAAATATACAGTTCGCTCTTTTTAGTCAATGTGCATGGCTTTTCTATATTACAGCCCTTAAACTCAATCCAGTCATTGTCTCTAATCAGTCCTCACAATTACTTAAAGTTCGGCCTTTAAAAATCAAAATCCTTACTTACAGACGTGCTTTTGTTCATCCCACTGTTTCATTTAAACCAGATCAGATGGGAACTATTAGATCCAAGGTTTTCTACAGCGGGCCTCTTTATAAAATGAATCTTATGTACTTCATTTTACATACATGTCTTATAACTTCTATTTGAAAGTATTTACTGAAGATACATGACAACTACTGAACAAAGGAATTTCAGATATGAATATATTATATGCCATAAAGCTCCATCTAAATCCATTAGTATTAAAATCATAAATTCAAGCATTCTAAACTAGGAATTACAAGAATCAAAACTGCAAAAATCAAAATGACCCTGACAATAATTTGTATCCATTTCTGGTGATCATCATGCTAACATATTTAGCTAGGCAATCAAATATCACTTATATTTTCCACAGGATTTCTCCCTCAAGTGGTGCACAAAAAACATGAAGCTGTCATGTTCTATTGGAAATATATATAGCTCAATTTTAAAATACCTGAATCATTCACTCAAATCTTTACTCCAATATATCACAGGAATTGAAGAAATACTGTATTCCAGGCAAGTATTCCAGGCTCACTTTCCAGATTCAGTCACAGCTGTGTATACTATTGTCACCCAAGGACTGAATCCTCCTGAGTTCAGTGGGGAGCAACATGCAAAGAAGAACTAATTAAATACCTCCAGTTTGATGCAGCAAATTAGCAAGAAAACACCTCTCCAATAATTGTCGAAGTAGACACGTGACTCATTCAAAACTCACAAACAGTTTTGGGCTACACTGGTAGATGTTTCCCATGGAAACTAAAAAACATATAGACCATTATATCTTGACTTTCTATGTCTTTAGGACAGGTTCCCTACAGTTTCCTTTCTGTCAAAAGGAAAGTATATTCCAGATACCCTGAGTGTGACTCTTGAAGCCTTTCTTCAACAGTGACAAAATGGTACTATTACTTAGCAGTTGCATAGATTTTTCATATGACCATTTCCAAGAAGTTTTTGGAGATGGAAAGACTCAGGCAACATAGAAAGAAACTGTATGTTGAATGTAAAAAATAAATGGACTACTCCAAATTGAATACTTTAAAATGAAGAGCTTTCTTTAGATTGAAAACAGGAAGCAAATTTTTCTTTTATAATCTGATCCTGTCACTCATTTTTGTATTGATTAGGCTTATTTTAAAATAACTTGGTAAATTAGGAAATGGGAGGTAATTTACCCAATTCTGAAAAAAAAAATCTTCAGCAAAATCCATAGGTTTTTAGAATGGTTTAAATCTCCTAAATTGTCATAGAGCCCTCTAACATAATGTAATTTGTCACTATGAAGGGATATAGCTTACTCAAAGTCATTATATTTTATTTTAAGAGGGTGAAAAATATCACCTTTGTGATGGTAAGGTGATAAAGAAGGTAGGAAAACATAATGAAAGAGCTCTCAAAAACTATAATGTTCATGAAAGGGTTTTTTGCTGTTAAAATACACAGGTTGAATGGAGTTTTGTTATTTTGTCTGGAATGCCCTCGGCTAGGAGGACTGAAATGAAAAGGAGGATTTGATGTCATTTCTAATGAACATAAAACATGATTTGGTTTTTTTTTTTATTTGTAAAAATTAAGAGCAATTATTTTTTGCCTTACAGAGCACTGAAGAAAGTGCTGCATTTTCTCACAATTTTATTTCTAACAACCATGATCTTTTAAGAAAATCACAACCTGCTTCTCCTTTCTTTCTTCCTTTCCATAGTTACCATGACAACCATAGAATTTTGATAGGGATAAAACATTTGACAAGCACATTGTCTTTCTGCTTTTAAAGACTTCATAGCTATATAGATGATCAGACAGGCATTATTAAATAAGGCCAAGCATTACCCAAGCGTGAGAGCTACACAAATAACCTGAACAGGTCAGGAAAAACAGTGTTTACTGTCAAGACCGTGATATAAAACAACAACAGAATTTGTCATTGCAGTAACAAACATTAAAATTGTGATTTACTTTTTTATGTGAGCAGTGGGTACGGAAGGATATTTTCAGCTAGGGGGAAAAGACCTGATACAAATGGGAGAAAGTGTCCAAAGAACAGGTCATCATCCAGCCCAGTGCAGTATCAGTCCAGCTTCTCAATTAAATTAGAGAAGTTTAAAGAGTAGTACAAAACCCAAACATTCCCTGAGGATCCTCATCTTGTTTCAGATCACCAGGACATCAGGAATGTCGGACACCAATACATCTTTTCCTAGATATTAAAACTAGTAAACAGCTTTTGATAAGACTAAGGAAAGACCTTTTAAATTCTTGGCAGTGTAATTCAATTGAAAATATGGTACATCTGAAAAGGGTTTCATTCTGATTTGGAACTAAAACTAAACCTCAAAAACACCACCTAGAAACGAAATGGGGAAAACATATAATTTTGATCATTTTTGCTTAGCTAAATGAAAAATGTAATGTAAAGTAATAAATAAATATTTTTTATTTATTTTTATTATTTATTACAATAAATAGTAATGTAGTAAAATGAAAAAATGTAGGAATAATTTTTTTTTTTTTTGTTAATTTGGTAGATTTGAAAAATTTATCCTATGTGTTATTTTTATAGTTCCTAGATCATGGCATAGCAGCAGCAGCATATTCACCTACAGCACTGCTATTGGCATATGACATATTGACAGTAAGAAAAAATATTGAAATATTTTATTATTCTAAAAAGGAAACCCAAAACTGATTTTGGCATTTTTCAAACACTTGTCCTCTTTTTTTCCCCATTTGTAAAACATTTCATTACAAACCCAAACAGGACATTATTTAATGTAAATATCAAATTGCTTCATGTTTTCTATTCAAAGTAGTCTTTACCTATAAAATGTTAGTTAAAATTAAATCTTTTAAAAACATTTCCATTCTATATAAAAATATATTTTCAATTACATACATTTAACTGAAATAATTCTGACCAGTTCAGCCAGCTGTAAATAAGTATTTGTTTCTCTACTTGTAAATTTTTGTATGCAGTGGGGTCAACTGTGCACAAAATGTTAAAAACATTGGAATATATGTTGTGGGAGAGCCACAACACTGTTTCACTCTTTCACTATTAAGCTCTGACTACTTCAAACTCTGAACTAAATTTTCAGAGTTTTTGTGGGGGGGAAAAAATAAAGAAAAAAAGGATTTTTTTCTCCTATCCAAGAGAAAATGGGAAATTCCGATAAGTAATGGCTCTTGCTAGTGAAGGCCTGATGAGTACCCAGTATCTTAAGTACATACACTGATACTGGACAAGCTGCCAAACTCTGTCTGCTCAGTGACATTTCTAAACACAGATAGGACAAATCAATCGTGTTGCTTGAGACACACAGTTCAAAATTAGCCTTGAAGGTAATCAGAAGGAATTCTGCTTAGTAGTTATAGGGGATGTATTTTTGACATTTGACAGGCACATTTCACACATCTAGCTAAGACATAACTCATTACTTCTTTTAGCCAAATTAGACCATCACAGCCCATAGCTGGACAAGAAGATGGCAAAAACCTTGTTGGATGGGCAGGGTCAGGGAGGGGTGGCCAGAGAGGAGCATTAAAGGTGGCTGCTATGGCAAGAGGAGACCACGGGGCTCTGCACTGGGACCTGCCAGCTTTAACAGCTTTATCAGGGACCTGCAGCCAGCAACAGAGTGCACTTTCATCAAGGCTACAAGTGACCTCAACCTCAAATTTGGAAAAACAGTAAATGTGATCAAGGGCAGTAAATGTGATCATGGATAAATCCCATCCAAAGGGATTCAGGCAGGATGGAGGAAGGGCCCAACAGGAATCTCAAGAAATAAAACAAGCATTGCACCTGAAAAGGAAGAACCCCAAGCAGCAACACACGCTGACAAACTGGCACAGGTCACTGAAGAATTTTCTTATAATGGCATCATATTTAAAGACATTGGAGGGTGCATATCAGTACTGATATCCCTGTTTATATTGTGTTTGGTCAAATCCCCCTAAGTATGACAGGGAATCATACAACTTTTACCAGGTTCTGTTCTTCTGAGTGGCACAAGGAGTAACACCACTGAAATTTATTACCAAATTAAAAGATGCTAACAAAGGAACTTTTCTGGATCCTTCACTACACTTAGGAGTTTTTCACATATGTGTCTGTCTGCACATGTAAAAGCACAGTTACATGATTAATCATTTTTAGTACAATTAACAAAAGATTGGGTATATAGGCAAATAAATTGCTATGGACTTCCCTTCTATTAATTTCAAAATTAATTAACCTTGAAGAAAAGACTGTGAACAATAGTCTGAATCATTCTGTATTTAAAATCTCAGCATTTGCAATACAGAGCAGGAATACCCATAAAAAACAAATTTGAAGGATCAGCTTCTTCTTAATTATTGTCATTTTTCATTCTTTCACTTTTGGTGTTATTTTAAGTTGAAGGACAGAGTACACAAACAACAACCTCTCAAGCACATCAAAAGGTTTTCTCTCAATTCAAGGGAACACAGTTTTTTTTTATATCATGCCTTATTTTTAACAATTTTGTGTTCAACAAACGTTACTGCAGACATTGAACAGGAATATTAAGATGATAATTATTAGCTAGGTGTGTTATAAAAAAAACCAATTAATTATGTTGCAGTTCTGGTATCTGGAATGATGTTTTCTTAAATAATTTTCAAATAAATCCTAAAGTATGAATGATATTAAAATTATACATTGATGCGAGTTGGGAACTGATATGTGTCATGTAATAATAGGCTGGGTGGTTTCTTAGGGCTGAGGCTAATTAAAAATAATTATTACAATTGTTCAGACTCTGCACACATCCATTGATGGATTTCAAGCCCAAGAGGGTTTTCACCTTGATAGGTCTGCCTCTCCTTGGCAAAAGCATTAATGGCAAGTATGATAGCAAATTAAATTGATAAATACATGGAAACAATTTTCATATACATACAAAAAGTAAATCTGATACTGTCTTTCTAGGTGATTACAAATCTTATTTGCAATGTCAAAAGCATGTCACTTGTCTTATTATGTGACTTTCTAACTTGCCATTCAGCAACAGTCAGCGTAATGTCATTTGTGTTATGTATGCTAGGAAACAAAGATCTTTATTATTACACTCTCTCCAAAACTAATTGTAAATGACAAATCATAAACAAATTAATGAGTTTAGTGCTGTCTGTTCCGGACTCAGTGTTATTTAGTTTGTTTATTGGTGATTAGAAATATATAATAAAATCAATTTTTACAAAGTTTCTATGAGACATGATTATTGACTCAAGTGATAAATAATATATACAGAATTCTGAATCACTCAGTAATCTGAATACATTTTTAAACATCATGCATTTTAATGCTGCCATATGCAAGATTGTGCATCTAGGAACACAGAAAGTAGGTCGCACTCACGGACACAAATGTTTCTTGGAAAGCCTTTGTCTCTGAAAGCCTTTGGGGTCCGGTGAGTAACCAACAGAACACAAGCTCCCAGCAAAATACAGTGACTAAGATTAATGTAGCTCTTAACTATATAAGTTGAAGACAAATAAGACAGATTATAGATACTATATTTCATCCGTATGGTATTATTGATTCCATTGCTAGAATCACGTGTGCAGGCCTTTGGTATACATCCCAAGGTGAATACCAAATATATATGTATACTGAAAAAATACAGATTTACAGAATCTGTGATACAGGAACACTTCACAAAGAAATTTCAGTTTGGTTCATTTATAAAATAAGCTAATCATGGTCTGCAGGGAAATGTCCCTTGCATCCCAAATTCAGATTCATCTTGAACTATCTTCAGGTGGATTTCAAGGTGAAAGTCTTCATCTGTCCAAAAGGTGGAAAAAAGTTCAATGTCTAAACACTAATAAATACTGCAGTCAGACTAGAAATAAGGTACACAGTCTTAAATTAAGACAACTACAGAAAAAAAAAAATCCCTAAAGATGTGCTGTTCTTTACATTGTTTTCTCTCTTGATATAAAGAGGGGTGTCTGTTTAAAAATATGCTCTAGTGCAATCAGAAGGAAAGTGAGGTAAATACAAAATGCAAGGTGAAGAACTATGGACTGTTTGAAACCAGAAATCAGATCAAATTATTAAAGTGACAAGAAGCAGAGTGGAAATATACCAGTAAGATATATCTTTATTGGAAAACTTATTTTTGCAAACTAGTTGAAGACACAGATTTGGAATGTGTGAAGCCCTGGCTTTGTCCTATTCTGTATAGCCCTGAAGAATATGAGAGTCCCTGGGAGGAAATAAGTATGTTCATTCAACTAATAGCACAGCTTGCCTCTGACCTTTTTTTATGGGTGTCTCAAGTGCAACATTTTCCTAATTCATGTCCCTTAGTCTTCATTCTTTAGTCTTGTGGATGAAACCTTATTCAGGACCATCACTTGAGCACCATCTTTGTATCTAAGGGGTTGATTCTCACATCTTGAAAATTAAAGTTTGTCTAAATCTGAATTCATTGGCAAATCTCTAATGTATAGTCCTTTATATTCATCCATACAGCTAAACTCGTATCATTTTCCATTCTAAATATTGTGATTTCTTTTCTCTGCTCTTGATATAGTAGCAAATATTTAGTCATCTTGTCTCTCTTTGTATTTCTGAATTTGTTTTTCTTCAACACTGCATGAAGACACAGAACATTAAGTTGTAGTTCAACACTGAAAAAATCCTTCTTATAGACAACTGGTGATCTCAGCAGTTATTCTTCATTTCCTAAATTTGAAAGTAAGCATGTTTATGCTTTCTGTTACATTTCTTATTCTTGGGAAAAATCTCACTAAAACTATCCCATCGTTTTGCTTCAAACCCCTCCACAGATCTCATTGCTCTTGAATTTCTCAAACATGTAATATAAGACTTATCACATTTCAAAATTACCTAATTGGTTTCCTATGTTTCCTCAAAAATCTTCGGATAGACATCTATTTTCTCTTGGCTTATAAACAAATGATGAGATTTTTTGGAACAGTGAATCATCACTTCATCCTGCCTTCCACTGTGACTGATAACTGCACTACTAATATTCTTACTACCTATTACTGATTTTCCTTGTTCAAGAGGAAACGGTGCAGACCATTCCTACTGAATTGCTGCTGAGAGAAATGAATCTATGAATGAAGAACATCAGCTTTACGAAGACACAGAGGTGGCTTTCTGGAATTTACTCACAACCTTGATCTAGGACAATGCAAAATTCTGTTTCTTGAAAGGAGTTAGAGGAGGTCATTAACTTCAGGGATCACATGAGGAAGGAATGATACAGACCACCCATAAGAATCCATGGGGAAAAGAGAGTTACTATGCAGTCCTTACCAAAGGAATGGAGCTGCATTCAAACCATGAAGAAATGTTCAAAGCTAAAAGAAAGCATTTCTCATCCACCCATTCACAGGCATAAGGGTTTGTCCTCAGATGGCATAATTTCTGGCACAAATTAATTCTTTCAGTGTCTGCTCTGGCTTCCATTGTTTACTTGCAAAAAGAAATGGTTTTGCGGAAGCATCTTTCAAAATCCCTTAATTTTCCATGGTAATTTCCAATTTTCCCTTGAGCAGCAGAAAACTATAGGAGACATAGACTGATTTCAAAGCTCAGAAAGAAGAATAAGGACTGATGTCTAGCAGAGTTCTAGTCATTACAATTTATCTGGTGAACTGTTGCTAGCAAGAAAACAATCAGGAAATCATAGGTGACCTGGCCATCTCCCAATATTTTATTAAGTCTGTAAGTGCAGTTAATACAGTTAAAAATATACCTAATAATACAACTAAATTATTGTATATCTTATATATATATATATATATATATATATTCTCTTCTGAGGAGAAGGAAAGGATGACCACTCTGGATCTGCTTGCAATACTTTACCCAATGCAGACAAGAACATATTTCTTTTTTTTTTTCTGTCAGGGCATTTTGCTGGTTCATATTCAATTCCACCAGGACCCCCTGGACCTTTCCTATCAAGCTGCTTTCCTGACAGGTGGTCCTCAGCATTTATATCTGTGCATGGAGCTGTTCCTTCCCAGTTGCAGGAATTTCTACTTCCCCTTATTGAACTTTATGACGCTCCTGACAGCCCATTTTTCCAACCTGTTGAAGTATCTCTGGATGGCAGCACAATTCACAGGTATATCAGCTACTCCTGATTTTGTGACACCAGCAAACTTACTGAGGGTACATCCTGGTCCACCAGCCAGGCCATTGAAGAAGATGTCAAGAATTAAGGAAGTATGCCTGATAATGTATTTCTAGATTAACTCCTCCGTCAGCTTCCAAAGGATCAAAGTACAGTTCCCTGGATTGTCCTTCCTTCCCCTTTCTGAAGATAGGAGTCACATTTGCTTTTCTCCAGTCTTTGGGCATTTCTCCCAGTAAGTCATCAAAGGTTACCAGGAGTGGCCTCACAAAGATATCTACAAGCTCTCTCAGCACTTGTAGGTGCATCCAGGGTCCCTGGACTTACTCATGTCCAGTTTATTTTTATGTTCACTGACCTGATCCTCTTCTGACAGGGCTCCATCCTTCTTGCTTCAACCTTCCTCCTGCTCTTTGGAAATGGCATTCCTGAAGGCTGGTCATGAAAATAAGGTCTGGGGCAAAGACAATATTCAGTTTAATCAAGCTCCCTGTCTCATTAGGCAATGACCCAATATTTCCCTTAGACTTACGTTTGTCTCCCATGTACTTACAGAAGCCTTTCTTGCTCTTGAAATCTCTGGGAAGATTCAATTCCATCTGAGCTTTAGCTTGATCCCTGGATTCTCAGTGTTTCTGTATTCTTCCAATTTACTGTCCCTTTCTTCCACCCTCTGTATGCTTCCATTCTGAGTATTGCTAGGATCTCCTTGTTCATCCACAGAATTCTCCTGGCATTTCTGCCTTCCTTTCTGCTCATTGCGGTGGCTTTTGAGCTTGGTGAAGGTGATTCTTAAATATTAAATTACTTTCTTGAG
The DNA here is from genome assembly GCF_049639895.1 of Pseudopodoces humilis. Taxonomy (NCBI): domain Eukaryota; kingdom Metazoa; phylum Chordata; class Aves; order Passeriformes; family Paridae; genus Pseudopodoces; species Pseudopodoces humilis. Next base: position 20,216,041 of record NC_142201.1, read on the forward strand.
TCTCTTTTGCCTCCAAAACCTTATGTCATAGGATTCTTCCAAACAGATAATTGAAGAAGGCCAAGTCTGCTCTGCTAAAGTCCTGCATTTTGAACTCAGTTTTCCTCTCCTCCCTCCTCTCAGGATTTTGAACTCAAGTTGTCTGCCACCAAGATTGCCCTTGACCTTCACATCCCAATGAGCCCCTCCATGTTGGTATGAAGTCCAGCAGATCACTTGTTCTTGTTGTCTCCTCTGTCTCTCAGAGGAGGAAGTTATCGACAACTCTCCAGGCACCTGGATTGCTTATGCCTTGCTGTTGTCCCTCCAACCAACAGTGGAGTGATGGAAGCCACTCTTGAGGACCAGGGCCCGAGAACTTGGGCTTCTGTCTGTTTTTACAGGGTCTCATCCACTTGCTTTTTGTAGTGAGGTGGTCTATGGCAGACACCCACTATAATATCACCTTTACCTGTCCTTTCTTTAATCCTAACTTATGTGCTCCTCTGTCTTCTCATCTGTCCCCAGACTGAGCTCCACACACTCCAACTGCCCTCTCACCTAATGGGCAATCATCCATCAAATCACCCCTCCTCACCCTGCCCTTCATAAAAGACATCTATTCTTCCACTGCAACACTTCAGTCATGGGAGCCATCCTGCCATGTCTCCATGATCCTGACAGGATCATGGCCCTGCAGCTGGATCCCTGACTCACTGCCTTTACTCCCCATACAGCTTCCACTAGCACACAGGCACTTTGCAGAGGCACCCCGGCATGCTGAGTCCCTGAAGAGGGTTTAGGAGATTATGTTGTACTCAGAGTTACAATCATTTTTGATATAACGTAGTTAAAGCTAAAAACAATGGAGTAATAAATGGTACATTAAGATGATTTAATACAATAAACTAAATCCATGAGCTAGAATACAGTGGTTTATATGAAAGCACATAAATATTTTAACATTAACAATATATTTTTTATTTTTTTGCCTGAAATTAGAACTTGATGTTGGCATTTCCCTACAGAGTAAGAAGCAATTCTTTAAGATGAAGCTATCTTAATTCAGAATCGATTAAATCCAACTCATTAACCAGAACCAAACCGGCACAATGCCCGGTGGCTCTCGCCTCTCAATGCCAGCATGTGGCGCTGTCTCCTGTGAAAAAACAGCCCCTGGTTTGCAAAATACCTCATTTTTACATTGTCAGACTCTTCTGAAGCACAGGCAGAAAAATAATGCGAGTATTTTTAGCACAAATATAATACTCTGCATTAGCAAGAATTTTTTAGCACTAATTCTACTACTTCTAATGCAAAAACACTATTTACTGTAATTTGTTGACAAAAAAAGAGTGAGCAAAACTCACTAATGTATCCGTACGTCTATTTATCTGATTAAAGACCATAATTATATTTACAGGTTGGTTGAAATGTATACATAATTTATTTCCAATTTTCTTTATTCAGTAGCCAAATTATTAACATCTTTAAAATGAGTATATTTACAAACTTGCATATCTACTCTTCTGGTGTAACAGGTACTTAGTCCACAGTGGGTTTTAATTACCTATTAAATTCTTGAGCTACCAAGCCTGTTTGATAATCTCCACACAGGGGAAGGACCTGTGTGACTACAGTTTTACTGGAAGTGAACAGCCAGTCTTTTGTGTGCTAACCAAGTCAGCCTTAGTGAGAAGGAATTTAGTGACTACACTGATGATCTCTGTCACCATGAACTTTCAAACAAAAGAAACTGAGTAAACTGTGTATTCACTAACTTTTTAATCATTAAGGGCTCTATGCCCTTTGCTACCAGACTTTATAAAACAAAAGAAACACGATTCATACCCTTTTACTTGAAGCTGGAGTTTATAATATATGACATAAAAGGCATTAGTACTAACATGGAGGGGATATATCGACTGAATTTTCTGCCTCTTCTAGATTTGTATCTGATTTGCACAAGGGTATATATTTTTTCAGGCAGCTCTTGTTATCTATGGTAAAAGTTCAATGCATTCAGAGTACCTGTAAATACTATGAATCAGCAAAGCAATTTTCTTTCCATGACTAAAGGCAAAAAGTTGCAAAAGTTTTAGTCAAGGCTTAAGAAAAACTATTTAAAAGATTGTCAGCTAAAAACTAGGAAGTGCTGAAATTAAAACTGGGGCCTGAATGGGTCAGCACTATTTGTCATAACATTGCTAAGACTGGATTTATTTCTGTGTTGTTCTGTCATGTGCTATTTTTACTTTGTAAATACAGAAATGCTGGATGAGACAAAGTAAGCAGTTCTCTAGTGGTGAGATATCAGTCAGAATTAGGAAAAGCATTTGTGAACCCCTTATGATCTCTGCTCACTACAAGAGGAAAGGTAACCATTACAGCTGCAAAAATGAGGAAGGCTTCAGGAGGTGTAGCTGAGATGGTCTTCCCTGATTAACCAGGGCATTTCCAAAATCGCTGGCAGAGTAGGTAAACAGTGCAAACAGCAGGGCAGGATGTGCAGGTGACCTCACCTTTTGGCAGCTGCGCTCCCTCAAGCATCCAGGAGCACAAACTCTCATGGCCATTTGGTAACACTGGCAGGACTGACTCTGGCCTTCTGGCTCTTCTCAAGTGAAGATTTCTGACAGCTGACAGGAGAGACCATAAGCTGCAAAGTAACATCTAAATTGTGCCTTGCTTTTTGTTATATTTGTATTTTAGCAATACTTGTGACAAAAACTCTTTTTTTAAATTTATGCCCTAATTTTGTGGTAAAATAGTAAAACTATCAGTAGAATCTAATGGTAGAATTTATCGAGTGATTTCTTAGTCGGGATGTAGCAGACCTTTTTATACTTTGAATTTCTGATATATAAGATCATGAAAGGTGTATGCATATAGACTTCTGAGAATAACATTGGGGTATATGTTTTTATTTCACATTTGTATATATAAGAACATTCATAGAAGAATTATAGCCAAATAAAATTAGTACCAGACAGAATGGTTGAAGATCTTGCTGATTTTTATGAGATTTTAGGTGACTTTCCTAGTTGTGGAGGTGAATACTTACCTTAAACTAGAGCTTGTTCCAGTAAAGATGACTCCTGAAGTCTTTTCAATATGGAGTTTGATAATCACACTAAACTACTACTTATAGTAGTAACTGACCTAGTGTTAACTTCTGAAATGGCCCTAAAAGTTACTTATTTCAGTTCATACATATACGTGGGATTTTCAAGTTCCGGAGAATCAATACGTAGGCTCCTGTGAGAAATGATCCACTTGCTCTTTCTAGCAGCACATACTTGCGACGGGAGGAGTCCATGCAGCGTGCACAGGGAGAGGAATGCGGTAGGTAACCTCTGTGCTACATACTGCGGCACACGCTACGGCCCGGCAACTGACAGCAAGAGGGAATGATGTAAAGCTGATATTTACTCTATGGGGTCGATTTTACAGCTCAAGGTGCTGTTTTAATCTTTGCAGCTATTACACAGGGCTTTTTGGACTAATGACTTGTAGGTTTTAATTTTTAAATAACTCTTCCGAGGAGGCTGTATGTGTTTCACCTTGGGACAAGCGCTCATCGCAGTGTTTCTCTGTAAGAACCACCGAGTTTCAAAAAGTGATTTCCCTGCGTTCTTGCTTCCCTGTCCTTTTTTAAAACTGATTTTTAAAAGCAGAAATAAGAGACTTAACCGGGGTGCCCAGACTGGCGCCCAGCCGCCCCCACGCAGGCCGGCTGTGTGTCGGGAGGGCTCCGCGGCCGCCCCGTGCCCCGCAGGTGGCGGCGTGCGGGGGCTGGCGCAGCCCGCGCCGCCCCGACCTGCCCGCGGGCACGGGCCCGCCCGCCGCCGCCGGCGCTCGGCGCAGCCAATGGCGCGGCCGCTGCCAGCATCGGCCCGCCCGCAGCCGGCGGGGGAGGGCTGTGGGCCGGGGCGGGCGGGAGGGAGGGAGGACGGGGGTGAGGGGAGTTGAATGATTGAACTTTCTTGTGTAGTTTCTGCGGCGCGGAGGTGTCCGTCCCCGGCGCAGCCCGGCACCAGCCCGCCGAGCGGGAGCGAGCTTACCCCGGCTCCTGCAGCCCCCCCCGCGCCCCCCGGCCGCCCCTCTGCCCTGCTCTCCCACAGAGCGATGGTGCCGAGGGCACCCGGCGTGTCCCTCGCCCTGCTCCTCTGGGTGACGGCCGCCTGCGGCAGCCCCGACGGGTCGGGGGCCGCCGCCGCCGCCCGAAGGCAAGAGGAGGCTTTCGCCACCGCCAGATGCACCTCCAGGTGCCTGAGCCTCCAGATCACCCGCATCTCCGCCTTCTTCAAGCATTTCCAGGTAGGGGCACGGCACCGCGCAGGGAGCCCCTCTGCCGCCGTCCGGAGAGCGGGTGTCCCCGGGCTGGGGGCGGAAAGGTCGGCCGGGGCCGGGGCGCCTCTCGGCCAACTTGGGGGCCCGCGCTCCCAGGGGATGGCCGGCACCTGGAGGCGCCGGACAGGTGGGCACGGCCCCGCGGCAGCGCCGAGCTCCGTCGGTGCCTGTGGGTGCCGGCGGGGCTCCCCGCCTGGCGGCTCGTGGGGCTCCCGGCACGCTCTGCCCCGGCTTCTCACAGGTGCCCGGCGCTCCCGGCCGCTGCCTCCGGTGGTGTCCGAGGCAGCGGGGCGGGCGCGACACGGGGCTCCCGGGCCGGCGGTGCGCTCGTCCTGCCGAGCGACGGGCGGTGCGGCGGCGATCCCGCGGGGCTCCGCCTGCCTGCGCCGGTGCGCCAGGCCGCCCGCAGGTGGTTCGCTTCTCCAGCCCGGTGGGAAAGTTCGAGCCTGTTTTTAAGAGCGATAATCGTGAACGTGTAATACTTGGTTCTGACCTCCTGGAAGGTGAGGGTGGGGGGTAACTCTTTTTCTTTTTTGTTTTTCTGATCTGGGACAGAGAGGCACATCTCTGTCTAACGGGAGTGGATAAATAGGGATAAAGTGGAGAGAAATAGAATTGAAGTGGCGGGGCTTAAAATGAAAGCTGGAAGCAGTGCGAGGCTAGTGCAAGAGCAGCGGGTGTCCGCCCGTCCTTTTCTCTCTTCTAGTTATACACGCACCTTTCCCTTTTCCTTTCCCCACCTGTTCTTCACTGCGCAAATATTAAACGTAGCCGAATTCATCCAAATGATGGAAACCCTTCCGAGCTGCAAGCCGTTCTCCCTGCCCAGAGCCGCTCTGGGGAAGGGCCGGCCGGCTCGGTGTGAAGGGAGCCAGCTCGGCCCTTCGGGGTGGCACATCGCCGGCATCGCGCCGCTCGCTCAGCCCGGCCTTGCCGGTCGGTGGGAAACCGGGAGCGCACGGGTAAATGCTTTGGGTGCAGCTGCGTTCGGGGCAAAGGTGTTGGCACCAAAGGCAGGTCTCAGAGATATTTAAGGATAAACCGATTTAAAAGAGAGAAGAGAAGAGAAAAAAAAAAAAAAAAGTGAGCTGGGTGTGTGCATTGTAAGGAGAGCAGGAAGTTGGTTGGGTGGCTGTAACCGGGTTTGGGTTGAAGAGACCGGGCTTGCGACCCCAGACGGGGCGAGAAGGGGCTGCCCTGCCCTGGCCGCTGCTCCGCGGGGCTCGGCCGGGGGCGGTGGAGCGCTCGCTGTCAGCGTGGCCCGGCATCACGGGATGGCCTGAAAGGAGGATACCCATTAATATGGTTCATTATCCCAGAGAGCGGTTAGTATTTTTATTGCGTTGTCAAGCGGTTGTAACTTACTTGTTTTACAGTTTCAGTGGCTAAAGAGGCAGTTTAGATCAAGCCAATTCATACTGAAAGGTGCTTTTTTTTAATTTTTCTTTTTTTGTGTGTTTTCTTGGCAAGATTTCTTTTTCAATGTAAAACTGCTGACAATGCACAGTGCCAACAATCGTGATTACATTTTAATTAGCTATAGCGAAATAAGTAGGGAATTACTCAGTTAGGACTTGATAACTGGCTGCTTTTTGTATTCAGTTGAAAATCTCAGAGTTTTAACCCCAACCTGCTAAAGCACATGGTAATTTATCTAAATTACTAGGGATTAAACTCCTGTTAGACATGAAACGACTGTAATGTTCGGAAGATAAAGTGCTCTCGTTTATAAAAGTTAAATTCTTCATTGTCTTATAACGACAAAAAGGAGGCGAGTTTTAAAGTACATCAAGCATCCAGTGTTCTCACAGGGGACTGATAAGACAGTGTGGACAGTAGGATGTGCAGGTTTGGCCAGATTGTTCCATGGGGGCTAAAGGGTATGATGTTCCTTCCATTTCTTTCTCTTCTAGCCATTCCCCTCTCCTTTTCATCTCAACTGGTAGCAATTTCTGGAGTTCTTTTCATTTCAGATGCCCACTTATCTTGTAATCTGATTCAGCCTTTGAAGCAAACTAAACACCAGCTCTTCCCAATCAGAGCAGGAAGGAACTCTAGTGTCTCCCAGTTAGGCAAGAATTGAAAGAAGACTGACCCACTCATTTCTCAGCCCTGCTTTAGGTACAGCCTCACTGGTGGGGGTTAGGGAGACAGCAGCTAGATGCTTTGCAAGAGATGGTGTCCCCAAAACTTCACAGAGACTTAATTTCACATAGTTTATGGTACTAAAGTCACATTACTAACAACTTTATAAAAAGAATGAGGTAGTATGAACAGAAAGTCTGGGTTAATTCTACACCTTCTGGCTCTTGTTTGAATGGCAACGAATATTTTTCCAACTTCCAAATGGTCACAAGGGATTTTAATTAATTTCCCCTTCTCACAGAGCATTTTCACCCATTTTTTGTTACTGTCCTTAATTTTAAAAGTTTCAAGAGAGGTATTCTTTCTAAAAACGCTTTTGTTAATTTACGCTTGGGAAGCATTTCTAAGCCTATTTTAAATGTACATTGTCAGTAGGAAATTATTTTGACTAGAGCGTAGGACAAATAATAGATTTTTTTTTTCCATGTAGACTACTGATGTGGGCTAGAAGAATCAGTCACCTAAATCAAAAGTCCTTGATCTTCAGAATGCTTGTTGAAGGGGCATGGATGCCTGCTTATTCCTCTAAAATCCCCATGGCCGAGGGAGTTTTCCAGTTCTGGTGGTGTTGGGAGGTTCCATGTAGAGGTTATACCAAAGGATGCATGAGATCAATAAGAAAGTTATGCACTGCATGGGTCTTACACACAATGAAATGTATGTGTTTTGTATCTATGGCCTATCTCCAGGCCATGAACTTTCACAGAGAGCATGGTAGCACAAAGTCCTCTCATCATAAACAATCAAACAAAAAAGGTAAGCAGAAGGGGTCGTAGTGAATTCTCCTTTTACATAAAATCTTACTAATTACATGCTCATCCACAGCAGAGAATTATGTTTAATCTCTAAATGAAAGGACTTTAGCATATCTCTTCTATCTTACTGGAGTGTGTTCACTAGTGGGCTTTAGCTTGCTGTAAAACTTGCAGATGAGAGAAACTGTTTTTATCCCAACTGTGTAACTTAGGCCCCTGGACAGCACTGGATGAAGCCTGTGACCAGAATGAGTAAGGGCAAAGAGAACTCATCTCTCTAGCCTTATGTTCAGAGTACTTATTTTAAGCCATTTTGGGTGTTGACACTAGAGTTTTACTATGACTGTTGCAAAACGTGTATGAGAGAGTAATTGGAGCATTCACTGGAACCTGTCCATGCTCCTGGGTCACTGCCTTGATAAAGCAGAGTTCCTAGTGCTGTGCTGCTTTTTTTGACAAAATTGTCTCTAAAACACCTGAACAGGGGAGGATGGCAAGAGTGTTCTTCCAGTAAGCAAGAACTTGACCATCAAATGGCCTGCTTAGGAGGAGAAGGTGTAGATTTGAACCTTAAAGTCTATATTATAATCAGTGTTGTGTGCATTTGGCTGTCATCTAAAAGAGCATGCCTGGATGTTAGTATGGTGCCCTTATAAAATGGGAAGGGCAGTTCCTACTCTAGTTTGAAATGAAAGGAAGGACTAAGGTGTCTGGCTCAATAAGAAACACCAAGACTGTGAATCCTGTCTGGAAAAAGGCATGCTATTTTAGGGACAGAAGTTGTACAGTGATGTCATCAGACATATTCTTTCCTTCAGCATTTTCTTATTAAGGCAGTTTCTGTCACAGTGTTTTAGTTGCTCTCTAGAGAAAGGTACAAATTTTAATTTGATGTATTCAGAGTTTGTTTGTGAATCTAGTTTTATAGTAATTTGGGACAGTAGGTAAAGCCCTCATGAAGATAAGGTCAGTTACTGCACAAATTTTTGTTTTCTTGAAAAAGATACGGATATAAACAGGGACCTTATACAGCCAGCTGGACAAGAGGCCTGAATCCTCAGATTAGTTTTGCTAGGGCTTTTCTGCATAACCTGCCTGTTTTAGTGAAGTGAGACTAAATTCCTTGCATTGCTGTGTGTGGGTATAGCCTTTCCCATTTGTAATATTAGTTGTGGATGAACTCCTTTCATTTTGGGGAAGCAGGCATGGCAGTGACCTTTAATGTTTTGTTTTCAAGTTGAGTGAAAAAATTTGGATTTTAATCTCTATTGCCAGCTGTCTGAGCCATGTTTTAAAATTGGCATGATCAAAATTTTCTTTGTGGATAAGAGTTTGAACATCACTGTAACTACTTACGCTAAAAATGTTATGGAGAGCAAACTGTTTACTTTGACCTGTGAATTTGTTGATCTTTGTTTTAGCTGGTATCTGTTATAGACCTCTCAAGCTCAAGTGTCTTCCTGTGTAATATATGCAACTTGATAGTTTACTTAAGACAGAGGAGTGGTCAGTCTTGTTTACTGGGTCAAAAGCTGAGAGGCTGGTAGAACACGCACTAAGAATTTGGGGTAGCTGCCAGTAAAATTGCCTTCTTTGTGGTGTGGAGTCACTGGAGAGGTTATAGCCATATGCTCACAGAGTAACAGTGGCTGAGGCTGAACAGCACCTCCTGGCAACTTGTTCTAGTGTTTAACCATCCTCATAGTAATAAAAAAGGAGTTTTCTCATGTTCAGATGAAGTTTCCCATGTTTCAAATTTGACCATTACCTCTTGTCCTGTTACTGGGCTTCACTGAGAAGAATCTGGCTTAATTTTCTTTACTCTCTCCCATCAGGTACTTAAAAATGTTGATGAGAACCCTTAAAGGCTTTTCTATTCCAGACTAAACATTCCCAGTTCTTTTAGCTTCTTATGTGAGGGATATTCTATCCCTTTTCTGGGCTCCCTCCACTAAGTCCATCTCTTTCCATGTAATGGGGAGCCCAATACTTGGCCTAGCACTCCAGGTGTGGAGGAGTGACTAGAGCAGAGAACAGAATTGGCTACATTTTTAAAGGTGTAATGCCTGCTAAATATTGTTACTCGCTTCTAAATTCATTTTCACGATTTAGATTTTCTTACATGAGTTTATATGTGATCATTTATGATTGTCAGTGTTTTGAAACCAAAATGCTGATGCTAAGTCAAGTTTTTTCCATCTTTTTAGACATTGGTGATCTCACTATAGTTTCAAACGTTTTTGAGGGGGTAATCTTCAGTAGTAAATTGAAATTTAGCAAATGCATTTCTTTATTTATCAGGGGGAAGTCCAGATACTTGGAGATGGCTTGAACAGGCTTATGAGAGATTGTTTAAACTCTTTAAAATGGGCACTGGTTAGAAACATACAGGCAACACCATGGATGACCTTGGTCACATAGGGATTCTGTGTTCATGTTGACTTATTTGCAAAGTGAATGAATTGTAGTTGAAAATTTTGGTACAGCATAGACATCCCTCAAGTGGTAAGCCAATTTTGTGATATATGGAAGGAAATTAGAGAGAAATTTCCTTTTGTAAATGTGATTTAGTGTAAATCTAATAGTAATACACTATGATTTAGTACTTAGGAATTAGTACTAAGTTAGATGAGCCAAGGCTAACTCAAAATTGTTTTTGAAAGTATGGAAAAATATTGTTTTAAGCTAATAGAGCCATATGTTGCATAATGTTTAGTAGCTGTAAAAGGGAACAGCAAAGCCCTAGAAGTTTGTTATATTGAATGACTGATAACTATATGGTAGGAGGTTGTTTTTACTGTTGTAGAAGCACTGTTGCCTTTCAGGACAACTGAAGTTTTTGAAGAAAAACAGGCAATTCTTTTAAGTAAGTAATAAAAGGTTCTCAGATTTTATATCTGCAAGCAAATAATGTGCAAGTGATTACCTCTAGATAAGCAATACCAGATTTCACCTACAAGTCAGGAAGCTGGTTGTCTACATGCCAGCACATCTGCCTTCAAATTGCCTGTAACTCTAAAGTGACTGCACCTGCAATAATCTGCACTGAGTCCCAGTTGGGAAAGTGGTGGCCAGCCTGAAATTTTAGGGTGCACGTGTCTCTCTGTGCTCTGCTGTAGAGACGCTGGAAATCATGAAGAAACCATTTATTGTAACTGTCTCAAATAATTCTGAACCTATAAATTGTTTTTCATTAAATCTTTGGAAAATCTATGGGGTACTTTTGTAATGAGATATGGTAGATATGTAGTGTATTACTCCCAAAATGTTTCAGTGCCAATGGACAGGCTACCCAGGCACTGAGTTTGCTTAGTTCTCTTGGGACACGTTCACAACCTTTTCCAAATGTGAAGATGTGTGCCATCTGCTTTTGTTGCCGTTTCAGTACTCATCTCCTTTCCAAAAATAGCCCTTGTGTTAAATAATTCTGACTTTCAGATGTCTTGTAAAGCACACTGCTGTTAATTGATTTCCACAGACAAATGGTAGCATTTGTCATTACTTTGTTTTTCTCAAAACTTGTTAAAAGTTCCAATCATCCTCCTGTTTTTAATGTTCATATGGCTTATGATTTGGATTATTATTCTGGCATTTGGTGTGCTCTTATTATTAAGATCTGCAGTCATGAGAAGGTGCACAGATCTAACAGAATCTTAGGTAAAACCTATGAGAATGAAAGGTTTGTTTTGAATAACCATGGTTGCATCTAGTGAAGACAGCTGCGTTGTTCACCATATTGTGTAATTGAGCTATAGTTAGTCTTTGCTCTTGTAACCTGGTCTGGAATGAGCCTCCCTGATTTCAGTGGGAGTTATATTAACTTTCCCATAACCAGATTCAAATATCTTTGGCCTCAGTGAGTGCTTGCAGAGTAGATAGGAGTGCAGGGGTTTACACATTCTGGTCACTGTTTTCTAGTAGTTTAGGTGACTCCGGGCTTGGGACCTTAAACTTGCCCACTGATTTCCTAAATTAAAATACTTGTCTGAGTCTAAAGTGTAAGTTTAAATGCGAATCAAAGGAATTGTATGAAAATGTAAGTGAATGGTGAACAATTGTATTGAACAAGTTGCCAAGATATTTTTCTCATATTACTTGTGTATTCTTACATATCAAGAGAAAAAATTCTTTATGCTTGTGTTCATAAAATCAAAATCAGTGTTAATTTGGTAAATGTGCTGGATACCAGGTACAATTAACCCTACAGGAATTACTAACAGGTTTTAAAGCAGACATTTTATGTATAGAAAATATTGGCAAAGAATAGTTTAAATGTCACAGTCATATTGGTGAGGGGGAGGGATACTGCTTTTGAAAGGCATTAGAAAACTTCTGAAGAAAACCACTGTTCTAAAATGTAAATTTTTTTTCCATTTGAAGATATAGACACTTAATACAGAGCAAAAGGTTTTTCAGATGGGCAGTATTCACATTAAAACTATTATTTAAAGCATTATTTGTTGTCTGAATATGGATTGTTTCTGAGTGCTAGTTGTCTAGTGCTGTGAACTTAATTTAAATGTATTTGATTTAGTAAGTGTTGTATAAGAAAAAAAACCCCAAAACATTGCACTTCTGAGACAGCTTGAAAAGCAGAGTGATTTTCCAGATGCTTGTCGCTTGTCATTTTGTAAAGGGCATCTTCTTAAGATAGAGTGCTGAATTAGTGTTTGCCTATAGAGATTGTTATTCACAAACTGACCTACATCTCCACTAGCCATTCTACGAGAATTTTGCTCTCTCTGACTAGCTGGGTTGGGGTACACAGCCAACTTTTGTAAACAGAAAGTACTGTAATTTAGCATCGATATTTTTAAAGATTGAAAATAGGAATAATGACCGAGTATCTGGAGCATCCCACAGAAGACAGACTCATCTGTATTGATATTTAGTAGCTGGTGCCTAGCAAATGTAAACCTTGAATTAAAAAACACTTGCCTAGGAGTTTACACCATGAATCTTCATTTTTTGATCTTTCCCACAGCTGAGCCTTGTAAGACTTTATACTTCAAAAACCTTTCAAGTCCATGAAAAGCCTTCTGTTGATTTCAGCTGGATCAGGTCCATGTATGAACACTAGGTCCATGTAGTCAACAAAGTAGAGTGCTGTGAGCTTGGTGTCCCAACTCCAGTTGTATCCGTTTTTCAGTCTTTTAATAACCAAGAGGTCACAGGACACAGAGATTGAGAGCTGGGGGTGTTGAAAGGTAAGTGGACCCTTTAAACTTGAAAGTAGAGTGCTGTTCCTTTCATCTCTGATTGAAAAGAATCACAGTCTTTCCATCCACTGAAAAGAATATCAGATATTTCCAGTTTTGGGGAACAACCCCAGTCTAAAGTTTTAATTTAATTTCTGTTGTCTTTTGTGAATAACATTTTTACCAATGTGTCTATCTAGACTGTCAAAGAGATATGACATCAAATTTATGTACATACACATGTAATTACATTCCTTTAAAAAAGAAGATACTTGTCTCAAGCTTGCAACAGGACATGACTCCTCTGGTAAGCAGCTGAGGTTGCTGAGGAACACATGCCTTCAGAACTTGCAGCAGAAGCAAGACGAGGGATGGAGTTTCAGAATGGAGAAAGGTGGAGATGGGTAAACTCTAGCAGGCTTACAATGCTGGAAGGAGAAATTCTGTGAGAGTAGAGGGCACTGTAAAATTTCCTGTGACACAATTAATTGAAATTAAGGAATTATGGAAACAGAGAACGGACGTAATGGGTCTGTAGGAAGAGGTGTTTGTAGCTGTTTCTTGAGAATATTTTTTCTGTTCTTTCTCAGCTGCTTGAAGTTTTACATGGTTTAAAAAACGTAATTTTTCTTGTTTGTAATACGGTAAAAATGTTTTGAAAATCCTTTTGTCTTCGTTGAAGAGGTCGGTTACAGGAAAGACTATGAAAATTCACAACAAAATTCTAGCTGATATTGTCTTCCATATCAGAACTTAGACTGCTTCCACTGTAGTTCCTCAAGTGGTCATAGCTGAAACTGCAAACCTGGCCAAGGTAGTGAAGCCTGTTCTTTCTGCCTGTGAGGGCTGCAATCTAGCTGTCATGGATCCTGTAATAAGATGAGGGATATTTGCTTCAGAGCAAATGTCTTCTGTCCAGACAGAAATTGAGGCTGATGATGAAGATTGGATGAGAATAATGTACTCATTTAGTCTAGTGCAAACATAGTTCAACTTTCCTTGCTATTCTTATGAGAATTTAGAAGCATAGTTCTGTTTTTCTTTTTTTAATGGATTACTCTTTAGGGAAGTTATCTTCACAGTAATTTATATTTTAAAAAGAAGAAAAGTGGTCTCAGTTCATGTACATGAGTGTGATTTCTCAGCTAGTGATTTAGGCCATGAGCATAGGGCAATACATCATTTGTATTTAACTGATCATGCTTTTTAACTGCTAATGACTGGAACATTCCAGTCAGGCCTCAGGGCATTTTTGGACTAGACACTACAAATTCATTTTTTGACCTCAGTGCTATAAGACTTTGGGTTTCCTTTGAATTCAGCACATGGCTGAACAGATATGTGAAGCAGCAAATAGTGAGGAAGGGGTGATAACGATGTATTGTTATGGTGATGATGTCCTAATACAGTGGCTATTTGTCATTCTCTTCCCCAGAATTTGTATCCCTATATATAAACTATTTCAACAGTGTGGCTTTTTTTTTTTTTTCGATTAGATGATGGTTGTAGCTTCTTTGATAGCAATAAAATCATGTTAATGTGTAACTACAACTAGACAATAATGAATCACACCACTATCTGCCCCCTTTTTAATTAGTTACAAAGAGTGTATAATATGTTGACATTTGATTTGTACCTAACAATTTTGAGAAGGGAACTGGAACTAAAAGAGCTGGAGGCTTTCTTCTGTTTTGAAATTTCCTTCTTTGCAGCTGTGAACTGGGATCAAGAATTAGCCAGACATTGGTCAGTCTGGATATGCAGTAGGTAAGAAGAAACATTTGGGATTAGACAAACTGACACAGAGAGGTACAAATAATCCAATTAATGAAGAGTGTGTCACTTCATATAGTATTTAGTAGCAGCTATGGGACATGTTTGTCAGGATAGATAAAGAAAGAAGATGTAGATTTTTACGGCTAGGAGCTTATTGCTGGATTTTTTTCTTTGAGTTAAAAAGTTGAATACACAATGTGAAAGACAGTAGGCTTTTGGTAAATTTTGTGGCTTTTCTGTCCAGTGGTTCCTCACTGACCAAGTGGAGTGGAAATGTACACATGCAGTATATTAGTTGATATTTTACAAGATTTGGTTTATTCATAGATTCACCTCCATGCGTTTGAGCACTGGAAATCATCGAAGCCCAAGTTCTCAATGGCAATTAATGTGGAACAGCAAACAATTATTTCAGGTCTTCTTCCTGTCTTTAAAACTGTCCTTATGCAGAAAAAGAGAGCAGCAATGTGAACTAGACTTGAAAGTTAAACTTAACCTCAGCTGTTTTCCAAATTGTAGAAAAGTAAACATTTACAATTTCTTAAAGGATGTGTTGGCAGCCTTTGTTTTGTAATAGAAAACATGACTCAGTTTTAAAGAATGAAGAACTTCGCAAATGAATGTAGGGTATGCTTACGTTGTTTTCTTTAACTGAAGATCTTTCAGATCTCTGACTGGTACTCATTGATTCTTCCATTTATATAATTAATAGCTTAAGACAGGATTTTTCTGGAGTTTTTGTTTCTGGCCTGAGTCTAATATCCTTAAGACTTGATAGTAATATATCCAATGGTTTCAATGGACATAAGACTAAGCCAGTGAAAATATATTAAAAATATCTATTTAGAGTTTATAGATAAAAACAAGAAAGTTCTCAGTATGCTGTTTAAACATGATTATTGTGAATTTGTTAAATACTATGTTATTGAATTATGACATCTTTCTTTTCAATTCAGGGTGGCAGTAAATAACAATGCCATTAGGACAAAGTATAACTGAATTGCCAGTTATATGCTAGGTGCGCCTTTAAATATTTTTAGAAGAAATTTTTCAGGTGACAAGGGAAGGTAGAAGCAATTTAATGTAACCAGAGCTAAGTACCACTAAAGACAGTAAACAAATATTTTTTTAAAAGATGAGATACTGCCCAGTTTCCGATTGTTACTCCATGTATCCAGGTGCCCTCAGGGATTCCAGAGTATCCCTGTAAGTTTCATCAACAGGCATGGCTTGTTCTCTTAATAATAGGAGCAGATGTCAATTTTGGGTACCTCTAAGATGCTTAGTCATACCTAGTAGATCCATCTGGTATAGATCAAGCCTCAGTTAACTTGTTCTCACCCATGAACTTCCCACTGAGACAGTTAATCGAGCAGAGCTCCTCGAGTCCAGTGAAAAAGAAACTTGAATATTATCAATCCACTTGTAGTAGCAGAACCCCCTTCACTGTCTTTCTTAATTGCTTTACACTGGTGAGAAGGCTAGTAAAGTGGAAGGAAACTTTATAATTGGGACCGAATTCCTGGAGCATACCTCCAGTATCAGAGACTTTCCAAAAAGGGAACAACTGAAATATTCTGTCAGTCAGAAGGTGATTTAAGAAAGAGAAACAGAATCTTAATATAAAATGCCTGCTGATAGTACAAGTTATTGGCAACTGATATTAACTGCAGTTGTCCCTATTGTATGAGCTTAAGGATATATATTACAATGGTTTTCTTTTGTGGCTGTTGATTTAGATTAAAGATATAAAAGCAAGTGCTAGGCTTCATAACTGGTGTGATCCTTGCAGTGAATTCTGTGAAATTCCATATCCAACTGTTTACGTTAACTGGAGGCTTTAAGATGCTGTGGCTTGGGTAGGGACTTAGACTGTGCTTTGACATCTCTCATGTTACAAGCCTTTCAGTAACTTCAATGCAAATTAACCTGATTTAATTTTAAACTCTTTCACCTGGTGCCAGAAACGTCTGAAACATGATGGACCTGTCAGCAAATGATTGTTCTGCATAACAGCTACATCTCTGGTAACCATATGTGTTAATGACAAATGCTTCAGTCCTGCCTTGAAGAGAGATTTATTTTCCTTTTATGGTATGTCTTCATTAGTTAGTTATAAAACTGTATTCTAAAAACCTGGCATATGAAGTGCTTTTATGTTTGTGGGAAATTTTATGGCAATGTGATGAAGCAGCATAAATCTTCCACTGAAGATTGTCACTGAAGAAAGATCACATTAATATTCCTGTACCTTGAATTATATGAGAAGTTTTAGTATACTGTTGTCAATAGAATTTAATGTTGATTTTTTTATCTCTCTCATCTGTCCTTTCACAGTCTTGGGTTGCTTGCAAGGTGGTCTGGAGCACTGAACTGCAGCAATTGTCCCATGGAATACACATTTCTTGTAGCACACAGTTCTTAAACTGGAAAAAGCCCCTAAGAAAACAGCAAGAACCTATTGTAACTTACATTAAAAGGCTGTTTCTCTCAGGAACATACTGTCAGCATTGCAGGGCCGAAGGGTCCCAGCTGGGATCAGGTTAGCAGATGTGTTAAATTTCAAGTGGAAAGGGAAAGGCTCACCCTCCCTTCAATGTGCTCCTTCCCTTGATGCCTGCTTTTCATCCATTGTCAACACAATGTCATCACAACTTCTGCTGTTGTGGGAGCTATTACCATTCCTTAAAACAGGGTAGGAGTAAGAATGTGGTCTGCACACAAGCACCAACAGGGTTTACAGGTTTGGGAGCTGGGACAAAACAGCAGCACTGACTGATCCAGAGGGAGCATCATGACTTCCTCTGCTTGTGTGACACTTAGGAAAAGGACATGATGTGAAGTGTAGTATCTGAGCTAATGCTACTGGCATCTACTAGTCTTTATGACAAGCTTAATTTGGCAGCCCTGTGTGCTGGCCTTGTGCAGAAGTGAGAGCTGGGTTGGAAAGGGACAGGCCAAGGACCAAAAAAATAGACGCCATGGAGAGAAGAGTGTTAACCTGATATGATTTTTGTTGATTTGTGTTTTAGGGATGAAACAATAAATTGTGGGCTTCTTCAACTGCACCCATTACATCTTTTCTGTCTCTCTGCTACATCTACGGTGAAGGCAGATGTATGGAAAGAATAATGATTAAAATATATCAGGGAAATAAGACTTCTTTCTGAAATGCTGCTTTAACTGTTGTGGTGAAAGACTTTTTTTGTGTGTGTGTGGTTTCTAGCAATATTGTGTTGGTTTTGGTTCAGGTTGCAGATAGGCTATTCTATTAAGTCCAAGGGTCATTTTTATTTGAAAAAAATCTAATTCCTGAATGGCCGCAATAATTTTGCAAATGTTTCTAGGAGATTCCAGGTCTGGCGAGGTACACTTCACTCACTGAGACAGGTCTTCTGTGGAAAATGGAAAAAAAACCCAACCCTTAGACTGATTACACAACTGTTGTACCTCCAGGGACTATGTTAATTTTTATGTGTTTTATTTTTGAGAGGTTTGCTATGCACTTTAATAATTCCTCCAAAACTTGATTTTTTATAAAAAATGTTGCAAATATTAATTGGTCTCTGGAGCTACCAAAGAATAATTACGGTCAAATTTTGAGCTGCATATTTCATCTGTTATTTGTGCTAAATTTTACTGCTGAGATTATAATTTACTACATGCTTTGAAAATATTAAAAGGTAGTGAAACACAGTATTCATATTGGCAATTATGTTTGTTGAGCTTATTGCCCTTAAAGAGCAAAAGTTTTATAGTAATGCATCAAGACAATAGGAATAAGGAGATACTTGTCATAAATATTTTGAGAAAGGTGCTGCATGGAATTAATATTTTCATTTGTTTTCCTTTAAAAGGGAAATGAAAATATATGCATCCATCAGCTTGTGGGGATATGGCTGCTACTGTGGCTTGAAATATTTAGTATCTTGTAAACTAGCAACACATGCAGGAAATGCATTCCTGAAATTTACCATGTGAATTTCATGCAATTATACTGGAAATAAATGGTATGTTAACCTCAAGAACGTGAGCATATAATTTGATGGTACCTGACTGAATCATAGCACATGGCTGCTGAAGAGCTGCTAAGTTTGAAGGACAGGTGTGTATCCATACTCTTGCCAAAGTTACAAGTGTAGTATATAATGATGTCCCTCTCATACCTGCCAGAGCAGAATAGGAGAAAATGCACTGAAACATCACATGGCCAGTATGTAGTATAGTGCAATGCATTTAGCGGTTTTTTTAAAAAGAAATTACTCCATGACAATGCAACATTCATGGACTATTCCATGTTTGTGTAGTTTATGGTTAGACTATTTATAATGGACATTTTAGTTGATATAAAAACGCATGGTTGCTGTTCTTTGTGTGTGTGTGTGGTAAGTTTCTTAAGGTTTTGAGACAACGGAACCTTTAAGCATTTTGCAAGTCCAGAAGGGAACACTGCCCTGACTGGCCCTGAAGCAGTGTGGCTTTTGAGGAAAATGTAGTCTAATAGGAAGCACTGAATTACTATTCTTGTGTGTTTGGGAGATGTTAGAAATGTCTGACGTGCAGCTACACATTAGTATTTTAATGTGGATCAGAATTTGCTTTGGGAATGAGTCTCTCAAGTATCATGATCACCTTTTCTTTCACATCATGGACTAATCTGAGAGTTCCTACAATGGTCTTCTTCTGGATTAACATAACTGGGAGAGGTAATCCAGGGGGATATAATGTGCTTTAGCAACTAATGGTCATTGTGTCCATGGCACAAAACTAGAATTAGCTGAAGGAAAGGGGAAAGTTGAAATATGTGTAGTGCATACATCAAGCCCATCAAGACCAGGTGTTCTGCTCAATAAATGCATTTCTGTGATTCACATGACTTCCTAGGGAGTTTGTAGATGATTCTGGGTTGTGCTCTTGGTAGGCAGTGGGGGAAAATGCAGCCTGTGATAAACAAACCACATCATATGTTGGGAGTCACCCAACTGACCAGTAATCTTCTAATTATACAGAAGAGTAATATGGACTATAGTTTTCAGTTATAAAATCAAATCAGCATTCAAAGCATTCAACATTTATATTATATTTTGCATAAGTAAGCATTACCTTTTTAGAATGTGTTTTGTTCTTCTTGATGTTAATTTCCCAAGGCTATACTTCTGTCACATCCTTAAACCAGCATATACTTTTATTATCTCATTATTTCATATGTATAGCAAATCTAGTGTATGACACAACAGAAGTGCATTAGCATTTTGAAAGGGTGGGGATTTTGAAATAGTCCTTACAAACAAGTAGTTGACAAGCTATCTTTTGTTTCCCATATTAATGCTATTAGACTAGTTTCTGTTCACTTCAACTGGATTACTTAATCCCCAAAAATGTGTTTGAAATTTGGCCCATATATACTTTGAGGTTCAATATACAACTTTATTATCTTCAAGTTAGTGTCAGTGTATTTAAATTCCTCCTGTTGCATGGGGAAGTGAAGTGTATTTCATCTGGATTCTTTTAGAGATTGGTAAAAACTTCTGCTGAATAGAATAAGACCTCAGTTGAGATCAGTCTTAGAAGTGGTAAGAGTGAAGACTGTGAAACCACAAGAAGGCAGTCATAACTCACAAGTGTGTGGAGACACAAGGATTCCTGTGGCTCATTTGTTTTTACAGCTTGTGTTTATCTAGTAGTTTTTCCTGTGCATTTGAGAAGACAGTGCTCTAAAAAGAGGAAAAGTATCCCATACTTAGAGATGCAAATTTAATCAAGGCAATACATAGTCTATTTTCAAAACTACTGATCTTTTGCTGTTTCATTGGTAATGGCCTTTGGATTTTGATGATTGTCTTTCTAGGAACTTATTAATGATGACAGCCAGGGAACAAATAGTGTTGTGTCTCATGATTTAGGTGATTTTACTTCTTTTTTTTCTTTTTCTGTTTTTGGTATATGTGAAGTTGTGGCTTTCAATGTTTCCATCTGTAACAGCAATAAAGGTTGACTTAGTATGAAATATTTAGGAAATGTCAACTCTAAATTTAGGTCAATATAGTTCTATTTGCAGTCATTCATCTACAGGAGGACCCACCATATCATTGTGATAGGAGTTAGCATGTTACAGATAATGGCAATGTCAGCATAAATCCAAAAGACATAGACTTTCTAAAAATTACTTGTGACATTCATTTTCTGGTGTTAAATCCAGATATTTAAAATTAGATGGCAGTGTGAGCCACACTGTGACCCATGATAATTCAATTTTGGTTTGTATTTGCAAACTGCAGTTATGTCACAGAATGAATTTCTTGGCTGATCAGTTTTATAAGTATTTCTTACATTCAGTCATCTCTTTAACTTAATTGCTTTGGGTTAACCAGTAACCAGCATTGACTTTTCTATGGTTTAAACATCTCTGCTGTAAAAATGGCTTCCTCTAAGGGGGTTGTACATTTGATTTAGTTGTGAGGAATCACAGTGGTTAGTTACAGTAGCAGAATAACTTCAGATGTTTGTTCCAGAATGTGTTGGTTCCCTCAGCTTCTTTTTTCAGGATACTGTTGCTTAGTGTGGTTTATTTATGTATGTATGTATGTATTTATTTAAATTTTTGAAGAGTTGTATGTTGTTATGACAGAGGAAATATATGAACATATATTAACATGTTAAGCTTAATGTTGAATTTCTACATATGTTTATATAACACAGTCAAAGTTATCTGATGGTAATATCTTAAACAGTGTGACTAATATGTGCTAAGTACTGTTTGATCTACCTTTTCTCACATTAGAGTTCTATGCAGTATTTTTTTATTGCTGTTTTTGTTTTGTTCTGGAACGTTTTATGTTTTTTTGTCTTCTCTGGGTGATCTTTATTTGGTTTTGGTGTTGAAATTTTGCTTTGTGCTTTTGCTAACTAGAATAAAGTTTAAGTACATTACTTATACATCAGAAATAAATGAAGATGTTATTATAGACCTTGAAGCGCAGCCTTGTGCTCTCAGTCTCAGCCTGGGCTGGCTCCCAGGGCATGGAAAGCCAGGGGCTGGGGGTTTCCACACTGCAGGCTATGGCCTCTCCAAGGGGAGCAGCCCCAAAGGGGTTGGCATGGGGTAGGCAGAGCTGGTAACAGGATCATCAACAGCCTCAGGCATGGCAAAAGATGACCCAGGGTCAGGGAATGCCAGGGGCAGCTGTGGGATGGGTGGGTTTGTGGTGTGCTGGGAGAGCTGGCTGAAGGTTAGGGCTCAAAGGGTTTTAGTGAATGGCACCACATCTGGCTGGTGTCTGGTCATCACTGGTGTTCCTCAGGGTTCAGTTCTAGAGCTGTTTCTGTTCTGTACATTTATTTATCAGTGCTCTGGAGGAAGCAGATGAATGCAACATTAGTACAAGTTTGCTGATGATTCCAAATTGGGAGGTGCTGGTGACTCTCTTGAGGGATGAGAGGCCTTGCATCGGTATCTAGATAGGTTAGAGCATTGGGCAGTGCTTAATGGGATGCAGTTTAACAGTTAAAAAATGTTGGATTCTGCATAATTCTGGGCACAACTATAAACTGGCAGAGGAGAAGCTGGAGAGCAGTCCTGCAGAAAAAGATCTGGGGTGATGGTCAGCGTCAGGCTGAGTAGGAATCTGCAGGATGCCAAGCAGCCAAGAAGGCAAATCACATCCTGGAGTGCATCAAACACATCACCACCAGCTGCTCAAAATGGTGATTATCCCACTGTTCAGCATTGCTGTGGCCTCACCTGGAGTGCTGTGGGCAGTTCTGGGCCCCAAATTTAATAAGGATGTGAAAATCCTTGAATGCACCCAGAGGAGGGCGATAAAACTGGTTACAGGGCTGGAAGACACGTCCTGAGAAGAGTGGCTGAGGACTTTGGGCTTGTCTAGTTTGGAGAGGAGGAGGCTGAAGGGTGACATACTTGCTCTCTATCTGGAAAGGGGAAGTGGAGAGGAAGGTGCTGATCTCTTCTTGGGATCTACTAACAGGACATATGGGAATGGCTCAAAGCTACACAGTAATATTCAATTTATTATTTGTTAATGCTTACTTTTTTCAGCTTAATTTTTGATTAGAACCATTATAAGGCAACAGAAATCCCTCACTAAGGAAATATTTCCATAAAATAGAATGTACAATGAAATTAGAAACTATATAAGAAGCAAAATATACTCACTTTAGTTGTTTGCATTTCCTTCCTTTCTTTCCTGAACGGAAGCCAAGGAACCAGAATATTACTGTTATTTTGTTGTATTTTATGTGTACTGTTGTTCTTGTATCCATGGCTTCTCCTCCAATGGATGGTCTTCAAACTTGACATACACTGGACAAGCATGTAGTAGAAAAAAATGCTCAAAATATATTTGCCTAAGTTGTTCTTGAAAAGAGCCAGTCTTGTTTTTGAGGTGGACCTTGCTATTGAACTTCATAACTTTCTCCTTCGCAACCTTCAGCTCCATGTTTCTCCTGTTCATTTTTAGAGTGGTTTCGTTCCACTGGGCAGGTTTTAGTCGTCACTCCAGCCTGTTGCTGAGTTGTCTCAAAGTGCATAAGGGCTTAAATTTGCTGTAGCTTGGTGAATGACTTTCCGGGCAGGTGTTGATAGTGTTGTATAACAGGGTATCCTCTTTTCGTTTTCCTGCTTTATTTTCAAAAAAAAAAAAAAAAGTTCCATTTATTTGTATGCAAAATACCAGAGCCCAGGAGAGGTGGTACTGTGGTTCCCCTGCCCATACATTTACTACAAGTTTGTGTTTAATCTTAACAGAAAGGCTTTGAGAAATAAATTTTTCTTTGGCATTTCCTATCTGTTGGTTTTGATATCTCTCCCCACTAACTGTACAGACTTTTCTGAAATTCATTCCTAATTGCATACTTTTGTATTTGGGAACTGGGAAGCCTAGTTTGAACTTGTTGATTCTGTTTTCCACCTTAGTTCCACATTTCAGAGCTGGACCTGGGGATGCACAGCACTGACATAGATAAGTCCCTGCATTAATTTGTGTCATAATGAGCATGCAGTCAGGAAATGCATGTCAAACACAAATTATATTTTACTGTTACTTTCAATTTCATGGTATTGAGGTTTTTGAAAGGGTAAGGAAAATGTATATTGAGAGCCTCTCTTTAAATTCATCATTGCAACAGTTATTGATTTGTCTACTCAAATGTTCTGTTTTACTTCAGTGGGTACTGTTATTTGAAAGGTTTATTTCTATGTTTTTTTGTCTTTTTGAAAGAATCAATTAGGTCATCAGGAGAGAGGCCACTTCTGAGAGACAGTGGTTTCACACAAATGTGGATTGAAGATTGGGCAGGGGAGAAGAGACTTCCAAAACTGATAATAGGTATAGAGCTACTGTCGTAGCAGATTAAGTGGCTAGTTTCCATAGCTCATCTCCGGCATTTCAAAAGAAGGGTTGAATCTCCTAACATAATTATGGACAGAGATGCAAATTAAGTCATTTTATACTGGCTTTTTTAGCCATTGCTCCAATTAGAGACCAGTTTGTACTTGCTTGTGAATGTTATTAACTTTTTTCCCATGAGGCCTACTGTAGATAGAAGATTGATTTTTTTTTTTTTTTTCTTGCTTCTCTACACGTGTTTTTTTTCCTTACAGGAGATGCTGCACAACTTTCCTTTTTTCAAGGCACAGAATATTGATGTTTCTCTTAACTGTTTAGAACCAAGGGCATTTGTGGTTTACCAGAGGAAAGCAAGTGTGCACAAATACTTGCTGAAATGGATCTTGTAATGTGAGCTTGTAATCCTGTGAGTCTCGTAATATTTATCTATTGCTTTGTTTTAGGTTTTTTTCCCCCTTCTGTTTTTGCTTTTGTAAGCTCTTTTTCTTGTATATTTCTTGTCAAAGAGCCCTGGTCTTTGAAGGTCTGATTCTTGAAGTTTGTCTACTGTTTGTTTCCTTCCTGGCAGATTGCAAGTGTGGGGCTCAGGTGGTGACCTGAGTTCCTCTAATCTAATTCTAATTTCTAATCTGATTCCTCCTGTATGCTGTTGGAGACTGCTTTAGTTTCCTCTACCTGATAGCTTTCATATGTGTCAGGCCTTGGAAGATGGGATACTTGGAATTTGTTGAGTGCAGTTTGCTCTCCTCAATATGCAGATTAAGATGCTTCAAGGTTACCCTGAAGATACACTGTGCAAGGCTTTTATAAGTGGGTAGGAACAGTGGTATTTAACTTTTCCTTGAAGCCATTTCTGCACTGCACATTGAAGCCACCACTAAAGACTATGTCAAAACTCACTGGCGTAAGTCAGAATTGGGTTTGAAGAAAACCAGATGTGAGGGAACTGAGAATGGAATGTGGGAGCATGTAAAATGCAACAGATAAAACACAGATTTCTGATTATTTGAAATTATGGTTTCAGCCAGGTACACTGGCACGAGCAATAATCTCAGCTGAATGTGATTAACCATGTGTTAAGATGCAAAGTGGAGGAGAGCCTTCATTTAGTGTTTGTGCTTGCTCTGATACCTTGCTGTTCAAAGGAAACCTGTAGAATTTTTTTTCCTTATGTAATGAAAGAACATTCACATCATATTTGTTTATGTGAAGTTGAAATTGCTAAACAGTATTTTTACATTCTGACGGACTTACTTTTTAACTCATGTACTAATGGTTTTCGGTAGAGAAATGAAAACAGTTGTAGATGTTGAAATTATCAAGTAGGGGAACCACACATCTGGGCATTTATGGCTTTATTGTCTCAAGTAACAGATACAATTTAAAAGCAGAGGTGCTTTTTGTAGTTCAGTGGAAAGTAGCAGCATAACTGAAACAAAGTGGTTAGCTGCTACTGATCTGTTATTGCAATCAGCTACTTCTGTCACATTTTATGCGAAGTAGAAAGGGGGATAAATTGAAACCAGCACATAAAATATTGTTTTAACATTGCTGCTGGCTAGGTTTGTAAATGGAAATAATAAATCCTAATACAGCTTTGAGAGTAATACTAAAGAATTCCCACTAGCTTATGTTATTTACCGCTGTTCTAAAGTTTTATTTCTTTTATTTATGTCTCTTTTCAAAGGGGTTGGACCTGAGATTAGTTAGCTAATCTTATGCTAGCAAATCTGAGTTTTAGCTAAATTTTACAGTAATAACAGATAAAAATGATATTATAAAATCAAGTAGTATTGCATGGTAATCTCCTGGAAGATAAATTTTCATAAAGTATTGAAATTAAATGGTATGAACTGATGGTTTTAAAATGCTCCTAAATAATTGCAAAGAAGTGGAAAGGAGTGAAAAAGAGTGGATATGTCTTTATTATCCCCATAGCTTCCTTGGAGTAGAAATTGTTAGCATTTCAGCTCATTTGAAAAAAAGATTTATATAAGTCTTCTGAAGTTCAGATTAAGAGTTGTGGTGAAAGCCAAAGCATTCTGTGATTCTGACTATGGAGATGGTAGAAGTCACTTACAAAATTATGGAAGTTGGAAGGGTCTTTAAAGGTCATCTAGTCCATCTCTCCTGCCCTGGCATCTTCCATGAGATCATGTTAGTCATTGAACAGTTCCAGTGATGGAGCATCCACCACTTCTCTGGGCAACCTGTTTCAGTATCTCACCCACCCTTATCATAAAAAGTTTCTTTCCTACATCTTTTCTAAATCTATACCCTCTCAGTTTTCATCTGATGCCCTTTGTTCTGTCACTACAGGCCTTGGTCTCTTTCTTGTAAGCCCCCTTTATGTAATGAAGGGCTGCAATAAATTCTCTCTGGAGCATTCTCTTCTCCAGGCTGAACAACCCCAAGTGTCTCCGCCTTTACTGAGAGGTATTCTGGAATATCCTCAGATAATTTTGGTGGCCCTTCTCTGGACCCGCTCCAACAGGTCCTTGACTTTCTGTCCTGAGGATCCCAGAACTGCATGCAGTTCTCCATGTGTGGCTCTTGAGGGCAGATTAAAGGAGGATGATCCCTTCCCTTGACCTGCTGGCCATGTCTTGGAAGCTTTTGTGAACATGTGATTACACATTTGTATGAAGACATGCAGAAACATGATCTTTTTAAACCTTCATGAAGAGATCCAGCTTCAAAGAATAGGCT
Source organism: Pseudopodoces humilis (assembly GCF_049639895.1). Classification (NCBI taxonomy): domain Eukaryota; kingdom Metazoa; phylum Chordata; class Aves; order Passeriformes; family Paridae; genus Pseudopodoces; species Pseudopodoces humilis. The sequence continues at coordinate 20,242,321 of NC_142201.1, forward strand.
TCATAATTGTGGTAGCAAATCACTATGTTCAAACTTACAAACTTTGGTGAGATCAGAGCACAATGCTGCAGTTTTGAAAAACTATTGCAGTTGATTCCATTACAACGATTCTAATGTATCTATTTCTCCTTCTGAATTGTACATTGACAGAATAATTTTTACTTTATCTGTGTGAGTTTTATACATAAAAGGTTATGTATTGTTGTGGTTAAGAGGCAGCTGGCAGCTAAGCTTGACATGGCTCGCTTACTTGATCTGTGGGTGGGACTGGGGAGAGCATCAGAACAGTAAAGTGGAAAAACCTCATGGGCTGTAATAAAGACAGTTTAATAGGTAAAGCAAAAGCCATGCACAAAAGCAAAAGCAAAGCAAGGAGTTATTTCAGTGTTTCCCAGATGTTCAGTCATCCCTTTTGTCATGCATAGTGGTGATTTGGGAAGACAAACAGCATCACTCCAAATATCCATCCCTTCCTCCTCCCCTTGGCATTATATGTTGAGTGTGATACTGTACTGTATGGAATATCCCTTTGGTCAGTTGGGATTTTGGGATTATCTGTCACAGGTGTGTCTGCTTCCAGCCCCTCATGCCCCCCTTGCCCTCCCTGCCTGGATGAAGTGAGAGCAGAAAAGGCCTTGATTCTGTATGTAAGCACTGCTCAGCAGTAACCAGAACATCCCTGTGTTGTCAACACTGCTTCCAGTACAAATCCAAAGCATAGAACATACTAGCTAGTGTGAAGAAAAATATGCCAGATGAAACCAAGGTATGTAACATATGTATATTATTCCATTATTTAGATCACTCTTTAATAAAAAAAGAAAAAGTAAAAATTGAGGAAGAGAAAAAGGTATAGTGCTGCTATATTAGTACTTTGCATTCTGGCCTACCTGAATTCCTCCTCCTTGGTGTCCTGGGGTGACTTTATGATACTGGTATCCCCAGTCATCTGGTTTGTTATATGTAAGTTCTGCACCTTTAAAACTGGCTCTGAGAGCGAAGAGGGGGAAGAAGAAGCACGCAATTTGTGTTGAAAGAAAACATCACTCCCACACATCCTGTTCCTGGACTCTGGTGTCTGCAGCACGGACAGACAGCGGGGAGAGCTTCTCTCTGGCTTTTAGTTAGTTTTAGCTAGCTGAGGCAGAGGAGTTCCCTGGACCTTTTTTACTTTTTTTTCCTGCATCTGTGCAAGCCTGCTCTGGACTGAACACCCAGCCAAACCCCGGGAGCTCACGCCTGTGGCCCACCGGGGCCTGGGCCTCAGCACTTTCCAGTGCCACCGAAAGGACTGATAAGAACTTGAGCGAGCCGAGCTACAGCACATGAAAAGGACTTTTCTTCCTAGATTTGCCATCCCATGGAAAAGCAAGAGGTTTTATTGTTTAATATTATTCAATTTCTGTTAAATAAACAGCTTTTTCCACTTCTGTCCAAGGAATTTTTATTATTATTATTTTTTTTTCCCCCCCCGGACCAGGTGGGGGGAGGGGTCATTTGAATTTTTTCCCTGGGGAAACCCCGATTTGGAGTTTTTTCTCCCAAATTTGACCTAAACTAGGACACTTGGAAACTGATTTCCAGATCTATAGTTGGTGCCAACAGTGATGGTATACTGCAGTCACAGTCCCTGCGGGAATACCTTGCCTAATTCCTGTGGAAGGGTTTCCTTTTACTCCCTCATAGACTAACAATTGCAGTCCAGTTCTGATCAATAAATTTACCAGAATCTTTATCCTTTCTGCTTCCAGAGTATGGACTTATAAATGATGGATGAAGTACATACATATAATGGTCTAAAAGTGTGTCAGCTTAGGATGTATGGCAGAATTTGTACTCCATTTCTCATGTTCAGTTATTTAGGTCTTCCTAATATTGTTTCAGTCTTCCACTATGCAGAAAGGTGGTTATTTTTTTGTGTTTTTTTTTGTTTTGTTTTGTTTTTTTCATCTTTTAACACCACAAATGTACACTTCTGAGCTGTGGGGTTTTCTTAACCAGGAAATACTGTTTCCAAAATTGACCCTTCAGAAACGTCTCTAGAAGAAAAGCAAGTTGCTGTTTGTCCCTGTGCCAGTTTCATACTTCTCTTTCACTTCTCATCATATTTACTTTTCCTTTAGCTTAAATTATTATTTTGCATGTTTTACTGTACTGGTTGTTTTACTGCAGTCAGGATAAATCAGTTACATAATTTTCTTATCTCAGAAATGCACTTTATTATCAATATATAAAATAAAACTGGCACTGGTGACTTTCAGGGAACTCATGTTGTATTTAATTGAATTTTCCATTTACTTAAAGGTGGTTCATTATCTTTGCTTGATAATTTATTTTAAGCATTATGCAATATTGAAATGCAACTAATGGACTTTTCATGAATCACTACTGATCTATATCAATTTCTTAAATGCAAGTGTTACCTTTTGTTTACTCCTCAGCAATTCTAGACAAGCTAGTGTTTACAAAGATGGACTAAAAGATTACTTTGGTCTGTTTTCCACCAAATGCTTTCCTAGCTTTTTTATTTTCACTTTACACTTGTGTGAGCCTTTAGCACCACACAAGGGACTAGGAGTCAGGATTGGTATTTACTTTGTTTCACAACATCTTTGTCTAAGTAGAACTGGATGGTGTATTCCATTTAAACATGTTAGGGTGAATATGTCTAGCATGAAAGAAATATTAATATTCATGTACATTTTCTTTGTCTTTCAGAACAATGGGTCACTTGCTTGGTGCCAGAATCATAAACAGTGTTCAAAGGTAAATTATGTTTTTTCTTCTCTCATTTATGTTACCTATCTGCTTTCAGTCTCTTGCCTGTAGATTAAGTGCTTTCCTTCTTAGCCTATTTTCAGAAGTGTCTGTTTACATTTTATTTGGAAATCTCAAGCTGTAATAAAATATCAAAAATTAAAACCAAGTGATTTACTCTTTCAGGACCATGGAGCCATGTTGGAGGCGACACATCAAGCATAGTTAAACCAACATAATTCTGTCACTTTAAGGAAGTTTACACTTGCTAGAAACTGGTGTGTCATTTGTGTTATTTTTCAGTATTTTTGGTCAGAAGAGAGTAAAACTGTCAATAACTTAAAAATCTTACTCCAACAGCACCAGGGTGTTTCAACGTTCAACATTTCATTCAGTTTGGGTATTTAATTTTTATCCTGAGCCTGAGTTTCTTTGAAAGTATTCCTGACACAAATCCTGGTGGCTCTACTGATGTCCCTTTCCCATTCTAGCACTTAAACCCTGAAAGCCTAAAGGGTAGCTGAGCTAATTGTCAACTCATTTGCCTGTGCAAGGGTCTTACTGTGATGCCTGGATGGAAGCAGCAATGATTGGTGAACTTGAGTGGGTCAAATGGAATTGCACATTTGCTACTGATTGTTGACAAACATTCATTGGGCATTTGTGTAAACATCCTAATAATGTATTTTTACAATAATTCAGGCCTTTTAACTTCAATAATTATTCTTTATTCATGAAGATTGTACTGAAAATGGAATTAGATTTAAGTAGCATTGTTCTGTACTGTTTCAAGAACGCAGTTGATGTTAAATGCTGATGCTAACCCTTGATTTTAACACATGTTGATTTCTTGTATGCATTTAAAGAATCAGATTACACATTCACTGATCTGTCACATTCTGTTGACATAAAAGGGATTGGAAATGAGTCCGTTGCCGGTAAATAAAACCAAGTTGATTGCTTTTATCAGTATTAAAATCCAGTGTATAACACTGCCAATATAAAAAAATACTGAAACATTTCCTATTAGCTGTGCCACACTGCTAATGATTTCATTTCTGCAATAAAATCTTACCATTCTTAAAATTCTTCTTGAAAACCCCAAACAGATGCACGAAGGACATATTTCATGATAACTGAATTGTCTTCACAGGAAAGCATGAGGGCCTTGTTCCACAGTGATCCTGGATATATTTTTTAAAAAATTTAGTTGTGAAGGCTACTACTGTAAGTAATCTGAAAGGTTTTCCAATGTTTTGTCTGCTCAATCAAGAAGGAATCATACAAGAAAAGTAGTCCAGGTTTTAAAGCAGGGCAGAGGTTATAGGAATATCTCTCCAAGTCACACCCAAGTTTATTGAATCCACATAAGGTGTATATAAGCTGACATGAATTTTCTTAATTTTCTTAAAATTTCTTAAAATTGAATCAGTATCTTGAAACCAGTGTCAAAATGCTACGAATTAATATTATATTGTGTTAGAAAACAATGATAGTTTGAGTTTTAAATTACTTAACATGTGCTTTGCAGTCATGTTACCCTGTGTTTTTCATTCTTTCTTGGGAAGGTAATACATTTTCCTTAAGAAAGTAGCTTTGCCATATTTAGAAAATAAATAAATATAAACTTGGCCAAATTGTTAGCAGACCTGAAGTTAAGCATAATGTTGTCTTTTCAAGATGGCTTTGAGTTTCTGTGTTTTGCAATGTGAAGTTAAACAATTGCATTAGCTAACTGAGATTTTCTAAGTGATGCAGGGAATTCAGTTAACATTTTAAAAATACAAATTCCTTTCACTTCTTCTCAGCACCTTAGTGGAGGAGGTTTATATGAGTGTGACAGGTAGTGCAGGGTTTCACCAGGAAGGGTATGTTGCTCAACCTGACTACAACTGTGTGGAAGGCCTTGTTGGGGATATAAAGGTTGCGGGCAGCCTTGGCTACAGTGACCATGAAATGTGGAATTCAGTATTTGGCAAGAAGGAGGCAGAGCAGGAATTAAGATAGTAAACATGAACTTGTGGAGAGCAAGCTTTAGCCTCTTTAGGGGTCTTCTTGGAAGAATCCAATGGGAACAGATGCTGTGGGGAAGAGGGGTCCAGGAGAGCTAGTTGATTTTAAAGGATCAGTTCTGCAAGGCTCAAGAATGATGCATCCTGGTGAGCAAGAAATTGGGCAAAGTGGGGAAGAGACCTGTGTGGATCAATAAAGAACTTGTGTCATTTCTCCAATGTAAGTAGGAAATACACAGGAGATGGAAGCAAGGCTTGACCACTTGGAATGAATATAGAGAGGTTGTCAGAGTGAACAGAAATGAGGCAAGGAAGGCCAAGACACATCTGGAATTAATGGAATGGGAACTGTGGTAACAGAGGACAAGGAGAAGGCAGAGTTGCTGAACAGCTGCCTTACATCAGTCTTCACTGACAAGACCAGCTTTCAGGAATCTCTGACACAGGAGACCTGGGTTAGGGAGTGTTGTAAGGAAGACTTTCCCTTGGTCAGGAAAGACACCTTGACATCCACAAGTCCATGGGCTCTGATGGGATGCACCCACAAGTACTGAGAGACCTGGTGAACACTATAAGTAGGCCAACCACGATCATATTTGAAAAGTTGTGGCAATCAGGGGGAGGTGCCTGAGGACTGGAAGGAAATAAGTTTCACCCCAGCCATCAGAAGAGGCAAGAAGGAAGACCTAGGGAACTTCCCAGCTAGTCAGCCTCACCTCAATCCCTGGAAAGGTGGTGAAGGCCATCTCTGTTCATATGGAAGACAAGTAGATTATCAGGAGTGGTCCTTGACCAACCTGATTGTCTTCTGCAGTGAAACAACTTACCTGGGTAGACGGGAAAATGCGCTGGATATTGTCTACCTCAGTTTCAGCAAGGCTTTTGACACTTTCAGTGTCCTTGTAAACAAACTCAGGAATGGATGGATTGAGAACTGACTGGCAAATTGCAGAGGGATGTAATCAGTGGCACAGGGTCTGGCTAGGACCTGTCAATTTTGGTATCCCCTGAGGTTCCACACTGGGCCCCGTATTGTTTCTCTTGTTTATCAGTGACTTGGATGAGAGGGCAGATGCCTCCTCAGCAAGTTCAGTGACAACACAATACCAAGAGGAGTAGCCGATACCCCTGAGTGCTGTGCAGCCTTTCAGAAAGACCTCAACAGGGTGGAAAGATGAGCAAGAAAGAATTGCATGAAACTTAACAAAGGCAGAGTCCTGCACCTGGGGAAGAACAACCCTCTGTACCCTCTGTACAGCATGGGGATTGACCTGTAAAGCAGCTCTGTGATAATGACCTGGTGGACATGATGGTGGACAACCATCTGTCCATGAGCCAGCCGTGCGTTCTGGTGGCCAAGAAGGCCAGTGGGATCCTGGGGGGCATTAGGAAGAGCATTGCCAGCAGGGAGGTGATCCTGCCCCTCTACTCAGCCCTGCTGAGGCACATCTGGAGTGCTGTGGGCAGTTCTGAGCTCCTCAGGAGGAGAGGGACATAGAGCTCCTGGAGCTGGTCCAGTGGACAGAAAAAAAGTGATTAAGAGACTGGAGCATTTCTCCTATGGGGAAAGGCTGAGGAAGCTGTGCTTGTTCATCCTTGAAAAGCAGATGAGGTCCCCTGTCAGTTGTCTATCTGAAGGAAGGGTGTCAAGTGGATGTCAAGTGGCTCTTCTTAATGGTGCCAAGGACAAGAGGCAGTGAGCAGAAACTGGTGGACAGGAAGTTCCATCTGAACGTGAGGAAGAATTTCCTGTGTGGGTGACTGAGCGCAGGTTGCCCAGAGAGGCTGTGGAGTCTCCCTCGCTGAAGAACCTTCTGAACTCAGTCCTGTGCAGTGTGCTCTGGGATGACCCTGCTGGAGCAGGGAGGTTGGACTGGATGACCACTGTGGTCCCAGCCTTACCAATTCTGTGATTCTGTTAGATATCTCAGATGACTGTGAGCAGCAAAATATTCACCAATTTTTAAAAATCAAATCTAATTTAGTAAGATCTCTGCAGAAGTCTGTTTTTCAAGATCTGCAGAGGGTCTTGGTTAGGGCCCCCTCAGTCCTGCTATGCCACTGAGGATGATAATAAGCCGTACTGATGCCCAGGGGTCTGGTGACCTCTAGGGAGCACCACCCTATTGATGAGACTGGCCAAGCAGTTTCTCTTCTACCAGAGTCCAACTACCAAATCCATCTCTGTAGTTTAGAGAGGGGGATGTTGTGAGAGACTTTGTTAAAGGCCTGGTTAAACCAAGCCATGCCATGTGTCTCAAATCACCTCCCTATCCTCCATGTGCCTTAGCATAGCTTCTAGAGGGATCTGTTCCATGATTTCCCAGGCATGGAGATAAGGCTGACAGGTTAGTAGCTCCCAGAGTCCTTCTATCTACCTTTTTCAAAAATGGGTGCAATGTTTCTCTTTTTCCATCCACCTGGATCTTCACCTCTTTACTGTGACTTTTCAAATATTATGGCAACTGCATCAGCCAGTTCCTTCATGTCTCTGAGATACACCTCATCAGGTGTCATAGACCATGCATGTTCCAATTCCTCAGGTGGTTATGGGCCTGACTTTGGTTACAGGTGGAGCGACTTTGCTCCTCCAGTCCAGTCCCTCTCTTGCAGCCCATCTAGATGGGAGATGTGGGTAAAAAAAGGTTGCCTTTGAAGTCTGAGGGAAAACCTCAGCCTTCTTCCTAACCCTATTTGACTGTGTCCTTATATTCTTGTCAGGACAGGTGTCCATACTTCCACTGCCTGTGCATTTCCTTCTTGTCCTTTAGCTTGACCAGAAGGTCTCCACACATCTATGCAGGTCTCTTGCCTTCCTTTCTTGATTTTTTACACTTGGGGATTGAGAGTTCTTGTCGTTTGTGGTATGTGTCCTTAAAGATCTGCCAGCTCTTTTCTGGTCCCTTGCTGTTTGGAGCAGTTTCCCAGGGAGTCCTGTTGATTAATATCTTGAAGAACTGGAAGTTTACTTCCCTAACATTTAGGGTCCTGACCACATCCAGTTGGATTTTGAGCATCTCCATACATAAAGACCACAATCTCTCTCAGCTGCCTATTTCAGTGTTTGACTACCTGCACAGTAAAAGAGTTTCTGTATATCTTGTTTTTTGATTTGTGCCTGTGCCTGAGGCTTCTTGTGCCTCAGCCATAGGCATGACTGAGAAGAGCCTGGCTGCCTCTTTTTCATTGCGTCCCAATGGATATTTATAAACATAAGTAAGATCCCTCTGAGCCTTTTCTCCAGGCTCATCAGTCCCAGATATCTGCACTTCTCTGTATATGGCAGATGCTTTAGCCCCTTAATGGAATTCTTGGCCCAATGTATCCTTCTTCTTTTCTACTTACAATTTCTAAGCCCCAAATGACTCATGCCTACTGTCATTTGAAAAGCTCCTGTCCTTAAAATCCCATTGCCTTCTAGTGGCCATTCTTGCTAAATTGTATGTAAATGCACAGCTTTTGCTGTTCCTGCTCCATTTTTCTGGTTTGTTTTTATGTCTGAGCTCCACAGTTCCAAGGCTGTTCTTCTCAAGTACTTGGAATTGCTGAGGATATAACAGGTGCTTCCCTACAAAAACAACAGTTAGAGCTGATTGCTGCTGAGAGTAACATGAAAGGGCAGAGTCCTGCATTGATGCTGGCTTAGTGAAAAATGTATTTTAGCTCTAAGTGGGGGGGCAAGGGGGATGAAATAACTGGGAAAGGCATTTCAAGGGAATTTGTGAAGTAGACATAATTTAATTTCTTTTACAGCTCCTTACACCAGGTTTTCTTTTTGTAGAGAGCTGAAAGTCTAGAGACCAGCAGGCATAATTTAGAGCTGCATGTGCCGTGGCATTTACAAGGACTGGAGATAAATGGGGATCATCATAACGCACTGTGAATTGCAATACAACTTTCTTGTTCCCAGTGGCCAAGGCAGTGGTCCCTGATTGATTGATTCTGCGAGGAGGCTGAAAGGCTATTTTTTAAATTTTCGGAACTGAGAGGAAAATGTGAAAATAAAGATAAACAATTTACAAATCTGCAGACAAATAAACAGAGTATTTGACTATCTCCAGAAGACAGTTTACTTTCTTTTTAGAATAGTATACACTCCTGAATTCAGCATTCCAGCAATTGTTTCAGGCTTCCAGCTGAGCTCTTTCCAGAGATAATGCAGGTGGAAAGATGAGTTAATGGTTTAAACAATTAGAGATTTGATGCAGTCTTCCATCTGTCAAAGCCTACTGAAATGAAAGCTCACAGTTTTAATTTGTGCCTCCAGCATCTAACTCAGTCTGAAATGGTGTCAGTGATTTGCCCTGCCCACAGTAGTGTTATTCTTATGTTAAGCATTCTGTGCACACATGCTGAGAGACTTCTATCAAACATATTAGTGTGCATTTGAGAGATCATTAGCCTGAAGTAGCTGAAACATTCCAGGTTTCTTAGCCAGGAACCTCACATCTCTGCTGGAAAGTGTGTTGAGCCACTGTTATTTACACAATAAAGCAGGATAGGGATAGCTTTGTAAAGTTTAGCAGGAATAGTGGTACTATTTAAGTAGCACTCATGAAAGGGTGAGATAATGAGTATTTTGGTTTTTTTGTCTAAAAAAGATGGAATGAATAAAAATTTCTTTCTTGGTCTGCTAGACAGATACTATTTTTCTTTCATCTGGTAAAAGCTAAGGTAAAACCATTGAATAGAATTGGAGTTCATATGACTTGGTCAGATTATTGTTCTGCTAAATAGATAAAAAGTAATGAGCATATAAGAAGACATGTATACTTATTGTTTGTGTTCTTATGGATTATTTGATTTTTTTAATATTCATCTATAAAAAGGTACAGTGAACTGAGAGAACCATAGTGGTTAGATGATTAAAGGTATACTGGCTAATAAATAGGGTGACTGAAGTTTTTGGATATTTGTGTTTGGGGAAGTAGAAGAATGAGCTTTGTGATTCAGTGTTTATATGAAAGCATTAGTCTATAAGTGTGTTGTGATTACAGGGAATCCCTTTGTTCCTAAGGGCCTTAAGAACTGACAAATAAACAGAATTAAAATCCAAACAATATTTGCAGTACTCTGTAATACTTTGATCTATTGCTCTATATTTATAAATACAGAGTTTTATTTTTTGGGGCATTGAAAAAACAGTTGTGTTAGAACATGAAATAAGTGAACATGAAGTAAGTTCATATTCTTTTCAGTTGCTCTGTTGCATCATGTCAGTCATCCTTCCAGTCTAATACTTGTGTAACCAGCTAGATTTCTCAATAGATTAGTAAACCTGTAGGTCTGAAATTACCTACTGCTAGAAAAATAAACTTACTTCAGCCCTATTACTTATTTTTGTGGGATCCTGTGCAACCTAAAGGATATGTCCTTTTCAAACACTAGTATTGGCTTCTCACCTCTTGCTGCTTACTGTTTCGGTCACCTTAAATTTTTTTGCCTTGGAAGAACAGACCTCAGGACTTTATGGAAGGTGTTTTGCTTGGCCTTCACTCTGAATGATGCTGCTGATACCTTTTCGTCGCTAGTAAAAATAGTTAGAATCAAGTTACTTTGTTTTTCCCTCGTTAAAAGATTACCACGACCGCCAGAGCCCTTATGAGGGATAGGAAAAGATCAGATAGGTTTTGTGTCCCTGTAGCCCAAGTTTTTGTTAATGTGGAATTCTGCTGAGGTTCTTATTGAGCCTCAGCATGACTTTTCAGACAGAAAGGTCTGATTCTTTTGGAGCTTGCTCTTTTGGCCAGTTGTTCAGTTTTAAGGAGGTAATCAAGTCTGATTTCTGTGCTGTTTGAAGTTTGAACTCCTGAATACTGAGCAAACCAAGCCAATGTTGAGTGTAACCAGCTGAGGATTAAGTAACACTCCTTCACAGAGGAAGGACACAAAATTGTCATTAATGACTGAATTGTGCCAACACTGGCTTTGAGGGCAATAGCATAGCAGTCTCAACTCTGTTCTCCGAAAAGCAAGTGCTGGCTTTAGATTTTAAATCTGCATATGCTGTGGTATATAGAGACATACACTACTGCTAAAGGGAGGAATGTGTGTGGGGGGGTGCTCACATATAAACACAACGGATATTATTGAAGCTGGCATGCTGAAGCACTAAATGCTTCTTTAACTTGGCTTTATCTGCTTCAGTGAACACTCTTCAAAATCCAAGGATAGTCAGACTGCACGATCCTTTATTTAGAGGTATTTGTGCGCAAAAAGAATCCCTTCCTAGAAACTTTGGAAATACCAGTGCAGCTATGCAGTCTAATCAACGGTAAATTTTTGTGATCTAAAAAGCAGTTGATAAGTAACATCTAGAAGAGGGATGATTACCATTGGAGCAACACTGGTCAGACAGTAAAGACAGATGCTACTGAGACTAAGGAGAATTAGCAGTAAATCTTGTTGAAAACAAGCAACAGATTTATCTTTCTAAATCTTCAGTTTTACCAGGTCTCTCACCACTCAGTTTGCTCAAAGCTTGTACATTTTTTTTCCTCATTTTTCAATAACTTTGCATGCTATATGCAGAGAGAAATATGTGACATGAAAGTGTATTTGAGATTTTGATTTCCCAAATACAGTCTTAGTTCCCAAAGCTCAGCTGCCTGAATTACTATCAGGAAATTTTAATAGCTCAAGTAAGTCATAGAATCTGTACAAAATTTATAAATTTGCAGTTGAGATGAGAATTTTATCTTATTACATTACCTTTCATTAACCTAATTAATTTGTAGTGCAAAACAGGCTCTAATAGTCTGTTTAAATGTATGGTCCTTTTCTCCTCTTGTGGGAGACAATTGCAGAGTTAGGTCAAATACAGCTCTAGTTAAGTGACAAAGACAAAATGTACTTGCATTGACCTTTAATGTAGTAATAAAATACATTCAAGCCGCTGGAAAGGGACATATGTCTGTATCTTGACCGTGACTTTTAAAAAGAGTTTTGCTTGACTAGACCCAAGGCATTATTCAAAATCCACTGAAGTAAGGAACAATGAATTTCAACAAGCTTTATACCCATCAATAAGTTAAGATTGTGCTTTTTCAAGTGACCTCCCTTGGAGTTTCTCCATTACTCTAATATTGAAGGAGATACAAAAGTGTGCTTGGGTAGATGGAGTTACTGTGCTGAGAGGGAGGCGACTGTCTTTGAGGCAGACAGGCAGGGATGCAAGTGCCCTTTTCTCACACATTCACTGAAGTGTAAGGAAAGCATTAAGCTGGAAGTGAGAGCTATGACTGTTTTCTACTTTTGAGTGCCTGCAAAGAATTGGAAAGCTGTCTGAGCACAGAAGCATGGCCTGTCCTTAAACAGAAATTGCAGGTTTTATTTTGTATCATTGTGATATTTATTCAGACACTAAAGAGTTAATTGCTGTTTAGCAGTGACTGTATATTAGAATAACTCTCTATGCACAACAGACAAAAATGCTTCTGAAAGGGTGCAGTGTTAAAGAGCGGGTTTTGTGCTATGAATTTTAAGTAGATCTCCTTATTGAGTTTCCTTAAAAAGTTCTTCTTAAAGTCAGTTTGGGATATAGTCTCAGGTTAACGGGTCAGAAAGGTAACTGGTTCTGACAGTTCTTCCATAATATTCACATCTACTACATGGATTACAAGTATACATTCTGATCTTAGTCATATCAAATATTTTTAGCTGTTTCAATGGTCTGAGGAATTTAGGTGCATTGTGGAAGCATATACTGTACAGATAGAAGTCCCAATATTGAGACAGTGACAGAAATATATTTGGGCCTTTTTTCTGATACCATAAACTTTCTGAAGTCTGCAGTGTTTCTAAAGGCTACTTCCTGCAGTCTAATTTCCGATTGGTTTGCGTCCTCATTTTAAACCGGTGAACCATTACTTGAGGTGTAAAGAGAAAGGGGAATTCATAGCCATATTTATTGAATGTTAACATGTGCATTTAATCCATATGGAAGATGTGAAGTAGTATTTTGGGTTCATGTACAATGTAAGGAGTTGCCTGTGCAGCAGTGCCAGCAGGATCCCCTACACTGAAATGAAAGAAGACATGGGTAACAGTTCAGCCTTGTTCTGTTTTGATGCTGGTGTAGGTGTGTACAAAGTAGATTTCTTGTTTCAGGTAGGTGTTTTCAGCTTATGTATTTATAAATTAAAGGATTGCTGTAATTAAATCGGTAAAGGAATTTTTTTACTTTGGAGTGTGGACCAGAAGACTGAGTTATGAACAAGGACCTTTTCCCCAATATATCTAATATTCTATTTGCTTTGAGTTGTAAAACCTGTAAGTTCAAACAAACATCAGAGTTTGCAGCCTCTTGACTTTGAATAAAGAGTACAGTTGACTATGTTTATTTTTTTCATAGACATGATCCAAACGTTCTATCCAAAATCCATTAAATTTCAATATCCACAATAAGTCAGAGTATGAACAGGAAAAGAAAACTGAGTTACAGCACTTGGGCTTTGATCTGCACCCTCCAAAAATAGTAGAAATTTTCCAGAGCTAGGAATGAAGAATGAAATTTTAAAGTGGTTTCATATTCAGAACAAAATATTTTCTTTTTTTTTGTTTATGTGAAACACTTAGCTGCATTGTTACTCACTCAACTTTGAGCACCTTCAGGAGGGAAATAGTAATTTTGTTTTACATAAATGTGACCACTCTGTTAACCCTAATAAACAAGAAAATGTTGGTTAAACAGTAGTTACCACTTTATATTTTTTTTAAACTTTTGTCTACTTAAATCGGGCTTTAGCATCACATGGGTTCTCATGTATTGCTTTTCCTAAATATGGCATTCTTTCAGTTTGGCCTGAGAACACAATGCAGAGCACCAAGTACCTCCCTGGCCTGGTCCATGCAGTTTATTGGGTGGATATTAACTAAGCTTGCTTGCAGGAATACTCATGGGAGGTATGGTCAGACCCAGCAGGCAGAGCTCAGTCTGGCTACACTTGTTAACTTTTCTTTGGTTCTGAACCATATTGTTGAGTTACAGCTGAGTATATCATTATTCACTCATCAGGAGGCAAGTCTAAAGCTCCTAAAGGGCCAGGAGCAAGGGAGGAATTGCACTTTTTTGCGGGAGATTTTTGGAATGTTGGGATTTATTATCTGTAAAGAAGCACTGAGATAAAAGAGGTGATGACTAACTATTTAAATCAATGAAGACAATACCAAACCTGGAAGATCATTAGCTTAGCAAATATTTCTTAAAGAAACATTGTTTTTTCAGAGAAACTCTCCAGCATCATTCCAATGGTGATTTATTCTGCTCATGTATGTGTTCTATTTTCCTTTCCTGTTTATTGTTGAAGGTGTCTGCATGGCAGAAGTATTATGTTTCTTTAGAGCTCAGCTGTTCCTGCTGTATAATTTCCTCATCTAAAGTCATGTTTCACTTTGTGTCAAATACAACTCCTATGATAATTGTAATCTATGTTTTTAGTAGGGCCATGATACAGAAAACAATCCCCTTTTAATTGCTTATTTTCTTCAAAAGATTAATTAAATCTTCCTGTTTCATAACTGAATATTTTAAAATTAATCTATACTTAAATAACACATTTGAATAACAAATGAGTGTTTTTTAAAGCACAGTTTTCTAGTTGGTATCTTTCTTGCCTTATTTTTTCCTTTTAATTTCTACCCCTCCCATTAAATAAACTGAAACCAGGAAAACTGAATTGGTGTAGTTTTATTGTGGAAATACATTTTTTTGTTAAATAATAGTAGTGGTGCAAAAAATCACAACATGTACTTCATATAAAGTAATATCCTTCTGTAGGGGATGTCATCAGATTTTCATGTTTTCTAGGTTTAATAGGTGTTTGAAAGTATGGCAGATTGAAGACTTTAATTCCTTGAATGGCAAGTAAGTAGGTCATAATCATTTTCAGGGAAAGGCTTATTTGTTCCCATTATTTCTGGGGTCCAACATTATGGAAATTTACTTTATGATACACTTGAAAGTAGTTATTGTATATGGGTGTATCTATAGGCAATACTTTAAAGATTTTTATCTTGACAAGTAAACAGCAAAATAGATTTGCAAACACTATTCATATACATAAACGTTTTTAATCACTAGTAGGGGAAGATTGAATTAATTAGAAATTCAGCTTTTCTTCTTTCTTTTTACTGCTTCTGTGGGAGAAAGATTGTCAGATGTAATATTGATTTAAAAGGGTTAGTGACTTGGATGGTGCACTTAATGGCTATTTAAACTTCTGCTTTTGGCAGATGAAATAACAATGTTAAAAGACATTCATGGTACTCTATTAAAAAGGGGCACAGCAGGGTGGTGAAAGAGCAATGAGCAGGCAGCATAGTAGTGTAGGGAGATCCCATACTTACATCTTCACCAACAAAAGTTGGGATCATTCCTGCCCTGCCGGCAGGATCCTAGTGGAGATTTCTTGCACCTCTGCCATCTGCCTACCACACCTTCTTCTTAGAGAAAGGAGTTGTGGTTTTAATTGTCTAGGTCTTATTAAAAAAAAAAAAAAAAAAAAAAAAAAAAGTTGTTCACCATGGAATTGAAGAAAGAAAGTGCCATATTGTAATAATTTGAGAGTTTTTTACCCCCACAGCTGTCAGTTTTCTGGGTAGGTCAGTGCAATTCAAACAATTGCATGTGTGGCAAGCATGTTTTATGTTTGCACAGAAACTTGCTTGGTTGATTAGTTAGACTGGGATGACATTTTAAGTGTATTACAGTTTGGTTTTTTGGGTTTTTTCCCTGGAAAAAGGCCGAAAAACTTGAATATAGTTGTACTTTTTATTTTAGTTTTTTCAAATAGTGAATTTAAGGAAAAGCTCTTGAGCGTGTTTTATTATGCTGTCATGGAAAGCTAGTGCATTTCTTCTTTATTGCTAACATTTGTTGGGTGATGACAGGTTATCAAACAGTACAGAGCTGTTTAACACCTTGGAAGAAGACAATAAAGAAACTGGTGACACTTGCTTAACAAGAAGCACAGTGTGTTTTGGGAAATCTGTCAGTGAGAAGACAGGCCTGTAAAGATGTCAGGCCTATTTCGACCTTTCCGCCCCTTGTTTGTATTCTGCTGTTTTGGCTTTGCAAATGACTCCACATTTGGTACTTGAATTGAAAGTAGGCATCACATAACAAGGAAAGGATATGAATAAGTTGCAGAAATGTATTGTGAAATGGAAAATATTGATACTTAGAAAACGATTATGCATTTTGTCCATGGCTCCATAATACAATTAAAGGAAATAAAAATACTTTTTAAATTTAAACTAATTATATATGTAGTTATTTTGGGGTGGTCTGTCTAAGTGGTAGATAATGCATTAAATCCAGCTACTACTGAAGCATGGTACTGTGTGCCTACAGTAATCTGAGCTCTTCTGTAATGATGTATGACATTCACTTTGCATGCTCAGTGCTATATTTTATCCAGCATTTGGATAGCATGATATTCTGACCTTGTCTGATTGGTGATCTCATTTTCTGTGAATTTTGCAAGAACAGTAAACAAAGCCTTGAAGAATTGTCAAGCTGACAAGTTGTGTTGCTCTGTATCTTTTCAAGACAAAGCCATAGAAATTTATGTGTCTTGACACCTTTGTCTCTTGTATTAAGAAAGCTTTAACTAACTTCTCCTTGGTTCTATAGTCCACCATCTAAAAATGCCACATCTTATAAAGCTTTTAAGGAGAGACCTCAGAGAGATGGAATAAGTTAGGAAAAAAACAGCAGCAGCTCAATTGTGGAAGGAATTCCAAGACTAACAGGCGTGTCTCATAAGACGAGTATTTGAAACATTTAAATGACCCTTCTATATTAAAATTTATAAATAGCTATGTGTAAATATGTTTTACAAATATGTTGAGTAGGAGAATAGTTTTTTGCATTAATTCCACAGCCATTTACAAATGTCAGTGGTTGCAGGAATGCTGAAATGGTTTTGTTTTGTTGTGTTTTCCTTTCACTTTCCTCTCTCAGTCACTCAAGAAACCTATAAAAGATGAAAGTTCTACTCTGTTGAAAACATATGGGGGTTTTGCATCTGGAAAATTTGAACCTAAATCTGTAGGTAACTTACTTTCAGTTGAATACTGAGCTTGTTTTAGTTGCATTATTTAAATTATTTATTTGAAAGACAAATTACTGGATCTAGAATTACATCTGGATAATGCAGTTGTACTTTAATTGCTTAAAATGGCTTTTGTAACTATTTTTGCTTTTAATGGGAAGTTGCTATTGACAATACACATCTTCAGCAGGTATTTATAAACAACAAGAACTTCAAAAGGGAGGGAAGTATATGGCTAAGTGGCAGTCTGAATAGAAAGTGGGATTTACAGCATACTTCTACTGGGATTTGGGCATAGGGTCTCTAATTTATTTATAACAAAGTTAAATCATCTTCTAGTTGAGCAGTTAAATACTGAGGACATCTCTTTTTGGAGTTGTCCTGTGCTTCAGCCAATTGACAGAAGATAAGCTTCTGTACCCATCCCTCCCAGCACTTTCAAAGCGCAGTGGAGCTTATTATAAATGAATGACTCATACACAGGGTGGAACAAATGCACCATTGGTAGCCTACAGAGATAATAACACTGACCTCTGGTCATTTTACAAGGGAACTCTCTCGTGTAGGTCGGCTTCCCACTGCTTTAAACCCAACCTAAATAGACTATTCACAGGCAGCTGGATTGACAGATTAGAGATTTATATGCACAAGTGTAGGCATTAGCAGCATGGTCCCTGAACATCGGGATATGAGAAGTAGCTGAAATATCCAACCACTAAAAGCAGAGGGGCATTTTTCTGTAAAGAAGTAGGTTTGTAAACTTTCTTCAGACTTAGTGAAATATGGGTGGTCGGGCAGTCATAAAAGTCCAAGCTTGCAGTCTCTGTTCATGCAGGACTTCCAATAACATGAAATTGTTTGGAAAAAAGGCTTACAATAGCACTGTCACTTCACAGGGAACATTGGAATAGGTGAAAAGAAGACCTAATTTAAGGTTCTAAGTCAAAATATGCTCTATTTGCTTTCTCCTCTTCATATGTATACACAAAGTGAATAAGCAGAAATAATTTTGTAAAAGTATGAAGGTCAACATTTGTCAAATTATACCAGTTTTAGGAGGAGCTTGTGGTACCGAATTTGAGCTTGAGAATACAAATGTGATAATTTGTACTAACTCAAATTTTTATACAAGGTATGATATAGGCATGTCAAATATCTTCATCTTTCAACTATGTTAATGCTCATGAAATACAACTTGTCAGTAGAACTCATCCACCCAGAGTGTACTAGAAATTTAGTTTGTGTCTTTCTGCAGAAGAAGATGTGTTCTATTGCCTGATCTTAACAAAAGGTTATATTGAAAGGAATGATTTCAAAGCAGATGGCAAATTACTGAAAAGACATTTTTATTGTACAATAGCGTGCTCCCACAAAGAAAAACAAGGGGTGAGGGAGACACAACACTGCTTCCCTCCAACATTCCCTAACACTAATTTAAGGAAAAACGCATTAAGAGACAACCTTCAGTGTATTTATTCTTTTCATTTCTTTAAAAGGATGAGAATCTTAACAGGTTCTTTTTTTTTGCTTGGGCCTTTCAGTAGAGAACATTAGGACATGGAATTGGATCTCCCCAAAAAAAGTTTGTTTTTTAAAATGATTATTGCTATATTCTATCTGCAGAATATGTGGCAAATACATTAATGATACTTGATTTATAGAGATACAAATTATAAAAATGTTCAGAAATATGTTTGAAAGAAAATTGTGAAACAAACGAGAGTTTCAGTCCAAGTGTAGATAAACCAGCCTGACCCCTTAGTCTTTATGTGGAATATCAGAATTTTTAGATATTCCTAGATCTGATAATGTAATGATAAGGAAAATATATCATAATGTTATATGTTTTCAAGATGCTAATTATTTAAATCTGTTTTGATACCATTGTTCCTACATTTTACTGAAAGCAGTGAAACTTCCCCTGCTTTTTTCACAAGTTTCTATGTTCTGAACTTGCTCATTTAATGCCTGAGATTTGTAATGCAGGCTGCAGATTGTCAATGCAGTATTCAAATATATATATATTTATTTGAAAATAAGTAAATTTTATTCTCACTGAAGCAAGTGAATTGATATTGGCAGTGGCATTCAATTGCTTGGCCCAGGAGGCTTTTCTTGAGACCTGAATCCAGAAGCCTTTACTTGGTCACACATCCCAGGAAACAAATCCAGCTCAGCAGTTTTCTGGGTCTTCACTTACTTCGTATCCAGGAAAAATTTTGGTGAAACTCAAGAACCTGTAGTCATTCAAAGGCTTCCTCCAGCAATTATGTATTTCAAATTGAAGATTTTGCAAGTGGACTTCAAACTTATGATTTTTCTATTTGGAAGTTGCAGGCTACAGCTGCAATAATACATACATATATATATTTATAATATATAAATATTCATTATTTGTGACTGGTTTATGGTGGATGTTTTTACTAAATATCAGGTTTTATACAGAATTCATATTTAAAGTCTGGTTGTCTTCTCCCATATCTGAGCTTTTAAAAGATAATGTAAATTTGAAATGGTGTCTGGCAGAGATAGAATATTTTCCCTTTTATTTCTGCTGTGTTATCTATGTGAACAAGCATCTACTTAAGTAGAAATGCACAATTCTCAAAGATGCTAATCTCTCCTGCTTTCTGATTTCCACTTACTTAAATTCTAATTTTAAAGGGCTGTGTGTTTGGAGAATCTTTTGATTCTTCAAGTATGTGGATTAGTCTTAACCTTTGTCATGACTTTGCTAGCTTTTACAAGCCTTTGCCTTTGATCATTAGAGTTTCTGTGAAGAGGAAGAAAAGAAGCACAAACATTTGGCATTTTGAACTTGCAGATGTCCTACACATCATCTCAACTCATCTTTCATCTTCCATCCTGTAGTGTCACTTCCCTGAAAAAGTTCAATTGCCTTTCCCTGAGTTCAGTATTTCATTCAGGTAAGTAGAGGCATCCTTTTCCCCTGAGAAGGGAAGAATTTTTATTTGAAAACTGTGAGTTTTAGTTGGTTCTAAGTGCAGATTTAAATTTTTCTCTCTATATCTGTTCTTAATTTTGTTGCCTCACAAAATGCTGCTTTTATACTAGGAGGGATGACAGCTTATGGCACACTGAGAAAATTGTGGTCTTATGCAGTCATTGAAATTTGTTTGGGACTTCTGCCTCTCTGAGCTTCTGAAATGACTAAAACGAGCTGCTCATCTTGGTAAATACATTAGTTCCTGTGAGTTTTTTGTCTGCTTGTTTCTTTAGCATTACACAATATTTTAAAACTCTATTTTTTTGCTTGCAGTCCAGTTGGCAAGTCATCCTGATTTTCATTTTTGGTTTAGAGTATTTTTATAAAGTATGGTCACTTGAGCGTATGTTCAAGATGGCCATATTTGCTCTTGAACGTAACCAGGCTTCCAAAATAATGGCAACCATCAGGATATTCTGAGAGAAAACTTTTTTTAAAAGAGATTGTGCAGTGAGAGGTTGCAGTGAAAAGCTAGAAATCTGTTAAATTTGTAACAATCCATCTTAGATTTCTCCACTTGGGCCCCAGTTTAGAGATACTTGTACGTGCTTTCTCTGTGGTGTTCTTCAGGTAAAAATCCAGTCTCGAGGGAAGTCAGTGTAATTTTCTCTGAAAGTGTCATTGTGGTAACAGCACTGAAGTTCACTGAAGTTTCAGGACCATCTTTGCAGATAGTGTAATTCTGAAGCTAAACAGCAGTGCTCTACTTGAAGTAGTTCTTGCTACTTCAGGATTTGCTTTTCCTTGTTGATGCAGAAATACTTATAGGGGATTACAGCCTAAGCTCCTAGAACCTATAGGGTGCTATTTGCTAGAATGTCTAGATAAAATGTCTATACGTGTATAAACTCTATCTTACTAAAGAATTATGTCTGTCTGTAATACTAGAATGACTATTGTTTATTTTATAAATAGCAACATGTTGTTGCTATTTATAAAATAGGTTAAATATCTGTTAGTGACTGATATATCTAGTTTGGCAGAATTACAAGAAAAAAATTACTAAATGCCTAATATTTCTTTATTTTTTTGTCCAGTAGCTAATTAATGTCTAAAATTGCATCCTCAAGTAGTGCCCTTTCCAGGCGTACCCACACGGAAACATTCCCACATCATGGCCTTGATCAACCCTTAAAACACAGAAGTTAGGTATTTTTCATAATTTAAATTATTTCTAGTGTTACTTTTGTTCTGATGCTTCTGTTCTGTGGTGAAACAGACACTCTGTGAAGACTGAGCACATCTGTAATTGTAGTTACCTTTTTTATGTATAGTGCTGTAGTCTTTTGTTGATTAATTTTTATTTGCATGGGAAACAAGGGAATTATCTCTTATGGAGCTTTTGTGCCTCTAGCTATATAGGATCCTAATACGATCAAAGAATGAGCCTGCTCTGTAGTATAAAAGCATATACAATAGCAACACTTTCCTTTCTATATGGAACAACTTGCTTTAGTGGACTCTACTTTGAGCAGAGGGAGTTGGACTAGATGCTCTCCAGAGATCATTTCCAGCTCTAACTATTCCATGATATAGCTATAGGTATCATCTTGAAGCACTATACAAATTAGAAAACAGACCCTCTGATATTTTATAATACATGCTTATTTGGACAACACATTTCTTACCAGCCAAATTAAGGGATTTAAGATGAAATATTGAAAAGAGAAGGCATGAAATGTGAAACACAAAAGGAAGAGTAGGCAGATACTCTCTTCATTATCCAGCATAAAAATGTCTATTTGCTTTGAAATGCAGATTTTGTTTAAAAGAAGAAAAATAAGAGAAGCCGCATTTAATTCATATTCAGGTTGATGTGAATATTTTAAAGGAACTGATAAAACACCTTGGAGGAGGGGTATGTGCTAATTTTAGGTTTACACAGGCTGTTTTTTGAGCTGCAAGAAAGTGTCATTTAAATTTTAGCAGTCTACATCACTCAGGAGTATTGCAGGTATGACTGATAGTTATGTGGTCACTTGATAATTGCAAGTGGTTTTATTCACAAGGGGACACTGCTCACACTTCTGGAATTCACAGTTGTAAGAGGAATACAGAAAAAAATACAAATTACTCTAAGTTGTGATATGACCATATTGTTATTACATAGAGTTATGCCAATGTTAATTTGCACACTAGCTATGCTGCTAAGTGGTGTCCTTGTTTTTTTGATTTACATTCACACTTACTGCTTGTGAGAGGCTGCCTTAAGTCCGTGGATGAGAAGTAAATGAATCACTTTTTCTCCTCCCCTTTGAAACTTGTAGTTTACCTTCAACCTGTGCTTTTACCATTCTTCTAGTTCAGTTGGCTGGGCTTTCTCACAGGAGCAATCACTTAGCAATTGTTCAGAGTTCAGGTCAGTGCAGTGTTAAGGTAAATTCTCCTCCTAGCACAATACGTACCTTTCCTTCAAACTGTAATACACATTCTGGTTTGCGCGCTGTGCTTTCTGGGATTCTTACAGCACCACTGAAGAGGTTATTGTCCCCCACCTGTTTATCATTTCTTACCCCTCTGCACTATCCCCATGATTACTGCTTCTCCACTCTGATGCTCCAGTGAGCACATCCTCACCTCTTTCAGTCAACCAAAGGGGCAAATTTACAGTTTTTGATAAGCAGCCTAATTTTGACTGGAAAATGTCAAAGGACCCATCTGCCTGAGGAAATCTGAGGGTACAGTATTCTGTTCTGCAGAGAGCACAGCAGAAGACAGAGGTGGTATATGGGGATCACCGCAAAATCTGAATGTAGTACTTTAGGCTTGGGGATATCTGTGCTGTCACCCAGGGATAGAAGATTATTTTAAATGGTGAGTTGCTTGTAGGTGACTGTAACTCATGTAGGAGTACGGTTCTTTTGATTTACCTGCAGTTGAGAAATGTCCATTCTTATTGCTGATGAACTTTAAGTTGTCTTGGCAAGTTCTGTGCTCTCTGTATTCTTTGACTTCACTGGATCTGTAAAATGGATTAATATATACCTCCCATGGACTTTCTTGGAAATACGTAGATATCACTTGGTTTAACCAAATACATAGATATCACCAGGTCTGCTGTACTGAAAAATAATTCTATCATATACATTTGACATTACATACTTAGGTTTATCTATGAATTTGTCATGAGGCAAAAGCTGTGATGATGCTTGAAATTAGGGTTAATACTGGTATCCTGCAGCTTTCTTGGTAGAATGAAGTATTTCAGTGAACATAGGAAACTTATACTGTCCAGTGTCTTAGTTAGGAGTCTGCACCAGCTCAAGTCTGGTGTGAATTTATGTAAATCAGCAATGAGAGACAGGAAAGAAAATATGAGTATACAACACTTTAACAGAATAACAGCCACACTGGTGGAAGGGAGGCTTGATTTCTTGTCAAGTGCTAGTCCTAGTTTTATATTGCTTTTTTTTTTTCCTAAGTAAGAGTAAGACTGGAAAGTTATTTTTAGGCTACACATGCGGGCATGTAGGATGCTGGCCACTAGTGGATAATACCACTGAATTCTAGAATCATTTCTCATGGCATCTGGTCTACTACAAGTAAGAAAGAAAGAGTAGCAAATAACACAACAGCAAGGACTCATTATGGTCTTTACCAAGAAAATAATGAATGTTTTTCACAGTTTCTTCTAATTATATCTGTGTTTACGTTTTATTGTGCTAAGTAGGAAAATGATTACACTATGGTAGTTTAAATGGCTTTCCCAAAGTGGAAGCTTTACTGGCATATATATGGGCTATTCAATGTGTTATTATATTATTATATAACAATATATAATATAATAATATTATGTAATATACAATATTATATAACAATTCTATATAATTATATAATACTTATTATATTAATATATAATATATGTAATGATGATATAATTATATAATACTAGAATATATATATTAGAATATATTCCATTTAGCTAGATTTGCATTTTGGATTAATTCTGGATTTTTTCCTTCTTTTGGATGATAACCTAACACCATGATGAACTGAAAGGATTGAAAAAATTCTGCTGTAGTTTGTTTTTCTATTTTCAGCACTACTGCTAGATAGATAAAAAGCTTGATTCTTCTTACATATCTTCAACTGCTCTAATAGATTGTATTAAATTAATATCCTCTTAATAAAACTTGATAAGTTAATTTTGATTTAAAATATATACTGGTCTGTAGTGAACATTGACTGTGTTGGTTGTAGTAAACTCCTACATGGCTAACAATAGACAGTGAACTTCTTGCAGGTTATGGGTGTAATGTCTTTTGATAACAGTTGGCATAATGGAGCAAGAAGATGACTTGTCGATTGGTGGCCTATGTAGTATTTTTTCTACTTGCACCTCTGTGTAAGTTCTTGCTATCCTGACTGAAGCAGTCACGTGCTGCTGTGTAAATCATCTCAGATGGTGGTTAAAGTTGATGGTTGAGATCTGAAATGTTTTGAAAGTATAGTGTTTATTTCCTATATTGTGACCCAGAATTTAAAAGGGACAGTAATCTGGTTCTTAGGAAATCAAATGCTTTACTTCTCTTCCCTGTGAAACTAAAACTTCTACTCTATTTTATGTTGTTCTTCTGTACTTTTTAGCTTCAGTAAAAAACTGGCTTTCATTTTCATATTTAAATCAGCTCTAAGAGACTAAGGAGCTACAGAGTGAGTCTGAGACAAATCTAATTTAGAGTTCAGATTGAATAATTTAATACTGAAGCATCCTGTATGTCAGCTGAGTGTGGGAAACAATCATAGCTAACTTTTTTGACTATGCAAGGTAGGGGGATGAAGGAAGCATTTGGATAAATCTATAATGATCATACTTGTAATTTTCTTTGAAAGAAAAATAGGTCTGGCCTGGCTGGATATTATTTAAGCTCTTAATTGTTCTAATGTGTTTTACAATTAAGGTGAGGAAAGAATTGACATCAGAAACCATCTGTAGCAGCTCTTTTGCTTTTGGAGTTAGCATAGAAGGGTGGTTGCATAATGAAATAATCTACAAAGTTGTCTGCCAAGTCTTTGATCTGTGGATCTTGCTTCTTCCTAGATGGCATGTCTCCTAAAATTATGACAATATGCAAAACATATTGTATGACTCAGAAAATAAGAAGTGAAGTTAATGTATTCTTGTTTCAGTCTTTTTTTTTACTAAAATTGACTTAAAATTTCTTTACATGATTTTCCATGTCTTTTTACTCAACAGACTTAACAGAATTAACACAACAGCAGTTTGCCTGCCTAACAAAAATATGCAGTATGACAAATACAAAGTAAAAATACAGATGAAACTTCTTATGTGCCTTGTGATGTGCAAAAAATGCTGTAGCTGTGACAAAGTGACACCTTTGAGCTGTCAGAGAGAAATTCTTGCTGTGTCCTAAATCCCAAACTAGGACATTGCATTAATTGGTTCTCATAGCTGAGATAATGCTTGAATCTGTTTCAATGTGATCGGAAAATTATTTGAAGCACTTCTACCCTTCAGAGCAAAATATTTCATCTGGGAATGGCACAGAATATCCAAGTCTTCTGGAGTATTGTTCCCCATGTGGAGTCAGATCTCTTCACTGAGAATACAGTCTCTTTGTAGACACAGGCAGGTCTGTATTTAGGCATACATTTCCTTCTTGCAGGCTGGTTCTATTGCCATGTAATGTCAGATTCCCTGCATCCCGTAAATCTTGTTGCCAAGCATTTCCAACCAGCCAGATACAGTTGGAGAAGCTGGTGGGTGTGCAGGAATGTTGGGTGAGGGCATCAAGCTAGAGGGACAGGCTTGAGGGGAAAGAGGGAGGGAGAGAGGACTTAAGGTGGAGGCCAAACTGGTGAGCACCTCTTCTGTCACAGTAGCGTGGCAGGTCTACTGTTTCACTCTTCTTCAGTGCAAACCAAGAGAAGTCATCTATTGCCCAAATCATAAACAGACTTTGTAGGGGCAATCACAGTTTCAGTTCTTTGAGAATCATTTCAGGAGCTTCCTCAGCACTTTTATAGAAGTTTGGTACAGTGCAGAAGTACTAATCCCATATATTGTTTCCATCAAATCATGTCTACATATTTTAGACTTTCAAAGGCAACCAAACATGGGAAAATATGAACTGTTATGTATGTGCTTTTCTGTTTTTGTAAAAAGAACGTCCTGTTAAGTTTTTAAAATCTCATTGCTTGCTATCTACCATAAATCCTCATAAAAATGTAATTGCAATTAATTTATGCACATTCAGTACTAGACACAACTTAACTGTATAATTAATCACTGTATCAACCTAAATTTTTTCTGCAACTGTTGTTGGAGTAAACATATTGCAGAAGCTATGCTTATAATCTGTACATATGTACAGGCAAACGTTTTGAAGAGGAGGCTGGTGTGTTTCAAATTTACATAAGTTTATTTTTCTCAACATCTTTTCCTGTTTATTAAACTATAATGATGTAAAATCATTTGGAGTCAAAGTAAGGAACTGTTGTATAGATTAAGATTTCATCAGATATTATCAATAAACCTAGTCTAAATTGAATGTCTGGGAATAATTCCAACTTTTATCAAACCATACAACCATTTTATAATATTTCAGAGAAAAATAATAGGAAACAAGAAAATGTAAACTCCTAAGTTAAGTTTTCAACAGGTCTTGGAATTTTTAAGTGCCAAACATGTTTTGTGTGCTCCAAATCTATTGACTAAAATCCTTTTTGAATTACAAATTATTTTCAGCTTGAAAGCCTGTTGTTAGGGAAATGCAGCCTGTGAATACTAATTTGGATCTACTTTAGCAATTAAGAACTGTAGTTTGAGCTGGACACATTTTCTGTGAACTGTTCTTTATTAGGAATGTGTGAATGCTACACCTAGAAGTTATGCTAATGAAGTTACTATCAAGTTTAACAGACAACATTAGTAATTAAACACAATATTTTTGAAACTGGTAAAAAGGTCTAGAAATGCTACAGTTACGAAGTTGTTGTAGAAATTGTGTATTCTGTATTGTTAAGAAGCTTCAGCAGACAAAGTTCACTGTTTAATCCTGTGCAATAATTTAGGTACTTGCTGAAAGGGATAGACAAGAACTATTAGGACACAAGATTAATAAAATCACCACTTTATAGACATTTTTACAATAAAATAGAAATATTTTCATACAATTTTATTGCTTTAAAATTGCTGAAGTTTAGTAAACAACGTTTTAAATGTTTCATATTTTGACATTATGCTGAAAATGTGCTCATCTGTGGAAAAAAATTATCTCCTAATCCTTCACTATGTCATGTAAAACTAATTGCCCTGGAAAGAAATGGTAGGACAGAATTGCAACTTTTCTTTATAGGGCAAGCTGTTTCACACCTCGAGTAAAGAAATGCATAAAGAGAGTTGAAAAATGTAAAACTTTTACTTTAAAAGCTGCAGATGAAAAAATGCAAACTTTGATAAGTATTTACAAAAATTAATTAATTCAAACAACAGGGATGGTAAACGAATAGGGAAAAAAGACCTTTTGTGATTAACAATCTCAGTTTTCAACTATCTATTATCATAATGTGTAGGATATGATCAGGAGTTATCTTTCAAGACTCAATTAAAGCAATTATAGCTGTATTGAAAGCCTGCTGAAGTAAAGGCAGATACCATTGATGTCAGTTGACTTTGATTCTAAGCCTTCTTGGCTACTTGTAATTTTTTTTTTTCATTTTTAAAAATCTTAATTCTTATGATAGAGTTGTCGTAATGCAATTCCTTGCCCCTTCTCTGATTGTTTTTCTTTTGGCCAGTAGTATATCTTAATTTCTTCCATTTTAAGCTTTTCAGGGTTTGATAAAGATCCGTTCATTTGTATTTTTGCTATCTACAAAAATATCAGTTTTAGGAAAGATAAGACATATTTTTCTCTCTCCTTCAGCCTGGATTCTTCATGTCTCTGAGAAGCACTTGAGAAACTTCTGAGCTTTTTAAAAGAGAATTTCTGAAAACAGTTGCATATGCCCAAAACTCTTGTGAAGATGCAGAGCGAAGTGTAGTTGGCATGGCGGGTGAGATATTGTAGAGTTGTAAAAAGCAAGGACAGTTCACAGCTCGGCTGAGATTTGGAAAATACTGCTGGAGACCATGGAGGCCAGAGCTGAAACCTGGTAAATTCTCCAGTTCCCGTAACTTCTGGCTTTCACAGGGGACATGTGAGATTAGAATAAAAAGCTTGACTTTGCAGCTTAATACGTGTGGCAGTTTGAAAATAAAGTAAGAAGTTGAGATATACGCAATATATTATTGCAAACACTATTGTCCAGTCTTAAAGTGTATAAGCTTTTTGCCTGAATTAGTGGCAAATTAAACAATATAAAAATGATTTAATGAACAAATTTTAATTTGTGTAAAAATTTGTTCATTGGACCATTCATAAGCAGCATGGTAGCATTAGAGTCTTCTTTGTGAGGACATTTTCTAATTCTCAGATTGCTCAGATTCATGTGTCTGTATTTAAGAACTTCAGCAAAAATAGGGCAAATCATGCTTTATTATTTTAGAATGCAATACTCCTTTCAGGATTATGGCAGCAGTTCACATCTGCTAAATGCAGGAGAAAAAAAGCATTAGTGCTTAATTTTTTTTATTTATTTAATGGTTATTTTAAAATCCCAAATTATTTTTCAGTTCAGTAAAAGGATGAGGAAAAAAAAGAAAATTTTCCAGACACAATTCATTTTGGGGTTGGCTGTCCATAAGGCTGTTTTCTATATCAATTGATGTATGAGGGGAAAGTCTTCCCTTTCCTCAGCTCCTGGTCCCATCTCCCAGTGCTTTATGTTGACTTGGCAGTGAGCAAGGTGGTCAGCTCACACATGTGGCTGGAAGCTGCTTGGGGTAGAGGAGGTGAGCAGGCAGAGGCTTGTCAGTGCTCCCAGCCTGAAAGTGTGTTTAATGTTTTAACTGAAGTACTAAAGGGCAAACACAATGGGCTGCCCAGACAGAGTGGGAGGATAGAAGCAGAGCTTCTGCCCACAGTTGATGTGGTTTATGCTCTTCTTGGAGTCACACCTGCTCATCTCTGCTGACTGCTCACTCTCCTTATAAAGGACAATGGGACTGGAGTCTCACTTGAAGTACTTAAAAACTGGGGGCGAGAATGCCATTTCTGGACTTCATCTTGACTAATACTTTTGTGTGCCTCTCACTTAACCTTCACTGATTGCTTTGTAAAGACACTATCTCTCATTCCCAAACTGAATTAAATGAGTTGGAAAACACTGTTGTTCTCTTTTCATATCACTTGATTTGCACTTGGTTGGAATGGCTCTACAAGAAGTAAGGCACTGGAAGGTGAAGCCCAGTATGGGTCCTGTACTGTGCATGATCTGCATAAAGTTGAATAAAGCTTTTGTAAGGCATTAGCATAATTTGGAGGGGGTGGTGATGGTGGTGGTGTGGGTGGAACTAAGCAGAAAACACTGAAAAGCTTTGGCATAAACACACTCTCAAGCATATTTATATATAGGGGGAGGATGGTAAGTATTCTGGACTGACGATGTGTTCCTGTGTAGACTTGGAAAGTAAATGTCACTGTTTAGTCTGCTTCTGCCTTCATGTGTTTTTGAAGACACTGTTTCAAACATGAAATGTCCCTATCTTCTATACTATGTGTTCTTTTATATTAGTGAAAGTGATTCTTTTAAAGCTGTATTTCTGCTTATTTTTTAAAAAGGAATCTCGCTGTAAGGTAGTTGTCATTTGGAATAAAAACCAGTAAAATGCTGTGATAATGGAAATAGTTTTTGGACACTCATATAGGAAATGTAATGATTGATTGTCCTTCCTGGGAATAACTGAAGCAGTTTGAGTTATTAATGTGGCACATAACAAACTTCAGAGTACTTTTTTCTCCTGAGATATTACATGGAAGTTTGCAGAGTAAATGAAATTTAATTCTGCTATTACAATGGGAAAGGGCAAAATGTGCCAAAACTATCCTTGAAGG
This sequence comes from Pseudopodoces humilis, assembly GCF_049639895.1. Taxonomy (NCBI): domain Eukaryota; kingdom Metazoa; phylum Chordata; class Aves; order Passeriformes; family Paridae; genus Pseudopodoces; species Pseudopodoces humilis. The sequence continues at coordinate 20,272,112 of NC_142201.1, forward strand.
AAATAAAATAAAGCTCTTAAAAGAAAGCCTTAGATTATAGTATTTGCAGTGCAAGTCAGTTACTTCAGAACAGTTAGTGCTAATAAATTAGCTTAAAATGCATTACAGATGAGGCTGGTATGTTTTTTCTCTTCTACTTCTTGGATTGGATTTGTTCCAGAAGAGATACAGTGACATTTTTCAAGAACTGAGCTATAATGGTTTTTGGCTATAAGTATTCTTCTACTTTAAAAAACACTTTAATGGCCTTAACACTGTACCTTTGTCATACTGTTGTCAGGTCCCGGAGAGGAGACAAATATAAAATTTTAGCAGCAGCTGGTTTGGCAGTATAGAGTTTTTCAATACGCCTTCTATCAAAATACTTACAGGGTTGTAATTACAATGGCATAAAAGGGCTTTTACTGGCACGGACTATTTCAACTTAACTGTTACAGGCTCTGTCTTTAAGAGGACTTTTTATAGTATTGTAAGATTTATCTAGATTAGAATGACTTTGTATGTATCATGTGTCTTTGTAACCAAAATAAAGCCTGAGATATACTCAAGAAGTTTAGATTTTCTAGCACAGATGAAGTCCATCTTTGCCAGTGCTTGAGTTGAAGTCCATCTTGCTAGTGATGCTCCCTTGCTGGAAAAGCTCTTGCTAGAAAATATCTTGATGTATTTATTCATCTTTGTTGGTCATCTTCAGGCCTGGAAAGGTTTGCAGTAGTTTGACTGAGCAAGAAAATGCATGGATAGAATGTGAAAGAAGGAAGTAAATCTAATGGCCACAGTGTAGTAGATTAGAATCTTTAAGGTACTTTTCAATGTCTGAAGGAAAATTGTATTAATAGAATAAAACTAAAAAAGACATTATTTGAAGTGAGTGGCTTAAAAATTCAGGTATAGATTAGTCTAAGTGGTTAAAATTAAAAAGAGATGGATGTATTTGGACAGTGAATTGTGACAGCTGTTACTGCTCTTGCCTTTTGTAAGAATATGACTAGAAAGATTGTTTATATAAGTGGCTTGGCCTAAATGTTGTTTCAGAATTTGTGCCAAATACATAAATTTTTCTTAAAATGCTTTGAGCCAAAATCTGTCTCCTTGATTGCCTAGGTGGCTTCTACTAATTTTAATGAAAATTGCATGTTTTAATTGAAGAACGAAATTGGGTCTCTGATTCTGAGGTTGTTTCTATATGAATGTGTAAGCAATTTTAGGGTACTTGAAGAGCACATTTGTCAGATGCATGCAAGCTTTTATGGCGTTCCATTAGGCAGTTGTAAAATGCAGAACAGAGGGATTATATTTCTTTAGTCAGGCATTATTCACATGTTTTTAGTTGTCAAATCCTGAGATATTCTTCATTCTCTTATATCTAAAACTTCTAGTCAAAACTTTTTGTGCTGTTCCCTAAAAAGGGTAGCTTTTTCCTGATCTGATTTGTAACAATTGTCATTTACAATAAAGACTGTATATCTATTATATGTTACAAGTAATTCTGTAAACATTTTCAGTGTACTAGTAGTTTCGTCTCTAGGCAGTGATAATTTTTTGTGGTGGTAGGAAACTTTTATCTAACTGCCTTGTGAAGGTTAGTGAAAATAGAGAATTAGTTTTTATTAAACATTAAACAATTGATGCATTTATTCAGACAAATATATAGGATGGTTACCCTAAGGTGCTTATATATTAACCTCTAGCAATTTGCACTAAGAAGTACTGTGGAAAATAAAAAGGCAAGAACAATTTGCTTGAATAAGCAAAAACTGGTGTCTTGGTGGTTCCATATATAGACCCAAACATATTTGAAATGTCACAGCAATATAAAATAATATAAATTCAAATTGGGTTGAAGGAATAAATGTGAGTAAAATCATATAGCATGTAAAATCATGTGACTGGTGGTGAAACACATTTTATGTCTTGGACAGAAGACTTCCTGAGAAGTTTTCTGTCTCCTTTTCTGAGTGTTCTTATATTTAAGAAACAATACAACTACAAGATTATAAATGTCTGCCTGAAATAGTCATTACAGAAGTATTATGTTTTCAAGAATATTCTGGAATATTACAGTTCTTATTACAGCTTCTTACAGCTGGGTAAGAAGTGGTTACTCAAGACTATAATTCCACCATGCCAATCAAATTAGCAATACTTTGACCACTGATTGGATTTGAGATTCAGATATTTTGAATTCCTTGATTCTGAATTTTGAATTCTTTTCAGTTACTATGTGATGGAGATATCCAGACTCTTGTCAATGAGGATCAAGTTAGTAACCTCCAGAGAGATAATTATCCTGCCCTGTAGGAAACCACCTGGATGTCATCCACTGAGTGGTTCTTCATATGCCATTACTGTATTGATGAGATCTCCTTCAGCAAATGATGAGTTCAGTCCCTGTCTCCCCTGTCTCATGCAGCTGAGATATCTGAGACTGAATCCTGCAGAAGGGCTATATTGTTTTTTACACATGAACACCTGGTTCCATTGGAGCTTCTTAAGAATTCTGGAGGCATCCATGTGGGTCTGGCAGGTGTGAGATACCTAAGAAAAAGTGTTTGGCTTTCAGGAGTAGCAGCTGGAAGCTAGTTGCCATTATATTTGATATAGATATCTGTGAATGGGCAGTGGTCCTTGGTACTTTCTTTCCTGATGTTTGGTTTTAAAATGAGAATTTAACTAATAAAAGAAAACCTTTAGAATCCCTTTTCATTAAAAGAGCTAAAGAGAAAATAAAGCTAATAGAAAATAAAAAGCATGGTAATATCCTGACTGAGTGAAAAGCTGCAGTATTTGCTTATACATTAATTTACCCTCAAGGATGTACTGCAGTCCTTACAGATGACTTCACAGAGAGGTTTTCAGGACTTTTTTTTTCACCTTCCCACCCCTTTTCTATTTCCCTAACCATTGTGCCATTGTTTTCTTTCTTCCATTTGCTGTGATTCCTCCAACCTACCATCTTATCATTCATACCTGGAATCTAAACCCTAATCCTGTTTTTATTGAGATGTGTGGTAAAAAATATCATCCAGTTAGAGCTGCTGCAACTTCAGAGCTCTCAAGTAAAGATTTTTCAGGATTGTCAAGTTTTGCAGTTTACAATGACAGTAACTACAGACCAGTTCACAACTACACGCTTTCTATACAACACTGAGCATTCTGGTACTCTTATCTGGACATGGCTTACTGTGAGATTTTGTATGCCTCTGAGCAATCAGAGGGAGTCAGTTCCTGAGATTGGTGGGCACCTGCAGTCTGTGCTGATTTAATCTGGAATTATGACTTCTGGTTCAGACACTTTGGCTGTAGTTCATTAACTAGTGTGCCTTTCCTTGCATATATTTGCATAAAAAGACAAGTTATCCATTTCGTCTGTCAGCACAGTGCTATTCAATGTGCTGGTTTCAAGACAGTTGTTCTCTGGGGGCTTAATGCCAACTTGCTTCCATAATCTTACTCTGATTCCTCTGAGAACTTGCTTAAGAGTCCTGTTAAGATGAATGGCAGAAAACTAGGTGGAGCATTACATATCCCAAATGCTCACTTAATATTTTTTTTTGCTGTGCTACAGCATCACCTTTATCATGATTATGTTCCCTTTCAAAGAGTCGTAGAATGATTTAGGTTGGAAATATCATGAAGTTCAAGTGTTAAAGATAATTTCATCATCTTTACATCTGCACACTGTGATAGCTCACTTAAGGATGTCTAGAAGTGTGTTACTCTCAGTCTTTGCCTTTATGTATTGCAATTCATGACAGGAAAGAGCAGTGTGTTTGATTAACATTTTAAATTGGTGGATAATTAATTAAAATACACAGCTTCCAAGTTAAAGCTAAAAAAACAAAAACCCCTTCCTACTGAGTCACAATTCTAGAGTACCTTTAAGAATGATGTCTGAATGTTGTCAGCTAAATTTCAAATTTAAGAAAAGCTTCAAAAGAATTTTGCTTGTCCAATTACCTAAGTTTATACAGTGATGAAATGTAGTGATGCCTGTTTGAGCTGCAGAGGTGAACTATAACAATAATGTGTCCTGAAAGCAGAGTGTGCTCCTGTGGTGCAGTCTGTGACAGTCTGGACATCCAAATCGTCTTCTCTTCTGCCTTGGAAGTAGAAATGGAAGTAGAAATGCCCAGTAGTCTGCCCCAGACTATTGACAGGGAAAATATATCCAGCTTGATTCTTCCAGCACAAGCCTGAAGTTTGATTTAACAGTTTGTATTCTATGACAGTTTAATCAGAACTACTTATTTATTAACTCAGTTGCCAGTTTGTCCTGCTTACCTCTCAACAGCATAATGTTAACCTTCATTACTCAGCCTTGGAGGGAAAATCAGATACTAGTTGGTTTTTAGACTGTGGTTTTATGGCTGGCTTAAGCTGTTATAAGTTCCGGCTCTCAATTAAAGAGGTGTTTACAGACTCCCCTCTCTTTCCTTTTTGCCCAAGCCCCCAACCCAGACATCTGATTTTTATGAGATTACTGAGTGAGTTGAATGGGAAAGTTCGCTTACCTAAAAACTGATCAATTTTTCATCTAGAATGCCTCTTTTAGCACATTTAAATCAAAAGGAGTAGGCTAGTAGGAGCTAGTCCCAGTTTTGATGGCATTATGGCTTTAGATTTGCTTGTGCTCATCACAATGCCATAACCTAAAAACCCATAACAATTAGAGATAAGGAAATTTAGTATGGATTCATAGCCTTCCTTGCTCATATGTAGCATGCATTGAAAAATAATAGGAGAGAAGGCATTTTCTTTTAATAATTTGAAAAGACTTTGAAACAAATAGCTATTTTAGGTTAGTATGTTTAGATTTAATTTTTCCCCCTCAACTAATATGTGAGACTATCTAAAGTATTTCCAAGCAGAGTTTATTTTATGAATTATCATGTAAACTAAAATAATTTTAATAATTTTAATGTTTCATTAAACTGTGTTAAGGTACATGAAGAGATCATTGTGAAGGATTCACATTGTCTCTTCACAAAAGATTCAATGAATACAATAGGGTTTCTAAACATGGGACAGAAAAACATTCAGTGTATAGTGGGAATATATCTGAAGAAGCCAAGATAAATGTAGAAAACTTGTCAGAATTTCCTGTAACTTTTTGCCTTTTTCTTCCTGTTGTACTTGGGATTAATGGATTTATAGCTTCTACATTTATACAGTTAAGCAATATTTGTATTACATAAATAGAACGCAATTCTAAAAGTACTTGTATAGGAGCACCATATTTGTTTGTTCTTGCTGATCATCTTCACCAGTTTACTCTGAAATCTAAAAATATCCAAATTTATTGATCTTTGTTTTTTTTCCTTCCTCTCAGATATTTGTATCATCAGTCCAGGTCAATAGATTTTCCCCTAAAAGCAACAAATGTAACTTCTGAGTACAATGAAAACTTTCTAGAGTTACTGTTATTAGAATGATTGGTCTATCAGTGAGGTGGACAAGAGATATATTTAAAAGTACTTAGGCTAGGCAATAGAATGTGAATCGCACGCTTCAGAGTAGGGGATTAATATTTTTTTTTTTCCAAGACAACCTCCTTTTTATATTTTTCTGTTCCTTTTCCTCCCCCTTTGCCATAATTGCGTGAAGAGGCTCGCACAGATGCCTGCTGCCAGCGTGTGATACTTAACCTGACCGAAAGAGCAGCCTCACAAAGGAAAGCTTTTCAGGTCCCCCAGTGAAACAACCACTGCATTTTATTGTGGCGTGAAATTAGAAGTGAAAAGCCCTATGGCTCTTGCTGTTTAGTAATGCGGAATATGTCGTTTCTGATGGTGATGGTAGTGCTGGGAGGGAAATGGAAAGCCAGGGGAGAGAAACAAAGTAACAATTTAGACAAAGAGGGCCTCCCTTTTTTTTTGTTGTCTCTGATTGTTCCGTAGTCTTTAAAACCATAGAACTGCGGTGGATACAAGCAAAAAGAACATTTAGATGCGGCTCTCTCATTCAGAAATGTATGTGTGAATTTGCAGGGTGCTGTATAAGGCGAGTCATCTGTTATCAGAAGAGTTCACTAGTTTAACTCATTTATAAAATGGCAACAAAAAATGTGACTTTGCTTGGAGAGAACAGCGCTGCTCTGACAGACACTTTAAGTTGCACAGCAAGATGGTGTTTATAACAAGACTGTGTGTGGTTTTCTGAAACTGCCTTCTAACAGATTGGAAGGGGAAAGTGTCAGCTTGAAGAGGCTTTCCCTTGTCTGTTTAAAATTAAAAGAATGATGTTTTCTCAATGGAAATTCTTCACATTTATAAAATGTCAAAATATTTATGCTCACTTTTACTTTAAAAGTATTATGTAATCAGTAAAGCAAATGGTCAACTTTTAGAAAATGAAAAGGCAGTTTATGAGAGAGACATTACATAAGATGGGCTTCTTTTTTATAGAATCATAGAATCATTTATATTGGAGTACGCCTTTAAGGTTCATCAAGTACAACTGTAAAGTTATCTGTGAGCTGAGCACTGCCACTACTGCTGGAAACAACTGGTGAGATTGCATCCCCAATTCTAATATCTGGAAGGGAATAGCTGGTACATTTTGCAGCCTTGTGTTGTTAGCAGTAATATTTACTGCTATTTTTATTCTATCTGCATGGAAGTTGTGACAAGGAACAGTGGCCTAGAAACAGGGAAGGACAGGTGGAAATTTTCTTACTGAGTTGCTTACTGTCTAAGTTGCAGATGCAATCTCGGAGAAGCTTTAAAAGCAGAAAGGATAAGGTTGACTGATCTATAACATTGGTGGAACAGATGAAAACTTGACAAATTAGTTTATTGGTAAACTGCACTGCAGAACTGCAGCCTAGAGAAAGTTTGAACAGAGAAGCAAAGCTGCTACTATTGTTTAATTCAGGGTGCTCATTTCATTGTTCATTAATACAGTAGCTACAATGCCAAAGAAATCTGTATGTAAGCAATAGCACAGAAAGAAGCAGGAAGGCACTAAGCAATTAAAGCTATTACCACTATCAGGTGTCTATTACAGAGACCTTCTTAATGTTTTTAAAGTGTATCACTCTTAGTTGGATTTAAAATAATTTATTCGTTTTGCTGCACTATATATTTTGTGTGTGCACTTGTGCTTCAGGCTTGGTTTGCTGCTTTGTAGCATTTTGCCAATGTTGTGCCTTACATCTTAACAGGTGAAAACTCATCATGTGGAGATTTAGAATAAGGGCTAGGAAGAGGTTTGATAAAAAACCAAATTAATTGGCTCTTGATGCAGCACACAGAAGCAAAGTCACAAGGACAGGGAAATGATCTTTGAGGCAACAGTTTAAATAGGGATAATTAGAACAACAGTTTTAAGGCCATAGTAGGTTGGTAGATGAATCAAAGATGTGAGAAAAGAAGAGAGTGTAAAAGAGTATTATCTCTGTAGCAAGGAAGTGGTGGTGGAACAGCTGTGACACTGAGAAAGAGCCAAAATATTTGTACCTATGATAAGCATTTCAAAAGAATTCCAGGAGGATCAGAAGTACGGCTAGGATATACCCCTTCATGGTGAAAGGTTGATATTTAAGGCTCTCTTCTAAGAGAAGAACTCATTGCTTATACAAGAGGAAACAACTGAACGGGAGAGAGAAGACTCCATCAAATACTCTGTGTTTAGGAGATTCATCTTGGAGGAGATCTGAGTTCAATTCCATGTTTCAAAATCAAGCAGAATAAGAGCTCAAATTGTTCTTTGGTGACTACTAAACTTTAGGCTATGAGGCAGAAAAAGAGAAGAAAGTACACGTCCCAGTTTCATATGCTGGTACAAAACCCTGTAACAAATTTTGACAAGAACTGGTCAGGAATGAGCTAATGCTTGGGAGCCAATTTTCTGTTGACATCGATGGCCGTGATTTTGACTTGGTAACAAAGAATAGAAACATGAGTAGAGTCTTAGGATTATTCTGTCCTTTCAAACAAACACTTCTGCTGGCAAAATTTGACATGCCAGACAACTCAGCTATACAGATAGATACCAAGCTGTCAGAGTTGAAAGTTGTTTTCATTCTAAAAGGATTATGGTTGAAACTGCTGCTTTTCAGCTGAAGTGTGATGATATGGCTTCTCTCTCGTTTCTTTTTTTTTTTTTTTTTAAATAGTAACTTACTTCCCAAATATTTTATGTCAAAACAGTTCCTTTTTCAACACTTCAGTGATTCTTGCCTTCAGTACATGTACAACTTTTCTGGCAGCTTTTACTTTCTGTTTAATTTTGGGAATTAACAACAAAGGCTACATGGACTTCCAGAATATTTGACCTGAAGTTCTTGGCAGTGGTTTTGGTCTTTCTGGTGCCATAATTTTAGGAACAAAGCCTGTAATGCTACTTTGTATATTTAAATGTTTGACAGACTTAACTGATATACTGTGACTAGCCCTTTCCCTATCTCTGTTCCAGGAAATACTGGTACTGTTCCTAGTCACATCCTATAGGTCACAAGGCTTCCTTTATTTGCTTAGGGTGTTGCCGGTATTCAGTAATTCAAATTCCTAACAGTTAATATTGTGCAACTGGCACCCTGATGTGTACTGAAATGAGCTGGGCAATTAAGAAAAATAAATGTTTCAAGCTCACATTTTTGTTAGATAACCAACAATTGGTTCTTCTGACTATTTCCTTTACTCTAAGTCCTAATTTGATACTAGTAACTTTGCATAACTGTGGAGAGTGGTAATGCCTGTCTGTGTGTGTGCTTTCAGCCCCTCCACACCCAAGTGAAATAAATACACACCAAATACAGTTATTTGCTATCACAATTTAAACTACGCTGCTCAACTCTGCATCCAGTTGAATTTCTCAGAGATGTTCTATTCTGCTCTGAAATAACCATTTGAATGACCAGACCACTCTCCAAATTGCTGGTAGCACAAGATAGGAGACAGCTGCACCTACAACTGCTGTAGTTTGCTTCACTAGCTATGTTTCTAAGCCCTGTAGGAGGCATAGTGAGTAGAGCTGTGCTCAAGGTTTTGACCACATCTCTGCTAAGGTAGCAAAATAGAGCTTCAAAGAAATATGTCAGTGCATTGTTCTTCTCTCCTCTGGGTATTATTTTGAACATTTTTTGCCTATGTCCTTCAGAATTTTGTAATTGGAAAATATTATAGGTATGTTCTCCATGGCTTGGTGAAGTGAAGGTTGTACTGGACTGCTATGAGACACTGACAGTCCCATCTGCCAAACACTTTCTTGTTTATTGAGAGCACACCACTTGGATGTGAAACCAGAAGTTAAACTTTTTAATGCTGGTTTAGAAATACAATTTTTAAAAAGTATTTCTTATCTAAAGTAAGCGATATTTCTTAAGTTCCATATTTCACCTGCAGGTTAAATATGTCATCCTCCTTAGATAAGAATTATTAAAATAAATATCAGTTGCATATATAATATGTTTTGTGTCTCTATTATACAGTTTTGCTATTCTTTTCATAAAGGATATACCAAAATCTGCCATGAAAAACAATTCTCATTTCTCTTGACTAAGGTCAGTGCTTAATAGCTTATGCTCCCTCTTATGTTTCAATGTTGGAACTCAAGACAAAATGCTGTATTCCTACAACCTAACCCTTGGCACTTCTAATACAAAGTTGCTTTGCATGAGGTCCCTTTTGAATTAATCAATGAAGTCTCTTAGGGTGTTAATCCCAACCTGCAGGTGTACCCTTGTGTAGTGTGTTATAATACAATGTGATGGTGGCCATGTGGCTGCTGTTCCTTGTCCCTATCCGTTCCTAATTGCTACTTTAGGACCCTGGAGGTTTTTGCTTCATTGGTTTACCTTACAGTTGTTGAGGTTTCAGAATAATTAAGGTAGCTGTAACTGCACCTCTAACAGAGATGACATTCCCTTCATTTCTGTGACAGCCATTTTGTTGTTCCTTGCTCTGAGCAGTAGACTTCTAAAAAGCACAAAGCAGTCATTATTAGCTGTAAAACATAAGATTACACTGTCTGATTGTTGGTTACAAATGAAGGATTTTTCTTCCTTTATATATTTGTGTGTGTGTGTATGCATCTATTAATTACAATAAAGTAGTACTTGCAGATGATAAGGTCCACATTAGCAACCTGTTCCTTATCATCTGTCCCACCACAATCCACATTGGGATGTCATCGATATAGAACAACAAAAAACACATTTCAAGAAATCTAAAACCCCCTAACTATTTAAAACCTAGGACTTGGCTTTCATTCAAAACCAGCTCTACAATTAGCAATACTTTCAGACAGTATCAGCTGGGTTCCCAGTGTACATGATAATGTCACAAAATAACCCCAACTGTAACTAATTTAATTAAGACTTGATCCTCAAATACAAAATCACTCCTTTTCACCAAATCATGATGCTCACTGACCTATGGGAGAGAAAACAGGCAGCACAGACAGGGAACCATTCTCTGTCATTTAACCCTTTTGTTTATTCAGTTACAAGGGAAATATATTACTAGTGTAATTCTCATGAGAACCTCTTTAATATAAACAGAGGAGTAACTCCAGGTAGCCACATGAAACTATGATTTTACACAAAAAGATTATGTTTCACAGTTGTTTCTGTTAGGCTTTCAATGTTTTGAAGATAACGTACACCTCTTCCAGTCTGCATTGTGCAACTGAATTTCAGGAGTTGGTTGTGGTTTAAACTGAGCTGACAATGAAGCTCCACACAACCTCTTCGTCAGTTCCCCCCAAGATGGGATGGGGGTAGAGATTCAGAAGAGTAAAAGAGATAAAACTTGTGGTTTGAGATAAAGACAGCTTTATAGGTAAAGTAACAGTTGTGTATCTGAGCAAAGCAAAACAATGAATTCATTCACTGCTTCCCATGAACAGGCAGGTGTTGATCTATCCTCAGGAAAGCTGGGCTCCATCACATATAACGGTGATTTGGGAGGACAAAGGCCATCACTCTAAATGCCCTGCCCTTCCTTCTTCCCCCATGGTTATGTGCTCAGCATGATGCCATAGGATAGACATCCCTTGGGTCACTGGGATCAGCTGTCCCTGCTGTGTCCCCTCCCACCTCCTGCACCACCAGCCCTCCCTGGTAGGATGGGATGAGAGCAGAAAAGGCCTTGATGCTGTATGTAAGCACTTGTAAGCAGTGCTCAGCAGTAACAGAAACATTCCTGTGTTATCAACACTTCAGCACAAATCCAAAGCACAGACCACACTAGCTACTGTGAAGAAAATTAACTCTATCCCAGCTTAAACCAATGCTGAGCTAAAATGTCACGCTGAGTTCTAGAAAGCTGATGACTAGTGCTCCAATGATTCATTCTTCTAATGTGGGAGGAGTGGGAAAAGAGAGAAGCAAGAGACTGACTCAATGTAATATGGATCTCACAAAGTGCTGAGAGGCTTCTCGAACAGCATATATCAACCTACAAACTAATATGACACCTACTGATTCTGCAGTTGAACCCTTCTCTTGGGGTTCATGGATTTTTTTCAGCCTGAATAACTGACTCATTTTTTTAGATCAGCTTTACTTCTAATAGATTATTTTAAAGAAGATAGATGTGTTCAGTGGGTGCCTGACCTGATAGGGTGTATAAGCACCTGAAATTGCTTATAGCTGAAGGGCTGCAATGCCTCATCTCTGGCACTTGGTCACGAGGAAAGGTGCCCGCAAGCTGAGTGCAATCCCATGTGATACCATGAGCCACTCATGTGGAGCAGTGCTCATGTGAAGCCATTGAATCAGTCGCGATGTCCAGCGTGGATTTTGGAGAGCATTGGGAATGATCCACTGGGGAAATGAGATTCACCTACCTGCTTATGTAGAATTCTTCACTCTTGAAATTCTCACTGCATGTAATCCTGAGCTTTTAATTTTATAACATACAGTCACATCTCTGTTTTTTGGGGAACAGGTTTAAACTGGAGATTAAAAAATTAGAAAAGGGATCTTTATTAAAGTGTGTCTAACTTCAGTTTCAGAATCAAACTTCTTTCATTTTAATATGCAGAATGCGACTAATTTGCTGTTAATCTTGTACCCACCTAAAAGTTTAGGAGGACATGAATTAATACAGGAGAGACAAATATATAAATAGACTTTTATAAAATGAATTGACAAAAAATTATGTACATTCCTCAGATGGGCAGCCAGAGTCCTAATATTTTTCACCAAGCTAGCATGCTGTTCATTGGTTTGAACTAGGTAAACGTGCAGCTGTGCACTTACTCTTCTTCAGACATTTCACAGTCTGATTTTTGAGAAACAGATGATAAAAAAATCTTAAATATTATAAAAAACATCTTTAAAATATTAAAGATGTGTAAAAAACCCAAATATCAAAGTAGTTATTTCTGTCTTGCTGCCTGTTTCTGTTTTACATTGTGTTTACTGCCACTGTCCTGAGATTTCCAGTTTCAAAATCACTTTTCTCGTGGTTCCATTGGCTGCAATTGTATATTTAAATGCATGCATCACAAAATTATTCTCTGTAGGACTGATGTATACTATATTCTTCTTTGACTCTGGGTGAATTCCTGACCCTATTCTCTACTTAGTGTTGATAATGAGCAAATGCATTTTTCAGGTACTTGTTCTCATGCGTGGCCAGTTATTAAGAGATTGTACAGTGAAAGGTGTTTTGTTTCTTATTTTTTTCTCCCAACCGTCTAAGTTCCATAGGACATGAAAGCACTTGCATTATATATATGTTGTAAACATCAGCCATTAATTTCTGACCTTGCTGTTGGGAGCAGTGGGAATGGTGAAAGCTGATGAAAAGAAGAATTATATTCCAGCTGTAACACTTAGATTCCATTGTTTTTACAACAGTTTGCATATGACTTGGTTTCCACTCTGATGAAGTATGAAGCCTTTTTAGACAAAAATATGGTGGGTAGTCTCTTCTACTCTGACAGAAATAATTTCTTTTGGTGTTTAAATAGTTAAAAATCTGTAATTTGCAGCCATTTAATTTAAATATGATATTTTAATAAATATATCCTAATTTAATAAATATGTATTTCAGTACTTAAATAATGTTTTGCAATTCATTAGATTCTGAAAAGTGCTGTGTTGGTGTAATTCTCTTCCATTCAGGTCAAAAGCATAATTTTCTAAGCAAAAGTAAACTTACTAGACTTATTTTGAAAACCCCTTTACTAAATAATGTAAATGGCATGCATCATATGCTAATCTTCTGCTTGCTTTATTTATAGATGAAAAATTAGAACAGAAAAGAATTCTCTAACATGGCCCTTAAATGCACATTTGTTTTAAAAAGATGAAATAAAAAAGACAACCCAAAATATTTTAAAGCAATCACAACCCTTTTTTCCTTGAATGGAACCGTATTTTGGTAATTTTAATTTTATGCAGTCTAAATAACAGCAGGTCTGTAATATATTATACATATATTAATGCCTATGAGAATGTGCATATGCACACCCTCCCACCCCCCAAATTTTGAGGGATGACAAATACTGGGGTGCTTTATATTAGCAATTGTTTGCAATTGTTTGGCTTTTGATGCAATTGCTTAGTACTGAATAATAGCTCTGCAGCAGTTTGGATGAAGAAAAAAAGCCTCCAACTTCCAGATTTAAGCACTGGGGTTGATGAAACAAGCTCTTTAGGAGGATTTGAGTTATCAAGGCCAGTGTGATTGACACCCATCATCTTCTGAGGAGTGCCACTGTCTCACAGTGTTCTGTGTTTCAGATCTCATCCTGCCTCAGCAGTGCAGAGCCCACATGTGGTGCCAGGGCAGGGTGGGGGATGGCTCCAGGGGACCAGTGGCACCTGGGATGCTCGCTGTGCCTGCTGGATGTCTGCCATCTACATGCCTAAGCTTAGCTGCTGTGGGCAGGTGGCTATGTCTGCAAGGCATATTTTTATTAGATAGAGCCCAAACCAGCTGCTAGGTCCTGGTTTTCCCAGATTCCTCCTTACCCTGAATCAGATCACCAGACAATGGGAGTGATCTCAGGATCTCAGCTCATTTACTTTTTAAGTCAAGGACTCAAAGGTGAGACCTGGATCCAAGCTTTCAATGTTTCTAGCTTCCCACTTTAGGGAAACCTCATACCAGGTTAGCCAGGAGGATAAATGCACAGGCCTGTGCTTGTCAGGTGTTCTCATCTTTGCTATTGCAAGGTTAATAACTATCTCTGTAGCATTTTTGCCTGCTAGCACTTGCGTGTCACCCAACATGGTACAAGGGTACAACTCCACTAAAGGCAGGCGGTTGGCTTTAGCAGCTGCCCGTGGTGCCCTGCCCAGTGCTCTGAGGTCTCCTCATACAGCAGGAGTAGGGAGATTTGTTTTGTTCAACTGTTTAGGTAAGTGTGTACCCTAATCAGAGTCTGTAAAAGCCTATGCAGGCCTTATGACAAGCTCCATCCTCTCTTTCCTTGACATATTCTGAGAGCAGTTGGACTGCAGCACACTGCTCAGGCCTGGTTCATTTTGTCCATGTTTGTCCATGTTCCCTTTGCAGATGCCCATGGTCTCTGCCTGCCCTGAGGCAGGAGCTGCTGGGCCCAGAGAAAGTAGCCTGGGCTGTCCTGAGTGACTTTGGAAACAGAGCCATGGTGGCGTGAGGTGTCAGGTGCTGGAGCCGTACTTGCATTGGAGATAAGGACTGGCACAAACACCTTGAGCAAACCTGGCAGTCTTGGGCATCACTGACAAAGTGACAGAATGGTCAAAATGTCTCTTATTTTGTCTTTAAACCACTTACACCTCAGTCATTTTTGGACCAAATTCATTGAACAGGAGGGTCGTAAAATGACGTGACATTGGAATTGGGCTCAAATGTGCAGTATACCATAGGAGGAATGAAACTGTGGAATTAATTGAATTTACTGAATTCAGTGATATTTTATAATGTATCCTTCTAATTAATCTGTATACAACATATTGCGAATTTTGAAGACATAAAAACTGAGTCTAAAATACCAAAATATATATGAAGAAAATGCTTAATTTTTAAAACACTATTGTTTTTACTACATTGATGATACAGGTGTACCACTGAGGTACAGGCTATATGTATTCATGTTTGATTTTGAATAGCATAAATGTATATTGTTTCAATCTAATATTGTGCATAAGAGGAAATTACATAAATACTGCTTTGTGTGTTCTTTTTGGTACAATAAGTATCTTTCCACTATTACCAGGAGGGATATTACTAGCTCCCAACGATGCTAATATTTTCCAACATCTTATGTCTAACGAAAGAAAAGGTTTCTGGATGTGAATCTGAATTTATGTTTCAGCTGTTGTAAATGCTCTTAACAGTGTGATTTTTTATTTTTATTTTTTATGCTGTGTGGAGCTTAGCTCTGTATCTCAGCTCTGTATTAACCGTGGCACCAGAGGTTGAAGGTGAAGTCATGATAATATGGTACTTGAAATAAAGTGATTTTGCTAACAGACCAGTGAACATTATCTATTTATACAGAAATAGTGTTTTAACCTCTGCTGAGTTTTCTCCATAGCTTGATGAAATAGTTTCTCGCTTGGGAAGGCAATGTGCCTGTCTAATCTTTAGGCTGGTCAGTAAGGAGAATATTTCACTTTCTGTAATTTAGACTAGTGCTTTTGACGCTGTCTCTGTGATCCAGGAACATGGTGTTAAATGATACTAAGAATTATATCCAGTAAGTTGGAATGGCATAATAAACAAGTAAGTCAATTAGCTTGTACTGTAAGAAATACTGAAAATATTTCTTGTAGTCTAACCATGACTTCTCATGACCTTGTTCTGACACCATGACTCAATGACACAGTTTTATCCCCAGGAGCAGTGGGTTATTTTAACTTCCTGTGGGCCGAAAAACTAGAGAAGAAATAAGGTTATTTGTGGTTGTTTATTTCATTCCCTTTCTGACACTTCTTTGCCTCCTGATTCTTCCTAGTGCCTGGAGCCCTGCAAAGAGTCCTGGGACCTGAAGAAAAACCATTGCCAAAGCTTCTGTGAGGTAGGTCAGCCCAAGGGCATGCTTTCTCACTTTGTTCTAGCAGTCTCTTTAATTTAAATTATTAGGTTCAAGGAGACAGCTGAAAACCATGGTATTTTTCAGCATTTGCCTTCATTTGAGAAGATACACATTTAACAAGCTAGCCACATTAATTCTGAGTTAAAAAGGAGCTTTTTTTCTGACCAAATGATTTATCTCAACTTGCACTTTAAAGACTCAGTCCAGTCACACTTGCATGGCATCTCGCAGAGGGTGCTGTTAAATGCCTCCTCTAAGATGCTATTTCTACCACTTGCCCTTCTATCTTTCCTGGCCATGTGTAAGAAAGACAATCTTTGTTTAAAAGATAAAATGTTATTGTGTGAAAAATTCTTGTGCAGGATAGCTAGAGCAGATTACTTTTCTGTATGCAAAAAGTCAGTCTGATTTATAAAAGAGTAGCTCCCCAGGAGTAACTGGATTGAAGTTCAGAAGACTAATGTCAAAATATGTAATTATTCAAGAACAAATAATTTGAAAACTGTTTTTGAACCATCTATCAGAATAATCTGTAAAGAAGCAAACCTGAGTCAGTCAAACTAGAACAAAGAAAGAGATTTTTTATTAGATTTGAAACATAGTTCTGAGTTGATGCAAGTGATTTGTTGCAGTTCTTAAGTGTTTTTTAGCTCAAAATGGAAGTATCAGCTCAATAGAAAGTTGTCTTATTCCAAAAAAGGCTCAGATATATTCAAGTCTATGAAAGTTAGATTTTAGGAAGATTTTAATATTTTCCTATTAAAAAATAGAAGTGGCCTTACTTGATACACTGATCTTACAGGTACATTGATTTAACACCTGTCTCTTTACTGTGGACACTTTTTTTTCTGGTGTAAGAGAATATTTAAATTATTCTAAGGATCATGAAGATGGTTATGAACAGCTGCAATTTCAACTAAAAAAATCCTAGATGTAACAATAGGGGTTACTGAACTACTGATCTATGTAGGTACAGCAGAAGACAAAATAAAGGTTTATCATGAAAACCAAGCCTTATAAGAGTTTTTTGAACCCAGATTATTTGCTTCTTTCTCATATAAAAAATTCTAGAGTACTGTAGAAAAGAAGTTCTAGTGGATCTAATTTGTGTTGTTCTTGTATGTCACTCTTCACTCAGACTGTATGTTTCCAGATATGGCTGAAAATATGTATAAAATCGGTTAAAAAGGAAAACATTTGTAGAACACTGTTCTATTGTAGTTAAAAACAGTGAGCATCCTACTTTGATTAGTGTTTTGTGGTTAAAGCTAAATTTAGAACTTCAAAGGCCCATAATGAGGAGCAGCACATTTAGCAGCTAACTGAAAAATGAGCTGTGAAATAGGGTGAGGAGGAGAAGCCTTGAGGACTTATTATGCCTTAGGGAGCTATAACATTTTTAATTAAGTAGCTGCAAATTTGTGATGTTTTAGGATTTGAAATTAGCTTCAAACACAAAAGCCCAGGACCACTTTCCTTTCCCTCAGACTCATGTATACTCCATAGACATTGATTGAGTTGATTGTTTTTCTGTGAGAGTGTTTTCAATCTTTTTGTATTTTGTAAAAAATCTGGAAGCAGCAAATTAGCTTTGTGTTTCTCAATGTCCCTGCTTTGCTTCTTATCTACCAAATGAGTGAACTACTGAATGTTAAAGGGAACCTTATGTGCAAGGGACAATTTATCTGGTTCCTTGTTTTGTTTTGGTCTTTTTTCCCCTACAAATTCAGTTTCCTGCTCGTTTAGCATTTTAGCTGGTTAACCACGGGATCAGGAACATTCCAGTTGGGGGAACAGCAGGAGTGCATGTCCAAGAATCACTGGGGTCAGTGGGAGACATGGAGACTGCTTGTTTTTGCAGCATTTAGGCTGGTTAAAGCCTGTAACACCCAAATCCATGCCTGAAAGCTTGGTTCAAAATTCTGTAATGTTCCCTATGAAGAGATGGCTGGGGGGGGGTGGGGGTGTGTAATGTAGGAATGCATTCTTGGGCCACAGCAACTTTAGAGAATAGTTGGAGAATAGTCTGTGAGAATAGTTTAGAGAATAGTCTGTGAAACACCTGGGGCTCTGTAATAGCTGAGTCTTCCTCATTTTGCCAGAAATATGAGAACAGTAAAAACAAGAAAGTCAAATGTTTGAATATGGAAGAAGTTTCAGAAGTTACATGGCTAGCTGGATATAGAGAGTGGGTTATAACTCTTCTGTAGGCTTAGGAACCTATAAATCAGATCTGTCAGGGTGGAAGGCTTTTGGTTGCTCTAGTATGGAAAGGCCAGCTACAGACAATGCCAGTTATATGCCACAGTCATTCTGAGAGAATCACCTTAGCTGGTTCTGCACCAAACTAAACAAAGAGGAGATGTAACTTCCATGTCACACACAATATTCTCTCAGGGTTGTAGAAGCTATTTTAAATACTGTTTTAATGGGACCTTGCAAACCTTTGAGTATTACATACACTGTAAAATGTCTATGCATTGAAGCATCTTCTTAAATATCCAGGTCTAAGTTTCTCAAGTAAGTAGCATTCACTTTGATCTTTAATCATCATGTTTAAAGCTTATTTTAATCTGTATTCTCCGCTGACCGTTTTATCATAAATGCAGTTCCAGTTCCACAAAGAATAATACAATTACTAATACGCTGGCAAGAACATAAAGATGCTGCAAAATCTTCTCTTAGCCAACTTAGTTCAAACAGTATAATGAAACAAGACTTCCATTATTTATCTAGAGTGGCATTACATCAGATATTGTGGGGAAAGTGTTGTAAAGTACAGAGGGAGGAATGTGGGGTAGTCCAGAAAAAGCTGACTGTCTGACCATTGCTTCCCCTTTGTTTTGGGAATGTTTTTAATCTGTCATTGAGCAACTTTATAGCAGTCAATGTGAGGAAAACAAGGGAAAGCTGGCAGATATAAACAACATTGTTCCATTAAATATGGTGGTCTTACTTGGGGGAATTCATCATTCTGTACTTGGAATGCTTTTTTAGAAGTGGCTTGAATATATAAATATTCAGGGATAGTCTTGCAAAAGCTGAAAATATAAATAATCCTTTAGGAGATCTTGAAAATTTTATAGCATTTTTTCTTTGGTGGGGTTTGGTTGGGTTTTTTTGGGGTTTATTTGGGGTTTATTTTTGGGGTTTTTGGGCTTTTTTTGTTGTTCCTGTTGAAAACACACTTCTTCTGTTTTCCTTTTAGCCTCTTTTTCCCAAGAAGAATTATGAATGCCTAACTAGCTGTGAATTCCTTAAGTACATCCTGTCTGTGAAGCAAGGGGACTGCCCAGCACCTGAGAAGGCCAGTGGTTTTGCAGCTGCCTGTGTTGAAAGCTGTGAAACTGATATTGAATGTTCTGGAGTGAAGAAATGCTGTTCCAATGGATGTGGTCACACGTGCCAAATTCCAAAAAATCTGTACAAAGGTAGAGATTATTAATATGTATTCATAATGGGCTAATAACTTCAGGCCATAGAGAAGTCTCCTAGTAAACCAGGACTTCCATTTGCATGGAGTTTGTATGAATGGGAAGAAAAAGAGAGGTACCTGCAGAGATGTGGCTGCACAGTGAAAAAGGGTGGAAAACCAGAGAGAAATGTTGCTTAAATTTCCAGTTTTTTCCCAATTATGAAGCCCATGTCTGGAGATCTGTGGAATGTAAACATGTGGCTGTTATCAGTCAACTTAAGCAGAACAAACTTTGTCAGTTTAGGTGAAATCTCACTTAATTTGGTGCTGATGAGAGAGAATGCAGCAGGAAAATATTTAGCGATAAACAGTTCAGGTTCTATTAATCAGAAATAACATTTATGTCTACAAGCCAAGCAGATGGAACTGCCAAGTAGGAACTGTGAAATAGTCTGGTAGAAGAATGAATCAACACAGAACAACATAGTGAAAGATTATAATATCTGCATATATATATATATATATATTAATTCATTATTTAAATCTAAGGCAATCTTATTAAAATTTTTTAATTGAATTGAGTCCTAAGAATAAACCTTTCCTTTGACATCCTTCGAAAAGAACATGAACTAACATAAGCTAAGAAATTTTTTGCTTAGACAAACACCACATTTTAATTCACTGAAATTAAAAAAGCTCTATACATGGAAATGTTTGAAAAATGTTCTTCTAATGCAGAAAAATAAGCATTTGTGAAAAGAATATTCTTTTTCCAAATGGTTGGTGTTTTGTACAAGAATCAATTCTTCTTATGTCAGTGCTAAAAAATAAATATTACTCAGTTATTCACTTATTAATCAGATAGTGTGAGCTCTCTGTGGGAGCCTAATCAGCAGAACTCTGATCTAAGCTGCAGGCTTAGGTCTGAATCCATGCCTATTTCCATCTGTGGATGGAAACATGATAAAATAGATACAGAAGATGGTGAATTTATTTTTTAGTTCAATATCTTAACTAAAATGTTAATAAATCTTTTTCAATCTGTGCAGAAGTGAAACTCTCTTGTTTGCAGCATACTTTAGAGCAGCCTCTTTAAAACTATGAAGAATTAGTACACACCAGTACATAGCACCTTTCAAACTGAAAGTTATTAAAATGGATCACTTTTTTATTTCTTTTGTCTTATTGAGACCAGAGTGGTAAACAGGCATTCATGTTGTGTTTGTAATGATTTACACCATCAAGCTCTATGCCACAACTGCAAAGCATTCCAGTAAATATAATAACTGGAAAAGGTAAAAACAAACAAATAAGATTAAATGCTGCTGGAGCTGACACAGCATATGAGGGGATATGATGCATTCTGTAACTGCACACTGGAAGGTCTCCTCTGTTTGGCCTGATTAAATGGCAGCAGAACTAACCTTCCCTAACATCTTATCACCGATCTGCAGGAGGTGCTGGCTTGTAAGAGCATATATGTCTTGAAGAGGAAGAGCAAGCTCAATACCCTACTGCCTTCTCAGCTGATGAATTCAGCTAATTAGCCTCTTCAACCTGTCTTTCTGCAACGAAAGACAAATAGAAGTGGAGCAGGCTTGCTATTCATTTCCTCCAGGGGTAAATGACCTTCCTGTCACTAAGGAAGAGCAAACTCTGCAAGCATGACTAAGATCTAGTGAATAAGTTCAGTACTTATTCTTATCATTTTGACAGCATTCACAGCTTGAAAATGAACTCAGATTGAATCTAAGAGTCGGCAGTAGTCTCTACAGTTTTACTGTTGATCAGGCTCTGGAGATTAGTTACAACCACAGATGTAAAATTCCAGTCTGATTTGCTGGATTACCAAACTGAATTTGCCCTCTAATACTGAATGCTAAAGTCCAATCCTAAAAAACCAAAATTATTCTAAGTACACTGCCACCAAAGACATACATTAAAAATTATTTTGGAGTAGTGTAACAAGTATTTTTTTATCTCTGTTGGGAGTATTACTAATCGGTTATGTAGTCTTCACGTATTTATATCCCTTTAGTGGAGATACCAAATGTTCTCTCCTACTCTTCTATTATTGACCTCATCCCCCTTGTTTACACTGTCTCAACTAGTGAAGGATTTGAGAAAGTGTGTCTGCAGATCTGTGTAAAAGAAAGGTAAATTGTGAAGAGAAGTTTAGGATATTGAAAAGGTCTGATGGTGTGGCAAGATTATGGTAGGATAACTGGGGTCAGATGGCCACCTACAGTTTAATGACTCTTCATGCTTAAAGGAAAATAGTTTTGTATTATAAACATAGTGTACAGTTTTAAAAGTGTCCATCTCTGAGTCCTTTCAGAACTGTTTACAATTGTATTGATGCCATGGACGTACCCTTTACAAAGTCCTCCATGGAAACATTTTGAATTCTGGGGGAACCCATGTTTAAGATACACGTTTTTTTACGTGACAGACCAACGTGCACTTACTTTTCATGGCACAGACATGCATGTGCTGTTTGAAGGACACCTTTAGAAACATTTTTCCTGGACTCTGCTACTGCACACATACAGTGATCTGTGATTTGAATTCTTTGATTAAACGCTGCAGACTTCAGACTAATGCAGGCTTTGGAGCATTTCAGACTGAGGGCTAATTTGTTCCAGAAGGAAAGAAGAGGCTGACCATTTACATAATAAAAGGCACATTGAAGAGTAATTGGATCTTCACATCTGGATATTAAACTGATGGTGATGGTTCTACAGAAGTATTTTAAAGCACACTTGTGCTGTGCTCTCATTGTTTGTGCTGCTGCGCTCCATCTGCACGCGATTACGTAACACCGGAGAAGCTGAGATACTTGCAATCAAGTGAATCCAACTGCCCCTAATGCAAAACAGATGGAAGTTTTCTTAACATGTAAATTGTAGGATTATTGTATATCATAACTAAAGAAGGATTTGCAAATATGGAAATCTGAAGTCATGTCTGTTATGTTAGGCTAAGACTTCAGGCTGTTGAAGGCTATCCTGGGTCTTAACTGCTGTGATAACAAAATTTAGGTACTGTAATTTTTTTTAGGTGGATTTTAGCTTTCTTGAAGATCTGCAAGATCATTTTCATTTACTTGGAGCTACTTGTCTACTCAGATTTATAAGAACACCTCTTAAAATATAAAAGTGGTTTGTTCACCTGAGGCAGTTTCGGTACTAAATCATCTGTGGCAGACTGAGTAGGGAACAATTTCTCTAACCAATACATACAGCTGGCCCTATGTGGTCAGTCATTATTAATATATTAATAATGATATATCAATATATCAATCAATAACATTAATAAATATTTATAAATATTGTTATTCCTTAATATTAATTAATTATATTTATAAATATAAATATTTATAAACATATAAATATATATTAATATATTATATAAATAATATATTAACACAATTAAAGTGCGTACAATAACATGCTAAGAAGGTTTATATGCCAACATAGAGACCTTATTTGTGACATATCATCAATTGACCAAATACTGCACACCCAAATATAAGTGTTCCTAACGTCTGTATAGAGAAATGTATCTAGCACTTGATTTGTTGATTTAATCAAAAGATGTCAAATTTGAAGAGTTGTTTTTTCCTTCAAGGTACTGCAGATGTTTTCAGAAAGGTGATATTACTGGCAGTATAACAGAAATAACTATCACAATTTGGTGTCACTGTGTAATGAGAAATTACAGTAATATTTCAGAGATACATGTTTTTCTCTGAAGTGCAACAATTTTACAATATACATTAGATGTAACATATCTATTCCAAGATGTCTTGGCATTACCTTTCCTAGCTCTTTAGGGAAGAGTGGAGAGTGACACATCATGCAGTACAGCTGCAACATGTGAGTCAATATGATCATGTAACCACAGAGAAGCAAACAGCTTTCTTGAGTACATCAGACTAATGTAAGATGTATGAAATAATCACTCTTCCCTGGTCCACACTGCTAAGAGATTGGACACAGTCTGCATCCAGTTTTAGGCTTGACTCTGGAGAAGGGCTGTTGGGTGACTGGAGAGTCTCCAGAGGCAACTGCAAGAGTGAACAAATGTCTGGGAACAGCGATTTTAAAGGGGAATGGAGTGCAGTGTGGTTATTAGGCTGAAGAAGAATACATTCAGAAGCATGATGACAGTCTTGTGGTACATTAAAAGCTTCTCCATAGATAAAAGAAAGAATCTGTTCCCCATGATCCATGAACATCTTGGACCAGTATAAAGTTTGTGATGCAGCTGAGGAGACTAGACCAGGCAGTGAGAAAGCTTTCTTGTAGAAAGGATAGAGAAGTTGTCAAACAGACTACTATGTGATGCTATGGAAATTTTGTTATTAGATGTGTTTAAGGTTGAATTGGGTGAAAAGCTGAACTACAGGTATAGCTGATTCTTCTTGGGATAAAAGGGATCTTTCTCCAAGTTGTATTGGGCAAATGTTTTCTGTAAAGTCAGTTTTAGCTTACAACTTCACATTCCTCAGTTTTATAATAAAATAAAGAAATAATTATGAGGAATTTTTTAAAAACAAATTTTAGTGCTAGCAGAGATGCATTAGCTAGGAACTCTTCTGAAACTTCTTATCATTCTTCCCTTTTTGGCTTTTTCTCTGACAAACATTTTTTTTTATAATATTTGTTTTACACATCTTCATCTACAAATGACTTAATCATATCTTCTAAATTGCTCATATATTTTTATCTACTACAGGTGTTCCACTGAAACCCCGGAAAGAATTAAAATTCATAGAACATCAGTCTGGAGACCTGGAGGTGAAGTGGTCTTCAAAATTCAATATTTCTATTGAGCCTGTGATCTATGTTGTTCAGAGGAGGTGGAATCAAGGAATCCATCCAAGTGAGGATGATGCTACAAACTGGCAAACTGTGGCACAGGTCAGTACTTTTTAAGGAATATGGATCCAGTCTCAGAATGTCACAAATCTCTTGAAAAATGTACAATTAGAGACTGAAACCCATTCATGCAAGTGCATCGCAGACACAGTCCTTCTGAGTTTAGTGGAGCTCATTGCACAGTGTCCAAGGCATGGCTGGAATCTTGTCAGAAGTTAAAAATCCAGCTGGTGAAAAGACTATTTATCCTTTTTTTTAAAAAAAAAACAACAGAGTGGGAAAAAAAGGACTAAAACCTTTATTCTTTGTAAAGTTCTTTTTTTCAGGTATGACCTTCCCAATTCAGAAAAGTCTGTGATGTCATGCTCTTATCACTCAGTGCAATCCAGTCTGAAAATGTAAGATTCATGAGCAAATGTTTCTTAATGAGAAGCAGCCAATGGAGCATAAATTTTCACTTAGTTTTTTCCCAGTTTCAGTCTGTTTTTTACCATGCTGACAGTCCACCTGGATGGCAGAGTTCCAATCATTTATCTTACTGCTTCACCCTCACCCCTGCTGACAAGAAAAGTAAAATGCTGATTTTGAAAAGATCTGCAAAATATCATTACAGCTAGGAAAAAAAAAAGAAAGAGAGAATAAGCAGAACCATCCACAAAATAGAGTAAAAGACTTAAATTCTGTGACCATTTGTGTTCATTCTCAATTCAGATTGTGTAGGAAAATGCTGTCATACAATAACATCAAGCTTGTGAGACTGAACACTCAGAAATTAATTTCTTAGCTTCAGTGTGGTGCTAGAGGGAGCTGTCACTATGTTGTAGTCTTGCTCAGAAAAAGCCCCCTGCAGCAGACCTTGGCAGGAAACCTTCCTTGTGCAAGCCCAAGGGAGCACATCCAAAACTGATCACAGTGACTTACAATTTCTCAGTTGAGGTGCACATCTTGAAGCTGCATTGTCCATTTCAGGGAACAACCTCCTGCCTTTGTTGCAAGGAAAATACCAAGTAGCAAAAAATGTGCCAGATCTGAATTCATCCTCACTGTAACTGAGCTCACTGTGTGTGTGCTAGACTGTAGAAGCCCAGCTGTTGTGGCTGGCGAATCCAGGCTGCAAAGGGAGCACAGTGCTGTGCTGTTTCTCATTCCAGGAGCAGACCTCATGCACATTCCTGGAAACATGCACTAGATATGCTCCACAGTAGCTGAACATACATGAACCCCTGCCTTGCGGTGGATCTGCAGGAGAGTGTTTGAGAAACATGTTCCTGTGAAGGAGCAATAAGAAGTCTGACAGCTGCCTTTCCTGGGGTCTGGTGAATATGGGCAGAAGGGGCTGAGTTAATCACAGTGGCAGGAGAAGCCTCCTCAGACCGACATCTTTCTGACAACTTCACTGTCCCTTCTGCATCACAGGAGACACGAATTTGATTGTGTGATGGACCCCACTGGGGATGTCAGTTCAAAGCACACTTCAGGATGCCTGACTGGCTTTGTGAACTGTGTATACCCGATGGAACATGCAGGCTGGGTACCCTTGAGGGGTGCTAGTAATCAGGATTTCTGTCTTTCTAGAGTAGTGTTCTCCGTGGTGTTTGTAGTTTCAGACATCCCACCAGGCAATCAAATTTGTTTGGCCGAATGTGATAGAATTTATTTTGCAGTATCAGCAACAAGGATGGATATCCAGTTTGACTAAAGTGATTGTGTGCACAACCTCCAGGCTTTTTTTGTTGGTATAATTGAGATTTTTTTTCTTGTATGATTCCAAAACATGGAGGTATGAGCCCTTAATTAATAGGCAAAGGCTGAGAAGAGCTCAGCCATTTAGCTGAGAATTCCTGGAGCATCTCAGTCCAGGGGAGATGATTCTGGCTCTTGCTTTACCCTGCAGCTTAAGTTAGAGACCATGTGAAGGGCGATCAAAGATCAAAAAGGCTGTGGGTGAGGATTTGAATTTCTATGTGCTTATCCCCATATGTAGAATAAGTTATTGTTTGCATCTCTTCCACAAAATTTCATAATATTTCATCAGAGTTACTTATATTTTAGTTTTGTTGTCTGTCCAAGGACAAATGGGGTTATAATTTTCAATAACTTTAAGGTGTTGAAATTGGAAAAAAAAACTTGCTGTTTTCTATTGCCCTTAGAGAAGCTAATTTGCAAGTAATTTCTCATGTGTCACACAAATTTTTACTTTGTATTGAAACAATAGTTTTGAAAGAGTTTATTTATTGTATTGTGCCGTGTTTGTTGTGTCATCTTTATGTTTGTTTTTTTTTTTAAGGAAGAAAGTTCTATCTATTAGCATACTATTTTGCTCTCCAGTTATATAAGGAGAGCAAACACATTGGAAACAATTTTAGTTATTTTTCACTTCCTGGAGAAGAGATTTTTAATGTAGTTTTTTTTAGTGTGTCTTTTGGGGAAATCTTGATATAATTAACCATTTGAATAATTTCTGTTGGTTAATATAAAAGCTAAGATGCTAGTTGGCTAAGTTGGCTATGATGTAGAGTGTCCTGTGTGTCACATGAAGTTTCCTACAATACTGTAATTTAAGATATAGCCAGCTGAGCAGGAACTGCTGCATTATCCTATGGAAATATTGTATGTCTTGTGAACAAACCATTCCATTTGGTACTAGTTTTCTGTAAAAACAGTAGTATTACTGCTTACATTGTAAATTCAGGTATTTAATCATATTACTATAATATAATAAAGTTAACTCAAATATGCCAGATCAGTTATTTTCAGACAGAGCACATTTGTGGTACTTAGATGTCATGTGTACACACACACACACTCCCCCCCCCACACATATATGTACACATATGGGCAGACAGTAATGAAGTACATTTATTAGTCCATTACTAAAACAAATAAGGGACAGTATTTACAGATATCTTAATTGTGACAGACCTTAGTGATTCACCTTGCAATTGTCTAAACTCTGTGAACAGATAATCTGTTTCAAAAATGAAGTTTCTGAGACACCTGAAGTTCTGGTTCTGACCATCACAAGAAAGTTCCCAGCCTGTGACAGTGAGAAATACCTGCTGGAGCTAACAGTCCTGTACACTAAAGGTTGCTTTCTCCATCTCCCTGGAGGGGGCTTGCTTTGATAAGCAGTCTTGGAGAGTGCCCACCTTGTGTAGGATTGCATTCACAAAATAGGGCAGGTCTTCTGTCCTTTGACAGAGTAGTGGATACACCACTCAGAATTTCTTTTGTATCAGAGGAAACATAAACTCAGCTTTTCTGATACCCTGGATGGTATTCCTTCACTCTCTGCAATACAAATTCTTTTATCACTGTGTTGTTTCCAAAGGTA
This sequence comes from Pseudopodoces humilis, assembly GCF_049639895.1. Lineage (NCBI taxonomy): Eukaryota > Metazoa > Chordata > Aves > Passeriformes > Paridae > Pseudopodoces > Pseudopodoces humilis. The sequence goes on from NC_142201.1 coordinate 20,299,728, forward strand.
TAGAGCTGTGAACTCAGCAGGGTAAGGCTGTACTCTCCTGTTTCTGTTACACAGACAGAATTTCTATTCAGACAGAATTTTAGGTGTGTGATAAAATTTAACTGCTATGTAGTACCACTCTGCATAGCTCTTAGTGAGTTTAAATTAATGTGAAAGATATTGAAACAACTCTGAATATTATGATTGCAGCTCCAAATATACTTAAATAGTGAGAACTAACTAAACTAAAGCAATTAAACAGAAAAAAATAAATAGATATAGCATTAAGGTGGTATAAGATATCTCAGTAGAACTTAGTTCTTTCTAGAAATGTATTAATTCTATATAAAGGATATTTAAAGGTGCTCAAGTGGTTTATATCATGGTAGTTGGAGGTCGACCTCCTGGGTGCCATTGAGCTTAGCAGGAGCTTGGCCAAGAAAGTGAATGATGAAAGTAATAGGCCCAAGGCATGTTAATAAATTAAAATAATTTTGGCATTATGGATTGACAGTTTATTTGATTTTACATTATTTCGTGGTTGCCATGGGAAACTGACACACTGAAATACTTTATTTTAATTGACATCATAGCTGAACTGATGCCAGTGACAAACAAGTTTCATTTGAGGAATGTGGGATCAGGTCTATTCAGATTATGCTTACCTTGCAACAAAGTTCAGCAAACATGTTTTTAAAAGCCCACAGAACTGTGACTAATTATTTACAATTAAATATTGGTCCTGAACCTGTTTTCACTTGCAGCAGTAGGGGACCTGGCTGTTGGAAAAAAATGAGACATTTGAGTGCTCCATAAAATAAAAATAATTGTAAAAGTTGATTCAGGTAGGCTCTTCCCTGGGACAAGCCTTGGATAATCACTCTACAGGTAACATAAAAAAAGGAGATGAGGCAGACAGTGTCAGGACTGTTACCCTGCTTAAGGTGAGAAGACAAGTACAGTGGTGTGAATGGAGAGTGACTCTTGAGTAGCAGCAATATGTGATGGACTCAGAGTCTACAACACTTAGCAGTCTGAGAGCAGTCAATAATACTATGTAGAAATGGTCTCTTTTCCTTACATGCACGCACAAATGAGATACCTGTTTCCCTAAATTTTGTTTGTCATCAAATGAAGAGACTAAGAGCAGGATAACACCTACAAATTTTGTGAGGGCTCTTGAAAGGTCACTGCTGAAGAGCTGAAGCAAATTCCTCTATTTCTGATTATCTGAGTTATGTCAGCAGCTGCTGGTTTCTTACACAGGTTTGAAAGGGAGCAAAAGGCAGTAATTATGTTGTGCCTTTTTTTGGGAACTGCTTGGTATCAGTACAAGTAATGTTGGATCCTGTACAGGGAAGATGGCTTCTTGAAGCTGTATAAAATAGAGCTTGTAAAAATAAATTGATGTAACTACATTTTTAATGAGCTTGCATGTTTGGTCAGTAATGGTAATCAGTAATGATTGTATAATATACTTAGACATGTACATGACATCTGGCTCAGGTTTGTGCATTACTTAGATTAAAGAATTAAATAAAAATGTAGTAAACATGACATACTAAAGTAAATTGAAAACTGGGTCATTGAGAGGTAATTGTAAAAGTAAAATTTCTAAGTGGATGTGTTTTTGATAAATTCTACAAAAATGCTGCATCTTCTGTAGTTGGAAGTATTTCAGTGGTTACCAGGAGGCTGTGTTCAGTTCTGGTGTTTGTACCTTAGGAAAAAAAGAAAGAATGCAAAATATAGCGCTTTAAAAGTTTAATAGGGTAAAATAATGGAAGAAAACAGGGCTCAGAATAAGAATGTGTAAAGCACTTCCTCCAGAAAGAGTTCAGAGTGTATCTATGCTTACGCTATATTTCAGTGGTTTTCCCCACAGGATTTGGAAATTGAACTCACGACACCAGCAATCTCAGTAGGTGTTGTTGGAGAAAAGGTCAGCTCCTATGACCTGAGAAAAGTCTTCAGGGAAGAGTTAAGGCTGTGAGTGTCTTTTTGACATAAGTGCCAAAGATGTGAAGAAGGCTTATGTTCATTATCTGAGAGTTTTGTGTTTCCTATGAACAAGAAAAAGTGGGTTCTCACAGCACTGGCTTTCATTAAGGTATTTTGGACCCCTGATTCTCTGAGAATTGAGAATTGGAAAAAGCAATCTTGTCACCTGGGGCAGCAAGTTCCCTGAAACATCAACACCGGAACAGTTGGACGCTAAACACTGGTGAAGATTGTGGTAAATGAAAAGCTAATTTTGTGAATTTAACACTTCACCTGTTTTCCAAAGGCTATTTTTTCCAGAAGACACCTGCAATGCACTGTAAAATTGGATGGTTCTATCATTTTGTTCACAGCTGTAAATGCAGTGGAGAGTGATGGCTGGAGTCAGGTGAGGTGGTTGCTTACAGCCTGTGATGCTGGTGTGTATTCAGCCAGCCTGACTGGTGTTGCACAGCAGATGACAGATAGCCATGTCGGAACAACCAGTGTGAGTGTGACATTTTCCCCACCAGACTACAGACGAGCGAGTTTGGCTGCCGGACATCCGAGCGAGCAGGTGGTACCAGTTCCGCGTGGCTGCTGTGAACGTGCACGGGACGAGGGGCTTCACAGCACCCAGCAAGCACTTCCGTTCCTCCAGAGGTGAGTTCTCCCTCATGTTGCCTGGTACTCACCTTCCTCCCACTCACACCTGGAGTGCAGCCTGATCTGCCTGCTTTTGTGGCAGAAAGTTTTTAACAGGTGGGTTTTTGAGTAGTTTTGCCGCTGACTTCAGAAACGGTGCGATGCTTGTTGGAAGTCAGCAAACAAATTACAAGTTGAAGTGTCATTATTCTTTTATCAGTAAGGGTCTGCATGAATAAAACTCCTTTGAAACATTCTCCACATGATTGGTATTAAACTGCATGACCCTGACCATTAAATATGAAAGAACTTGGGTTTCAGAGTGTTAATCAGAGAAGTTTATCTTTTTTTCTTTTTAGTTATGAGAAATATGTTATTGTCATATGTTTAGTAGAGTACTGGAATTTTAGTAGAGAAATTTAGTAGAGAACTGGTATCTAAGTAATTGTAGCAGCATCGTTTTGAGGGAACTTTAGACTCTCTTAATATAACTTTCCCCTTGCTAGCACTAGTTGTAAGTGCTTAAGAATAAAAAATAATATAAATGCAAAGCAGTGTGTTTATGTTCATTAGAAAGGCATGCTTGATGATCCACAAAGTATTGTAGGAATTTTTGTTCATAGTTCTGGTTTTGAAAGCTATGGGGTAATTAAATAACTTTGAAAATTACTTCTGTACCAGTGAGTGGTACATGGGGGATGGAGGAGATAGAAATGGTTCTCCCATCCTGTGGAGTTCCTGGCATTCTCCATGGTGTGCTTTTGACCAACATGAAGAAGAATTTTCCCAGATAACTCTAAGGCATAGCATAGGGGTTAGCACAGGCCAGAAACTATTCCCATTAGACAGATGATCTGGATGTGGTCACCCTCTCTTAAAGGCAGTCAATAATGCAGGCATATCCAGACCACGCTAGTCGAGTACAGTGCCAAAGAATAAGATCCAGCACTCTTCACTCTAGTAATAGAAGCAGTTTCTAATAGAAAGACTTGCTGTTATTTTAGTATTGACAGAATCTTTATTGTGGTGTAACTTTGCATACTTTGAGGAATGTACTTCCTCCTCTTTCTGCAGACAGAATATCTTGCAGTACAAGTGGTTGACATCTTTGGGTTCCTGTGTGGCTTTTAGCTTACTGTTTGGCCAGTCAGTCCTAGAAAAAATCTTATTGGAAGTGCATTTCTAGAGGCATGCAAATACTTTTGCTGGTATGGAAGGTTTAATCACTTACTGAATAACTCTGTTAGTCTTAATAATTTTTTTGGTACTCTAGCTGTATTTGTGGTAGGAAGGTTGGCTGGCATAGCTGTCCTGTTACTTCTGTGACGGCAAACCTTTTATGTATAGAAGAAGTATTATTTTAAGATATGTAAGTAGCATACCATTTCAGAAACATAAAATAATGCGTTACTTTGAGCTGTGTTGAGTTTACTGTAAGAACTCTTTAGCAGCAGTACCTCTCTATTTCTTGAACAGCACTTCAGCAGATACAGCAGTTTGTTGCTGAATCTGGCTCTAACTTTCTATTAAATTTAGATCCTTGACAGTTGTTTTACTGAGTTTGTAAATATTTTCCAACTGTTCTGCTTGAAACCACTATTACTGCAATTACAGAAAGGTATATCATGGTAGCACTGAGGTTTTGGCTTGAACATGACATTTTCAGGCAGGATTTGTATTACTTTCAAAAAAATTGGCCCCCTACTGAGTGTGCTAGCCATACTCAAAATGCCTTCTTTGGTAATGAATATAAGAATGTCCATGGTAAGTCATCCTGAAGCTCTCTTTAGCCCAGAACCTGACCTCAGCCTGAGGTGGGTTTCTGGATAACAGTGTAAGAGCAGGATAAGCACATGGGGGTATTTCTTCAGAATAGTCTCCCAGCTGGCAGTAATTTATGTTTCAGGAACTTGTGGTTTTGAAGTCATTGCATGAATACCAGTCCTCTTGTGGTCTCTGCAGCTACCCCTGAAGCACTTGCTGTCCTTGAGAACTGCTCACAGCTGTCCAGTGGAGGTAGAGAGCACTTTTAGGACTTTGTGACAAGGGCAGTGGGAGTCAGTAGTACCTCTGCACGCTCTTACCTAATAAACCAAAGTTTTGATAACGGCAGCAAGTATGTAGTCAGCATTCTTCAAAAGTCTTCTGTAACTCTCAAAATAACTGTTTTCAAATCTGAACTCCAGCCCTTGGCAGAGGATTGTGAATTGACAGACAAGCAGCAGGGAGTTCAGTTAGCTATCAGCTTCATAGCCCCAATCAGCCTATGCTGGCAGCTCATTTGGCCATTCTAGGGGCTGCGGAACTGTCAGTGGTTGTTATAAAGATGTCGAGTTTGCCAGATGAAATGCCTAGTCACTCTGGGTGACTCACATGAAGATGCTGCTAGGTGCTGACTGCTGGGAATGATAGTGGGATGCTTGGATTGGTGTCTCTGAGCCTCCATGTCCCCAGGTAGGCAGGCACAGTGGGAACAGCTATAGTGTCACACTGACATTTAATTACTACTTTGGAGCTCAGTGGGAAATGACAGCCCCTGCCTGGTAGAGAGGCAAGAAACTGCTGCTCAGATGTGCCTGGTTTTTTGAGTGCCAGAATCTACTGGCCCCTGCTGAGCTCCTACAGGCACATTTAACCTCCAGTTTGGAAAAGAAAAGTGGATTTTGGCACATCACCTTTGGACGTTTGCTGCCTCTCTGTGCTATGTTTGTGTGAAGCGTGGACAGAAATTCACATCAGTGTTTCACTTCACCCTGTTGTGCCAAGACCAAGAGAAGATTATTATCTTGGTTAGACTTAGCAGAAGGCTTCTTCAAAAATAAATCCTTTGATCAGGAAACATGACAGTAATTCCTAAGACAGTTTCTCACGCAAGATGCTGAACTTTTACCAATTGCTCATAAGTAATAATGAATAGAAAATTATTTGGGTTTTTTTTTCCCTTTAAAGGAGGAAAAATATGATATTTAATCTGAATCTAGGAAGAAGTGTAGCACCACAAAGTCTCTGTCATTAAATATTTTAAGATGTTAAGATGAATATTCAAAAATGTGCTGTAATTACTCAGAGAATTTTTGTCTGGTTACCACAATACTGTTTTATACTGTTTTATGTTTTTGAAAATGTAAAAAACATGCTCTCTATGTAGACACAGAAAAATAAGGTTTTGTTTTATTCAAAATGACGTTAAGTCTTCTGAGGTAATTTTCATTAACTTCTTTATCACTAAATAAAGCTCCTCATTTTCCAAAGTAAATTAACTTCTCAGTCATAAAAAAGAAAAAAAAAAAAAAGAAAACAAGAGTATTTCATCAAGCATTTCAAGTCACCGTTCACCTAGTTGTATTTTGAGGTCTGATCAACTGCAGCTTTTGATGCTCTTATGCTGTAAACATTTGAGGTGAAGGTTTATTAGCTCTTCTACACTGCCTTGTGTCTTCATCTAGGATGAAAATTAATTTGTTTGCATTCATTTATAAATAGTAAATAAAGTGACATGGCTGAGAATTTTTGAAATATTAGGCAGAGCTTTTTTTAAATGTTTATTTTTTTCATAATGAAAAGGAAGGATTTGCATGTGCTTCTCTGACATGACCCTTCACAGGGAATAGTGATGCTTTGTTTTGCCAAAATGCAGTTCCAAAATTACAAGATTCACAGGTTGGACTGTATCTGTCTGTGGCAGAGTGGCTGGAAAATCAAGTGAATACTGCTCTTAGAAAGTGGATGGGACTGTGCACATGGACTTATACATGGATACCGTCAGCTAGAATTGACCAAAATTTTCTGCTCTTTTGGCAGTGGTTTCCACTTCTGTATGCAGGGTTTTTATATTTTGTGTGCTTTCCTTTTATCTTTGGGTGGCAACCATTTGCAATAGCAACAATAAATAAAGGTAACTGAATACCTAACACAATATTTTTGATCCATAGAGATACAGGTATCTTTCTATTCATATTTTGACTGGCTCTCTCCAAGCTGTTTCTTCTGGAAGCAGGAGAGAACTGTTCCTACAATCCATAAATTAGTTTCCTTGGATGAAAACTATCATTTTCTTCCAGTAAGCAGGCACTGGATAGCTTACCCTAACTGGTCAGGAGCTGTTTGGCATTTGTAATACAATTTTTAATTTGTTGCATTTGGTTCAGAGTTCTTAGGCTACTTTTTTCCTAGCTTTTTATATGATGAGAATGAACTCTCAGTAAGACAGACTTCAGTTAACTCTAGGACTCAGTGTTAGGCATTTGTGTATTATATATTATTGGTCTGTAGGTAGGTACTGTGCCATTTCCAGGGACAAGGAGATCAACACAATGAGCCCAAACCATCTGACCCTTCCACCTCTGCTAAAGGTTTTTATCTTCACCATGAAGGCAGTTGCCAGCATACACTGGATAGATTGTCAAGCAAAAGGAAGCAGACAACATTGTTTCACAGCATATAAGTACCATGCTGGATGTGATTTCATGCATACATTACTGAGTGTTAGAAAAACCAGAACAGACACCCACTCATGGCAATAAAATTCTTTCTGTTGCTCCTTTGAGACCAATGATTTTTTTATGCTGTTGCACAGCTGGTTTATGTGTGCCATTTCCATCGGGCAGAGCCAGTCCTCCTGCTTACGCCGTGGAACTGTTTAATGGTTGGAAACTTGTCTGCAGAGCAGCTTCAGCACATTTTTAGAGTTGGAAGGTCTGATGTTTGAAAGATAGCAATGGGAAATCTATTTTAAGTCAGGAAAAATGCTCCATAAAAGACGGTTTAAATTATTGTCACACTTGCTCTCACTTTTACAACTCAGAATGAGAATTCTGATTCCAATGCCATTATTCCCCTCTCTGACACCTATTCCAAATCATTTACTGTTTTCACTACAGTTGCCACATTAAAAGACAAAGTGGATGCACTGCAGCAGCGTATCATGTGATTCACGTGTATAGCTAGCCCATACTCTTTTTTAAGGTTTTGCAAAAGTGTTTCCAGATACTATTGATTTAAAGAATTTTGGAAAATATAAACTGTTACTATGTTCACAAATATGAATGTGAGAAGATGTTGATTTTGAAATGGTGATTATATGAGGGTTTTCTTTCTTTCCTTTATTTGGAGCAAGAAATCCTCCCTTTTGGGGACTGGAGACAGAATTTCACTTGTAATGGCTGAGTAGCCAGCAAGACAGGAATTTAAGTCCTTTGGGTATTCTCAAGCCAAACACAATCCAGACAAATGGAGTACTTTCCCTATGTGCTGGAACAGCAGCTTCAGCCTTGACCTAATGAAGCTATCATTTCTAGCAGTGAGAAGCGATTTACTTGTCAGGCTGCTGAGACCAGAAGTTTTTTGGAGTTGAAGACAGCTGTCTGTGCCAAATTCTGGGATATATAGAATGACTTGTATTTTATTTGCATTGTCATATAAACTGCGAAGGAAAAGCTGTAACTAGCATCGCTCTTTCTGCAAACCAAAGAATTTGATTTAACACTCAGATAAATTCACGTATATAAAGTTTCAGTACTTTGTATTTGAAAAACTGGCAGCAGTTTCCATTCCAGTAATTTTACATCTGTGTATTTGAATTATACATGTGGGCAGTCAGTCAAAGGGATCACAGGTATATGAAGACTATCAGTAGAATGGCTATTAGCTTTATAGTTAGGTTAACAAACACCTTATGTAGTCAGCTTTATGATTCAGTACCAGTTATTGGACCTTGAAGTATTTTAGCACAAGTTGTATAGTGCTTTTAATATCTACGTGGACATAAGGGTAACAGACCACCTTGTAGAAGCATGACTTTTCCATTCAATATGCAGAAAAAATCAACTGATCTGTTATGTGCTAAGTGGCTGGCATGCATTGTAGAGGAGCATGCTCATAAACATGTCACAGGTTCTTTTTGGGTTTTTTTTCTGGATTCTTGTTTTTTTGGAGAGGCCTGGGGGATGTAGGGGTTTTTTAAATGCTTTCTTTGAAGGTGGAGTTTGGATTGTTTGGTTTTTCTTCATGTTAAGAGAGATCACATTATCTTACCCTACTATTCCTTCTCACTTGTCTGCTTTGCTGGTGAAACTAAATCCTTTCAAATGAAGAAACAATTATAATTATTGGGTTCTTAGCTTACAAAATGATCATTCTGTCACTTGTAATAGTGATGAGTGTCAGAGAAATACATCAAAATAGAGGAATAAATTATATAGTGGTATTGAAATACTTAATATGGAATGGATCCTAATCTGATATAAAATGCTCAATGAGTGTGTTAATATTTCAGGTAATGCACCCTAAATGTACAAAATATTTCACTGATGCATCCATACAAGCAGACAGGGCTTTTTTTTCAGTTGATTAAATGCAAAACTGTAGTAAGTTTTGTTTATCTTTTATATTTTGTATCTTTATAGCTTATTATTTTCTTAATCTGTCTACTAATTTTAATAAAGCTCATATAGAAAATGTGTTACTTTCAGTGTCTCACCTTTTCATGTCTGTTAGCTGCAGATCTCCTCCTTTCTGTCTTCTACCAACACCACAGTTCTTGTTCAAAGGCATTTTTGTGGATGACATTTGAGAGGCTTGCAAAAGAGTTTTTGAAGAAAGAGGGCACTCAGGAAAATATCTGCTATTGCTGAATTATTTCACATTTTATCCCTTCTAAGATGACATTCTTTCAAGCCTTAACTGTAAATTACCCAATGATTTCTAATGCAATGTTTGTATTCTCACACTGCAAAGTAGAAACACTAATAGATACTCTTTCAAATGCGGGTCAGCATTTCGTCTGCTGGCTTGACTGTGTCTAGTGAGCACAGGAGAAATACTGCTGATAAAGTAATGTTTTTAACAAACTGTGCAATTATAAAAAGTACAGGATGATACACTGGTGCTATATTTTATATATTTAAATGTAAATAAATAATATATCTTTTTATATTTATATATAATATTATAATACTAATATATATTTATATAATATATATATTTAAAATAAATAATACGTTGATTTCAGTACACACAGTTCTTACTGCTTTCTTTTGCTGGAATGAACATAGAAACATTTGAAAAGAAAGAATCTAAATTTGGTCATTTGCTTTTAGGCCTACAAAAAATAGGTGAAGAGAGCTTTAAAATGTTTTTAATCATAAAGTGCACTTTGTCCAAAGGAGCTATTTGATTTAACTTTTACATCTTTTTTTAAATGACTCTCTTTCTCATGTAGATGAAGAATGAAAACAAATGTATTTTATAGGTTGAATTATTTTTGCTTATATCTGAAACACTTTAATTTTATCCCATATGTTTTGTATACATAATGCATGATGCATAGCACTTCTGGGAGATACCCTGAATAATTCTCCTACAGTAATATGATCATGTTGCACTTCAGGTGATAAATGTTTTATATCCCTAATATAATGTCATATAACATAAAAAAGCCCCTAACATTTTAAATAAGTGAAAGATGAATGCTTAATAAATGTCTTAGATATGTGAATCATGATTCTGTTCATATTTAATTTACCTAAATTGCATTTTATACCTACCTATTAAATAATAGAAGTAAATGAAAAATTGTATGAGAGAATAGTAAAAACCATTTTGTTAATTTCTTCTTTAATTCTGGAATAAATAGTTTAGCATACTTTAAAATGGAGTGGTTGGCAACTTCACAGGTAAGGAAATAAGCAAAACAGCAGTGCTTCTCCAAAGCCAGAAAAAAAAACAAACAACTGACTTGCTAGTGGATTAAAAAACACAAGTGTGAAGTGAAGCATTCTTATTATTTGGAGATCGTTAAATTTCTAGAATTTTTAAGTATGCTTTGTAACTTTTATTGCCAAAAGTTAGGTTGAATTATGTGTGAGGAAACAGGGACATCCATTACTATTTAACTAAAATGGAATGTGTGAGGAAACAGGAATATCCATTGTTTTTTCAGCAAAAGTCCTGTTCAATAACAGGAGTATGTCATTATTTCACATCTGCTGATCTTTACAAGGGAAATGCTGTCTTTATTAATTCTGAATGTATCTTTTTTTATAAACTAAATGATGGAATTTTTCAGTGAGACCATTTATCATAGGAATTATCTGATGAATTAAGTATGCCTGGAATGTTTATTTAACAGCTCATTTACCATTATAAAATAATGCAGGTGAACCATACAGTAAATGAATGTCTGATGTCCCCTCCTCACACCTCCAGTTTCATTTCTGGTAAATAAGTAGTGATGGCTCATATGGCTGTAAGTTTGTAACATGTCCTAATTGCTAGGAATTTCCTTTACTTTTCTGATATTGTTTTAGCTTTGTTTGTTTGTTTGTTTTTGTTTGTTTTTGGTTTTGTTTGTTTAGTTTTTTTTGTTTTGGGCGGGGGTTGGGTCTCACTGCTTACTTCTATGTAAGTTTTCTTTTTGTGGTTTCCTTATATTTTGTCATGAATTTTTGGCTGCCAGACATTTAAAAAAGAGTAGCAATTATAAAGTGGTATTAAAAAGTAGGAGTTGGGAAAGAGCAAACTGGACTTTCAGAAGCTTTGTTGCGAAGTGTTCATTGATTCGCATTACTTGGGACCAGGATATTATGTAGGGAGTCCACAAGGAGGACATTAAATTCAATATTGGAAAAGATTCAATATTGAATCTTATTCAAACTCTGTCATGTGTCCTTGGCTCCAGAGTCAGCACAAAGACGACTGAAGCAATAATATCTCACTTGATATTGACCAGGAATTGAACTAGAATACTGAAATAAATCAAAGGAGTAGCTAATTGCTTTTTGACATTTTAAAAAAAACCCCTATAGATTTCTGCCATGGTGTAATATATCATTATGCTTTAATTACATTTATTCTAAGGAAGTGTTTATGTCCCATGGTGGTAGATATCAATATTAGAATTTTGAAGAAAGATTCAATGTGTCAAAACATAATTTTATCATCTGAGAATTATCTGGCAATGAAAAAATTCTCAATGTTTCAGCCATAGAGCTCTGTGATGACTTTGTATTTAAAGTAGTGAGTGACAGAAGGAAAACTGATAGTCTGGTACATTTTGATAAAACTTCATAATGCTTGTGAACTATCAACAACAAAGAATAATGACAAACTAAGTGGTTACCCGTAATTTTTATTTCAATAGAATTTCAATTTCTAGAATTTACAAGCCACATCAGTTATGGAGTGTCTTTGCCTGAATCTTCCTCAATGTATTTAGAGTGTTTGGTCCAGCTTGTGAATGCCTTGTAAATAGATGACGTGAAGATAAACTTTGCCTTACTGAAGATAGTTTTTCCCTTAGAATATTTTCATTTTTTTCTAAATTCTAGATCCGTCTGCTCCACCAGCTCCATCTAATATCAGGATTGCCAATATCAGTGCCAACAATGATGGGAGTGTAAATGCAATGATTACTTGGGATCTTCCAGAGGAGCCTGATATCCCAGTGCACCACTACAAAGTCTTCTGGAGCTGGACGTACAGCAAATATGTAATTCCAGCAAAAAAAAAGAGAAGGAAGATTACCAATGGGGTAAGAAAGAAATCAGTAACTGGGACAGAAATAAGGGGGTTTTTTTGACACAAAATAGAGTGTAAGTATAAAGTGTGTGATAAGTTCCAATGATTTTAGCCACTGGTAAAGTAATGGTCATAATTTTTAATATCACAAAGCCCATAGGCAATTTTGAGCTCTCAGTCTTTTTCTTACACTGTACTTGGGAAGAGAAGTAAACTTCTGCCTTAGAATACAGGTAAATGTGGTAAGATTTTTCATGAAAGATGAATGAAAAGTTAAACGCTCTTAGTCCTCTAAATTTAGTCTGAGTCGTACATCAGAAACCCCAGAGAATTTTAAAATTGACTTGGGTCTTTAATACCTTTCCACAGGGTACTTCCTACATACAAATAATATTTAAACAGGTCCATTAGAATATTACAGTAACTGAGACCAAGTTCTGACCTTGAATATAGGGAGATACAGGGTGTATTTTATAGAAAAGGCAGGCTCATACAACATATATTACTCCTGACTTGTGCTTTTTCTTCTGCATCATGTCATGGAACTGCACAGCAATGCCAGTGAGATTCAGGACACTCCAGATGCTGTTGCTAATCAATGGTCATATAAATATTGTAGCATCTTTTAGGCTAAAGAATGGCAAATGAGTGAACATTTAAAAAACAAACAAAAAAGAAAGGTGGAAAAGTCTTAATTGTTAAAGATCACTGAAGATTATTTTTGTTCAGTTTTTACCTTTATATGTAGCCCAACCCAAATAATTCCATACTGATTTCCATATGAATTCATTCTAGGTAGGCACTGAATTAGTTTGACTATAATATTGACACTGTTAATCAAGAGTTGTAGTCAATATGTCAGCTCTAAACAAGTAAAGATAATTAATGCTAAATAGTTTTTGGCAATCCCCTTTGTGACACATCCCAAGCGTTAAATATGGGATGGTTACCTTGGTACATGGTTATCTTTTTTACTCTGCATGGACTGTCAAACTTAAAAGGCACAAGGATTTCTAATGAAAACGTGGAGTAATATCTTCCACGTGGCATATGGACTAGAACAATATTTTTTATAAGTAAATCTAGGAAAAAAACCCCATAAGACTGAGAAGGCTAGACTCTTCTTTACAATATTATGTGCCTTGCCTTAAGGTGTGGGTTTTTGATTGCAGAATGATAAACCTAATCTTTTGTTTCCCCATTTTATACACTTCTGTGACATTGGAAACTGTATTTTTTCTATACTATTTTCCATTCTACACAGGAAAAGTGATCTTTCCAATGAGACGGTATTTTTGGTTAGTGTTTGTTTTTTAAGTTTTTATTTTCAATAGTTGAAACAAATAGAATGTATTGAAAAATGTATTAAATGCTGGACTTCAGCTATCTTCAGACTAGCTGTCTCTAGAAAAAAGTTTTCAATTGGTTTACTAACACAGAAATTGGGCAATAAAGTGCCTAAATCCCTTTGCTAAAATGGTTTTGGCATAAGAGAAAAACCTTGTTATATAGAAGAAGGCCCCTTAGGTTTTGCCTAAACAATAGGTTTGGAATTGCTAAGAAACTGCCAAAATTATGCAAACGTCAAGTAGGTTAGTATTTTTAAAATGACACAGAAGAACAGAGTCCAGTTAAAGAAGCTTTTTACAGAAAGGACATTTTGCTCTGAAATTTATATATGAGTTTTCTAACTTCAAAAACGTAGTGTGCCTAAGATAACAAGCCTGCTATTAATAAAGGCCTGTGTTTCAGCAATATTGTAACTGCTTTGTATATTTATTCTATTACAGGCCCAAAATTACGTGGTCCTGGAGGGGCTCCAACCCAACAGCAACTACAATGTAGAGCTGCAGGCAGTAACACGTTGGGGTCAGATACGCCTAAAAAGTGCTAAGGTTTCTCTCCATTTTAGCACGACTCAGGACATCAGGAATAACAGTGAGTAATCATACTCAAAACACCTGAATGCTTTCTCTCTCCTTTATCTGGAACTTGAATGTTTTATATAATGAGTTCTTAAATTTTAAAATACCATTTTCTTAAAGCGTTCCATAGCACAATGATCATCTCCTGGTCAAGTTGAGTAACCTTCTCATGTTAAATTTCTTATTTAAAAAGTGGTGACAGTTTTTGCCTAATCCTTTGACTTAGATTCTACTCACCTAAAATAAACAGTTGCAAAGAAAATGGAAGCCTTTGCATAACTGTAGTGTTCATTTTTTTTAGAATCAGTATAGGTAAAAATACTGTTTCTAAATGGATGATATAAATTTTGTGTGTCTTAACTGGACAGTATTAACCTGCAGTGTTTTTTAAAATGCTGTCTATTTTCAGTAGACCAATAATTCAGATTCTTGGAACACGAAAACTTGTGTCTACTATGAATTGATGTATAAAATGTTGACTCTTCTTTTAGGGAATCTAAAACATTCCATGTCTGACAACCATGCATTCTCAAAATGTAGTACACATAGGACCCGCATTCAAATTAAAAGCTCAAGATGTTTAGATATTAGGTTATATATTGTTAAGGTCTTTAGAACCTCACATGCTAAGTAATATAATTACAAACTGTATCTGAATCTGGCAGAAAACCACGATTCTTAGCCTTGTTTAAATGCTATTTATACATTTATAGTACAATACTGAATTACTGCCCCAATTGCTGATGGGTTTCTGATTAACTAATACAGCAGAGTTCTGAAATAAGATGTTAAAGAGTATGATTTTAATTATTCTGCCATGACTTCATTTCATTTTCTATTCATTTACATTCTTTCTTTAAAGTACTCTCACAGTTTAAATTTGTAGCCATTTTCATAAGAGAACTGTAATTACTTTCAACTGCTATTGTTGCCATATTCTGTTTGGGTATACATAAAATATTGTAATGTGGTTGTTAGCTATAACAGACCTTCTTATCTGTGGTTGCTTCACATATTAATGTACCAAGAACTAAAAATAAGCTGAAGTATCCTTCTTTATCCCATATTAAGCTAATATTTGCTACTTGTTTGGGCCATCTTGAGAGACAGCAGATAGTCAAGTTTTCATCTCTTCCATACACAGAGTCTTTGCTTCAAATCCATACCAGAATATCAGCTTGAATCTCCAAAGCCTGTATATTAGGCAAGTTAAATCCTCAGTGAAGCCCAGTGTAAGTGAATATAAGAGTTCTGCTTTTTCCTTATTGGACCTCCTAGATTGTACCAGTGCTTTTTTTCATCCTCTAGAAAAGTAGCCTAGTTTGCAGGACTGTGCATGATATCAAAATCTTCTTACAGTTACCACATCAAGTTCTTCTTCCTTTTCCATATGTAGACAGGAGATGCAATAGAGGAAAAAATAACTGTGGGAACTGGGTGCTTAATTCCATACACTGAGCCATTGAGCTCCACTAGAAGCATACCATTGCTGTTTATGAGAGACTTCAAATTTTGCTGATTCTTTTCCTAAGAATTTTTTGTGGGGTTTGCTACTTCTTTTCTTCTCTTTTTTCCTCCCTGCAAAGTTCACTAGATAAATAAGCAAAAATTTTTTTCCTGCACCCTTCCCCAATCTCCTGCTCTTTTGATAAAGTTTCTGTGAAGTTCTGGCTCTCAGTGCTAAACTTTAAGGTATGTAGTTTTCGGCCCAGTCATCTTGACTGTCATGTCACCACGACAACACAGCTTCATGGAAGATTCCAACTCACAGCTGAGTTTAAGTTAAATTAATCCTGACGTTGAGGTTTTGGCTGTCTGAGGTTGGTCTGTGTCCTGCTAAGTGGGAGAAAATTCTATGTGCCATTATATACAACTAGCCAAAGAGAAAATAGGCAAGCTTTTTAGGTTCTTAGTCTCATTTTATTATTAGTAGAGCTTTATAAATGTTTCCATCTTGGGAGCAGGGATAATTAATCAATTGACCTTTGTCATACTTTATTGGTACTCCTAACATTAGGTGAGACCATCATAATCTTTAAACATGATAGTAAATAAAGACTTTCCATATTAAAAAAAAATTTAATTACTCAACTTTTACACTGAAGCTGAGTAATTGAGATGTGAGCATGTCATTTTTTTGTACTGTTCTGTACTTACTGTGAGGAATCCTTCCACAGGTAGGGCTGTGTTAGCTCTCCATGGCCTCACTAGTGTTCTGACTCTCTTGGTCTGTATCACCCCTGGGTGAGAAGAAGATCTTTGTTTCAGTTTTCTCTCTTCAAAACATTTTTCAGAATCTGATGCAGGTCACATCTGAGTTATTACTTATAAATCCTCTACCAAATGGAGTTAATTTATACCTCACCTGTGACTTGGCTGCTTTATCATTTTCTGTCTGCTGCGGTGGCACCTCTTTCCTGTTGTTGTCACAACTAGATTTAAACTTATGTCTAATTAGTACAGACTTTCTAATGCCTTGTGCTGTTTTTTGCTTTACTGGGGGGCCTTTTTGTACTAAAAGGTTCATTAATTGTTGTATTGTATTTTAAACTAGAGTGAAACTATATTGGGAACAACATCTTTTTAATCTCGTATACTTCAAGAATTTTAACTGTTCAAATTATGAACATCCATTTATTTAATGATCAGTATTTTATTTTTAACTGCAAATCAGTACCAGCTAAAACATACATTTTTTTAGAGTATTTCAGTAATACATTTATAGAAAATCTGAGCATCCCTTCCCATAAAGCAGTGAGGTAAAGGAGTCAAGATTCTTTGAACCTAAACCACTGATGTCACACATTTTAATTGATGGAGCACTCTGCTAAGAGGTATATTTAAGCCTTTTAGGATTTTTTTTAAATGGCTAGATTATATTTTACATAGAAAAACAAGTAAAAACTACTTCTAGAGGAGATGCAAGTTTATCTTCCATATCTTACTCAGGTACAGAGATAGTCCTGTTTGACGTACTTCCGAGAATACTTAGAAGCAGATGGAAAAATATTAAAAAGAAATAAAAAAATCACCTGAAATATTATCTAGGACATGACATTCAAGGCTTATCTTTATTTTGGGACTTCCATGGCCATTGGGAAGTAATTCCAGAAGCAACATGCCAATTTTGCTTAAGTCCCACTGTCAGATGCTCTGCTCTGTGTGGAATTAAGCTCTGGTTTTTAGGTGTCTGGTCCTATTGTCAGAGTAGTGATAGCCCATACCCCTCGGAAGTAATTTAGTCCTACACACCTCTGTGAGCTTTGACCTCAGCCCTCTGGCATTACATTTCCCCACATTCAGAAATACATTGCCTCACTATATTTGTGTGCTTCACTTCTGGGAAATGTAGCAAGATTCTTGCTTGATCTTTATATAGAAGTATTCCAAATTGGTGTCCTGGTTTTTGTGGAAGTGGAGCAGACAGAGAATAGCAAAGCAGAGATTTAATAAAATTAAAATACTTTAAATTGAGGAATACCTAATTGGTTTTAGTTTGTACTCCTCTCAATAACTTTTTCATTTCCATAAAGGTAGTAGCAACATTATGGTTACCTTAAGAAAGAATTTCATGAAGTTTGGTAGTAATTTAAAACAAACAAAATGAAAAATTGTATCAGATTCAGCAAAGGGCTGAGAAAGTAAAATTTGGCCAGAAAGCAAGTAAGTTTCAATTGAAGCTGCATATAAGGCAAAATATTCAAGTTTATATGTTTCTTGTGACAGTTATTGAAACCTGAATCTTGCCCTCTTTCTCTCAAGTATATTTAGTTTTAATTTAGGTGTAATATTTAATTAAATTCAGCTTTTTTTTTTTTTTTCTTATAATCTGATCCTCCTAATTGGATCAGATACATTTGCAAATGTGCAATGAAAAGTGCAGATTGAATTAATGCTTCTTTCTTTTCAACTGAGAATATCTGTAAGTACTGTCAACCCTGCTAAATGTTGATAAATTTTTACCAAACAAAATGCTTGATGAGGGACATCCAATTGCAGTTGCTTGTTGGTAGCAAGGCACACAGCCCCTGGGAATTGCTGAAGGAAAATTCTGCTCTTGCAGTGTTTTCCTAAGCATTCACCATTCACTGTTGGGAACAGGAAAGTGGGCAAGACAGATCTCTAATCTGACCACAGTGTTCTTATACAGCATACCAGAGGACTGTATTTACTTTGATGTAGTAACCATGTGTGGCACTGTGTGGGTTACATTCAATGCTGTCCTTGGATTTTGTGCATATTCAATCACTGCGTGAATATGAAGACTGAGAAGTATTACAGAGAACTACTGGTAGATATTGTGCATGTTTAAAAAATCTTTTGTGTTAACATTTCTTGTTCATGGCAATAAATACATACATAAAATAAATACAGTCCATTTCCTTATTACTCTTCAGAAAATTTACAGAGCATTTCCCTGTAAAAACATACTTGTCTTTTTGGTCACTTTCTAAATTTGACTGAATTTCAAACAGGTCATTTTTCAACCACTCTGGACAGTTAATTCTTTATTTCATTTAGGTAAGAAATGGAAATAAGATCATTTGGAATAAAGATACTATTATTTTCTGAATTTCAGCAAATTTGGCATAGTCATTATACAGCACTGTAGTTGACTGAATAGTTTCCTGATTATTCTGTGTATTGCAGAGGAAAGGACATCTGCTGGGAAACTACAGAAAGGAATGGTAGATCCTTACCCAACCTTTCAAAGAAGGAAAACCACTCGTTTTCTTAAAATTGGAACTCCCTTCTATCAGGACAATCAACTTCAGGTCAAAGTCTACTGGAAGAAGACAGGTTTGTCAAATTTTGCTGTACTATTTTATTTAAGGAGGACTCATAATCCATCTCAGAGTTGTAAAATATTAACATAATAAGTAATTAATTGTTGAATCCTACACCCATCCTTCATCCCTTCATATTCACATTAGAGGGAAACATTGGGTCTCCTCTTTGTGTTATGTCTGTGTATATGTCTTACAGAAGGAAATTACATGAATCAGCTGCCCAAAAATTATAGTCAGTCATGCTGGGACTCTGAATCTTCACAGAGCTGAGACAATTTTTATTTTGGTAGAAATTACCTCTGTAAAGTTTTAAATAGCAGAATTTGGCACTACCCACAAGAGTTTTGAGGAACATATGAATGGTTGGCTTTATGCCAAACTTCATCAATCACCTTGATTTAGAACAGGATGAATGGTTGGTCACAACCAGAAAACATCTTGAAGTTAGTTTTCTTCTAGGCTGCATCCTTCTGGTTTTCAGAAAAATCTTAACAATAATTTTATGGTTTAGTCTTCTAGTCAAAAGGAAAATGACATAAATTTAAAGTGTCTGTTAATATTCAGAAATCAATGAAGGGATTTTCCTTTCTTGTCCTCCAAGAGCATATAGGTTGCTCCAGTTTGGCTATAACAGGTTAATATGCTGTTATTTCAAAATGTGCTTATGCTGTTCATTTTTTAACTTGGAGCAATCTACATGTGTATCAATACCACTAAATTGAATTAATTCAATTTCTGTGCCTAAAATAAAGGGCTGTGAAGTGGATAGTCACATTTTCTTCTTGAATTTTTCAAAGAATTTCAGAAATATTTAAATGCTTTTGGGTTTAGGTGCGTGTGGCAGCACCCTGAATGAGGACAGGCTATATAAATGTTCAGTTATGCTGTGCAACACAGGAATATGTCACACTGGATATTATGGATTTTGAGAGGTATCCTTTGCTTCTCATCCTTTGCCTGCCTTTTTGGATGGTTACCTTCCAGGTCTTGCCTGCCTTTTTGGATGGTTACCTTCCAGGTCTTGCTATGCCAGTTACTTTCAAATCCATCTTTATTCCTCCCTAAAACCTGCAAGCTTTTGTTCAGCTGAGTACATGCACATTTTGAATATTTGTCCCTGTCTTGGCTATGCTAGTTTTTTGGGGTTTTTTTCTTGCTTTCCCCATCGTATTTCATCTTTGGGTTGCTTCATGGAAAGCTGGAACAATTTAAAGTTTAAATAAAGGTTGATGAAATTTTCATTGGGAATATTCAGTTTACCAAAAAATGTGTGTTTTGTTATCCAAAGTGAGATTTATATATTCTGAGCTTTGTCAGGACTGATCACCTTAAATTTTTTAGCCTCTTCAAGTGAGATGTCAACTCATTGTCCAAGCTCCTTTTATTGTTAGAAAAGAAAAACAGGTGACTTATGAAGCAATTCATCCCCCACAGCAGCAGAATTGCTCTCTGGAGATGCCTCTCTTTTTTACTGAGAACAGAGGGGACCCTAGACAGCTCATTTGTGGAGAGCTTAGAGATGCCTAACGACTCTCTGTGAGCTGAGGTTCTTTCTTGGCAGTCTGTGCTGAAAAAAATGAGGGACAGGATTCAAAGATGAGGAGACAATGATGTCTCCCACAGGCATCAGACAAGGTTGTGCAACTCACAGTCTGCAGGCAAGATACTCAGCCCAGTAGAGCAGTCAATCCTGCTGCAGCTGTTTTCCTGCCAGCCTGCTGCCAGAAGAAAGATCATGTGTCCTGTGACCAAAATGCCAACACCCCTAATGGCACTCACCTTGTGAATAGTTTGCCAAAGTTAGTTATACTTAATGGAGGGAAAATCCTTCACAGAACACAATATTCTTGTTCCAGCACAGATACTGTGAATTAGTTGTCCACTATATATAATGGTGTTATAACACAGCTATTGAACTTAGAGGCATTGTACCATAGAAACCTAAGTGTTTCCATCTAAATCTGGAGCTGAATCTCACTGTCTGCTACATACCTGAAAATGTCTATAAAAAGAAATAGGGTAGTCAGCATTGTTATAGAACTCCTAGTTTGGAAATAAGAGGATTTCAAAGTGATATAATTTCCTGAATTGGAGAATGTCAAAGACAGCTGTGTCACAGATCTGTCAAAAATGACATGGATGTACATGCTGTCACCTTGTGCCAGGGGTGTACTTGCTGAGTTGCTGACTGTACAGCTGACTCATCTTGTGTGGAGCTGTGTGCATTCAGTTAGATATGAGGACATCCAGAAACCCATTCTGGCCCTGGCTGGGGGGGCAAGTTCTGTGAGGCCCACTGAGGTGTTTAGGTACCTGCCCTGGCCATGAAGTGGAAGATTCCTTCCTCTTTCTTGCAGAACAAGCAGTGATAGCAAAGGTGTGTGAAGGGGGCAGAATATGGCAGTTCATCACACTTACCTTCTTTTTTTTCTTTTTTGCAAAGAAGACATCAGTATTCTGATTGACAGCACACGCAGTAACACAGCAGGAACCATTGCCATTTTAGTGTGGAACTAAAATATAGCCAATTACCTGCTCCCGAGAAACCAGCAGCTTCTATAAGCTCTTGCAAGAGTTTGGAGATCATGTAGTGCATGGATGAGGTACTGTAAATTTGCTAGTAGCAATTTACTGCAGAGCAGGTCTGTGTGACTGTGCAAGGAACACAGCAGGAAAATCACATTGTCTTCATGAAAAACAGCAGTTACTGAGACAGCTGTGCTGGGAGCTGTACCCACACATCTTTCACCTTTATGAACCGTACTAGATAGTGTTTAGGGAGTTGTAGGAGGTAGTAGAGTGCAGCAACTATAATAGGAAATACTGAGAGACCTTACTAGAGCCTGCTTAGTGGCATGACATCTATATTTATTGCAGGTAGACAATCAGAGTTCAAATACTTCCTGACCAAAAATTTTACCTATTTGTCTCCTACATGGTGGGTGAACGCAGAAGTCCCTGTTGATTGCGCTAATATTCTCATTTTTGTGTAGTTTGCTATTAAAAATCAGCACTTTTTTGGTGGAGAAACACAGCCATTCTGTAGTCCTAAATTAGAATGTATATCTTGAAACCAGAAAAATTAAGAGGCCAGCATGAAACCATGTGAAATAAGTAGGTTGATAAGCATAAGGATTACCATGATAAAAAGAATATTCAAGAAATAAATATGTCAAGCTTAAACATACTGGACATTTGTAAATTGGTCAAATTTCACATGGTTGTGTAATAGTCTTGGCTTTGTCTGACATAGTTTTCAAGTATTTTTGGACTTTCTGTGTTAGACTTCATGACATGAACAAGAGATGGTTGCAGAGATGATGAAATGTTATTTAGATTTTGGATGAGCTTTTTTTAGATGAATATTTATCATAGAAGTTATCACAAAATCACAGAATTGCTTGGTTAGGATGGGATCTCTGGAGATGATCTAGTCCAACCTCCCTGCTAAGGCAGGTTCACTTGGAGTAGATTGCACAGGATCATGTCCATACAGGTTACAGTGTTCTGTCACTCTCAAAATAAAGGACTTTTTCCTCATTTAGATGAACTTTTTCAGTTTCTGCACATTGTCCCTTGTCCTGTCACTGGACACAGCTGAGAAGACTGTGGCCCCATCTTCCTGATACTCATCCTTAAAATACTTGTAAGCATTGATCAGATCTCCTCTCAGTCTCTATTCTTCAGGCTGAGCAGGCCCAGCTAACTCAGCCTTTCCTCATGAGGGGCTCCATCCCCTTAATCATCTTTGTTCCTCTCCACTGGACCAGCTCCAGGAGCTCTGTGTCTCTCTTGTCCTGAGGAGCTCAGAACTGCCCACAGCACTCCAGATGTGCCTCAGCAGGGCTGAGCAGAGGGGCAGGATCACCTCCCTGCTGGCAATGCTCTTCCTAATGCCCCCCAGGATCCCACTGGCCTTCTTGGCCACCAGGGCACACGGCTGGCTCATGGACAGATGGTTGTCCACCAGCACCCCCAGGTCATTCTCACAGAGCTGCTTTTCAGCAGATCAGCCCCCAGCCTGTGCTGGTGCCGAGGGTTGTTCCTCCCCAGGTGCAGGACCCTGCCTTTGCCTTTGCTGAAATTTACTGAACTTTGTTCCACCCTATGGTTGCCCTTGTTTTGCTGAAATAGTTTCTTTTAGCTGTAATGAAAAGTTTTAATAGCTGCTAAAACAGCAATCTTTCTCTTAGTAAGAACAGAGTTATTACTTTTCTGTATTAACAACTGCTCAGAATTTTTATTGTAATCCTAATTCAGTGGTCATGCCATTCTGTGCAGACCAGAGATTTTAAAATTTTTTAAAAATTTCCTTCTAAACCAAGATGGCTCTCTAAAAGAGTTTTTTACTGTGTCCCAACACTGTAGCCTCCCAGCATACTGCAGATCACAGAAACAGAGGGAAAGACCTGTGTTGATTGCTTATATCATTAAAAGAAACACAAACATGCTCCTTAGGTTGTTTTAGATTATTTATTTATTTTCATTGGTCCCATTTTAGCAGAGAAACTATTTTGCTTTTGAATTTGAATCATTTTACTTAGTCTAAAGAGCTAAATGTAGGTCAGAATCATAGAAGAATTTAAATGAGAAGGGAGGGACTTCTGGAGGTCAGCTGGTCCAACCATCTGCTCAAAGTCAAACTAACTGAGGTTAGATCAAGTTATTCAGTTCTGTCTGTAAGGCCCTGTAACAGATACTGACACTGTTTTTTCAATGAATTTATCCTCTAGCAATACCAGCCTGTAGAGGCCATCTAAGTTTATTGCAGTGTGCCTTAGGATTTACAGAAGGTATGGTGGTGTATCTTGACTATTCAAAGGTAGTTCTTCCATGACTGAAGATCTATTCTTCAGTGAACTTTGCCCCTAGGAAGGCAGTGCAAAGAACACAGTGATGACATCAGGGCCAAAGTTCTCTATTTTTATATCATCCTTCTGAATAGAATTCATCAGACCTCTGTTCTGTGCAACAGCTGCACCAGAGGAGGTATTGCAAACTATTACCAAACTTACTTTGTTATAGAGCAAAGGAGTGACTGCATATCAGTACTCAGAAACTCAGTGTTTGACTAAAAGTCTGAGTAAAGGGATGGATTTCCATATATATGCATCATAATGTGCCACAATTTGGTAAGCAGGAAAGACTTATCTGGGCCTGTTCTTTAAGTGTCATTTCTTAAGTCCCATTAACTTTAGCAAGCATAAGGCATGAATGGAATCTAGAATCTGGACTTTACATTAAAATAAAGCTCTTTCTGAAATAATCTTTCAGTTTGCATACTTGGGTATGATGGCAGTAATCACTTCAGGATGTATGCTAGCAAAAATTCCTCCACACTTCAAGCAGTACAAGGTACTTAGCAAATGCACATGATGTTGCCAGACAGAGTCAACCAAAAGCATGTTGCATATGAATACAATAGCTTCTTTCTGAAGGAAAAAAATGCCTTTTCCTTGCTGCCTTTCATTTATGCCTGGGATTAGAGGAACGGTATGTTCCTGAAACAGCATGAATCCCCCTCTTGTAAATGAAAAGTAGAATGTGTTCCATGGCCAGATATTTTGGCCATCTTGATGTGTGAAATTAGAAATTGTCAAGTAGTGAAATTAAACAAATCTCTTTTAACTCCTTGGTGCTGAGGTCACAGAGTACCATCCATTACCAAAAATGAAACCCCTCTTTAAAGGGATTAGATACTTAGGATGATTAAGAACCTCAGTATTTTGTGCAGTAATCAAGACTGAAAGTGTGAAAATAAAAAGATGCTTAAGTTTTCTCTGTTTTTCTGTGGCTGGGCAACTAGAGAGGTGAGTGTTGGACTTAGCTGAAAAGCCTCCAAGTTGTTGCAAATCTGTGTATGAAAATAAAATTTTGCCCACAAAGAGAAGGAAAAAAATCCCACCTTCTATGAACTCTCTGCATCAATTCTTATCATTTGCTGCAATAATGATAATGCACTAAAGTACCAGAATGTAATTTCTTTCCAAAGCACTTGTCACAACAATATTTCCTAAGTCGTTACTCTGCCTTCACTACCATTTTTTCAGTGCTTGTTATTTGATTATAATACAATTCTCCTTGCTTAGGTAAAGCTTTAGTTTCCTTTTCTTTGAATTAAGTCTATGGGCATTTACTTCACCCTGTTTAAATTAAACATTTTAAGTACTTCTAGATATTTAAAATAAATATATCTGCCTCTTGGTTTTTCTTAAAAAAGACAAATATTTAAAATACATTAAAACTTGGCTTCAGGCTTCTTTCTTTGTGTTTCTCTAAATGCTAAAGTAGAAGAAAAAAAGAATATTTAAGGCAGGGAAAGGCAGAGAATCCTCCATTGTCTGATAAATCAACCAAACAAGAATAATGAATTAAATTACAGAGAAGAATAAAATGCAGGGCATGGCAAAGCAAATAGAGAGCTAACACAAATGCTTTTAAACCTAGATCTTAGGAAAACAAAATTAACTTTCACTTAGTTCAGAGACATAAATGAAGTGACTGTGTGTGCCGACTCTTTGTTTGTAATAAGGTAGTTCATATGGCAGGTTTTTAAATGAAAGCTTTCCCATTGATAACACATATCAAATGGCCCTTTCTCTTGGAAGTAGAGCATTAAATGTAAAGAAATTCTTCATTGGCAGTTGAAGTTTCCATCTCTTGCTGTAAAGAATTCTTTAATTTTTGCTGTACTATAATAATTATATAATTATTATATCTATATATTATTATATCTATATTCTATTATTAATTATATTATATATTAAATGATATATAATATCTATATAAAATCATATAATAATATATAATGTATTATAATAATTACAGCAATAAAAATTGCTGTAAAGAATCTTGCTGTAAAGAATGCTGAAGCATTATTTAGTTTGGTACTAGCTGTTGCACTGGGCAGATTAGTTTTTGAGCAGCTGGCCATATTCTAATTATTGATATTCAAGCAGTAAAATACTTGTACTTCAAGATATCACTGTGGTCCAGATGGTTCTTTCAACACAATGACCTGACTGTTAATTATAGTGAAGTATACACTAATATATTGCCCTCAGACTTCCAGGAGAATACAGGGACTTTGTCTCAGCTGTGGTTGATTGTGTGAGTATGCATAATGTGAATTAGTACTTAGGGATTTAATTAGTAAAGCTGGCTCTAGGCACAGGACTTTTCAACTTGATCACCTCTTCAGAAATACACTTAGATATAAGTAGATATTAGAGAATTTGCTTTTCCACATGTGCTACTCCTGAGTCAGATACCTGTATCTTATGGGCATTTGTGCCTGGGAGGATGGGTAGTGATGTGAGCTTTCATTATCATGGGAAATTATTCTGGAGTTAAAAGAGTATCCTGTCAGAAGTATCTGTGTGGTTCCTACACCTCCCTAACTTTGTCTTTCTCCTTTATTTTGCCTTAATGTAGTTTCAGGAAAAACTTTCTCTGCCTTTTAAAAAAGAATGTAAAGGGGAGCATCTGACCATCTCCAATTTTGCTTTATTTTTTACTTTATGAAGTGCCTGTAACACTGGTTTCTGTCCAAATGTGAAATGCTTACAATACTTAAAATGTTACTGGTGGGAGTCATGAAAAACATCAACCACAAATAATAGAATTTGGTAGAGCAGATGGTTTTCAAATTCTCAAATAGTCTGCAATTGATTAGAGGGGCCAGTTATAAAGTTTTAAAATGGTATTTGCAATGGTGGCAACCTCAGTGGCATCTCCCCTTCAAATGGGACAATATTGGAAAGTGTGTTCAAAGGCACAGTTTACTGCATTTCTTCATGATTTCACAGGCAGAACAGAAAACCATTACTTGTTGCTTTGCACTTGCTTCCAAACCTCCATACCTTTCAGGTAGGTGGTTAAAACTCCTGGTATGAGAGATTTAGAGGCAAGTTTGTCCAACTGCTAGTCTCAGGAATGTAATTGGAATTGATTCAAAGTCTGCCAGGAAATCAAATAATCACAAGTCAAATCAGAACTACCCACTGTGTTCCCAGAGCACAGACAGCACAGAACACTGGTTTTACTTAAACAGGCACCTGTTGATGTTTGCTGAAGGCTGTACTGGACTGGTTTGTACATTTGTACACTTTGTACATTTAAACCAATTATTGTTTAATTTTAAAATTTATGTAGTGTGGGCAGTGCACGAGTCCTCAGTATGACCTGAATCATACTCCAGAACACCTTTAGTCATTGTGAAGGTGTTTTTAATTTGACTTACTTTATGCATTTAAAAGAAGTCTTCTGTTTATTCTTAAATTTAGTAACTGTTAGAAATGTAATTTATTTGATTTATTTTGAACTTATATTAAAAGTTTAAATAGAAATGTAATTGCAAATTACCTGGACAATTATGATTTCAATCCAAACATAGACCATCATTAGATGGAATGCAGTCGGACTGCAGATACACATTAAATATTTCATTGCAAAATCATTTATCAAGACTTAATCCACTTGAAGGTACTGAAAAAATTAACCAGCCAACTAATAAATAAACTCTTTCCTGATTTTTAATTTTTCAGGAAAAAATACATTTTCAAAATCAGCATCTTTATCTAACTTCAACATGTCTATGTCTGACTAGTACAATTTTCTGGATTTCTAATTACTTCCTGAGTATTACTGCAACATATAAAGTTAATTATTTTAACAACAAACACAGTACTTTACATATGCATGCATACATATACAGTATCTTTAAATGTGTCAATGGCAATGTCTGATGTGAGGCAGGCTCGATAACTGAGGGGTAAAATGGCAAGCTTTTCACCATTCAAGTATGGAATCACAGAATATTCTGAGTTGGAAGGGACCCAGAAGGATCACTGAGTCCAACTCCTGAGTGAATGGCCCTTATGAGGAACAAACCCACTACCCTGACTCTGTTAGCACCATGCTCTGACCAGCTGAGCTCTTCCTCTCCTTTCCCATAATAGGTCATATTATGTCAAAGCTATCTCACAGGCTTGCACTGCCATACCTGGAGCAATCCTACCATTCCTACTGTGAGTAAAAGGTACTGAGGTTCAGCAGTTTACAAGGTGCTTCTCATGAGCTATGTGCTAATAACTGCTCATGAGTGCCCTCTTAGCCTGCCTAAATTATGGATAAAGCACTGATCCTATGATCCAGGGGAAGTTAACCTATCAGCTGGGAATCATCATGCTTATGGTGAAGGTGGTTTAAACTAATGAGTGTCCTCTTGTAAACTGGGTCAGTTTTCCTCCACGTGCCTCTTTTTAATCTGTATTCTTAATTAGCTGGTTTATAAGGTGGCCGTAAAACCAGTTGCATAAGCACTACAAATAGGGGAAGGAAACTGGACTATTTGAAGGAATAGCTAGAGCTGGAGGGAAAGAAACCAAAAAAAGGGGTGTCTGAAAATGAAATTGTAATCTAATTTTTAAGATGACCCATGTATGCAGCTGATGTATAATGAGAATGAGTTGTTAATACCAGTTTCTTTTGCTCCTGTGACCATAAACTGGATGTGAAAATATCCATAGCAGTTTAGACCAAAGATCCTGCCCAACAGGTGTTCTGTTCTTGGCAGCAGCCAAAAGCAAATCAAAAGGAATAGGGCAAGAGTGTAACAGTATTTCTGCATATTATTGTCCCAGCTTCAGACAACTTTGAGTTAGTCAAAATTCCTGAGCCCAGTGTGATTTTTCACTGTATTTATTCCCTTCTGATGCATTTATCTTCACAATAATATCCAGTGTCCTGTGAGGATCACCAAGTTTCAGGGCATCTGAAACATCCTGAGTGATAGAGTTACAGAGTTTCAAGTGCTTGTTCTATGTAGAACCACATTTTTTTGTTTTGTTTTGAAGCCAATTCTTCTACATTTATATGAATCCTGATTCTTGCTCTGCTTACCTAGTCTGTATGAACATGGTTTTATAGATACTTAACCTGGTTTTGCTCTATTTCTCGTAGATGCATCAGTCTTTAACTGCAGATTTAGAAACTGCGTATTGATACCATAAACTTTTTGATACCAGTTCAGCAAAGCAGCATCCTGGTATGGTGTTCTATAATGCATACCAGGAAAGTCCAGTTTTGGATCTCCATGGATCACTGTACATGCATGCAAACCCACCCATATATGGCTTTTGCATGAAGTCTGAGAGAGAAGGGAGTAACTGGTGCATCCCTGCATCTCTTCCCACTGTGGAATTAGGGGCACGATGAGTCTGGAGCTGGGAGAGATTCCAGGATTACTTACCCTCAATATAGTGGATTTACCCTCATTATAATCTGCTTGTCTAAATTATTGTCCACGTTTTTCAGTACACAGAAGGCTAAAGTTAATGGTAGAGTACCTGGTGACATTTTCAGTGTATATATATATAACCTTAGTGAGCCTTGGACTTGTTTGTTTGGTTTTTTTTTCTTTTTCATTAAATTCAGGTCTGGGATGCTTAGCTGGCTTTGAAAATCTGGCTATGAGGGAGTAATGTAGAAGGCCTCTATTCAGGCTACAAGCAGCTATTGTGAGACTTGGAGCTTACAAGAGGCAAATTTCCTTGTAATGGAAAACCAGAATGAGATACTGTTGAACTCGCTTTGTATAGGATGTTGTGTGTGGGAAAATAAGTAAGGGTAGAGGTAATCCGGCTTAGAGATGATCCCAGGATTAAATCCTTCAATATAAACATCTTCAAACCTTGAGGCTTCCTAGGTCTAGATACAGACAAAAATACCGTGTCTCAGGCCTGTCTTTAAATTACACAGTAATTGTTAATAACATTTTTGGAAGGGCTTACTGTTCCATTATACAAAGAATGTGTTCTATAGAAAGAAAGTTTGTTTTCAATGGCATAATGTGAGAAACAAAATCTTTGTGACTTAATCAAAACTGCTTTTATTCCAAGTAAGATCAGGAAAGAGTATAGTTTGTCTTGCTAATTGAATTGTTTGTTGAGTGAAGTTTAAATGTCAGCTGAAGGTTTTGGTGTTATTTTTAAACATACTGCTTGAATAGGTGAAAATTTAAAAGCTTTTTTTCTCAAGAGGTGTCATGAGTACTGTGAATTTCATAACCAAACGAAACTTTGGATTTTTTTTCACCATCGGGTGAATCGGTGCAGAGGAAGCAAAAGAGACAGAGCTGTTGTAATTTAATTTTTTTCTAGAGAACTTACCTAAAATGCCTGTGACAAAACAAATAGTTTTTATAGGGAAAAGGGGAGTACAGAGAGCTAGTTGCAATGCACTAGCACATCAATGCAGCATTTTAACACTAGTTGAAGGTAAATTGTGTTTACCTCATTTTGCATTTGCTAAACGACTATGAATAAAATAGCACTTGTTATTATATTATTATTCTTGTCCTGTCATTAGCTTCAGATTGCAAATATTGGACACCATGAATCAGAGTAATACAATGGCTCATGAACCAGTATATGAAGAAATAAATGTTATCATCTAGTACTGAGATCATATTTTGCTTGTCTGCAGTACACTGAAGTATCCCTTCCCAAACTGGTCTTCTGTCATGTTGTTATTTAAATGTAATACATACCATGTGAATCACTTCATGCTAATCATGTCTTCAAAACTGAAGGAACTAGTAGTAAATAACACTGCTTCATTTGTTCACTTGGATTTTGCCCATATTTTAGCCTTCCCTGCATATTTTTCAGGACCTCTCCAGCAACTGAACTTCATCAGAAACAGCATTGATGGAAAACTGCATATATTAGATGTCTGTGTAGACATGGAAAACAATGTTTGTCCAATAGAGAGATGAACATGAACCTGAGAGAGCAGCAGATACTTCATCACATTCTGTCTGAAATATTTGGTTCCTAGTTTGTGGTGTGGGAATGCAGGCAGACACTGCTGCCCATCCTTCTGCTGCAGCGGTGGGTTGCAATCAGTGCAGGGTTGTAGTAGATGCCCAGCTGTAAATAGGGTTGCATACGGGGGAAGAATGAGCAGGAACATTTCTTCAGGAAGCCTTTGACTTGTGCAAATCTTTCAGCACTTCAGAGTTGATAATATATTTTACTTTATGCAAGGCATCATTAATTTCACTATTTACCATTGCCACAGCTTCACCATTCAATACAGTGAGGGAGGTAAATATATTTTTTCCAGATGGGATGCTGACACAGGATTTACACAGAGCTCTGAAAAATCATACTATGACTTTGCAGTAGAATCAATTAATCAAGCTTGTAGATACTGAGACAAGGTACTTCATGTGCCCTGAGCATATTCTGCCCTGTGTTGTGATATTAAATATAAAACATTTTCCCCTTGTTCTAATCTATTTTTAGAGCAATAATGCTTCAAGGCACATGATCCAGAAAGGAAATAACTTAATTTTTTTATATTTCCTTCTTCCTATTAGTCTAAGACTATCAAAGACATGTTCAAGACAGTCTTTTTACTATAGTTTTGACAGTCATTAGTGTCTTGATCTTGCTAGGTTCTAAACTTTCTGGCCTGATCCTTCAGCTACCCTTAACTATTGAAGTTAACACAACTGTTCATAAGCCTAAGTGGTTAGTTGAATAATGGCCCATGTGCACAGAAGCTTGTAAGAACAATCCCCCCCCTCCCCGTATGCAAAGAAAAACAAAAAACATGTGGCCAGTCACAAAAAATCATGGTGGTTTGCTATATGAAATATCAGATCTAACAAAATAAAATAAACTTAAAGGTTTAGCTGCACACAGAAGAAATTATTTCAATAATTTTGTTATTGAATAGTTTCAGAGATGTTTCATCCTCCTTATGGCTTCCTGTTTGAAGAAGGGTTAGCTTTGAATGAAGACAGCAGGTTTATATTATTGGCTCATTATCTTCCAAGTTTTAATAACAACTCCTTTTGACATACAGTTAGCATATTAATTATATATATGTATTTTGGAGGGAGTCAGTTTGTTGAGGTATCTTGACAAAAAATACAGAATGTTGTTTATTTTTTTACTGCAATACTCATTTCACAGCTGCTAGTTTATGCTAGCAGGTAAAGGTTTTCATATGTCTTATTTTTTAATATTTACTTTTGTACCATATTTTGTTCTAATGGGAAAAGCTATCAGACACTTCATGTTAATTACATTCAATCCTGTCCTGATGCAGCAATCGACTTCATGTTACTGTGTTTATTGATGCCAGACATTTTTATTGTAATGAAACCTTAATTTGAACTGCTCTTGTTGAACATATCTGTTGTGGAACCTTGTTTTCCAGCAAATCCCATTTGATTTTCCTTCTAATAAGTTTTTGTAATTTGGTTGCCTGTATAATAGTGCTGTCACAGCTGGTATTAATTTGCATTTTTGTACCAAATAGTAGAGGCCCACATCAGAATAACATGCAAGAGGTGAAATACTTTTACAACACACATTGTAACCATTTTCACCACTTGACAGGGGTGGAACAGAGATAAGGAGCCATGAAATTCTTCACCTAAAGACCTCAAGCAAAACAGTGGCAGAATGCACCCCAGTTCCCAAAACGGTCTGCTGACATTTTCTTGCTGTTGATCACAGGATACAAAGAAATAAATATCTCTGTTTACCTGCTTTCCTGGGGTAGCTCCATATTGATGGTGTTGGGCTGCATGACCAAGTTTCACTGCTGTTGTGCCCATGCCATGCCAGTTTTTCAGCTACAAAGCTTCAGCTCCTTGTGACAGTCAATTTGGCACCGTCCTGGAACAGTAACTGCAGTAGATAAGAGAAAAAGGAATTTGAGGCAGAGAAAGTAGCTGTCTGCAGTAGCATGGTAAAAAAAAAGAAACCACATTAGATGAAATGATTAATACGGCTGGCAGTGATGTATTTGTACAGAACAGAAATGTGGAAGATGTTGAAAAAGATGAGGAAAAAAAAAAAGAAAACACCTTTAATTTTTTTAAAAAAAGTTTGTTTTAAATAAACTGTAGAACCATTTAAACCAGAAGCTCCATTTAGGAGAACTTGTAGAATTACCTGCCATTTTGTTGGATTATTTTTCTGAATTATACTTAGAGCTTTAAATTCTGTAGGGAGGTGATTTAGCTCGGGGTGTTTCTAGCAGTCATTGTGCAGACATGGCTTAGGCTATGTTGAGGTCTATCAATTTAAGATGCTTAAATTGTGCATATGCACCTGAAGTTTTCCAAGTGGCAAACACACGTAGTTGGCACTGGCATTAGTAGAATTTTGAGCTGTTTTTACAGCTTGAAGATACAGAATAAATGCATATTTTCCATCCAGAAAAATCAGAAATATATTTATTTGTTTTTATTAAAATGAAACTAGAGTTTAAGTTGGGGAGGGGGAGACAGCACAAAAATCTGGTGAAGAACGTCTTTCTAAACACTATTGATAGAGCGCTTTGTGGAGATACTCATGTGAAAATAAGGCACTTTGGGGTAAATTAAAAAAAAACAACATACTTTAGAGTATTGCCTGATCCAAACATTTCTAACTAGAGATGTAAGACTTCTGTCCAACAAAGTTATCTGCATACCCTTGTTGAGCGAAAGAGCTAAGTATACATGGGATTTTAAGAACATGATCATGTGGTATCTGTATAGACATCTTTTCTTAAGCCTAGAAACTCAATTTATAATTCAGAAAATCTACTTTAAAAAGCACAGTCAAAGTAATTAACATCAACTATTAGTTTATTTGAAAAGATTAGTTATGTGCATTTGTCTTACAGACCTAAAAGCCGTTAGCTTGGATGTCTGGAGATAATTTCCATGTCAGTATCATTAAGAGATTTTTAAAGTAATTGTCCTGGATTACCCTATTTTTTTTTTCCCTCTTTATGTAAATTTAAAATAAAAGTAATTATTTGAATAAGCTGTCTGCTGTTTGTACTTAAGTGGCTATTTTGTTGACTAATTTCACAACCTTAGAACTGCTCAAATGAGTGCTAGTACTTATTATGTCCTTCAAGTTCAGTGTTTCTGTACAAACATTTTGAGTTCTGGGAAAAATGAGTGCTTGCTGTTTGTGTAAGCATCACTAATTCCAGTATCAACCAGAATGTTAGAGTAGATCCACATTCTAACTGTGAGAACAATGAAGTTAAAAAGCTTTATAAAGACTCATAATTGAAAATTTATAGTTAAGAAAATTCCAGATATTCAGAGAGTGGTTGATACTGTAACATCTGAAATACCAGGGAAGCAGACTGAAGCAGTCTGGCAGTTTCTTGTTTTGTTCTTATTTTAGAAGGAATTGCTGATTTTTTTAATAAAACTGTCCAAGATCAGTCCCATTAGGTAATGAATATTCTGTTCATATTAACTACTCAAATGACCTTTTGGAAAAAGATGTGGCTGTGGGCTGAGTGTATTAACCTTAATATCAAGTATTAAGTATCAACCTGAGCTTGATCCAGAACCCTTGACTCTGGTGGCAGTGGCTGACATTCAGCTGGATGCAGCTTGAGCAGCTCATCCAGTACCTATCCCTCAGTTTGCATTGGACAGCTAAACCCAAAAATCAGACTAAAATTTAGGGTAGTATGCATTGCTAAAAGGAGGGCTGGGAAAAGCTTTTCTTTTGCATGTGTTATAAACACAAAATCAGCTGTATAATATTGTATAAACTTTAGAGTCGTGATCTTTATGAGCAACTTTATAAGAAAAAGGCATATTTTAATAATTTTTCTTCATTTCTTATTGGGCTTTTTAGATAATTTCATGCGTTTTGTCTCCTTTTTCTTTTCAAAATGTTAAAGGTAATTTCCAAAACAGTCTTGTCATTTCATATGCATACTTCATGCATGCATATACATTTTGAGTTTTTCAGGCTTCTAGCTTTATTTAGTCACCAAATGTCTCACCTTTCCCTATTTTTAAAAATGTTTCTGTCTCAAGTAGGAACTACTTCCGTATTGTATTTCATACTTTATTCTGTTGTTTTGCATTGTATTAGTCAGACTTTAGACACTGACAGGATGGATTTTTAAAAGGGGAAAATTGGGGTGGTTTTGTTGTGAATAGTTTTTTACATTTCTCTTTTTTAACACATGGCATTTAACCTGTGTATCTTCCATTTTTTTAAAGAACAGCAATGATAAATACGGAGGTGAGAAATAAAGAAGTTTTAGTCTTTCTGGCTGTCATGATGCCTTCCAGTTTATAACAGTTTATATACTTGTAGATATGATACAAAAACCTTTTTCAGATAACCTTTAATTACATACTTGCTGAAAAAAAAAAATGCTCTATTTTCAGTATATGTTGTTATCAAAATACCAGAATACTATAAAATTTAAGATTAATTAGCTCATATAAAATTAAGAAGTTATGTTTATGAAAAACTTCACCCTACACTTAGTTTACAAGCTGATAGATTTTTTTAACATATTTGTAATTTTCTGTATTCTTCTTTAACCTGTTTCTATTCTCTTCAAATAGAGAAGTTACCAGAAACCTGCAGGTGTTTACAAATGGGTTACTAAGGGTTTGCTAATGCAGAAAAGAAGTAGGAAGGAAGGAAGAAAATAACTGTCTGGGAGTAGAAGCTCTCATAATGAATGGAGGCGGACCTGCCTGAAAAATACAAAGAAGATTCCAGTGTGCCAGTAGCTGGAATTAAATATTTTTTCCCATCCCTGGCAGTGTGCCAGGCTGGGTTTTATGGGGCATTGAGCAGCCTGGTCTAGTGAGAGGTGTCCCTGCCCATGGTAGGGGGCTTGGAACTGAGTGATCCTTAAAGTCTCTTCCAACACAAGCTCTTTGCTGATTCTGTGATTCTCCTTTGAATTACATTTATGAACAGAAGCCTAGAAAACCTCTACACCAGAATACCTGAATGCTGAGCTGTTGTAAGGTCTTGATGCTTGGCATTTGTCTTTTCCCAGCTGCCCATGGTGTTTTGTGACCTTCCTTAGGGTTGTGTTTTATCCAATCCCTGACTGCTGGACAATTACAAGGTTGAATTGGCTTGGATAAATATTTTGCCAAGGGAGAGTGATTTAGATAGATTTCAAGTGAAAAGTATTACAAGTGAAAATAAACATTTTTTAGCTTTGCAAAGGGCAGTCCACCCATGAAGATAGTTTAAAATAATCGGAGAACGATAGAATGGTTTGGGTCAGAAGAGCCCTTAAGGATCACCTAGCAGGTGATACTTGATAATGGAGTGAGCTGGAAGAGATGAAATCAGATGAAACCTACTTACAAATGCACTGTGAGTTTTTGTCTTCATCCAACAGGCACATCAAGTGGGAGAACTTGAAGGGACAAGCAAAAGCACATCCATTTCTTGATTTATTTTAAATGAGAGGGAACAATCACAAAGCAGGAAATACATATTTTTTTAATGGATTTCTTTTTGAAAGAAATATTGTTTCCAAAGAAATTGGAAAAATAATTAGCATACATGTTGTTATGAAGAACAGCTACTGCAAAAATCTATTTCAAGGGGCCATTTCATCTACTTTCCTACACTAGTAATTTTCTCTTTAGTTCACAATCCTTTTCTTCTGCATCCAAACTGCTCATAGCAGTCTAATACCAGATCAGCCCTTAAGGCATCAGAGATAATTGTTTTTCCTCCCAAAACCCACAGTCAGGCACATTAGTGGCTCTGTCATACCGAGCTAATTAATAATAACAGACATAATTTTGTATCCCCGGCATAGAGAATGAAATCCAGAAAAATGTCAGGAGCTACTTGCACTACCTAATGAGTTTTCCTTCTTTTGTCAGTTCTTTTTTGCTCTTTGTTTTGCTTCTTTATTCAAGCATTACTAGACAAAAAGCTAGAAGAGCTGGAAATAAGCTGGAAGCTTATACTGTTGATACTGCAGCAAGTTTTGTCATTGATTTAAATGGGAGGAAACTTAAGCCTTCAGTATTACTTGTAAGAGTCAAGACTAGAATTTTATTTGGACAGATACAGAACAGGTTTTATGGTGTATCCTGAAAAAAGAAAGCTTGGGGATTTACAGGCATTTTCACATATCTTCAGGCACAGATTTCTCAAGCAGTGCCAGGCAGCAGTATTGCAATGCTCTAACAATATAAACAGGCAGTTGACACCAAGTCAGTCCTATTATTTGCAGGATGATTGGAAGTAGCAGCATTGAGATTACTTTTTTTAATGCTTGATTTAAATTCCTTTTTTTTTCTAAATGTAAGCAGTATATGGTAGCAAATCTGAAAATGAAATTTCACTATTTTATCTCCTTTAGCTGATACAAGGTTTAAATTACAGTGCTATATAATAGTTTCTCCGTGATATTCATTATTGCTTAGTAAGGACTCTGCAATACTTAAAAGTCCTTCTATTTTAATCCAGAGAAGTCAGAAGAGTTGCAATGGTGAAAACATATTTATAATGTATGTCTTTTCCTCTCTTTTTGTATGATTTAGATATCAGCATGAATCAGTTCCAAGTCCACTGGTTACTGGAGTCCTGTGCACACAATGACACCAAAGGACTTAAGAAAGTAACAGAGCTGACTTACGTAAGTCTTCATTCTGCCCTCTGCTTGACTCCGAGTAGAGAGCAAGAGAAAGGATGGTCTGTAACATAACACAGTATGTGTTATATCCTGTTTCATAGATCAGTAAGGATGCTTTCTTTTTTATGTTCCTCTTTGGCAAAATATAAAAATTATGTATCTGGACTGGTTTTGGGCTGCTTGGATTTCCTAAATCCACACTATGCTAAAGTCTTTTATTTGTTTTTGTTGTTATTCAGAAAATGAGACCAGACAAACTTCTTAACTAAGTACTTACATATCTCTACAGCATATAGAACATGGAGCTTTATCTGCAATTAATGATGTAGGACTTTAGCTCAGTGTAAATACAGTAATTATAGTAATACAGTAATAATAGTAATTAATAAACCAGGTTTTCTTTTGGACATGCAGGTGAGTTTCAGGTGATTATTCTCCCTGAGGAGAATAATAGATAAGAAAAGGAGGACTGTAGGTGACAAATACTAGATATTAAGTCTGGAAGTCAGACAGATATCACATGGGGAGAAAAGCTCCATGTAAGTACATGTCAGCTGAAATATATATTGCAGTGGCAGTACTTTGTACTCAGTTTGTTGGCAGTCTAGTGTCATCTGTCTCTGTAACACATTATTTGAACAACGGGGTAATGTGATTGGTGCATCAGAATTGATTTAATGTGTTATGCAGAATGGACAAAATCACAATTCACTTTTCCTTCTTACCCTGATCTGTACTACCCCATCAATTCAGGGGAGTTAATGGCATGTAAAAGAGTAAATCAAAAGACATAGTTTCTCACACAGGATGGTGTTAGCTTGTAAGATTTATTGCTTCATGGGGTCAGCAAAGCACATACTAGAGGTGGATTTCAAAAATGATTGAGACATAATGTTTTGATAATTTGAAATATTTCGAGATATGCACATTGGAGATAGGAGAAACTTTACATTTAAGAAGTTCATTTCCACTAGAGGTCAGGAAAGACTGTTTGGACATTTGTCCAAATGCATTGTGGGATTAATGACTTTACTTCCTTTTTTTCTTATTTCCCGTCATTTTATGGTAGTTCATCTAATCTGTCATGATAAATAAAAATAGTCCTGTCACAGTTTTAAGGAGACATCAAACCTGTTGGACCACTCTCCCAGCAGGTGGAAGGCAGGGAGTCCAGTCTCAGCCCAATCCATATGTCCTGTTAAAAATTACCTTCCAAGTGAAGGTTAGACTAATTTGCAATTAGAAAAAAGAGGGAATTATGCAGAAGAACATGGGAAATTAGTGATTCTGAAGGGAATTAAAGATCTAAAAGACAGTGTAAGACTTTTGACCTTAGCCAGTAATATTTATTATTAGACATTTTTCCAGGATAAAAACTGACCAACCAACCATTTTTTTCCATATTTAATTTGTGCTAAAGGTTTCAGACTGTAGTTTTCAAAGGTACTTTAGACAACAAATTTGGCAGGACACTTGCAGTTTGTGTAAAGTTTTCTTCTCCACTCGTCCTTAAATAAAGATTTGTGCTTTGTATTCAGCTATGGAGTTTTTCTTCCTGATAAGAATATAGAAGTACTTAATGTACTGAAGTGGAAAAATATGCATCCATAATGCCATGCTGAACTTTAAATGTGCTTTTAAAAAGTTAAACATAGATGAAGCCTGTCATTTACAGCAGCTTAACTCAGCTTTCCTACATTTATTTAATTCGATTAGCATTTATATCCTCACATTGCTACCCCCACTGCCATCATTCACAGAGACTGTTCTAAATATTAGAAGTCAGTTGCTTTGATGCAGTGTGTCGAAGGAACTGAGCAGAATTGAAGGACATATTCAAATATCATGCTAATATATTTTACTACTGAAAATAATCAAAGCATTCACAATACTTGCTTTCTTCTCTGAGTTAAAACCACATTGGCATGTGTTAAGCATCCAGGAAAATAATTTTTTTGAGAAAACTTTTCATCTTTTGCCAAAGTTATTTTTCAATTTGTTCATATTTTTTTTCTTTTTTTCCTTGGGCTCTATTTGCAGCATGTGATCTTCTTGGTTTTCTTATTGTAGGAAAACTACATTATTCTGAAGGACCTGTCATTTTCATGCAAATACAAAGTAACTGTTCTGCCTGCAAAACCTAAAGGTCGTTTTAAGGCTGAGAGTACTTTCTTTGTTACCCCACCTTGCTCTGCATTTAAAGAAAAAAAACACAAGCACATTACTTGTCCTGCTGAAGGAGGTAAGACATGATCTGGAGAACTACCAAATAGTTCCAAAAGCATTTATAATTACCAAAGAGAGTCTTTAAAAGCAGTTCTAGAACAAGAAATGAGAGATTCAAAACAAATAAAAATATCACTAATGCTTATGTGAAAATCAACAGAAATACACAGCAGTATCGATTTTGGCTAGTATATTATTACTGTTTTGTCAATTAAGTGTAATCATAGTGGACACACAATAACATTTGTAATGGCATGGTTGGGGTTTTTTTTGTAGGGAAGAACAATTTCCCCAGTTGTATTGTAATGGTGGATGATAATTGTAAACATGATTTTGGGGGCGTGACCCATCCTTTCAATGTTTTGCTGCAGATGCAACTGCTATTTCAGTTTGATTTTGTTTAGGCTGCTTCTGCTTTCAAGTAAGAAATACAGACCCTCATCTTTTACAGCATTGTTCACAGTGTTTAACAAGAGGCTTATGGAAGTTGCAGAATTATGGAGATACTGGTTGGAGAGGACCTCTGGTCAGCTGGTCTTGGGTCAGGCCAGCCATGGCTTTGCACTGCCAAGTGTGGATACCTCTGTCTCTGCTTAGAGGGATGCCCAAGGGTACCCCCATGCTCCCTAAGTCACCCAGAGCCCTGCTGGCCATCGCTGCCATTTCCTTAATGCCTGTCCTAACAGTTTCCAGCACTACAGCCTTCCTGGGCAACTGGAACTCAAGTACAGCTGTCCCCTAATCAGAGTTAACTGTAACTTGTTAATCCTATTAACTTGTACTACAGTTTTAGTGCATAAATTTTACTTTTTGGCTGAACTATGGAGTTCTGTGCTACCCTGTGCATTTTCTTGTGGTCCCAAAGCTTCCAGTCCGAGTTCAGGTACTCTGAAATATGAGGAGCAGGAGAATGGCTCACTATGAATGAGGCACTTAGGTCGTTATATGCCATAGCTTTTTTTTCCTCTACCTCCAGCTGAGAGCATTTTATCTGAAGTTAGAGGTGGGCCCAAAATGTCAGTGTACTATATCAAACATAGGTTTTAGGTTAACACTGAAAACGTGGTGGTGGAAAGCTGACTGGATCCTATGTAACACCACAAATACAACTCTGCCTGACATTGATTTGTGGAATTAAATGAATATTACTGAAGATTATCTCTAAAAGTTTAGCTTGTCTTTTTTTTTACTTTCCAAATTTATAGTGCCAGTTCTACCCAAAGTGTTGGCCAAGCCCGAGAATCTGTCTGCATCTTTCATTGTTCAGGAAGGTAACATCACTGGCCATTTTTCCTGGAAGATATCTAAGGCAGACCTTCACCAGCCCATGACAGGGTTTCAGGTCACCTGGGCAGAAGTGACCACAGAGAGCCGGCAGAACAGTTTACCCAACAGCATCATTTCACAGTCACAGATACTGCCAGCAGTAAGTTGTTTGTTACTTTCTTTTCCCAGTGGCTCCCAAAGTTTGTGGGTCTGTGGCTCATTTGTAATGTTTAGTGGTGATGCAGATGTCAAACACTGGTTCTGCAGGTAAGTTGGAGCAGGAAGTGCTTATTTTTTCCTTTTGGATGGAGATACAAAGCTAATATTCTTGATGATACATCAAACATTTTAAACTGTAGAGCCTGGAGATGCCTTTAATTATCTATCACTGTATATATCTATTTATAGCACCTGGTTAAGTTGCAGAAGGCTCTGATTTGAGTTGAAACAGTATCTTCTGTCTGTCAGAAACCACCAAAATTTAGGGTATGTTATGCCAAGGACCATTCACTCTGACTAAAAATGTAGTATTTACACAACCAGGGCTGAAATGCACAGGACCTGACTGCTGGAGGAACACCTGGAAGAGCAGAATGAGTGTACAAGGGCAGTGTGTGCACTCCTCTCTTTACCCTACCCATGCAGGATTTTATATGAGATGGAACAGCTTCAGCCAAGTCTATTATATTAAAGGCAGAATATGTACTAATCTCAGAATATGTACTAATTTGCCACACAAACATTTACCCCCACTTTCTTTATCTCTCCTTTCCCCTTTACTGTCTTCTCTGGCAGTAGCTGCAAATTATCCCACAGGAAAACCAAAGTTATTCCCACAACTTGCTTTGGCTTCCCCACATGGGGTGGGTACAATTCCAACCAGAATAGCTTGTCCTGTGGATTCCTGGCCAGACCAGGGTGGTGGCAGGGACACCCTGTTGCCCGCACTGTCCAGCATCACACCTCCAGCTGTCCCTTCCTGGGACTGGGCCTTTGCAGCTTGGAATAAGATACTTGTTCCAGCCTAATGCAGATGATGCTTTGATTTATAGTTTTGATTTTGATTTTTGATCAGAATGACTTCTGATTCCTTAATATCTGTCAGTCTTTAGCCAGATGTATTCCCATCTGGAAGTTTCTATAAATTACTTTGAAATTATTTAGCACATATCTAAGTAGCCACAAAAGGTATGGAGCAGTGTAAAGTGAATCTATCACACCATAAATTACCTTAAGAGAAGACAAATTCTTACGGTGTAACTGGAACAAATCTGAAATTAGTGTGCTCACTCTTTTTCTCTAGCTGCAGAAGTGGTCCCAGGCCAGCCACTACTTAAATTACCAGAATTCACATGTAAATCCAAAATAAAAACAGGTTTATGTAATGAACATGTTTGTTAAAAAGAATGGTTAGGAAAATACATTTTAATTCATTTTTTAGTGGTGAGCACATCATTAAAATGATCAGCACACTTTCCAGAAAAGTCTGTAAGAACTTGGACCTTGTACACATGAAACCATAGTAGTAGGGTTCAAAATGTGTCTTTTTAAAGGGAATGGCAAGCAAACAATTCAAAACATGCTCCCTCAACAAAGTGATACATATATTAAATCCTTTTAATGGAATTCTGTGAAAATACTGTGACAGTGATAGAATCTGTTTAATCCACTGATGTGTGGGAGTAGAGCAACTCTGTTTTAATTTTTGGTGGTCTGAGAATTGATTTATTTATTTTTAGGATCATTACATACTCACGGTGCCCAACCTGAGGCCCTCGATGCTGTACCGCTTGGAAGTTCAAGTGCTGACGACTGGCGGGGAGGGGCCAGCCACGATTAAATCCTTCCGAACCCCCGACCTTCCTCCATTTGCACCCCACAGTAAGCACTGCACTCTTCCAACACGTGCTGCTGACATGCTACAAAATTTCAGTCTTCCACATGCAGAGAGGAAGCCTTTTTCAAACCTTAGAGTTTTTTCTGATTCCAGTAGCATTCCATAAACTTAAGATGTGTAAAAATACTGGCTTTTTTTTCCCCGATAACTCTCCATCAGCAGCAGCAGAAGCAAATCCAGTCTTGCTCTCACTCAGTTTCTGTGGTCTAACATTTGCCATTTGTTGCAGCCACAGCTCTGTGGCTTATGCCTATAGCACTTGGGATTCAAAGTTGGTCTGTCCTCCAGATGCAGCCTGGGGGATTACATAGCTTTCAAAATTAGATTTTTCTGGGTTTGCTCAGTCCAGCTTGGCTAGAGGTTAAACATATTTCTAAAGCAAACCTCTTAATGGCCGTTTCCAGCACCTGGTGTATTTCTGAAAAATTCAGCTCAGTGTTGCAAAGCCAAGTAAAAAATAGAATTAGTTCAAAATTTGTCTGCTTGAATATTTCTGTCCTTTCAGAGGCCCACTAAAGTTGCCTGGACTGAACATACACATAGTTGTCAGCACAGACTCAGCATTGATAAGCTGTAGGATTGAAAGCTGAAGCTGTCACAAAGCCTTTTCAGCATGGATAAATGTTGACATTACATATCCAGGGTTTGATATGTGCATAATTTCCTGTTCTTTTGTTTAGGACCTCATCTGAAGCAACATCATCCACATCACTACAAGCCATCCCCAGAGAAATATTAGACTGTTTCAGATGATTATCATATAACTGAGGGAAAAAAACTGACCTTCCAAATGAGGGCTGGTTAACAGCACATCTGTTGGAGCTGTGAACCCAGTTTTCCAGTGGAAGTTACCATCCTGTATGATCTGTATCTATTTCTCTGTAGTTTAGCCATGAAGAATTATGTTTGCACCATGACCAGGATGAATCATACAGCAAGTATCATTTCAGTACCAGCACTATTCAACAAACTGAAGATGGCATCCAACTCAACACCTGTGAGAAAATGTTCATTATATTGTTGATTATAATGTTTTCATATTCTGTGTTTAAAGTAGGTTGAAACGGTGCAGTGTATTCAGCTTTTTCTCTTATTGAAGTCAGTGTTACTATTTGCAAGGTCCTGTGATGTATACATACTTTTGAAAGAGGCCATGTTCTCATCAGTGGATTTAAATTATCTCTTTTACTTAAAGCCCTGCCTGTCACTAATTTAAGCCCTAGTGTATTTTGCTATTAAAGAATATCTTCAGTTGTCTGAAATAAGGACATAAGTAAAATAAATACCAGTAGCAGAAACCCTGAAATACCCAGTTTTTAATAATTGCATTGGCACCATGGGAGGAGGATGATGATG
This sequence comes from Pseudopodoces humilis, assembly GCF_049639895.1. NCBI lineage: Eukaryota > Metazoa > Chordata > Aves > Passeriformes > Paridae > Pseudopodoces > Pseudopodoces humilis. Next base: position 20,343,767 of record NC_142201.1, read on the forward strand.
ATACATACGTATTACCCATCTGGTCTAAAGTGGTAATGTTCTATCATGTAGATCTTCTATTAATATAGTCAGTAATTAAAGGATATACAGGGTAGAAATACCATTGTAGAGAAACACATGGAAATTAATAGAATTTTTTTAAATTTATGGCAATGAATGCAATTATATGATGGGTCCTAGAAGAATAACTTCTAAAATCTTGCATACAATTAAAATTTTTTGATACATGATATTTCAAGGTATAATATTATCTTGAATAGAAACAGCAATTTTCTTGTTAAAAATCTGAACAGTTAACATTAAAGTTTTAGAAACTGAAATTCTGAGACACATTTATTATTCAAGTAGCTGTAGAGCTACTTTTTGGCTGTGAATTTTGATGCACATATTTCTTTTCCCCATGGATCTTCAGAACAGAAGGATGGATGTATTGGCTCTATTTTGCTGTTCTGCTTACAGGAAGAATTATGTGACAATATTCTGGCATCTGGAAAACATTGGCTTACAGTTTATTTGAATTCATTTTTCAAATTTAGACAGAAGGGTGCCCTTTTTAACCATAAGGGAATTTGTATTGCCTTATTGTGCAATATAAACTGTCTAGAATAATTTGTCACACAGAGACACAAGTCTCAATAGTAAACAGAAACTGCTTGGATTTATTTTTGAGAGTGTGGGAAGTATCTGTCAATAAACATCCATACAAATAATCAGCTGTTAATATTCAAGATGTTCAAAGAGCTCCTGAATTCTTTGGCACCTTGAATCATCACATCAGACTAATATACCTCAAAACTTGACTCCAACTGGACAAAGTGGCCACTTTTTCTACCAGCAGATGCCACAGACTCATCTGTGCTTCATATTTTTCTCAGATATTCAGTGAGAGGAGCTCAGACATTAGTGGTACATGTATTTCCCTTGTCTTGATGACAAACTGTTTTGTGAAAAACCAAATATGAAGAAATCCCTATCTGAAACCAAGGATTGGAGCTATGTTTATCATAGTAGAATGTTCACAAAATATTCAGTTGGTCTGTACTGAAGTTTACAGCATTTATACCACAGGGGGAGAAGGAAACCTCATTAATTTCTGATCACTTGCTCATTACAATTTTTCTACAATTTTACCTTCAGTTTTAAAGGGCTCTTTTCCATTCTTTTTCTATTTTGCTTGTTGTCTTTTTTGATATTCACTTTGTGACCAAGAATTTTCACAGACATTTTCTATTGCTACATGGTTTGGGCCTTTAACAATAGCTTAAAATCTATTGAAGGCTATGGTGCTTTTAATTCCTTCCTCTGTTTTCCAAACTACATTAGCAAATTAGCAGATGAACTCTTCTGCCAAAAATCTGTAGTATAAAGGTTCGTTTTCAGTTTTTTTCAGAATGCCAAAGTCAGGATGGAAGTGTTTCATGTGTATGTTTTACAAAGAAAACAAAATTTGTGTTGGACTGGTGTGCAGCACTGCTTCCACATTTGGATTGCACAGGGCATAGATGACTCTAGAAGTGAACTTTGTGGTGTTTGCTGGATCAGCAGGATCAGGGAAGGTAATTAACTCAGGCTTCTCCGAAGAATTCTGCTCAAACCTTTGAATCACAGTCTGTTCTAGCTGTGCTGGATCAAATCCACAGTGACTTGATTAATAAAATTACATTTCATTCATAGTGACACTGTAAAGCATGGAACTGCAGTGGCACTATAAAGCATAGATGTTGGCCTTTGTTACGATGATGCCAATTCATTGAAGATAAGCAGGAAATTAGGAGCCCTTAGTTCTCATATAATCATCCTGAGGAGAATCAAAATGGTTACTGTTTGCTGATGCCATTCTCTCGGAAGCATTATTCTGTTCAAAGTAACAAAGAACTTGGAAGAACACTGAGAGGTTTTCCCTTCTGAGCTAGATTGATCAAAACCAAAATTTGATAAAGTAGAAATCTATTGATCAAGTGCATTATACAGAGTTCACTAAGATGTAAATTATTTTTTTCCTTCTACAAATGATCTTATCAACTCGCCTTTCAAGTCACCCTCCAAATCAAAAATGAAAACTACAGTCAATAAAACTCATGCATGGATGTTAAATTCCCAGCTGTGAGTGATTTCCTGATTATTTTTTTTTAAATTTAGCAGTACAGATTTGAAGTGTTCAGTGCCTCATTCTAAAGCTTTGTTTGCTGAATCACGCAGGGTATTGTCCTAATTTCCTAGGCTAAGCCACATTAAACATTTAATTCAGTAATAGAGTTGTAATTTGCTACTTAATTCCTAGTTAAAGATTTATTTTCTCTAATGATGTGTAATTTAGAGTTAATATTGGGATGATATTAGAGATATTGGGATGTTTGAAGATACTCTGCACCTTTACACTAATGTGTTATTTACTGTGTACGATTCTGATGGATTTGTATCAGTTGAATTCAGGATGCATTTTGTTTATCTTTATTTCTTAAAGGAGAATTATAAGATTATGCAATTTTTGCTAACTGCTTTGTGAATTTTTTTGATCGTTGGTGATTTTTGTATAAGAAACTGGTTTGTTCTCATTACGTCTTTTTTTTTGACCATTTTTGAGTTGTTCATAGAGCAGGAGAAAGTAAGACAGAACTTTTGCTGTATCATCCATGTGTACCAGTTTGAATATTCATTAAGAATATAGCACACAGACAATAAACAAGAAGTCTGATTTTTTAAACGCTGAACATCCTCACCTTAGTGTCTTCAGAAAGAGCTGAGGACGTGGTGTGGCAATGCTGACGTTGACATTGATACTTGGCGTGGTCACGCACACAGTCATTGCGAGTGTGAATGGGAATTTGGCAATTCTGCTAATTGGTATTAGCAGAACTGTATAGAAACCTTAATACTGAGTCAGTTTATTTCACAATACTTTCATCTTCATGCTCCCAGCTGGAGTCAGGGAGAGTTTCCAGTAAGCAGGTCCTGATTTGGGAAGGTTGGCACAAAGGAAGTCAGTGGGATGGAAGTAAACCTGTGCAGTTAAAAATGAGCTTTAGTGATGCTTCAAATCAAGCATGGATGTCAGATTTTGTTTGAATAATTTCTTAAATCAGGGCCTTGTAAAGCAAAGTGGGAGAACCAGACAGTTCTAAATTCTGTGTAAAACACCATAAAAAATTTATTTTTGTGTATATGTAAATGTCATAGTGATATTGACTTATTTATTAATTCATTTTCTTATACTATGTGCCAAGTATGTTCCTACCCTTTAGATCAGTACCTGTGAACATCAATTACTAAAAATAATGTTATGCAAAACTTGTGCATTTTAACCAGGAATATGCTACTAATAAGCTGTTGCATGTAGTTTTCAATGATTAAGAAAACCCTTTATTTAAAAAAATGTAAATGGATACCTGCAGATGTTGATGATTATATGTGGGTTTGCATGCCAAAACTCATTGTTCAGTTGTGGGCATGAAATGTAATGACTGTATTACCTCTACTGATATATTAGTAAGGTACAATTTTCAAAGTAATTAACAGAGCTCTATATGTAAAATTTTTCCTTTTTACTTAATTATATTGTAGTAGAGGTTACAAATGCTTCTCTGTTACCCAAATCAGCTGTAGAAATTATGTTCCTATAACAGTCATTTAAAGTCAATATTTATTTATGTATGTAATACAAAGAGATTGGTCTTATGTGTTTGTCCTGTTATTTAGAGAAAAAATATACACTTCTTGTAAAAACATTTTGTAAAAAAATATAAATGTAAATAGTCTGATTTCTTTTACTCACTATTTTCATGTTTAGAATTTGTACATACTGTTTATGTAATAAACTATCCTACATCAAAATATTGCTACATTATCTCCTCCATACAGAATTTAGAATTTTGCTTTTCTTGAGTTGAAGAGATAGAGCCATCTAAGAAAAATCAGTGTCGCACCGAGTACCTCCGCTTCAACTAAATTTCATTGTGTATGAAGTCATACCATTTTATCCTCTCTTTACTACAGCATTTAATTTTCTTTAGTCATCAAAATAATCTGAAAATAAGTTTAAATATCATTTGAGTAACTTACATTATAAACCAGTACTAGAAGTAAAAAGTCAGGCATAAGAGCTTGCCCTTTCTCTATTCTAACTGGAAAGCTCACAGTGAGGATTTGTTGATCCTTTTGTTGTGCTAACTTAAATTAATTAAGTTGCTGGATCTTTGCCAGTGGCCTGATCCTGGAAGCCAAGATATCCAGGACTGAAACTCATGCTGAGTCTGTGTATGCACTAGATTTGGAGTATTTTCTGTTCTAAAGTGCAGTATCCCATGGTTTAAATTCTGTATTTTTAATAAATATAAATATCTGTCTTAGTGCAAATATTTAACTGTTTCAAATTCTCATAGATGCACTATTATTCTCTGGTGCAATATCCTTAGCTTGGATATGCACCTTTGGGTAATTCTTGATTTATCTAATAAACATTTATTTTTTGTTAACTTGATCAAAAACTCCAAAATTTCCTGGTATTTCTATCTCTTTAGAGTAAATGCTTACATTTCTGGTTTTGGTTTTGTTTTTTTTTTTTTCATAAATGACTAATATTTAGAAACACCCCTATTGTTAAATTTCTCTGCAAGTTGGACTGTTTCTATAATATTTGCTGTTGTGGTTCAGTAAACCCAGATAAGAATGGTATGTCACCTGAATAGGTGAATCGATAAGTTGTCAAAATAAATGCTTGAATTGTTCTATACACTGTAATTCAGAATAGACATTCATTTTTTCTTGCCATATCTTCAAAGAAATGTTTTATTTTACATTGGATTAAAGGACACAGTGACTGGATTAAATAAAGCATATGAAATAAAGCAAATTTGTTATATATTGTACAGTATTCATCATTTTGGGGGTGGGTTTTGCCACTTGTGCTTCTGTACAACCTGGCTTTTGTGCACCTCAAGCCAGAACACACTCAAAAGATTCCATTTCATTAAAAAAATGGATACAATGAAAGCTTGTTCCAGTACAAACCCAACCAACCAAACGAACCCACCCTCCATAGTTCTGTTTTCTGATTACAGGTGTTGTATTGTCATTGTCTGAATCCATGCCAGCCCCCTTGAGGAAGGCCTTGGGCCAAAGCAGTGGCAGTGCAGCACCTGGGAGGGTAAAGCAAGCACCAGGGAGAGCAGTGAGAATGTAAGCTTTGAAACAGAGCCAATTGCTGTGTCCCCTTTGCATTGTGCTTCATTTCCTTCTTGCTTCTGCTCAAGGTGCTGGCAGGAGCATTGATGAATATTTCATACACGCCTTGCTATAAGCATTTACTGAGAGTGCTGTGAGGCACAGAAACTAAAGAATTTATGAATGCTTTCTGTGCCCAGTTCTTTGCATGTGCTGGGGATTTATTCATGTTACTTAATAATGAGCTGCATTCAGCAGGTCTGTTTCTTCTCAATGGAAAAATCAACTTTGGAAACAGTGGACTGTCATTTTTCAGGAGACTTAGGCAAACACCCCTTTATATTTGTGTGCAAATGTATTTGTACAGCAAATAGAGCTTACTTGTCTTTTGCACAAGCTGTTCAGTATTAATATGTGTGCAGCAGATTCAAAATTTTCAATCTTTGACAGTAACTCGGGTTTGCTGATTAGTAATGATTAGTCAACCTTTCTATCATATTTTTATATTTTAATTAGAAAATGTTGCCTGATTTAAATGGTTCAGTCTGCACAGTTGTTAGCAGATGCAGAGTGATAAGCTGGAATTTCCATGCTGTCACTTTATGTATGTGGAAGGGAGAGGAGGTACTGGGAACAGAAGAGCATAGGTGGCACAAAAAGAATCAGCTCACCCAATGAATTAATTTCTTTGCCAACATCCAGTTTCTAGTATTAATTCCAGTATTTGTAGTCATCTGCAAATGTTCAAATTAATACTTTAAATTTCTTTTCTGAGACGTGCTGCAATACTTGCTTGAAATATAAATATTTCATACTTTTGGTGAATGTGCCTTCAAGCCAAGATCTGCTAGACTGTAACCATAGAAGAGGAATCTACAAGAAAAAAATAATCTGGTGAATGCTAGTTGTCCTCTCAGAGCAGTTATGGTCAGCTGTTATTTTTGCTTGGTGTTTACTGAATCATACTGTAGACAAAGAAGGTCCCTACACATTTTCCCAGTGCTTTGAGGGAAATATCTCTTGTCACAATGGATAGCATTTAATTGGTGAAAGTGCTTCATGAATGGCTGAGTCACCAGCGGCTTACAGTAGATTTACACTAGTGAATGAACCCTGTATTTTTTTATTTGTCTGAAGCTGGTGCTAATTTCTCTTGTCTTTTAACCTGAACTTGAAGGAGGTTTTAGTTTTGCTTTTTAGTGGATCTGTGTGCATTACTTTTGTTGTGAAAGACTTCTCTCTGTTATTATTCTTAGTCATACATGACACACTGAAAGCATGTTTCTATTCACTGCTTAATGCTGTGAAGATTTAGGTTTATGATACCTTTCCAGTAGAAAAGAAATCCACCAAGATAATAAATATTAATGTAATTAGAGCAGATTTCAGTAAAAGGTTCCTTGTCAGCAAACTTATATTTGTTTTTTGATATAAAGAATACTTGCAGCTATATCTCATTTAAATTATTATATACACAATATAGTTTTGTAGATTAGAAAAACCTGTCTTTCTACTCAACAGCCATGCTGGCCACAAGAAATTGTGGTGAGCACACAAAATTAAATATAAAATGGATAGATATAATGTATTGATGAATGCCATTAAGGGTAATTTATATTCAGGTAAACTAAATATGTCACACTAAGTGAAATGGATCCCAGTTCATCTGCAAAACCTTGATAAAATCCTAAGGTGATCCCATATTTATTTTGTATGTGATTTTGTAACATTTGTTAGTAATTTTGTAAAATATGTTGAACAAATAACAATTTTTATTTCATAATTTTATATACAGTTGTTGGGAAAGTATGAGTTAAACAACATAATCAGTGTTTTTACTAGCTCCAGACTTTATCTAGGAGATTTGTTCTTTTATCTCAGCTAACCTCAAAATCTTTAGAACATCTCTGTCACAGATGATGGGTTGCTCAGAGCCTTACCCTTTCATGTTTTGGAGATAATGAAGAATGGGGATTCCGCATCCTCTCTTATTAATTACTTGTGAAACAATTGTAAGGCAAGCAGTGACACCTTAAATATCAAGGAAATTGTCTGGAAAAAAAAAGAAACCCACATAGCATTAGCAACTTAAATTGTGTAATAGGCCTGTCAGATTACAAAGAAATTGAAAAATATTCCTTTAAAGCAGAAGCTTATACATTCTTTTATTTTTGGTCGGTTTGTGATTAAGCCCTTCATACACTGCCCCTGGGAATGCAGAGCTGAAAGAAAATGAAACCTGCAGCTTCTCAGTATATTTTTATTTTGTCAGACATAAGTTATCTCTCAAGTCTTAAGAAATGGGAACTTGATTAGCCATATTTGTAGAGAATTTACTGGTTGCTTAAATTGCAAAACGGTGTGAATTTGGATTCATGTGGTATTTGACCACATTACCATTCAATGAGTTTTTCAGTATTAAACTGACAATGGCAATGGCTGGTTTGTGTTGCCTCTTTGATATGCCTAGTGTTGTTGGTTTGAGGAACTGCAGCTACCAAAATTGTTTGTATTCCTTGGTCAGGCAGTGATCTTAGCGGGGAATGAGCTTCTGGGGATACCACCAAGGGCTCTGGAGAGCTCAGCTGAGGTGGGTGGGTCAGGTTGCTGTGGCAGTGGCAGAGTGTGCTGGGCACCCAGCTGCCTCTGCTTGTGCCACACGTGTCCCCAAGCTTGGGGATGTCAGGGACACAGGGGCTGGCTGGCTGGGAGCAGGAAGAAAGGAGTGCCTTCAGTGAAAATGATGTGGAAAGACCACCTGTCCTGCTGCAGAGCTATAGAGTGAGAAGGGAGGAAAGATTCAGCACAGAGGTGCCCCCAAGCTGGGAGAGGTGTAATGTCTGCATGAGCACAGCCTTGACAAAAGGAGCAAACAGGTTGTAGGAGCCATCCTGGTCACAGGGAGATGCCCCTGCTGTTGAAGCAGAGTATGTCCACAGCAAGGGAGGGCAGAAAGGAGCCCTTCACACTGTGTTTCAGAGGAGACTCACTGAGAGGGAGGGTGGACACAATGAAAAGTGTGTCCAAAAAAAATTCCCATCACATTGGAATCCATGCAGACCTTCTGCCATGGAACTTTGGTTTGCAGAAATTTCATTGAAATGCCTCTGTTTGCCATTAGCCCAGACATCTGCAGATGTAGACCTGCAGCTCTGGGACCTGAGTGCACAGTATCACCATGGCTGGGGTACTAAATGGGACTAAAGAAAAAGGTGTGAATTTTCGTCTTCCTGCATATCTCTTTGCTGTGCATTTGGACTGCTCAAGGTGTAGTCAGGCTGCCCACAGGCTGTGGGCACTGACATGGGACAGCACTCTATAAAGTACAAAGAAAGCTGCTTCTGGTCTCTCTCAGGCTGCTATCATTATTCTAGAAAACTCTCTCATGGTATATATATATATGGAATAAATATATACTCCCATGAAATACTTAGCTTTCTCTTAAATTAACAGATCCATAGCTTGAGGAAAGATAATTTCTTAAGTCACAGTGGGAAGAAACCTATACTAAAGAAATATTTTAATGAGATAGAGTGTAAAAAAACTATGATTCAAAGAACCTTATTTTTCTTTTACGTATTACTTAGACATCAGGAAATTATGGATATACATAAGAATGTAGTCACAAAATCTATCAGAAACTTGGAGAGAACATTTTGCAAATTCTGTACTGTCAATCTGTGAAATACATTTCTAATGTGTCATGGGAATCAAAAGAACACCTGTACAATGTTTGGAAGCCTTTAGTTGCAGCATTTCAGTGAGGCTGGACATTTTGGAATACTGCAGTTATTTATTAACATTGTATTACTGTTAACACATTTTAATGCTGTTAAGAAATGTGGCTTGGCTAAGTGGTGACTAACATTAGCTCTGAAAGGCCCATACACTGTCAGTTTAGTAATGACTGCTGCTTTGGTGTTTCCACGTTCTTTAGCCAGATGAGCAGAAAGAATGGCAAAAATGCGTAAGCAAAAGGCATGAAGAAAGGTCGCTTGTTTCATGATTTTAGGCCATTATTGCCAGATTTAGGCCAAGCTTCTTCCAATTGCTTTTAATCTCCTTCTCAATGGCTGTGATTTAGTTAAGGGTTTCAGTGTCTGGAATCCCATTAGTGCTGAGTTTGTTGAAGGCACATGCCTTCCTGTGTCACCGAGGTAGCCTTTGCACTAAACAAGGCAACTCCTGTGTCCCCAGGGCTGCTGAGCACTATCCGTGACAACTCCATCTGCTTCCAGGGATCATCTCTTGCAAGGTCTCTTTACAAATCACAGTCATCTCTGCCCTTAAATCCATTTTAAATTTAATAGTAGCACTGCCAGATTCAAAACCAGCAAACCAAACCTGCTTATTGCTGATTTTGAAAACAGATCCCTGGTTCTGTGAACCACTTACCCTTTATTTGGTGTTTTTCCTAATTCTTTCTTTTTGAGAGACAATCCTGAATTTTCCTTTACACATCCTGGATGTTCACAGCTTCTGTTGTCTGAGCCTCTGTCCTCTCTGCTGTGTTCTGCCTTACCTCTCAGAGCCATAATTCTGCCATGGGAAGTCCACTCTTCTAAAAAGCATTTTTATGGGTTCCTTGTTTCTTTAGGGAGCTTGCTTTTGCTTTTTGTTGCCTGCTGTTTCCCTATTTTTTTATTGGATATCTTGAATTTTGACTGAATTGGACAGTGATGTTTCTCCATTACTTATTTAAGACATAATACAATTAGTAGCTACAAGATGTTTTTTTAAATTCTGACTACAAAATACAGTCATATATACCTCAGTCTCAAAACTTTCAATTTCTTGTTTGTGCATCAACTCAATAAAATTTTTGTGCTAGAATTATAGAAAGAAACATCTTCACAGCAGCTAATCAGTATGTCACAAAAAGATTGATTTGATATTATACTAGGATGATGTTTTCTGTGGCACTGCACTCCATGTGTGTAGATTCATTTCACTGTAAACTTGGACTTCTTACAGGAGCATTTCAGGAAGTATTCAGGAAGTATTCTGGAATTCAACCAGAGGTTTTGCTAAAGCAAAATATTATAACTAAAGACATTTATCTTCTCTTCAACCTCTAAGGATAGATGAATTTTCATCCTTTTATTCTACAGTACTTTTAATTGTCATTGGTGAAATAATCACTGGAATTACCAAACTCACATATGCTTTAGAAAGTACTAGACTTTTCTAAAGAGAGAAAACATGAGGTTTCATTTTGTTTGGTTTTTGGGTTTTTTTTTGGTTTTTTTTATTCAGTGTAATTTACCTTCTGGTTTATTGACAATCTATATTTATGTTTTTGAGCTTTTTTCACCTGTAAATAGAAAATTTATAATTTTAAAAGAGAAAATGAAGTGAGAGAAGTTGGAAGAGAAGACTGTGAAATTCTCATGAAGTTAAGAATTTAGAGGATTAGGTTGAATGAGGAACACCAAGTATCACCACTTTTCTTACGAGATTATAAGATTTGTTAATGGCAGTGGTGATGAGCCTGACAATGGGACCCATCTGTTGACATGACTTGACATTGTAGGAAACATATTCTCTCTGAGGAACGCAAATCCTTGGTGATGCTGAAATATTGCTGAAACTCCTCCAACCTTCTGGACACTCCTCCATGCTTGTGTTCCGTGTGGGTGTTTATAACACTACTGGGAATGGGTTTACACAGATTAGAAGCTACTGTAAGGATCTGGAATGGGGAGGTGAAGAGGTCAAGAGCTCAGGTGGCTTTTTTGTTAATTCTGCTGATCAAAGGTCAAGTCTTAGGGACAGATGTGACATGGAGATAAATATGTCTGTGAACAGATGGTGCTGCCAGCAGAATGTCAGCTGCCTTGACCATGGAATAATGTTCCATAAACCCTATGACACTAAGAAGAACTGCACCTCTCTCACACTAATTTACTGATTTATTGAGACAGGTTCACAAAACTCACCAGACTGGTATGAACTATTCTGCCCTTAAAAAATTTCTAAATATTGACAAAAAAGAGAAGTATTTGCCATAATGTCAGAGAAGGGACAACAAAGAGAATGGTCAGTTGGTTACAAATCTATTCAATAGCGTAGGGATTAACTAGGAGGAAGCAGAGGCTTTATTACATGGGCAACATTTTGCTGTAAATGACATTTGGTTGATTAAAAACTTCTTGGATGATTGACATGTGTCACAGCATTAATAATTGAAGGATATAGTTTGCTCAAAAAGGCAAGCAGAAGACAAATGCAGAAGCAGGATGATGAATATCTAACGGACTCAAAGTATTTGGGAAGTATTTTATATTAGTGGAGAAAATAAAGCACTAGGGAACCTGGCCTGAAGAGATTCTGTGTGGTTTCCAGGGCTTAAGAGGCACTGAAATAAACTACAGTCCTGAAGCATTATTCATTTTGTTTGCAGAAATGTGAATGTTCAATGTTAGAAAGTCTCAGCCAGCATTAAATATATGAGGACTAGGCTCCTGCTTCAGTCCTTGTTTTCAGGAGAGGTGGGTATCTGGGTAGATGCAGTACAAGTGAAATGGACAGTGAGAAAGTCCCCAAGTGCCACCAGATACTTCAAGCTTGTTTCATTTGCCAGTCTTACTGTTTCCCTAGTAGTCATGTAGTGGTTGTTATGTGTTGTCATTCAAAAAAGATAAAAATGCTCTTTCATTGCATGAATCATCTCTTTTTTTGGTTTAACCTGATAGCTGTGACTTGATAATTTTTCATTTGGTTTTGGTTTTCAGTGTAAAGTAGCAAAGCTATCAGTTTTACACACTTCATGTGATTGTTACACATGCACTTTGTGTCCTGTCCATGACACATTGCTCTGTGTTCAATCATGGTGCTGCATGTTTCAAAGTGTAGGAGTCTTTCTCTCTGTTCAAATTTAGTGTCCTTGAGGAGCATTCCTAGACCTGTTCCAGTTCCCAGGTGAAGCCTGAGTGTCGCCATTGCCTATTTATTGCATCACTCCAGGCAGTGGAGCACCATTTCTCAGTCCAGTATCCAAGCAAATCGCTGTGTCTACTTCCCTTAGAAAGAAAAGTGAAAGCAGGTTAACACCCTTCCTGAAGCTTTCCCAGTTCTTCTTCTCATAAATGCCTGCAATATCTTTTCTGCAACATTTTAGTGCATCCTTCAAGAAACTGCAGTTATTCTCATTGGTTCCCAAAGGCCTTGAAGGGGAAATGGCAGGATGGAAAGCACAATTTGCTAAATTTGAAGTGATTACAATTATTTAATGCAAAAATGGTGATAGATAACTTTATATTGAAATTAAAATGGGCAGGACTGGAATGCAATGTGAAACAAGTTTTGAAAATTGAAATTTTTAGGATGAATATCAAATGCAGAGGGAAAAAGTATAGCTCATATATTTCTGAAGTAGACGAAGGTAACTGCAGAATCAGCCCTTCTCTAAGGATTAAAATCAATGATTCTCTTCAATTTTCCAGTATTTATTACTATTTGAAACAAAGAAGCACTTAATGCTAAATCAAAAATCACTGACTTCCACCATGAGTTCCTTATATTTTTGTTCTACTTAGAACTTGAGTTCCTAGCTCTGGATACACTCTTATACTTCTCAGAAAATAGGTGAAGCAGAGTATATAATTCTAACAATACTGTTACTAGTGCAAGATTGCTTCTGATTGCTTTTATGAAGGGTTTTATTTTTAAGACGACTGCTGTTAAAATTGAAAGAGCTCATAGGACCACATTACTGTTAAGAGCAGTTCCTTTGATTTCAGTGAATATAGAGTACTTATATAAAACTGCTTCATAGTATGACATGGAGATCTCAAGAACAGCTGTCCTATGTATGGTAGCATTTCTTAAACTGAATTTTGACTGCATCATTATTGCACTGGTGTAACAGATGTGCAAGAGTACAAGACTTAAAAGTTTCTTTGGTATTTTTCATTACATTGAAAGATAATTTTTACATATATAAAGATTTGGGCATGTTTCTTATGTCCATGAGTAATCCTATTAATGAACTAATAAATCCTAGCCTTAGTCAACTCTGATTTTTACCATACTCTTGCAGTAGTGTTATCTAAGCTGGTCATGGTATATTTTCACTGAGTTTGAAGCAAAGTTGTGACTGAGAGATGAAGGATACAAAATGTATTTTAGAAACTGTTTATCACTTCAGAATGTAAAGCTGGCATTGCAGAAGGTCAAACATTATTAAACAAAAATTATTTGCTTTATGTAAAAAATGTTTTAAAATTTCTTGTAAATTAAGTAAAACCTTGGGGAAAAAGGTTATACTACTTTATTTTTTGTCTTTAAATAGAAAAAAACACAGTGGAAGAGGAAAAAGTATTGGTTAAATAGACAAAAGTCAAGGATTCGATAATGTGTATATGCACTGTATGTTTGCAGTTATTCATCACCTAGAAATGTTGCCACTTGAGGAAAGGTCAGTATTGACTAGGAGTTTCCACTATTACTAAATAATTCTCCATGCTTCACTAATTTTGTGCAATTTATTTCTGTCAGGTCTGTAGATGGCATTTGCCTTAATGCTGTTTATTGTATGCTATTTATGTACTTATTAATATACGCTATATATGCTATGTATGTATTTATTAATGTTGTCCAGTGCCATGTCTTTTGGGGTGCGCTACAGAAATGGATGTGATCAAAGGACTGGGGTCCAGAACAGTTCTACTGCAGAGGATTAAACAGAAGTGCTGCCAGACACCTGCCTTGTCAGCAGGCAAAGCCAACCTCTTTCTGAGGGCTAGAGATAGAGGAAATTTGGCTTCATTCAAAGCACCAAAGTTGCTGTATAAACTTTGGCAAATAAATCACTGAATTTTGCTGTTTCCTGATTTTTTCCCTACTGAAATATAGATAACAGCAATTTCTTGGCTATTATTTAGGTAATAAATTTGTCTGACTAGAGATTAATTTTTACCTAAAATCCTATAATGCATCAATAGGTATATTCTCAAGCTCCTAGGTGTTTCTTTGGTAAGAAATAATTAAAGACAGGGAATTTAAAAATAAAAAAATATTCACTCTGTACTCTAGAATTTTTTACTTTATTGGATATTTAAAAAAAATTCCAAATTTAATTAGTTTAATAAGGTAACTAAAGCCTGCTGCTAGGACAAGCGATCTATGTTACATGATAAATGATACCCCTCTGGTAATCTTTTATCTCTTCTGCTTGCTGATTCACCTCACAAGTTCCTTCACCAATCCTAGTATTTTGGATACAGTACAGCTGGTGTCCTCTCCATACCTTCAGGAGGAGAAAGAAGTAGATGTTCTCACAAAATTATACATGTATGAAACAAACGTACAATCCCACGCTATTTTCTCTGAACAGGCAACAGTTAGAAAATCAATACAGAAAGAACATAGCATGTTTGAGGATCTTGGATTGGTTAGCTTTTTATGTGGTAGAGCTGTGTTTGAAACAAGAAAGTAAAAACAAGAGGAGCATTGTTTATTCAGAAATTTAATAGACATGTGGCTAGTCTGCAAAATTTTTCTCTGAGTCCTGATTTAATTTTTGCATCATGTCACAGATATTTTCATCTCTTTCAGTTCTGCTGCTTGAAGTGGATGTCCAATATTTGGGATGCCAGGGATTTTATTGATCTCCTCACAGCTACTAAAGCATCTCAGAGTCTGTGTAGACGTATTGTTCCCTTTAATAACGCTCATAATATTCACTGTCACCTACAGTAACGTGATTAAGATTGAACTGTATTTTATATCAGATTTTATCACAGACTGGCTTGTTTCTGTTCAGCCCAAGAGGAATGCAAGCATACCTGGATTAAACATCTAAAACTATAGCTGAACTGGATACTAAAGGTAGGAAAGGAAACATCCTTCCTGCCATGACCTGAGCAGCAAAGAGTTTGTATTGTCATTAGAAATCAGAAAGGCAAGAGAAATATTAATCTACATATGGAGAGCAATGTTTTTAATGACAGTTATCCCTCAAGGTCAAGAACAAGTTAACAAGTTCATCTTTCATTCCATAAGGCAAGAGCACTGATGTTGAAATCCTTAAAATTGAGCTTACAATAAGAAAATACAGTGCCAATTCCTTTGAGCCAATAGCATCAAAGATGCAATCAATAAATTCACCCTGTAGCAGCATCCCTTTACTAAGAAACTGTCTTGAGGGAAATAATATTACTTCAGTCCTATATAATTCAAAGCTCCTTGAACTGGAGTTCTTTGAAGATAAAAGACTACCTTCTCAGCTACTGTAAATCAACAAAGCTATTTTGACTCTAAGGTGCTACCAACTAAAGTGTGTTTTTGCAAGACTCCATTATCCTCTTGCTCAATAGTGACTTTAATAATGTTTTATTTAGTCTCTATGGGTTTATGCTATCTGGTCACACCATAAAGACTGAGGCAGTTCTTTTTCTCACAGGTATTTCTTTCCTTGGTGAAGGACTTCAGCCACAAATTAATTTTACTGTTAAGTTGTTTTATAGGAACAGATCCTCACTAATCCTTGCTAGGATTGCATTCCTATGTTGTTGTTTTATTATTTCACTCTTAACGGGACTATTTTGCAGTTGGCTCTGACTTGCTGAATTACATTAACTTAATTGGGAAGTATTCTTAGTTTTTCTCTTTCCATGCTGAAAGATTTGGCATACCATGACATTCCTCACAAACCAAATTTTCCACAGCAGGCGGTTTCTGAATATATTTTTAAATCTTTCCTAAGACTGAAATCAACATAATGAGAAGAAACAGGAAGGAGGTTAATAAAGGTTTATTAAACAAGAACCTTTGACTACCTCATGTTCTTTCATTTCAGTCCTCTCAGTGTCCCAGAATGGCTCAGCTTCATTTGAGCAAAGAGACAGCTTAGGTCACAGGACAAGAAAAGAGTGAAATTTGCTGACAGATGGTTAGAATAAAAATAATAATTCAGAATTTCCCAATTTCTCTTTATTTTCAATAGATACATGATGGAAAAAATTTAACTTCTTATCTATCTTTTTACTGGTCTGAATTATTTACACATTACAGATTCTTGGCATAAACTCTTCATTGAGTAGGGCCAAAGTAGGTTACACTAGAATTCTCATCTAAAAAAAAAAAAAGTTAAACTTTTCAGGAAGGGTGAAATAATGGAAAACATACAATATTGGACTTGAAGATATGTATATTTATTTATTTTATATATATATAGTAAAAGTGTGATCATGTAGAGTTTTAATTTTTCTAGTGAATTTTTGCATATTTAGCATTACAATATCAAAAATAGAGAATACTCTCAGTAATGAAGACTGCATACTCAAAAATATTTTATAATCTAATAATTCTAATATGTGGTGTTGAAGTTATCACATATTCAGCCATCATATATTCTAATACATTTGCCAAGTGCACAATAGAATTAACTTCCATTCATAAAATGATTATAAACAGCATTCATGTTTGCCAAGATATTATACAATTCTCCTTGCAAGGAGAATTAGTTAATTTCCAAGTTGAGTTTTAGCAATACAAATTCAAAGGCAATTAGATGATATCAAGGTCCAAGCAGTGGTATTTCAGATTTTTATGTACTTAATCATGAGTAAAATCTGCCGTGATGATAACATTTTGTGTAGCTTGTAGTTTCAGTGGCTTCATTTATTTAACTGATTTGAGGGGCATGGAAATGGTAATATCATGCCCCGTAATCTTAGCATTATACAGTTACCCTAAAGCTGCAACAGATTAACTTCTGACTCAGATGCTGCAGCTGATAACATGAAAGCCTAATTCAAAGCAAAGTAAGGAACTGTGAAAATCTTTTATGGTTGTTACACTTAAATATATATAATATATATATTCGCTATTATTTAATTATAATTAATATAATTTAATATATAATTAATATTCAATATTATATAATTAACTGTGTTAGTTAATAAATCCATATGCAAAAGTTGTTTAGTGCCAACAACATACTTGATTGTATATTTCTACAGAAGACTAATTTACCTTTCTTACCTCGCACAGTGCAACCTAAGAGGAAGTATTCAAGTAATTACTTCAAGTAATTTTTCTTTTTTCTTTGACAGTAAATAAACTTATGAACAAACGAACAAAAAGAACTTTCCATCTGCAACTCAGGTGCACACAGAGAGATTTTAATGTGAGATGTAATTGTAGCAAGCAGATGGCAACAGCAAACACATGACAACAGTTGGAAAAATGGGTTGAAGTAAGGGCAATAAATAGAGAACTGGCAGTGTTAACAGTGCAAACAAGGTGAAGGGGATGGTCATAGGACATATTCAAGGAGTTAGTAAGAGTAGAGCTGAGCAAACAAAACTAAAAGTAAAGAAAGTATCCAAGTATTCCAGTAGTTAGGAATTAAATAGAGGAAGCAACTTTGAAATAACTTACTGAAAAAAAGGGTAAATGTAGCATGAGCAGGAATATGCATTTTAGATAATCTAAAATGAAGGGGGGGTGATGATGGTATATGCTTCTCCCATAACACATCACATATTTTAAAATAAATGTCAAGGTTAGGTGAGAGGCAAATTAAGCATCTTTATTGCCCTGGCCTCAAGGTAGATGATCTAATGGCATGAGAAGAGTCAATATTGTCATTATAAAGCAAAATAACAAAGATGTGAGAACAGAATAGATTTTTTGTTCTTATCTTCAAAGAAATAGAAACCTTGCTTGTTCAAAACAGCAGTAATGTAAAAGACTTCTTTTCGCTAAATGCCAAATATTCAAAAAGATGTGCAAAAAAGAAGAAAAATGCAACAAAAAGCTCTGACTGCTGTTGGTTTCACATTGCTGGGAAAGTAGTATTCTGATGTTATCGTGAAATAAGAACAGCAGGTGTGTAACTATGACCATGTTTTATTTGTGAAAAACAAAGGGTGGTGAAAGACAGGAGAACAGCACCAAAAGTAGGGCAGAGGAGGCGAGGGATTCAAACAACAGTGGATTAATAAAATACTGAGAAGGGAGAGCACTAAAAGAAACACAGGCATAAAAGGCAGATCATCAAAACCCTATCTTATAAAAAACTCTGCTTTTCAGATCCTTGCTTATTAAACCAAGCAAGCAAGCAATGAGTACACCTTTTAAAAAATAACCAAATTCCTCCATTAGTAAACACCCATGCATTGGTGGGGTGAGACGAATGCACAACTCTGGCAGTGATAATCCCGGCGTTGCTACAGCTGTCTTCTGGGCAGAACCTCCCAAAAAGCTTTTTATCCACCCAACCACCTACTAAGAACACAGATGCCAGGACCTCAGTGGCATTCCAACACTGGCTGCACTGGAATGCAGAGAAAATTGTGAGCTATTCCTACAGAGATCTTCACTTCTTCACACAACTATATAGTGCTTAGCACCAGCTTTTTTGGGGGGGATGTAGGGGTGGGATTCAGAAGCTTTGCAATCATGAGAAACCAAAGATCTCTTAGAATACATTTAGACCTCCCAAGAATTTCCAGAAAATTATCATTAACCCAAAACATTAACTTCATTTCTTAAAAGCATCCCTTACTTCCCCAGCATGTGTTTACATTACCCCACTGAGTTGCTTCTTCTTTGCTGTTGTAACTTTCTGTGGTTAACAATACTGCTGAGAATATTGTCCCATGTGCTTAAAAACTCTGGCCTAAGCTTTTATATCACCACAAATGAACAAGCTTTTCATTTTTGCCCTAAGCACGAGCAGAGATTTCATCCTTTGAGAATTTGTGTATGTGTGAAATAGAGCAGTCTTTAGTAAGGGCAAACAGGGCTTTGGAATTTGAGAAACCCCAGTGATAATTTAATGCTTATGGAACAACCAAAAAATTTGGCTCCCCTGTGATCTTCCCATTTGAGTTGAAGGAAAATTATCTGTCTGTCTACCTTTTGTGGAGATATTAATAATTGAGTTGGTTAAACTCATTGATTTGTTATACATGCACACACCAAGCTTTGGGAAAACCCAGTGGACAAAACTTCTGCAACCATAGATGTCTCCAGGTACTTCAGACTTCACTTACAAATTGTATTATTAGCATTAATAGTAACTATCACAACAGTATTCCAGGCATTTTGAAGTGACTGCATGTTGATCCCGTTCCAACTGGAGGGACTGTGCTCCCCCTACAAATACTGCACAGCAACTCTGTTTACTTATTTGATAAAGAGATTTTCCCACTTCTGATAGGGTTTTGGAAGAGGTTTTTTTTTCTAAAAAGTTGGTTTCATGGTGCATGATTCTCCATAGCTCACATCCACATCATCTGGGACCCCAAATGCAAGGGTTTTTATGCTAAAGGTAACCCAGGAGAGGGTTTTTCCTCACTTACCCTCCTTTCCTCTTTCCTTACTTCTTGGTCTTCAGCAGTCACCTCTCTACCAGAACCATAGTTTGGTACAGTTAGGATGTGACTAGCTGTGACTACTAATGGTGTATAAGAAACATATGAAAATAAGGCTGTGTAAATCTATGGTTTTCCTTTCTCCTGAAGAAATGAAGATTGTTACCCCAAATGTTCTAGTAGATGTTTATGTATAGCTTATTTTTCACTGCTCTTTTCCCTTATTTTCTAAATTCCCTTGTATTTGTCACTGGAACTCCCACATTAACAAGCCCCATCAACAAATATGCCCTTATTTTTGTTGTTCTTGCTCACACATAGCTGAGGAGCCAACAGAGACAGTGACAGGCCACTTCTGTTAATGGAGGCCATATGGGTCACTGCAGATGTGTCTGGTTCAAAAACAGAAGTTTTATAGTTATTGACAAAATCACTATGGTCTAGAGCCATGGAAATTCTAAAATATTTAAAATTTTTAAATCACTTGATCCCCACTCAGTTTTCCCCTTCCATTTCCACAACTCCTTCACTCAGAACAATTTAGAGAATTAGTACCATCAGCACTGCTGAGCATAATAATAAATTATCATCTACCAGTGAGGGCATGGCTCTCCTTGTAAATGAGAAAGAGAAAGCTGAATAGAAAAATGGGGACCACAGAATTTTTCTATGTCTTATCTAAGGAAATTCTGTGGATGACTTAAAGAATTCTTACTTCTGCTGAAGTGCTTCTATTATCTATAGTATAAAATAAGCTTAAAGCAATACATATTTTTGGAATTAATGAAAACATTAATGGAACAAGCCTAGAGATATATACATTTGCCTTTGGCTTTGAATCGAAGATGTTGTGTCTGCCAAACTCACCTCCACAATGTTGAATAACAAAATAATTAGGGCTTTGATGTAAATGCTTTGAACTACTCCTATCTAAAATAAGCTTTCAGACATGTGACAATACCTCCCTTAAAGCTGTATAAGTGTGGATTCTGTAAGATTTTGGTGCAATAGAGACTGACTCAATTTGTGTTCTTCACAATTAATAAGAAACTTACCTTCAGTAGGCAAATTAACTGTAGGAGTGAGAAACATCCCCTTCTAGTTAAAGTTGTTGTCAAGTGTTTATCCAGCAAAATCTAAGCAAAAACTGTGTCCTAAATGCTAAAGGTGTGCTCGTTGGTTAAGTCAAATTACTGAAGCTGGAAGTGAATTTTGCTATCATAAAAGTGGTATTCAGGTGGTTGCAAAAAACCCCACAAAAATGTTTACAGAACTTCAGGTTTTATCTTTGAGCAGTATCATGACCCCTGTTCATGATACTGATAAAATGAAAACAGTATTTTAACTACAAAAAATAATTCTAGAATTACAAACATAGTACTGAGTGTAGTAGCATTTCAGGATATTTCTATAACATAATGAGTTAAACATGCTAAAGTTATATTACTATACATTATAACCACTTTTACAGG
Organism: Pseudopodoces humilis; assembly: GCF_049639895.1. Classification (NCBI taxonomy): domain Eukaryota; kingdom Metazoa; phylum Chordata; class Aves; order Passeriformes; family Paridae; genus Pseudopodoces; species Pseudopodoces humilis. The sequence goes on from NC_142201.1 coordinate 20,364,726, forward strand.
TTACTGTAAAGACATTTACTGCTGTAGTGTGAACACTGACATTCATTACATAATAGATTAATGTATTAATCATGTAAGGAAACATTTATGTAACTTGCTGCTATTTCAAAAGAAATATATAACAAAGCTATTTCTGGCCATTAACAATATGATGGTATTTCATAGCTATTGCACTTTGTGAACTGGATATTTTCCAGAGGAGTTTAGTCCAGATTCTGTTATAAATTGTTGCTTTGCATAACCCAAGGGAGGGACAAAAGGAAAATAAAACAAAAGAAGAAAGCAGTAATCAATTACTGTTCTCCTCTGAATCCTTGAAGCAGCCTCTAAATTGCATCAGCCTGAGGTGGAATCCAGGGGTTTTATGATGCAAGAGAAGATTTTTGGAATGATTTGAGAGCAAGGAACATTTTCTCTCTGAATATTTCCCAGGTTATTCATAAAGAGTACTGTACTGGAGGACTGGCTAACACTCAGGTTTTCCATACTTAGCTGAGAAGCTAATGAATGTGTCTAGTTCCACTTCACAAACTGGTAATATAGGGCCATATAAAGGGTAGGATTTAATGATTTGAATGGCACTGAAGGAGCTTAAGATTTTTTAACAAAATCTCAGTATTTCTGCATTGCAGTATTTCAGAAAAAAAAAGTTAAGAAATCCACATGCATTTCACTTCAAGGCATGACCTCTGGATTCCAAGAGCAACATACCAATATATCAGAATTAATCAGCACAAGAAATTTCTGCATAGTTCTTTGTAATTAATAAAGTTGCATGTCTTGCTTCTTGGTATTTCAGTAAAAAAAGCTAAACAACATTAAATGTGCACATCTGGTAGATTTGAGTTCAGTTATTTAAGGTCTGGTATAGAAAAATAAAGTTAATTTTAAAAGAAACCACTTTGATTAATTTAGTTTCTCAAATGTCCACCTTTTTTGCCCTCTTTTTTCCTACAAAATTATTTATTAATCCGAGGAATAGACATGTGGAGTTTTGGAATACTTCTGGAAGAAATGGATTGATCACATTGCGGTGCAATTAATTAGCATAAACCAAATTATATTACATTATAGTTAATGCAAAAGAATGCTCTTGGTTTTCCTTCTTTTTTGAAAAGGCAACCAAGGTTTTGGAGATACCAAGTGATTTAATTAAGATTAATTCATGATGGAGTAAACACTTTAGTCAATAGAAGAGTTGAATACTTTTTCCAAAACTGCCTCAGTCTTACTGGGTGGATGAATATTTGTTTGAAGAATGTTTTGGTCCATTGGTTGTTACAATACCACAGTATGCAGTATCTTCTATCTTGCTTTACATCTGAGAGACTTTTTTTCACTGAAAAAACCTGCAAAGGTGGGTGTCTTATCCTTTCTTCAACTTTCCCCCAGTTAAATAGTGGTTTAGCTCATGAGTGCCATTAGATTGACATAAAATCTCAAATTACCTGAGACTTTGTTTCACACTGAAACATGTGATGGATTTTTTTTTTCCTATCTGTGAAACTGTGCATTTTATTAGGGCCATGCACATAATTTGCTACAGATAAAAAGATCTTTAACTATTAATTATATTACTCTTCATAGGCCCTGGTAGCTCTGATGTTATCAGTACTGTAATGAAAGCAGAAAATCTGTGGTTTCTGACAGCACAAATGCAGGTGAGCCTTGTGTTGGTACTGCTCTTAGAACAAAACAATGGTGGCTTATATCCTTAATATCTTCTGTAACTAATCTTGTACCTGGAAGATGTAGTACCCCTTCCAGCTGGGTGAGTCAGTGGGCCTGGAATGGAGATGTTCCTATAGCACTGCCCATATTCTATCACTTCTGGCTTTCAGGATATCCTGGCTCTGAGACTGTAAAGGCAGCATATTGACATGAAAAATTAAGACCAAGATGAATGGATTAGTACACTGTGTTATTACCAAGAGGAATTTCTATGAGGAGCAGTACAAGCAAAGCAGTGGAGTACTGTTTCTCTGGCTTTGAAAGAAGGGGCAAACCCCTGTGTGATTGAATGTTGATAAAGTCAGTGCTTGTGTGAAGAACTGGACAGGGAGAAACATATCCTTGTGACACATTCCTAGAAGAAAAAAAGGAAGAGCTTTAAAATTTGCTTCCTAAAATAATTCTGATGTCTAAAAATACATGGAAGTGTTGATTCTGTCTCAGTTAAAATGTAAGTATACGCACCATGTGCAAAGACAAATATGAACCTTTTTATAGCTATAATTAAATGGCTGCTTTCAGCTTTTCATCCTGTCATCGAATTCGTGCTTTCTGTCACTAAAGCCAACACCTAAGCAAGAAGCTGGGACATTAGGTGAAAGATGAGATTGTGTTGCTAAAGGTCACATACATAATGACGTACATACTGTTTTTATTTTAGGTGATTAACAAAAAATATAGGCTAATTGTTCATATACTTTGATGATGCTTGTGATTACAGCTCTGTGTGAAAATTGTGATGATTTCAAAATAGAAATAACAGTCTTTTAGTCTCTTCTCAAACTGATAGAATAATATTTTTTCTTATAAAATTAAAAAAACAAAAAAAAAGTATCTGTAGACATCTTTTTCAATGATAAAGTTCAGTATTCATAATGCCACCAGCTATGCTTGCAACATTTATTTTCTCCCTACTCCTGATTGAACTATGTTGAACAAATACCACAAGGTTAAAAATTACTGCCATTAATGGAGAAAAATGCATGGAGCAAATGGTATTTTTTAAAGATGTAGTTAACCAAGGTCAAAAGGTCAAAAGAGGTCAATTATCCTGCTGCATTAGTGTTTGCAATAAAACATTAGCAAGGATTGTTATAAGCCACTTTGTTTCTCTTCACATGTTTTGGGAAAGGGATTATTTTTTACTTCAGTGTAGCTAGTAAAGCACAGCTCAAACTGGGAACACAATTTCTCTCTCACTCTATCAAGTCCTCTACCCAGAAAAAGTAAGGATTGTTTGAAGAACTTCTATACTTTATTCTACATGGGAACAAGCCTGGCCATAGAAAAGCAGACATCCAACCCATAAAAAGTAAAATTTTATGGTTCAAATACCTCCTTGCAATGATGGAGACCCAGCTGTAAGCCTGCTCTGTGATGTAATCCTTTGCCTTGTTCCTCTTACTGGCAATTTTATTCTGGTTTTGATAAATATTTTTATTATAGATACATAGAAATTCAAATTTTTTGAGGCAAAGATTTTAGTTTTCATTAACCAGTATTTTCAGGTGCAGAAATGTTAGATGGAGAGCCCTTTCTAGGCAAAATATATTCCCTGAATTCCCTTTGAGAATGATCTGATGCACAGGAGAAAAAAACAGAAAAATCAGAATGGGATGGATATGGAGGGGTTTTGTGAGGCTTTTTCATGGTTCTGCTTTAGGTTTTTTCTGCACTAGGTGTTTGCATATAGATGAGAAACTGAATGGGAGCTAATCCAAGCAGAAGCATTTTGTTGTGCTCTGAAAAATCGAGTCTTTCAATATAATGTATTGTGTTATAAAAATTCAAAGCATAAAGCCTGCTGTAGTTGAAGTATACTTTTTTCCTCCTGCAAACATTGCTACCTTTCTTGTGGACACAGCTACATTCTCTTTTTCAAAGAAGTCGTAGTTTACATATGAGTTCTTACTGTGGCCACTCTCCTGTGCTGCTCAGAGGGGCAGATCTCCTCCAAAATTTAGTGGAGCTTTGAATTTCAGATTTCTTCCGGGTACATACACACAACCACTACTCTTTTCTTCAAGAGGTATCATCTTTTCACCTGCTCTGAATTCTCTCTTCCCACCTTTCATTTTCCAGGCCTTAGGCTATAAATCCTTTGCTGTTATCAAAGCACACAACCATCAGTAGAGTACTTTTGCTACCCCTTGTAACCAGGGCTCTCCTTCATGTATCTTCCCCTGTGAAGGAAAGAAGCATATTTCTGACAGGTGTGTCACACCACATCTGGTCTTTCTTCTGGACCAGGAGCCTACTTGCTGGGAAAGATGAGCTCCAGATTTCTTTATCCTGAGCAGAGGCAGGATAAGCTGCCAGGATAAGGCAGAGCTGAAGAGGCTGAAGTCTGTTCAGAGGTCATAACTGGGAGAAAGCCATCATACAAAAAGGATCTTCTTATAGCAATTTAGTGGCTTAACCCCAGCTGCCAGCTAAGTGCCACATTAAAGGGAACTCATTTCCCCATCCGCAACACTGAAGGGATGAGGAGGAGAATCACAGAAGAAAAGAAAATAGAACTTGTGGGCCAAAATAAAAACATAATAATGGTTGAAGCAAAGTAAAAGCAGATAATAATGATAATACAGATACTACTGCTGCTGCTACTACTACTACTTAGATGAATTGTAATAAAAAAGGGAGGGAGAGAGGGAGATAACCCCCAAGACAGACAAGTGATGCACAGTACAATTGCTAAACTACCCAGTGACAAATGCCCAGCCCATCCTCAAGCAGTGATTGCCAGCTCCCATCCAACTCCCCCATTTTGTACTGAGCATGATGCTCTATGGTATGGAATATACCGTTGGGTCAGCTGTCCTGACCATGCTTCCTCCGGGCTCCTTGTGCATCTCCTTGTGCATGGGAAACTGGAAATCCTGGACTTGGTGTAGGCACTGTTCAGCAACAGCTCAAACATCACTGTGTTACTGACATTACTCTCATACTGAATCCAAAACACAGACCTGTACCAGCTACTAGGAAGAAAATGAGCTCTATCCCAGCCAAAATCAGGATAGCAATCTGTGTATGAACATACAGACTGTTGAACTTTGCTGCAGTAATTAAGTAGCCTTGACATTTTGTAACTTAATATTGAAATTGGGATCACAAAAATAACATTTTGGCCTTAACTGTAGTTCCTAAGAGAGAGATACAATTTTGATCAAGATAGGACAATTGTAAAAGTCATGCCCTTGAATGTTTGGCAACTGTGTTTCTGTGTTTTACCCAGACACTACGCCTCCAAATGATGAGAATCAAGAAGAGGCAAAACTTTTGAAACATTCCCATTTTTCTAGTTCTCATGTTTCTTTTTTTCACCCCCTTTTAACACAGGCAAATTAAATTTTTTTAACCAATAAATACTAGTAGAGAAAGGAGTAATACAAATCTTGCCCTAATTCAGCCCTATCTTTGCAGTCTTGCTGAGAAAGCTTATAAATATTGGAAGTATGAACATAAATGTTCTCTCTTAAGTTAAATCAAGATGCTCATGGATTTTGAAAAGGTTGACAAATTAACCATAAAAAATAGTTATGGTGTTAGATTGAATAAATTTATAATTTGTACATGAATAATATGCCTTTCTTTAAAGTTTATTGTCAGTAAATAATTTTAAAGGCTACACATATTTTTTCATCAATGTTCTTGTCAATCATTAACTTCTATTCTCTTTGGAGAAGGATCTGTGGCTAGTCTTTTAATTAACTGGTAGTGAGCTTACTAACTCTGAAGCCTTGAAAGGAGGTTCATATGACTGATGACAGTCTTTTGGCCACCATGCTAATTTATTGCCTGAAAGCTGAAATTTACATAGTTAAAATATTTCAAGTATCAGTATTTACCATGTTACGGGTATTAGACTGTAGTAGTATACTGTAAGTTTCACTGACAACTACTTCATTGTCTAAATGCTAATAGAGACACAACTAATCCCCCCTGACACATCTAAACCAGTAATTACCTAATACCATTCACATGGTGTGGGGTTAATTGAAAGAGGTCTTGACATTCATGACCTGTCAGTTTTGCCTCATCAGATTGACCCAGGTCAGAGATTTGCCCTGACAACTTTTGCTTATCAATAAACCTTTACTTTGTCTAGAAACAGCAGGTATATATATGTGTGTACATATATATATATATATATATGTGTGTGTGTACATATATATATATATATGTGTGCATGTATATGAATATATGTAATAATAGCTAAATATAAATAGCAAATATTTGTGCCATTGATTTTTAAATTTTATTTTTCTTTTTAAGTAATATAGAAATAATGCAAATTGAAAAGTGAAGACTGTCTTATGTTTGTATTTAGCTAAAATATGATACCAAAGCAGATTTTCCAGGTGAAACTAGAGCAAATTTATTGTTGCTTATGTTTTCACATATATTTCTGAGAAAATAATTTTTCTGACATGAGGCTTTTAAGTGCTAATATATATTGAGCAAAGTCCTCTTGTATGTCAAACAGCTCTTAGTGACTGATGCACCTGTTAGAAGGGTGCAAGACTGAGATACTGCTTCAAATTTATTCTGTGTTGTAAATGGAGGGAAATATGTATTCTATTACATCTCCCAAACTTATTAAGCACTGGCTCAGATTGCCTGGGGAGATTGTGAAATTTCCATCCTTGGAGATATTTAAAAGCTGTCTGCATGCAGTCCACATGAACAGCTCTAGATGGTCCTATTTGAGCAGTGGGCTTGGACCAGATCACCTCCAGAGGTCCCTTCCAACCCCAACCATTCTGTGATCCTGTAAGGTAAAGTGGAGTTAAGAAAACCATCTTAAGTCCTCTGGCAGGATATGCTCAGTTGCTCTGTAATTAAGAAGCACATGCTGCCTCCATGGGTATGAAAGACATCCAGGTAGGAAGCTCCAGTACCGGGTGCTTGACTGCCAAATTGCTTAATTGTTGGTTTATTTCTTACCCTCGGTAGAATCACTCCAACTAGCAAGGCCTGGGACAAAGCCCAGATGACTTGTTCCCTTGACAGTACTCTCCAGAGGCAGTGGAGAAAAGAAGGAATGAGGATGTTCTGATAAACCACACTGTTTAGGTCCCCTGCTGGCTCACCCTAGCACCTCTCCACATGGCAGTTCCACTTATCCCCCAGTTTCATTTTGTAGTAAAACCACTCCAGTGGGATACAGCACAATCATCTCGTTATTCCAGAGAGTTTAGGACAAAGAACACACTCCAGTAATGATGATGCAGGAAGCAGGGGATGGATTCTCAGCAGCATGGCTGTGTCAGCCTCCCTGTGGTCTGATATGGGGACCTGGGCTCTGGGAAAGGTGGGGGAGCCCAGGTGAGCTGGTGGTATCCTCCAGTCCCAGTGGCAGCCAGTTACAATCATCCCGATGGATCAACCACTCCTAGTCCACTTGGGGCTTATCTTATCACAGCCATCCAGTCCTCTGTTATCTTACCTACATCTAATTCTGTATTAACCACGCATTAAAGCTGCAGCTGTCAATGTAACATTTATAATACTTCTAAGATGAACCATAACACATGCAGTTATTAGTGCATTTTCAGTGAAGATTTGCCAGTAGGTTACTCTGCCTTCAGAGAAAAAGAGCAGATCCTGCAAACTGACCTGGCAGAGGCCCTCTGCATACTTAACCCTCAGTTCTTTATATATCACATGCACTGTAATCTTGTTTTCTCTGACATTTCTCAGATGCGCTAATCCTTTCATCTGGTGAGATCAAATCTGAACCCTCATTGATTTTATGCTAAGGCAACCCATGGGCCTCTTAGACAGTAACTTCTGTTCCCTGCCTATAGCTGATCAGTTGTGGTTTCTGTTTATTTCCTCAATGAAAAAGTACATTTTACTGGTTAATTCACCTACTAAATCTGACTCAAACATGCTGTTTTGCATCTGTTTCAACCTATTGGTCTATGTGTAGTTATTCTCAATGTATACTAAAGTAAATCACATTACTAAAGGGATGTACTTTCTTACTTCAGAGGGCTAGAAGGCAGACTATGCTGCCAATCCTGTCACTGGAAGATGTATCCCCATAAATACTTTGTGAGCTAGACAGGAGAAAAAGAGACTGCTGTCGATAATGTAGTGTGTTGTGCCTGTCCATCACTGAAAAAGGGAAAGTATCTTTCAGTTCCAGCAAGAGCTGAGATTCTTCACAGATAGAATAAATTAAAGAGCAAAACAAATTTTGTAGTCCACAGGAACACATAACTATTGACAAGGCACTAAGGAAATATTTCTGGGCAGGTACAACTGATACAGCCTTCAGTATTCTTTTTCTTTTGTATAGTACAATGTTCCCCAGTTCCCTCTGTTAATTGAGATCAAAAAGCTTTAGAAGAAGGTAGAAAAAGTGGCTCATTTCCAAAAATGCTTATTGGAGATTTTAGGGAAGCAAGTTCTTGTCGATAGTATTTAGGGAAGAAAAATGTTACAGGATTGATTTTGTTGAATTTCCCAAAATTGTACAACACTTAATCCCTTGAATAGTCCCAGGGAAGTTGTTGGTGCTTCTCAGATATCCTGGTTTTACCTTCCAACAGGTATAATTTGGCTGCATATTACATTGAATTTGTGAAAATGGGATATTTTGTTACTGATAATCTGCTTGATATCTCTAGCAGCTCTGAAATTTGTCACAGAAAACTCTTCACTTGTCTTCTATTTGTCTTTTGTTTTTCTCTGTAGCTTTCTCTTTTCAGTTCACCTCAGCCCTCTCTTTTTCTCACATGTTTTATCTCCATGGTATTTTTGTAACATGATGCATTAGATATAAAAAATTATCTGAAACTGCCAGCCACTGAAATAAAATATCTTATGTATATCAGGATATGATTCTCTCTTGTTGTTGTAGATTTATATACATACTCCCCACCTAGTCAATGAGATGCATGTGTCTTTGGTGTTTGGGTATTTTTTGGACATGCAGTAAATATTATTTCTGGCACGTGTGTTACTGATTGTTTCCAGAAGGAACAAAACATAAGGCAGCATCATTATGCCTGGTAGATGCAGGCCACACTCTCAACAGTGGTCTTGCTTCTATAAATTAGCTAAATGGTTTCCAGAGAATGATGTGCTGAACTATTTGGGACACGTTTCTTTTAAGAAAATGATGAAAGGATTTCCAAGTAGTTCCAAATGGTGCAAATTTTCCCTGTTTAACATTCAGGCATACTAGTCACCTGGAAAGTATCTATAAAAGATTGAGGCTGTGACAGAGTAATTTACTTTTATTTAATCTTTACTTTGATTCTAAGCACTGCATTTGTACCTAATAAGACATTACCATATTAATAAGGATTTAATGTAAAGTCATGAATAGAATAATTTTGTTTATGGCTTAAATCTGTATGAAGTGTTTCTTTACATATATTTGCATTTTAAAGAACTGCTCACCTTATGTTCAGAGATAAAATTGTTGCTTCATTCTGGCAGAGAATACAGGATATGTTTTTGTAAAGTGGCAAATCTCAAATTAACTTCACCTGAATAGGAAATAAAGTTCTCTGATGAATGTTTTGTTTTTTGGGTTTTTTTTTGTGCTGATGGCATAAAGAAGCTAAAAGAAAGCATTTGATTACTCCAAATTTCCTTACTTCCCACCAGTTTATAAAAGCAATAATAACAAAGTGATAGAAATATTACAAAAATATCAAGGTTCACAGGATGGCCTAGGGCAACATATCAAATAAAGAAAAACCATAGCCTTCGTTTCATCTTTAATTTTGTATCCTGAAAATAATTTATTGGCAAGATACCTCCAGAATTAATATTTCTTGTCCCAAAGGAAACTGGTTTTCATTGCATTTGCAATATCTGATTGGGTGACACTGTCATTATTTCAAATTATTATAGTGGTCTCTACTGGAATCTGAAGAATAAACCAAAGAGAGAATTCTTTAAACAGCAGAAGTTGAGCAGCATTTAACTCTCTCCACATAGAAACAGATTTTTGTGTTGATATGAATCTATATACTTTCCTGTATAAGAAAATATGAGTGTTCCAAAAGCTAACTTTTTGCTTTAACATGACCAGATGGAATGAAGCAATGACAAACATCTTTTTCCAATGTTTATTCCCTAGCTTCTGATGATCTGGAATTTCTCATTATCCTTAAGTTAGAGATTTCCTAGATATCCAAAGAGTATTCAGCAATGTATCTCTTGTGCAATAAGTGCATCCCATCTAAACTCAGAAATTGGTTTATGCAAGTTTAATTCATTCTTAATATCTATTTTTTCAATATGTATTTATGTTTAGACAGATGTTTAAAATGTTAACCTAAAAAAACCCATAGAAAACAGAAGGAAAAATTTACTGATTCTGAGTGTGATTTGCTTACACTATTTTCATGAACTGCTTCACAAATATTAATGGTTATTTTCCTGAAAAGTCTCTGCTTGGAAACTCAGACCTCAACCTTTAACAAGCTTGCTGATTGCCAAATATTTCATATATATCTAAACTAAGAAGTGAAAAAATGAAAGATTCCACTTTCAGTGAGAAGAAAGTCAACAGTTCATTCAAATTCCAAGGAGAAAACAAAATACTGGATAATCAGGAAATGGACTAAGATACATGTCCAGGAATTAACACATTCTTTTGCAACTCCTTTTGAAGAGAAAATTGCCAAATTTCTCAGAGCTACATCTTGAAACTGCTTTGGAATTATTTTGTTCTGTTCTTTTGCAAAGAAGAAGATTAATTTTTTCCCAATTCACAGGTGAACTGGCTGTTGTTCAAAGTTGTACTTTCAGGTAAAAGCTCAGCATAAAGCAAAGCTAGGAATTTGCATTACCAGAGCTATGTTGCTTTTGTTGCCATTGCAAACAACATGGACTTCCATTATAAACCTGCTTCATAATACAAACTTTTTCTTCCCCAGCTCAAATCCCATAGCCTTTCATTAAAACCCTCCTTTAAAAGTGTAACTCTGAAATAATAATGATCAGCAGTGCCAGAGACTGACTTAATCTCTAGACAGTGCCAGCAGCTTTCAGAGCAGCTCAATGTGCTAATTGCTTCAAACGTGTTTCACAATATGGTCTTTCATTTCTTTTCTTTCATGTACTTTTTTACAGTGAAATCCTATCATTTTAGTTTGCAATGACTATTTCTTTCTGCTTTATGTAGTATAATTTTAAAAGAACTGAAGAACTTGCAAGCTGAGAAAGGTAAACTGGTTGAAATGAAGATTATGAAATGGTTTTGTTTCATTTTATTGTGACAATAATGGTTAATGAAACACAGCCTCTGCCATCAGTAAATGTCTCTTTTAACCTGTACATTTTCTAAAGGTGTAAAAAGAGATCTAGAGGAGTAAAAAGAGATCTAAAGGAGTAAAAAATCTAAATGTTATGAACTTTTATAAGCAAGTATATATTTCTAAAATAAAACCAAAAGGAAGCATCACTTCACTTATTGGTGTGGCAGGGGCAGAAGGCATAACTGAGAATCAGGAAGCTTATATGAAACTTGCACGTGCATCCAGAGCCACCTTGGACGGCCAACATAGCTATTCCACCTCAGTGAATGTTCCAGGAGACAATTTGTGGAATGGAGTGGAAGAAGAGTTTTACTGCTTTATCATGTCAGTGCTTGCTCAAAAAGATCTTAAGTTTCTGGTCATATGAGTCCTAGAAACTAGGCTACTTTTGCTCAGTTTTAAAATATTATTAGATTAAAACCCCTTTAAAAACTTCTCCTTGGTTCTATATATGCCTTGACAAACCAAAGACTAGGTTCTGTTTTCTCCATTTCTCTACAGTACAACCTGAAGCAGAGTTGGTAAATGGCAACCTGGCAGGAAGGTTTTCTCCATCTGATTTACTACATGTAGTCAGATAATTTCTTGCACAGAGAGAGAAATTATATTGCTGTTAACACTTCTGAGTCAGTGATTTCAGTGCTGAGGTCAGAGTATACGGAGTTCAGCCATTTTGGCCATTTTCCCCATGTCATCTGAAAATGGATCCCAGAACTGACACTTAATTTTAACATAAAAAAGGCTGGATTGCTCAGAATTTCACTGAATAGATGAGTTTGGATTATCTAGTCTCTTGGGCTAGTCCAGTTACTCTGCTCAAGCAGAGTCCATTACAGCAGGTTGCTCTGTGCTGTGTTCAGTCAAGTTTTGAGTATCTCCAGATACAGAGACTGCACCAACTCTCTGGGCAGCCTATTACAGTGCTGAAACACCCTCACAGTAAAAAAATTTCCTGCTGTTTACATAGATTCCTGTTCATGTCTTCGTTCTCTTAATGGATGCTACTGAAAAATGTCTGTCTCACTCTTCTTTATTTTCCCTATCACATGTTTACACTCATGGATAACATCCTCCCTGAACCTTCTCCAAGCAGAATAGTTCCAACTCTCTCAGGCTCTCCTCAAGTATAAGATGTTCCATTCATTTAATCCTCTTTGTGGTCTTTTGCTGCACTCACTCCACTACGTCTACATCTATTTTTTTATGGGAAGCCCAGAACTGGTCCCAGCACTCCAGGTAAGTGTCACCAGTCCTTAGCAAAGAGGAAGGATCACTTTCTTGGACCTGCTGGCAATATTTTGCCTAATGCAGCCTAGGCTGTTACAGTCTTCCATTGCCACAAGAGCACACTACAAATTCATGGTCAACATGTTGTCCACCTGGAGTGAAAGGTCTTCCTTTTTCAGGGTTCTTTCAAGCCATTTTGCAATCAACACATACAAGTACAGGGCATATTCCTCCTCAGGTGGAGGACTTTGCTTTTCTCTTTGCTGAACTTTCTGCTTTCTTCTCTCTTTCTCCATCCTTTAGAGGTTCCCCTGAATGATGGCACCGCCAACTGGGTATGAAGCACTCCTCCCAACTTTGAGTCATCTGCAAACATGCACTGTCCCATCATTGAGATCATTTATGGAGATGCTGAGCACTGCAGGAGCCAGCAGTGGTCCCTGAGGTAGCATCCTAATGACAGGGTTAGGATTTTCCAATCCTAGAAAATGGATGACTCTTCCATTCAGAAGAAGAAAAAAAAAATCCTT